>NC_083453.1:11315736-12688827 GCF_020745735.1 Hemiscyllium ocellatum | reverse complement strand
CTCTCTCTCGCTCGATCCAGTGCGCTCGCACTCTCTCGCACGATCCAGTGCGCTCGCACTCTCTCTCACTCGCTCGCTCCAGTGCGCTCGCACTCTCTCTCGCTTGCTCCAGTGCGCTCGCACTCTCACTCACTCGATCCAGTGCGCTCGCACTCTCTCGCTCGCTCGCTCCAGTGCGCTCGCACGCTCCAGTGCGCTCGCACTCTCTCTCGCTCCCTCCAGTGCGCTCGCACTCTCTCTCTTGCTCGCTTCAGTTCGCTCACACTCTCTCTCTCTCGCTCGATCCAGTGCGCTCGCACTCTCTCTCTCTCTCCAGTGCACTCGCACTCTCTCTCTCTCGCTTGATCCAGTGCGCTCGCACTCTCTCTCGCTCGCTCCAGTGCACTCGCACTCTCTCTCTCTCTCTCTCTCCAGTGCACTTGCACTCTCTCTCTCGCTTGATCGAGTGCGCTCGCACTCTCTCTCTCACTCGCTCCAGTGCGCTCGCACTCTCTCTCTCACTCGCTCCAGTGCACTCGCACTCTCTCTCTCTCGCTCGCTCCAGTGCGCTCGCACTCTCTCGCTCGCTCCAGTGCGCTCGCACTCGCTCTCTCGCTCGGTCCAGTGCGCTCGCACTCGCTCTCTCGCTCGGTCCAGTGCGCTCGCACTCTCTCTCTCTCTCTCGAGTCCGCTCGCACTCTCTCTCTCTATCTCGCTCGCTCCAGTGCGCTCGCACTCTCTCTCTCGCTCGCTCCAGTGCGATCGCACTCTCTCTCTCTCTCTCTCGCTCGCTCGTTCAAGTGCGCTCGCCCTCTCTCTCTCACTCGCTCGATCCAGTGCACTCACGCTCTCTCTCTCTCTCGCTCGCACTCTCTCTCTCTCGGTCGCTCGATCCAGTGCGCTCTCACTCTCTCTCTCGCTTGCTCCAGTGCGCTCGCACTCTCTCTCTCGCTCTAGTGCGCTCGCACTCTCTCTCTCTCTCTCTCGCTCGCTCGTTCAAGTGCGCTCGCCCTCTCTCTCTCACTCGCTCGATCCAGTGCACTCACGCTCTCTCTCTCTCTCTCGCTCGCACTCTCTCTCACTCGGTCGCTCGATCCAGTGCGCTCTCACTCTCTCTCTCGCTTGCACCAGTGCGCTCGCACTCTCTCTCTCGCTCTAGTGCGCTCGCACTCTCTCTCGCTCGCTCCAGTGCGCTCGCACTCTCTCTCGCTCGCTCCAGTGCGCTCGCACTCTCTCTCGCTCGCTCCAGTGCGCTCGCACTCTCTCTCTCTCTCGCTTGATCTAGTGTGCTCGCACTCTCTCTCACTCACACCAGTGCACTCGCACTCTCTCTCCCTCGCTCGCTCCAGTGCGCTCGCACTCTCACTCGCTCGATCCAGTGCGCTCGCACTCTCACTCTCTTTCTCTCTCGCTCGCTCCAGTGCGCTCGCACTCTCGCTCTCTTTCTCTCTCTCTCTCTCCAGTGCGCTCGCACTCTCTCTCTCTCTCTCTCTCTCTGGTGCACTCGCCCTCTCTCTCTCTCTCGCTCGATCCAGTGCACTCACACTCTCTCTCTCTCTCGCTCGCACTCTCTCTCACTCGGTCGCTCGATCCAGTGCGCTCTCACTCTCTCTCTCGCTTGCTCCAGTGCGCTCGCACACTCTCTCTCTCTCGCTCGCTCTAGTGCGCTCGCACTCTCGCTCGAACCAGTGCGCTCACACTCTCTCTCTCTTTCTCGCTCGCTCGGTCCAGTGCGCTCGCACTCTCTCTCTCTCCCTCCAGTGCACTCGTACTCTCTCTCTCTCTCGCTTGATCTAGTGTGCTCGCACTCTCTCTCGCTCGCACCAGTGCACTCGCACTCTCTCTCCCTCGCTCGCACTCTCACTCGCTCGATCCAGTGCACTCGCACTCTCTCTCGCTCCAGTGCGCTCGCACTCTCTCTCGCTCGCTCCAGTGCGCTCGCACTCTCTCTCTCTTTCTCTCTCGCTCGCTCCAGTGCACTCGCACTCTCTCTCGCTCGCTCCAGTGCACTCGCACTCTCTCTCTCTTTCTCTCTCGCTCGCTCCAGTGCGCTCGCACTCTCTCTCTCTCTCTCTCCAGTGCACTCGCACTCTCTCTCTCTCTCTCCAGTGCGCTCGCACTCTCTCTCTCTCTCTCTCTCCAGTGCGCTCGCACTCTCTCTCTCTCCAGTGCGCTCGCACTCGCACTCTCGCTCGGTCCAGTGCGCTCGCACTCGCACTCTCGCTCGGTCCAGTGCGCTCGCACTCTCGCTCGGTCCAGTGCGCTCGCACTCTCTCTCTCGCTCGCTCCAGTGCGCTCGCACTCTCTCTGTCGAGTGCGCTCGCACTCTCTCTCTGTCTCGCTCGCTCCAGTGCGCTCGCACTCTCTCTCTCTCTCTCGCTCACTCGATCCAGTGCGCTCGCACTCTCTCTCGCTCAATCCAGTGCGCTCACACTCTCTCGCACGATCCAGTGCGCTCGCACTCTCTCTCACTCGCTCAATCCAGTGCGCTCGCACTCTCTCTCTCGCTTGATCCAGTGCGCTCGCACTCTCACTCACTCGATCCAGTGCGCTCGCACTCTCGCTCGATCCAGTGTGCTCACACTCTCTTGCTCGCTCGCACCAGTGCGCTCGCACTCTCTCTCGCTCCCTCCAGTGCGCTCGCACTCTCTCTCTTGCTCGCTTCAGTTCGCTCACACTCTCTCTCTCTCGCTCGATCCAGTGCGCTCGCTCTCTCTCGCTCCAGTTCGCTCACACTCTCTCGCACGATCCAGTGCGCTCGCACTCTCTCTCTCTCTCCAGTGCTCGCGCACTCTCTCTCTCTCTCTCTCTCTCCAGTGCACTTGCACTCTCTCTCTCTCGCTTGATCTAGTGCGCTCGCACTCTCTCTCTCACTCGCTCCAGTGCGCTCGCACTCTCTCGCTCGCTCGGTCCAGTGCGCTCGCACTCGCTCTCTCGCTCGGTCCAGTGCGCTCGCACTCTCTCTCTCTCTCGCTCGCTCCAGTGCGCTCGCACTCTCTCTCTCGCTCGCTCCAGTGCGATCGCACTCTCTCTCTCTCTCTCTCTCTCGCTCGCTCGTTCAAGTGCGCTCGCCCGCTCTCTCTCACTCGCTCGATCCAGTGCACTCACGCTCTCTCTCTCTCTCGCTCGCACTCTCTCTCACTCGGTCGCTCGATCCAGTGCGCTCTCACTCTCTCTCTCGCTTGCTCCAGTGCGCTCGCACTCTCTCTCTTGTTCGCTCGCTCCAGTGCGCTCGCACTCTCTCTCTCTCTCTCTCTCGCTCTAGTGCGCTCGCACTCTCGCTCGAACCAGTGCGCTCACACTCTCTCTCTCTTTCTCTCTCGCTCGCTCCAGTGCGCTCGCACTCTCTCTCTCTCCCTCCAGTGCACTCGTACCCTCTCTCTCTCACTCACACCAGTGCACTCGCACTCTCTCTCCCTCGCTCGCTCCAGTGCGCTCGCACTCTCACTCGCTCGATCCAGTGCGCTCGCACTCTCTCTCGCTCCAGTGCGCTCGCACTCTCTCTCGCTCGCTCCAGTGCGCTCGCACTCTCTCTCGCTCGCTCCAGTGCGCTCGCACTCTCTCTCGCTCGCTCCAGTGCGCTCGCACTCTCTCTCGCTCGCTCCAGTGCGCTCGCACTCTCTCTCGCTCGCTCCAGTGCGCTCGCACTCTCTCTCGCTCGCTCCAGTGCGCTCGCACTCTCTCTCTCTCTTGATCTAGTGCGCTCGCACTCTCTCTCTCTCTTGATCTAGTGCGCTCGCACTCTCTCTCTCGCTCGCTCCAGTGCGCTCGCACTCTCTCTCTCTTTCTCTCTCGCTCGCTCCAGTGCGCTCGCACTCTCTCTCTCTTTCTCTCTCGCTCGCTCCAGTGCGCTCGCACTCTCTCTCTCTTTCTCTCTCGCTCGCTCCAGTGCGCTCGCACTCTCTCTCTCTTTCTCTCTCGCTCGCTCCAGTGCGCTCGCACTCTCTCTCTCTCCAGTGCGCTCGCACTCTCTCTCTCTCTCTCTAGTGCACTCGCCCTCTCTCTCTCACTCGCTCGATCCAGTGCACTCGCCCTCTCTCTCTCTCACTCGCTCGATCCAGTGCACTCACACTCTCTCTCTCTCTCGCTCGCACTCTCTCTCACTCGGTCGCTCGATCCAGTGCGCTCTCACTCTCTCTCTCGCTCGGTCCAGTGCGCTCGCACTCTCGCTCGGTCCAGTGCGCTCGCACTCTCTCTCGCGCTCGATCCAGTGCGCTCGCACTCTCTCTCTCGCTCGCTCCAGTGCGCTCGCACTCTCTCTCTCTCTCTCTCTCCAGTGCGCTCGCACTCTCTCTCTCTCGCTCGCTCCAGTGCGCTCGCACTCTCTCTCTCGCTCGGTCCAGTGCGCTCGCACTCTCGCTCGGTCCAGTGCGCTCGCACTCTCTCTCTCTCGCTCGCTCCAGTGCGCTCGCACTCTCTCTCTGTCGAGTGCGCTCGCACTCTCTCTCTCTCTCTCTCTCGAGTGCGCTCGCACTCTCTCTCTATCTCGCTCGCTCCAGTGCGCTCGCACTCTCTCTCTCGCTCGCTCCAGTGCGATCGCACTCTCTCTCTCTCTCTCTCTCGCTCGCTCGTTCAAGTGCGCTCGCCCTCTCTCTCTCACTCGCTCGATCCAGTGCACTCACGCTCTCTCTCTCTCTCGCTCGCACTCTCTCTCACTCGGTCGCTCGATCCAGTGCGCTCTCACTCTCTCTCTCGCTTGCTCCAGTGCGCTCGCACTCTCTCTCTTGTTCGCTCGCTCCAGTGCGCTCGCACTCTCTCTCTCTCTCTCTCGCTCTAGTGCGCTCGCACTCTCGCTCGAACCAGTGCGCTCACACTCTCTCTCTCTTTCTCTCTCGCTCGCTCCAGTGCGCTCGCACTCTCTCTCTCTCCCTCCAGTGCACTCGTACCCTCTCTCTCTCACTCACACCAGTGCACTCGCACTCTCTCTCCCTCGCTCGCTCCAGTGCGCTCGCACTCTCACTCGCTCGATCCAGTGCGCTCGCACTCTCTCTCGCTCCAGTGCGCTCGCACTCTCTCTCGCTCGCTCCAGTGCGCTCGCACTCTCTCTCGCTCGCTCCAGTGCGCTCGCACTCTCTCTCGCTCGCTCCAGTGCGCTCGCACTCTCTCTCTCTTTCTCTCTCGCTCGCTCCAGTGCGCTCGCACTCTCTCTCTCTTTCTCTCTCGCTCGCTCCAGTGCGCTCGCACTCTCTCTCTCTTTCTCTCTCGCTCGCACTCTCTCTCTCTCCAGTGCGCTCGCACTCTCTCTCTCTCTCTCTCTAGTGCACTCGCCCTCTCTCTCTCACTCGCTCGATCCAGTGCACTCGCCCTCTCTCTCTCTCACTCGCTCGATCCAGTGCACTCACACTCTCTCTCTCTCTCGCTCGCACTCTCTCTCACTCGGTCGCTCGATCCAGTGCGCTCTCACTCTCTCTCTCTCTCGCTCGCACTCTCTCTCTCGCTCGGTCCAGTGCGCTCGCACTCTCGCTCGGTCCAGTGCGCTCGCACTCTCTCTCTCGCTCGCTCCAGTGCGCTCGCACTCTCTCTCTCGCTCGCTCCAGTGCGCTCGCACTCTCTCTCTCTCTCTCTCTCTCTCCAGTGCACTCGCACTCTCTCTCTCTCGCTCGCTCCAGTGCGCTCGCACTCTCTCTCTCGCTCAGTCCAGTGCGCTCGCACTCTCTCTCGCTCCAGTGCGCTCGCACTCTCTCTCTCGCTCGCTCCAGTGCGCTCGCACTCTCTCTCTGTCGAGTGCGCTCGCACTCTCTCTCTGTCGAGTGCGCTCGCACTCTCTCTCTGTCTCGCTCGCTCCAGTGCGCTCGCACTCTCTCTCTCTCTCTCGCTCACTCGATCCAGTGCGCTCGCACTCTCTCTCGCTCAATCCAGTGCGCTCACACTCTCTCGCACGATCCAGTGCGCTCGCACTCTCTCTCACTCTCTCAATCCAGTGCGCTCGCACTCTCTCTCTCGCTTGATCCAGTGCGCTCGCACTCTCACTCACTCGATCCAGTGCGCTCGCACTCTCGCTCGATCCAGTGCGCTCACACTCTCTCGCTCGCTCGCTCCAGTGCGCTCGCACTTTCTCTCTTGCTCGCTTCAGTTCGCTCACACTCTCTCTCTCTCTCGCTCGATCCAGTACGCTCGCACTCTCTCGCTCCAGTTCGCTCACACTCTCTCGCACGATCCAGTGCGCTCGCACTCTCTCTCTCTCTCCAGTGCACTCGCACTCTCTCTCTCTCGCTTGATCCAGTGCGCTCGCACTCTCTCTCGCTCGCTCCAGTGCACTCACACTCTCTCTCTCTCTCTCTCGCTCGCTCCAGTGCGCTCGCACTCTCTCTCTCTCTCTCTCTCCAGTGCACTCGCACTCTCTCTCTCTCGCTCGCTCCAGTGCGCTCGCACTCGCTCTCTCGCTCGGTCCAGTGCGCTCGCACTCTCTCTCTGTCTCGCTCGCTCCAGTGCGCTCGCACTCTCTCTCTCGCTCACTCGATCCAGTGCGCTCGCACTCTCTCTCGCTCAATCCAGTGCGCTCGCACTCTCTCTCGCTCGATCCAGTGCGCTCGCACTCTCTCGCTCGATCCAGTGCGCTCGCACTCTCTCGCACGATCCAGTGCGCTCGCACTCTCTCGCACGATCCAGTGCGCTCGCACTCTCTCTCACCCGCTCAATCCAGTGCACTCGCACTCTCTCTCTCGCTTGATCCAGTGCGCTCGCACTCTCACTCACTCGATCCAGTGCGCTCGCACTCTCTCGCTCGCTCGCTCCAGTGCGCTCGCACTCTCTCGCTCGCTCGCTCCAGTGCGCTCGCACTCTCTCTCGCTCCCTCCAGTGCGCTCGCACTCTCTCTCTTGCTCGCTTCAGTTCGCTCACACTCTCTCTCTCTCGCTCGATCCAGTGCGCTCGCACTCGCTCGCTCCAGTTCGCTCACACTCTCTCGCACGATCCAGTGCGCTCGCACTCTCTCTCTCTCTCCAGTGCACTCGCACTCTCTCTCTCTCGCTTGATCCAGTGCGCTCGCACTCTCTCTCGCTCGCTCCAGTGCACTCGCACTCTCTCTCTCTCTCTCTCTCCAGTGCACTTGCACTCTCTCTCTCTCGCTTGATCTAGTGCGCTCGCACTCTCTCTCTCACTCGCTCCAGTGCGCTCGCACTCTCTCTCTCTCTCTCCAGTGCACTCGCACTCTCTCTCTCTCGCTCGCTCCAGTGCGCTCGCACTCTCTCGCTCGCTCCAGTGCGCTCGCACTCGCTCTCTCGCTCGGTCCAGTGCGCTCGCACTCGCTCTCTCGCTCGGTCCAGTGCGCTCGCACTCTCTCTCTCTCTCTCGAGTGCGCTCGCACTCTCTCTCTATCTCACTCGCTCCAGTGCGCTCGCACTCTCTCTCTCGCTCGCTCCAGTGCGATCGCACTCTCTCTCTCTCTCTCTCGCTCGCTCGTTCAAGTGCGCTCGCCCTCTCTCTCTCACTCGCTCGATCCAGTGCACTCACGCTCTCTCTCTCTCTCGCTCGCATTCTCTCTCACTCGGTCGCTCGATCCAGTGCGCTCTCACTCTCTCTCTCGCTTGCTCCAGTGCGCTCGCACTCTCTCTCTCGCTCTCGTGCGCTCGCACTCTCGCTCGAACCAGTGCGCTCACACTCTCTCTCTCTCTCTCGCTTGCTCCAGTGCGCTCGCACTCTCTCTCTCTCCCTCCAGTGCACTCGTACTCTCTCTCTCTCTCGCTTGATCTAGTGTGCTCGCACTCTCTCTCGCTCGCACCAGTGCACTCGCACTCTCTCTCCCTCGCTCGCTCCAGTGCGCTCGCACTCTCACTCGCTCGATCCAGTGCACTCGCACTCTCTCTCTCGCTCCAGTGCGCTCGCGCTCTCTCTCGCTCGCTCCAGTGCGCTCACACTCTCGCTCGCTCCAGTGCACTCGCACTCTCGCTCGCTCCAGTGCACTCGCACTCTCTCTCGCTCGCTCCAGTGCACTCGCACTCTCTCTCTCTTTCTCTCTCGCTCGCTCCAGTGCACTCGCACTCTCTCTCTCTTTCTCTCTCTCTCTCTCCAGTGCGCTCGCACTCTCTCTCTCTCTCTCTCTCTCTCTCTGGTGCACTCGCCCTCTCTCTCTCACTCGCTCGATCCAGTGCACTCACACTCTCTCTCTCTCTCGCTCGCACTCTCTCTCACTCGGTCGCTCGATCCAGTGCGCTCTCACTCTCTCTCTCGCTTGCTCCAGTGCGCTCGCACTCTCTCTCTTGTTCGCTCGCTCCAGTGCGCTCGCACTCTCTCTCTCTCTCTCTCGCTCTAGTGCGCTCGCACTCTCGCTCGAACCAGTGCGCTCACACTCTCTCTCTCTTTCTCTCTCGCTCGCTCCAGTGCGCTCGCACTCTCTCTCACTCACACCAGTGCACTCGCACTCTCTCTCCCTCGCTCGCTCCAGTGCGCTCGCACTCTCACTCGCTCGATCCAGTGCGCTCGCACTCTCGCTCGCTCCAGTGCGCTCGCACTCTCTCTCGCTCGCTCCAGTGCGCTCGCACTCTCTCTCGCTCGCTCCAGTGCGCTCGCACTCTCTCTCGCTCGCTCCAGTGCGCTCGCACTCTCTCTCGCTCGCTCCAGTGCGCTCGCACTCTCTCTCGCTCGCTCCAGTGCTCTTGCACTCTCTCTCTCTTTCTCTCTCGCTCGCTCCAGTGCGCTCGCACTCTCTCTCTCTCTCTCTCTCTCTCCAGTGCACTCGCACTCTCTCTCTCTCGCTTGATCTAGTGCGCTCGCACTCTCTCTCTCGCTCGCTCCAGTGCGCTCGCACTCTCTCTCTCTTTCTCTCTCGCTCGCTCCAGTGCGCTCGCACTCTCTCTCTCTCTCTCTCTCTCCAGTGCGCTCGCACTCTCTCTCTCTCTCTCTCTAGTGCACTCGCACTCTCTCTCTCTCTCTCTCTCTCTAGTGCACTCGCACTCTCTCTCTCGCTCGCTCCAGTGCGCTCGCACTCTCTCTCTCGCTCGCTCCAGTGCGCTCGCACTCTCTCTCTCGCTCGCTCGCTCGTTCAAGTGCGCTCGCCCTCTCTCTCTCACTCGCTCGATCCAGTGCACTCACACTCTCTCTCTCGCTTGCTCCAGTGCGCTCGCACTCTCGCTCTCTCGCTCGCTCCAGTGCGCTCGCACTCTCTCACTCGCTCGCTCCAGTGCGCTCGCACTCTCTCTCTCGCTCGCTCCAGTGCGCTCGCACTCTCTGTCTCTCGAGTGCGCTCGCACTCTCTCTCTATCTCGCTCGCTCCAGTGCGCTCGCACTCTCTCTCTCTCGCTCGCTCCAGTGCGCTCGCACTCTCTCTCTCTCTCGCTCGTTCAAGTGCGCTCGCCCTCTCTCTCTCACTCGCTCGATCCAGTGCACTCACACTCTCTCTCTCGCTTGCTCCAGTGCGCTCGCACTCTCTCTCTTGTTCGCTCGCTCCAGTGTGCTCGCACTCTCTCTCGCTCGCTCCAGTGCTCTCGCACTCTCTCTCTCTCTCTCTCTCGCTCGCTCCAGTGCGCTCGCACTCTCTCTCTCTCTCTCTCTCCAGTGCACTCGCACTCTCTCTCTCTCGCTTGATCTAGTGCGCTCGCACTCTCTCTCTCGCTCGCTCCAGTGCGCTCGCACTCTCTCTCTCTCTCTCTCTCTCTCTCTAGTGCACTCGCACTCTCTCTCTCGCTCGCTCCAGTGCGCTCGCACTCTCTCTCTCGCTCGCTCCAGTGCGCTCGCACTCTCTCTCTCGCTCGCTCGCTCGTTCAAGTGCGCTCGCCCTCTCTCTCTCACTCGCTCGATCCAGTGCACTCACACTCTCTCTCTCGCTTGCTCCAGTGCGCTCGCACTCTCGCTCTCTCGCTCGCTCCAGTGCGCTCGCACTCTCTCACTCGCTCGCTCCAGTGCGCTCGCACTCTCTCTCTCGCTCGCTCCAGAGCGCTCGCACTCTCTGTCTCTCGAGTGCGCTCGCACTCTCTCTCTATCTCGCTCGCTCCAGTGCGCTCGCACTCTCTCTCTCTCGCTCGCTCCAGTGCGCTCGCACTCTCTCTCTCTCTCGCTCGCTCGTTCAAGTGCGCTCGCCCTCTCTCTCTCACTCGCTCGATCCAGTGCACTCACACTCTCTCTCTCGCTTGCTCCAGTGCGCTCGCACTCTCTCTCTTGTTCGCTCGCTCCAGTGTGCTCGCACTCTCTCTCGCTCGCTCAATCCAGTGCGCTCGCACTCTCTCTCACTCGCTCAATCCAGTGCGCTCGCACTCTCGCACTCTCTCTCTCTCTCTCTCTCCAGTGCTCTCGCTCTCTCTCTCTCGCTTGATCCAGTGCGCTCGCACTCTCACTCACTCGATCCAGTGCGCTCGCACTCTCGCTCGATCCAGTGCGCTCACACTCTCTCGCTCGCTCGCTCCAGTGCGCTCGCACTCTCTCTCGCTCCCTCCAGTGCGCTCGCACTCTCTCTTTTGCTCGCTCCAGTTCGCTCACACTCTCTCTCTCTCGCTCGATCCAGTGCGCTCGCACTCTCTCGCTCCAGTTCGCTCACACTCTCTCGCACGATCCAGTGCGTTCGCACTCTCTCTCTCTCCAGTGCACTCGCACTCTCTCTCTCTCGCTTGATCTAGTGCGCTCGCACTCTCACTCACTCGATCCAGTGCGCTTGCGCTCTCGCTCGATCCAGTGCGCTCACACTCTCTCTCTCTCCAGTGCACTCGCACTCTCTCTCTCTCGCTTGATCTAGTGCGCTCGCACTCTCACTCACTCGATCCAGTGCGCTTGCACTCTCGCTCGATCCAGTGCGCTCACACTCTCTCGCTCGCTCGCTCCAGTGCACTCGCACTCTCTCTCTCCAGTGCACTCGCACTCTCTCTCTCTCGCTTGATCTAGTGCGCTCGCACTGTCTCTCGCTAGCACCAGTGCACTCGCACTCTCTCCCTCGCTCGCTCCAGTGCGCTCGCACTCTCTCTCGCTCGATCCAGTGCGCTCGCACTCTCTCTCGCTCGATCCAGTGCGCTCGCACTCTCTCTCGCTCGATCCAGTGCGCTCGCACTCTCTCTCGCTCGATCCAGTGCGCTCGCACTCTCTCTCGCTCGATCCAGTGCGCTCGCACTCTCTCGCTCGATCCAGTGCGCTCGCACTCTCTCGCTCGATCCAGTGCGCTCGCACTCTCTCTCTCTCTCGCTCGATCCAGTGCGCTCGCACTCTCTCTCTCTCGCTCGATCCAGTGCGCTCGCACTCTCTCTCTCTCTCGCTCGATCCAGTGCGCTCGCACTCTCTCTCTCTCTCGCTCGATCCAGTGCGCTCGCACTCTCTCTCTCTCTCGCTCAATCCAGTGCGCTCGCACTCTCTATCTCTCCAGTGCACTCGCACTCTCTCTCTCTCTCCAGTGCACTCGCACTCTCTCTCTCGCTTGATCCAGTGCGCTCGCACTCTCTCCCCCTCGCTCGCTCCAGTGCGCTCGCACTCTCCCTCGCTCGATCCAGTGCGCTCGCACTCTCTCGCTCCAGTTCGCTCACACTCTCTCGCACGATCCAGTGCGCTCGCACTCTCTCTCTCTCTCTCCAGTGCACTCGCACTCTCTCTCTCTCGCTTGATCCAGTGCGCTCACACTCTCTCGCTCGCTCCAGTGCACTCGCTCGCTCCAGTGCGCTCGCGCTCTCTCTGTCTTGCTTGCTCAAGTGCACTCGCACTCTCTGTCTCGCTTCAGTGCGCTCGCACTCTCTCGTTTGCTGACTCCTTCTTACTCACTCACTTCCTCCCTCACGCTCACACTCTCTCACTCCTTCGCTTGCACTCACACTCACTCTCTCTCTTGCTCCGTCTCTCCCTCTCATTCACTTGCTCCCTCTCTTTCACACTCTCTCTCTCACTATCCCTCCACCACGCTCGCTCACTCCCTCCCTCCCACTCTCTCCCTTTCAGTCCGGGTCAAGTGCTGCAAAGTGGGGCTAGTGTAGAGTTAGAATAGCTTCTGCTGGTGCAGATTCAATGGCCTCTTCTGTACAATTCTAAAAATCCATTGGCACTGCATAGAAGCTATTTATTCTAAAGTCAGTCTGCAAACAACAGCTTTTAAAAGAAATCACTGAAATAAATTACTAATTTCAGACACACAGAAAACTTGCCAGTAACTAATTCAAAATCTAGAAACCCAAACTCTCAAAAAAACACTGAAAATTATACATATAAACTCAACAGTTTATGTTACAGTATACAAAATGGGATTCACAGGCCAGCTGATTGCTGATTAGTTTGTGGAAATGTGAACAGTTGTGGTTGTCAAAGGTCATCAGCCTAACAATGAGTCAAATTGGTTCGGAGGTAGCTGAACAGCTTGCAGTTGTAAATGATACAGTGAGAAGCTCGCAGACCTTTGGAAGGGAAGGTGATGTGTCTCGCCTTCTAGATGTCCAAAGAAAGCCAATTATTTTCTCTACTTACTATTTGCAATAAGCTGGGATCTTTAACTAGTAACTAAGATACTTTGCAATTAGTGTACCAATCACCCCGTGCCTCCTATAAAGAAGCAAAAACAATCTGGAGAAAAATATATTGAAGAACAGAAGTTCCTGGCAAGCGAAAGGATCATCTCACCAACATTATGCGTTGATGCTATTCCGCTGTTTTCCCAGTACTTTTTCTTCTTTCTACTTATTACATCAATATTTTTTGTCTCTCTGCACGTGTGTATAAAAGAGGTTATAGAAGAGGGTTAGAGTTTGGATGAGTAGTGTTTTAATTCAACAGTTCATAGTTGCTTACCTGTGGTTAGAATCTGTTTATTTGTAATAAATACTGGCTTCTGTTAAGTACAGAAATCCAGTACATGTTTTTCTGTTAACCTGAATCTATCAGACAGGTAAATTTGATTTTTTAAAGTTTTGTAATGACTCCAGGAAGAGTGGGGCTTGATTTCCAGCTCCAAGTTGAGAGTGTGGTGCTGGAAAAGCACAGGTCAGGCAGCATCCGAGAAGCAGGAGAATCAACGTTTGCCCAAAACGTCGATTCTCCTGCTCCTAGGATGCTGCCTGACCTGCTGTGGGCTTTTCCATCACCACACTCTTGACTCTGATCTCTAGCATCTGCAGTCCTCACTTTCTCCTAATGATTTCCAGCTCCCTAACCCAGTGAGGTGTGACACCATGCTACTTCAAATGAGTGGAATTATTGAACTTAAAGTGGGTAGAAATATTATTTTTTCATTGCTTTATTTTCTATTGCTGACAAGTCTGTGGACCAATTCATTTGTATCAAATCACCAAAATGACCTTGGCATTTTCTGTATAAAATAGTTATTTCAAGTACTACAGGATGATATCCACACTAACAAAGGAACCTTGCTGGATTAAGTACTGTACATATGAAGAGAAGTGAAAGACCACAGAGGGGGAGGCAGTGGTCACAAAAATATTTTAAAGAATGGAATTCTGTAATCATGAAGTTGAACTTCTGCCAAAAAAAATTTAATTCCTGCAGTAGGCAAAGTAAGAACTTATCATTTATATAGCAATTATCACAACCCAAGGATAACCAAATTGATTATTTGTCAATCACTTTCATGTTCTTTGACTCCGTACACCAAATTATTTCTATATTAACAACTTATAATAAATGCTGTGGAAATGGAATGTTCGCTGATCAATAGCATACAGTCCACTGTTGATTGATTGGTGCTGTGTGAGAATATGAAAAAAACATTTAGAAGATGTCAGGAGTGCCACATGCACTCACTTACCTTCTAGCTCCTCTTTCTCATAGTGAATGTTGAGTATTGAACTTGTTCCACCTTGATCTACCACAGCCTCCTCATCATGCCTCTGCTGGAGATACAGAAAACAAAGCTTTAAAACACAGTACTCCTTCTAAATATATGTTGATGTGCATTAAGAGACAGTGAGGATTGCAGATGTTGGAGATCAGAGTAGAGAGTGTGGTGTTGGAAACATAGCCGGTCAGGCAACATCCAGGAGCAGGAGAATCGACGTTTCCGGTATAAGCCTTTCATCAGAAATGAGGCTTGTGGGCCAAGGGGGCCAGGAGATAAATGGGAGGGATGAAAGGCGGGTGGGACTGGGGTGGGGAAGAAGTAGCTGAGAATGAGATAGGTGGGGGAGAAAAAAGATAGATGGGAGAGGAGAATGTAGTGGACACATGGTAAGGAAGATGGATAGGTAGGACAGGTCAAGAGGGCTTGCTGAGTTGGAAGATTGGATCTGGGAGTAAGGTATGGGGGGGAGGGAAAATGAGGAAACTGGTGAAATCCACATTGATCCCATGCAGTTTGAGAGTCCTAAGATGGAAGACGAGGCGTTCTTCCTCCAAACATTGGGTGGTGAGGGAGTGGTGATGGAGACAGCCCAGGACCTGCATGTCCTTGGGGGGGAGTGGGAAGGGGAGTTAAAGTGCTTGGCTACAGGGCGATGGGATTGCTTCGTGAGTGTGTCGTGGAGATGTTCACTGAAACATTCCACTAATGGGCGTCCTGTCTCACCAATGTAGAGGAGACCACATGTAGGGCAATAGACACAGGAAATGGAAGTGCAGGTAAATCTCTGATGGATGTGGAAGGCTTCTTTGGGACCTTGGACAGAGATGGGGGTGGAGGTGTGGGCACAGGTTTTGCCCTGCCACTGCAAGAATTGCAAGGTGCCGGGAGGGGAGGGTGAGTTGTGGGCTCGAGGACCTGACAAGAGAGTCCAGAGGGAATGGTCTTAACAGAAAGCAGATAGGGGTGGGGAGGGAAATATCTCTCTAATGGTGGGATCTGTTTGTAGGTGGCGGAAAATGATGCAATGCATACGGAGGTTGGTGGGGTGGAAGTGGAGGACCAGTGGGATTCTGTCCTTGTTCTGGTCAGAGGGGGTAGGGTTCAATGGCAGAGGTACAGGAAATGGAGATGTACTGGAGGGCATCACTGACCACGTGGGAGGGGAAATTGTGGTCTTTGCAGAAGGAAGCCATCTGGTGTGTTCTGTGGTGGAATTAGTCCTCCTGGGGGCAGATGCAGCAGGGGAATCAGGAATAAGGGATAGTGCTTTTACAGGTGGCATGGTGGGAGGAGATGTAGCCCAGGCAGCTGTGGGAGTCAGTCCAATATTAACTCCAGCCTGAATTGCTCAAAGTGCACCTTTACACTTGTTCCAGTCAAGCTCAGGTGAACGCTGGGCATTGTTGAATAAAAGCCACATATTGAGACCAGAAAACTGTTTAGATGTCAGCAAAGTCAATTGCATACGATTTAGCAGGTGTGTATAAAATTGACAAAAATCAGTATATTTACTGTGGTTAATGTGTTAAATCCATTATAAAATTTAGTTTGAAGTCGCGCATTTTGAAATAAATTATTTTAATCAATTCCACTTTTATTGCATTTCACAATTTTCATTAGGCTTGAACAATTCTCAGTCTCTCAGCTTTTGTACGTGCATCGATAATGACATTCTTGCTCCGATAGACTGCTTTTAACATCAACTCTCAGTGTGGATAAGATGCTGCATTGGATTAGCAACTGTAGGACATTCTTCTGAGGCAAGGTGATTGGACAGAAGTCATAAGGTCTACAACACAGAAAATGGCTCATCAAATGTGCCAGAACTTGATCATTGGCGTCGAGATGTGGCGCTGAAAAAGCACAGCAGGTCAGTAGTATGAGAGGAACAGGAGAATCAATGTTGTTTCAGTCATAGACCCTTTATCAGGAATGGTGTTCCTCAGATGTTGCCTGACCCGCTGTGCTTTTCCAGCCCCACATTTTTTGACTCTGATCTCCAGTCCCCAGTTTCTCTCCATGATCACTGACACCAAGAAAATAGATAGTGTTATGAAATTGAAGGCATGTACTATTCCTTTAAAAGAGAGTAAAACATGTTTTGCATTGAGAGGTTGCAGGCACTTGTCATATGACTGATTAGTAGTCTCAGTGTACTGGAAAGTTGAAAATATGTAACATTTGGCTGTTTTCACAACAGTTCAAATTTAACCAGTTTAAATTATACCTCAGGAAACTAAAACCTAATTGAATTTGAATTTTATTGCTTTGACAACATCGAACCAATGAGACAATCCAACGCTTGGGGTAGAGATAAGCCAGCATTTTGAGAGTTAGCCAGAGAAAAGAGCACCAATTGCCACTGAGAGACTGTCCAAAACACACGAGCAAAGGTACCCTTTTCATATGAAACATCTTTGCAGCAGAAGACTGAAGATGACCCAAGGAGATAGAAAGCCAGAGGAAGACACTGAAGATGACAGCTGCTGTCTGGTTTTGAAAATTAAGTTGCTGTCAATTTAATACAGGGTTTTATTGGATCAGTATATTATGATAGAGTGGGAGGTAGATAACAAACCTTTAAGAGAAAGGAGGCGTAGAGCTGTAAATACTGATTGTGTAACGTCCACTTTAGAGTTTAAGAATAAGTCAACATTTTTTCTTTAAACAGTGGAATTTGGGAAGATCTCGGTGACTCATGCTTTAAAAGATTAGGAGGAGAGTTGAGCTTTTTGCTAAAGAGGTTCTGGGGTTTGAATGATTCCCGAATTTGCCAAGAAAGTTTAGAAGAACAGAAAAAGACCATACTTTTAGAGAGGGAAGGAGGGAAGGAAGGAGAAAGAAAGAAAGAAAGAGAAAGAGAGAGAGAAAGAAACAAAGAAAGAGAGAGAGGAAGAAAGAGAAAGAGAGAAATAGAGAGAAGGAAAGAAAGAAAGAAGGAAAGAAAGAAGAGAAGAGAAAAAGAGAGAGAGAGAGAGAGAGCGAGAGAGAGAGAGAGAGAGAGAGAGAGAGAGAGAGAGAGAGAAAGAAAGAAAGAAAGAAAGAAAGAGAAAAGAGAGAAAAAGAAAGAAAAAGAGAAAGAGAAAAAGAGAGAAAGAGAGAGCGAGGGGAAGAAAGCGGAGGGGGAAGAAAGCGAAGGAGGGAGAAGAAAGAGAAGGAGGGGGAGAGAGGAGGGGGAGAGAGAGAAGGAGGGGGAGAGAGTGCGAGAGAGAGAGGGAGAGAGGGAGAAAGAAAGAAAGAGAGGGAGAAAGAAAGAGAGGGAGAAAGAAAGAGAGTGAGGGAGAGAGAGAGAGAGAGAGAGGGAGGGAGAGCGAGGGAGAGAGAGAGAGCAAGAGTGAGAGATAGAGCGCAAGAGAGAGAGAGAGCAAGTGAGAGGGAGAGAGAGAGAAGGAGAGAGAGAGAGAGAGAGAGAGAGACAGAGAGAGAAAGAGAGAGAGAGAGAGAGAGAGAGAGAGAGAGAGAGAGAGAAGGAGAGAGAGAGAGAAGGAGTGAGAGAGAGAAGGAGTGAGAGAAGAAAGGAAGAGAAGACGAGAAAGAATTTGAACTTCAGAAGTTGCAACCTACTCAGGAAAGTCAGGTTAACAGGATGGATATGAAAAGAGATGGTAATGATAGATACAAATATGCCAAAACTGCCACATTTTGATAAGAAAGATTCAAAGTCTTTGTTTCATTTGAAAAATTGGTTAGGCAGATGAAGTTGTCAGAGGACTTGTGGGTAATGCTAGTACAGAATAAACTTGGAGGCACAGCTAGTGAGGTATTTGCAGTGCTTTCAGATGAGGTGTCAAGAGATTAAGATGAAGTCAAACAGGCTATTTTATGTGCTGATAAATTGGTACCAGAAGCATATAGACAGCAGTTCAGAAACTGAAAGAAGGAACCAGGTCAGACTTATGTTGAGTTCGAAAGAATTAAACAGTAATTTTAATAGATGGGTGTGGGCCTTAAAAATAGATGAGACCTATGAGGCTTTAAGAGAGATTATTCTGCAGGAGGAGTTCAAAAACTCACTTCCAGAGATGATAAGAATTCATGTGGATGAACAGAAAGTTCAAGAAGTGAGAAGAGCAGCAGAGATGGCAGATGATTATATATTGGTGCATAAGGCAAAGTTTAGCTTCCAACAGGAATTTCATCCTGTGAGGGATAGAAATTGGGAGAAAGGGAAATCCTACACTATAAAGAATAGAGAACACTGGTAATTGGTTACAACAGGTTAACAAACAAGTCCAAGAGGGTGGAAAGGAGGTGAAGGGCCTCAGGTGTTTTCACTGTAATGGAGTGGAACACAGAAAATTACAGTGCTGATGGTTTAAGAAGGGCACTGGGAAAAGATGTTTTCACTACCAGAAAGTGGGTCATGTAAAGTCACAGTGCTGGTTGTTAAAGAAAGGCACTGTGGGAAAAGATATGGCAAAAGAGGCTAAGCCAGTGGCATTGGTGAAAGTAGTGAAGGGAATCCCAAGAAAATTCGAGAAGCTGCAGGAGTGTGCACAGCCTCAGCAAGGGCTGGGTATAGAGTTAGTGCCGGATCTCTATAAAGAATTCACCTCTGAGTAAAGTTTACTCAGAAAGAACGGGGAAGGAAGTTAGGATTTTGACTGATACGGGATCAAAATGGTCTCAAAGAGTAAGAGATGAATGTATTTGCACTCTTTCTGACGTTACCTGAGGGAGTGATGACTTGTGAACAGATGGATAGACATTCAGCTTTCCTCTATGTGAGATCAGGTTGGAGTGCCAACACGAGACTGGGGAAGTTACAGTGGGAGTGATTGACAGTGTCAATTCTACGAATACAGTTTGTTCTTAGGAATGAGTTAGCAGGGTCCAAGGTGGGAGTGACAACCCTCGTTGTGGAGAAACCAAAGGAAAACCAGGGAACTGAGGAGTTAAAAGAAAAATACCCCTGGAATTTTCCAAGACTGTATAGTAACCAGATCCCACTATCGTAAGTCACAGCATGAAGCAAAAACTAAAGAGAAAGATGAAGGAGTTGAGATTCAGTTAGCAGACACCCTGTTTGACGTGATGGTGCAGGAAAAACCTGAACAGGCAGAGGTGTTTAGTCCTGAAAGGCTAATGGACTTTCAACAGAAAGACGGGACAATAAAAAAAATGTAGATGCACATTCAGAAAAGGAGGCAGAGAATATCCATGAGGGTTATTATCTAAAAAACAGAATCTTAAAGGTGAAAATGGAGACCACGGCAGGTTAGTGCAGAGGAGAAATGGGTTGAAGTGCACCAGATTGTGTTGCCGGTCGCATACAGACAGGAAGTGTTATGGGTAGCACATGAACTACCTGTATGAGTCAGAGCAAGTGGAGTTCGCTGATCTTGTCAGTTCCCAAACCTGACGGGACTCAACGATTTTGTGTGGACTATCGAAAGGTCAACGCCGTAACAAAATCAGACTCTTACCCAATACCAAGATTGGAGAACTGTATTGATAAAGTTGAACAAGCCAGTCACATCACAAAGTTGGATTTACTGTGTGGTTATTAGCAGAGAAAGCAAAAGAAATTTCTGCATTTGTAACTCCAAATGGGTTATATCAATTCAAAGTGATGCCCTTTGGAATGAATAACGCACCAGCCACATTCCAAAGAGTCATGAACAGAGTTGTGGCTGCGTTAATAAACTGTGCAAAAGTGAGGACTGCAGATGCTGGAGATTAGTGTCACGAGTGTGGTGCTGGAAAGGCACAACAGGTCAGGCAGCATCTGAAAAGCAGGAGAATCGATGTTTCGGGTAAAAGCCCTTAATCAGGAATACAAACTGTGCAGTCTATCTGGACGATGTAGAGATCTTTAGTGAGTCATTGAAAGATTACATGGTACAGTTGGCAAAGGCCTTTGAACAATTAAGAGAAGCAAAACTGGTAATAAATTTAAAACTGAATTCGCGAAAGCAGAGGTGATATTCTTGGGACATAACATTGGTCATGGATGGTTGACTCCGAGGAACGTAAAGACGAAGGCCATCGAGGAATTTCCACGACCAACCTCGAAGAAAGAAGAAAGACTTTTGGGACTAAGCGGATTATACTGGACGTTTGCTCCAAATGTCAGCAGTGTAATGGCACCGTTAACAGATTTGCTGAAGAACATAAAATTTTGATCGACAGAACATGCCAGGAGGCATTTGGCAATTCAAAAGCTGTATTAACCACTGCACCAATTTTAGATACACCAAATGTATTGAAACCCTTCAAAGATGTTATTGATGCTAGCGACATAGGAGTTAGAGCTGTGCTGCTACAGGAAGATGATGATGGAATCAAATGAACAGTTGGTTACTTTTCAAAGAAACTCAACACCCACCAGAGAAAATACTCTACCATCGACAAGGATGTACTACGTTTGGTACTGGCCTTACAACATTTTAATGTTTATGTATCAGAGACGGTTATGTACATGGATCACAATCCTCTTATATTCTTGGAACTATTTAAAGACAAGAATAGCAGACTACTTCATTGGAGTCTTATGTTACAGACTTTTAATTTACAAAATCAGATATGATTGCAGGTCATAAGAATGTGACAGCAGATGCTTTATCATGGATTTAATGGATAAAGTTATTATCTGAAAAACAGAATCCAAAAGACGGATAAGATTGAACAGGGTTCTTTTTTTCCTGGGAGGTGGGGGGAGGTGTTATGAAGCTGTAGGTGTATACTGTATCTTTAAGAGACAGTGAAAGCTGTTTTGCACTGAGAGGTTGCAGGCACTTATCATATGACTGACTAGCACACTCAGAGCGTACCGGAAACTTAAAAATATGTAATATTTGACTGTTTTCACAACAGTTCAAATTTAACCAGTTTAAATTATACCCCAGGATATTAAAACCCGATTGAATTTGAATTTTACTGTTTTGACAACATCAATCCAATGAGACGATCTGATGTTTGGGGTATAAATGAGCCAGCACTTTGAAAGTTAGCCAGAGAGAGCACCAAATGCCATTGAGAAACCGCCCAAAAAACACTCTCTATCAAACATCTTTGCAGCAGAAGACTGAAGACAGCCCAGGGAGATCTATAAACAGAGGAAGACAGACACTGAAGATGACAGCTGCTGTCTGGTTTTGAAAAGTAAGTTGCTGTAAATTTAATTGGGGTTTTACTGGATTAGTATATTATAGAGTGAGAAGTAGATAACAGATCTTTTAGAGGAAGGACGCGTAGAATTGTAAATGCTTGTTGTTTAACATTCACTTTGAGAGTTAAAGAATAAAATTTTTTCTTTAAATAGTGGAATTTGAGTAGTTCTTGGTCACTCATACTTTAACACATTATGAGATGAGGTGAGGTGAGGTTGTGTGTTTGGCTTAATTAGCAGAGGGGTTTACTGCTGTGTCATAATAATAGGAAGTGGTAAGTGTGGTTGTGCAGTCAGAAGTTAGGAAGCTCAGTAGAAAATTAGCAAACAGGACCTCAAGAGTATGCCCACAGTTGTGCATAAATACATACAGAAATAGGAGGATAGACACAGAAATGTGAAGATGGAACATTAGTATGTGGGGGAGGCCTTAGATTTCCTCAGACAGGCTGCATCTGAACACAACTAGGACTGGAATTCTTCCTAGAGCATTTTACTAATGGTTGTCATTGTCAGTAATCACTCACAATGACTAAGATTGACTACCTGGGAAATTCCACGTCACTGCTCATGGTGTGCAAGGTGTTCCAGGAGGCGGAATCTCAAGATTGATGGCAATCCTTTTTACAGTTCCTTTTCCATATTTTATCTTTGCTGACTGATATTCTCAAAGAAATGTGTCCCATCATAGAGGATGCTCCTCCAAGTCAGTTTCTTCTGAATAAGGGTCTCCCACACATTGACATCTATGTTGTATTTCTTGAGGGACGCTGCTTTCACAAGGCAGTGGGAAATGTAGATGGAATCAATGTAAGGAAGGCTGTTTTTCATCAACTGGGCTGCATTCACAACTCTAATTACTTGTGGTCTTGGGCACAGCGGTTGTCATACCAAGCTGCGATTCATCCGGATAGGATGCTTTCTCTGATACACCTATACAAATTGGTAAGAGTCATTGTGGACATGCAAAATTTCCTTAGTCTTCTGAGGGTGTAGAGGCATTGGTGCGCTTTCTAGACTGTAGTATCGACATGGATGGACCAAGACAGATTGCTGGTGATATTTACCCTTGGAACTCAAAGCTCTCAACTACCTCCACCTCAGCACCATTGATACAGACAGGGGTGGGTTTTCCGCTCTGCTTCCTGAATTCAATGACCAGCTCCTTCACTTTGCTGACATTGAGGAAGATATTGTGGTCTTTCCTCCATGCCATTAACCTGTCTCTCTCCTGTACTCTGCCGCATCATGGTTTGAGATCCAACCCACTATGGTGGTGTCATCAGCAAAGTGAGAATGTAGGGCCAGGGAGATGATGCCTGCTGTGGATTGATTGTGACAGTCTGCAAATTGTAGTGGGTCAAGGCCATCTGACAGGCTGTGTTTGATGTTTGCCAGTGCTAATCTCTCGAAGCACTTCATAATGATAGAGGTCAGGCACACCGGGCAGTAGACATTAAGGCATTTCTTTGGCACTGGGATGACAGTGGTCTTCTTCAAGCAGGTGAGGACTTCACAACGTTGTAGGGAGAGGTTAAAGATGTAGGCAAATACTCCCACCAGCAGGATCTCAGTGCATGGCTGGGGACTCCAACTGGGCCAGTTGCTTTCCATGGATTCACCCTCAAGGCGGCCAATCTGACATCTGTGGTGGTGACTCTGGGTACAGGTGCACCCGAGGCTGTAAAGCAGGTGACATCATTTCACGGATTTATCTGATTTCTTCTTCTGATGAAGAGAAGTAGCATCAGTTATGACACACTCATATGCTGAAACAACATCACCGAGAAGAGGATATGAAGCAACAAGTGTGTCAGATGTATGAGTGAGTAAGGATGACAGATGATGAGTGAGGGAGAGTTAGACACTTCTCAAAATGAACCTCCTACAATTCAACTAGCTAAAACAGAAATACTGGGACAGTTTGACACTGTGCTCTCATATTTGGAGATAGAACTTTGGGAAGATCTAGTAAGATGGTAGATCTGTAGAGAACCACCTAGATATACCATGTTAGCTAGGCATGATATGAATATGGGAGAGTTAGCACTGATGAAACAATACTGTTATTGGTTTTGCCCAGGAAAACAAGTTCAGGTAGAACACAGGAACAGAAGCAGGCCATTCAGCCCCTTGAGTCTGTTCCACCAGTCAATGAGATCATAGGTTGTGTGGGGCTCAACTCCATGTACATATTTTTGGCCCATATCCTTTAATACCTTTGCTTAACCTTTACTTAGAAGCAAAGATGTGATGTATGCTGGAAAATAGTTAATGAAACCCAGCAAAAGCAGCTAGAGTTCATTGGTAGTGTTGGTTCCTAAACTGGATGAATCAGCTAGGTTCTACAGAAAATGAAATGCAGTCAGCAAAACAGATTTGCACCCAGTTCCAACATTAAAAAGTTGTACCAATAGTTTTGATAGTGCCTCTTTTTTCTGAGACTGGTCTATGGAGGGGATGCAGCCAAGTGTCATTGCCATCACTTTGGTATAACCGATTTAGCATTACAAATGTCGAGTCACGCCATTTGAGTTAAAGACCGCCATCACCACCCTGCCACCTCCACATTCCAAAGACTTGTGAATTAAGTTGTAACTGAAGAACCTAACTGTAGTTTATTTCGATATTATTATAGTATAGAATAACATATAAGTTGAGCATGTGAGGCTATTAGAAGACCCAGAGCTGAAAATGTGTTGCTGGAAAAGCGCAGCAGGTCAGACAGCATCCAAGGAGCAGGGGAATCAACGTTTCGGGCATGAGATGGGCTCATGCCCGAAACGTCGATTCCCCTGCTCCTTGGATGCTGTCTGACCTGCTGCGCTTTTCCAGCAACACATTTTCAGCTCTGATCTCCAGCATCTGCAGCCCTCACTTTCTCCTATTAGAAGAACCAATTCAGCAATTGTTGTTAGCAGGCATAGTAATAAATGTCACCAATGGTGAATTCATTAAAGCAAGGGTAACCTACTTCAAACACTGGAATGGAATTTGCTCCCAAATAGCATTGTGGGTCTACCTACAACACATGGACTGCAGCAGTTCAAGACGGCAACTCACCACCATCGGCTCAAGGGCAACTAAGGATGGCAGTAAATGCTGGCCTCGCCAGTGGCTCTTAGGAGTGAATTTAAAAAAAACATAGGACAAGGACAAGTTTTGCCAAGAACAGTGCAAGGGAATGTTCTAAAAGAATTCTCTGTTCCGAAAACGAAAATGTACATCATGACATTTAAGAAAATGTGGGTTTTATTGGAAAGTTGTGTGTAAATTCAGTATGATATCTGTACCTTAACAACTTTATCACAGAAACAAGCAAAACTAATATTGCCAGCAGAATGCCAAACAGCCTTTGAAAAGCTGAAATCAGTCCGAATAAATGAACCACCCCTAAGTTTTTCAAACTCTTTGAATGGCAATTGATGGCAGTGACTTGGACTGCAGTCTTACTGCAAAATGATGAGTAGAGAAGCCAGTAGAGTAATTTTCCAAGAAACAATACCGACATTAGAGGAAGCACTCTACAGTAGAACAGGAAACCTTTTGATAATTACTGACTCCTCAACATTTTGAAGTCTCTTTCCAACATTAATCTATACTGGTCATAATCATTAGCATGCATTGAAAAGTTTAAAACTCAAAATGTGACACTGTTCAGATGGAGTCTATTCATGAACCAATGTAAACATTATTCACATTGCTGGACAAGATGATTTGATGGTGAATGTCTTGTCCCAAGATGATGATGAAATATGTATTTAAGAGACGATAATTCTAAGTCTTTTTGTATAAATGGGGAATGAGGTGGAATGAATGTACATCTAGTACTTTATATGTCACACTTCTTGTGATGAAGTGACATTTCATCCCTTAAGGGCAGAGGCATGTAAAGACCACATCTTTTTATCTCCTTTATCTCTGGATTGTGGGGTGAAAAGGGATGATACTGCTTCATACCAAGGAAATTGTATAAAGAATTGGCTGAGAGTTTTTAAAAAATTACTTGAGCACTTTTATGAGTGGTCTTTTCTGGAACAGTGAGAAGAACATGGACAGTATGGAGCTAAAGAATTCTGAACTAGGGGACAACTGCTTGACAACAATATTTTATTGGCTCCTGACCAGGTAACCAAGGCTTGTGTGGACCTTTGCAGCAAAAAAACATCTAGCTTCAAAGAGAAGGCATAAAAATATCTGTCTCAGTCTCTACTTTTGTGGAGGTCCCAGAAAGTCTCCAGTAACAATTACCTGGTTTGTTTTCCCCTTTCACTGCCTCCCCTGTTGAAAGAATATTAAAACACCCTCAGAGACATTGGAAGTATGAATTCTAAACCAGTGAAGGAAAGACTGAACATTAGTGTGCTGACTAAGAATTGAAAGTAAAGAAAAAAAACCTTATCAAATTCTGTGGTCCAGACTGGTGCTATTGAACTGTTTCCCTGTTTTCCTCACATTTAAAATGCTGTCTTACTTGTCTGTGGGAGCTTGTGAAGTATGAACTTGAAGTATGGGCACAGTTGCAGTTAGAGTGATAAGTTATCAATTCATATATCCTATGTATCATCAGTTAAAGACCGTTTGTTTGCAGTATACAAATCTAGAGACAGAGAGTTTTCTTTTAAATTGTGTTGATCAGTCAGACAAATTGCTGAAGTGTTGGACTTGACACATGTTAACTCTGTTTCCTCTCCACCGATGCTACTAGACCTGCTGAGTTTCTCTAGCATTTTCTGTTTGAGGTAAATTATGGAATTTGGATAGTTCAACTAAATGTTTCCACATTGTAACAACTCTGGGAATAGTGGAGCTTGATTTCCAGCACGCTCCCCCAGTGAGTCAGGGCATATCTCCATAGTAAGTATGTCAGTATAGCTTTACAAGAAATGCTCATGGTAGCACCATTGCGTCACAGCATGTGACCTGAAGATATTAAGATCTCATACTCCACAACTCTTCTATTTGAAACACAACTCTAATTATTAGAAGTGTGCTCCTCTATTGTAAACGAATAGCTTACTGTTAGCTCAGACATTTTTTATTTAATTTAACTTGCTTACATAATGCCTAATAGTGACGTCTGTTGAATTCTTTAATTGAACAATATACATACCCAGTTTAGTTGTTTTGAGAGACAGCACAAGCAATTCCACATGAGGTAAACACCCTGCTTCAAGAATCCAACAGGCATTTATTTGAATTACCATAAGCCAGCATTTGTTGCCTATCCTTTGTAGATGTAGAGAAAGTGATGATGAGCTGCTGCCTTGAACTGTTGTAATCCACATAATTAGGTGCCCCCGTTGTGTTGTTGGGAAGGGAGGTCCAGGAGTTTGAATCAGTGACAACGATAAACAGTGATAGAATTGCAAGTCAGGATGGAGGGTTGGAGGGGAACTTGCAGATAATGTGTTCCCATGCTTTGTTCATAGATAGAAGTCACAGGGTTGGAAGAACACTTGGCAAGTTTTTGATTTGATTTATTGTTATTACAGGTACTGGGATACAGTGAAAAGTGTTGTTTTGCGTGCTCTACAGGCAGATCATATCATACAAAGTGCACCAGGGAGCAGAATAGAGTGCAGAGTACAGTGTTATTCTGTAGAGAAGGTGCAGAGAGAGAGATCAAGATTAACATTTGAGAGGTCCATTCAAAAGTCTGATAACAGCAGGGAAGAAGCTGTTCTTGAATCTGGTTGTAGGTGTATTTAAACTTTTATATCTGCTCAATGGAAGACAGCATAACCAGGGTGGTAGGGGGTCTTTAATTATGTTGGCTACTTTTCTGAGGCAGTAAGTAGTACAGATGGAGTCAGTAGATGGAAGGCTGGTTGCATGATGGACTGGGCTATAATCACAACACTTTAGTTTCTTGTGGTCTTGGGAATATCAATTGCCATACCACTCTGTCTTGCATCCAGATAGGATGTTTGCTGTGGTGCATCTATAAACATTGGTAAGAGTCTTTGTAGACATGCCAAATTTACTTAGCCTCCTGATGAACTAGAGGTACTGTTGTGCTTCCTTGACCATCATGTTGACATGGGTGGACAAGGACAGATTGTTGGTGATTGTCACTCCTAGGAACCTGACACTCTGGATAATCCAATGGAAGGTATTTAATAAGTCTTCTTCTAAATGAGGCTTTGAAGCTCAGCAAGCAAATCTGTTAAAAAATTGATTTTGATGAGCAAGTAGACACCACCTCAGATCTGCAGATGAATAGTGACTAGCTTTTCATCAGGTAGTAGTTCCGCCCAAATATTATAACAAGATATTGCAGGAAGCACATTAAATTCTTCTGGTAGGGCATGTAGGAATACGGAAATCTCAAACATTGGGAAACCAGCATTTATACTGGCCCAGTCTTCATAAAAATGTGGTGCAGTTCTGTAAAACATAATTTACATGCCAAGTGCTGAGAAAGCCTTATCATGCAATCAAACAGGTACCTTATAATACCCATATGAGTTTTTGAGGAACAATTCAGCAGGGTGTTAATTGACTGTGTACAGAGTCAGTTAGGTCAGTTGGATAGACAGCTGGTGATGTAGAGAGAAGTCAACGGCATGGGTTCAATCCCTTCACCAGCTGAAGTTACCATGAAGGACTCTCCTTTTCAACCTTTCCCCTCGCCTGAGGCATGGTGACCCTTTGGGACTTTTTTTACTTTACCTTTTAATGGACTATGTCAGTCATTTTACCAAAAACAAAAACAGGACACTGATATATCTCAATGATGTGATCCATGGAATAGTCGACCTTTATTACTAATGCAATCCTTCCATTTGTGCTGATACTAAGATCTTTGTGTATAAGGTGGTCATCTTATCAACTTATTCTAAATGGGACTAAAACTTGGACTACATATAGATGTCACCTCAAGGCTCTAGGATACCAATGTCAGATTCTTATTTACTGAATTTAGCTCCACCTTCAACACAATAATTCTAACAAAACTCATCTCCAAACTCAGATTTAGGACTCTGCTACACCTCTGCAACTGGATCTTTGACTTCCTAACTCTCAGATTGCAATCAGTAAGGACAATTGACAACACCTCCTCCACAACAATCTACAACATCGGTCCCTGCAAGGCTGCATACTCAGCCCCTTACTATACACCTTACTATACTCAACTATGTGGCCACATTCAGCTCTAACTCCATGTACAACTTTACGCCGACACCACCATAGTAGTGTCACTGTAATCAAAACAATACTGATCACACTATCTTGCAACAAAAATAAATAAAATAAAATCACTTTACCTTACATGCTCGAAATACGGACATGAAATCCAACATTGAGGAATTGTCAATTTGTCTCAAAATCTTTTAAACTTTACATTTTCAATTAAATCAATGTTAATGAACCTCTTATATCCTGGCCACAGATCAATTCAAATGGGAAAAACCCCTGAAGAGTCATTCTAAGGATGTCTGGTAGCAAATAATAAAAACTGTTTGCAGATGAAATACAGTTGACTTCAATTGTTTTACACCCAAATTTCCATTTATGCCCTGGAAAGCATTAGACCAAAGTGAGAACCTTGATCAGACTGAACTTCAATTAGTAGGCCACAATGAGCAAAAAAAACTAAGTTAACATTTCCATTGCTATCTTAGCTTTAATAGTCCTTAAACGAATAACATCTGGAAATGGAGTTGCCACATCCATAGCTGTGAGGATATATTGATGAACTTTCATTTTCGGTAATGGTCCTATGCAATCTACTAACACTTGACTGAATGGTTCTTAAAAATCTGATATAGGTTTTCAAAGATGCTGAGTTAATTACATATTGAGATTTGCCTACTACCTGACATTACACTGTCCTTATGAATAGCGAGACTGCCAAAACCACATCAAGCCAGAGAAAAGCTGAGCAGGGACAACTGGCTACTCCCCTTGCATTGTACAAGTGTCTTTCTTAAAACTTGAAAGCCTTCTGCCTGAGGCAGTATCTGTTAGCTATAATCAAACTGGCTCTAAAACCCATCGAAAGCCAAACGCTTTGGAATCACTGCTTTTATGACCTCTCTGAATAATAAACCAAGGACAGTATAACCTTGTTAAAGGAGCAGCATTGTCACAGTAGGTAATTTCATAGCCTTACTCAGGACATATCCTGAACAGAGGGATCCTGGATCAGCCTACAGCAGAACGCCAAGACAAATCCAAGCCTCAGCCAAATGGTTAAAACAGTCTTCAAGATCCAGCAAGTCAATGTAGTTGCTGCTGGTAAGTGGAAACGAGACATCAAAGAAGGCCTAAAGGCCTGAACTGAGTAAGGGAATTCATAGGTCGGTATCCAAGAACGTGCACACCCTGGAACGCCCACCTACGTCTGATTTGGAACAGTTACAATGCTTAACAACATCAACATCGGAACTGATTAAAATGAATGTTTGGTTAAATGGTCACCCAGTTCCCATGGAGGGGGATACCAACACAGCTGTATCTGTGGTTGCAGAATCGGTCTTTAACAAGGTTCGCTTGGGACTCCAACCCTTAAGTTTGCACAAACCTCAGCCAGACTGAGAACGTACACTGGGAACCTTTACAGATTAATGGTATGCCTTTGGATCCAGTCTCCTATGAGAAGTAGTTGGTGCAGTTACCACTCTTGGTAGTAAAAGGCTTGGGCCCAAGCCTATTGGGGTGGAATTGGGTAAAAAGGATTCACCTGGATTGGTCTAACATTTGACCAGAAAATGGCTGCCTCAGAGAAGTCCTAGTGAAATACCCAGGGGTATTTCAGGAAGGGTTTGGGACTATCAAAGGGGCCAAAGCCATTTTACATGTTGACGAGGAGACAATTCCGAGATTTTGCAAGGTCTTCCTGATGCCATTTGCCTTTTGTATAAAAGTAGAGGTGGAAATCAGGAGGCTGGAGTGTGAAGGAATTATTAAACCAATTCAGTTTGCAGAATGGGCAGCACCGGCCATACTGATTGTGAAGCCTGGCCACTCAGGTCACCTTTGTGAGGATTTTAAGCAAATGGTAAACGACTTCTCACAGCTGGATAAATATCCGAACATTTTACAAGGGCTACCCCAGGTTGCAGTTTATCTGGATGACGTGCTAATAAAAGGAATATCAATAAAGAGCACTTGGACATGTTGCTTAAACATTGACTTCTCCACCTCCTGATGCTGTCTGGCTTGCTGTGTGTTTCAAGCCTCCTGCTTGTCTAAATATTTCACTCAGGCTGCTATGAGATTTAGAAGAGAAAAATGTGCTCCAGGCACACCAAGTGACTTACTTGGGTTACAGAGTTAACACCACTGGAAGAGAACATGAGGACAATTGAAGTAGCCTCAGCTCCCACGTCCGCACCGGAGCTTAGGTCTTTCCTTGGGTTTGTGAATTATTGCGGAAAATTCATACATAACCTGGCCTCCATCTTGGCAACCTTACCCCTGCTATTGAAAGAGGGTCAGCCTTGGAAATGGTCGCATAGCCAAGAAGTAGCCTTTTAGAATTTGTCATAGTGACAGATTACAAACCCTTGCTGGGGCTACTGAAGGAAGACATGGCGGTGCTGCCCGTAACCTCCGGGAGAATTCGGCGGTGGGCCCTTATTCTCAGCACATAAAAGTAGAAACTGGAACACCATCCAGGAAACCAAGTGGCTAATGCAGATTCCTTAAGCTGCCTCCCACTGGCAGGTATTCCACTGTTGGTACCCTCCCCAGAAGAGTTCATTTTGGTGATTAACTCAGAGACCATTGGCAATATCTGACTGCGGACACAAAGACCCTGTCCTCGTGTAACTAAAACAGCTGGTGGTAATGGGGGAAACAGAAGGGCCATCACAACCCGGATTGAAACCTTTCTGGACCTGGCAAGATTAGATCACCATAGAGGACGGTGGAGAACAAGGATGATTGCCCTGAGTAAAAGGTCACCACCAGAAACTAGCAGAACTCCACCAACGTCATCCAGGGGTTTCCAAGATGAAGATGCTAGCAAGAAGCTATGTCTGGGGCCAGGATTGGATGCCAACTTAGCATGCTGGCGCTACCCCACCAATGCAGCTAACAGACAAAAATTGCTACTAGTGGCTCCCCCACATTTGTTGGAATGGCTGGGTAAACTCCGAACTCAGATGCACATTGACCATGCCGATCCTTTCATGGGCTCAATGTTCCTGGTCATTGTGGACACTCATTCAAAGTGGTTGGATGTGCTTAAGGTTAATTCAACAAACTCAGGGATGACAATGGAGAAGCTGCAAGCATCGTTAACGATACACAGTCTCCCGGAAGTATTGGTTACAGACAATGGGGCATCATGTTCCAGCAGAGAATTTGAATATTTCCTAAGGTTAAATAGCATTTGGCACATAAGGACAGCTCCATACCATCCATCGTCCAATGATCTAGCAGAAAGAGCGGTCTAACTGTTGAAGGCTGGCTTAAAGAAACAGCTTACAGCATTACTCAATACTAAACTGTTTCGGTTCAAGTGCAAATATAGGACCACGCCTCACGCAACAACAGGGTCAGCTCCAGCAGAGTTGCTGCTGGGGAGAAGATTCCATGCCAGACCTGGGGGGGGGGGATTTGAAATGGTAGCAGGAATGCCAATCTCAGCCATGTGCCTCCTCTAAGTACAAAAGACAATTTAGTTCAGGGGACGAAGTTTGGTGCCGGAACCACGGAAATGGTGCTGTATGGACACAAGGTGAAGGTGACGTGAGGTTAGGTCCAGTCACATCCAAAGTTTGGGTCGGTGATACAGTCCTGAACAAACATGTGGATCACAAACAGGGCAGGAGCAAAACATATCTGGACCCTCAGAATAGCTAGAAGGCTTGTCTAAAGCCGCAGATTTTCCCCCTCCGTCTAGTGTTAAGGAAACCTCAGTCTGAATCTGATACCATTACCATCAGAATGGGGAGGAGGAAACTCTTCCGGGACGCTTTGGACGCAAGGGACGGTCTACGGTCTGGTACATGCCGCCCACATCAGAGGGAACCTGGAGTGAAAACATTGCAGGCGAAGCAGGTCTACATCCCCTGACTTAGGGGGTGAGGGATGTCGTGATTGGAACCTCGTGGACCTCATTGACCACAAGGTCTTTGATTGGGGTTGTTTAACCTAGGCCAACCAGGAGAGCCCAGGCTGACCAATATAAATAGGGGATCACTTTGGCGTCCCCATTTGCCACAGGGCAATGGGGATCCCCAGTGGAGGGCTCTCTATGCGGGAGTCCTCCCCCTTTCCCTTGGGGATTGGGTGTGGAGGGTGCTGCACGCAGCCGTCCACTGCAACCGCAGATTGCGGTGGTTCACGGACTCCCAGCCCAACTGCTTGTTCTGTAGAATCTGTGGACCATGTGTATATTAGGTGTAGGCGTTTGCACTCCCTTTTTGATTTTCTTAAAACTTCCTTCTGTTTTTGGTTGCACTTCAGTCCCACGCTTCTGATCTTCGGGCACCCGGTGCGGAGGAGGGAGGGCAGGTCTGAAGACCTCCTCGTGGTTCTGCTCCTGGGCCTGGCCAAACTGGCCATAAACAGGTCCAGGCAGCGGGCCGTGGAGGGGGTCGTTAGGGCCGACTGCCTGCCCCTCTTCCGCGGTTACGTTAGGGCCCGGGTGTCCTTGGAGAAGGAGCACGCGGTGTCCACCAACACCCTGGAGTTGTTCAGGGAGAGGTGGGCGCCGCAGGGAGTGGAGTGCATCATTTCCCCCTCCAACTCTATTTTGATTTAGTTCCTGCCCTCCCCTTCACTGTTTTGATCACACAGCATTGCCCTTTGACGTGAAGGGCACTGCTTGTCACAGACCACTTGGGTGTTTTCCTACTTTTCCTGGTGGTGGATATTGAATAAAGATTTGTGCACTTTGCGTCTCTCACTATGTCTCACAACTACACACACGCACACACACCATGGGTGCTGGGGAAAATAAGCACTACCGCAGTTAGGCGGTAGTGTGGGGTTAATAAAAAAAAAGAGGAAAAAAAAAGAAAAAAAAAAAGAAAAAAAAAATATAAATAGGGGATCACTTTGGCGTCCCCATTTGCCACAGGGCAATGGGGATCCCCAGTGGAGGGCTCTCTATGCGGGAGTCCTCCCCCTTTCCCTTGGGGATTGGGTGTGGAGGGTGCTGCACGCAGCCGTCCACTGCAACCGCAGATTGCGGTGGTTCACGGACTCCCAGCCCAACTGCTTGTTCTGTAGAATCTGTGGACCATGTGTATATTAGGTGTAGGCGTTTGCACTCCCTTTTTGATTTTCTTAAAACTTCCTTCTGTTTTTGGTTGCACTTCAGTCCCACGCTTCTGATCTTCGGGCACCCGGTGCGGAGGAGGGAGGGCAGGTCTGAAGACCTCCTCGTGGTTCTGCTCCTGGGCCTGGCCAAACTGGCCATAAACAGGTCCAGGCAGCGGGCCGTGGAGGGGGTCGTTAGGGCCGACTGCCTGCCCCTCTTCCGCGGTTCCGTTAGGGCCCGGGTGTCCTTGGAGAAGGAGCACGCGGTGTCCACCAACACCCTGGAGTTGTTCAGGGAGAGGTGGGCGCCGCAGGGAGTGGAGTGCATCATTTCCCCCTCCAACTCTATTTTGATTTAGTCCCTGCCCTCCCCTTCACTGTTTTGATCACACAGCATTGCCCTTTGATGTGAAGGGCACTGCTTGTCACAGGCCACTCGGGTGTTTCCTTTCTTCCTGGTGGTGGAAATTGAATAAAAGATTCGTGCACTTTGTGTCTCTCACTGTGTCTTCACACCTGCACACACACACCATGGGTGCTGGGGAAAAATAAGCACTACCGCAGTTAGGCGGTAGTGTGGGGGGTTAATAAAAAAAAAGAAAAAAAGAAAAAAATATATATATAAATAGGGGATCACTTTGGCGTCCCCATTTGCCACAGGGCAATGGGGATCCCCAGTGGAGGGCTCTCTATGCGGGAGTCCTCCCCCTTTCCCTTGGGGATTGGGTGTGGAGGGTGCTGCACGCAGCCGTCCACTGCAACCGCAGATTGCGGTGGTTCACGGACTCCCAGCCCAACTGCTTGTTCTGTAGAATCTGTGGACCATGTGTATATTAGGTGTAGGCGTTTGCACTCCCTTTTTGATTTTCTTAAAACTTCCTTCTGTTTTTGGTTGCACTTCAGTCCCACGCTTCTGATCTTCGGGCACCCGGTGCGGAGGAGGGAGGGCAGGTCTGAAGACCTCCTCGTGGTTCTGCTCCTGGGCCTGGCCAAACTGGCCATAAACAGGTCCAGGCAGCGGGCCGTGGAGGGGGTTGTTAGGGCCGACTGCCTGCCCCTCTTCCGCGGTTACGTTAGGGCCCGGGTGTCCTTGGAGAAGGAGCACGCGGTGTCCACCAACACCCTGGAGTTGTTCAGGGAGAGGTGGGCGCCGCAGGGAGTGGAGTGCATCATTTCCCCCTCCAACGCTATTTTAATTTAATCCCTGCCCTCCCCTTCACTGTTTGATCACACAGCATTGCCCTTTGTGAGGGGCAATGCTTGTCACTGGCCACTCGAGTGTTTTCCTATCTTCCTGGTGGTGGAAATTGAATAAAGATTCGTACACCTTGTGTCTCTCACTGTGTCTCACACCTGCACACACACACCATGGGTGCTGGGAAAAAAAAATAAGCACTACCACAGTTAGGCGGTAGTGTGGGGGGAATAAAAAAAAAGCAGAAAAAAAAGAAAAAATATAAATAGGGGATCACTTTGGCATCCCCATTTGCCACAGGGTAATGGGGATCCCCAGTGGAGGGCTCTCTATGCGGGAGTCCTCTACCTTTCCCTTGGGGATTGGGTGTGGAGGGTGCTGCACGCAGCGGTCCCCTGCAACCGCAGATTGCGGTGGTTCACGGACTCCCAGCCCAACTGCTTGTTCTGTGGAGTCTGTTGCCCATGTGTATATTAGGTGTAGGTGTTTTCACTCCCTTTTTGATTTTCTTAAAACTTCCTTCTGTTTTTGGTTGCACTTCAGTCCCACGCTTCTGATCTTTGTGCACCCGGTACAGAGGGGGGATGGCAGGTCTGAAGACCTCCTTATGGGTCTACTCCTGGGCCTGGCAGCGGGTCGTGGAGGGGGTCGTAGAGCCGATTGCCTGCCTCTCTCCCGTGGTTACGTTAGAGCCTGGGTCTCTGGAGAAGGAGCACGTGGTGTCCAACACCTTTGAGTTGTTCAGGGAGAGATGGGCACCGCAGGGAGTGGAGTGTATTATTTCCCCCTCCAACTCTATTTTGATTTAATCCCTGCCCTCCCTTTCACTGTTTGATCACACAGCATTGCCCTTTGGTGTGAAGAACACTGCTTGTCACTGGCCACTCGGGTGTTTCGTTTCTTCTTGATGGTGGAAATTGAATAAAGATTCATGCACCTTGTGTCTTTCACTGTGTCTCACACCTGCACACACACACCCTGGGTGCTGGGGAAAAATAAGCACTACCGCAGTTAGGTTGTCGTGCGGGGTTGATAAAAAAAAAAGCAATCACCTTGACGTGCCCATTTGCCACCGGGCGGTGGGAATCTCCAGTGGAGGGCTCTCGATGTGGGAGTCCTCCCCATTTCTCTTGGGGATCTGTGGTGGAGGATGTTGCACAGAGCAGTCCCCTGCAACCGCAGATTGTGGTGGTTCATGGACCCCAAGACCAACTGTTTGTTCTGTGGTCCCATGGACCATGTATATATTAGATGTGGGCATTTGCACTCCTTTTTAGTTTTCTAGAAAACCTTCTCTGCTTTTGGTTGCAATTCAATCTCATACTCCTGATTTTTGGGCACCCGGGGCGGCAGAAGGGGGCCATAAACACGTCCAGGCAGCGGGCCATGGAGGGGGTCATTAGGGCCAACTGCCTGCCCCTCTTCCGCGATTACGTTTAAGCCTAAGTGTCCCTAAGGAAGGAGTACGCGATGTCTATCAGTACCCTTGAGCTTTTCAGGGAGAGGTGGGCACCGCGTGAGATGTTTTATTTCCTCATCCATCTCTATTTTGATTTAATGCCTTCCCTCCCTTTCACTTTTTTGATCACACAGCATTGCCCTTTGATGTGAAGGGCATTGCTTATCACTGGCCACTCTGGTGTTTCCTTTCTTCCTGATGGTGGATCATAAAGAAAGATTTACGCTCCTGTTGTTCTTCACTGTGTCCTACACCTGCACACACAACATGGGTGTTGGGGAAAATATAAGCACTACCCTGTTACGCAGTAGTGTGGGGGTAAAAAAACATAAGCAGGAGATTTAGAACCTCCTCAGTTTCGGGCACTGACCATGTGCTGGCTGGGCCACCGTCAGTGAGTTCCTGCTGCTAGTCTCTGTTTTGGAGGAGGAAAGTTTCTTTTTCATCCCCCTGCCCCCGCCATTTTTCCAGGGAAGATATTTGTTCTTTTTGGTTTTTTTTATTGTTTTTTGTGTGTTGAAAAAATATATATAAACAGGGAATTTAGAATCCCCTCAGTCCAGGAGATTAATTCTGAGCTGGCTGGTCAAAGCTAGTGTACTGTGCACAAGTAAATAAAGGGTGACTCGATGATGGGATACTGGCCTCAGTACAATTATTTCCAAAATGTTTTGGTACAAAGGAATCTTGGTATCCTTGTGCATAAATCATAAAAAACTAGTATGCAGATACAGCAGGTAATAAGGAATTTAAATGCAATTTTGGCATTTATTGCTAAAGGAAGAGAGTATAAAAGTAGGGTAGTGTTGCTGCAACTGTATAAGGCATTATAGCTCAACTGGAGTCTTGCATACAGTTTTCGTCCCCTTATTTGAGGGATGTAGTTGCAATAAGGACAGTTCAGAGGTTTACTAAATTAATGTCAGAAATTAGGATTTTGTCCAATAAAAAGAGATTGAGCACTTGGGCGGCCTATATTCTAGAGTTTAGAAATGAGAATGAAGATCTAATTTAAGTACATAAAGGGATTAACAAAGTATATGTGAAGCAAATGTTTCCACTTGTGGGGAAATCTCAAACAAGAGGTCATAATTTAAGGTTGCAGGATCAGGGATAGCAGATTTAAAACAGATGAGGAGGAGCTATTTCTCCTACACTCTATGGAACTCACTCCCCAAAGTGTGATGGACAGCTGGGTCATTGAGTAAATTTAAGGAGGAGATAGATTTTTAATTAGTAATGGATTGAAAGGTTGTGGACAGTGGGCAGGACAGTGGAGTCAAGGCTGAGATGGGATCAGCCAACCATGATATCAAGTGGCGGAGTAGGCTCGAGGGGCTGGATTGCCTACTTCCACTCTTACAACCTGCTGAGTCTTTCCATTTTCTCTTTTGGACTTCCAGCATACATTATTTGGTTTTCTTTTTCTCAACTCTATGGGGATGGATGGATCTTTTGGCCTTTCTCCACCTCTCCTTTACTTTCTGCTGGTTCACATGGTCTTTGTAATCAGTGGAATATCATAGCTGTTGGAGTTCACTGAAATACCTGGTTTACAGCACTGATGATCAAATTCAATTGCATAGGAGAAATCCTGATACTTCCTTGCATCTTATCATCCACCCAAAGGAAATTTGTCAATGGCATTGCAGAAAATGTTTCTCCTATTCAGCCCACAAACCACTCCCTCCCCCCAACCCCAACCCCAATTGTTAAAACTGGAAGTCAGCTGGCTCAAGACTTTCATGCTTTTGCTCTGCTCCATTCAAGACAAGCCTTGATTGGTGGTGGTGGAGGTGGTGGTGGGGGGTTGTTGGGGTTGAAATTCTCAATAGTTATAGGAAAGCAAATACACATATCTGGAAACTTGAATGACTGTGTAGTTTCTTATCAAGGTCCAGTATGAAGTGTATCAATTGAGGTCAAGTGAATACAGAGAGAGGGCATTCACTGGATGCTTACTGGAGCACACACCAAGGAACACTTCCTGACACGGGGCAGAGATATATACCTGCAATGCTTACGTGCCACAGATTAAATCACAGTGAAATATTAGTTTTTCTCTTCCTTCATGAAGTGGCTATTCGAAAGAAAACATTCAGGACCTCATGGTTTGCAGTATCTGCTGCCTTACTGCTCCCAACTCTGGTTAAGACACATTCCTGATTGTCAGCCTGCAAACCCATCTTCACACACTTGACATGGATGTGGCAGATGATCCATTCAACTGGAACAAGTGATCTTCTTTCACTTTTTTCATGAGATGGAACCATTGCGAGGTAAACCAGCATTTATTGTTAAACCTTAATTCCCCCTCGAGGTGGTGATGGTAGCATGCTACCTTCTTGAACCACTGCAGTCGATATGCTGTTGTGTTATGGACTAGGCCAGACCATTCAAAACTTCAAAATTCAACTACATCCTTGTGTAGTCCAGGCCAGTAAAAAAGTCTTTGAATTTTAGCCTGTGTTTTCCTCACCCCTAAATGATCTCCAAGTGGTAGCTCATGTGCCACTCACAGCACCTTCTTTTTATACCCTACTGGCAAAACAATTGATGAATCTATGCCCATTTCCCATTTGCTTGAATGTGTGATGGTCTCCATTTCCTCATTAAGGCATCATTTGTTAAGTAATAACACAGGGATGCATTCACTCTCCATCTCTGTATATGCCTTTTGATACAACTGTTAACTTCTCATCTGTCTGCTGTAATGTGATCAGCTTAGCAGAGCTAAAGATACTTGCATGTTTACCTAGTTGCTCCTGCTCTATCCCACTTACCTGATTAAAAAAAGTCCCGAATAAAGCTCTATCAGCTTCCGCATCTGTACCTTTTGATCACTCCTGCTTCAACTTGTGCCTCTGATCTTGTGGGAAAATTCCTGGATAAACATCTGTCATTTCTTCAGTTGCCTGCTTCTCCACTGGCTTTTCAGCTAGAGTAGGCAGCACGCCTATCGGTGAATCAGCTATATCATTTGCAAGGACAAATTGTATTCCTGGAGCTGAGAGTTTGTCCAGTACTCCCACCAAAAATTCTCCCCTCTTCTCTGGACTCTCTAGCCTCATTTTACATGACTGATAACCTTTTGTCTCACCATGAATTCCTGTTACCAGTACCTTTTCTGGCAATAGTCCCTCAAGAGTACATATCTCCTCATCCTTCAGCATTACAGACCGAGAGAATCCTGTGTCCCTTAATATTGTAACCTCTTTACCTGCTACTCCTAGCCTACGTGAATAAACTTTATCCTTGCAAGTATTTTAAGCAGACCTGTCACTTCCTCCTCAATCACCCTCTGATCTTGTACACTGAGGCAGTGTCTAATTTTTGCTTTTTGTGTTTTTTGTTAATCGTCCAACAAAACTTCCAAGCTTGTCTGGTTTTCCTACATCTGGCTTTCTCCTAGCCCATCATCACTGATTTCATGTGGCTCACTTTATTACAATGAAAATACTGGAACTTTTTAAACTTTTGTCTGCCTCAAGGGTTTCTTTTTACCCTGTGGTAAGTTATGACCGTCACCGAGATCTACCTTTCCCTTTCCATGTGAGGGTTTCTCTTTGCCCCAATTTCTATCCCTCATGGACTGAAATTGATTCTGGAAGCCAAACCATGTTTTATGGACCAGCTCATAATCATCAGTCACTTCAGGTACTAACCATGTCATTTTAACACTCTGCTCTTCCTACTACTTCAGGCAGTGAATTTTTGAATTCCTCCAAAATAATTGCCTAAGGGCATCATAGATTTGCTCAATTTTTAAAGCTCTTATCCATCTTTCAAAATTACTCTGTTTGATCCTTTCAAACTCAATGTAGGTTTGACATGGGTCCTTCCTTAGATTCCTGAAACGTCATCTATAGGCTTCTGGTACAAGCTGGTCCACGCTGATATGCCCTTAAAATGTTTTTTTTCCACCACCTTTAACTCCCCAGATACTCCTCTGATAGTGATGCGAATACCTCACTAGCCCTACCTACAAGTTTTGTTTGGATTAACAAAACCCACATTGCCACTGCATTTGTTTAGCCACCTTTTCAGATGAGATGAAAAAGGCTTCCACATCCTTCTCATCAAATTTAAGCAATGCTTGAACATACTTAAACAGTTTCTCACTGGGCTTCTGACTACCAGGGGCTTGCGCATCCTCACTCTTGCTCACTAAGCCTTAAGCGGACTTTCCTTTCAAGTGTCAGTTTTGAAGTTCTTCTTTCTCTTCTATTGTTCTTTCTCTGTTCTGCAGCTCTTTTTCCCTCTCTTCTGCTTTTAATCATAACTCAAACTGTTTCATTTCTGCTGTCCTTTCCTTATCTCTTGCCTCTAACCCAAGCTGCTTCATGTGCAATCGAATCCTTGCTATCTCTATAGATTCTGATGGTTTCTCCAACAAATTTAAATGGTGAGCTACTGCTGTAATTATCTCTCCTTTCCTCACAGAAGCAGGCAGTTCCAATTCCAGCTTCTCTGCTAATTCCTGCAATTTGGTCTTATTCGCCTTTTGCAAAACTTCCAAATTCATCGCATCCACTTCCAGAAAGCTTTTGGTGACTGAAAGAGCCATTACTATTCCAAACAAATCAACAAAGACACTAACACCTACCACCCGCTGTTAAAAATCCTGCAAAGAACCCCCAGTCTGTTATGGACTCAGCCAGACCACTCAAAACATTCTTAAGCAAACAACTCAGAACATAACTTTGCAATTTGTTTCGGTAAGTGTACAGTGAAAATTACCTGAACTTAGCGAGGTTCACTATCAGGTTTTAAAACAGTCAAAAGTTTATTCTCAAAATTACATAATGAAATACAAAGAACAGAACAAACAGCCCCTACAGAACTCAGTCTATCCAAACTAGACTTAATTCCAAATAAAGACAATAGTCCCAATAAGCAACCCCCCACACACACACACCTTAAAAACATTAAAAATGGAACAAATGCTTACAGGTTGAAGTTAGAAGGGCAGAAGGAGAGAGAGTTTTTGCAGCTTGTTCACACAGTCCACTGCTGAACATCTAACTAGTTCTGGACTGAACTGTTCAGCTAGAGAGCTGACCACTCCCCTTTCATTATACAGGTCACTTCTAAAACATGACTACTTTAGCCTGAAGTCTCATCTTTTTACGCAAACAAAAGGCCTCACTACTCTTTAATCTCTGTACCAGGAGCTGTTTACGATCCCTCCAAAATAAACCAAGGACACAGTATCCTTGAGAAAAGGAATAGCTTTTCGAAAAAAAGGGTTCAGCTTTGTGACAGTAGGTACACCCAAAGTGTTGTTTGGAAGGAAGATTAGGATTTTGGCAAGTTTTTTTTAATATACCAATTAGAAAGCAAACAGACTTCATTACCCAACTGACTAACTGAAAGAAATCCAAACAACCAGATTTTTCAACAGCTAATGTTTCTAGATCTAAAAAGTGTGAAACTATTTTTTGTGAAAACACAATTTTTTCTTTTTAATGCCACTATGATTTTTCTTCTGGGTTGTATGCAACATTGCAATAGGAAATAATCAATGGAGAGATTGAGCAACCCTACTGCTGCCCCAAACTTATCAACCTCCTCCAGTAATGATCAATGCTGAACAGAAAAGTTTAGCTGTGATTTCTTCATAACTGTGCAACATCCATTAAAACTGAAGTTTACATGTGTAGAACCCAGTACTAAGTGATGACAAGAAGTTTACTTTTAAATATAGCAGAGCAGAAGTCTGCCTGCTTAACACAGATCTTGCATCCTGCTCAATGCACTGTTATATCCATATAAATATTATAAAATGCACTAAACACTATTACTGCTGTACATGAACCATGTACAGCTTATCAAGAGGAGGCTGTCCTCATGCACTACATAAGTGAGATCCTGTTACTTTGATATGCAGTGTAATGTCGATTTAAAAAATGATCTCACCAACCCATTGGTGAGGATTACTATTCAGTCTATTGCTTAATGCACTAGTTATATGATTTAATCAGCTTAGCAGCTGCAGCAGAGTCACATCTGCTCAGTCCAGAATCCATGTGCTCACTAATCTCCGTAGGGCTCAAACGAGGCTCAAACTAGCCTGTTGTGCTAGTGAATCAACCTGACCTTACTGAGTAAATTACAATATGTTGCACTCACATATATAAATGTAGCATTCACAAAAACCTGTTGAGCACTCACTTATTCAGATGGAGTCAAAACCCATTAATCAGAATAGAAAAAGATTAAAATAATCTGAAACCCACTGAATGAAATAAAATTGAATTTTCTTTTAGACATTTAAAAATATGTATTGTAGTTGTCATTTTTCCTCTCCTCCCTCCACCCCCAACTCCCCCCCCACCCCCCAACCCCCATGGCCACATGCAGGTCAGTGAAATACTTCTGTACCTATCCAACTCTGGCAAGCCACCAGAAGTAACAACCGCTTCTTTAGGGCCAGAAGCATTTTTCAAAAAACAAAGCTCGATCTTCTACATTAGTCAGGAAATGTGAACCAGGCCTCAGATCATTTGGACATTAAATCCATAGGTTCCCGCAGACCACATTCTAAATGGCAGGAGGAAAAGTCTTCTCTATATTGTGGCAGATTAATGACAAGGACCATAGTGGAGATGTACAACACTTCTGATGTATATCCAACAGCTTCCCATTAATAGTATCATTCAGCTAGAAAAGAGTTAACTCTTTCATTCTTTTCATTATTGCCTACAAGTTAGATTTCTATTTTCTGTAGAAATGGATTATCAACTGCTCAGAAAGTTAATTGAATGTGTCATCGGCATGTTTATGGGAGGTTACCATATTGGAACAGTTAATTAGTAATAGTTAACACATCTATTATTTTGTTAAGTATTTCGATAGAGTTACAGTTAAGCCAATTTGTTTCTTTTTACTTTGTCTGTATTTTAACTGTAGTGTAAAAAGTTTTGCTTAACATCAAGTAATTTGACCAATCAAATTACATCTGGAATGAAACACCTTACACTTACCTTTAAAATAAGAAAAAGTTAGGGTGGGACTGTCTTATGGATATATTTTGAGAGGATTTGGTCTGGTCCGTAACAGCATAAAATAGTTTCTCTTGCATCCTAGTTCTGATAAGTACAAGATGAAAAGCTTCAACTTCTAGTCTCCATTTAGCAATGGTTTGAACTTCCAGTAACACTCGAGCAGGCACATACTGATTTAAAATCTTGGTTCCAGAAAGACCGATCTAGTTAATTTATTTAAAATACCTCCATAAAAATAGATACATCTACAAATGCCACTTGTTTAAAATCCAAACACTATAATAAAATTATATTAATGTATATAAATCACAACTGTAAAAAGCTTGGGCCCAACACACACTTGAGCACGAGGAATAGCCAAGAGGTTCTTGAGGGCATCTTGAAACCCATTGTACAGGGGACTCCCAGCTGCTGTTGTGACACTACAGATTTCTTATAGAAGCTCAGCACCCACGGACCAGACGAACCAGGAACATTCCTTGTTACAATGGATGTTTCAGTACTCTACATCAGCATCCCCCATGACGACGGTATCACTGCAACTGCCTCAGTAGTCAATACCAACAACCGCCAATCTCCAGGCACCATCCTACAACTCGTCTGTTTCATCCTCATCACAACGTCTTCACCTTCAACAACCAGTTTTTTTTTAAAAATCAGACATACAGAACAGCCGTGCAGACCAAATTTGCATCCCAATATGCCAACACTTTCATGCAAAAGTTCGAACAAGACTTCTTTGCTGCACAGGACCTCCAACCAACACTATATATCAGATACATTCTTCCTCTGGACCTATGACACAGAGTCACTGAAACAATTACATAGTGATATCAATAAGGTCCATCCCACCATTAGACTTAACATGGACTACTCTCTAGTATCAGTCTCATTCTTGGACACACACATCTCCAACTCAGGACCTCACTCTACCGCAAACCCACAGATAACCTCATGATGCTCCACTTCTCTATATGCACCAACAGAGTCAGAGGTTGTTTGCCAAATTCAGTACCCAACTGGGGATCTTGGGTTCATATCACATTACGGGTGATCCCACCACACTATACACACTCACAGACCTGCTCTCATACACACGCTGTCTGTCTGTCTCTCTCTCACACACACGCATGCACAAACTTTCACATGAGAACACACACTTTCCCTCTCTCCCCCTCTCTCACATACACACAGATCTGTGGGGTGAATTTGCATTTGCAGATTTGTATTTGCAAATACATTCTATTTTTTTGTTCAAAAAGCACAATGTATAGATAGTCAATGTGACATTTTATAAATTCCTACATTGGAAATAAAACAGACTAACCTCACACCTTTAATGCATTGTCTGAAAGGAAATGCCACTTCTTTTTAAACACACTGATAAAACCTTAAGTTGTCTCATGGCTGTGACTTGAAAGAAATTCTGGGACTTTAATATTAATCAATCGAAACCTGCATCCCCATTCTAAGCAATTAAAGACTTAACAGCCATCTAGGTTTGTCTTAACACATTGCTTCAGTTGAATGACACTTTGATCTTTTACTTATAAATTCTGTGTCCTATGTACCGCTCCCACTAGCTACCTGACAAAGGAGCAGCGCTCCAAAAGCTTGTATTATCAAATAAACCAGTTGCACCATAACCTGGTGTGTGATTTTTAACTTTGTCCACCCCAGTCCAATACCAGCACCTCCACATCTTTTTTAACCTGGCACCTTGTCAAATGCATTTTGGAAATCCAAGTACACAGTGCATTTACAGGCTCTTATCCACAGCATATATTACTCCTGCAAAGAATCATGACTTCCATTTCACAGAACCAGGCCGACATTTCCCAATTATCTTGGAGTTTTAAGTGCCCAGCTATAACTTCTTTAATAATCAATTCCAACACCTCCCCAATGACACACCTCAAGCTAACTGGCCCGCAGTTTCTGGTGTTCTGCCTCTCTTCCTTGAATAGAGAATATATTTGCTACTTTGCCATCAGATGAAACCTTTCCAAACTCTAGATAATTGTGGTAAATTAACAATGTATCTAACTACCTTAAGACCCAGGGACTTGACAGCCTGAAGCTCCATCAGTTTGCTCAGTACCACTTTCACAGTTATTGCTGTTTCACTAAGCTCCTCTTGCTTTTATCTCCTAACTTACAATGGTAATTGGAATGTCAATAACTAAATTTTAATTAACTGAAAATGATTTTTAAAACCAAGTGGAAGCATTTACTATGCTAGTTTGTAGTCAGTTTCTTATTCATTTTTTTTAATGTTCAAAAGCATAGCTCAGTGTCCAAAGAAGGTGACTAATGTTTGGAGCCTTCACAAAGGCCTACAAAAGGTGGAAATGGAAACTTACAATGGTGATTAATTCAATCAAGGAATGCAGCCAGCTTCAAGCAAGATTTAGTTTAAAACTCCTTGTGCTGAAAATGTCAGTCTTTTTGGATGGACATGGACTGCAATGGTTCAAGGAGGTCTCCACCACCTTCTGAAAAGGCAAATCAGGTCTGGACAATAAATGCTGGCCCAGCCAGCACCACATTCTATGAAAGATTTTCACGATAACAAAGTGAAAACTCTATGCCAGGGTATTTTATACTGATGCTCATTCAGGCCTGTGGTATCTTAAATTTCAAGTCACAGACATGATACAAATCCACACATGTGCTCTGAGTTCCATACAAAATGACCAAATATCACCAAACCACAGCTAGGCATCAAGCAAAGAATCAAGACATTCTAATGTTTCCCTGAAAAGATAAGCTTCATAGCTCTAACCAAAAAAAAATACCAGAATGCCAAGTTATCTGTTTTCTGCTCTGCTCAAATGCAGAGTTAAAGATCACCAATTTGGACAGCAAAACAAGAAACTTTTATTAAATAAAAAGGTTATTTGAAATAGATTGAAACCCATAGGATAAAATGAATTAAGATGGCAACATGTATGCTCCACAGAGTTAAGTTGCTGCAGAGAAGTTGGAATTTGTAACAGTTTTAAAAAGACAGCATCTTCTGGAAATACCTGAAGAAAGAGTGAGAATTTGTCTAACTCTCAAATGATAATATTATTTGTGTTTACGCTTCAGAGATCATTTAAGTTCAATTAATTCAGATGCGCATCGCCTGGGAATAAAATAGCCTGAGGATAAAAAAAATTACAGTTAATCATTTAGACCTGCTTTGTCAAAGTATCCACAGAAGCTATTCAAAGTGAAAGTACAGTCTACCTCCTATCCCCTCCAGATGCAAAAATCTGTCGTGAGAGCCACAATAAAAAAAAATTAGATATTATGGAAACTCTTGCTCTGTACTAGTGATCATAGGCCACACATCATTCATACATGTTCTGGGGCATTAGCCTGTGGTTGAAGATTGTGTGTGGAGTGCAATGTGCAAACCTTCTATCTCAGATTATCTGCTGTTTGCTATTAAACAAATCATCAAGATCATTCTGACCTGAAGAGACATAGATAATTGTAATGGTCCCATCAAATGCTGCTTTGGTCCTACAGTTAAAGTTATACACTTCCTGGGTTCTGAGGAAGGGTCACCAGACCCAAAACATTAACTCAGATTTCTCTTCACAGATGCTGCAAGATCTGCTGAGCTTTTCCTGCAACTTCTGTTTTTGTTTCTGATTTACAGCATCTGCAGTTGTCAGTTTTTAGTTACAGTTATGCTTTTCCTAGAGCTAGGAGCCCACTTACTAATAATATCTCAAAAGAAACCTCAGATTTTCACAAAGGATATCAATCTCAGCAATGCAAAGTTTTATCTTTACTAGACAATCTTCATGCCTATTTGGGTTGCACCCTGAAATCAGGCAGTCGACTGCAAAAAAAATGCATTTCTGAAACAAAACTATCAATCATTGTTAAAAACCTGAATATATTAAACGCTGTCTTGGGATAAATTGTGCTAGGTAATTTCCCTAGCAACATAGCCTATAATTGCAAAATATATACTGTGACAGAATTGGGACACACCACAACAGCTGTTCAAGAGTTAAAGCAGCTTTGATAAATAGGCAATGTGGTAACAACCCAACAAGTAGGGCTGACACAATATAGCACAGAAGATTCAAAAACAGTAGATTACAGTGAAAACCTTGAAATGGGATAACAGTGAATACAGGAGGCTGGATTTGAGCTGCACATTATCCACCTAATTGTTTCTTTAATTATTCCAACATTTGCACCTCCACTACTCTGCTCAGGAGTTCAAGAGACTAACCCACACTATTAGATTATTTACAGTGTGGAAACAGGCCCTTCGGCCCAACAAGTCCACACTGACCCGCCGAAACGCAACCCACCCATACCCCTACATTTACCCCTTACCTAACACTACGGGCAATTTAGCATGGCCAATTCACCTGATCCGCACATCTTTGGACTGTGGGAGGAAACCGGAGCACCCAGAGGAAACCCACGCAGACACGGGGAGAACGTGCAAACTCCACACAGTCAGTCGCCTGAGGTGGGAATTGAACCCGGGTCTCTGGCGCTGTGAGGCAGCAGTGCTAACAACTGTGCCACTGTGCCACCGTGCCGCCCACTATGTGCAGAAGATTTTGCTTATTTCCTAGTTATCTTTTATTAGTTTAAACTTATGCCCCCTTTGTCCCATTTATGGTTTACTTTAAAAGTTGCATTCCTGAGTTTTATCATTCCCTTAACTACCTTTGTTATCGAACAAGAATCATCTGTGGACTCTCAGCTGATAGAACTCTCACCAATACGTTACAAGTTTATGGGTTCAAGATGGACTCCAAAAACTTTAGACTAATATATTGGAAGGCCATAAGAATTATTTTTTGCCATTCATTTGGTGGTCAGTAAGTATATTCATAAAAGGCTGTCAATGGACTTTTAACACAGGAACATAACATTTTTATTGCATAGAAAAGGAAAATAAATACTATACAAGGATAATTTGAAATAGTCCTATTACAGGTATCAGAAAGAAAACGTTTACCATTGACAACAATGGTTAAATCCTTAACAAATCAGATACTGGCTTAATGCATGGTGATCACATCTGCAGCAAGTGTTGACTGCTCAACCGACTTCTGCTCAGACTTGATGAGCTGGAGTCCAAGCTACAAACACTGGAACATATCAGGGAGGGGAGAATTCCCTGGACACTGACTCAGGAGACAGTCACGCCCCTTAGACTAATCGCATCAAATTTAGCCCATGGTCAGGGATTTGAATGTATGACTGAGTAAGGCAGCAGCATTTCCAGCATCCGGAGTATTTTGCTTTCATTAGTGAGATCCTGCAAGTAACTCTGCAAGTACAAATTCACCCCACCCCACAAATGTATATGTGCGTGTGTTTGTGTCTAGGGTTGGGAGGTTGAGAGAGAGAGAGAGAGAGAGAGTAGTGTAATGGTGGTCACCTATAGTGTGACATGAACACTCAAGGTCCCGGTTGAGGCCCCCTCTATGGCTGTGTACACACACACAGACAGACATTTGTGGGGTAAATTTATACTTGCAGAGTTACATTGTACTTTACTCAAAAACTGCATGAATCCATGTAAGACCCTGTTAACACATTTTTTAAGATTAGAATCAGTCTAAACATTATGGCACAGACAATAGCACACAGGGGGCGAACACCTTCAACATATTATCTGGGCTGACACCAATCGTTAAAGTTACATTCTCAGGTTAACTGTTAAAAAAAGTTTTGTGATTTACATATGAAAGAAGTGAAACTAACATTGTCACTCTAACAGATGAGAGACTTAAACAATTGAGGTATTTTTCAATGTATAATTTCAGTTACATCACACTGTAAACTTTTGCTATAATTTCTGTGTCTTACAATTGTGTACTCCACAACCACCTGAGGAAGGAGCAGCACTCCGAAAGCGAGTGCTTCCAGTTAAAACTATTGGACTATAACCAGGTGTTGTGTGATTTTTAAACTTTGTAATTATATGGATTGCCACAATTGGTTCCTTCTCTTCCATTTCAAGTTCTCTTCTGGGCTGGAGAGATTACCAGAACCTTGTTATCAGGTCATGAACACAACTTTTGCTCTACATCACAACGCTTCGATCAGTTTGCTCATTCTCCTTGTGGTCTGTGTCCTTGTCCACACCAGAAGCAAGGGTTATCACAGGTATAAGGCATTGGAGAAATCAATTTTGAGGATTGGAGACAGCATACAGAGAGGACATTTAATTGAGAAGAGCAGAAATTGAAAACATAATGAGGGGATGGGGAGAAGACATAGGATACTATGGTAGAGGTGGAGGGGAGGTTAGTGTTCGTCACAACTAACATGCTGCCTACTGAACCATCACCTGAAACAAGATACTGATTCTGTGATTTGTTCCTCCCTGCTCACCCTGTTACTGTTAGTGGTTGATGTTCTTGTTGGTTTCCAACACAACCTGAAAACAGCATCACAGAAACAACTCCTATGCGAATCTGATAAAAACATCTCTTTGGAGTTATGATCCATGTCCAATCTCAAATCGTGAAGTTGACCTCTTAGCAGAAATACTGTGAACAAAGTCTTTCAGGTAATCAAGTAAGTAACCAGCTGTGAGATGTCAGCACCTAAGGACACATTTGCCTGTCGTGTTTTTAGCCCCTTCAGTTGCTTCTGTATCCTGTCCTTGCTTACCCCAGCAAATTCTACAAAGTGTGGAAAACATGTGCAAACATTTAAAATTCCAAAAGCCATGTTAATCTTGCTACAACTGAGCAAATAACATTAAAATTAGCAGCCCTTCGAGGGTTGTAGCTCACATATATCAAATGCACTGCAGTTAAATGTAGCTTTCCTCCATTCATTTACCACCATAGTGCAATGATACAAGTTGCTTTGAATGTGCTTCCTCATAGCCTGCTGTGTTTTAAGTAATAACACTTTGTTAAAAGGATTCAGAGGGGTTGAGAAGGTTTGATTAACTTTTTTTACCATGGGCGGCACAGTGGTTAGCACTGCTGCATCACAATCCCAGAGTTCAATTCCAGCCTTGAGTGACTGTCTGTGTGGAGTTTGCAAGTTCACCCCATGTCTGCATGAGTTTCCTCCAAGATATGCAAGTTAGGTGCATTAGCCATGATAAATGCGGGGTTACAGGGATAGGAGGAGGGGGGCTGGATCTGGATCTGGATCAGATGCTGTTTGGAGGGTCGGTGTCAACTTGATGGGCCAAATGGCCTCTTTCTGCACTTTAGGGATTCTTTCAGTGTCCTTTTTCACTCCTGAATCAGGCCTGTGTCCCTAGGTTTCCTTTGAAAGTACAGGCAAACTGTATTAAAGCAGCACATAGAGTCATGGACGTGTACAGCATGGAAACAGACCCTTCGGTCCAACCTGTCCATGCCAACCAGATATCCCAACCCAATCTAGTCCCACCTGCCAGCACCTGGTCCATATCCCTCCAAACCCTTTCTATTCATATACGCTTCCAATCTCTGCACTAAAGATGAAACTATGATCGCATCAGGTTTGCTCACCTATGGTCTAAAATAGAAGAGGCGGCTGGAGTTTTTTGTACCTCCCAAGATGCTTCTATAGGGAAGTGGAGCCAGAAAAGGCAAAATGTCTTCCCTTTTCAGTAAGCTTTCTTGTAGGGCAGAGACAAGCAGACATGCTCAATCTTAATACAAAATATCTCGCCAGTGCAACAGCAACATTTTAATTTGGCAATGCGAGGGATGTTAGCATAAGGGCATGGAACACTTTAGGCACCCAGTGTCAGTACAAAGCAATAGACTCGGAGCACATAAGGTAAAGTTTGTTTTCCATTTTGGGTTGCAACATTCGGGTTAAGCTATCAGTTGCATGTTTCATGCACCACATTACAGAAGTTTATTTAAAATAAATATTTTTGATTATAGACATAAGATAGAACTATATACATAGAGCACATGCAACAAAAAGAGATATGGGCTGACAAGGTAGTGGTTAAGGCAGAGAGACAAACATAAACATGACAATCATTTGCTAAATGTTGCTGCATCATTCTACCTAAATTTAGACAGCTTCTTATACTAACTAATAATAAGGAATGTGTGTGGGTGCGTGTGGGGGGGCAGTAAGGTGGTATTAGTGTCTACAAGTCATGATACAATGAAGGCATTCAAAATGAGAACAGGTTTATTGCCAAAAAAGACTTCTTCAGCACAAACTGCTATTAAAAAAAATTCCCAGAAGTACATTTTATGACCTTTGTTCATGAATGTGATGTATGGAATAAAACCAAGTGTGGTCTACAACCTCAGACAGCATTATGCATTTGTGTCCACCCCTCCCCATTCTAATCTTCCTGTAAAATGATCAACACCTTTGGAAATACAGTAAATGGGGGGAACAAAAGGCATTTTTATATCGCACTTGACATCTATAGCACTGGACATCTCAAAGCACTTTATAGCCAGCCATTTTTGTTTTTACTGAGGTCACCACTACAAAGAAACAAGGCAGTTCATTTGAATACTGCAAACTCCCACAACAGTTGTTTACTGTAGTCTTTCATTCACCAGATCTCTTCTGTTCCCCATCTCCTTTATACCAAGGCAGTGCACTTTAGATTTAGATTTTAGATTTTATTGTCACATGTACTCAAGTACAGAAGTACAGGATTATAGCAAAAAAAAAATGTACAATCTCACTCCACAAGATGTCATTTTAGGTACCAAGGTACAAAAACAAAACTTAGCTACAAAATAGTACGAGAAACGATTGTTAAAAGGTTAAGCATTACTTCATAGAATAACTGATGCATTAAATTTAGTGAAAATGTTCAGTTAGTTTGGGAAGCAAAGGTGGGGTGAACTATCAACAAGTAAAGCTTTGATTTACGGGAGACAGAGGACCAGTGGCAATGGCAGTGGACTAGTGATCCAGAGACTCGGGCTAAATGTTCTGGGGACACTGGACATATCGCCATTCCTTCCTGCATCAAATCTTTGGAGCAGCACTCTGGGTGTACCTACACTGCAAAACGACTGCCGTTCAACACTGTCTTCAAGAGTAATTAGGGATGGAGAATAAATGCTGGCCAAACCAAAATGCCCACATCCTGTGAATGAATAACTTACTCTATACAGAAGCAATGTGTGTATAATTGAAAATGGCTTTGGAAGCAGCTTTTAAATTAGTTTTCACCCAATTGCTTCTGTCTGAAGGAATGCTTCATTATTTATATGCGCTCATATGTCAAAACATGAATACATGCACATATACCTGCAAATACAAAAAATATCAGGCTGACTACTGAAGCATTGAAAGATCTAGCCAAGGTGCATTATGCAAAGCCCTATATTTTGTGCCCTCTGCAGATGAATCAGATTAATTTCAGTGCAAAATGTGTGGTGCTGGAAAAGCATAGCAAGTCAGGCAGCATCCGAGGAGCAGGAGTCAACATTTCAGACATTTCTGATGAAGGGCTTATGCCCGAAACATCGACTCTCCTCCTCCTCAGTTGCTGCCTGACCTGCTGTGCTTTTGCAACATCACTCTGACTCTGATGTCTAGCATCTGCAGTCCTCACTTTCTCCTTAATTTCAGTGCAGTATATTGTGATGAGATTTGGTTTACTGTTAATCCCATATGTAAATGTTTTCAGGTATATTTCAGGACTCATTCTGCAACATGTTTGTGTCTTTAATGGATCGAGGAAAGAGTTGTGAATATTGTACAAGTTAGGTTTTGTGGAGATACCCTGGATGTTAGGGAACCCCCTTCCATTGTCCTGACCACCATCTTTAAAAAAGACTCCTGGAAATACAAAACAACTGAATGGACTGATATGATAATGGATACAGATTCAATGGTAGTCTTTAACAACTTGACACTTCTAGAAGAAGGGTTAAAAAAAAAGAAATATTGAGAAAAGACTGGAGGAGTGGGACTAACTGCAATGCTTTTCTAAAGACTGTGTAAATCTGAGTGCATAATACAACACAGAAGGAGACAATTCAGCCTATGATTTCATTGTACAGTGTGACAGGAACTGTTCTTCCCTGATCCTCCTCCCACAGGATGTCAAAAGACGCCTTTCAAGTTGTCCAAATGTATTTAATTATTAATTCTCAGTAATAGCAGTGGATTTCATTTTAAAAATAAAACTGTTGTCCAAACACACCAGTTTCAGTGTGTTCTTCATGATCACCTTGCAAGTAGAAAATTGCTGTGCCTACCCAGAAGTAGAAACAAAAATCAAAACCTTGAAGCTCCAATAGGCCACAGACTGGGGTGTCACAGCAAACAATTCAACAACTTTTCACCTCACTCACATCCAAATCCTGGATTAAAATATCAAATGGATAGCAGGCTACAAATCTGGAAGAAATCATGCACCTCTACAGAAGAAACAATAGAGATGCCAGGAAAAACAACAAAATTAAAAATCCAGAAATAAGTTCAACGTTAGAATTTAAAGGTCTCAGCCTTTGTAAAGCGATCGGCATTTTCTAAAGCTTAAATCAAATCAAGAAGAATGAAAGCAAATAACTGTTTACAATCCTCCTCTTAAACTTGCAACAATGTATATTCCTCAATGCAGCAAGTTCAAAATTTCTGAAGCCAAACCCCTCCTAATTACTGTAACTTTATTCAGTCATTTAGTCCCATGCATTCTTGGTTCTTCTTGCAGAGGCCTGCCATCTTGCCCCATGCTTCTTAATTAACATAAGAGAAACTTGTCATAATTAGCCAAGGCAGAGAGTTTAAGAACAGGAGGGTAATGCTGGAACTGTATAAAACATCGCTTAGATCACAGCTAGAATACTGTGTCCAGTTCTGGAAGCCACATTATAGGAGGGATGTGATTGCACCCTCTTCAGTGCAGGAGATTTATCAGGATATTTCCTGGGCTGGAGAGTTTCAATTAAGAGAGATTGGATAGACTAGGGTTGTTTTCTATGGAGCAGAGGAGACTTTTGGGGGTGGGGGGAGGGAGTGGAGGTAGATGGGAACAGAATGGCATGATTAAGACTTACAAAATTATGAGGGACATAGACAGGAAGGAACTATTCAATGACTGGGGTTATAGACTTAAGCTAAAGGGGCATGAGGATTTGGGTGGAGGGAGGTGGGGGGGGTGATATTAAGAAAAACCTTTCACCCAGAGGGTGGTGAGAATCTGGAACAATCTGCCTGTGAAGATGGTAGAGGCAGAAACCCCCACTACATTTTAGATGTGCACTTCCAACACCAAGGCATATAAGACTATGTGCATTTTTAGGTATGCCTGGTGCTTCACCTGGCATGTTCTCCTGCACTTTTCATTGAACTAAGATATTTCATATATGCCCAGGCTTGAGTTAGTAGATCTGTTAAAAAATCAACCAGGCAATAGTGCCACACAACACGATGAATGACATCCACTGTGAAGACAGGATTTAGTCTCCACAAGGGTCTGTGCAGTAGTCACTCCTAACAATATGGTCATGGATGGATACATGGTAAATTGGTGAGACAAGGTCAAGTAAATTTTTCCCTCTTGGTTCGCATACCACTTGTTGCAGACCCAGTCTAGCAGCTAGGTCCTGAAGGACTCAGCCAGCTCAATCAGGAATGGTGCTGCCAAGCCATTAAAGACGGACATTGAAATTCCCTACCCAGAGAAGATTCTGCATTCTGTCCACTTGCAATGCTTCCTCCAAGTGGTGTTGAACACTGATTCATCAGCTGAGGTGGTGTTAATCAGGAGGTTCCTTTGCCCATTATTGACCAGATTCATGAGACTGCATAGTGTCCAGAGTCAATATTGGTCTGTTCCAAGCCAATAAAGTAAACAAAATGTGAGGCCATTGCTTTTTTTTAAATCTGTGGTAAACTATCTTCAATGAGATCTCCTTTTCCTTTACAACCTGAGGATTTCTCTTTTCCCCTGTTTCTGTCCCTCACAGATTGAAATTGATGCCAGAAGCCAAATTTTGACTTAGGACCCAACTCATAATCATGGGTTATTTCTGCTGCCAATCTTGCAGTTTTAAATCTCTGCTCTTCCACATACTCTTCTCACTACTTCAGAAAGTGAATTTTTAAACTCCTCCAAAACAACAAGGTCTATGAGCACCACATGTTTAATCTATTTTCAATGCCCTTATCCACCTATCAACATTACTTTGCTTGTTCTTTTCAAACTCCATGTTTGACCAGGTTGCTTCTTTATATTCCTAAAACATTGTCAGTAGGCTTCTGGCACTAGCTCACATGCATATGAAAAAATATGCCTTTTTTACTTCATCATACCCTGCATATACCTCCTCTGATAGTGATACAAATACTCATTTGCTCTAACTACCAACTTTGTTTGGATCAACTATACCCACCAGGCATTTCATTTGTTTAGCCACTTTCTCAAATAAAAAGGAAAAGGCTTCTATGGCCTTCAGTAAACTATGGTAACTATGAGCATACTTAAACAGATCTCCACCAGGATTATGGCTACAACGGGTTTGCTCTTCATCACTGTCCCCATCACAACTTCTACCTTCACCATTTTAAAGGTGGCTTTCCTCTTTCATTTCCAACTTCCAAATTCAAAGACTTTCTCCCTTTCTTCTTACTTTGAAATGCAACTCAAACTGTTTCATTTCCTTTTCATATTCGAACTGTTTTAATTCTTTTGCTCTATGCTCCACTGCAATTATATCTCTTTTGCTTTTGCCTCTCTATCATTTTGTTCTGCCAGCGCTCATTTCTCCTTTTCTCTTTCCCATGCTACTGTCTTTAATTCAAGGTGTTCATTTGCAAACTGAAATTTACCAATTTCCAATTATTCTGATTGCGTTCCTGGCAATTGTAAATGCAGAGCTACTGCTACAATTATCTCACTTTTCCTCACAGACACGGGCAACTCCAACTTCAATCTGTTCAGCAATTCTGAAAGTTTTGTCTTGGCTGCTTTCAGTAAACTGCCCAAAGTGATTTCTTCCACTTCAAGAAACCTTATCATTGAAAGAGCCATTATTACACAAGGCACACCTTGTTTAAACAACCAAATACAACACCACCTCCCCCCAAAAACACAATTACACTCATCACTCAATGCCTTGGAGTTCAAAAATCTTAAATCCAAACTGTACTTAGAGATTTTGATCCTGATGGGAGATCCCAATTTGTTCTGGACCAGACCAAACCCCTGCCAATATATCAAGGAGATGGCCGAGACCTTAGCTTTTCTCTTATTCAAAGGCAAGTTTAAGGTGCTGTGTTCCAGATTTAATTTGATTGGTCACACTACTCGGCTTTATGCAAAGCACACTTTATTCTTAACCCCCAGTTAAATTACAAAAGAAAGAAGAATTAGCATAACTAATTCAATTGGAAAACTTAACAGAATAATAGATTACTTCACTACTAAATAGCAACTGTGCCAATATAGTAAAATCCCATAAACACACCCTTGACAAAGGCAAAGTTTTTGTCTCACGTGCGATTCTGGCAGCAGGAAGAGAACCCAAGCTTTTAGCTGTAACAGAGAGAAAGATGTAGCAGTTTCCACAGCCAACTGCAAAAACCCAACAATTGCTGAAACCTAAACTACAACTTTGGTTCTGCAGGAGCCTGACTCCACCCATTCATGCTGCTTTTGTTTTGTTCCAACTTTTAAAAAAAAGCCAAGGCCTCACAAGCTGTTTACTTTATTGGCTTGGAATAGACCGCTCAGTACCTCTGTCTCAAACTCTCTTCACACAAAAAAAAGGACAAAATACACCTCTTAAGGCCACAGTATCATCACAGGAACTAGAGATTGCATCATATGAAACAGTTAAGTGGTTCAACAGTTAACATATGTTTTTCATGCCATCTCTTGGAACAGTTTTAATACCAGAGCTTTTCGGGGGGGGGGGGGGGGGGGGGGGAAGTGTCTTTTTCCTTTTCTTCATTGATATGATTTGTTTTCTGTCACTCACCAAATCCCAAAGACATAGAGTTGGCACCTCGCCTGACCATACTCAAGGAAGCTCACCTTCTGTTTTTGTTTAAAAACACTCCTAGCAATCAGCAAACACTTCCCTGAAACAACTTTTTAGAAGTTTGCTATGCATTTCATCCCACTAAAATAAAAGGGGAATTTCACCACTCATCTTCAATCCAGTCAAAAATAGCACAAATACTTAAATCAGGCATTGTCCACTAAATGTAAGCAAACATGCCTTTTTTTAACATTGATTGAATCATTAAAAGGTACAGCGATAAAATAGATATGACTCTAAAAGTGACATCTGCTTAAATATACTTCATTTTTGTCACATTGTTAAAGGTTTATCTGAAGTTACTTGGAATTTATTTAAAATTGCGTTTATGCTTAAAAAAGTGAAGCATGGGATGCTGCAAGAATTTTTGATCATTCAATGGACAACACCTGGAATACTAGAAGGAAGATCCTAAACGAACAACCAAACTTCCTAAACTGATATAATCATAAAAGCATATAAAATAGGAGCAGGGGCAGGCCATTTGGCCCCTCAAGACTGCTCCACCATTCAAGAAAGATTATGGCTGATTGAAATGAAGTTTCATTTCGACTTTTCTGCCCTTCTCCCCGAAGCCTATACTCCCTGGCTGATCAAACATCTGTCTATCTCGGCTTTAAATACATTCAATGACAACTGCTCTCTGTGGAGACAATTCCCAAGAGCAGCAACCCTCAGGGAATTTCTCATTTGTATCTTGAATGGGAGACCCCTACAGATTATGTAGAAGTGATACTTTTCTACAGCGTCCTATAGGCTGCATTCCCTTTACATCACACAATGTACAATACTTCTTGGAAACCTGGGTGGTCTCTGGTAAAATAACAATATCTAAATGTTCAGTTTCATAAAGCATAGAAGTAATACTTGCAGCATCTCTTTCTTCACTTTAATGAGCATATCTCTCCGGTCGTGATATGCAAGAGGAAGACATTTGACGAGGTAAAGAAGCATTCAAGGGATCTGAATATTCAGTATTCCACAAGATATCCAGCAACGTTGCACTTCAGTCACGGAGGTTCAGTGTATATCTTCAGATCGCCAGAAAAAGGCAAGAGAATTTTTGGACGCTCTTAAATAGACAGATTGGCCTGAATTATATGGACGATTATTTTATTTTACCTCTCTTCCCCCCCCGCCTTCTTTTATCTTTATTTATAATCTGCCTGGTTTATCTGGTTGTTGGGGGGGGTGAATTTTGATTTTTCCTTTAATATATGTCGGGATTATAATTTTATATATGTTATCTCATGTTGCTGCTTTGCCAAGAATGCCTAGGGTAATAGTGTGGAAGGGACAGGTTAGATACCCACTTTTAATTTCTTTGTTATAAGATATTGGTATCAGTTTCTTACTTTGTGATGTCTGGGGCGAGGGCATACCCCAGCTGGAAGGAGTCATGGTGGGATTATTGGATGGTAGGAGTGCCCTCTGTGGACAAGGGGGAAAAATCTCCTTTTAGTTATGTTTTATGTTGTTATTTCTTAGGAATAGTTTTTAGTAGTTTTGATTTAGCAGTTTTAAAAGGTTGTATTTTTAAATTTATGTGAATTGTTTATGGTTTCTACTCAATGCTCTATGAGTGGGTTCTTCCTCCTGGGGGGGGGGGGGGGTCTCTGATTTTCCTGAACGATCATGGCTGGTCAGTCATTCATTTAAATGGTGCACCTGGAATGTTAAAGGGAGTCACTCTCCAATTAAAAAGGAAAAATATACTGTCAAGTCTTAAAAAGAAGGTTGATGTAGCCCTTTTACAGGGAACACACCTAACTGACAAGGAGCACTTGAAGCTGCAGCAGGGAGGATTTGACTAGGTATTCTTCTCATCTTTCAAATTGAAAAGTAGAGGAGTGGCCATTCTTATCCAGAAGAATCTTCCATTTCAAATGTTAAGCCAAATAAAGGATGAGTCCGGGGGGTTTATAATACTTAAAGCTCTAACATATGGAGAGGAATACGGGATTATGAATGTATATTGTTCCCCCCTTCCCCCACCCGGCACATCCTTTTAAATTCGTAATGGATGCGCTGTCCAGATATATGGCCCTTGGGGTGCGTCACACATTATCGAGGGAGATTTCAACGTATCATTGACCCAGAGGTGGACAGGATGCCTCGGGGCTCTGCAGGTATATCTCTGCAATCTAGGCAGTTGGTGGATTTAATTAGGGAGTTATGACTGGTAAATGTGTGGAGCTGTCTTCAGCCTGAGGGTAGAGATTTTATCTTGTACTCTAACCCACATAAGTGCCACACCAGAATTGATATGCTTTTTATCCCTTCGACCTTTTTGAATTTGATATGTCCTGCAAAATAGGGAATATAGCTGTTTCTGACCACGTGGCAGTGTATGTGGAGGTCAAGGCTGGTGGTGATGAGATGGACTCCCGGCACTGGCATATAGACCCTTTCCTCCTGAAAGATAGTAAGTTTATGGAATACTTTTTGCAGGAATTTAAAGCTTTCTGGGATATTAGCTTAGACACAGCCAGATTGGTCATGTGGGAGACTGCCAAGGCCAATGCGTGGGGTTTGATTATCTCTTACTGTGTGACCCGGAAACGACAGAGGGGAGAACAGCAATGTCTGCTCGAGGCTCGCCTAAAGGCAGCTGAGACAGCATATGTTGATAGGCCATCCATGACTAAATTACAGCAGAGTACAGTCCTCAGAGCTACTTTGAATGCTGCACTTACCCAAACAGCAAAAAGGGAGATACTATTTGCGAAGCAAGGACTATTTGACTACGGCAATAAGCCAGTAGGTATTTAGCGTACTTGGCCAGAAAGAAGAGTGCTCCCCAATCTATTACATCTGTTAGAAAGAGTGCTGGTACTTTGACTTGCAACACTAAAAAGATTAATGCAGCATTTAGAAAGTTCTATTTTGAGTTGTATCAGTCAGAGGGCTGTGAGGACAAAGAGAGGAAGATGTAGTCCTTTAAGAACCTGGACCTTTCAGGTGTAACCTCAGAGCAGGTGTCTTTTTTGAATTCCCCCTGAAAACTCAGGAAGTGCAGGAGGCAGTGAGGCAGCTCCCAAGTGGCTAAGTGCCCGGGTCAGATGGATTTCAGGTCGAGTTCTATTAGGAGTTTATAGATGAACTGGCCGGACCACTTATAGACATGTACAACTATTCATTTAGTCAGGGTAGTCTCCTGCCCTCCTTGAGAGAAGCAAATATCTCTCTCACCCTCAAGAAAGGGAAAACCCAGGTGACTACTTTGTTTAGGCCTATATCCTTACTGAATGTGGATTTACAAATCCTGTCAAAAATGTTGGCATTAAGGCTGGAGAGGGTATTGCCATTTATTGTTAAGGAGGATCAGACAGAGTCTATTAAGGGTCACAGATCTACTAATAATATTAGAAGAGTGTTAAATATGGTACAAGTATGTCAGCAAAGAGCGATATCGGGTTTGGTAGTTTCCCTAGATGCAGAGAAAACATTCGATCGGGTGGAACGGCCGTGAATGGTTTGGTCATGGAACGGTTTGGTCTTTGAGAGGTTTTTACCGAATTGGTGGCAGTGATGTATAGTGACCCAAAAGCAGCGGTGCTCACTAATGGTATAAGATCAGATAGTCTCTGCCAACACAAACTGTCAAGGGTGCCCTCTTTCGCCACTATTATCTACATTGGTGATCGAGCCGCTGGCGGAAGCCATTCGGACAGACCTCAACGTAATGGACCCAGAAGTAGGATCAGGCAGGCATGAAATTATTCTAAGAGGATGCTGTCCTTCTTTTCTTAACTGATCTACTGACATCTGTGCCCAGCTTAATAAAAATGGCTAGTTTATTTGGCACGTTTTTAGGCTACAAAATTAATTTTATGAAATCAGAAGCCATGCCGGTGGGAGGTCTTACCAGCATACCAAACTTTGCGGATGGAACCAGTTTCTCCTTTCGGTGGTCACAGGGAGGTTTTCTCTACTTAGGTATTTTTATTACCCCGGCTTTTGATTAGTTATATAAAGCTAACTACGCGCATCTGTTAAAGAAAATAAGGCAGAACCTTCGGCGTTGAGAAGATCTCCCGATATCCTGGCTGGGCAGAATAGCTCTGGTCAAGATAAATGTTCTCCCCTACCTATTATACCCCATGAGAATGCTTCCTTTGATATTGCAGAGGCAAGCGCTGTGCAGGCTTCATGATTAATAAAGGGCTGTCTGTAATGCCAAACAAAGCAACTGAGTCAAATTAGATAAATTGAAGCTCCCACAAGGAAGGGTGGGGGGGGTTAGATTTTCCAGATTTTAGGAAGCACCAACTGAGCTCCTTATCATATGTGGCTGATTGATTGTGGATCATGAGAGGCCCAATTTGGTTGGATATTGAGGCTTCCCAAGCAAAATGCCCCCTCATCAACCTGTTGTTTGTGGATGAGAACTGTATCACAGATCATTGTAAAAGCCCGATTGTCCTAAACACAACCAAAGCTTGGGGGATGATCCGACAGGGTGAGGGTAATCTACAAAAAAAAACTCCCCCTTCACTCCTATAGTGATAATGTTGAGATTTCAGTCAGGTTTGATAGATGCTGGCTTTAAACTTTGGGAGTCCAGAGGAATCTCCTGCTTGGGAGATCTATTCGATGGGGAGGTCATGATGTCCTTTGAACAGCTAGGTCAGAAGTTAAAGTATGAGACTTCATACAAAAAAAAACACATTGATGGCCAATCCTTATAAATTGGATATGGAGAGAAGAGTGCTTTGGCCGGTGGGTACCCCTTCGGTCAGTACTCTTGAGGTAATAATGTGTCAAAGGACATGGAACAACTATATAAAACCTGGAGTAAAAAATGAGGTCTGCAGATGCTGGAGATCACAGCTGCAAATGTGTTGCTGGTCAAAGCACAGCAGGCCAGGCAGCATCTCAGGAATAGAGAATTCGACGTTTCGAGCATAAGCCCTTCATCAGGAATAAGAGAGAGAGAGAGCCAAGCAGGCTAAGATAAAGGGTAGGGAGGAGGGACTAGGGGGAGGGGCGATGGACTCAAGAACTGGTGGTGGAAATCTCCTCAGATGTGGGAGGATATCTGGGAAAATGCCAGGAAGACGTCTATCTGTAGTAGGACTCAAGCTATTCAATTGAAGCTACTTCATAGGGCCCATATGGCACCAGAGTGGCTTGCAAAGTTCAAGATAGGAGCGTAATGTGCCCTAAGTGTAAAATAGAAGTTGGAACTCTCACTCATTGTTTGTGGACATGCCATAAGATCTGCAGATACTGGGACAACATAGTGAATGCCTTGGCAAAGATCAAGGAAACGGAGATTGGGTTGGATCTGGTGTCTCTCCTTTTGGGTTTTCCAAATTTTCCTTCTCTAGATGCACATGGGAAGAAACTGTTTACTATCCTCTCCTTTTGTGAGAGGAAATACATCATAGTAAGCTGGGTATTGGAAGGTCCCCCAGGACTCTCAAATTGAGATAGGATAGTTATGGAACACAGTCCCCTGGGATTCCTTACGAATATGGTGCACAAAAAAAAACAGAACTGTTTTATAGAACATGGCAGCCCTTTTTGAGCTATATCGATGCAGATGTATGGCCATATTATATAGGGCCTTTGTCTAGCGAGGAGGATGATGTCTATCGGCTCGGGGGCACCGGGAGGAAGAATCCCGTATAAATATGGGTCTGCTTACTATTGCTCCCATTGATGGGGAACTACAATGAGAGAGGGAGAGAAAGAGAGGGAGAGAAAGAGAGAAAGAGAGAAAGAAAGAGAGAGTGTTGAATATAACTTTATTGAATGTAAATTAAGCTATCTTGTTATGACTTGATATTTTGAATGCTTATTTATCTTTTTTGTTAGTTATTTACTGTATTGGAGTTTTTAAAAAAATATATATAGAGTTTGTTTTCTTTTATTTTACTGTATTTTGGTAGTTGGTACAGTAGATTAATAGTTTGCTTTCTTTATTTATATTGTTGTTGCTATTATACTGTAAAGAGATTACACTTTTTGTATAATTTTGTTAAAAAACCCCAAAACTTTTCTTTTCAATCAATCAAAATATTTATTAAAAAAAAGATGTTACTTTAGAGTCATACTTATTTTCTCTCAGATTAATCAAGAACCCAAGTTTGGAGTTTGAGTGCCTTCTGCATATACATAATCTGAAATTTCTAACTTAATGAAGCATTTTGCCCAACAACTGCCTCAGAACGCAAGGTCAATTAAAATGAGAGATTAATCAAGCGTGAAGTCACATGAATGGTATTTAATTTTGAATCTCAAATGACAAACATGAACAAAGTATCAATTAAAAATCCAGCATCTTATCACTAAACAACTCAATAAGAAACAAAGGCACAACTTTGCCTGAGCTCAAGATCTTGGATGATATCATTAACAGCTTCTCTGGGTTGGAGAATGAAGCAAACATGGCATATTGACTGTATGTTACTGATGATGATGAAGAAACAACAAATAATAGAATCTCAAGTTGGATCTTAATGGCAACATTTAAGTGTAACCAATTTGAAGTCAAGGCTTTTGAGATAATGCCAGCTGGCAGAATAAGTAAATATTAATCCTTAAATTATATAAATTGCATAAAATATTACACTCTTCACAATGAGCACAATCTATGGGGTCTGAGCAACATGGGCTAAAATGCGAAGAATCAAACGAGAAGTCTGTCAAAGCATTTCTCGATATTGGGAGCAAATCATTGCATTTTTAATGCATTTGCTGAAGTGAGGTGAATTTCTCACCAGGCGGCAGTGCGTTGTCAAGTAAAAGTGATGTATTATTAAATGCCTTATTAACACCCCAACTCATTTTATTAATATTCACCTTCTACCTTATCAAACATGCTGAACAAGCAAGACGTTGAGAAATCTTGACATGGAAGTCAGAGTGGAAACCCAGCAACTTCAGCTCACTGCCAGCTCCAAGCCTCCATATTGCTCAGCAGCAAACATCATCTCCGAGCACAATCCACAGGCCCCAGCCACACTTACTCCTCATCCATGGATATTGACATCTAACCTTTTCCAACCTCTATCATTATGGCACCTCTCCAATTCACTTGCAAGATGCTTAGGAAGCGGAGACTTGCATTGCAGCATGCACCAGCAACTAACATTGAAAGGCTGCAACAGGGACAGGACCAGGCTGCATCTCAGGGTTGCTCACTTGCTTAGTGCTCACGCAAATAGTGCCTACCTGCATGCGCACAGCATTCCTGCTGTGCCCTTTGGTGCTAAATATTGCTATATTGAGGTGCTTTTTTGCAGACAGAGACAGGCTGTTCTTCAGTAACAATTAGTCCAGTTTTGGGGAGAGGCAATGTTGTGTTGGACACCACATTGAGACAACAGTTTAACACCTACAGAATGTGTCAGCTGGCTTCACAGCAAATTCTGCAAAAATACACATTGAACCAAATGGTCATATTGGAAAGTGGATGGGGGCTAGTCTGGAGTTCAGTTGGTCGGGGGGGGGGGGGGAAATCCACATTCAGTCGAAGGACTTGGGCACATTCATCCATTTGCTTGGGTCGCTTACAGTCAGGGAATCTGTCTGACTGCAGTCTGAGGATTAGGCAATAGTTCACTTCTGCAGGGCTAGCAGCAACAGTAGTCAGAAGAATCATGTGTTGTCAGTCAAGATGCAAATATTGCAGTCAGCAGTCAGGTCTAGAGGCTGCTCAAAGTCAGACGGTCTGGGGTGAATTCCTGGGGGTGTGTCCATCAATTGTAAAGGAGGATGGAAGCTGGGTCTATAGGAATCGGGTGGGGTGGGGGCACTGCCAAAAAAAAAAGGGTAGAGGAACGGAGGCTGGGTCAGTGAGCCGCTGAATGGAGAGGGATAAAAGAGTACCAGGAGGAGGTGGGAACAAGAGGACAGTGATGGAGGAGGGAATGAGGCTTCCATATGTATGGGGATATGTGGAATAGCAATGGAGGGCATGGAAGGTTAGAAGGAGTTATTGGCAGTAACCACCACTGCGGCTTTCACAGGAGAGAAATGTAGAGCACCAGGATAAGCATCAATAAAGGTATAATTTCAGATTTTTAAGACAGCTGGAAGCAATGTTCAACGTAGTGTCTCCACAATTTGGGGGTATGGTTAGAGATGGACTGTCGGGTTAGACAGAGGTAAAAAGAGACATGGAGGCCCAGGGGATTTTCTGGTGACCCAGGTCGGGTCCACCGCTGGCACTGTCCACCATGAACTGCATTCTCTGCCATCATGTACTATTCAGTGAATGCTAACTACAACTGGAAAATGGCTGAGATAACATCCAAAAATGGACAAAATCAGTACCACTTTGATGGGTGAAAGCACAGGATGCAGGTTTTCTAGACCTTAGGACATTGAAGCACCCTTCACTTCCTCCATCTTGTAGATTTGAAAGCATCAAACTCTTTGGGCAAATTATACTTCTACCAGAGTGGATTCAGTCTGGAAACAGAATTGCCAAGGCTTCATGTCAATGGATTAAACTCACTCTGGATGTAGGTTTGCTCGCTGGAAGTTCATTTTCAGATGTTTTGTCACCATACTAGGTAACGTCATCAGTGAGCCTCCGAATGAAACACTGGTGGTGTAGCCTGCTTTCTATTTACATGTCTGCATTTCCCAGGGATGGCGATGTCATTTCCTATGGTGACATCATTTCTGGTTCTTTTTCTCAAGGGGTGGTAAATGGGCTCCAAGTCAATGTGTTTATTAATAGAGTTCAGGTTGGAATGCCATGCTTCTAGGAATTCTCATGCATGTCTCGTGTCTCATGGGATTTTTCTCCATTGATGATTCATAATTGTGTTATGAGATGCAAATTTACATCAAGAGAAAACAGTTGCAAAAACCAAACTAAACCAGTCCAGTGCATCTTGGGCTTGTAGTGGCTTTGCCTTCTAAATGTGCAGATAGAAGGCATTTGTGATTAACCAACATATAAGCATAAGAAATAGGAGCACGAGGTGGCCATTTGGCCCCTCAATGCTGCCCAGATATTCAACAAGACCATAGCTAATCTGCCCACCATGACTCCTCTTTTGTGTCACCTCAGCATAGACATCAACTCCCTAATATTTCAAAAATCCTCTTCTTTAATACTTTCAGTGATCTAGGCTCCGCAATTCTCTGGGATAGAGAATTCAATGCCCTCTGGAAAAAGAAATTCCTTCATATCTTAGTTCTAAATGAGTATCACCTTATGTGGCTTTGTCCCACATGTTGGGACATCTTCTCAACACCTACCCTGTCAGGCCCCCTCAGAATCTCTGTTTCAATGTTAACTTTGGCTTCTTGAAAGGGTACAACAAAGTCATACATCTAAAAAGCTCACTCAAGGCAATTTCTTCAGTGAAGCCTTCTTTCAGCACACATCTCCAACTACAAGGGACTTGAGGCTATTTTCATTACAGAAGGTTGAGAGGTGACTTCATTGAGACACACGATAATCAGAGGGTTAGATAGGTTGGACAGTGAGAGCCTTTTTGCTCAGATGGTGATGGCTAACATGAGGGGACATAGCTTTAAATTGAGGGGTGATAGATATAGGACAGATGTCAGAGGTAGTATCTTTACTCAAGAGTGTAGTAGGGGCAACAGTGGTAGACTCACCAACTTTAAGGGCATTTAATTGGATAAATGGTCATTGGATAAACATATGGATGAAAATGGAATAGGGTAGGTTGCACGGGCTTCAGCTTGGTTTCACAGGTTGGTGCAACATTGAGAGCCGAAGGGCTTGTATTGCACTGTAATGTTCTACATTGGTAGAAACCTTAAACATTTTCTCTTGACACCTCCTGGCAAACAAATTCCCAACAGCGTTTTTATACTCATGATCTCTAGTCCAATGAATGAGTTAAGAGTAAGATTCTGTATTCCTCTTACGGAAAGGAAAAGCTCCTCTTTTGTGGTCTTCTAGGTTTTATAGTGAGCTTCTTAACTTCAACTCAGTCATTCCTGACAGAACGATATCCTATAACATTTGTAACTTGTTGCAAGGGTAATTTGAAAATTGACACTTGGAAAAAGTACAAGTGTTCAAAGTTTGATGCCATAACCAGTTTTGGTGGTTAAACTGTGCTTTAAGACCACAGAATAAAAACTGAGGTTCAAGAAAAACTGACAGTTTTACAGCCCAAGAATACTAATAGCTCATTTTGGACTATTAAACAGATGCAATTTAAACAGCAAAATAAATTGAATGCAAAAATTTTCCCCATACTTCATTGATGCAAACTGCTAGTTTTCTATCATGTTTCATCAGCAATTGGTTAGTTTCACAGCTTTACAGCATCCAAAGATTATTGGATCAATTTCCTGTGGTTACTCACGAGATGCACTCATAATCCATCCTGTTTTGGGAATTGGAACAAGAACAGTAGTAAGTGCTTTAACTAACACAGGGCATATACAAAATCAATCCTAAAATTATATAAACAAAACTGGAGTCGTACCCGAGGACTGGAGAGGCAAATCTAATTCCTCTCTTTAAGAAAGGAAATAAGGAACTCCCCGGCAATTACAGACCAGTAAGTCTCACGTCTGTCGTCTGCAAGGTGTTAGAAAGGATTCTGAGGGATAGGATTTGTGACCATCTGGAAGAGCATGGCTTGATTAAATGCAGTCAACACGGCTTTGTGAGGGGCAGGTCGTGCCTCACAAACCTTAGAGTTCTTTGAGGATGTGACTAAAAATGTTGATGAGGGTCGAGCTGTGGATGTGGTGTATATGGACTTCAGCAAGGCATTTGGTAAGGTTCCCCATGGTAGGCTCATTTAGAAGATCAGGAGGAATGGGATACGGGGAACTTAGCTGTCTGGATACAGAATTGGCTGGCCAACAGAAGACAGCAATGATAGTAGAAGGAAAATATTCTGCCTGGAAGTCTGTGGTGTTCCACAGGGCTCTGTCCTTGGGCCTCTACTGTTTGTAATTTTTATTAATGACTTGGATGAGGGGATTGAAGGATGGGTCAGCAAGTTTGCAGACGACACAAAGGTTGGAGGTGTCGTTGTCAGTATAGAGGGCTGTTGTACATGGCAGCGGGACATTGACAGGATGCAGAGATGGGCTGAGAGGTGGCAGATGGAGTTCAACCTGGATAAATGTGAGGTGATGCATTTTGGAAGGTGGAATTTGAAAGCTGAGTACAGGATTAAGGATAGGATTCTTGGCAGTGTGGAGGAACAGAGGGATCTTGGTGTGCAGGTACACAGATCCCTTAAAATGGCCACTTAAGTGGACAGGGTTGTTAAGAAAGCATATGGTGTTTTGGCTTTCATTAACAGGGGGATTGAGTTTAAGAGTCGTGAGATCTTGTTGCAGCTCTATTAAAACTTTGGTTAGACCGCACTTGGAATACTGTGTCCAGTTCTGGTCACCCTATTATAGGAAAGATGTGGATGCTTTGGAGAGGGTTCAGAGGAGGTTTACCAGGATGCTGCCTGGACTGGAGGGCTTATCTTATGAAGAGAGGTTGACTGAGCTCGGACTTTTTTCATTGGAAAAAAGGAGGAGGAGAGGGGACCTAATACAAGATAATGAGAAACAGAGAGAGAGTCAATAGCCAGAGACTATTTCCCAGGGCAGAAATGACTAACACGAGGGGTCATAGTTTTAAGCTGGTTGGAGGAAAGTATAGAGGGGATGTCAGAGACAGGTTCTTTACACAGAGTTGAGAGAGCATGGAATGTGTTGCCAGCAGCAGTTGTGGAAGCAAGGTCATTGGGGACATTTAAGAGACTACTGGACATGCATATGGTCACAGAAATTTGAGGATGCATACATGAGGATCAATGGTCGGCACAACATCGTGGGCTGAAGGGCCTGTTCTGTGCTGTACTGTTCTATGTTCTATGTTCTACTGCTTATTATCAGTGGCCAAACTTATAAACAACTGATAGTCTTTTGAGCAATTTGTTCAAATATCCTTAAAACTATTTAGCTATTTGCCTGAGTGAATAACATTGCCTCTTTTGAAAATGATTCTATTAAACATAAGCTGATAAACGATTGTGAAACTAATGAAAACCAATATTTGATTTATTTATTGTCACATGTATCTTGTTAAAAAAATACAGTGAGAAGTGCTGTTTGGTGTCACCACTCTCCAGGGCCATCTTAATACACAGATAAATAAACCAAAACATAGAATAAAGGCAGAAAAATTAAATAAGCAAAGTGTTCAACTTTACAGTCCTTCTTGTTAATGCTCCATGATGAGCTATGGGCCTGGTAGCCAGACACAAGTCCCCTTCACCATGCCACCGCCGCTGGAATGAAGGTCGCTACTCTTCAGTGCCATGCCCTCACCACTATGAGTCCTTGCAGGACTTTGCCAATGCAGATGCCACCAGGTACCACACTGGTGGCCCAAACTTGATTCCGCCACCATGAGTCCACTTCGGGCCCGCCTCACCAATGCAGCTGCTACTGATCCTGCAGGTCTCCTATAAGGCCCAAATGCGCCTCTGTGTTGCCTCCATGAATCTTCACTTGATGCAGAGACTGCCAGGAACCCAAACTCACCTCTGCTGCAGTAGCCATGAGTTGGTAAGAGGACTGCCTCTTCAAATGCAGAAGCTGCTGGGAACCCAAACTCACTTCTGACACCACCACCATGAAGTCCATGCTGGGCTTGCTCACCGCCGCTGATGCTGTCATCACGACCAAGCTCTTCACCAAGACGCAAGTGAAATAAGTGAAAAAAAACAAAGAAAAAGAGAAAAATAAACCAAAAGAAAAGTGGGCAGAGTGGACAAGCCCCAGGCTCAGAAGCCCTACTCCACCACCATCTTACTGGATGTCTGGTATCAGCTAATAACCATATTTCCTCAAAGTCTAATTTTGTATTAGGCTGACTAAATAATCAAGGTTCTAGGAAAGCCAACTCTCCAACAGGATTGATTTTCATGATGAAATACTTTGGCAATAAGCAATTTAATCGTTACAGGACCAAAACAATTCCAAAACAATTCAAATATATGGAAAGATCATTGTTAAAACAGAGTGATGTCTGACCGGACTATAAGCTTTTTACTTGCAAGAATAAAATGTTGCCAGCAAAATCTTCATACAGACTTGAAGCAGTATTAAAAAAGTACTTAATATTTCATCACTGAAGACATTTCAGTGCTTTACAGCCAATTAAGTACTTTTGATTTGTAGTCATTGTTGACATGTAGGACATTTGAAGAGAAAGTTGAAAAAAAATGAAACAGTTGGTGACCTCCTCTGTCACCAACAAACTGGAATTTATGTAATTTGGAGAAATTTCAAGAAAATGCACCAAGGCCTGAAGCAAATGAGAAAAAAGAAAACATATATGAACAATGGAAAGCAGGATTCAAATCAGTGATCTCATCTTGAAGCAAATTCCCCAACAACGATGAAAACAAGATTTAGAAAGCCAAGTAATGTACTTGCTTCTTGCGTTGGATACAATGCTGGCTCCAAATAGAAAAAAAATCATGCTTTAGCATCTGACAAGAAACTGCTCAACCTACACCCATTGCCTACACAAAGGATATTCCCAATTCCTTCGTCTCCTCCGCATCTGCTCCCAGGAGGACCAGTTCCAATAACGAACCACCCAGATGGCCTCCTTCTTCAAAGACCGCAATTTCCCCCCAGACGTGATCATCGATGCTCTCTACTGCATCTCCTCCACTTCCCGTTCCTCCGCCCTTGAGCCCCGCCCCTCCAATCGCCACCAGGACAGAACCCCACTGGTCCTCACCTACCACCCCACCAACCTCCATGTACATCGTATCATCCGTCATCATTTCTGCCACCTCCAAAACGGACCCCACCACCAGGGACATTTCCCTCCCCTCCCCTATCAGCGTTCTGAAAAGACCACTCCCTCCGTGACTCCCTCGTCAGGTCCACACCCCCCACCAACCCAACCTCCACTCCCCTGCAACCGCAAGAAATGCAAAACTTGCACCCACACCTCCCCCCTTACTTCCCTCCAAGGCCCCAAGGGATCCTTCCATATCCGCCACAAATTCATCTGCACCTCCACACACATCATTTACTGCATCCGCTGCACCAGATGTGGCCTCCTCTATATTGGGGAGACAGGCCGCCCACTTGCAGAACGTTTCAGAGAACACTTCTGGGACACCCAGACCAACCAACCCAACCACCCCATGGCTCAACACTTCAACTTCCCCTCCCACTCCACCAAGGACATGCAGGTCCTTGGACTCCTCCATTGCCAGACCATAGCAACATGACGGCTGCAGGAAGAGCACCTCATCTTCTGCCTAGGAACCCTCCAACCACAAGGGATGAACTCAGACTTCTCCAGTTTCCTCATTTCTCCTCCCCCACCTTGTCTCAGTCCCAACCCTCGAACTCAGCACCACCTTCCTAACCTACAATCTTCTTCCTGACCTCTCCATCCCCACCCCCACTCCGGCCTATCACCCTCACCTTAACCTCCTTCCACCTATTGCACTTCCAACGCCCCTCCCCCAAGTCCCTCCTCCCTACCTTTTATCTTAGCCTGCTTGACACACTCTCCTCATTCCTGAAGAAGGGCTCATGCCTGAAACATCGATTCTCCTGCTCCTAGGATGCTGCCTGACCTGTTGCGCTTTTCCAGCAACACATTTTCAGCTAGACCCATTGCAATAAAGTGAAAATATCTCACCCTTCAGGAAACATATCCATCTCCTTGAATGGTTACTCAACCACAAAAAGAACTACAACTGATCTCCAACTATTGAGTTTAAAAGGTCTGCTTCACAGAACAGTTGCAGCGAACATCTAATTTTAGTTAGAAACTAATGCCAAGTCAAGTTTAGTCATCTTCAACTAATACTTTTGTATTGTTCAAACTTATATATCTGGATTAATCAATTGCACAAAGAAACCTAATTCATTATTCTCACCTGTTTAGGACAGGATAACAGTTTTACAAAGCTGTTTTGCATTTAGTCCAAATTTAGTCACACAGGTATTGTTTGATGCAAGAGGATAACATCTACGCTAGTCACATAAATATTATTGACTGATTTACAACAAAGCTTTCTGATGATCCACATAATAATTCATTCAAGACACATATGGTTGCATCAATTGCAAAACTTCATCTTCTTTAAATGATGAAAGAGAGAGTGATCAACTCATCACCAGCAAGCTGATGCCAATGATAGAACAGTGGAGCCTAGAGGAAATGATGCCCCTTGGGTTAAACTCACCATCAGTTGTCTCTCTAATACAGACAATGTAAAGTTATCTTTTTAATCCTATTTCTGTTTCACCATTTACAAAACTTTTCAATATTTAATTTTTAAAAATAACTTTTGCTAAAATACCTTTCATAACCCCAGGTTGGCCCAGACTGCTTCAGAGTAATTACTTCCAAAGTTACAACCAATTTTCAGGTTGCTCCAACAAATGGATGTCCTAATAACCAATTTTTGCTGGTGTTAGTTTGGGGCAATAGGTTGGCCAAGAGAGGAGTAAAATGGCCCTACTCTTCCAATAGTGAGGTTTGAAGAGAGTTTCAAATCCCCAGGATCGAGCTATTTCCATTAAAGAATGTTAAAGGAAATTGAACAGCAAATTACAGCCACCCTAACAATAATCGGAGTTTTCTAGATACCAGAGTTGTCCCTCTGGATTGCAAAATTAATGTCATGCTGCTTTTTAAGTAGGACAAATGAAAAAAATTTAGGGAATTCAGACCAGCTAGTTAGAAGTCCACAATCAAGGACCTGGTAACTGAATACCTTGAAAATATTTTACTTAATCAGAGAGCCAGCATGGATTCATGACAGGTAGGTCATACCTGAGGAGCCTCATTGAATTTTTTTGAAAGTGACTAAAGTGGCAGACAGGGGAATGTCTATTAATGTTGTTTATATGGACTTCCAGAGGTATTTGGTAAATTCCTATGTAAGAGACTGTTAACGAAGGTAGATGTCCTTGGAATGGACAGAAAATTACTGACATGGCTCGGAAACTGGTTGAGTGGCAGGTGATGGAAAGCAGGGAAAATGGGTAGGTGTTCAAATGGGCAGGATGGGACTAGTGAGATCCCAGAAGGATCTGTTAGGGCCTCAATTATTCTCATTATTTATTAACAACTTGAATAATGGCATAGCAAGTCATACATCCAAATTTGCTGATGACATGTTAGGTGGCATTGTAGACAGTGTAGGTGGCAGCATAAAATTAAAGTAATATTCACAATCAAGGTGAATGGGGAAAACTGTGACAGATGGAGTTTAATGTGTGAGGTTATCAATTTTGGACCAATAAAAAGGATAGATCAGGGTACATTCTCGATGGTATGGAGTTAAATACAGTGGATGTCCAAAGAGGTTTGGGGATTCAGGTGCATAGACCTTTAAAATATCAAACAGGTGCAGAAGCTGGTCAGGAAAACTAATGGAATGCTGGCCTTTATGATATCGAGAGAACTGGAGTATAAGGATGCAAGAGTTATGCTGCAGTTACACAAAACCTTGGTTAGACCCTACGTGAAGTACCGAGAGCACATCTGGGCAACATATCTCAGGAAGGCTATAATTGGCCAGGGGGTTGGATGAGGTGCAATAATACAAATTAGGCCTGTTTTCTCCAGAATTTATGAGAAGCTTCAGGGGTGATCTGATTGAAGTATTCAAGACATTAACAGGAACAGACAGGATATCAAAAGAACTATTTCCACAGTTTACAACTCGGGGGCATAGACTGAAAATTAGGGCCAGACTGTTCAGGTGAGATGTTAAGAAGCACTTCAACACACAGAGATGGTAGATGTTTGGAAATCTCACCCACAAATGGCAGCAGATGCAGGATTAGTTGTTAATTTTAAATCAAAAATAGATAATGTTTTGTTAAGCAAAGGTATTAAGGGATATGGAGGCAGGTATGTGGAGTTAGGCAACAGCTCGGCCATGATCTCAATGAATGGTGGAACATGCTTGAGGAGCTGAATGGTCTACACCTGTTCCTACGTTCCTAAGTTTGGCAAGGCTTCTGTTTAATGGCTCAAAGATTAGCATCTCTGACAATGCAGAGTTCAGTGAGAGCATCTCATTAAAAATGAAAAAGTGATCCTGTGGTGTAAGGGGTGTGATTTATCTACATTTTACAATCATTTATTTCAGAGTTTGGATTTGACCTAATGTCATGTGGATATAGTCTGAGTCCGAAAGAGTTTAATGATCAACTTATAGGTTTTTCTGTAGAAATTATGACTTCTTTTAAAAACAGTATCAGAGAGACACTTCCTGGAGAATCATGGAGATTGGTTTACATTGGGAGAGTATACAAGGGAACAAAGTAAACAGCATAGTAAATTAAACTTTCAGATAGAAGATTGAATTGTTTTTGGGTGGAGGGGAAACACTCAACTTGCAAAAAACATCTGGGCTTAGTGGAGCATTTTACAGAAGTTTTGGTTGAAACCGCATGTGCAAAACGTTTGTGCCTGAAAAATTGAGGTAAAGACTGTTAAGAAACAGGTTCTCTCAGTGTAAGGAGGTTTAAATTAAAGGTTCCAGACCAGAAGTGTTTGCCTAAAACCCTGAAGGGTTATTTAAAGTTGAGAAAGTATAAGCTCAATTGCATGAAGGCTCCAAAAGAGGCCCAGGTTCTTAAGAAGGGATATTGAAACCACAGTTAAAGGTAAGCCCTATAGAAGTGAATAGGAAGGATTTCTCTCTCATGTGAGTACTGTAAAGGAGATTTGAGGATTAACGGGATTGTGTTTTGAATGTGTGAGACATGTAAATAGGTTGGTTAATTCTATGTATCTTCAAATAATAAACAGTTTTATTGTTAAAACCAAATCTGCAACAGTGTGTGCTTGTAGTTCAGTGAGAGCATCTCATGAAAAATGATCTAGCGAGCCAGATTTCAGTCTGGGATTGGACTTGCACAGTAATGACATCTGGGATCATAACACTCTCGCAATATTACAATGAAGCATCAACCTAGATCAAGTTCCTCCAACCCGTCCACATAGAGGGGTCACATTTCAACTTTTCTCCCTCAGCGGGAGGGGGTGAGCCAATTTCAGAAAATAAGATTTGGCAAAATAATAAGTGAGATGAGTTTCAGAAAGAAACTTTAATTAATAATGTAAATAATTAATTCAGGAAGAGGGGGAGAGACAGAAGAACCAGGAACTAGCTAAGGAGTAGAGTTTGAGTTTAAGTAACTCTGGCCTTGCTTTCACATCTGGGTGGGGGCTCACTAAGCTGACCCGAGTGAGATTCACCCTAAAGCAGGTGTCAGAAGCAGGGTGCCTGTCAGCCTGGGTTTTCGTCCTCTCCTAGCCTACTCTGTCAAAAGACTTTTGGAGAAGGAGACTTCAGGGTCATTATCTCCTGTGGAATCATGCCATCAAATGATCAGAATCTAACAGTAGTGGAGGAAGGAAACAGAGCAGCCCAAAAATGAACTTTTAGGAAACAATGACCAAAACTGGCACCACATAACCCATGCAACAATGATTGAAATATAAATAAGTTTAGCTGTCTAAATTTATTCAAAGAATACTAGGGGATACAAAAGGAATCTGTTGTTACACATTTAGTTCCACTTCACAATTACTAGCACTACTGGATTTCAAAGAAAATCAATGTTCCAACGTACTGCAGCATAATTAGAGAAACCCAGGCATCCATTGACAGTACAAAGAACACTCATGATTCATAAAAGTCAACGGACACTAAAAATCCTGATCATAAGATGTCACTGTTACCAAAATGAGTGTACAAAACATCCTGCACAGTATGCATTTGAGAAATAGAAAATACACATACAATAAAGTTGTAAAGGCTGAAAGTTAATCAAGACAGCTCCAATGCTAGCAGAGCAGTTAATGACTTGTGACTTCCAATTACTGACAGACTTTCAATAGGACTTTCAAATGCAAGTACAGTAATTTTGTTTCTCCCCTTCCATGCTACTTCAAGCTGAATGAAGATAAAATGTACACCTTGGCATGTAGAACACAACTAAATGGAGGGAAACAGCCAAAGTAATAATATTGTTTTAACTTATGATACCATTATAAAAAAGATTCTGCTTACAACAGATTAAACACATACAAAAGTCACTTAGAATATTAATTAGGAATACGTTTCTGTGCTCAATTGCTCGAGGTGTTTTCATTCTGTGATTGCTTTCACCATGATGCAATGATTGTACTCAATGCAGCCCTGAAATTTAATAAATACAAAACACTGGGAATATTTTACGTCAGGCAGTAGCTGCAGAGGGAAAACGAAGAGTTACAATTAAATGTTTCAGATTAACAAGCTTTAATCAGACTGGAAGTTAGAAATGGAATAGTTGGTTCTGCTATAATGTGTTTCTTCAACATGAATTGGCTTTAACACATTATTTGTACAATGTGAACTTTCCTTACCTTTATCGACTATAATGCAATTCCAGCCCTCATTAGTTTGAATAGCGCAGCTATTGCGCAATTTTCTTATAACACGAGATTGCACAAACAGAACTATCGCATTTTCAGAACCAACTGTAGGTCTTAAACAAGAGAAGCTGAGGGCAAGTGAAGAACTAACAGTCGACAAAAGGTTTGAGGGCAGGAAGAGAGAAATAAAAGGAGTTTGTGGCGTAAGCCCAAAGGGAGTGGTTATGGAATATATAAATAAACAAAAATAAAGTGATGTTCAGAGGAAATGTCAATGGCAGAATGATAAACAGTTGCCATTTATAAAGTCAAAAGAGACATACAGCACAGAAACAGACCCTTCAGTCCAAGTTGTCTATGCCAACCAGATATCCTAAATTAATCTAGTTCCATTTGCCAGCACCTGGCCCACAACCTTCTAAACCCTTCCAATTCTATACCCATCCAAATGCCTCTTAAATGTTGTAATTGTACCAGCCTCCAGCACATCCTCTGGCAGGTCATTCCATACACGCACTACCCTCTGCATGAAAAAGATGCCACTCAGGACCCTCTTAAATCATTCCCCTCTCACCTTAAATCTATGCCCTCTACTACTGGACTCCCCCATCCCAGGGAAAAGATCTTGTCTATTTACCCTATCCATGCCCCTCATGATTTTATTAACCTCTATAAGGTCACCCCTCAGTCTCCAACACTCCAGGGAAAACAGCCAGAGCCTGTTCAACCTCTCCCTATAGCTCAAGCTCTCCAACCCTGGCAATATTCTTGTTAATCTTTTCTGAACTCTTTCAAGTTTCACAAAATCCTTTCTATATCAGGGAGACAAGAATTGCGCACAGTATTCCAAAAGTGGCCTAACCTATGACCTGTACAGCCGCAATATGATCTCCCAACTCCTGTATTCAATACTCTGACCAATAAAGGAAAGCATACCAAATGCCTTCTTCACTATCCTATCCACCCATGACTTCACTTTCAAGGAGCTATGAACCTGCACTCCAAGGTCTCTTTGTTCAGCAACACTGCCCAGGACCTTACCATTAAGTGTGTAAGTTCTGCCCTGATTTGCCTTTCCAAATGCAACACCTCACATTTCTCTAAATTAGAAAGTAAGAATGAAAAGAAAGATGAAACAAAAAGCTGGTAAGAAAAAAAGGGAATCAAAATAGGAACAGAAGTTATAATCTCAAAATTGTTGAGACCAGAAGGCTGCAGAGTGCATAATCAAAAGGCGATGTTCTGTTCCTCAAGCTTAGTGGAATACATCAATAGGCAGAGCATTGAGAAGTCAACAGATGAGCAAGTTGGAGATTTAAAATTACTGGCAAACAGGAACTTGGGATTATACTTTTGGACCATAGAAGTGTGTTCCACAAAGCAGCTACACATCATTTGGTCTCTCCAATATAAAGCAGATGAATATAAACAGCAGATTAGATTACCTACAATGTGGAAACAGGCCCTTCGGCCCAACAAGTCCACACTGACCCACCGAAGCGCAACCCCCACCCATACCCCTACATTTACCCCTTAAGCTAACACTACGGGCAATTCAGCAGGGCCAATTCACCTGCCCTGCACATCTTTGGACTGTGGGAGGAAACCGGAGCATCCGGAGGAAGCCCACGCAGACACGGAGAGATATAGAATACTGAATTCAAAGCACACAAAGGTGATGGAATGGGAGTGGCAGCATTCGGTCTACTGAACCCAGGGTTCATCCACTTCCATCTGCTGGGTTTTATTTTCTCTTTAAAAGTATTTTCTGTTACCTTTCCATCTCAATTGCAACGGCATAGGCGAGAGCAGGCGCTGCATGGAATGGCGGACCAAGAGGGCAGCATGGGCCTGGAGAGTGGCAAAGCCAAGTAAATGACAAAGGAGATATCCAGTGACCGCCACAGTGATGCTAGGACAAAGTGAACGTGCCTCCACCCCAACTTGAGGTCCCCCAGTGAGCAGGTCCTAGGCTTAATCCCCTGGTCCAGACTCAGGCTGAGCCAAGGCTCCAGGTGCGCGGCTAAGCTTGAGCACCTGACAGCAGAGGTGGTGGCTGGTTTGCTCCTGGTGCAGGACCCTGCAGCACCAGCTGCATTTGCAAGGTTGGCCCAGCATGAATTCATGGCAGCAGTGGTGCTGATGGAAGAGAGATTGCGCCGGTGAGTGGAGACTCTTCTTCCAGCAGCAGTGTATCCGTTTAGCAGCAGGGGTGGAGGAGCTCTGCTTCAGGCCTATAACTAAGCTAGAAGCAGGGGCCAAAGACCACCTAACTTAAGATAGGACTCTAAAGATGAATTTCATGCTTTTATTTTTCTGGCTTTATATTCCATGTTTTGGTTTATTTTTTGTGTTTTAAGGTGGCAGAGAGTGGTGACTAAAGAACACTTTTCATTGTTTGTAATACATTATGCCAATAAATCAAATCACTTTCTCCTGGAAGTAATTTCTGGTGCCTTTGACAGTCAGGAAAGAAAAAACAAAATGTGTGTATTACATTTGTACGTTAAGGTATTGTGGGAAGGTGGGAATGTTATTGAGGAGTGAACGAGTGCAGACTGATTGGTGTCTTTGAAATGCTGAAATAGGAGAAATGGAGGGGAGATGGTAGAAACAGTAGAGGTTAATCTGTTGAATATGGAGGATGGTAGGGCAGAAGGAAAACCCAATCATGGCTCTGGGAGGGAGAGGAAAGGACAAGAGCAAAAAAAAGGGCAGATGTAGTGAAGAGGCTGCTCTGCCATTCATCACGACCATGGCTGATCATCCAACTCAATAGCCTAATCCTGCTTTCTCCCATAATCTTTGATCCCATTCACCCCAAGTGCTATGCCCAGGTGTCTCTTGAATACATTCAATGTTTTAGCATCAATTACTTCCTGTGGTGATGAATTCCACAAGCTCACCACTCTGTCTCATCTCCATCCTAAATGGTCCACCCAGAATCCTCAGACTATGACCGCTGGTTCTGGACTCCCCCACGATCAGGAACATTCTCCCTGCATGAAACTGGTCTAGTCCTGTTAGAAGTTTAAAAGTCTCTATGAGATCCCATCCATTCATCTGAACTCCAGTGAAAACAATCGTAACCTAGTCAGTCAGTTAATCTCTCATCATCCGTCAATCCTCCCATGCCCAGAATCAGCCTGGGAAACCCTCGCTGCACTCCCTCGAGAGCAGGAGCATCCTTCCTCAGAAAAGGAAGGAGGCCAAAACTGCCCACAATATTCTAGGTATGGCTTCACTAAGGCCCTGTATAGCTGTAACAACCCATCCCGGTACTTGTACTCAAAACCTCTCACAATGAAGGCCAACATACCATTTGCCTTCTTTACCACCTGCTGTACCTGCATACTTACCTTCAGCAACTGGTGCTGAAGGACACCCGGGTCCCGCTGCATACTCCCCTCTCCCCATTTACAGCCAGCTGTTCAGGTAGTAAACTGCCTTCTTGTTTTTGCTTCCAAAGTGAAAAACCTCATTTATCCAAAATTAGACTGCATCTATCATTGATTTGCCCATTCACCCAAACTGTCCAAATCATGCTGAAGGATTTCTGCATCCTCACAGTTCACCCTCCCACTTAACTTGGTACCGTCTCCAAACTTTGAGATGTTACATTTTGTTCCTGCTTCCAAAATCACGAATATACATTGAGCAGCTGGGGTTCGAGCACCAATCCCTATGGCACCATTAGTTACTGCTTGCTGATTTGAAAAAGAACCCATTAATTTCTAATGTTTCCTATCCATCTCAATATATTTCCCCCCCCAAACCTATGTGCTTTAATCTTGCACAATAATCTTTAATGCTGGACTTTTGACAAACGCTTTCTGAAAGCCCAAATATACCACATCGACTAGCTCCTCTTGTCAACTTTGTTAGTTGCATCTTCATAGAATTCCAACAGCATGATTTTCTCTTCACAAATCCATGGTGACTGTCTGATTTTGCCACTGCTTTCTAAATGCTCCGCTATAAAGTCCTTGACAATGGATTTGAGAACATTCCCCACTACCGATGTTAGACTTACTGGTCTATAATTCTCTGGTTTCTCTCTACCTCCCTTTTTGAATATTGGAGTAAGATGAGTTACCCTCCAATGTGTAGGGAGTCTTCCAGAGTCTACAGACTCCTGGAAGATGACCACCTGTGCATCTACTATTTCTAGAGCCACTTCCTTAAATACTCTGGCATATAGATAATCAGGCCTTGAGGATTTATCTGCCTTCAATCCCACCAAATTTTCCCAGTACCATTTCTCCACTAATATAGATCTCCCTCAGTTCTTCCCTCTCACTAAATCTTGCATTCTCCAACATTTCTGGTGTCTGGTTTGTGTCATCTTTTGTGAAGACAGAGCCAATGTATGTATTTAGTTGCTCAGCCATTTCATTGTCTCCAGTTATATATTCCCCTGTTTCTGTCTGTATTGGGCCAACATTTGTCTTCCCTAATCTCTTCCTGTTTATGTATCTAAAGAAACTCTTAGTGTCAGTCCTTATGTTCCCTGCAAGCTTACTTTCATACTGTATTTTCCCCTTCTTAATCAATCGCTGGGTCCTTCTTTGCTGAATTCTAAACTGCTCCCAATCCTCAGACCTATTTTTTTTGGTCAATCTTCATGCTTCTTCATTGGATCAGATACGGTCTCTAATTTCCTTTGTAATCCATGGATTGTCCCTCTTACCAATGTTGTTTTTGTGCTGGACTGGACAAGAATAAAAGTTGTTCCAGTTCCCCCATGCACTCCTTGAATGTTGCCTATTCACTGTCATCCCTTTAAGTAACTCTCCCAAATCTATCAAGGCCAACTCAAGCCTCATAACTTCATAGTTTCCTTTATTAAGATTCACTGAAACAACTATTTCACTCTCCATTTGATAAAAAAATTCTATCATGTTATGGTCTCTTATCCCCAAGGGGTCTTGCACAGCTAGATTGGTAATGATTCCCTTCTCACTACACAGTACCCACTAAGATGGCTTACTCTCTAGTTTGTTCTTCCACATATTGGTCAAGAAAACCATCCTGCATACACTCCAGGAATTCCTCTTCTACATCATTGTGGCCAATTTGATTTGCCCAATCTATGTGCAGATTAAAATCACCCATGATCAAATATTCCCTTATCACATGCATCTCTAATTTCCTGTTCAATGCCATTTCCAACATCACCACTGCAGTTTGGGAGTCTATATATAACAGCCACTAACATTTGTTGGCTCTAATGGCATTTCTCAACTCTCTCCATACAGACTCCACATTATCAGAGCTAATATCCTTTCTCACTATTGTGAGAATTTCCTCTTTAACCAGCAATGTCACTCCACCACCTTTTCCTTTTTGCCAGTCCTTCCTAAATACTGAACACCCGGGACGTTCAGTTCCCATCTGTGATCACTCTGCAGCCATGTGTCCGTAATCCCAATCATATCATACCTGTTTACATAAATCTTACAATGATTTGGATCTTGGTGGATATGGGCAATTTCAAAGATTGCAAATGACTCAATACTCAGAACTGTGTACTGTGAGGAAGATAACAGTGGGCGGCACGGTGGCACAGTGGTTAGCACTGCTGCTTCACAGCGCCTGTAGACCCGGGTTCAATTCCCGACTCAGGCGACTGACTGTGTGGAGTTTGCACGTTCTCCCCGTGTCTGCGTGGGTTTGCTCCGGTTTCCTCCCACAGTCCAAAGATGTGCGGGTCAGGTGAATTGTCCATGCTAAATTGCCCGTAGTGTTAGGTAAGGGGTAAATGTAGGGGTATGGGTGGGTTGCGCTTCGGCGGGTCGGCGTGGACTTGTTGGGCCGAAGGGCCTGTTTCCACACTAAGTCTAATCTAAAAAATAACAGAATTTCAAAAGGACATTAACAAATTGGTGGAAAGGGCAGAAAGGTGGCAGGTGAAGTTCTAGGCAGCATGGAGTGAGGTAATACACTTTGGTAAGAAGAAAATTGAAATACAATACAAAAATAGGGGATACAATACTAAAGGGGGTGCAGGAGCAGAAGACCCGTGTATATGTATGCACAGATCATTTAAAAAGGTAACAGAATAGGTGGAGACAGCAGTTAAGAAAACATAGCATTGTCAGCTTTATTAATAGGGGCATAAAATACAAGAGCAGGGAAATGTTTTTGAATTTATACAACTCGCCTTTAACACTGAGCTGGGATATTATGTGTAGTTGTAGATGCCATACTATAGGAAAGATATGAGAGAAGAGGGGGAGAAGAGAGAGGGGTGGGGTGGGGAAAGAGGGAGAGGGAGATGGTTCTGGAAATGGGAAACAAATGGGAAACTTCAGTGTGATGAGGAGGGGATGAAAAAGTTGAGACTTCTGTCCTTGGAGAGAAGGTGGTGAAGAGATTTGATAGAGGCTCCAAAATGATGAGGAGCAAGATTATAGAGTAGATGGGAGAAAACACTGGCAAGGAACAAGAATGAGGGGGCATAGATTTTCAATGATGTGTAAAAGCAGCAAGGGTGATGAGAGAAGAAAAACATTTTCGCACAAAGCATTGTGAGGGTAAAGAATGTGCTGCATGGAAATACGGTAGAGGCAGATTCAAATTGAGACATTCAAGAGGGTACTGGATGATTATTTGGATAGAAATGGTGTGCATGGATATGAGGAAAAGGCACATGGCACAAGGTAACAGTTTAGTGCAGGTATGATGGACTGAATGACCTTCTGCAGCATAACAATCCTGTGACCTTCCTTCCATTATAATGTGAGAGGTGAGGATGTTCAATGATGATTACAGTGATCAATATCATTCATGACTCCTCACATACTGAAGCAATCTGAGCCCATCAGCATCAAGATCTGGAGAGCATTCAGTTTGGGCTGACAAGTGGCAAGGAACATCCATGACAAAAGTGAGAATGTAAGCAACTATTTCCCCTTGATCTTCAACAGCACTGAATCCTCCACTAACATTGGCCAAAGGTGTTTGAATCTTTGACCAAAGATAACCTGAACAGGACCAGCATATACATACAAGGTCAGGATTTCTGCACTGAGTAACTCACCTCCTCCTTCCCAAAGCCTGTCCACCACCTACAAAGGCACAAGTCAGGAGTGTGATGGAATAATCCCACTTGTCTGGAAGAGAGCAGTCCCAATACTCAAGGAGCTTGGCACCACCCAGGACAAAGCAGCCCACATGATTGAGACCTCAAAACATTTGCTCCCTCAATCACAGCACAGTGGTTGCAATGTGTACCATCTACAAGATGCATTGCAACAATTCTTTGGTAGAACCTCCAAACCTGTGACCTTGTCTGCAGGATAGATAAAAGCAAAAAAAAAGTGAAAACAAAATCCTCTGGAGTTCAGTTTCACCCTGAACTCCAGAGGGTTCAATTCAGGAATAAGAGCAATCATCTGTGCAGCTCTTCCTCGCAGGCTTCTGGTCTCCCAACTCATTCCAGGTACCAAACCACTCTCCATCCAGTCACTACTTGAACAGCCCAGATGTGGGTACACAAAAAACAAGAAATTATTACTTGTCTGAAAAACCAAATCTGGTTTATCAACATCCTTCAGGAGAAGGAAAATCTGCCTTCCAGGGATAGTCTGACCTGTGTGCCTCTCCAGATCTATAGCCAGGTAGTTGACTTAACTGTATTAAAAGTCAATTGCACCTAACTGCGACAAAAGCCTGATAAAAGAAATGAAAGTGGACAGACCAGCCAACATCAACCCAGGAATCCTGAAAAAACTTCCTGAGTAGCATCTGCCAAAGTTGCAAGAGCTAGCACAAACTAATCAAACCACAACCTGACAACTTGCCATGAGAATCATAACTTACAATGTTCCAGATGCCATGATCACCACCCTGGATTATGTCCTGCCCCACCAGCAAGACAGACCAAAAAAAGGTAGAAACACAATGGCATACACCAGGAGGGCATTACCAGGAGAGCCAACATTGACTCAAGACTCCATGAGGTCTCAAGACAATCAGGTCAACCGTGGACTGGGAAACCTCCTGCAGAATACCATGTACAGTGTGCCCCTGTCTTCTTGACCTGATGAATCAAGAATTCTCAATGTTGAGCACCACTTGGCAAAGGCATAGAAATGTTCTCAGGGTGGGGATTTTAAATGTCCATTACCAAGGATGGTATGGTAGCACCAATGCTGAATGAACTGGCTCAGGCTTAAGGGACATAGCTGCTAAATTGCACCTGTGGCATGTGATGACAGAACCAAGACTTAGAAGCAAATACAAAATGGACTTTGTCTTCACCAATTCACCAGCAGCAAAGACAGCGTGGCAGGAGTGACCACCACAGTGTTTGTTGAGGTAAAGTATCACCTTCACAGTGAAGATACTGTCCGGAGTTGTATGACACTACCACTGTGTTTAATAGCACAGATCTTGACCAGATCTAGCAACTGAAAAATGGGCACCCCACAAGATGCTGTGGCTGTCAGGCCAAACTGCACACCAGTACACAATCTGTAAGCCCCATGGCCTGGCATATCCCTCAGTCAAACATTACAAGCCAGGAGTTCAACCCTGGTACAAGAGAACCAAAATTAAATCACTTTAAAAGGGGGCATCTGTGTTTTTCTCCAAAATCAACCACAGACATCCAAGAAAACTTGTGCAGCACAGAAATGACAATTATTTCTGAGGTAAGGGGTTACTGTGATGAGGATCATATTAAACAAAGACAAGCATTGTGTGTCTTTAAAAGCTCAGTGATTTTAAAAGATTATGCTTCCAATCTTATTGTACATGTGCTTAGAAAACCTATGTGAAAAATAAATTTGGTTTGCTATAGAGCTTTTTTTTTAAACTTTATATTGCCCTGGAGTTGTTTTATTGTCTTTAAAATTATCTTGTAGGATGTGGGCAGAGCTGGCCAGGCATGCTTATTCCTAACTGACCTCAAAAGGTGGTGGTGAACTGCAAGTCTCAAACACACTGTCATTTGAATTCTACTGTAAATTTATCCAGTTGCAGGAAGCAACATGCAGCACTTTATTATTTTAGACAAATTAATATTAACTGCCCAGAGAATGACAGAACCTATGTTCTGATAAAGTTATTTAGTCAGAGCCAAAGACAGTACTGTAATGCTGTCACCAGATTCATATACAGATTCAGAGATTTAGGAAATACTTGCAAAAGAGTATGTCTGCAATTCAACACATTTACTTAAAGGAGCTGATTCATGCTACAGTGCCCTTGTGGAAATAATGACAAATTGTGTGTATGGAGAAAAGAAAATGATTGCATAGCATGACCAAACCTCAAGAGATAACAGGATTCAGAACACACCATTGTCCTTTAACATTTCAACAGTTCTGTGCTTTCAGGTGACCAAACCATTTCTCAATTCTATCAAAAAAGACATGAAATGTTATATTTGATAAGAACTTATATTACAAAACAGGGGTTTGTTACAAAACTGTTGACTAATTGATTATAATCTATTCCTTAAAGCTGAGAAAAAAATGGTACAGTTGGATTTCAAGTTAGGTCAAAAATAGATACAAAATGAACATGGCTATTTAATGCACTGAGCTGCAGAGCAATGAAATACAATGAACAAGAACCATCTATCTTTAGTGGTACATTGTGGAATATTTCTCATCTACAAATTTGCTATGCATCAATCATGACATCAGCCAGCTACCAGAACCTTGACTCAAGAGGCAAGTTTTCATGTGATCTTAATAGCGATTTCTGATAGGTTGCTGTCAACTTATTGTATCATAATTTGGAGATGCCGGTGTTGAACTGGGGTGTACAAAGTTAAAAATCACAACACCAGGTTATAGTCCAACAAGTTTAATTGGAAGCACACTAGCTTTCAGAGCAACGCTCCTTCATCAGGTGGTAGTCTATCACCTGATGAAGGAGCGTCGCTCCAAAAGCTAGTGTGCTTCCAATTAAACCTGTTGGACTATAACCTGGTGTTGTGTATTGTATCATAGCTGATATTCACCAAATGGATACATATTCATAAGTGATTCTTACCTTGCCTAAGGACAAAGATTAACTTTATCACCTCATTGCTATCCCAGCCACAACAGGGTGACCAAGTACAGACTGAGGATTGAGCCTGACACCTTGCATAGCTCACCTTATTCTATAGTAACAGAATTTTCAGGGAAGAGTGCAAACCAGCCCAATTTCTTTTTAACTGTCAATTGTCCAAGAATAAAACCAGCACCCGAGACAGAATTAGATACATCACTCAATTGATTTTTTTTTTAAATCACCAGCAAGGCCAAATTTATCATCTTCCCCAGTTGCTTTTCAGCAAGTGCTGACTAGCAACCTCTGCAATCTAAGTGGTGTAGGTACACCGTTGGTAAGGTTGTCCAGGATTTTGGTCCAATAACAATGAAGGAGTTTACTGAAATTTCATGTAAACGACAATAATTTCAGAGGCTCATCTTATGAGGATACAAGTTCTTTTACTGACGAGAAGGGGCCCATGATTTGGATGTGGTAAAAGACAAAAATACTTCAATCAACAGGTGACCATGGTGTAGAGTGAAAGGTTATGAATAAATTGTAGGTGTACTGTAGCAGCAGACTTGAAAGGATAATTACTTTTCTTGACTTTATTCCTGTAAATGCTTCCCCAAACACCATTCCACAAATTTGAATCAGGTTGGATGGTCAGATTAAAATTCATGATTGTGAAATGGAACTGTGCTCTAACTCACTCACTAACCCACCTTATAGGCAAGAGTACAGTGGAAAATACAAAACTTGACCCTATAAAGTCCTCTTCACTGACATCTGGGAAGTTATTTGGATGGAACTGAGAAATAGGAAAGGGGTGATTGGGATTGTATTGTAAACCCCCCTCCCCCCCACCAATAGTCAGAAGGAAATTGAGAAACAAAATTTGTAAGGAGATCTCTAGGTGGTTATGGTAGGGGATTTTAACTTTCCAAATATAGACTGTGATTGCCATAGTTTTAAGGGTTTCGATGGAGAGGAATTTGTTAAGTGTGTACAAGACAATTTTCTGATTCAGTATGTGGATGTACCTACTAGAGAAGGTGCAAAACTTGGCCTACCCTTGGGAAATAAAGCAGGGCAGGTGACTGAGGGGTCAATGGGGGAGCACTTTGGGGCCAGCAATTATAATTCTATTCGTTTTAGAATAGTGATGGAAAAGCATAGACCAGATATAAAAGTTGAAGTTCTAAAGTGGAAGAAGGCTAATTTTGACAGTATTAGGGAAGAACTTTCAAAAGCTGACTGGAGGCACATGTTCACAGGTAAAGGGACAGGTGGAAAATGGGAAGCCTTCGGAAATGAGATGAAATAATGAGAGTTCAGAGAAAATATATTCCTGTTAGGGTGAAAGGGAAGGCTGGATGACTAAAGCAATTGAGGGTTGGGTTAAGAAAAAAACAGAAGCATATATAAGGTATAGACAGAATAGATCAAGTGAATCCTTAGAAGAGTATAAGGAAGTAGGAAGGAAATCAGGAGGGCAAAAAGGTGACATGAGATGGCTTTGGCAAATAGAATTAAGGAGAATCCAAAGGGATTTTACAAATAAATTAAGGACAAAAGGGTAACTAGGGAGACAATTAGGGCCCCTCAAAGGTCAGCAAGGCAAGCTTTGTGTGGAACCGTAGGAGATGGGGGGGGGGGGGGGGGAAGATGTTAAACGAGTATTTTGCTTCAGTATTTACTGTGGAGAAGGACATGGAAGAAAGAGAGAGAATGTAGGGAAATAGATAGTACATGTATTTGAAAAGGCAAGGACTGATTAGGGATAGTCAACATGGCTTTATGTATGGAAAACCATGTCTCACAAACTTGATTGAGTTTTCTGAAGAACTAACAAAAGAGGATTGATGAGGGCAGAGCGGTAGATGTAATTTATATGAACTTCAGCAAGGCAATCAACATGGTTATCCATGGGAGACTGGTTAGCAAGGATAGATCTCACGGAATACAGGGAGAACTCACTATTTGGATACAGAATTGGCTCAAAGGTAGAAGACTGAGGGTGATGGTGGATTGTTGTTTTTCAGACTGGAGGCCTGTGACCAGCGGAGTGCCACAAGGATCGGTGTTGGCTCCACTACTTTTCATCATTTACACAAATGATTTGGATGGGAGCATAAGAGGTGCAGTTAGTAAGTTTGCAGAGGACACCAAAATTAGAGGTGTAGTGGACAGCAAAGAAGGTTACCTCCGATTACAATGGGATCTTGATCAGATGGGCCAATGGGCTGAGGAGTAGCAGATGGAGTTTAATTTAGGTAAATGTGAGGTGCTGCATTTTGGAAAAGCAAATCTTAGCAGGACTTATACACCTTAATGGCAAGGTCCTAGGGAGTGTTGCTGAACAAAGAGACCTTTCTGTAGGTTCATAGCTCCTTGAAAGTGGAGTCGCAGGTAGATAGGATAGTGAAGGGGGTGTTTGGTATGCTTTCCTTTATTGGTCAGAGTACTGAGTACAGGAGTTGGGAGGTCATGTTGTGGCTGTACAGGACATTGGTTAGGCCACTGTTGGAATATTGCGTGCAATTCTGGTCTCCTTCCTATCAGAAAAGTTGTCGTGAAACTTGAAAGGGTTCAGAAAAGATTTACAAGGATATTGCCAGGGTTGGAGGATTTGAGCTATAGGGAGAGGCTGAACAGGCTGGGGCTGTTTTCCCTGAAGCAGAGGCTGAGGGGTGACCTTATAGAGGTTTATAAAATCATGAGGGGCGTGGATAGGATAAATAGACAAAGTCTTTTCCCTGGGGTGGGGGAGTCCAGAACTAGAGGGCATAGGTTTAGGGTGAGAGGGGAAAGATATAAAAGGGACCTAAGGGGCAACTTTTTCACGCAGAGGGTGGTGTGCGTATGGAATGAGCTGCCAGAGAAAGTGGTAGAGTCTAGTACAATTGCAACATTTAAAAAGGCATCTGGATAGGTATATGAATAGGAAGGGTTTGGAGGGATATGGGCCAGGTGCTGGCAGGTGGGACTAGATTGGGATATCTGGTCAGCATGGAAGAGTTGGACCGAAGCATCTGTTTCAGTGCTGAACATCTATGACTAAGTTAGAATTTCACCATAGATGGTGAAATTTGAATTCAATAGAAATCTAGAATTAAAAAAGCTGGTTAGTGGTGAACATTTTAACCATTGCCCACAGTCAAAGAAAGAAAGATCTGGTTCATGAATGCCCTTTAGGGAAAGAAATCCATTCTTTGCCTGATCTGATCTACACGTGAGTCCAGACCCAAAGCAACATGGTTGATTCATCACTGCCCTCTGAAATAGCAGGGTGAGCCAGTCAGCTTGAGGGCAAGAATGAATATTGGCCTCACTAGTAGCACCCACATTTCATGTAAGAATAAAAAAAGTTATGACAGGGTAATGAAGTCATTAACTAGTGATGAAGGCAGAGCAGTCAACATTATTTACTTGGACTTTGTAAAACTTTGACAAGTTAGAATGCAAGGGATTCAGAGTGAGCTTGTGAACTGAATACAAAATTGGTTTGACGGTTGAAGATACAGGGTGGTGGTGGTGGGTTGTGTGTTTTTCGGACTGTGACCAGTGTTCCCCAGGGATTGGTGAGGAGTCCACTTTTGTCTGTCATTTATATAAATGATTTAGATGAGAATAAATAAGGCATGGTTAGTAAGTTTGCAGATGATACTAGTATTGGTGGTATAGTGGACAGTGAAGAAAGTTATCTAAGATTACAAAGATCTTGATCAATTGGGTCCATGGGCTGAAAAGTGGCAGATGTAGTTTAATGTGGATAAATGAGAGATACAGGTAGTTCTTCGAGAACACGATGGTTGCATTCTTGCGAAATCCCACATTTTCGAAAAATTGCGCTTTAGAAACAGGGCTTAAAGTGATGGTGAAGTAACCATGTTATAGCCAACACATTTTAAAAGTTTGCACTTGAGAAACAGTGTCCCCAATCTATCAATCGCATTACAGCAAATTCACATTAACAAAGTGCATGTTATAGCAGAACAACCTGCATTGCATTTTGGCAAAACAAACAAAGGCATGACTTGTACAATGTTGTAGAATAGAGAAACCCAGAAGTTAGTGTACATAATTCTTTGAAGTTTGCCTCATTGCTCAGACCTTTAAGTTGGGATATCATATTAAAGTTATACAGGATGTTGGTGAGGCCTCTTCTGGAGTACTGTTTGCAAGTCTAGTCACCCTGTTATAGGAAGGATATTATTAAGCTGGAGAGGGTTCAGAAGAGATTTACCAGGATGTCACTGTGAATGGAGGGTTTGAATTATAAAGAAAGGCTGGATGGGCTGAAGCGTAGGAGGTTAAAGACTGACCTTAGAGGTTTATAAAATCATAAGGGGTATAGATACGGTGAATTGTAGGCATCTTTTCCCTAGAGTAGGGGATTTCAAAACTAGGACTTCTTTTAAAAAAAAAGAGGACAAAGATTTAAAAAGACACGGTTGCATTTTTAAAAAAAAACAGACTGGTTCATATGTGGAATGAATTTCCAGAGGAAGTGGTGGATGGAGGTACAGTTACAACATTTAAAAGACGTTTACATAAGTACAATGAATAAGAAATGTTTGGACGGATGTGGGCTAAGTGCAGGCAAATGGGATGAGCTTATTTTGGGATTATGATTGGCATGGAATGGTTGGACCAAAGGGTCTGTTTCCATGCTGTATGACTAACTTCCCAACCATACCCTATGCACACAGCATAATGCAGGCAAAATGTACCTCCCCCATCCTATAATAGTCAGTCCTCTATACAGAGTAGTGCAGTTACAAAACAAATGCAACTGATAAATTATGTCTAGTTTGTCCACCTTTTATTCAACCTTGATTAAAAGTTCATTTGGTTTATTTTGTCCCTCTGCACCCAGAGCTTTGTACTGCTTCTGTCCCCACTCCCCTTGAACAGAATCCCATTTTTCAGTTTACCATTTTGAAATACAATCGAGGTTTCGGGGACTCTGCTACACAAGTAATATTAAGTCCTCAATATAACATCTTTACTACATTGATTTAGAAAAAAAGGGAGAAACAATACACTTCTGTCATGCAATCAATCTGTTTGATTTATGTTAAGTGATTAAAATCAACAACAGACAACAGGCAAATGCCAGCTGCACACAGTCTACCAACAGCAGATGTAATAATACAAAGCCAAAACAAGGAGGAGCTGAAAGATGAACAGAAATTACTGCAGACACCCGGCAGATCTGGCAGCATCTGTAGAGAGAAAAGTAGAGTTAACATTGAGTTCTGAAGAGGGATCATTGGACTCAACGTTAACACGGTTTCTCTCTACAGATGCTGCCAGACCTGCCGAGCTTCTCCAACACCGCTTTTTTTTTTCAGATTTCCAGCATCTGCAATTCTGTGTTATGTTACTGCAGCTGAAAGTTTCCTAGATTCTCAACTGACAAGATCACAGATAGGTAGAGATTGGGACTGATTTCAGCTCCTGAATTTGACCAGAGGGAAAATGTCACTCAATTATTGTGTTTTCTTCCCCCACCTCCCAACCTAGTGCAGAGACTGAATCATACTGGATCTATGGGCTCTTTGCTTGCTTTGAGCACTGATGTATCCATTTTTTGCACTTGGCCCCCTCAGATGCCAGGGACACATTACTGCTGTCTTGCTGAAACAAAGTCATGAAGCTTGTCACACTTTTCAGCAAATGTCAGTCAAGATAAGCTTTTATCCAGAGGCTCCTGACACAGTAAATCCCATCTTACAAGACCTCCAGGACCCTGAAAAGCAAGCTGCCAATTTCCTCTTCTGCCCTATCCAAGGCAAGTATCAGCAATTGCATAGGGAGCTCTGGACTGATAGCACTAGTCCAGGTATACAAAAGGGCTTTTAAAAAGATGGCATGGACAAAAGGGGTGCTGGTGAATCCAGGATATCCATTGAGTGGAGAATTGTTCTGGGAACAGCACATGGCAATATGGGGCCAGAATTAGACTGGAGACATACCACAGGTGCTTGGTAGATAATTAAAAAAGAGACAAGGTTGACAAAGTACAGTGAGAAGTCTTGCTTTGTCTCATGGTGACAAACCCTCAAATTCTCAGCACAGTTCAGACTTCAAAAAATAAAGTATTTGGTCCTTCGTCCTCTAACTAGAGAAGACACCAAAATTCAAAACTTGAGGATAAACTTATGGAACCTTAAACATCAGGTAGTCACCGTGTTGAAGTAGCAGAATTTGCTCTCACTCATTTGTGGTAAACCGAAAGGAAACTCGGCAAAAATAAATCTCACGCTAAATGCTAGAATTCAAATCACAAAAGGGAATCAGGACTATAGAATCACAACTATCCAATCTGCAAAACTAAGGATTTTGAACTAAATGCTTACCAAAATTATTATCAGGAACTTCCACTATAATGGGCACATTGCTCAACTACCTGATCTTTGTAAGCATTTCAGAGAACTATATATTTTTAAACTTGTATCTTTTGGACTTGCTTTATTTCTAATCTGCATTTTGAAATAACTCCAAGGTAGACAGGCAGGAGGCTGGAAGAACACAGCAAACCAGGCAGCATCAAGAGATGGAGAAGTCGACATTTCAGGTGTAACCCTTCTTCAGGGCTGGGGGTGGGTGTGGTGGGAGCTGCAGAGGATGGTCATGTCAGAAAGGGAGTGGGAAGGGGAATTGAAATGGGGGGTGACTGGGAGGTCCAGTCAGCCCTTGCAGGCCTGGATGAGATGCTCAGGGAACCATTGCCTTAGTTTACGTTTGGTCTCCCTGATGTAGAGAAGACCACATTGGGAGCACCGGATACAGAAAATTAGGATGGAGGAGAGGCAGATGAACCTGTTTGGGGCCCTGGATGGAGGTGAGGGGGGTGACGTACCAGCAGGTTTTGCATCTTTTCTGGTTGCAGGGGAAGGTACCTGGGGGTTTGGGGGGTTGGTCAGTAGGGGGAGTGGCACAAACCAAGGACTGTCAAAGGGAATGGTGCTTGCTGAAGGCAGAGAGGGGTGGGGAGGGCAAGATGTTCTTTGTGGCAGGGTCTAGTTGGAGTTGGATGTGTTTAAGGAGGAGATGGATGCGGAGGCTGATAGGGTGGTAAGTGAGGACAAGGGGGACCCAGTCTTTAGCGTGTTTGAAGGGGGGGTTTAGAGCAGTGAAATGGGGAATGGAGGTGGTGTGGTGGAGGCTTGTCTTGATGACAGAGGGCGAAAAACCATATTGTTCAAAATAGGTGGACATCTGGGATGCTTGGGAGTGGAATGATTCGTCTGAATAGATGCAGAGGAATTGGGAAAACAGGATGGAGTTCTGTCAGGATACTGGGTGAGAAGAGGTGCAGTCCAGGTAGTTATGGGAGTCTGTGGGTTTGTAGTAAACGCCAATCTGTAAACTGTCACTGGAGATAGAAATAGAGGGGTCAGGAAAGGGGAGGGAGGTGTCCGAGATGGACCAAGTGAATTTAAGGGCAGGTGGAAGCTGTGGGCCAAGTCGATGAACTGCTCCAGTTCAGCCTGGATGCAGGACACTGCACCGATGCAGTCATCAATGTAATGGCGTTAGAGTTGAGGCACAGTGCCTGTGTAGGTACTGAAGAGGGACTGTTCAACATCAAAGAGGCAGGCATAGCTGGGGCCCATCTGGGTGCCCATGGCCACTCTCCTGGATTTAGAGCAAATGGGAGGAGTTGAAGGAAAGGTTGAGGGTAGGGACCAGTTCGACTATGTGGAAGAGGTTATTGGTGGAGGGGAACTGGATGGGTCTGTTGGAGAGGAAGAAATTGAGAGCCATCTTTGGGGGAATGGATGTGTATAAGGACTGCATGTCCATAGTGAAGATATCACGCTGGGGGCCAGGCAAGTGGAAGTTACTGAAGAAGTAACTTCAGTATTACCAACTTAATTGAGGGAGTGACCAAGTTGATAGATGAAAGAAGGGCTGTTATATACATGGTCTTTAGTAAGGCGTTTGATAAGGTTCCCCATGGTAAATAGAGAAAGTGAAGTCACATGGTGTGCAGGGTGTTCTAGCTAGGTGGATTAAGAACTAGTTGAGCACTAGGAGACAGTTGTAGTTGAAGGGATTTTCACAAAATGGAGAAAAGGTGACCAGTGGTGTTCCACAAGGATCAGTGCTGGGGCCACTCTGATATACAAACGATCTAGAAGAGGGCACTGTTAGTATGATCAGCAAGTTTGCAGATGACAAGAAGATTGGTGGAGTAGCAGAAAGCATAAGGGACTGTCAAAGATTACAAGAGAATACAGATAGACTGGAGAGTTGGGCAGAAAAGTGGCAGATGGAGCTCAATCCAGACCAAATGTGAGGTGATGCATTTAGGCAAGTATAATTCTAGAGAGAATTATACAGTGAACGGAAGAGCCTTGGGAAAAGATGAGCAGAGAGATCTGGGAGTGCAGGTCCATTGTACCCTGAAGGTCGCTGCACAGGTGGATAGAGTGGTCAAGAAGGCATATGGTATGCTTGCCTTCAATTGGACAGGGTATTGAGTATAAGAGCTAGCAGGTCATGTTAAAATTGTACAAGACATTGGTTTGGCTGCATTTAGAATACTGTGTACAGTTCTGGTCACCACATTACCAAGAGGACGTGGACGCTTTGGAGAGGGTGCAGAGAAGGTTTATGAGGATGTTGCCTGGTATGGAAGGCACTAGCTATGAAGAGAGGTTGAGTAGGTTAGGTTTATTTTCGTTAGAAAAAAAACGTGATTGAGGTTTACAAAATCATAAAGGCTATAGACAGGGTAGATAGAGATAAGCTTTTTCCTCAGGGTGAGGGGTTCAATAACGAGAGGTCACGCTTTCAAGGTAAGAAGTGAAAAGTTTAAGGGGGATACACATGGCAAGTACTTTACAGAGGGTAGTGGGTGTTTGGAACGCGTTGCCAGCAGAGGTGGTAGAGGCAGGCACGGTAGATTCATTTGAGATGCATCTGGACAAATGCATGAGTAGATGGGGAGCAGAGGGATACAAATACTTAGGAATTGGGTGACAGGTTTAGACAGTCGATTTGGATCGGCTTAGGCTTGGAGGGCTGAAGGGCCTGCTCCTGGACTGTAAATTTTCTTTGTTCTTCATTCTTTGTTCCAGGTGGCGGGCATGGATGGTGTCACGGATGTGGGTGGGGTATGCCTGGACCAAGGGGAAGAGGATGGAGTCGAGGTAAGACATGTAGTTTAGAATAACTCTAGGCTGGTATCCTGTCACCAAGTCACCTTTTATTTACATGTGCATAGTAGTTGACACTAGTCTAGCTACAAAGCCACCATTCAATGAGCAGAACCTATGATACTCCTGTTTCTGTCAGCCAGGGCTTCCTAATTTGGGGCTGTTTAAACCTGGTCCAATCAGGGAACTCCTATTCTAAGAGGCCCACCTGGCTGACCTGGTTACAAATACTTACATCTCTCCTACTAAGTCCAGGAATTAGGCCTATTCATTTTCTTGTAGTCTCTCCTTCAGAGTTTATGCACCAGCTCGGATTCCTCGAACTCGGCCTCCGATACGGACAGCATGTACTGGACCATAGCCCGCCTCTTGCTCCCAGTGTCTTAAAAGAAATTCATCCACTTCTTCAGGTAGTAAAAAGGTGTTGAGGCTGTGACATGTGTTGTGCCCATTAGATTCAGGTTTCTTCATGCTAGATGGATGGGGAGAACCCATGGGTTCTGACAGCCTTTCCAGCTGTTCTGAGAAGCCTGGATAGGTTTTATTCCAGCCCCATTTGCGAATTTGCAGCTTTCATATGGTCCACGTGTTTGTCCAAGTCTTCTCCATTAGCAACTCTGCTGGAGCCATCCTCATAATTGCATGAAGGGTGGACCTATAATCAAATTGAAAGTGGGACAGTTTGGTATTGAGTAAGCTATAGGCCATTTCTATAAGCCAGCCTTCAAAGTTTGGACTGCTCTTTCAACAAGACCATTGGATGGATGGATGGTATGGACTTGTCCTTATTAGGACAAATGCCAATCGACTTCAGGAAATACTCAAACATGCTGCTGGTAAATGGCCCATTGTCTGTGACCACCATTTCCAGGAGTCTGTGTATTGCAAAAGACAGTTTTTCTATCATCCCAGTATTTGATTAATGAACTCGATGCACATTCAGCCACATGAGTGGGTGTTCACAATGACTAAGAATTTTGAGCCCATGAAAAGGACCTGCATAGTCCACGTGTAACTGAATCCAGGGTTTAACTGGCCATTCACACAAAAGGGGACAGGGAGCTGCTGGTGGAAACTTTTGTCCTTGTTGGCACTCTGGGCACTGCTCCACCAATTTGGCTATGCCTGCATCCAATCCTGGCCACCAGACGTAACTTCTTGTCAACATCTTCATTTTGGACACCCCTGGATGACCTTGATGGGGTTTGGCCAGTATCCTTGCTCAACACAATCACCCTCGCTGTCCATATAAGATGCTGCCCTCCACAGTAATCTGGTCTCACTAGATCCAGAAAGGTTTCCATTCTGGTTATGACCTTTTGTTTTCTGATTACCACCAGTTGTTTGTTTTGCCAGGACCAGATCTGTGCGTCCACAATCGGTTATTGTCAGCAGTGACCGGAAGGGTATCCAGGGAGTGTAAAACCACAACAGACTACCAGGGGAGGCACCACTAGTGGTGTATCTACCAGTAGCAGGAAGCTCAAGGCATCTGCATTGGCTACTTGGCCTCCCAGGCCAAGTGTTCCAACTTGTAATTGTACAGGCAGAATGACAGCCCACTGCTGAATCAGAACTGAAGCTATGGGTAGTACAGCCTTGTCCAGAATAAGCCTAGCAGGGATTTGTGGTCGGTTACTATTACAAATTGACGTCTGTACAGGTATTGGAACTTTCTCACACCAAAGATGACTGCCAAACCTTCCTTTTCAATCTGGGCATATTTGCACTCTGAACCAACCAAAGTCCAGGAGGTATACTCTATCAGGCATTCCTCTCCATTGGGCCAGCTGTGAGTCAACACTACCCTGATAACGTACAGGGAGACATCACATGTCAGCACCATCTCTCACTTGGGATCGTAGTGGGCCAACACCTTAGATGATAACTACTTGGTCACTTCCTAAAGACTATTCAAGAAGCATTTGGATGAATACATGAATAGGAAAGGAATAGAGGGATATGGATCCTGTAGGTGAAGGCAGTTTTAGCATGGAAGGGCAAAACATGATGGTGCAGGCTTGGATCTGTTCCTGTGCTGTATTGTTCTTTGTCTTGGCTACAAGCCCATTTCTAAGGCTGACCCTTTTTCAATAGCAGATGTAAGGGTAGAAACCAGGTTACAAAATGAACTTTCCATAATTATTCACCAACCCAAGGAAATCTGGTACAGACAAAGAAACCTTTAATCACCCTCACTTTCTTCCAATGGACGTAACCAGGATTTGTCAACTCTGTAGTCCATGTAGGTCACTTGGGATGCCTGAAACACACATTTTTTCCCTTTTAAGTATACACCCGCCTGGGGGAAATGTCTAAGGACTATTTCCAGGTTTCCCCATGTACTCTTTATTGATCCTCCCCATTATTAGCAGGTCATCCAGCTAAGTGACAAACTGCGGTAGACCTTATAAAAAGTTCTCCATCTGATGAAAAATTGCACAGGCTGGCCATACCCCAAATGGCAGTCTCTTATTGGTATAAACACTTATGGACATTAATTGTAGCATCCTTCTAGGAATCCTCATCTATCCACAAATTGTAGATATACATGGCTTGCGTCCAGCTTTGTAAAGACACCCCCCTCTCCAGTTTTGCACACAAGTTCTCTATGCGAGGAAGTGAATATTTATCCAGCTATGAAAAGCAGTTTACCATTTGTTTAAAATCCCCACAAAGGTAAACCGACCAGTCAGGCTTCACAATCAGTACAATCAATCAATGCTGTACATCATTCAAACTGACCTAGTTTGATGATTCCTTCACTTTCCAGCCTCCTGGTTTCTGCCTCTACTTTTGCCCAGAAGGCAAATTGCACTCAGTAGGTCTTGCAGAATTGTGGAATCGTTTCCTGGTCAACATGTAAGGTGGCCTTGACTCCTTAGTCCCTGGACTTTACCGAAAAAACCTCTTGGTATTTAATTAGCAGCATTTTCTAAATCAAAAAATGTTTGGCGAATTAAGGGGAATGTTTCTCAACCAATTTCACCCCATCAAGCTTGGACCAAAGCCTTTTACCATAAATCAGTGTGAACTGAACTAGTTACTTCTCAAGAGACCAGAATCGAAGTTGTACCTTTACTCTGTAAAAGGTTCCTCAGTATATGTTCTCAGAATAGCCAACGTCTTTATACAAACACGAGGGTTGGAGCCCAGAGTAAATTTTGTTAAAAACTGGTTCTGCAATCACTGATTCAGCTTCTCCGCTATCAACCTCCATTAGAACCACAGATATCCATAGATACCCTACAATGTGGAAGCTGGTCATTCGGCACAATGAGTCCACATCAACCCTCTGAAGAACATCCTGCCCAGACCCCACCCTATCCCTAAAGCCCTGCATTTCCCATGGCTAATCTACTTGCCTGCACATCCCTGGATATGAGCAATTCAGCATGGCCAATCCAACAAACCTGCACATCTTTGGCATATGGGAGGAAAACAGAGCACACTGAGGAAACCCACACAGAATGTGCAGTGGTTGTGATGTATATGCATTTTAGTAAGGTGTTTGACAAGGTTCCCCATGGTAGGCTTATTCAGAAAGTAAGGAGGCCTGGGATACAGGGAAATTTGTCTGTCTGGATACAGAATTGGCTGGCCCATAGAAGACAGAGGGTGGTAGTAGACGGAAAGTATTCAGCCTGAAGCTTGGTGACCAGTGGCGTTCCTCAGGGATCCGTTCTGGGACCTCTGCTCTTTGTGATTTTTGTGAATGACTTGGATGAGAAATTGGAAGGGTGGGTTAGTAAGTTTGCCAATGACACGAAGGTTGGTAGAGTTGTGGATAGTGTGGAGGGCTTGTTGTAGGTTAGAATGGGACATTGACAGGATGTCAATGGGCTGAGAAGTGGCAGATGGAGTTCGACCTGGAAAAGTGTGAAGTCATTCATTTTGGAAGGTCAAATTTGAATGCAGAATACAGGGTTAAAGACAGGAATCTTGGCAGTGTGGAGGAACAGAGGGGTCCATGTCCACTGATCCCTCAAAGTTGCCACCCAAGTTGATAACGGTTGTTAAGGCATATGGTGTGTTGGCTTTCATTAGCAGGGGGAAGTTTAAAATTCAAGAGGTCATGCTCCAGCTCTATAGAGCCCTGGTCAGACTACACTTGGAATAGTGTGTACAGTTCTGGTCGCCTCAGGTAGGATATAGGTAGGATGTGGAGGCTTTGCACAGAGGGTGCACAGGACATTTACCAGGATACTGCCTGGACTGGAGGGCATGTCTTAAGAAGAAATGTTGAGAGATAGGGCTTTGCTCATTTGGAGCAAAGGAGGATGACAGGTGACTTGATAGAGGTATACAAGATGATGAAAGGCATAGATAAGTGGATAGCCAGAGACTTTTTCCCGAGGGCAGAAATGGTGATCATGAGGGGGCACAATTTTAAAAGGGGAGATGTCAGAGGTAAGTTATTTACAGAGTGGGGGGGTATGTGAAATGCACTGCCAGCAGTGGTAGTCTAGTCAGATACTTTAGGGACGTTTAAATAGGCATCTGGAAGTTAGTACAATGAAGGGTATGTGGGTTAGTTTGATCTTAGGCATAGGATAAAAGGCATAACATTGAGGGCCAAAGAGCCTGTACTGTTCTGTTCTACACTAGCAGCAACTACAATGGATTGCCAGACCTGCTGCACCTTTCTAGCAATTTGTTTTTCTTTGAATTTTATGTCTGCCCAGACCCTGAAGAAAATGTTGTTAACTGTTTGGCTGAGGCTTGGCTTTGTTCTGGGGTTTTGCTGTGGGCTGACCTAGAGTCCCTCTGTTCAGGTTATGTTCCTGAGTGAGGCTGTGCAATTGCCTTCACTCAACTGGTGTTCCCCAAGGTCAGTGTGACAAGGGTGTTCACTGCCATCAGTATACCCTGTAACTCATATGCTTCACTTGCCTCATTCTCCAGTGATAAAGCCAGTTGAAGTGCCTGTTTGAAGTCCAGTTGGGCTTCAGCCATTAGGTGCTTTTGCATAATAACATCATTAATCCCACAGATCAAATGGGCTCTCAGCATCTCATTAAGGGTTAAACAAAGTCACATACCCCTGCCAGTTATCTTACCTCAAAAATCCTGATACGGATTCTCCTAGTTCTTGAACTGCCAAGTCAAACAGGTAGTGTCTCAGAATTAGGTGAGGCTTGGGTCGTAATATTCCTTAACTAAAATCTGGTGTCTGGTGCCTCAGGAAAAGTTAGGCTCCTAATAGCCGAAAAAAGCTGTGGGTCCACAAGCCATGAGGAGAATTACTCAATTTTTTCATCTGCACCATGTCACTTGTCCAGAAAACAAACAACACATTCTTTTCACATACTGGGCCCAGTCTTTGACAACAGAATTGAGTGAGTCAAGCTTTATAAATAACAGCATGATGTCAGAAATGCTTACCCTAACTCAAAGATGATAGTTGAGTGAATTTCTTTACATGTGTGTTTTCCTTGTCACCATTGGAAAAACCTCCAAAAGCTGGTATTCGGTCACTGAGTCACCCTTCATTTACACTTAGTCTTTGACATTGAGCTAGCTCTCAGTGAGTAGAACCTCAAACATTCCTGTTTTTTTTATTTTATTAAACAAATTACAAAAACAGTTTACAACAAACAGTTATATTTACAGCTGCATACAAGGGAGAGGAGCAGCAAAGCCAGGCCCCAAACCCTACTGTTCAAACAGTTTACAGGGACAGGAGGACAAACCTCAAATCCCAGTTTCACATATATAAAGAGACATCAACAATGACATTTGTACATTAGACAATGCAGTTACATACAAAAGTGCAGACAATACAGACCCAGTAAGCCCCCCATCTCTCCCACCTTCCGACCACGCTAAGGCAGCCCGCCCCTACCCACCTTCCGGTTCTCTGTCCACCCCATGCCCCTTCCAGTTAAGTCTGCCCTGAAACACCTTTCGACCACCTCTAGGACAGCCCACCTCTGTACCTGCCCGGGGTGACAGCGCTGAGGACAGCTACCCACCTTCTGGCTCTCGGTCTGCCCCTATGTACCATTGGGCTTTCACCCACCCCGTTGCTCCAACATTCCTGTTTTTTTTAATTTTATTAACAAATTACAAAAACAGCTTACAACAAACAGTGACATTTACAGCTGCATACAAGAGACAGCAATTTTACAAGAGAGAGGAGCAGCAAAGCCAGGCCCCAAACCCTGCCATTCAAACAGTTCACACGGACATGAGGACAACCCTCAAATCCCAGTTCCACATTTAACAAGACAGTGACAATGACATTTGTACATTAAACAATACGGTTACATACAGAAGTGCAGACAATACAGACCCAGCAAGCCCCCACCCCTCCCACCTCTTGACCACTCTTAGGCAGCCCGCCCCTACCCACTTCCAGTTCTCGGTCCACCCCGTGCCCCTTCCAGTTCTCGGTCCGACCTCACACACCTTTCGACCACCTCTAGGACAGCCCGCCCCAGTACCCGCCCGGGGTGACAGCGGTTTGGACGGCCTACCCACCTTATGGCTTCACTAACCACCCTCATCACCTTTCGACCACCTCTGGGGCAGCCCGCCCCGGTACCTGCCCGGGGTGAAAGCGCTGAGGACGGCTACCCGCCTTCTGGCTCTCGGTCTGCCCTACGTACCATTGGGTTCTCACCCACCCTGTTGCGCCTCCGACTAGTGGGCTATCCTAGCACACCTTTCGACCACCTCTAGGGCAGCCCGTCCCCTTCCCTGGGATGACAGCGTGTAGGGTAGCCCACAAGCCGTCCGGATCTCAGCCCGCCCCTACGCACCTTCTGGCTCTCGGCTGCTCTGACATCTTTCGACCACATTCCTGTTTTTTTTAAAAACTAGCTGTAGCCAATCAGCTCGGAGTCAGTCCCTCAAACTGGGAAGATTCTAAATCCCCTGGTTGTATCGTTTTATTTCTTTCTTTCTAAGGACTTTATCTCTTGTTTTTATATTTCTTTCTTTTTTATTAATATTTCTCAAAAACCCCCACTCTATCACCTAACTGCGGTAGTGCTTATTTTTCCCGCAGCACCCATGGTGTGTGTGTGCAGGTGTGAGACACAGTGAAAGACACAAGGTGCACTAATATTTATTCAATTTCAGGAAGAAAGGAAACACCCAAGTGGCCAGTGACAAGCAGTGCCCTTCACATCAAAGGGCAATGCTGTGTGATCAAAACAGTGAAGGGGAGGGCAGGGACTAAATCAAAATAGCGTTGGAGGGGGAAATGATGCACTCCACTCCCTGCGGCGCCCACCTCTCCCTGAACAACTCCAGGGTGTTGGTGGACACCACGTGCTCCTTCTCCAAGGACACCCGGGCCCTAACGTAACCGCGGAAGAGGGGCAGGCAGTCGGCCCTAACGACCCCTTCCACGGCCCGCTTTCTGGACCTGTTTATGGCCAGTTTGGCCAGGCCCAGGAGCAGACCCACGAGGAGGTCTTCAGACCTGCCCTCCCTCCTCCGCACCGGGTGCCCGAAGATCAGGAGCGTGGGACTGAAGTGCAACCAAAAGCAGAGGAGAAGGTTTTTAAGAAAATCAAAAAGGGAGTGCAAACGCCCACACCCAACATGGTCCACGGACTCCACAGCACCACAGAACAAGCAGTTGGGCTGGGAGTCCGTGAACCACCGCAATCTGCGGTTGCAGGGGACTGCTGCGTGCAGCACCCTCCACCCCAGATCCCCGAGAGAAAAGGGGGAGGACTCCTGCGTAGAGGGCCCTCCACTGGGGATCACCACCGCCCAGTGGCAAATGGGCACGCCAGGGCGTATCCGGACGGTGGATGAGGGAGAAGAGGTGGACGGTGTGCAGCAGCAGTCGATATAGGGCACGCCTTTTAATGTCCTTGAAGGGGACAAAATTAAAATTTCGGAGGCGGCTCAGGTTGTGGGGCACAGGCTCCCGCGGGAAGTACGGGACCTTGGGGCCAATGTGAAATTCCGTCCGGGCAGGGGTGAGCGCGGACGGGATCCCACCGCACACCTGAGCGTCCTCCAACATTCCTGTTTATATCTGTCTGCCAAGGCTCCCTGATTGGCATTATTAATTTGGTCCAATCAGGATACTCATTCTGTGAGGTCTACCTGGCTGACCTTGTTACAATCACTACACAAGTGTTGCATTCGTATTTCTCATATGTAGTGAACACTCCCAATTTGGTTCCTTTCAAAACACAACCATGTGGTCTGGGAGAAAGGCATCCTTTTTAAATTAATTAACCTTATTGCCACCAACTGAGGGACTCAGTAAATGAAGGAGTGTCAGTTCCCTCTTCAACCAGGAGGGTAACAGCTGAGGATATTAGCAATGAGTGGAATAATGGAATGTCTGGAAAGCAGAGGAAACAGACTGGATAAGAAAGGAGAAATCTACAGGCCTAGATGAAAATGTATCCCAAGCTGGATTGAGGGTGGCAGAGGAGAAGGTATCAACAGCCTTTGCAGTCATTTCCAAATCCTCTCTGGTTATTGAAATGCAGTGTCAGAGGACTGAAGATGGTCAGAATTAAAAAGGGAATGAGTAGACCAGGAAGTGACAGGCCAATCTAACCTTAATTGTGGGAGATTATTGGAAAAAAGTTCTGACAGACTATATCTGCAAAGACATTAATTAACTTGGGATAGTCTGTATGAATTTGTTGGTGGAAGGTAGAGTGGATGGGAAGGCACTTATTCCATTAGAAGATGAAGTCAATAACCAGAGGTCCTGGATTTAAGGTAACAGGTAGAAGGTCAGGAGGAGCATTGAAACATTTTCTTCACTGAAGGTTGGGGAATTTTGGAAGCATCATAAACTCTTCAAACATTTTAGTAGCATTAGATAGTAACTTGCATTGCCATAACTTCTAGGCCTACAGAGCAAGAGTTGGTAATAGGGTAAGTGCAGTCACATCTTTGTTGACTAGCATGAGCATAATGAGCTAAAAGGCCCCCATTCTGTGCATTAAATATCTAGGAGCCTACACAAGGCTACATTTAATGTTCACCATATATAAAAGAATATTTATACTATTTCAGCATGTTTCTTCAAAAGATTGTATTCTTTTGTCTACCGTTACATTTTATTGCAGCAGTGACATCCACAACTCAGGCAGAGGTAGTCTGCTGACTATTCTGGCCTTTTGATGGATGGCTTTGTCAAATGATTTAAAAGTCTCAAGAGATAACAAACCAAGGGTCTCCTGCAGAGGTGGACCCCTACTTTGATCTGCTGGAAGTGATGGGGTTACTGGCAGAAGGAAGGTTGAATGAGACCATGACTGAAAGAGTGCTGAGCAGGGGCTAGTCTCCAGCAGTCCTCTCAACTACTGCTTCCTCCATCTGCTGTGGATCATGCAGTTATGTGCTCACCAGATTGTGACCCTGAGCCTGTTCTAGAAGGTGCTCCACCAATACAAATGTCTGCGCTGGTAGAAGGTACAGACAATGAACCCCAAGCCAACACATCATCCAAATATGGAGACATCATCCTCGGATGGTGGAACTGGAGTTAGAAGAGTGAGGCTGGGGAAGGTAGCAGACTCCTCTTTCCTACTATCCATTAGTACCTGGAGCGAGAAGATGAATATTTCTAGCAATGAACACTCCCTTAACTAAATGATTTTCAAAGCTGCATTGGACAACAGCAGACTGGAGACTTCCAGAGAGCCCCCTAGCTCCCCATTTGCACATGCATCATGGTCCTCCCCTGCCAGTTCTGCAGCCACCTCTGGGGAAAAAAAAAAAGAGGGGAATTCAAATATCCAATTTTCCTCAGTCTGGGACTGCTCCCTCCTATTGTGGGCACTACAAACAGGCAAACAGAAGAGTGAACATAAGTGCAAAAGGGTGCATGAACACTTCATGAACATGCGAAGCTATGCCAGGACTTGAGTCCTCCCCAGTAAGTGATTAACAAGCTACACTGTTCTGCAACCAGTCTAACAGTGACAGCACAAGGTGGTTGTCAAACTTCTGTTTACATTTGATATGGTGCTGAAGTTTGCAGGCAGTCATCTCATCTGACAGTAGGACTGTCTGGGTACCTTTCAAATATAGTACTCACTTCCAACACCAGAATGTCCCAGTGGAGGAGAAAATTGATAGTCCCTTAAGATACCATACTGCTCATGCAGCAATTTGCAAGCATATGTATGAGCACAGAAATACATGATCCAAGAAAGGTCAATACATTCCCAAGCCAAAGTGACTTCTGCTTCCACAATTTTTACAGACAGACACCATGATTAGGTGCCCAAGTTGATTTTTACTCAAAACACTATTTCACAGCCTCTGGGAAGCTGTACCACCAACAAAATATACAAATACATAAAGTCACTTCCCTAAACAATTAGAGCAAATATGAATCTCAGTTCATGGTGATCATTGTAGTCAAATGTTTTTTCTAAAATTGAAAGAAAACCTAGATCTCTCATTCTTTCACATGCCTTGTGTGGAGCAATTTTTAAAATTCGTGTATTTCTATAGAAAAAAAATGACTGCACATAGCCCCATGGCAATAAAGTATTATTTTCAATGGCAAGTCAGCAAAGCTTGCTGTACTAGATTTTCCTTCAAGTAATTTTGCAAGCTGAAGTTACTCAACCTTACAGCAAGAACCAGCTTGGTCATGAGAATCTGTAATAATTATGGATTTTTTTAAAGGTTAAAGGTTATGTTTAGAGAGTGGAGCCTCCGTTTTATACCTCGACAGGTGTAGATAAGTTCAACATGTTGTGACATTGAACATTTCGTCTGCCACGTCTAGACCCACTTTTTCAATCAAGATTCCCACTCACCCACCAAGGACCCCTTCTCCCACCTCCAACACACCCCATCCACCTGGACATACCGTGGTGGACCTTTGACCTCTTCAAAACTGCCGTTTTGACAGAGACCGCCTCAACCAGTCCACCCCCTCACCCACTCCAACCTCCCATCCTCAACGTGCCCCTCCACTCCCACCTCAACATCACCACCAACCAGCAGACTTGGGGGAGTGGGATAGTCTGTGGCAGTTTGGCACACCAGGTGCCAACTTGCAGACAGCACCTCCTACTGCCCCCTCGACCATGACCTCACCTCCCATCACCAAACCATCATCTCCCAGACCATCCACAACCTCATCACCTCAGGGGATCTCCCACACACAGCCTCCAACATCATCGTCCAGGAACCCTGCACTGCCTGATTCTACCTCCTCCCCAAAATTCACAAAACTGACTTCCCTGGTCAACCCATTGTCTCAGCCTGCTCCTGTCCCACCGAACTCATCTCTACATATCTTGACACCATCCTGTCCCCCTTAGTCCAGGAACTTCCCACCTATGTTTGGGACACTCCCCACACCCTTCACCTCCAAGACCTCCATTATCCTGGCCCCCAACGTCTTATCTTCACCATGGACATCTGGTCCAATTACACATCTATCCACCACAACAAAGGCCCCCAAACCCTCAGTTTCTTCCTCTCATGCCATCCCAACCAGTACCCTTCCACTGACACCCTCATCCACCTAGCTGAACTGGTCCTCACCCTTAACTTCTCCTTCCAATTCTCCCACCTCTTCCAAACCAAAGGGGTAGCCATGGGCACCAGCATGCCTGCCTCTTCGTCGGGTACATGGGACAGTCCATCTTCCGCAGCTACACCGGTACCATCTCCCACCTTTTCCTCTACTACACTGATGAATATAATCAGCACTACTTGTGCTCCCATGAGGAGGTTGAACTGTTCAACTTTACAAACACCTTCCACCCTGACCTGAAATTCACCTGAACCATCTCAGAAACCTCTCTCCCCGGAACCATCGAACCATGGACATCTACTACAAACTCACCATCTCCCACAGCTGCCTGGGCTACACCTCCTCCCACTCTGCCGCCTGTAAAAATGCCATCTCTTATTCCCAACTCCTGACTCATCTGTTCCCAGGATGAGGAATTCCACCATAGAATATCCCAGATAGCTTCCTTCTTCAAAGACCGCAATTTCCCCTCCCATGTGATCAACCTGCCCTCCACTTCCTGCACCTCCGCCCTTAAACCCCACCCCTCCCAACACGAGGACAGATCCCTTGGCCCTCACCTTCCACCCCTCCAACCTCTGTACATTGCATCATTCTCCGCCATCTACAAAAGCAGACCCCACCACCAAGGCTGTATTCCCTTCCCCATCCCAGAGATTTGGAGAGACAGTTCCCTTCACGACTCTAGTCAGATCCACCCGCTTCTCCACCTCTTTCCCCCCACCCCCCGCCCCCCCCCCCCACCAACACCACTCCTGGCACCTTTCCCTGCCACTGCAGGAAGAGCAAAACCTGTGCCCATACCACCTCTCTCACCTCCATCCAAGGCCCACAAAAAGGATCCTTCCACATCAGACAGAAATGTACCTGCACTTCCAGTGTAATCTACTGTATCCGATGCAGGCTCCTCTACAACTTGGGAGACAGGACGCCAGCTTGCAGAGCATTTCAGAGAAATTCTCAGGGACACCTGTACAAAACAACCCTACTGCCCAGTGGCTGAATACTTCAACTCCCCCTCCCACTCCACCAAGGACATGCAGGTCCTGGGCCTCCACCACCAAACCCTTACCACCCAACGCCCATAGGAAGAACGCCTCATATTCCACCTTGGGACCCTGCAACCACACAGGACTAATGTGGATTTCATCAGTTTCCTTATTTCCCCACCTTATCCAGAACCAAGTCTCCAAGTCAGCACCGCCCTTTTGACCTGTCCCATCGTCTTTTCAGTCTATCCGCTCTCAGACCTATCACCTCCAGCTACCTATTGCATTCTCAGCTACCTCCCCCCTAGCCACACGCCCTCCCATTTATCTCAGCCCTCCGACCCACAAGCTTGATTCCTGATGAACGGCTTACGGCAGAAACATTGATTCTCCTGCTCCTCAGATGCTGCCTGATTGTCTGTGCTTTTCCAGCACCACACTTAAGGTGTAGATAAATGTATCACTCATTAAACGGAGTGTTCATTCATTTATGCTACTGACTGGCTAGTTGATTCAAAGTTACAAATCACACAACACCAGGTTATAGTCCAACAGGTTTAATTGGAAGCACTAGCTTTCGGAATGTGGCTCCTTCATCAGGTCATCAGGACAACTACCTGATGAGCAGTCAGCTAAATGAAAGTCAAAAGGTTTTGTTCATCAAGTGCCTGTAGTTGCAAGGAAAGACAGTCACTATTTGCTAGGGAATGTGACTCAGGAAAAAGCACAATTGAAATGCCAATGAGATAGTGAACTGATGTGAAATAACATCCTGGAAGATGGATTTAAGAGGACCTCTAACTTAGTCTAATCCTCTCTGTTTCAACATCAAGCTTTGGACTTCCACCATAACAACTGTCATGAAATCAATAATTGTTTCCTCAAAAGTGCTTATAGTGCAACAGCAGTTGCTGGAAGGACCTTATTCCAACAACAACCCACTTGTATCAGATCAAAGATATGCTCAAAGTTCATTTTTGGCTTTTTTGTTGTTCCCCCAAGCCATATTGAAATACAAGTAGGCACCTTTTTACTTTGAATGCAACATGAATATCACTTAAAAATTTGGTTTGTTCAAAGCAAATTGTGAAACATCGAAAACAGGAGCAGGAGTATGCTACGCAGCCCTTCAAGCCTGTTCCACCGTTCAATATAATCATGGCTGATCATCCAACTTAGTACTCTGTTCCCACATTTCCCCCCTACCCTTCAAATACCCTTTCATCCCTTTAGTTACAAGAAAGTGTTACATATGTACAAATTAAATCTAATAATTATGAATAGGGATACCCAGTAATATACATGTAGATCATGTCTGTCATGCCATTTCTAATTTCATCATAGAGCTTTGAGTTGAGTTCTCATTATTGGTTTTGCATGTACTTATCTGATACATAGGGATAAAACATTCCTCTATATGCCCAAAATGAACAAACCCAGTCTCATATTCCAATTAATGAAATCAATGCAAGGCATGAAAAATTTAAAAATTCATTAAATAATGATTCATACCACAATAGCATTCAGAAACATATTTCTTACTTTGCAACAGGAGAATTTAGACACTAAAATGGAGTAGATACTTCGATCACATTTTGCCTGTGATCACCATCTGAGGCTTCCAATTAATGAATGTCCATCACACTGAAATCATGTGACAAAAAAGCACCAAGGGGAAGCAAGCAACCAGCAGAAAAAGCACACAACCAAATCCCTCAAATGTTTTCAAATCTAACATTTGCACATCAGCAAATGCCACAGAACTAAACTGGTTAATTTTTTTCCCCACCTCTTTTGCCATTTTTCTTCACTCAGCTAGAACTGAGTGAAGTGCTTAGAAATATACACATGCATTTCGAAAATAAAGTAATGCCTAGAGCAGAATAATCTGTATTTATCTCAGCAGGCAATGGGATCATAGTTCAAAATCTCATCCAAGACAATACCTCTGCCAATAAAACCCCCAGCTTTGCACTAACACATGATAGTGTTCTTAAGCTTTGAAGTGATATTTGAACTACCACAAGCTAACTCAGTCAGAAACACAGATACTCAAAATGAACTATGTAGTCACTCCAGGAATAACAGGACTTAATTTCCCAGTGAGGTATAACAATATTCAAATTTGAATGATTTGTTCTAGCTAGGAACAAATATGGGATTTTAAAAAATTTGAATTCTTTTGAGTATAGCTCCTTCAATACAGTTGCAAACAATCCACAGTTTAACATCAGGTCACTCAAGATTTTAATTCAGGTACAACCTCTACTGCATGGTAAAAGTTTAATGGTTGTTACTATGCATCATGAAAAATTGTCTTATCAAATTGCCTGTATGGTTTCAGTCTCAACAGTTCATTGATGCGGGATTGGGGAGAAATGGAAGAACCAGCGGATATTGGAGGAGCTCAAATAGTCTTGGATCAAGCACCGGTCAGTGAAATTCCCAACAACCCTATGACTTATTTCTTGACTAGCCTGCAATGATACCAATAAACAAACATTCTTCACATAAAAAAAGCATCAGTATAGACTTTGTATTGGCAGTTTATGCCTACCACTGGCAGCATTAAAATCAAGCTTAAAGCTCCCCCTATAGAGAGGGAATTTATTGCATTTACAATGCTTTTCACAAAGTGAAGTTAGTCCATAATCTTTACAACCTATTGTGATGGAAGGTATGTAATGTATTCCATTTTTGAAATGCAGATTGTTTCAAACTAAGGCAGATGGATGTGGGTTGGTGCTGTGAAGGTCCAAATTTTTTTTTAAAACAAGTAGTAATTCTGAAGGTAACCTAAATGCATCAGTTCCAAGAAAACATGGCTGCAGTCAAGTACCTGGCAAGCCCCATGCAGTGTTAATGGAGAGGATGTTTATTATTTATGTTTGCCTATCAAAACTAAGTCATTAGTTTAGCTTTGATTACTCAACTAAACAATGATCAGTTCTGAACAGAAGTTTCTCTGCAAGCAAGTGAACTAAATTTTCAGTTCAGGAACTCGTCACTGTGGTAGTCCTGTATTTTAGTTTGGAAGATTCACAAACCAAAAAGAATTTGGGATAGGCATCGAATTGAAAAGGCTTAGGCCATTAAAATTGGGAAAGATTTATGCCATCAAACTCTGAAAGGAGTCAAAATATCACAATTCAAAAAAAATAAACTGTACGAAGACAATTAAGTATACTCTTGACTCTTGGGTTTATAACTTCTCTGGATAGGAGTCTAACAGATCATGCTGATAAAGATGAAACTTGCATTATGATCTTTCTAACAAGTCTATATTTCTCACTTGTTTTTTTCGTTTGTATAATTAAAAACCTGAAGTTTAACAACATCTGCAACTCAATGTGAATATATTTCAGTGGCTAACCACCCCAAGTAACCAACTGCCAAAAATTAAAATATGGCTTATCAACAGGTTTTGTTCTGGACTCATCCTGTAGTATGATGTGACTGGGATTATAATACAATTTTTTTTGAAGTGCAGTGGGACTGAATAGGGACAGTCAGCATGGCTTTGTACATGGGAAAACATGTCTCATGAACTTGATTGAGTTTTTTGTAGTAACAAAGAGGATTGATGAGGGCAGGGCCGTGGACGTGATCGATATGGACTTAAGTAAGGTGTTTGACAAGGTTTCCCCATTGGAGACTGGTTAGCAAGGTTAGATCTCATGGAATACAGGGAGAACTGTGTGCATTTGGATATAGAACTGGCTCAAAGGTGGAAGACAGAGAATAGTGATGGTGGAAGGATGTTTTACAGACTGTAGGCCTGTGACCAGTGGAGTGTCATAAGGATCGGTGCTGGCTCCACTACTTTTCAACATTTATATAAGTGATTTAGATGTGAACACAGGATGTAAATTTCATAAGTTTACAGATGACACCAAAATTGAAGGTGTACTGGACAGCGAAGAAGGTTACCTCAGTAGAAGGGGATCTCATCAGATAGGCCAATGGGCTGAGGAGTGGCAGATGGAGTTTAATTCAGATAAATGAGAGGTGCTGCATTTTGGGAAAGCAAATCTTAGCAGGACTATGGTAAGGTCCTAGGGAGTGTTGCTGAACAAATGGACCTTGCAGTGCAGGTTCATAGCTCCTTGAAAGTGGAGTCGCAGGTAGATAGGATAGTGAAGGTGATGTTTGGTAGGCTCTCTTTTGTTGTGGTTCTGTTTGCCGAGCTGGAAGTTTTTGCTGCAAACGTTTCATTCCCTGGCTAGGGAACATCATCAGTGCTATTGGAGCCTCCTGTGAAGCGCTGCTTTGATGTTTCTTCCGGTATTTATAGTGGTTTGTTCTTGCCGCTTCCGGGTGTCAGTTTCAGCTGTAGTAGTTTGTATGTGGGGTCCAGGTCGATGTGTCTGTTGATGGATGTTCTTGTCGTTTCCGGGTGTCAGTTTCAGCTGTAGTGGTTTGTATATGGGGTGCAGGTCTATGTGTCTGTTAATGGAGTTTGTGGATGAATGCCATTCATCCACAAACTCCATTAACAGACACATAGACCTGGACCCCATATACAAACCACTACAGCTGAAACTGACACCCGGAAACGACAAGAACATCCATCAACAGACACATCGACCTGGACCCCACATACAAACTACTACAGCTGAAAGTGACACCAGGAACTGGCAAGAACAAACCACTATAAATACCGGAAGAAACATCAAAGCAGCGCTTCACAGGAGGCTCCAATAGCACTGATGATGTTCCCTAGCCAGGGAACGAAACGTTTGCAGCAAAACTTCCAGCTCGGCGAACAGAACCACAACAACGGACACCCGAGCTACAAATCTTCAACCAGACTTTAGGCTCTCTTTTATTGGTCAGAACATAGAGAATAGGAGTTGGGAGGTCATGTTGAGCCTGTACAGGACATTGGTTTGGCCACTTTTGGAATACTGCGTGTAATTCTGATGTTGTGAAACTTGAAAAGGTTCAGAAAAGATTTACAAGGATGTTGCCAGGGTTGGAGGATTTGAGCAATAGGGAGAGGCTGAACAGACTGGGGCTGTTTTCCCTGGAGCTGAGGCTGAGGGGTGACTGTATAGAGGTTTATAAAATCATGAGGGGCATAGATAGGGTAAATAGGCAAAGTCTTTTCCCTGGGGTGGTTCCCAGAACTAGAGGGCATAGGTTTAGGGAGAGAGGGGAAAGATATAAAAAAGGGAATTAAGGGACAACCTTTTCACGTAGAGGATGTGTATGTATGGAATGAGTTGCCAGAGGATGTAGTGGAGGCTAATACAATAACAACATTTAAAAAGGCATCTGAATGGGCATATGAATAGGAAGGGTTTTGAGGGATATGGGCCAAGTGCTGGCAACAGGACTAAATTAGGTTAGGATATCTGATTGGCATGGACAAGTTGGACCAAAGGGTCTGTTTCCATGCTGTACTTTGAGGACTCGAAATGCAGTAGCCAATTTATGTATAGTCATGCTCCACAAACAGTAACAGAATCATAACCAAATCAATTTAGTGACATTGTTTGAGGGACAACGATTTATCAAGAAGCCAAGAAGAATCCCCATTATTTTCTTATTGAGGACCACGGGCTCTTTCTATATCTAGATATCGATGCATATCTCACCGAGTTTGTAGAGTCATAATGAGAAAGAAACCCAGTGTTACAATTGTGCTCTGCACAGGAGGTTGGTTTAGGGTGGTTGGTGGAGAAGGAGGAAAAAACCCTCAATCAGCAATGCTGTTCCAAATTGGTATTCAGTGATATCTTGCAGGATAGTGCATATACATGAATGTTACCAGAGGACAGTCAAGCTCAGCTGTGAGGATCTCCCATTTTTGGGTTGCCTGCTACCACTCACTATGAGTTCTCTTGCTGGATTGCAGCAGGAATGCTGGAAAACTTGACAGAGGGAAATGCCAGTCTCGCGGTCTGCTTTACACTTGACCTGACTTTGTTTTCCATGGACTTCAAAATGTCAAACAGGTTTCCAATTTTCTATTGTCCAATGTGTGGTGCCCAAGAGGAATTACCAACCCATTACCTAGAGTATGGAAAGAAGAAAAAAAGCTTCAATGAGCTAGGAGTGACACTGAAAGGAGCGGAGAGGAACATTTAAGAGAGGTGGTGTGTTGAAGGGACTCAAAACCCAAAATTGAAGAAAACTTCCCAGCATGAGGAAATATAATGTAGTAGGAGTGGCTTCATTTTAATATCTAGCTAAAATTCACAGGTGTCAAAAATGTTACTTCACAAGAGGGCCCAGCATTCCCGTCAAGCAGTCCCACACATTGAATATTCACGGTTCAATTAACTTTAAAAGCCACTGAGGCTTTGATCATAGTTTGCATGATTAAGCCTTTTATTGCATATCAACATTATAACATTGTCCATGGCAAAATTTACAGTATGTCAATAGTTTAATGGCATGCAATCAGTAATTCTTCCTTCATTTTTCCTTCAAGATTTATTAGAAGTTACCAATTCCCTCATTCTGCTGTTAAATTCTTCACCTTGGCTAGAAAGCTGCACTCAGCCAGCCGGGGGGGGGGGGGGGGGGGGGGGTGGAGGAAAGAGGGGATCTGACTCCCCTAGGAATCTTCGAGGAGAAAGTGAGGTCTGCAGATGCTGGAGATCAGAGCTGAAAGTGTTGCTGGAAAAGCGCAGCAGGTCAGGCAGCATCTAAGGAGGAGGAGATTCGACGTTTCGGGCATAAGCCCTTCATCAGGAATTATTTGATGTCACTGGGGGCGGAAGTGGCTGCGGCGACGGCAACTGAAGGGGCGGAAATGGCTGTGGCGACGAAAGAAACGCTGTTATTCCCGATAGCTGCAGGGGTCGCGAATCCGTCTGCGATCTTCCTGGCAATCGTGGAGGCGGTTGTCTGGGTGGCGATCACGGAGGCTGCGAGGTCGGTGGGGGCGGAAGTGATGTCATGGTCGTCAGCGGCAATTGGTGCCACGGGCGCTGTAGCAGCCACGTGGTTAATGGCGCCCGACTGATTACGGAGGCCAATGGAAGATTCTGGAACAGTTGAGGAACCCAGAGTGTGGGGGTAAGTACATGAAAGTTTTTGGTACTTACTGTCTTTAATTTCTGATATGGCTAGGAAGAACTGTTTGTTTAGTGTATGGATTCTTCTGTAGATGAAAAACAGTAGAGGTCCTTTGCAAGTTTGAGAGAGTGTTGTCCTGAGCTGGGGTAGGGCTGATTGCAGGGAATGTAGGTAACGACGCATGGCTGCAAGGGTGGAGCGGAGGATCCGGAGGGAGGTCTGTTGCTGGAGGCTTCAAATTTGTTGGAGGTACAGGTTGTCCTGGTTGGGTCCAAATTTTGTTGGTCAGAACATAGTCCGGAGTCCGTGCGGGATCAGTCGGTTCCGTAAGCAGGTGCTGAGGAAGGAGATGTGGCTGTGGTAGTGAATCTGTTTGAGAACTTGGCTGAAGAGCTTCTGTGCAGAGGAGATGACCTGGGGGGGTGCAGTGAGAGAGGGACTCACTGAAATCCTTGATTCCTGATGAAGGGCTTATGCCCGAAACGTCGAATCTCCTGCTCCTTGGATGCTGCCTGACCTGCTGCGCTTTTCCAGCAACACATTTTCAGCTCCCCTAGGAATCTCCAATTTTCAATCTGATCTCAGTCACAGTGTATTATCCTTTGGGTAGCACAGTTCCTCTTCATGCCCATGAAGTGTTAAAGAGATAAGTTACATCATGGCATCTACTCCCATTGTCCATAAAAAGAAATGGGAAGAGTTTTAGTTTTCAATACAGATCCAGTCATCTCTGCTAGCTTTCATGGAAGTTGAAGTAAAGTGATGACAAGAACACTTAAAATAGCAGGACAATAATTCAGCAGGCATATCAATTTGTGATGTTATTTATCAACGTTAAGGAATTGAGGAGGACTTGTAGTTAAGGCTCAGTTTAAGTGTACAAAGACATTTATTTTAATTGCAAGGCATATTTTTCCTCTCTCCCCTCATTGGGGAGCATAGATCCATGGACAACAGCAGTGCTCCAATACTTCACATCTCAACAGGGTACTGAATCAACACAGCTAAGCCTGGTTAAACATGAGCTATGGTCAGATTCCAATCCAAATATTGCACAGAGTTTTGGGCACTACATCTCTGTAAAGTTACATTTGCTTTGGTGGGGTGGGGGTGCAGTGCAGATTCATCAGAATAATCCCAGGGTTAAAGTGTTCGGTTATGGAACAAGTGGTATAAATTTGTGGTGTTGCACTGTCCAGAGCACAGAAAATTGAGAAGTGTTCTAATAGGTGTTTATGATAAAGGATACTGATAGTACATAGAGAAAAATCTCCTCTCCAGAATAAACATAGGATATAATCTTAATAAGCATGAAGCCAAACCACAGTGAAAGCAGGAAATTTGTACACAGGATCATGGAAATCTGAAATGCTCCCTTAAAGGCATTAATGAAAGGGTTCAATTAGATTTTAAGACAGCAATTGATTGATGCACTTAGAATAAAAATCTAAGGCAAGGAAACAGGGTTAAGATACAGCTCAGCATGATTGAATGGAATCGCAAAACAGGCTCAAAGGTTGAAAGGTCTACTCTTGTGTTCCTCATTTTATTTTACTTTTTAAAAAAAAAGCACATGTAAGAATCTGATCTGAACACAGTCTACAGCAAATGGTGGGACCAAAGAACAATCACATCACAAAGTCAGAAGGTTTCAGCAAATGAACCATGATGTTATGGCAGTGGGAACAGGCAATCTTCTGATGAAGCAGATAGGGAGATGCATGTTCAGTACTGGGCAGAGAGATTCATTATGAAGCAAGGTTGAGGGAGCTAAGGCTTTTCTCACTGGAGCAAAGGAGGATGAGAGGTGACTTGATAGACGAGTATAAGATGATGAGAGGTATAATTAGAGGGGATAGCCAGAGACCTTTTTCGAGGCAAAAGTGGCTATCATGACGGGGCATAATTTTAAGGTAATTGGAGGAAGGTTTGGGGAGATGTTCTTTACACAGTGATGGGTGCGTGGAATGCACTGCCAGCAGTGGTAGTAGAGTCAGAGACATTAAGGACATTTAAGCGACTCTTGGGTAGGCACATAGATGATAGTGAAATGAAGGGTATGTAGGTTAGTTTGATCTCAGGAGTAAGCTCAAAGGTTGGCACAACATCAAGGGCCAAAGGGCTGTGGTGTACTGTTTTATGCACTAAAACAGGAACATAACAGATGTGCATACAATCTACATATGAAATCAAGAAACTCGAGCAAAGGCAGTGCATGCTACATGACAATGGATTTTGATGTTTGGGATTTTTAAAAATAAAAACTGAAATCTATTTGATACCATTTAAGTTTTTCAATTCTCAAAAGGCATAACACTGAAAAAGGTACTGTGAGAGTAAAGAGAAAGGGTAAATAAACAGATCTAGTCCAATGGAAACAACTTAAGTGGGGATCATTTTTGTGTTTACTATTTATGATGAACTATAAAGAGAGGAATACAGAATCTTGCTAAATAAAAATTTTGTCCCCAATTCTGCATCTGAGATTATAGAATGCAATGTGGAAAGATCATGTCAGGCAATATCATTAATCTGCTGAGGCTTTGTTCTTGTGCTTACCTGAACCCCTCAATGTTACTGCCTTTTAAAAACACTCCAGACTATGTTTCCTTCTTTGTAACAATATTGTGAACCATTGTTTGCATTGCATTGAGCGTCGTGGGGGTGCCTATTAAGAGATCGCTGCTGTGCTACGCAGTGCAGCCACTAGCCAGAACATGTGGCAGAAAGCCTCCAACAGCTGAATGTCATCTCACCACAAGAATTTGAGGATCTTAAAGACATTACTATTTTCTGACTTGAGGTGCCAATTGTTAAACTTTTGAATTAAGAAATTACTTACCAAAACTTTTATGCAAAAATAAAATTCAGGACGCATTTGGTATTTCATAACATAGGGGAGACAAACATTATGGATTCAGTGTAGGTCTTTCCCTCTTGCACTTAAACATGCATGATCTGGGCAAATTAAGCAGAGAGGAGGAGAAGTTTGATGGGGAGTAAAAGGATCAAACAAAATCCAAACAATTTCCTACTGTTTATTTCAAGGAAGTGAAAGGTGCCCATTTCACCAGTAGTGCACTCATGTTTAAATTGTAAATTAAGTCTCTAGAGACCACACAAGATCCTTTTGTTTGTAGGAGAAATAGTGATCATACAAAAATGATAGAGTCCTCAGAGCAACAGACTGGAATCTAAGATGGTCAAATTAGGATCTAACCTGACCTGAACTGTGAAGAAGCATTCAGATTGCCGAACAATCATTGAGGTTGACTTGCTGAACTTAAAGATGTTGAATGCCTGTCTGCTTCTGCAGGTGACAAATAATCCTATTTTAAACATCTGGAGTACCTTCTCCATTGTCTCACACAATGAATTACTTCACAAATGGAATACAACTCACAAACAGACTTTGGTTAGTGTCTGCCTGTCACAAGCAATATCTATTGGTGTTAGCTCATCCCAAATTCTCTTCCTGTCCACAGTCTAGATTAAAATGAGCTCAACATAAAGCACAGAACATATGGTGTGAACTCAAACTATTGTTTCCCCAAACTGATTTAAGTGAGTTTATTTTGTCTGGGCATTTAGAATAGCTGCACTATTCTTTGAGTGTAAAAGGGTATGCATGATTAAAAGACAAATATTCCATAGTGTTCTTCAATGATGAGTTGGAAGTTCCATAATCAACATTTTGCACTCAGCTACCACCAAGAAAGAAATAAACCAGATATTGATTTCACTGCTATTTGAAATATTAGGTCTTGAGCAGAGTGGTTGCCACAAGTGCTTGCATAATCACAACTGACAACGCACTTCAATCAATGAGAAATGGCCTGGGACCCCCGGAGTTATGCAGCAGGCCACTGTGGGATATGTAATTAAGTTGGCTAGATTCAACAATATTTAGAAGCCGATGTCTATAGTGCTAGTTCTGCCATCTGAGGTCTTGAAATTTAATCGGAGTTTGTGTTCTGTCTTAGCCTACCCATGGATTTGGTCATAAATTTGACCAAATATTCTATATTAAAGCTATTTAACAGACACATCAAAAAGTCAAAAGTTTAAAATAGAACTTTGAAATATTTACACTAGTTATTGTTAGGTGATTATTATAAGTACTTGCCTATTCATAATGGCTAAGTAGTAGTTTGGGAGCACTTTGCAATCCTATTCTCTTCTAAGAAATTGTGTACAGACCTGATCTATTAGAAGAGGAATGTACCATAATAATCATTGCAATGGTACTATTACCTTCCAAGCAGTCTTAAGGTCGGAATAAGAAGTTTAAAATTGGAAAATCATGCCAGAAAGGCTGTGAATGCTGGGACAATTGAAGTTTAAGTCTAAGATCAATAAATTTTTGATGACTACCTCTCAGGAGAAATAATTGGTCAGGTGAACACTTCAGCCCAGAAAGAGAGACAATGAACAACTTAGAGGACATATTAGGAGTGACAATGACAAATCAATACATCAAAAAGCTAGATACAAGAAGGCAAAAATTCTGGAATCACTGCAACATCCAGCTGGTTCTTAAATGAGGAGCTTTAATATATTCCTGCATAGAAAAGAGATGGGCTGAATGACCTTTTTGCAAAAAGTGGCCTGCACTCATTGTCAGAGCTTACATACCAAAAATATAGTGTCATTTAAGTAAACTACTGGAGCAGAGACTGTGCCCAGACTATGAACTCACCCATTTTGGTGGTGGATGTGTAGAATGGGTGGCACAAACTCAATGGAATGAGAGAGGAGATTTCAAGCCTGTGATCGAATCTCAGGATTGTTCTAACTGCTCAAGATTGAGCGCTTCACCTGTTCCTTCAATTTTAGCTCTGCCTTAAAGCTCATTTCCAGCCACCTGCTACTCTTAATGAAATTTAAAGAATTTAAGTTCTAACTGTACACTGGTAGTTATAGACCAGTGAGCTTTACTTCAGTTGTGGTTAAAGTGTTAGAAAAAGTTATAAGAGATAGGATTTGTAATCAGCTAGAGGGGAATAAGTTGATTAGGGATAGTCACTGTTTTGTGAAGAGTAGCTCATGCCTCACAAATCTTACTGAGTTCTTTGAGATGGTGACCACATAGGTGGAAGAGGGTATAGCAGTTGATGTATAGATTTCAGTAAGGCTTTTGATAAGGTTCCAAGGTAGGCTATTGCATGAAGTACGGAGGCATGGGATTGAGGGTGATTTAGCAGTTTGGATCAGAAATTGACTAGCTGAAAGACGATAAGGTGATGGTTGAATGAAAATGTTCATCCTGGAGTTCAGCTACTATTGGTGTACTACAAGGATCTGTTTTGGGCCACAGCTGTTTGTCATTTTTATAAAATGACCTGGATGAGTGCAGAGAAGGATGGATTAGTAATTTGTAAATAACACTAAGGTTGGTGGAGTTGTGGATAGTGCCAAAGGCTGTTGCAGGTAACAGAGGGACATAGGTAAGTTGCAGAGCTGGGCTAAGAGATGGCAAATGGAGTTTAATGTGGAAAAGTGTGAGATGATTCCCTTTGGAAGGAGCAACATGAATGCAGAGTGCTGGGCTAATTGTAGATTCTTGGTAGTGTGGATGAGTAGAGAGATCTCAGTGTCCATGTACATAGATCCCTGAAAGTTGCCACCCAGGCTGATAGGGTTGTTAAGGCATACGGTGTGTTAGTTTTTATTGGGAGGGATTGAGTTTCAGAGCCACAAGGTCATGCTGCAGCTGTACAAAACTCTGGTGCGGTCACACTTGGAGTATATCGTACAGTTCTGGTCACCGCATTATAGGAAGGATGTGGAAGCTTTGGAAAGGGTTCAGAGGCGATTTACTAGGATGTTGCCTAGTATGGAGGGAAGGTTTTAAGAAAGGCCGAGGGACTTGAGGCTGTTTTCATTAGAGAGAAGGTTGAGAGGTGACTTAATCAAGACATATTCAGAGGGTTAGATAGGGTGGACAGAGAGCCTTTTTCCTCGGATGGTGTAGCTAGCACAAGGGGATGGTTTTAAGAGGTGGTAGATATAGGACAGATGTCAGAGGTAGTTTCTTTACTCAGTAGTCGGGGCAGAATGCACTGCCTGCAACAGTAGTAGATTCGCTAACTTTATGGGCATTTAAATGATCATTGGATAAACATATGGATGAAAGTGGAATAGTGTAGGATAGATAGGCTTCAGATTGTTGCTCTGACCTATGGAACCGTCAAGGGCTGAAAGGGCCTGTACTGCGCTTTTAATGTTCTATGTTCACCAACCGCTTCTCCTTGGCTGTTTTCGTTCGAGATGGCAGCGCAAAGATCAAAAAGGCAGAGAGATTTAAAATCTTCTATTGCTGAAACAAGATAAAATTCCTCACACAAATGACTAAAGGCCAAATAACAGGAATAAAGTCAGTCAGCTATTAACATGGCTAGAGCTGAGATTCTGGAGATTTTCCCCCAACTGCCTCCAACCTTTAGTCTCCCAACCCCAAACAGCTCATTCCGAAAATCCATAAAATCCACAAACCAGACTGCCCCAGTAGGCTCATAGTGTTCCTGCCCCACCAAGATCAGTTCCTCCTATCTTGATTCCATCCTCTCACCACTTGTCCAGAGCCTGCCCACCTACATCTGTGATTCCTCTAATGCCTCCACCATATTGACAATTTCCAGTTCCTTGGCATTGTCTCCTGTTCACCATGGATGTCCTCTATACCTCCATCTCCCACCAGGATGGTCTGTGAGCTCGCGGCTTCTTCCTAGACCACAGACCTAAACAATCACCATCCACCACAACTCTCCTCTGTTTGGCTGAATCTGTTCTTACTGAGCAATTTCTCTTTAATTCATCTCACTTCGGCCAAGTCAAAGGAGTGGCTATGGCTACCCACATGGGTAGCATTTATGTCTGCCCCTTTATGTGGAACAATCCTTGTTGCAGTCCTACACTGCACATCTACCCACCCCCCACCCCACTTCACAACTCTTCAGTACATCAATGGTTGTTTCAGTGCTGCTTCATACTCCGCCCTGGAACTTGAAAAAAAAGTGTTCTTTTTGCCTCCAATTTCCACATCATCCATTTACAACACTTCCTTTCCTTGACCTCTCCATCAAGAAATAAACTGCCCACTACTATCCACCACAAATCCACAGACTCCCATAGCTGTCTTCACAACAGCTCTTCCCACCCCACACCCTGCAACTATGCTATCCCATTCTCCCAGTTCCTTCACCTACGTCGTATCTGTTCAGACAATGCCACCTTCCAAAACAGCATTGCCGACATGGCTTCCTTCTTCCATTACATTGGTTTCCTACCCACCACGGTTGACAGTGCCCTCAAACATATCCAATCTATCACCCATGCTACCGTCCTTGGCCCTTCCCATCACTCAACAGCATGATCAGGTCCCCCTTGCCCTCACTTTTCACCCCACCAGCCTCTGCATTCAAAGGCTCATTTCCCACCATTTCAGACACCTCCAGCAGAACACCACCTCCAAACACATCTTCCCCTCACTCCCCCATCTGCATTGCACAGAGATTGATCCCTCTGGGAGGCACTAGTCCATTCATCAACCACCAATAAAACCATCCCCTTCCCACGTAACTGCAGAAAGTGCAACACCTGCCCTTCACCACCTCCCTGCTCATCATCCAACAGCCAAAAAACAGCCTTTTCAGATGAAGCAGCATTTCACCTGTACTTCCTCCAATCTTATTGCATTCGCTGCACCCAGTGTGGCCTACTCTACATTAGAGAAACTAAATGCAGACTGGGCGAGCGCTTTGCAGAACACCTCTGGTCCATGCGCAAGCATGACCCCAACCTTCCCATATTATTTTAACAGTCATTTTAACACAGCATCCTGCTTGCCATGCCTGTTTGTTTGACCTTGGCATGCTGCAATGCTCCAGCGAATCACAGCGCAAACTAGAAGAGCAACATCTCATGTTCAGACTGGGCAGTTTACAACCTCATTCGTGATGAAAGGCTTTTGCCAGAAATGTCAGCTGTCCTGCTCTTAAGGTGTTGCCTGACCTGCTGTCGAGAATCCAGAAAAAGTATATTCCTGTCAGGGTGAAGAGGAAAGGCCTGGTAGGTATAGGGAATGCTGGATGACTAAAGAAATTGAGGAAGTAGGAGTAGACTTAAGAGGGAAATCAGGAGGGCAAAACGGGGACATGAGATAGCTTTGGTAAACAGAATTAAGGAGAATCCAAAGGGTTTTTACAAATACATTAAGGACGAAAGGGTAACCAGGGAGAGAATAGGGCCCCTCAAAGATCAACAAGGCAGCCTTTGTGTGGAGCCACAGAAAATGGGGGAGATACTAAATGAGTATTTTGCATCAGTATTTACTGTGGAAAAGGATATAGACTGTAGGAAAATAGATGGTGACATCTTGCAAAATGTCCAGATTACAGAGGAGGAAGTGCTGGATGTCTTTAAACTGGTAAAGGTGGATAAATCCCAGGATCTGATCAGGTGTACCCAAGAACTCTTTGGGGAAACTAGGGAAGTGATTGCTGGGCCTCTTGCTGAGATATTTGTATCATCGATAGTCACAGGTGAGGTGCCGGAAGACTGGAGGTTGGCAAACGTGGTGCCACTGTTTAAGAAGAGTGGTAAGGACAAGCCAGGGTGAGCCTGACGTCGGTGGTGGGCAAGTTGTTGGAGGGAATCCTGAGGGACATGATATACATGTATTCGGAAAGGCAAGGACGTTTTGCAAAGTTTGTAGCTCAGGCTGAGATTTAGGATGTAGGTTTGCTTGCTGAGCTGTATGTTTGATGTCCAGATGTTTCATTACCTGGCTAGGTAAAATCATCAGTGGCGACCTCCAAGTGAAGCAAAGCTGTTGTCTCCTGCTTTCTATTTATCTTTCTCCTGGATGGGGTTCCTGGAGTTTGTGGTGATGTCATTTCCTGTTTGTTTTCTGAGGGGTTGATAGATGGCATCTAGATCTGTGTGTTTGTTTATGGCGTTGTGGTTGGAGTGCCAGGCCTCTAGGAATTCTCTGGCATGTCTTTGCTTAGCCTGTCCCAGGATAGATGTGTTGTCCCAGTCGAAATGGTGGTTTTTTTCATCTGCGTGTAGGGATACGAAGGAGAGGGTCGTGTCTTCTTGTGGCTAGCTGGTGTTCATATATCCAGGTAGCTATCTTTCTTCCTGTTTGTCCTATGTAGTGTTTGTGGCAGTCCTTGCAGGGAATTTTGTAGATGACATTGGTTTTGTGCAAGGACTGATTAAGGGACCATCAGCATGGCTTTGAGTGGGAAATCATGTCTCACAAATTTGATTGAGATTGTTGAAGCAAAAAAGAGGATTGATGAGGGCAGAGCAGTAGATGTGATCTATATGGACTTCAGTAAGGTGTTTGACAAGGTTCTCCAGGGGAGACTGATTAGCAAGGTTAGATCTCATGGAATACAGGGAGAACTAGCCATTTGGATACAGAAATGGCTCAAAAGGTAGAAGACAGAGGGTGGTGGTGGAGGGCTGTTTTTTAGACTGGAGGCCTGTTACCAGCGGACAGCCACAAGGATTGGTGCTGGGTCCTCTACTTTTTGTCATAAATAATTTAGATGCGAACATAAGAGGTACAATTAGTAAGTTTGCAGATGACACCAAAATTGGAGGTGCAGTGGACAGCGAACAAGTTTACCTCAGATTATAATAGGATCTTGACCAGATGGGCCAATGAGAGGTGCTGCATTTTAGAACATAGAACATAGAACATAGAAGGATACAGCGCAGTACAGGCCCTTCGGCCCTCGATGTTGCGCCGACCGAATCCTACCTAACCTATACTAGCCCAATAACTTCCAAATGCCTATCCAGTGCCCGCTTAAATGACCATAAACATGGGAAGGCAAATCTTAGCAGGACTTGTACACTAAATGGTAAGGTCCTAAGGAGCGTCGCTGAACAAAGAGACCTCACAGTGCAGGTTTATAGCTCCTTGAAAGTGGAGTTGCATGTAGATAGGATAGTGAAGGTGGTGTTGGTATGCTTTCCTTTACTGGTCAGAGTATTGATTACAGGAGTTGTGAGGTCATGTTGTGGCTGTACAGGACATTGGTTAGGCCACTGTTGGAATATTGCGTGCAATTCTGGTCTCCTTCCTCTCAGAAAGATGTTGTGAAACTTGAAAGCGTTCAGAAAAGATTTACAAGGATGTTGCCAGGGTTGGAGGATTTGAGCTATAGGGAGAGGCTGAACAGGCTGGGACTGTTTTACCTGGAGTGTCAGAGGCTGAGGGGTGACTTTATAGAGGTCTACAAAATTATGGAGGGGGGGGGGTTATGGATAGGATAAATCGGCAAAGTCTTTTCTCTGGGGTGGGGGAGTCCAGAAATAGAGGGCATAGGTTTAGGCTGAGAGGGGAAAGATATGAGACCTAAGGGGCAACTTTTTCACACAGAGGGTGGTATGTGTATGGAATGAGCTGCCAGAGGAAGTGGTGGAGGCTGGTACAATTGCAACATTTAAAAGGCATTTGGATGAGTATATGAATAGGAAGGAAGGGTTTGGAGGGATATGGGCCGGATGCTGGCAGGTGAGACTAGATTGGGTTGGGATATCTAGTCGGCATGGACTGGTTGGACTGAAGGGTCTGTTTCTATGCTGTACATCTCTATGTACAGCATCACAGTTTTGACTATAATCTCCAGTATCTGCAGTCCTCACTTTCTCAGAGTTAATTACAGCCTTCTGGGCTCAATATGGAATTCAACGCCTTCAAACTGCGAACCCACTCCTTCCCCTTGTTTTAGCTTTGTTTGCTACATTCTAACACCCTCTCTCCCCTCCCTCCACCCCAGTAGGACTGACTGTTCTTTCCAGTGTGGCAGGTAGACCCACCATTGTTCTGTCAATCTCACATTCTTATCAGTTATTCTCCACCAGCACTCCAACACACTCCCCCACTATTACACAAGTGCTGCCCCCTCCACTCTTCACATCAGCTCAGATGAGTTATCTAGACTGGAAATGTTAGTAAACTCTCTCTCCATGGATGGTGCCTGACCCACTGATCTCCAGTATTTTTTGCTTTCATTTCAGTTTCCAGCATCTGCAGTAATTTGCTCCTAAAGTGAATCTTGTTTGGATTACCAAACAAAATAGGGAAAGTGGCGCCAGTAAGTTAGATAGTGAGTCAAATTAACAAGAATTTGAAAGCTACAAGTCCCCCCAAAAAAAGTATCTCAAGTTGAGAAGCAATTCACAACAACTTGCATTTACATAGCGCGTTTAACATTATAAAACATCCCAATGATCAATAAATCAGAACAAATGTTGGACATGGAGGAGATGAACAAACTTTTTTTGCTACTAATGAATACAGACATGTATGAAGGGGAAATAAAAATCCCAAAATGGATGTCAGAATTGAACATGACTGTAAAAATGAAAACCAAGTCAGTCATTGTGTGCTGCACATATTAACCCGCAGGATAAAAGGTATTTCAAAATATTAGGAGGCAACTTAAAAGGGAGTTTGTGTGAGAAGGCAGTCAGCATTAAGCATCTTTGCTTATTTGGTGGCACTAGTTAGAGCAGAAAGAGTTCCAAGAATAAAACGATATGGGGAAAGTGAACTTTTGTCAAAATCATACATTTTGATGTTTTTGCATCTAACTGTTTTTCACCTGTCTTTGCTGACAGGTCACAAATCTTATTCTGGCAAAGTTTACAGTTTTCAACAAAAAAAATTTGAATTGAAACACCTATTAAGGGACAGAAGAGCTTCAATGTCCATGTCAGATTTCACTAAACTCACCAATGCAAATAACAGACTGGTCTGCCAGTGCAAACAGGAAGCCTAAACAATCAGATGTAAAAGATAATCTGAAATCTTATGTTAAAAGGAAGAATAAGTGTGATGAGTACCAAAGATGACAATTAGAAATTATCCTGGTCTGTTTTGGATCTCATTTAAGATCTGGGACAGAACAGATTGCGTGTCATTGGCTGCATATTGACTCACTACCAGCAGCAGTACAGAGGCACCATTTTATACAGAATATTTTCATTGCAACATTCCAATGCAAATCAAGTCATGTATCAAATCATGACAAAAAAGGGGGCTTCCAAACCACTTTCTCTTCAAAATAGCATCACCTTTCCTTCCCAGTTGTTGAGAGTTGGCATTTACAGCAGTCAGCAATATAGTGAAATCAAAAACCCGAGACGAAGCAGCATCTTTAAGAGCATGCACGCTGTCACACTAAGGTCAGAGCTCTCCTGTCCAAATAAATTGCGCATTTCAATAACTTACACCATTCAAAATATTAGGATATATAGACAGATGTTGATCTATAAAAATGTAGAATAACTCCACAAGCGAATGAGTCGGAAAAACTTGGTATCTAATTAAATTGCAATTTTGAGAGGAAAAGCCGCGAAATTAAAGCATCTGAAAACATGATGATACTGGATGGCACTGTTTGATAACATTTTATTAAAATATTCATTTTGCAGCAGATATCAAAACTCGAAGCCATAAAAATTCTTCAGTCGGACTGACATCGCTGACATGTTCTTGGCCCAGGATTCATCCTCGTCGCCTTCAAGGTTAAGCTGTTAATGTGCAAGCTCTAGTGTTCGTCCACCTCATTTCCCTTTCCCTCGATTTACTGTTCTAAGCCTTTTATCCGGAGTAGCCGCCGGTACTCAGGAACGCAGAACATGCACGCAACACACATGACAGAAATATTAAAATGTCACTGCCGCATTGACTGGAATAGTTTTACCTTCACAATGAGGAATGAAAAATATCTTCAGAGAACGCACACAAGAGCCAACGGAAGCAATCAAATATTAAACATGTTCATCACATTTTGGAAATAAATTTAACTACAGTAGATCCTACCGTTTATGAACATTTTTTAAACAGTGAAATATTTAACGTTAAATGAAGAAACACAAGCACATCAGACGCTCCAAAGGTCAGGCACGGTACCTGATAACTGAGGGCACACTCAGATTCCTGGCTCCCAGCTGGCATGGTTACTGCTCACAGAAACGCTGCCGATCTTCACTGCTGACTGAAGCCGCAAGCGGTTAGACGGACAATTGTGGCCGGGAGGGTCGGAGCGCGTGCTCAGTATAGCCCCCTTACACAGCGCGCGCTCCTTCCTCGTTCCACCAGCGACACACGCAGCGCGAGTAGCATCAGCACCAGCCTTATATCTTCCCTGAGTGGTTAACCGGCTAGGGGAGTCTGCCAATCACCATCGTTCATCCTTTAATATGTGCACAGGGGAGGGTTGATGGAGAAAAGCAGAGTGTATTTGAATGATCATCCATCTTCGGTCAAAGTTTTTTTTAAAACATATTGCAGCTGTTGTATTAGTTTTTTTTTAAAAAACATCTAAATTGAATCTCATTATCAAGTCCATCGTTTTATAAAACAAAGAACCGTAGATGCTAGAAATCTGAAACAAAAACAGAAAGTGCTGGGAAAACTCAGCAGGTCTGGCAGCATTTGTGGAGAGAGTTACGTTTTGAGTCCGTTGTGACGCTTCATCAAAACTTCTTTAGGGTGACTGGACCTGAAACATTAATTCTGTTTCTCTCTCCACAGATGCCGCCAGATCTGCTGAGTTACTGCAGCAACTTCTGTTTTTGTTTCGTCATTTTACAACCTAAGTGTTTAAGACATTTCAACCTGATCGAAGCATTGTTTTTTGCAAATAGAATCATGTCATAGAAAGAGACAAGGATCACTGACAGGAAACTAGTCAACTCACCCAGTACACACCAAGTTTTTTTCAAGAACTACTCAGTGTCTCACTTCCCTGTCTTTTCTGTGATCCCGTTTTATTTTGCACTGTAGGTGTCTATCAATTCTCTTCTGAAGGCCTTAATTGTACCTACCTTCACTACACTTCCATTTCACATCCAAATCACTCGCTCTTATTTTAAAAAATCCTCATGTCCATGGTTCTTTGGCCATTTTCTGGTTTTCAATCCTTCTGCCAATGCAGAATTTCTCCCTCTGGAATTATGTAAGTAAATGCAATTGTATAATGTGGTGCAGGTAGATTGAACTGTCAAGCAACTTTATAAATACACAAAATAATAATGGAATAAACCTCATTATCATGTCAGTTGTATGTAAGACAATGTTCTACTGACACCTCTTCCCTAAAAACAGAAACTGTCAAATATTTATTAAATTGGAACATAGTGGCCCAAAATCATATAAAAAAAACCTTTATTATGCCTAAACCTTATCAAAATGTTCAAACCTAAATAAAGTAAATACCACACTGCTTTGGGGTTGAGTCTTTGCATCCTGTATGATTGTCTTGGTATTCTCACCTGTCCTCAGGGAAGGAATGATCTATTCTTTTAACTGCATCACTGAAGAGCAGATGTTTTAGCAACTTATTACCTCCCGTTGTACGCCCCAAGTGAATATTAAAGAGAATACAATACACTTTCTTCAAAATAAGGGGGAGATACAATGGCGGAAGCTGTGACAGGAGGCAGTGTCCATTAAAATTAAATTAACTTCCAGATTCTTCAGCAGTGTATTACATTTTCCATATGTCAAATTGAGAAAGGGCCAAGATCTATGGTGCAGGACATTATCAAATTTGAAAACAGGAAAAGATCAAATAAATTTGGCACTAAATTTGGATTTTAAAAATCATGCACACTTTGGAAGGATGGGAAGGCTGCAACATGTAAGCAGTTTTGAAACATGTGAGGCATTCTGCTACCTGAAGTTGCATTGGTTTATTTCCAAAGATAACATTCAGCTTTATGTTATTGTCTCAAGTGGTCAATAAGATGAAGTCTATCCTATTACATTCAGACATGATTGAAATAACTGGCATTGTTTGCCTCAAGTGATTTCAGAACATAGTTTTGCTGACTTTCAATGTGACCCTACAAATTGTTGCAACACCCACCAGACCTTTGGCTAATTGGTTCCTAAATCTAGTTTAAATTTCACATTATAAAAGGAAAGTAGGCCTGAAGTGTAGTATATAAGCACACAAACATTTAACATTACTTCCATTTAAAATTCCTTCCTTTCCTATCCTAAGTGGTTTTAGCTGATGTAAACATAAATTGATCAAGTTCTCCTTTAAAGCAAATAAAGTAACTTGGTAAAAGTAAACCAGATCAGAAATTTAGACAATCATTCATACCCTAATATTGCATGGCATAATGTCAGGTCCAACATTCCTTAACTGGCATTGTTGACAATGGAATCACTAACATTGGGATGGTGTCAGTAAAATTACATATAGCACTACACATAGACTCTTAGTTTCCAACTGTTGAGCGCACACCTGTCCTTAACTCTTTAAAGTGTGCATTTTGTTATTCAAAAACCATGTGGAGACCCCTCACTATCAACCATCAGACTTGTCCTGAGGTGAGAAAAGAATATCCAATTCCTCAGCAAACCCATTCTCAAAACTCCTCAATGTACACGACTATCGTAAAATAAATAATAGTCGATCATTTCCACCGGTCAATGAGACAGTAAATAGGGCATAAATTGAAAGCAATCACAAAAAAGAGTTAAAGAGGTTTGAAAGAAAAATCTTTATGCAGAGAATGATTAGCATGTGGAATTATCTGCGAGAAGCTTCTGTTGAAGTCAAGTCAGCCAATTAAGTTTAAAGGAAATTAAGTAGGTGCTTAAAATGGGAACATGAAAGGTTATGACAAGAGAGTAGGACAGTGGGATTAAGCCATGTGTCTGGATGGAGAAAGCATGGACACAAACACGATGGGCCCCATGCCCTGTTTCTGTACTGCAACATCCTTTGTTTTTATAGAAATAACATTGTTCCATGTAACTTTTCAGAAAATAATAATCAAGCTCTTCAGAGATTTTTAAAAACATATTCTCAGTCCCCAGATGAGGGCACTGCTTTATAATCATTTCCAATCTATTATGCCATGGCTATATTAATCCGCACATTAGACACTATTTTGACAGAATTGATCCCTTATGTGCATACAACAGATTGCTTTAGATGTTTAAACTTCAACTTTCTTTATTTCTTTATCATCTATAAATCACAAAAAAAGCGTTCCTTGCAACCACATCACGCCAATGAAGATGCATTTTAAGCTAACCAATGAAAACAGAAACTTTCAGTCATAGCCAGAATTTTGCAATTTGCTTGGACTGTTTTGATAAAGAGGTTTTCATGTTGACATCTTCACATTAATCAAGCCTAATGCTGGAAATTCTCCTGATGTCTTTATCAACATCCCACTTACAACCAATACCATCTCAAGTTAATCTGGTCATTTACCCAACTGTGTTTTGGGGACAATGTTAGTGCATAATGGCTGCTGTGTTTGCCAAAACTAATCACTTTTTTAAAATGTTTTTTATTGGGTAAAGCAAGTTGAGCCATTTCAGAGCCATAAAGCAATATATAAATGCAGGTATTATTAGTTTCATTGCTGCTACCCTTCCAAAAGCCATCTTCAACATGTACAGAAGCTGAGCTATGTATCTCTGTTTCACATTCATTGACATATAATAATGGGGGGTCTATATTCTCCACCAAGTTTCTCAAAAGTGTAGACATTAGAATAAAGCGATGTTCCTGACTTTTTAACTCATCCCACTTTATTTTTCTAAAATTACAAAAAGTGACAAAAATAATTTCCAAGATACTTTGGAGAAGTTAACAATACAAGAATTTTAAGAAAGCACAATATTCTGCATTGTAAATCCTACATTTGTAAGAACCCAAAATGGCAGAGAAGCTTTTTAACATATTCTGATTACATTTGAAACAGATAACGTGCTTAATTGTAAACAGAGCTTTCCTACAGACAGTAACCCAACTCAAGAGGTTTGGAATTTGAATGTTAAAGAAATGTAATGCTTGTGTTGGATGTCCAGGAGACTTTCTAAGAAAATCTAAGAAAAATGGCGAGCATGGAAAGGAAGAGAGACTATAGTTACTTTTTGGCCTACCAATGATTGAGCATTGTTCTAACTGCAGGACAGGGGAGGTGTGTACAAACTGTAAAATACAAGTTCCAGACTGTTATTAGGAAGACTTCTGCAGACAAAGAATAATCAATATTTGGACAATATCTGAGAAGGTAGTGAGGCAAAAAAATTAGATCGAAGGAACAATTAGATACCATCTGGTGGAAATGGGGATTTGTGAAAAGATGAGCTATTTGGAAAAACAGACTATTCTATCTGCATGGAGCTTCGCAACTCATCACTGAGTATCACTGCAGATTCAACCCAATCTTCTCAGCTTCAATTTAAAAAATGCTAAACTCTTATGATTCTTTGTGTAACTGTAATCCCTCACCCTAAGAAATCTAAACTGTACCCTTTCAATTGCTGTCATATCTTCCCCGGAACATGCCTGGGAAGCAAATATGCTTGGGAAGGTGCTGGTCAAGTATTAGTTAAAGCAAAGCAAGCCAAGTAAACACAATAATTTTGAAAAGATTTGGGTACACTACTTCACTGCTTCTTTTATCCTTGAACTTTTACCTTTCCCTCTATCCTCTGACTTAAGCCTTTTCCATCTGCCAAAATGTCAACTCCATCTGGGAGAAAGCAGAATGATGACAATTGCATACATGGCCCTGGCATACGCTGTTCAAAGAATCAACCAGCAGAGGGCAGAAAATCCCCATAATGAAATAGGAATCCACCTCTCCTGTTAGATTTATTCAAGAGCTTGATACAATGCCTCACAACATTTCCACTGACCTACCTTCTCAAACATCAGCTAAATTGACAGGGATTATATTGCAATTACTCTTGAAAAGACCTGTTTAGACATATGCATGTTTATAATGAGTCCTTATCCTATACTATCTTGATAGATGCGGTGAAAACACAGCAAATAGATATTGTGCAAATTAATACATTCTTCGGCAGTGTTTTTAGCTCATGTACAGTTTTCATTTTGCAGCAAACACTTATGTTGTCAAAATATATGAAAGGGCTTAATGCTAAGTATCATGAACATTTAGCAGGAAGAAAATCCCTGTTACAGTTGTGCACATCTCATTTGGGCCTACTGGGAGGCACAGGACTTCTCCATGTGGAAATTTAGAAAAATAGATGACAAATTACTCTCTTAAGTTTCCCATCGACTTTAAGACAATTAAAGTTGCCTACCTCCAGGATAGTGCTGGCGACTCCAGCGATTAGAATAAGTTTCTGGACACTGTTGTGATATGAGCTTGCAAGTAAGGAGAAAACTCCTGTGGAACATTTAAATTTGCAAATCTTTGTCAATGGTCATAAAAATGTTGCAGCTGGGGAGGACAGTTGTAAGCAGGAGGTCATGAGATGGAACCTTCACAAATACAACCAACCAGATGTGGTAACCTTATGAACAGCAGCATTCTCAGTGACATGGACAAGTCGGAATTCCATTTTATTCACTTCATCGTGATTCTGCACACAAGTCTAAAGCCACAGGTCTCTCAGAAGACCTTATTCCATTTCCAAATAGGACAAGACAGTGGTGAACAAGGTGCCAACATTTTCACGACTGAACCAGAACTAACAGCTGGACGTGCAAATTTAGTAAATTACCAGAGTAATCAGATATATTTCAACAGTTCAATGGTAAGCTAATTACTTTGAATACTGAGCCAGATTAAATTAACATCCGTTTTTTTTTTGCCTTGTGGAAGTCTACAGATTTCAGTTGATAATATAAATGACATTATGATTTAATCAATAAAATAAACATATTTGTCTTTTGAATAAATCCTAAAGAGATATGATCCAATCATATTATATTCCTTATGTGCAACATTTTGCTACAAAAATGCCATGCACGTTCTTCTGACCTTTCTTTTCTTCCCCGCATTTCCTTCCCAAAAATAAAAGTCTGCCAAACAATTCTCAAAAGGAAATTGGGCAAGCACTTGAGAGAAATAAAACTTGCAAGGTTATCGGACTGACTGGATTGCTCCACAGAGAGCCAGCATGGACTTGCTGGACTGAATGATCTTCTGTTGTGCTGCAATAATTCACGAAGTTAATGAGCTTCCAGAAGAAATAAATGTAATCATAGCATTTAAAAATCTTTTTGCCCAAAGGTATGAATATATAGCGTACTACCGATAAGACTAAATTCTCACACTTCAGCACACTTCTTTTTCCTGCATCATGCTTTTGTCACGCTTTGAGACATCTGCTTATATTCGCTTGAACAGACATGGTTGTAATGCCTGATTTACTACTGTATTTCCTTGTCTAAATGTTACCATCCTTAATTTGTGTCTCCCAGCTCACCACCACATGCCATAAAATACTTATGTTAAACATTTACATGCTTGAAAAATATTCTCAGATCATTTCTACTGAAGATTACATTTTAAAAATGTCCCAAGTGTCCTCAGCAATTCGGTTTTACCTTGTGGGAAAAATTACCATAAAACCAAGTGTAATAATGGTGAATTAGACAGAATAACAAATCTAACCATGTGTTGGGAATGTATAGTTATACTTATGCGCTGTATGCAAACCTGGAAGATATAGAAATGTTGGAAACTCTCTGTATTAAAGAAGGTTTACTGTGTGGTTTCTTGGAAATTAAGTTGACAGTTTAATGCGTGATGTTTCCAGAAAATCATACTACTGAGGGGAGAAGACAAGTAAAACTTTTAGGAAGATAATGGAAAATGTTTATGGGCCTTAATTTCTGGAAATTGTTCTCACAGAGCTAGGCAGCCATAAGGCAGAAATCCCTGTAGCTGAATGTCTCTGTCCATCTCTCAGCAGAGGCTTTTTGGAACCTGATAAAGTTTACAGATACCAAATATTTCTGGCTACCTGATAAAGTTTGAAAGGCTGAAACATAACCACTTTTCAAAGCTTGATTTCACTCTGACCTATAGACTCATAGATGTTTTCAGTCTATCATTTCTAAACAGGTCAATAAAGATCCAACTCAAAGTGCTTTCACTCCATAGCCCTGGGGGTAATGCAAATGCATATATAAATATTGCTCCAATGTTTTGTGAATTTTTCAACTCAATCACCCCTTCAGGCAGTGTATTTCAGACTTCTACCACCCTTTGTCTGAAAGATATTGCCCTCAAATTCCCTCTTACTTTAAATCTATGCTCCGGGTTATTGACCCCTCCACTAATGGAAAAAGCGCCTTCCTAGCCCCAACAGCTATGACCCTCATAATCATATACACCTCCATCAGATTTCCTCTCAACCTTTACTGCTCCAAGGAAAATAACCCTAGCCTATGCTGGTTATTGCCACAATTGAAGCACTGCATGCAGTTCTGGTTACTACATTATAGGAAGGATGTGATTGCACTATACAGTGTGCAGAGGATATTTACCAGGATGCTGGTATTCAGTCAATTCCATGTTTCTATTATCTATCCAAATTCTATGATTCAATGAAAACATTTATCATAGCTCAAACCTTCCAGTCCAGGCAGCATCCTGGTAAATATCCTCTGACCCCTCTGTAGTGCAGTGGCATCCTTCTTATAATGTAGTGACCAGAACCATAGCAGTATTCCAGTTGTGGCCTAACCAACATTTTATACAGTTCCAGCATAACTTACTTGTTCTATTGTGACGAAATGTGCCTTTGAGAGGGGTTTGTCCTGTTTCTCTTGAAGACAGGTGTTGTAAACCTGGTGCTGAGGTGTCTGCTTCATGGAAAGTAATTAGCTTTGGGTTTTTAAAAAATTAGACAAAAGAAGCATGAATGGGTGGAGTCAGGCTCACATAGACCTAGAGTTTTAATTTTGCTTTCGGTTGTTGAAGTTGGGGTGTTTGGAATTGAAGCTGCTAGATACAGCTCTCTATCTGCTGCTGCAAAAAGCTTGACATCCCTCTCTGTTGCTAGATTCATTTTTCGGTGCTCCTTCTCCTGGACTGGAGGAGATAGCGAATCAGGAAAATCTGTTTTGCTGAATTTATCTTTGCCAAGCTTGTGTTTATAGGATGCAGCAATATTGAAACAGTTGATGAGTAGTAGTTAAATAATATTTTATTTTGTTAATTATTTTAATAGAGTTAAAGTCATACCAATTCTTCTTTTTGTTTTTGTGCTTTGACTGTAGTGCAAGAATAATGTGTGCTTTGCTTAAACTCTAGTAGTTTGACCAACGAAATCACATCTGAAACACAGCACTTAACACTTACCTTTCAATAAGATAAAAGTTAGGGACTAGGCTATCTCCTGGATATGTTTTGGGGAGGTTTGGTCTGGTTCATAACAAGCTGGGGCCTCTTGTCTGGATAAAATCACTAATTCCAGATTGGGTTTAGGATTTTGGACTTAAAGGCAGTGAGTGGGTGAATGTTGGTGTTCTCCTTTCAGGTGTTGCATTCAGTTGGTTTTCATAGGATGTGTCTTGTGTAATGATGGCTGTTTCAGAGGTTAAGAGTTTGCTAGGTGTAGTAGCAGTCTCTTGGGGTGATTTATAGATGGAAAGAAAAGCAAAGCTTTTGGAATTGGTAGTCAGGCTGGAGTTGGGTTTGCCCTTGAGGAAAGCGAAGGTAATTGCAGCGATAGTTCAGCATTTACAATTGCCTGAAACACAATCGGAATAATTGAAATTGGCTAAAATTCCACTGCAAATAGAATAGTGTGAATATAGATCATACGACATTGAACAGTACAACACAGGCATGGGCCCTTCAGCCCATGATGTTGTGCTGAACATGATACCAAATTGAACTAATCCCTTCTGTCTGTCCTTGGTCCATATCGCTCCATCCTTGCATATTCATGTGCATATCTAAACATCCCTTAAATGTTCCTATCATATGGTGCCTCCACCACCCTCCCTGGCAGTGCATTCCAGACTGCTACTACTGCCTGTGTAAATGCCCCTCACATCCCTTTTGAATTTTCCCCTAATCCACAAACATATGCCCCTTAGTATTAGACATTTTACCTCTGGGAACAAGATTCTGACCGTTAACCCTAACTATATATCTCATAATTTTAACAACTTCTACCAAGTCTCCCTTCAGCCTCTGCCACTCCAGAGAAAACAACCCATGCTTTTCTAGCCTCTCCTTATAGCTCATACCCTCTAATCTAGGCAGCATCTGGTAACCTCTCTCCACAGCCTCACATCCTTCCCGTAATGGAGAGACCAGAATTCAATGCAACACTCTAAGTGTGGCCTGACCAAAGTCTTATAAAACTTCAACAAGGCATCTTGATTTTTGTATTCAATTCCCCGACCAATATGAAAAGGAAATGAAACAGTCTGAGTTACGATTGAAAACAGAAAAAAGGGATAAAAAGAGAACTTTTGAACCTAGGAAGTTGGAAGGAAAAAGTGAGAGCCAACTTAAAACAGTGGAGGCAGAGGTGAAAGGTAGGATTTATAATAAGGACAATGATGAAGAGCAAACCCATTGTAGCCAAAGGCCTAGTGGAGATCTGTTGAAATATGTCTGACCATTGCCTATGTTCAAGGAGAGACATAGTGGTCTTTTACATTTCATTTGAGGAAGTGGCTAGATAAATGAAATGGCCACTGACCATGTGGGTACAGGTGATTCAAAGTTGGAAGGTAGAGGTAGCAAGGTGTTTGTCTCAGTATTAGAAGAGGCATCTGGGGTGCATAATGAGGTGAAAAAAGCCATCTTAAGTGCATATGAACTAGTACCAGAAACCTACAGACAACGTTTTAGGAATCTGAGGTGGGAACGTGGTCAAATGAACATAGAGTTTGAATGGATCAAACAAAGTAACTGTGATATGTGGATCAGGGCTTTGAAACTGGATCATATGATGCTTTTAGAGAGATGATTATTTTGAAGGAGTCCAAAAATTCACTTCCTGAAGTAGTGACGACTCATGTAGAAGAGCAGAGAGTTAAGACTGCAAGATTAGCAGCCGAAATGGCAGATGATTATGAGTTGGTTCAAAAATCAAAGTTTAGCTTTTGACATCAATTTCAATCTGTGAGGGACAGAAATTGGGAAAAAGAGATATGGGAAAAGGAGATCTCATTGAAGATAGTAAAGATAGTTTACCACGGTCTAAAAAGGAAACCCATGAGAGGGAAAGAGAAGTAAAGAAGCTCAGGTGTTTTCACTGTAATAAAGTAGACCAAATGAAGTTGCAGTGTTGGTGGTTTAGAAAAAGCACTGGGAAGGTAGAGGTGGGAAAGCAGAATAAGCTAATGGGTTTTGTTAAAGTGGTAATGGAACGGACAGGGGAAGGTAAAGCACTGCAAAAGAATGTACAGCCTGGTCAGGGGTTGGTTGAGAAAAAAAGTGCCAGATCACTTTAAAGAATTTATTTGTGAGAGTAAAGTTTACTTATGTATGCCAGGAGGAGCAGGTAAATAAATTAAGATTTTAAGAAATATGTGAGCAAGTCAATCTTTGACAGCGATAGATGAGGAGATATGTAATTCAGAAGGAGTGTTGCTAAAAAAGGTGTTAATATGTGGAATTCACGATGTGAAGAGTTGTGTTCCATTGTACAAGGTGAAGTGGTGGTAGGTGTAACAGAGAAATTCTCGGTTAAAGAAATGCAATTTTCCCTTGGGAATGCTCGAGCTGAATCATAGGAAGGAATGACGCCTACTGCGGGTATAGTCCAGTTAGTGTTTTTTAACAGTTAAAATTTAAAGTTTTTTTAAGCACCTAGTGGACCCGGAAACTGGTGTCGCGCTAGGTTACCTGGGAAGGGTTTTTTTCTTATATAAGCGCGCAGGTGAGGAACCCGAGGCACTACAGGGGTAGAGCCTCCCACCCACCCTCCTCCTCTAACCTAATAATAAGACCCGTTGTGGTAAGCAGGTAAGTGCTGCATTTTGCTTGTTTGTTTCTTTAGATCTAGTTTTTAAAGTTTACCTTTTAGAGGGATGGCAGCGAAGGCAGTGCAATGTTCCTCTTGCAAGATGTATGAGGTGAGGGAAGCCATTAGCGTCCCTGCTGATTACACTTGCAAGAAGTGCACCCATCTCCAGCTCCTCCAAGACCATGTTAGGGAACTGGAGCTGGAGTTGGATGAACTCCGGATCATTCAGGAGGCAGAGGTGGTCATAGATCAGAGCTTTAGGGAAGTAGTTACTCCAAAAGTTATAGAGAGATGGGTGACAGTGAGGGGGACTGGGAGGAAGCAGCCAGTGCAGGGACCCCCTGCGGTCATTCCCCTCAAGAACAAGTATACCGTTTTGGATACTTGTGGGGGGGATGACTTACCAGGGGTAAGCAACGAGGTTCAGGCCTCTGGCACGGAGCCTGGCCCCGTTGCTCAGAAGGGAAGGGTGGAGAAAGGTAGAGCGATAGTTCTTGGGGACTCAATAGAGAGGGGCACAGATAGGCGGTTTTGTGGGGGCGACAGAGACTCACGATTGGTATGTTGCCTCCCAGGTGCAAGGGTACGTGATATCTCTGATCGTGTTTTCCGGGTCCTTAAGGGGGAGGGGGAGCAGCCCCAGATCGTGGTCCACATTGGCACCAACAACATAGGTAGGAAGAGGGGTGAAGATGTTAGGCAGGCTTTCAGGGAGCTAGGTTGGAAGCTCAGAGCTAGAACGAACAGAGTTGTTGTCTCTGGTTTGTTACCCGTGCCCCGTGATAGAGAGTCGAGGAATAGGGAGAGAGAACAGTTAAATGCGTGGCTACAGGGATGGTGCAGGAGGGAGGGATTCCGGGTTCTGGACAACTGGGGTTCTTTCTGGGGAAGGTGGGACCTCTATAAACAGGATGGTCTACACCTGAACCTGAGGGGCACCAGTATCCTTGGGGGGAGGTTTGCTAGTGCTGTTTGGGAGGGTTTAAACTAACTCTGCAGGGGCATGGGAACCTGGACTGTAGCTTTATGGTACAGGACCTTGAGTGTAGGGAGGTTAGGAACAAGGCATCGATCTCGAAGGAGGGTGCCTGTAAACAGAAAGGTGGCTTGAAGTGTGTATACTTCAATGCCAGAAGTATAAGAAATAAGGTAGGTGAACTTGCAGCGTGGGTTGGTACCTGGGACTTCGATGTTGTGGCCATTACAGAGACGTGGGTAGAACAGGGGCAGGAATGGCTGTTGCAGGTTCCAGGGTTTAAATGTTTTAGCAGGGTCAGAGATGGGGGTAAAAGAGGGGGTGGTGTGGCATTGCTTGTCAAGGATAGTATTACAGCGGTGGAAAGGACGATGGAGGAAGACTTGCCATCTGAGGTAGTTTGGGCTGAGGTTAGAAATAGGAAAGGTGAGGTCACCCTGTTAGGAGTTTTCTACAGGCCTCCCAATAGTCCGAGAGAAGTAGAGGAAAGTATTGCGAGGATGATTCAGGAGAAGAGTGAAAGTAGCAGGGTGGTTGTTATGGGGGACTTTAACTTCCCAGATATTGACTGGGAAAGCTATAGCTCGAGTTCGTTAGATGGGTCGGTGTTTGTCCAATGTGTGCAGGAGGGTTTCCTGACACAATATGTAGACAGGCCAACAAGAGGTGAGGCCATACTGGATTTGGTTCTAGGTAATGAACCAGGCCAGGTGTTAGACTTGGACGTAGGTGAGCACTTCGGGGACAGTGACCACAACTCGGTGACTTTTACTTTAGTGATGGAGAGGGATAAGTATGCACTGCAGGGCAAGAGTTATAGCTGGGGGCAGGGAAATTATGATGCGGTGAGGCATGACTTAGGATGCGTGGATTGGAAAAATAGGCTTCAAGGGAAGAACACAAATGATATGTGGAGATTGTTCAAGGAACAGCTATTGGGTGTCCTTGATAAGTATGTACCAGTCAGGCAGGGAGGAAAGGGTCTTGTGAGGGAGCCGTGGTTTAATACGGAATTGGAATCCCTTGTGAAAGGGAAGAGGGCGGCCTATGTAAAGATGAGGCATGAAGGTTCAGTTGGGGCGATTGAGAGTTATAAGGTAGCCAGGAAGGATCTAAAGAGAGAGCTAAGAGCAGCGAGAAGGGGACATGAAAAGTCCTTAGTTGGTAGGATTAGGGAAAACCCAAAGGCTTTCTATAGGTATGTCAGGAATAAAAGGATGACTAGGGTAGGTATCGGTCCAGTCAAGGATAGTAGTGGGAAGTTGTGCGTGGAGGCGGAGGAGATTGGAGAGACACTAAATCAATACTTTTCGTCAGTATTCACTCAGGAACAGGACACTATTGCTGATGTGAATATTGAGTCACAAGTGATTAGAATGGATGGCCTTGAGGTATGTAGGGAAGAGGTCTGGGGAATACTGGAAAGGATGAAAATAGATAAGTCCCCTGGGCCTGATGGCATTTATCCTAGGATCCTTTGGGAAGCTAGGGAGGAGATAGCAGAGCCACTGGCCTTGATTTTTATGTCGTCATTGTCTACGGGAATAGTGCCAGAAGACTGGAGGATAGCGAATGTGGTCCCCTTGTTCAAGAAGGGGAGTAGGGATAGCCCGAGTAACTATAGGCCAGTGAGTCTCACTTCTGTTGTGGGCAAAGTCTTAGAGAGAATTGTAAGGGATAGGATTTATGAACATCTGGATAGGAATAATGTGATCAAGGATAGTCAGCATGGTTTTGTGAAGGGCAGGTCGTGCCTCACAAACCTTATTGAGTTCTTTGAGAAGGTGACTAAGGAGGTGGACGAGGGTAAAGCAGTAGATGTGGTGTATATGGATTTTAGCAAGGCGTTCGATAAAGTACCCCATGGTAGGCTAATGCAAAAACTACGGAGGTATGGCATTGAGGGTGCATTAGAGGTTTGGATTAGGAATTGGCTGGCTGGAAGGAGACAGAGGGTAGTAGTTGATGGAATAGGTTCATCTTGGAGTGCAGTTACTAGCGGTGTTCCACAAGGATCTGTTTTGGGACCATTGCTGTTTGTCATCTTTATAAATGATCTAGAGGAGGGGCTTGAAAGCTGGGTGAGCAAGTTTGCGGATGACACGAAAGTCGGTGGAGTTATGGACAGCGAAGAAGGATGTGGCAGGTTACAGCGGGATATAGATAAGTTGCAAGGCTGGGCAGAAAGGTGGCAAATGGAGTTCAATGTAGCTAAGTGTGAAGTCATTCACTTTGGTAGGAGTAACAAGAAGATGGATTACTGGGCTAATGGTAGGCTACTTGGTAGTGTGGATGAGCAGAGGGATCTTGGTGTCCATGTACACAGATCTCTGAAAGTTGCCACCCAGGTAAATAGAGCTGTGAAGAAGGCATATGGTGTACTGGGCTTTATTGGTAGAGGAATTGAGTTCCAGAGTCCTGAGGTCATGTTGCAGTTGTATAAGACTCTGGTGCGGCCTCATCTGGAGTATTGTGTGCAGTTTTGGTCGCCATACTATAGGAAGGATGTGGAGGCATTGGAACGAGTGCAGAGGAGGTTTACCAGGATGTTGCCTGGCATGATAGGAAGATCGTATGAGGAAAGGCTGAGGCACTTGGGGCTGTTCTCATTGGAGAAAAGAAGGTTTAGGGGAGATTTGATAGAGGTGTACAAGATGATTAGGGGGTTAGATAGGGTAGACACTGAGAACCTTTTTCTGTTAATGGAGTCAGCTGTTACTAGGGGACACAGTTTTAAATTAAGGGGTGGTAGGTATAGGACAGATGTTAGGGGTAGATTCTTTACTCAGCGGGTTGTGAGTTCATGGAATGCCATGCCAGTAGCAGTGGTGAACGCTCCCTCTTTATGGTCATTTAAGCGGGCATTGGATAAGCATATGGAGGTTATTGGGCTAGTGTAGGTTAGGTAGACTTTGGTCGGTGCAACATCGAGGGCCGAAGGGCCTGTACTGTGCTGTATTTTTCTATGTTCTATGTTCTATGTAAAAGCCAGTGGAAAATCAGGCAACTGAGGTGATACAGGAAGTATATCCTGGGACTCTTCCTGACTGTGTGGTAACAAGGTCACAAAGCCACAGGTGGAAACAAGAGGAGAAATCAATGAATAAAGATAAGGAAGTTGAAGTTCAATTATCAGAGACTGTTTGAGCAAGTGGTTGAGAGAAAACACAAGAACAGGTGGAGCATAAAGTGGATATTTTTAGTTCAGAGAAATTAGCTGAATTACAACAGAAAGATGAAAAACTAAAGCACTTTTATCAAAAAGCATACGCAGAAGAAGAATCTGAGTGTATCCCAGAATGTTACTATGTTGACGATGAAGATTTGATGAGGAAATGGAGACCATCACATATTCAACCAGATAAGAAATGGGCAGAAGTTCATCAAATTATATTACCGGTGGGTTATAGAAAGGAGGTGTCTGAAATACAAAAGCATTGTTATTGGACTGGACCATATAAAGATGTGGATGAATTGTGCTGGACATGTCATACGTGTTAAGTAATAATTAAACCTCAGGCAGTGATAAAACTAGCACCCTTAATATCCTTTCCAGAATTTGAAGAACCTTTTACAAGAGGTTTAATTGATTGTGTGGCATCCCTCCCTAAAACAAAAAGTGGGAATTGGTATTTGGTGACCATAATGGATGTGTCTACTAGATATCTAGAAGTCATTCCATTATGCAGCATCATGGCTAAAAGAATTACAGAAGAGTTACGCAAATCTTTCATTAGGTACAGACTACACACAGAAATACAATCGGATCAAACTTTACGTCAAACTGTTCAAGCAAGTTATGGATAGCTTAGGAACAAAACAATTCATACCATCCAGAATTGCAGAGAGCATTAGAACAGTGGCGGCAAACATTGAAGACCATGTTGAGGGCCTACAGTCAAGAGTATCCAGAGGCTTGGGAAAAAGAAATTCATTTGTATTTTTTTGCAATTTGGGATGCACCTAATGAATCAATTAAATTCAGTCCATTTGAATTAGTTTTCGGACATGGGGTGAGAGGACCACTGAAATAAACTGAGGAAACGTTGATGAGTCAGAGTTCAGAGACTATGTATTTGGACTATGTGTCAAATTTTAGGGAGAGATTAAATAAGGCGGGTGAGCTGGCAAGATAGCATTTGAAAGTAGCACAGCATATGATGAAACAAGAAGCAGACAAGAGATTAAAAATTCACAATTTTGTTCATGGAGAGAAAGTGTTAGTGTTAGTACCAGTGATAGGTGAACCTATAAAGGCAAGGCTTAGTGGGCCTCATCAAATTGAAAGGAAATTGAGTTAGATGAATTATTTGATAAGAATGCCAGAGTGTGTCACATGTATGTGCTCAAATGGTATTTTGGTAGGGAAGGAAAGCAAAAGGAGAACATGTTACTGGTTACAACTCAGAATGAAGAACCAAAACCAGATAATTCTGAACTTGATATCCCTTAAATTAAATTGGATAATGAGGAACTTCTCAAAAATTGGGGTTAATTATTGAGTTACCTTCTGGAGGAAAATTATCAAAATAACCTGAAAGAGTTATTACAATCACATGGAGAAATACATGGGAATAAACTGAGAAGCTGTAAACTGATCACGCATGATATTGATATAAGAAAAGCTATTCCAATTAAGCAAGACCCTTATAGGCTTAACTCTCTAAAGTTGGGACGGGTTCAAGAAGAGATTGAAAGCTTGCTCAAAGACAATATAATCGAAATGAGTTACAGCAAATAGAACTAGTAATAGTCTCAAATCCAGATGGTACCCAACAATTATGTGTGAACTATTGCAAAGTCAATGCAGTTACAATGATGCTGCTCCTTTAACAAGGTTATGTTGTCGTTGATTTCTTTTTCAGGAGGACATAAAGACACAAGTTCCAAAATGTCTGGGGTTGATCTACTGATCTACTTGAATAAGCAATGAAAGGGGAGCGGCCAGTTCTCCCAGATCAGCTTTTCTCTGGCTTGTTTTGGTTTTAACAAGCAGAGTTGTGAAGCTGCTGGACCCAAAGAATTAGGTCAATGCTGATCCTCCCTCTCTCTGACATTTTGAAGAACCTGTGTTGGATTTTTATGGGGTGTTTATGGGGATTGTTGCAGGCATTTCAAACAGCATCATTAAGTTGGGATGATCTGTCGGGTTTTCAGATAGGCTAAGTTATTCTGTTTTCTGTTCTCTTTTGTTTGTGCTTCATTCGGTAATCTTGCAAATAAATTCTGTTTTGTTTAAAACTGAGTTTTTGGGCCAGCTGCATCACTCCTGGAAGTTCCACGTTACTCCTGCTTAAAACAATGAGCAAAGTTAGGGTCTGGGCTACTTTCTTGAAATGCGTGAGAGTGTCTGCTCAGGTCCATAACAGATTGCGGGCTCTTTGCGGGATTTGCTCTGTAGTTCCAAATTGGGATTAGAGTTGTTGGACTCAAAGGCAGCGATTGATAGGTGTTAGTGTCTTTTGTTCTGGGTGTTGAATTTGGTTGATTTATACAGTGCTTGGGATAGCAATGGCTATTTCAGTCAGCAAGAGTTTTCTGAGGGTGGAAGAAGTGACTTTAGTCCAAGAAGGTGATTAAGTCCAAGCTGCTGGAATTAACAGACACGCTGGGGTTGGAGCTGCCTCCTTCCATAAGGAAAGAAATGATAATTACAGCAATAGATCAACATTTAAATTTGCTGGAAACATCATCAAAATCTTTAGAGACAGTTAAAGTTCAATTGAAAATGAGGCAGCTTGAGTAGAGGCAAAAGACAAGGAAAGGGCAACAGAAATGAAACTGTTTGAATTACAGTTAAAAGCAGAGGAGAGAGAAAAAGAATGAAAGGCCCTAGCAGAACAAGAAGAAAAGGACAGAATTGCTTCAGCAAAACAAAAAGAAAAGGAGAGAGAAGAGAGAGAAAAGGAGAGAGGGGAAAGGAGGAAAGAAAGGGAGTTTGAACTTCAGAAATTGGCACATAGACAGGAAAGTCAGCTTAACAGGATGGAGGTGAAAGCTGAAGGTAAGCTCAGTGAGGAAGAGAGTCAGGATGAGCAAACCCATGGCAACCAAAGACCTGGTGGGGATCTGTTTAAATATATTCAAGCAATGCCTCAATTTGATGAGAAGAATGTGGAAGTGTTTTGCATCTCATTTGAAAAGGTGGCTAAACAAATGCAGTGGCTGGTGACCATGTGGGTTTTGTTGATCTAAACAAAACTTGTTGTGGTTCTGTTCGCCGAGCTGGAAGTTTTTGTTGCAAACGTTTCGTCCCCTGGCTAAGCGACATCATCAGTGCTCTGGAGCCTCCTGCGAAGCGCTTCTTTGATGTTTCTTCCGGTATTTATAGTGGTCTGTCCTTGCCGCTTCCGGGTGTCAGTTTCAGCTGTCCGCTGTAGTGGTTGGTATATTGGGTCCAGGTCGATGTGTTTGTTGATGGAGTTTGTGGATGAATGCCATGCCTCTAGGAATTCCCTGGCTGTTCTCTGTCTGGCTTGCCCTATGATAGTAGTGCTTTCCCAATCGAATTCATGTTGCTTGTTGTCTGCTTATATGGCTACTAGGGATAGCTGGTCGTGTCGTTTCGTGGCTAGTTGATGTTCATGTATGCGGATTGTTAGCTGTCTTCCTGTTTGTCCTATATAGTGTTTTGTGCAGTCCTTGCATGGTATTTTGTAAACTACATTAGTTTTGCTCATGTTGGGTATCGGGTCCTTTGTTCTAGTGAGTTGTTGTCTGAGCGTGGCTGTTGGTTTGTGTGCCGTTATGAGTCCTAAGGGTCGCAGTAGTCTGGCTGTCAGTTCTGAAACCTTCCTGATGTATGGGAGTGTGGCTAGTCCTTTTGGTTGTGGCATGTCCTCGTTCCGTGGTCTGTCTCTTAGGCATTTGTTGATAAAGTTGCGCGGGTATCCGTTTTTGGCGAATACCTTGTATAGGTGTTCCTCTTCCTGTTTTTGCAGTTCTGGTGTACCGCAGTGTGTTGTGGCTCTTTTGAATAGTGTCCTGATGCAGCTTTGTTTGTGTGTGTTGGGATGGTTACTTTCATAGTTTAGGACTTGGTCTGTGTGTGTTGTTTTCCTGTGTACCCTTGTGGTGAATTCTCCGTTCGGTGTTCTCTGTACTATCACGTCTAGAAACTGAAACACCTGGTCAGCGGATCCAAACACTCCATACAATCAACACAGGAATTCTTGGACGTCATCAGGAATACACACATAGACAAAGAAGAAACCATGATCTCATTCGACGTGACGGCACTGTTCACTTCGATTGACAAAACCCTAGCCAGAGAAACAATAGCCAACCTACTGGACATACAGAACAGAAAACAGGAGGCGGAACCTATCAACAAAGACGGCATACTTAAACTACTGGACTTGTGCCTCACTACACACTTTACATTCAACAATCAGATATACGAACAAATCAACGGAACACCCATGGGATCACCAATCTCGGGACTCATAGCAGAGGCAGTTATGCAAAGGTTAGAACAAACAGCCCTACCACAAATTCAACCCAAACTCTGGGTCAGATATGTCGATGACACGTTTGTAATCATCAAAAACACGGAAATAGAAAAAACACACCGGATCATCAACGCCACACTCACAGGAATCCGATTCACGAGAGAAGAAGAAAAGGATAGCCAACTCCCATTCCTAGACGTGATAGTACAGAGAATACCGAACGGAGAATTCACCACAAGGGTACACAGGAAAACAACACACACAGACCAAGTCCTAAACTATGAAAGTAACCACCCCAACACACACAAACAAAGCTGCATCAGGACACTATTCAAAAGAGCCACAACACACTGCGGTACACCAGAACTGCAAAAACAGGAAGAGGAACACCTATACAAGGTATTCGCCAAAAACGGATACCCGCGCAACTTTATCAACAGATGCCTAAGAGACAGACCACGGAACGAGGACATACCACAACCAAAAGGACTAGCCACACTCCCATACATCAGGAGCGTTTCAGAACTGACAGCCAGACTACTGCGACCCTTAGGACTCATAACGGCACACAAACCAACAGCCACGCTCAGACAACAACTCACTAGAACAAAGGACCCAATACCCAACATGAGCAAAACTAATGTAGTTTACAAAATACCATGCAAGGACTGCACAAAACACTATATAGGACAAACAGGAAGACAGCTAACAATCCGCATACATGAACATCAACTAGCCACGAAACGATACGACCAGCTATCCCTAGTAGCCATATAAGCAGACAACAAGCAACATGAATTCGACTGGGAAAGCACTACTATCATAGGGCAAGCCAGACAGAGAACAGCCAGGGAATTCCTAGAGGCATGGCATTCATCCACAAACTCCATCAACAAACACACGACCTGGACCCAATATACCAACCACTACAGCGGACAGCTGAAACTGACACCCGGAAGCGGCAAGGACAGACCACTATAAATACCGGAAGAAACATCAAAGAAGCGCTTCGCAGGAGGCTCCAGAGCACTGATGATGTCGCTTAGCCAGGGGACGAAACGTTTGCAACAAAAACTTCCAGCTCGGCGAACAGAACCACAACAACGAGCACCCGAGCTACAAACCTTCGCACAAACCTTAAACAAAACTTGTAGGTAGAGCTAGTGAGGTATTTGCATCCCTATCAGAGGAGGTATCTGGGGAGTATGAGGAGGTGAAGAAAGCCATCTTAAGTACATATGAGTTTGAAAAGGAAAGAGAAGTTAAAAAACTACAGTGTTTTCACTGTAATAAAGTAGGCCACATGAAATCACAGTGTTGGTGAATGAGGAAAAACACTAGGAAGCCAAGTGTACAAAAACAGGATAAGCCAGTGAATTTTCTTGGGGTGGTAACGGAAAACACAATGGAGGCTAGAACGCTGCACCAGAATGTACAAGCTGGTCGGAGGTTGGTTAAGGAGGAAGTGCCAGTTCTTCTTAAACCATATACCTGCGAAGGTAAAGTTTACTCGTGTAGGCCAGGAGCAGCAGGTAAAGAGGTTATAATATGAATAGATGCAGGATTCTCTCAATCTGTGATGTTGAAAGCTGAGGAGATATGTACCCCTGAAGGACTATTGCCAGAAAAGGTACTAGTAACAGGAATTCATGGTGTGTGTGTGTGTGTGTGTGGGGTGGGGGGTTGTAAGTGTCTGTGAGAGAGAGAGAGAGTATGTGTGTGTGTATGAGAGTGTACAGGGGTCTAAGTCTGTGAGAGGGTGCATGTGGGAGTGTGGGAATGTGTGTGTCTGCTGGAGTGTGTTTGAGTGTGTGTGACACACACACACTCCCACAGACGCACATTCTCCCATATTCACACATGCACCCTCTCTCAGACTTAGACCCCTTTACACTCACACACACACACGCACACACATATACACTCTCTTTCACAGACACTCACAACCCCCCCCTCCCACCCCAAACACACACACAAATCCACATGCACACATTCACATATACGTTTGTAGGGTGAAATTATACTTGCGGAGTTACATTGCACTTTGCTCAAAAACTGCATGAATCCATGTAAGGCCCTGTTAACACATTTTTTTAGATTAGAATCAGTCTAAACATTATGGCACAGACAACAGCACACAGAGGACTAACACCTTCAACATATTATCTGGGCTGACATCAATTGTTAAAGTTAACCTGAGAATGTAACTTTGAACAAAAGTTTTGTGATTTACAAATAAAAGAAGTGAAACTAACACGGTCACTCTAACAGATGAGAGACTTAACAAACAATCAAGGTATTTTTCAATGAATAATTTCAGTTACATCACACTGTAAACATTTGCTATAAATTCTGTGTCTTACAATTGTGTACTCCACAACCACCTGAGGAAGGAGCAGCACTCCGAAAGCGAGTGCTTCCAGTTAAACCTGTTGGACTACAACCTCGTGTTGTGTGATTTTTAACTTTGTACACCCCAGTCCAACACCGGCATCTCCAAATCATGAAGAATTGGAGACCATCACACATTCAAGCAGTTGAGAAATGGGCAGAATTTCATCATTCGTATTGCAAGTGGGTTATAGAAAGGAGTTGTTGCGAGTGGTGCATGAGCTACCAGTAGGGAGGCATTTAGGGGTGAGAAAAACTCAAGCTAAAATACAAAAAAAATTTTATTGACCTGGACTGCACAAGGATGTAGTTGAATTTTGCCAGACATGTCATACATGTCAGGCCATTGGAAAACCACAGGCAGTAATAAAACCCCCACCTTTAATACCTATTCCTGCATTTGAGGAACCTTTAACAAGTATCTTAATTGATTGCATAGGACCCCTATCTAAAACAAGTAGTGGGAATCAGAATATGTTAACAATAATGGATGTGTCCACTAGATTTCCAGAGGCCATTCCATTATGCAATATCACAGCTAAAATGATTGTAGAGGAATTACTCACATTTTTCACTAAGTACAGATTACCCACAGAGATACAATCAGATTAAGGGTCAAACTTCACATCAAAACTATTCAAGGAAGCTATGGATAGCTTAGGAATGAAACAATTCAAATCTACTGCATACCATCCAGGGTCGCAGGCAGTGCTAGAAAGGTGGCATCAGACATTAAAGTCCATGTTGAGGGCTTATAGTCGTGATTACCCCATGATTGGGATAAGGGAATTCCATTTGTACTTTTTTGCGATCAGAGATGCACCAAATGAATTGACCAAATTTCGCCCATTTGACTTATTTTTTGAGCATGAGGCGAAAGAACCACTAAACTTGATTAAGGAGAAATTGGTAAGTCATAATTCAGGGACCACATATTTGGACCATGTGTCAAATTTTAGGGAACGATTAAATAGAGCGGTGCAATTGGCTAGACAGCATTTAAAAGTATCACAGCGTATGATGAAAAGGGAAACAGACAAGAAATCAAAAACTCACTTCCAGTAATAGGTGAACCTTTAAAAGTAAGGAGATTGAACAAATGCTCCAAGATGACATAATCAAAGTGAGTTACAGTGACTGGAGCTCACCCATAGTCATGGTGCCAAAGCCAGATGGTACCCAGAGGTTATGTGTGGACTATTGCAAAGTCAATGCAGTTACAAAGATTGATGCATATCCTATTCCGTGGTTGGAAGACTGTGTTGAAAAGGTGGGACAAGCAACTTATATTTCTAAGTTGTATTTGCTCAGAGGCTACTGGCAGGAACCTTTGTCCGAAAGAGCGAAGACAATTTTGGTTTTCATAATGCCGAATGGACTGTATCAGTTTAAAGTCATGCCGTTTGGCATGAAAAACACGCCGGCCACATTTCAGAAACTAACCATAAGGTCATTTCCAGATTACCCAATTGTGTAGTTTATATTGATGACCTGGTGATTTTTAGTCACACATGGAAGGAACATTTACAACATTGAACAGTTCTAATCAACTTTGAGAGGTAGGCTTGGTGGTAAACCTGGCTAAAAGTGAATTTGCCAAAGCCCAAGTCACCTTCCTGGGCCACGTTACTAGACATGGACAAACAGCCCCACAGGATGCAAAGACAAAGATAATTGGAGAGTTTCCCATATCATTGACAAAAAGAGCAGTACTACAGTTCCTGGGATTGAGTGATTTTATCAAAAAATTCGTACCCATGTTCACCAATGTGGCTGCTCCATTCACTGAATTACTAAACAAAGACAAGAAGTTTCAGTGGACAGCGGTCTGTCAGAGGGCATTTCACAGCCTAAAGACTGTGTTAATCACTGCCCCGGTGTTAGCCACACCTAATCACGCAAAGCCATCAAGGTGCCTATCAATGCAGTGATGTGGGTGTCAGGGCTGTGCTTTTACAGGAAGACAATTAAAAAACAGAAAGACAACGAAAAAACAGGAAATTGAACATTCATCAGCAGAAATATTTGACCGTTGAAAAGGAGACTTTAAGCTTGGTGTTGGCGTTACAACATTTCAATGTTTATGTTACCAGTAATGTTTCTCAGACAGTCATATACACTGACCATAACCCACTGAAGTTTGTGGAGAAATTTTGGACAAAAATGCCAGACTGTTTAGATGGAGCTTGTTGTTACAGCCATTCAATTTGAAAGTTACGCATGTGGCAGGATGAGAAAACGTGATTGCCGACACATTGTCGAAATTTGAATGAGAAACGGAGGTCTTTAATGGCAGGAGTAAAACAGACTGAAACAAAGTGCAGTAGTGCATGTTTGCATGATTATTGTCAATGTAATGTATATGGGTGTTGTAGTGTACTAACAATTTAAGGTGAAGGGTTTTAAAATGAAGCTATCTTTGGATATTGATGGTTCATTCTTTTTAAGGGGGGAGGTGTGATGATGCTGCTCCTTTAACACAGTTTTGTTGTCCTTGGTTTCTTTTTCAGGAGGTCATAAAGACACAAGTTCTAAATGTCTGGGGTTGATCTACTTGAAGAAACTTTGAAGTTTATAAAACACGTGTGCAATGAAAGAGGAGTGGCCAGTTCTCCCAGCTCAGCTTTTCTCTGGTTTGGTTTTAACGAACAGAGTTGTAAAGCTGCTGGAAGCAGGTCCATGCTGATCCTCCCTCTTTATGACATCTCTCCTGTAAGAACCTGTGTTGGATTTTACCTTTTTTTGCAAAGGGGTGCTTTTAGGGATTGTTGCAAGTACTTGGAACAGCAGCATTAAATTGGGATAAGCTGTTGGGTTTTCAGATAGGCTAAGTTATTCTATATTCTGCTCTCTTTTGTTTGTGTTTCACTCAGTAATATTGCAAATAAATTGTTTTGTTTAAAACTGAGTGGTTGGGCCAGCTGTATCACTCCTGTAATATCCATTCTGCACCTGATTAAAACAACTAGCAAGTTAGGGTCTGGGCTACCTTCTTGAAATGCGTGAGGGTGTCTGGCCTAGTCCATGATAAGGAGTTTCCCATACTATTGATGAAGAATTCATTCTGAATTTTAGCAGTTAGGTTGCTCTACTGACTGAGCTGTTGAAGAGGTGCAGAAATTTTCAATGGTTGGGGGATTGTCATAAGGCATTTGATGCCTGAAAGCTGTGATGACCACTGCTCTGGTGTTAGCAATACCTAATCATGTAATCTAGGTTTGTTCGATATATCATATCAGTTGCATGACACTATGATCTTATGCTATAAATTCTGTGTCTTATTATCCTATCCCACTAGTTGACAAAGGAACAGCGCTCCAAGAGCTAGTACATACAAATAAATTTGCTGGACTATAACCTGGCGTTGTGTGATTTTTAACTAATTATGTAAAGCCATTCAAGGTAGCTATTGATGCAAGTGATGTGGGTGTCAGTGCTGTACTCTTGCAAGAAGATGATGAAAGGATAGAAAGACTTATTGGGTATTTCTCCCAGAAGTTGAATATTCATGAAAAGAAACACTTCACCATTGAGAAAGAGACCTTAAGTTTGGTTTCGGCATTACAACACTTATGTTGCATGTAATGTATCTAAAACAGTTTTATATACAGATCATTAATTCATAAGTTCGTAAGTTCATAAAATATAGGAGCAGAATGAGGCTATTCGGCCCATCATGTCTGCTCCATCATTCAATCATGGCTGATATGCTCCTCACCCACATTTTCTTGCTGTCTCCCTATAATTCATCAATGTATCACCAATTAAAAAGCTGTCTAACTCCTCCTTAAGTTTACTCACTGCTCCAACATCCACCGCACTTCAGGGTAGCAAATTCCACCGATACACATTTTGGGAGAAGTAGTTTCTCCTCAACTCAGTTTTAAATTTGCTACCCCATATCCTAAGGCTCTCATCCTAGAATGCCCCACAAGAAAAATCATCCACTCAACGTCTGTTTTATCCACATCTCTTATCAACTTGAATATTTCAATTTGATCTCTTCTCATTATTCTAAATCCCAGACAGTGTAGGCTTCAATTGTTCAATCGCTCTTCATACGACAAACCCCTCATCTCTCGGATCAATCTACTGAACCTCCTCTGAACTGCCTCCAATGCCACTACATCTTTCCTCAAATAAGGGAACCAAACCTGTGCACAATACTCCAGGTGCGGTCTCACTAATGCCTCATATAGTTGCAACAATACTTCCTTACCTTTATATTCTATTCCTTTACTAAACCATTCAGTTTGAACATTATACACGTGGCAGGACAAGAGAACATAATTAGCAATGTGTCATCACGACTTTGATGAAGGAAGACAGGTTTTTGGTGGCAGAATAATTGAGCTGAGATGGGCTGCAGCATTGAATGTTTGCATGCTTAGATTTAATTTATTGCATATACATACCTATGTATATTGCATGCTATTAACATGAGACTAAAGTCTTTGAACATGAAGCCATCTTTGTTTACTGATGATTGGATTTTTTGAAGGGGGAGGTGTGGTGATATGTATCTTTAAGAGGAATTTATTCTGTTCTGTTTCTCTCAAAGACAGGTGTTGTAAACCTGGTGCTGAGGTGTCTGCTTCAGGGAAAGCAGAGTAATTAGCTTTGGGGTTTTAAAAAATTAGACAAAAGAAGCATGAATGGGTGGAGTCAGGCTCACACAGATCCAGGGTTTTAGTTTTGCTTTCAGTTGTTGAAGTTGGGGTGTGAGGAATTGAAGCTGCTAGATACAGCTCTCTATCTGCTGCTGCTAAAAGCTCGAGTTCTCTGCTTTTAGATTCATTCTGTCAGTGTTCCTTATCCTTGAGTGGAGGGGAGATAGCAAGTGAGCAAAATCTGTTTTAGCACTTTAGCTCAAGACAAGATACTATACCACAGGAACAGGAATGGCAGCATACCATAAGAAATAGCTTAGGTCTGCATGAGTAATAACAGCTTTATCTCAATTCAAAGAACACCACAAGGAGCACTGATATCTCACAGGGATGGCACCATGCCATAGGCCAGGTGCTAGCATAGCATTAATATCAGTGGACTAGTAATCCAGAACCCTGGACTCTAATGTTCTCGGGATTTGGATATAATCCCATCATGCTGACTGGTGAAACTTTTATTCAGCAATAAAAATAATGGCAATATGCAATTACCTGCAAACTAATGTCTGCTAATGCCCTTCAGGGAAGGAAACCGCTTTCCTTACCTACTCTGGTAACTCCAAGCCCTTGGCAATGAAGTTGGTACCTAAGAGACTTTGAAATAATCAAACAGTTTCAGAGCAATTAGGGATGTGGAGCAAATGCTGCCATCGGCAGTTATGCACACATTCCATCATCACATTTACATAAAACGTTCCTCAGTTAGGGGGACGACACCAAGCCACAAGGAATAGCGCTATAACACACAAGGAACAGCTCTATATGACACAAGAAATGGCTCTATACCATGCAGGAGATGGCTCTATACCACACATGGAATGGCTCTATAACCACATAAGGAATGGCTCTATACCACACAAGGAATGGCTCTATACCACACAAGGAATGGCTCTATAACCACACAAGGAATGGCTCTATACCACACAAGGAATGGCTCTATACCACACAAGGAATGGCTCTATACCACACAAGGAATGGCTCTATAACCACACATGGAATGGCTCTATAACCACACAAGGAATGGCTCTATAACCACACAAGAAAGGGCTGTATAACCACACAAGAAAGGGCTGTATAACCACACAAGGAATGGCTCTATAACCACACAAGGAATGGCTGTATAACCACACAAGGAATGGCTGTATAACCACACAAGGAATGGCTCTATAACCACACAAGAAATGGCTCTATAACGACATAAGGAGTGGCTGTATAACCACACAAGGAATGGCTCTATAACCACACAAGGAATGGCTCTATAACCACATAAGGAATGGCTCTATAACCACACAAGGAATGGCTCTATAACCACACAAGAAATGGCTCTATAACGACATAAGGAGTGGCTCTATAACCACACAAGGAATGGCTCTATAACCACACAAGGAATGGCTCTATAACCACACAAGGAATGGCTCTATACAACACAAGGAATGGCTCTATAACCACACAAGGAATGGCTCTATAACCACACAAGAAATGGCTCTATAATGACATAAGGAGTGGCTCTATAACCACACAAGGAATGGCTCTATAACCACATAAGGAATGGCTCTATAACCACACAAGGAATGGCTCTATAACCACACAAGGAATGGCTCTATAACCACACAAGGAATGGCTCTATAACCACACAAGGAATGGCTCTATACAACACAAGGAATGGCTCTATAACCACACAAGGAATGGCTCTATACAACACAAGGAATGGCTCTATAACCACATAAGGAATGGCTCTATAACCACACAAGGAATGGCTCTATAACCACACAAGGAATGGCTGTATAACCACACAAGGAATGGCTCTATAACCACACAAGGAATGGCTCTATAACGACATAAGGAGTGGCTCTATAACCACACAAGGAATGGCTCTATAACCACACAAGGAATGGCTCTATAACCACACAAGGAATGGCTCTATAACGACATAAGGAGTGGCTCTATAACCACACAAGGAATGGCTCTATAACCACATAAGGAATGGCTCTATAACCACACAAGGAATGGCTCTATAACCACACAAGAAATGGCTCTATAACCACACAAGGAATGGCTCTATACAACACAAGGAATGGCTCTATAACCACACAAGGAATGGCTCTATAACCACACAAGGAATGGCTGTATAACCACACAAGGAATGGCTCTATAACCACACAAGGAATGGCTCTATAACCACATAAGGAATGGCTGTATAACCACACAAGGAATGGCTCTATAACCACACAAGGAATGGCTCTATACAACACAAGGAATGGCTCTATAACCACATAAGGAATGGCTCTATAACCACACAAGGAATGGCTCTATAACCACACAAGGAATGGCTCTATAACCACACAAGGAATGGCTCTATACAACACAAGGAATGGCTCTATAACCACATAAGGAATGGCTCTATAACCACACAAGGAATGGCTCTATAACCACACAAGGAATGGCTCTTTAACCACACATGGAATGGCTCCATAACCACACAAGGAATGGCTCTATAACCACACAAGGAATGGCTCTATAACCACACAAGGAATGGCTCTATAACCACACAAGGAATGGCTCTATACAACACAAGGAATGGCTCTATAACCACATAAGGAATGGCTCTATAACCACACAAGGAATGGCTGTATAACCACACAAGGAATGGCTCTATAACCACACAAGGAATGGCTCTATACAACACAAGGAATGGCTCTATAACCACATAAGGAATGGCTCTATAACCACACAAGGAATGGCTCTATACAACACAAGGAATACCTCCAGACTACAGGACCAATAGATGTAGGAGCAGAATTTAGGCCGTTCAACCCATTGAGTCTGCACCGCCATTCAATCATGGCTGATCAGTTTCTCAACCCCATTCTCCTGCTTTATCCCTGTAACCTTTGATCCCCTTGATACTCAAGAACTTATCTATCTCAGTCTTAAATATACTCAATGACCTGGCCTCCAAAGCCTTCGGTGACAGTGAATTCCATAGATTCACCACTCTCTGGCTGAAGAAGTTTCTCATTATCTCTGTTCTAAAAGGTCTTCCCTTTACTCTATTGCTGTGCCCTTAGGTCCTACTCTCTCCTACCAATGCAAACATCTACTCTGCCCAGGCCATTCAGTATTCTGTATGTTTCAATTAGATCTCCCCTCATTCTTCTAAACTCCATCGAGTATAGTCCTCAAACATTCCTCATATGTTAAGCTTTTCATTCCTCTGGACACGCTCCAGGCCCAGTACGTCATTCCTGAGATATGAGGACCAACACTGCACACAATACTCCAAATGTGGTCTGACCAGAGCATTAAAGAGCCTCAGAAGTACATCTCTGCTTTTATATTCAAGTCCTCTCAAAATAAATGCCATCATTGCATTTACCTTCCTAACTACTGACTCAACCTGCACGTTTACCTTGAGAGAATCCTGGACTAGGACTCCCAAGTCTCTTTGCACTTCAGACCGGAATTTTCTCTCCATTTAGAAAATAGTCCATGCCTCTATTCTTCCTACCAAAGTGCGTGGCCTCACACTTTCCCACTTCTTTACCCAATTTCCCACCTGCGCAATTCCTTCTGCAGCCTCCCCGTCTCCTCAAAGCTATCTGTCTCAATACCTATCTTTGTGTCAACTGGAACCTTAGCCAGAATGCCCTCAGTCCCTTCATCCAGATCATTGATATACAAAGTGAAAACTTATAGTCCCAACATTGAGCCTTGCATAACACCAATTGTCACTGGCTGCCATCCTGAGAAAGACCTTTTGACCCCACTCTCTGTTTTCTGCCAGACAGCCAAATTTCTATCCAGGCGAGCACCTTGCCTGTGATACAATGGGCCCTTACCTTACTCAGTAGCTTCCTGTGCAGTACCTTGTCAAAGGCTCTCTTGAAGTCCAGGTAGATAATATCTATTGGCTCTCCTTGGCCTAACCTGCTTGTTACTTAAAGTGATAAAGTCATAGAGATGTACAGCACGGAAACAGACCCTTCGGTCCAACTCGTCCATGCCGACCAGATATCCCAACCCAATCTAGTCCCACCTGCCAGCACCGGGCCCATATCCCTCCAAACCCTTCCTATTCATATACCCATCCAGATAGGCCTTTTAAATGTTGCAATTGTACCAGCCTCCACCACTTTCTCTGGCAGCTCATTTCATACATGTACCACCCTCTGCTTGAAAACTTTGCCCCTTAGGTCTCTTTTATATCTTTCCCTTCTCACCCTAAACCTATGCCCTCTAGTTCTGGACTCCCCCACCCCAGGGAAGAGACTTTGTTAATTTATCCTATCCAAGCCCCTCATGATTTTATAAACCTCTATAAGATCACCCCCCCCCCAGCCTCTGACACTCCAAGGAAAACCTTCCCTATAGCTCAAATCCTCCAACCCTGGCAACATCCTTATAAATCTTTTCTGAACCCTTTTAAGTTTAACAACATCTTTCCGATAGGAAGGAGACCAGAATTGCACGCAGACTTCCAACGGTGGCCTAACTAATGTCCTGTACAGCCGCAACACGACCTCCCAACTCCTGTACTCAATACTCTGACCAATAAAGGAAACCATACCAAACGCCTTCTTCATTATCCTGTCTACCTGCGACTCCACTTTCAAGGAGCTATGAACCTACACTCCAAGGTCTCTTTGTTCAGCAACACTCCCTAGGACCTTACCATTAAGTGTATAAGTCCAGCTAAGATTTGCTTTTCCAAAATGCAGTACCTCACATTTATCTAAATTAAACTCCATTTACCACTTCTCAGCCCATTGGTCCATCTGATCAAAATCCCATTGTAATCTGAGGCAACCTTCTTTGCTGTCCCCTACACCTCCAATTGTGGTGTCATCAGCAAACTTACTAACTATACCCCTTATGCTCACATCCAAATCATTTATATAAATGACAAAAAGTAGAGGGCCCAGCACCGATCCTTGTGACATTCCACTGGTCACAGACCTCCAGTCTGAAAAACAACCCTCCACCACCACCCTCTGTCTTCTACCTTTGAGCCAGTTCTGTATCCAAATGGCGAGTTCTCCCCGTATTACATGAGATCTAACCTTGCTCACCAGTCTCCCATGGGGAACCTTGTCGAACACCTTACTGAAGTCCATATAGATCACATCTACTGCTCTCCCCTCATCAATCCTCTTTGTTACTTCTTCAAAAAACTCAAATAAGTTTGTGAGACATGATTTCCCACGCATAAAGCCATGTTGACTATCCCTAATCAGTCCTTGCCTTTCCAAATACATGTACATCCTGTCCCTCAGGATTCCCTCCAACAACTTTCCCACCACTGACATCAGGCTCACCGATCTATAGTTCCTGGCTTGTCCTTACCACCTTTCTTAAACAGTGGCACCACATTTGCCAACCTCCAGTCTTTCGGCACCTCACCTGTGACTATCGATGATACAAATATCTCAGCAAGAGGCCCAGCAATCACTTCGCTAGCTTCCCAAAGAGTTCTCAGGTACACCTGATCAGGTCATGTGGATTTATCCACTTTTATGCATTTCAAGACATCCAGAACTTCCTCCTCTGTAATAAGGTCATTTTTTAAGATGTCACCATCTATTTCCCGACATTTTATATCTTCCATGTCCTTGTCCACAGTAAACACAGATGCAAAATACTCGTTTAGCATCTTTCCCATCTCCTGCGGCTCCACACAAAGGCTGCCTTGCTGATCTTTGAGGGGCCCTATTCTCTCCCTAATTACCCTTTTGTCCTTAATGTATTTGTAAAAACTCTTTGGACTCTACTTCACCCTATTTGCCAAAGCTATCTCATGTCCCCTTTTTGCCCTCCTGATTTCTCTCTTAAGTATATTTCTACTGCCTTTCTCCATGGCTCTATTCCACACAAGATTGGCACTATACCATACAAGGAATCAGACTATACCACACAAGGAATGGCATGATGCTGCAACACAGGGAATGGCTCTTTAACACATCATTAATGGAAAATTCCAGTTCACAAAGAATGATGTTATACCACAACACATGCCACTGGGTCAGTGACAGAAATGCCAGCCCTCGTGGTACTCCTGGCATGGTCCCCTGACCCGAGCATAATGTGACACCTTGTCTACTGTTGTGGACATTTAGGTTTACATTCTATTTGGTTCTTTGGTTGCTGTTTGCCTTAGTTGGATTGTTTTGCATTGACTGCACAAAATCCCTTAGATTCAACTGTCCAGCACTCAGCCTGGAATCACCCAAACATCCGACCAGACTGCATTGAGCTTCAAAACCTAAACCCATTGATATTTAATGGAAATACTAAATATGATCATCCAAATTAGGCATGAACGAATGTAAATCATGTCTATTATATTCTTTTTAGACCCAAAACAACATGATAATAGTACAAGACTTTCTTTTAGAAATGACAGCAACTTGTAGTTGATGAAGTGGCAACAGAGAAATGTTTACCTTTTAGAAGTTTTTGACACCAAAAAAGGAGAGCTAGTAGCTCTATGTCTTCTAATACAGTACTTGTTACCAGTGATACAGCAACATGAGAACAAGGGCATGTGAAGGGCACCACCAAACTTATTTCTTAATTTCCCTCCAGCAGATGGGGATCAGCACCATTTATTCACAGCACTGAGAACACTGTTTGTCTCCTTCAGGTCTTTGAACAGAACACAGCAACATGGATTAATTAAGCTTCCTCAATGCCAGCAGAACATAAATATTAAACCTGTTCTGTTACACCAATTATTTCTATTTAAGTATTCAGAATCTGCAAGTATAAAACGTTAGCCTTGACAATCAAGGCTCTATGATAGATGCCAGAAGCCCATTACTGAACTGAATCACCTTGAACACTTTAAAATTGAAAAGAACATTCTCTTTTAATATATTAAATTGAAGAATTTCAATATGTTTCAGTCCCACTTACCCAAGTCTAATAGTTTTCCAAATAATGATATGAAGAGACTGCATTGCCTTTATTATCACTGCCTGACTTAAAGGCAACATACAGTAGAGTGAAACAGGGAGCACTCGGATTGAATGTACACTTATACGGAAATTACATGAGAAGTGGATATTTTTGTTTCAAAGCAAACAGGTCCTTGAACTGCCATGATTAGCTATTCGGATTGTTTATGAGCTCCATAATCTTAATATTTGTATTCGATATGAAGCAGTTTCTCAGGTACAGCATACACAAGAGGAGCACAATTTAAGAATCAAGTCAGTGACCAGTACAAAAGTTAAACAGTGTTAGACTATTGGCAGGTGGAAAACTACAGTTCAGTGTGAACTCAGACCTTAAAATGAAGAGGTAGTGCAATTAATTTCCTCTGAACGATACAAAAAGACAATCTGATCTGGAATTTAAATTGTACTCGTTACAAGAAACTTCTCCAAGGCCTCTAGGATAATATAGTGAACATAAGAAACAGGAGTAGGAATAGGTCATTTGGCCCCTCAAACCTGCCTCACTATTCAATAAGATCATGGCATTAAAGCATGTGAGTTAATTGAAGATGGCAACAGGCTCAAGAGTGAAGCTCCCAGAATTGAATAACCCGTTGGTACTCATCAGCTCATTGCCAATGTCTTTTCGAAATGTACTCAAATATGCGTTGCCGACTTCTGGAAAGAACAGAGAGACTTGGAAGAATCAAAAACTGGACAAAAGACAGATGGATCAGCTGTTTTTAGGGAGGCCTGAACAGCTTAGCATTAGGATACTTGTCTATTACATAGAACATCCCTAAGCTGCTACAACTAATAATTCTACATTTAATGTTATTAGAAATTGAGTAGCTCTGAAGAAGGGTGACTGGACCCAAAACATTAAGACTGATTTCTCTTCACAGATGCTGCCAGATTTACTGAGCGTTTTTCCAGCAATTTCTGATTTTATTTGTGATTTAAAGCAGAAGCTATTCAAAGTGAGAACAAGCTCAGCCAGGTGAAGGAGGGTGGTGGTGGATGGGGGATGTCCAGTCCAAGGGAGAAGCAGAGAGTCTGATGAGGGATAAACGTGCAGAGGGAAACGCATGTCCATGGTGAAGAGGAGGTGGCTAGGACCAGAAAATTGGAAATTATGAAACTGATGCAAAGCGTCAGAAGAATCACAAATGTAAGTGAGAAAAGACTGGACAAGGGGAGAAAAAATAGAGTCATGATAATAAAAAATAAGTTCAGTTGGACAGGAACAGGCTGGAATAATGGGCCTGCCAAGACAGTACTACTGGTATACTTCTTTTAATGGAGTCTGCTATATTTGCTATTCACAGTACAGTCTCCTCTACTTTGGCAAAACCAAACACAGATTGGATGACCTCTCTGTCCTTAGGAATGACACCAGTCTGCCAGCTGCTGGCCGTTTCAATAAACCACTTTGCTTTCATGTCAACATTTCTGTCCTGGTCCTGCTGCAATGTTTCTATGAAGTTTAACACAAACTGGAAGAACAACACCTCATTTCCTACTTAGGCATTTCACAGCCTAAAGGATTCAATATTGAATTCTGCATCTTCAGAGCATGACCTCTGTTCTCCATTTTTCTTACAATCCCCCACCCTCCCCTGATCATGTCTTGCTGACTTTGCTCTCCGATCAGCGGACCCATTTTCTCCTTTTCACACCTTTATTTATACCTATTTTACATCTCTATTTCTCCTTTATTACCATGAGCACTGCCTTTGTTATCTGCTCTAGGCACCTTCACAATCTGTTCCACTTGTTCCTCCCTGTCGGTCAATGCACAAAAACTATCATTTTTGGGATATCTGCTCGGCATGGATGAGTTGGACCGAAGGGTCTGTTTCCATGCTGTACATCTCTATGCCTCTATGACTTCCATCCCCCTCCAGTTCTGAAAAGGTCATATGAGATTTGAAATGTTAACTCTGTCTCCAGTATTTTTAGTTTTTATGTCAGATTTCCAGCATCGGCAATATATTGCTTTTATTATGATTGCAGATTTGAATCTCAATTAATGTAAATTTTAAAATCTATTTGTAAATGTTAAAGAACACGAAACATTATTGGCTGCCCCATTACCTACATCTTAATCTTACCAAAATTCTATGTGCATTCACAACCTTTAATAGAATTTCAGTGCCCCCTGCTGTAATTAATAAGTAACTGCTTCACAGTCTTCACAGAGCCATGACTCATACAGCACAGAAACAAACCCTTCAGTCCAACCAGTCCATACTGAACATAACTCCAAACTAAATTAGTCCCACTTGCCTGCTCCTGGCCTATAATCCCTCCAAACCTTTCCTATTCATGTATGTGGATAGAGCTGAAGGATGTTGCAGGTTACAGAAGGACATAGGTCAGCTGCAGAGCTGGGCTGAGAGGTGGCAAATGAAGTTTAATACAGAAAAGTGTGAGGTGATTCACTTTGGAAGGAGCAACAGGAATAAAAAGTGCTGGGCTAATGGTCAGATTCTTCGTAGTGTAGATGAGCAGAGAGATCTCAGTCTCCATGTACATAGCTCCCTGAAAGTTGCCATCCAGGTTGATAGGGTTGTTAAGAAGGTATATGATGTGTTAGCTTTTATTAGTAGAGGGGTTGAGTTTCAGAACCATGAGGTCATGCTGCAGCTGTATAAAACTCTGGTGTGACCGTACTTGGAATATTGCGTGCAGTTCTGGTCACCACCTTATAGGAAGGACGTGGAAGCTTTGGAAAGGGTTCAGAGGAGATTTACTAGGATGTTACCTGGTATGGAGGAAAGGTCTTACGAGGAAAGGCTGAGGGACTTGAGGCTGTTTTCACTAGAGAGAAGAAGATTGAAAGGTAACTTAATTGAGACATATAAGGTAATCAGAGGATTACAGAGAGTGGACAGTGAGAGCCTTTTTCCTCAGATGGTGATGGCTAGCACGAGGGGACATAGCTTTAAATTGAGCTTTAAATTGGTAGATAAAGGACAGAGGTCAGAGGTAGTTTCTTTACTCAGAGAGAAGGAGGAGCGTGAAGCGTCCTGCCTGCAACAGTCATAGACTTACCAACTTTAAGGGCATTTAAATGGTCATTGGATAAATGTATGGATGAGCATGGAATAGTGTAAGATAGATGGGCTTCAGATTGGTTCCGAAGGGCCTGTAATGCACTGTAATGTTCTATGTACTATCCAAATGTCTTTTAAACATTGTAATTGCACCTCATCCACCACTTTCTCAGGAAGCTCATTCCACACGTGAACCACTCTCTGCGTCAAAAATTTGCCTCTTACGTTTTTTTTAAATTTCTCCTCTTAACTTAAAAAATGTATCCCATGGTCTTGAAATCCCCCATCCTCAGGAAAAGGCAACTACCATTAACTCTATCTATCCTTCTCATGATTTTATAAACTTCTATCAGATCGCCTCTCAATCCCCTACACTACTATAAGTCCTAGCCCATCCAGCCTTTCTTTATAACTCAAACCTTCCATACCCAACAACATGCTGGTAAATCTTTTCTGAACCTTCTCCGGCTTGATTATATCCTTCCTATACCTCAGACACTTCAGGTGGAATTAGCCACTGGGGCAGTGAAACAACAGTCTTGGTGGCTAATCTCTGGATTAATGTTGATCATAGAATCGTTGAATGGCTACAACACAAAAGGAGGCCCTTTAGACCATGGAGTCTGTGTTGGTTGCTTGCCATTCCCCAACTCTTACTCTGTAGCTCTGCATTTTTTTCCATTTACGGTACTTATCCAATTCATTTTTGAAACCCAAGCTTAAGCTGCCTCCACGGCACTTTCTGACAATGCATTCCAGATCATAACCCTGATAAAAACCCTTTCCTCATATCGCCTTTGGTTCTTTTGACAGTCAGTCACCTTAAATCTGTGCCCTCTGGTTCTTGATCTTTCCATTAATGGAAACAATTGTTCCCTACCTACCTTGCCTGGACTTCCTTATGATTTAGAAAACCTTGATCAATTCCCCTCTCAACCTTCTCTTCTCCAAGAAGAAGAACCCCGGTTCCTACAATCCAGCCACATAACTGTAATTTCTCAGCCCTGGAACCATTGGTGTGAACCTTTTCTGCACCTTCTTGAAGCCTTCACATTCTTCCTAAAGTGTGGGGCTCAGAATAGGATGCAATACTCCAGGTGAGATCAAACCAGTGTCTTACAAAGGCAAACTATAATTTCCTTATTATTGTACTCTATCCCTCCATTTATAAAACCCATGATCCCATGTGCCATTTCAACTGCTTTTTCAACCTGCCCTGCCAACTTCAGAAATTTGTGCATGTAAACCCTCAGGTGCATGATTATAATGGCCACACTTTTAAAGGTGCTTTTTCAGAATTATAGAATTAAATGGGAGCCCTTTCAGCCCACTGTTCTTCTGCCAGCTCCTCAGAGGTCATAATCAGTCATTGTTACCCGACCTTTATTCCCCATAGCTCTGTATATTTCTTCCCTGCTTCAAGTTGGGCTGGTCTCCCATTAGAGAAAGAAAGAGACAGGACTGATGGTGGTTTCACCTGAGGGTCACCACACTTCAGGCGAGTGGAGAGATTGAGAACTCACACTATTTGGCATCACTCCGTATCAGAAACCAGCCATCCAGCCAATCCATCCTCCCTCTTCAAGTATTTATCTGAAATAAAAGCTTCTGAATCTGCTTCCTTCTGCTTTTTGGAGAGTGGATTCCAGATCATATTAACTTGCTGCATAAAAAAAATTCATATTCCCTCAGGTTCTTTAATTAGTCCCTTTTGTTAGTCCAATGCAACAGTAAACAGCTTCTCTACGGTTACTCTATCAAAATCCATTATGCGTCCTCTGCTCTGAAGAGAGCATCTCCAACATCTCTAGTCATTATATGTAAAATGCTGACAAAGTAACAACAGGCTGTATCAATTCCATGAATATTCTTTCCTCTAAAAACTACAAAAGGACATCAACACATGATATGACTTGAGACATATAATTTGAGTCAGGAAAAGGAGGTTTACAGTTCAATTTCTAATTGTTTACTGAATTGGAGAAGGGATAAAGGGGAGAAAAATAACTCTCAGTGTACAGCACTTTCCAGTGATCTCGACTTGAGCAAGATATCAAGTCAGAAGTGAAATAACTCTACAAAAGGCCAGTGTCCTATCACCAAGTCACCCTTTATTTACACATAGAAAATCCTTGACAATGATCCAACTCCTTCAGAGCCAACTCTCAGAGTGAGCAGAATCTCTGACACTCCTGTTTCTATCTGTCAGCCAGGGTTCCTTGATTGAACCAGATTAACAGCCCCAATTAGGGAACTCATACTCAATGACATCCATCTGGCTGACCTTGTTACAATCAGTACAAGGAGAGGTCAGGAAAGGGTCCAAAACACCATACTCTTTCTGTGCTTCCATCAGTAATGGATATTTAGGAAGGTACCAGGAAGATGCTAATGGAACTATCATCCCAGTAAAGGAGTCAATGAGCTGGATTTTCATGCTGAGGTAAGTGGTGAGTGTCAGGAAATTTCCTGAATTAGACATATCTCACCCCATATTCCCTCACACATCCATGTCAACTTAATGACCACTCATGCAAACCCATATCTATCCTTGTTTCTACATGCTCCACTCCAACTCAGCCTGCAGCTATGACACACAGACCTAAAGAGCCACAATATAGTTAAGTAAACCAACAATATAAATGGGCAGTACAGTGGCTCAGTGGTTAGCACTGTTGCCTCACAGTACCAGGGACCCGGGTAGGATTCCAGCCTTGGGTGATTGTGTGGAGTTTGCATGTTCTGCCTGTGTCTGTGTGGGTTACCTCTAGGTGCTCCAGTTTCCTCCCACAGTCCAAAGATGTGCAGGTTAGGTGGATTGGCCATGCTAACTTATTCATAGTGTCCATGAATGTCCAGGCAAGTGGATTAGATATGGGAAATGCAGGGTTTTAGGGATAGGGTGGGATTGGGGGAGAGAGATAATGAATGGAATAGATAAAGTAAAAGGTGCAAGAGATTTTCTTGATAATAAGCAATTCTATGCTGCATTAAAAAAAACTTGCATTTTTACAGCACTTCTCTAAATCACCAGACGCCTCAAAGTGCTTTACAACCAACGAAGCACTTTTGAAATGTAATCACTGCTGTAATGGTTTGTGTACAGCAAACACCCACAAACAGCAATTGAAGTAATGACCACATTTTCTTTAGTTTATAACACACAGTTAAGTCAAACTGAAAGTCACAATTGAAGAGGAAGAACAGAGGGACCTAGGAGTGTATGTGAACAAATCATTGAAGGTGCCAGAACAGGTTGGGTGAGCAGTTAACAAAGAATGTAATGCCGTAGACATGATAAATAAAGGCAGAGTATAAAAACAAGGAAGTTATGTCAGACCTGCATTAAACGCCAGTTTGGCCTCAAATGGATCACTCTGTCTTCAATACGCAGGTGGACTGCAAAAAAATCAGGTTGATAACAGATCCCAAAACAAGGAGTTTATAGAATATTTACAAGTTGGCTTTTTGGAGTAGCTTGTGGTGGAGCCCACGAGGGAACAAGCAAGTCTGGATTCGGTGACTTGCAATGAGGTAAACCTGTTTAGGGAGATTAAGGGTAAGGAACTCCTAAGGTGGAGTGACTATAACATGATAAAGTTCACTCTGCAGTCTGGGAAGGAGAAGCTGGAATCAAGAGGAAAGGAGCTGGCCAGAGGTGATTGGAAGGGGAGGCTGGCAGGGAAGACAATGGAACACCAATGGGCAGGAATTTCTGGGAATAATTTGGGAAGCCCAGCAGAAATTCACAAGAATGCTTCCAAGGATGAGAAATTTCAGTTATGTAGATAAAAATTGAGACTGGTTTTCTTGGAGAAGAGAAGTTAAGATGAGATTTATTTCAAAATCATGAGGGGCCTGGACAGATTAGATGGGCAAAAATTATTTCCATTGGTGTAAAGACAGGGAAGAGGATGCTGATTGTAGCTAAATAGCAAAAAAAAGCAATAGAAACATGAGGAAAAATGTTTTTATGCAGTAAGTGATTAGGATTTGGAATGCACTACTTGAGTGTGTAGTGGAAGTCGGTTCAATTGAAGCTTTCAAGATGAAACTGGACGTTATTTGAACAGGAATAAAGTGCAGGGGTGTAGGGAAAAGGTGGGAGACTGACACTAGGTAAATTACTCCAATGGTATGCCAGCGCAGACATGATGAACAGAATAGCCTCCCTTCTGTACTGTACGGATATCAGTCCATGAAAATTAAACTAGAATTTATTTGTTCCCCAAAAAATGCAAACTGAACTATGCAGTGAGAACACTTCTTGTACAAGCGACAGATGGTAAGATGTTATAACCTTAAATATTGGAAAGAATAAGAAGAAGGGGGAGGCTGGAGTAAATTTTGCCTCTCCAAAAAGCTGTTGGCCATGCACAACTTTCAGAAAAGAGCAATTCCGTGAACATATTTTGATAAAAATTGCTAGTGTTAGTGAATAGATTTTCAGTCATTCCAAACCTATTTTTTATACCTGCTAAAATAAGTAGAGAAGAACTATATGAAGTTTTAATATCAAACACACTTTAATTTTCATTTCTAGTCAAAACAACAAACACGATTGTACTTAAGGCCTTCTGGATGGGAAAGATTTTGACTTTGTAATGTAAAGAAAGCAGGGCTCTTTATAAAAGTCAGAGGTAAAGGCTTGGCTAAAGTTGAGTCTATCAACACCACATTAATCAGCTCTAGTTTCTTATGTTACAAGGAATAACATAAGCATTGTTGCATCAGGTAAAGATATCCTGCTTGAGGCAAAACCTCAAATGGTTCGCAGCTTGATTATCAAGAAACAAAACCTACAGGATCTTGGTGACAGATATTGGAAAAACCATTGAATATCAACTGGAAAACAGCCTTCAGAATTCAGAAAATCCACAGCATCAGCTTCTAAGATTATACAGCCATATAGATATGTAGATAGGACACTGACAAGCCAGAAGGCAAAACTGATTTATTTCTGATTAAAATCTAAATTCTTTCAAATTAGAAGAAACTTCTAAAGGTACTTTACTTAAAGCTAAAGGGCAGAAGTTGCAAATACAAGCAAGGCTGAAAGCTAGAGACCTGTACAGTGGCAATGTATATTCTACCACTCTCCAAAATATCAAAGAGCCTGCAGGTTTGATTTTGAAAAAATAACAAGAGTTAAAGAGCTCTAAAAGCACAGCTCCAAAGCTTTCCCAAAAAAAAATACAGCAACACAAAACACACTTCAAAAGGCTTTTTAATGCTAAGAAGGCTTACCTCTGAATAAAGCTTGCTTGGTTCTACTATTTTCTTTCTCCATCAGCCATACAGATATGCAGGTAAGACATTGACAAACCAGAAGGCAGAGCTGACTTATTTCTGGTAAACAGCACCAAAATAAAGTAAAAGCTGGCACGACATCATCATTCCATTGTTTGGCATGAACGCTGCCTACAGGGTGTAAGCTGCAACTTTAAAAACTACAAGCCTGTAGTTGTCAAACCAATATTCTTGAAGGGGCCAAGGCCAGTAAAGGAGCAGCAACAAGAAAAACACCGGAAATGGAGGCTTTCACGGAAAAAAAACAAGAAAAAAACACAAACACTCTACCTCTTGACGAAAAACAAAGAGAAATGAAAGCAAATGCAAGAAATGAAATGTAAATACTTACTTGTAAATTGGACTTTCAATTATATCTTTTCTGAATTACAACTATTCAAACAAAGTAAGCATTTTACAGATCAAGCCATAAATTAGCCTCGGAGGAGAATTCCAAAAACATTGCTGGCATTAGTGAGGTGGAGCTTCACAGAATTGACGTATCTGGTCTTTCTGTGAAGCATCAGTAAGATCCACAAAAAATGCGGCAAGTTCTCAAAGATCAGCTCAAGATAAGAATTAACTTCTGGATTGACAGACTCCAACTTATGTCATACAGACAGCAATCCCAAAGGTCTATTGACTAATTTGACAGATGATGCTACAGCAGAGACATGAGTGTGACCTCTCCAAAAAAGAACTGTCAGAGAAGGTCATTCAATTTGTCATTGCTCTACACCAATTAAAACCTTCAGAAAGTGTCCTTTGGGAAAGAAAAAGAGCCATATCATTGATGTGCTACATGAAGATAGATTCAAGCATCAAGCCATAGTGGAAGGTTAACAATAATTTGTGCCTATTAATAAGTAGTGCAGCTAACACCATTGCTATGGTCAGCAGAGCACACCAAGCCAACAAAATCTGCAACATTTAAGAGGCATTTGGATAGGTATATGAATAGGAAGGGTTTGGAGGGATATGGGCCATGTGCTGGCAGGTGGGACTAGATTGGGTTGGGATATCTGGTCGGCATGGACAGGTTGGACCGAAGGGTCTGTTTCCATGTTGTACATCACTACGGCTCGATGACTCTACTGTTTTTCTTGCTATCCATAAAGCATACAACATCAAGAGACATTAGGTGAATGTGCAGGAAATCTGGTTTGAAAAGTAAAGCTAGATTCCAGAACAAAACATAAATGACCAACAAGCTGGTACAACGCCATATCACAGGCAAGAAAAGTGCTAAAACCGTGCACAAACACAAATACATCAATGAGACAAATGAAAAAGAAATTTCAGAAGATGAACAAGCTTTTCACACCCTCACATGCCATGTCAATAATATAACACAATCAGATGTTTTTAACGACCATTAACATCATTTGTCCTGAAAAGGCAGAATAACACCCTAAAAGCTAAAATTGACAAGGGGCTGGTGTCAACATATTACCATTGCACATTGTGAAAGACACTTAGCAAGTGACACTCCAAGGTACAGCCTATGAGAGACTGCCTCACAATATATAGCTGTAAAAAATACATCTTTTTATTGTTCTCTTTTTTTAATTGTGGACTAAAATGAAAATGCAGACTGTCTTAAAACCAAGAACTGATCACTAGATCAGGACAAACTATCAAACCTCCAAAGTGTTACATTGAAGTTTTAAATATTGGCTTTTAAAACCTTATTTCATCAGCTTATATAATTATCCAATTGACCACACATGCTCATGTACAACCATGTATATCTGTTTGGGATAATTTTTTTTATCTTTGGCACAAGATGCATGTTATCGCATATCTTACAGCAGTGTACCATTAATGTATTATGGCATGTAACTTGATGTCATAAAGATCTCAGACTCCATCTTAACTGCAATCACTTGAAGCATGAAAAGTTAATGGAAGAATATTGCCCTGTGATAACTGAATAGCCTAACACTAGCCCAGACACTAATATGACTGTGAAAGTAACAATTGTCTATAATAGTTGTAATAAATGCCTTTTGGCTCTTTCAATACCTAGTCATCTGTACCTAGTTTCTAATATTATGAAGGATATTGGAGGGGAGGCAATAGTCTAGAGGTATTATCATTAGACTGTTAATCCAGAGACCCAAGTAATGTTCTGAGGACCTGGGTTTGAATCCCACCATGGCAGATAGTGCAAATTGAATTCAATAAAAATCAATAATTTAAATTCAATAAATTAAGAGTCTAATGATGACTATGAATCCATTGTTGGAAAAACCAGTCTGGTGCATTAATGTCCTTTAGGCATCCTTACCTGGTCCGGCCTACATGTGACTCCAGACCCACAGCAATGCGATTGACTCTTAACTACCCACTGGGCAATTACAAATGGACAATAAATGCTGGTCTGGTCAGTGACGCCCTCATCATGTGAACAAACAATTTTTAAAAATCCTGGCGCATCAGGGAAAGATATCTTGTCGGAGGCAAAGCTTCATGTGCCAAACTAAGTCAAATAATTAGATATCAAACAAACAAAAATCTGTTAACCTGACTATATGACTATGAAAGGTCACACATCACAATATCATGGCAGTGGAAGTCACAAGGCTCACATAGTCACATGAAACACTTGACTTCAAGGTAGTTGTTAACAAGTTTTGAAGATGGCACGAAGGTTAATAAAAAAGGAATACAGCATTATTAGCTTTATAAAAGGATATCAGGGATAAAAGACATCAGTTTGGAGAGGATGTTCATCTTCGAGCAGAGGGGGTTAAAATACATTTCAAAATCAAGAAGTGTTTTGATAGTTTGTTTTCCTTATCTTCTGCTTCCAGTGGCAGGAAGGTTATTAACAAGAGAAAACATTTTTAAAGCAATTGGAAAAGAACCAAAGGTAACGCAAGGAAACATTTAAAAAACAATAAGTGGTTAAGATCTAGAATATACTCCTTGAAAGTGCAATGGCAAAGTGGCTTTCAAAAGGGAGTTGGTTAGATATTTTAAGTAAAACAAAATGCTGAGTTATGTGGAAAGCAGGAGAATGGGGCTAATCAGAGAGCTTTTTCAAAGAACTGACACTGGTACAATAGGCTGAAAGGTCTCCTATAGTGATGCATAATTTTACTGATATCACTATAAAGGAGGCTACATGAAATTAGGCATAATGTTACCAAAGTTTGTTTTGTTAGACTGCCTGCTATCTATCAGAAATAGTAATGCTGCCGCCATGATCTGAAGTCTTCCCTGGTGAGTTGCTGCCTGGTAACACACTCCTGCTGTTTGTTATTCCATGGATCAAACATTTTCTGCCATCTGTTCTCCGAACAACATGGAGTGTAAAGCAGTCTGCTGTGCAGCAAATTCCGGTCTTTTCGCATTAGTTTAATTACCTTCCCACCACATCCCGTCTTGAGTGCCATTGCAATCCAGTTAAGAGTGCCCCTCATCCCTACCGTTGTACATGGCCAAGATCAAATACCTTCACCCACACTTGGCCAGTCAGTGTGTATTGAATTGAGTACAGTGTTGATCAACGGTCTTTTGCAGCAGTTAGTTGGGTTTAATCAGATGCCCACAAATGCAGCCATAGGAGTTACTCGAATTCAATATGTCCAGTGAGATGCACCAAGTAATCGGCTCGAGTTGCTGCACCAGCTGGGAACACAGCTTGGCAGAATTCACAGACTTGGGAGTTGAGGCTTGATTCAGAGCTCAGCGTGGCTTCATGTCCTGTGCAGCATTCCTCAGCTAAACAATGAGGGCTCCATGAACTCTGCAGCCAATCAGACAACGTAACACTTATCACATAAACACAACCAGTTTGTGTTATTGAAAGCATTTTATTTCTCATCCACTCATACATGCACAGACACAAACATTCTCTCACATAAGCACATATTCTCTCTCACACACACACACCCTCTTTCTTACACACACATACACAATCTCTCACACAGTCATTCTCACACACATGCATACTCACTCACACACACATACACCCTCACACACACTCTCACAGTCTCTCACATATGGAATCCCTACAGTGTGGAAGAAGGCCATTCAGCCCATCAAGTCCACACCAACCCTCCAAAGAGCATGCCACCCAGACCTACACCCTACCGTCTCCCTGTAACCCCACATTTCCCATGGCTAATCAACCTAGCCTGCACATCCCTAGTCAGCATGGGCAATTTCCCACGGCCAATCCACCTAACCTGCAAATCTTTGGATTGTGGGAGGAAACCGGAGCAGCCGGAGGAAACCCACGCAGACACAGGAAGAATGTGCAAACTCCACACAGTCACCTGAGGCTGGAATCAAAGCTGGTGTCTGGCACTGTGAAGCAGCAGTGCTACCTCACTGTGTTACCTTAATGCTCACGCACTGTCTCTCTCTCTCTCTCTCACACACACACACACACACACACACACACACACACACACACACACACTCTCTCTCTCTCTCTCATGCACACAGCAATGCATTGGAAAAGTTCTGGTTTGGCAGAATTTTAAACATATTACTTTGGTCTGTTTTGGCTATGTTGGCAAGAATGGATAGTGCTTACTCCCACCAAGATGTCATTTAATAAAGCAATTGGGGCCTGATGTAAATCATACAATCCCAAGTTGTACATTACTAAGGCCCACTCCCTAAATCAGATAGATGTTTAGCCACTCAGTGCTAGGTCCATTTGTAAATCAGGTAGGTAAAAACAATGACTGCAGATGCTGGAAATCAGAGCAACTGAAGCATCATTGCTAGTCAGACTCTAAGTGTTATATAGATAGTGATCACATTCACCAGGGAGCTCAAGTTTTAGCTGTGGGCTAAATCTTACCAGAAATTGGCAAAGTATAATTTTTGGTACATTTCATGGAGGATTTCTCTCTTCGCACCCTAGCTTCCTTAAACTATATTATCAAACTTTTCTCATTATCTGTGTACCACAGCCCTATGGTGCTCCTCTCATTGTATTCTCCCACTTGTCACAGGCAGAAGTACTGACCACTGCTGGGATCTCCCTGAATTTCCCTGCACCACCTTTAAAACCCAGCAGTGCATTGTGTCAGGCTCTGGCACTCTGCAGCTGCCCTTCACAGTTCCTGTCAATTGCCCCAGACACATTGGGCAGAAGGTAATTGTTACCTCTCCTTTGCTGACAGGGACCTGGAGGTCCTGGTGGATGGGGTGAGGGGGAGAGCAGGCAGTCATTGCCCATGGAGCCCTGAAATAAAGGTCTGGAAGAGTAAGCAGTGATTTGGAGTCACCAGGTTACTCATCTGACTGACATGTTGGGAATTGTCTCCATCTACTTTCTATCCTGAGGGTAGGAGAATGGGAATATCAATGAGGCCAGGTGATGTCATAATGAGGTGTTAATGTATGCTAATCAATGTAAATCAGCCTCTCGCTTCTCACTAATGAGAATCTCATCTCATCGTTCAATACTCCGTTGGAACCTTTCACCTTTGATGTCAATAAGGTCCTCACTGGCCATCTCAAACAATTTTCTCAACTTTCTTGCCAATGACCAAATCGTTCAGTGCCTGAAATTTCCACCCACTTATGTTTTTCTAAAATCTTTCGCTAAATTGGGAGCTCATTGATATCGTTCAGTACTAGAAAACACAGCACTTTTCAACTGAGTGCCAGCATCAATGACTCTTCGGTGAGGTATAGTGCAAGCTGCACATAAAATCCTCCACACAGCACACACACTGCTTCATCTCAAGACTATGACAGTGGAACCATTCACACCAACCATAGTCAATTAGTATTGGGTTCTAGATGGTTTCATGCTGTGGGCCTGCAGTTACTAGGAGTTATGCTTAAAACTACCCGAATCATTTCAAAGTGGACATCTATATTTAACAAGGATTATATTTATACTGTCAACTCATTAAATTCAGAATCCAAGGTGGAAGGGTAGCATGACACACCTCTGCACTGCAAATACCTGAGCTAAATTTTTCATCCTGCCCAGACCACATGGTACAATCTTTTGTGGAGTCACATCACATAGTCTACTTATTGGCTTTTGGATACTTTCATAATTACTAGATAATCTTATATGAAAATGTTCCAGACATGTTTGAATGGTGTGACACTGTTATACAATAATAAAACTCAGTTGCCTACCTGCTGTGGCTCCGCTATCTCTGGAGGGATGGAAAGTTCAGGTAAAACAGATACACAATCTGTGGAACGATAGATAACAGCTGAGTTCAAGTTCCTTTGCTCTGGAACGTTTTCCAAATCATTACCTGAGTACTGTCTTTCCTGAAAGAGGTAATTCGATCTTAAAATTACATCCCCCTCACCCAGGATGTGCTGAGAAATATCCATAGCTGGCTGTTCCAATGAACTCCTATCCACATTAAAGTTGTAAGAGCATCTGCAGTCATCATACAAGTTGCTCAGAGAGTCATTAACACTTCCGTCAATTGGAGTTGGAGGTTCTGGTTGATGAACAGTATTCAAGTCGGCTAATTTCTCTGGTTCACTCATGAAAAAGCTGGATTCATCTCTGGTTGGGGGAAATCTGATGTCAAGTCTGGAACAGTACTCAAGCTCCTTGCCGTGTTTTCTGTCCACCATAATGCCTTGAGAATCAGTAGGAACATTGCAGGCAGCTACCCGGAGGACTTTCTGCTTCTGTGGTCTGAGAAAGGGTCCTTCAGATTGGTCTGGCTTCCCAGCATCTGTGCACTGTATCGGCAGAGTGAATGGCCTTTCTAAAAGTAAGCAAGAAGAAGAATCACGAGAAAACAGAAAGATTTTGACAAAAATATATTTTTCACCTTTAAACATTTTTAAAGAGGATATGGAAACAGAAAATGGAACTATGCAGAAGTTCGGTCAGAGTCTGAGTGACAGATGGGTTAGAATTCACTACACGGACAATGGACAATTTGCTTATGTTGAGCCATGGGTCCACAAATGCTGGACACCCTTAGAAAACTAGAGATGGGGGGAATAGCATCAAAATAAGGGGGTTCAGATTTTGGACTGAGTTGAGGAGCAATTTCTTCACCCAAACAATAGTGAATCTGTGGAATTCCCTGCCCAGTGAAGAAGCCGAGGCTATCTCATTGAATTTGTTTAAGGCAAAGATCGATATATTTTTGAACAGTAAAAGAATTAAGGGTTATGGTGAGTAGGTAGGTAAGTGGAAATGAGGCCACAAAAAGATCAGCCATAATGTTATTGAATGCTGCAGCAGGTTCAATGGGTAAGATGGCCTCCTCCTGCTCCTATTTCCTATGTTCTTATGTTCTTACATCTCACTGAAGTTTGCATTATTCATGCATAACACTTTCTGGTAAGTTCCTGTCGGGGCATTGCTGCCAAAATTGATCCTGTCCACATTCAGTATGCACACATTCCAGTGGGGATTGCTGCATCATGTCCAAGACCAATTTTCCCTCTGAAATCCAGGGGAAATGCAGCAAATTGTGACCTACTCCTCCATCACCATTAACTGAGATCAGCTTTCTTGGCACAGCCTGGGAACAGAATCTGGGATCACTCTGCTCACTGAGTAACTTTGTCTCTTACATTCATAATCCATGCCAATATCTAAATAGGAGTGCTCCAAGGGTTTTGGTGACACCAACTATATTACAGCAGTTCGGCAGCTCTGCAACGTCGTTGGATGCAAGCTGAAATGCAAGCATGAGACGCCTAACTACATTCTTTGGTGTCAACATGGCAATTCTGACAGTTTGATAAAAATAAGAGCCAACATCAGTTGATAAGTGCCCCATTAGCAGTGCCTCTAACTCGTGTAAATACATCAACATGTATATTCACAATATCACTGTACATAAATAAAAACTTTGCATTTATGCAGCACCTATAATGAACATGGGATATCATAAAGTCCTGCAAGCCAATGTATTTCGCTTGAAGTGCTGTTTTGAAGATTAATGAAGCAGCTAGTTTGTGCAAAACAAGATCCCACAAACAGTAAGCAAAAGAATGTCCAATTTATCTGTGTTGAGTGTGTTGACTGAGGGGAGAATGTCGGCCAAGTCTTTAGACAAACCCCCTGCTATGGGATCTGGGGCCATCAGGGGAATCAGAAACAAGTGGGCAAATCTTAAAGTTAGAATTTAGGGAACCAAAGGGGCAGATTTTCATACAGAGGGTGGTGTGTGTATGGAATGAGCTGCCAGAGGAAGTGCTGGAGACAGGTACAATTACAAACATTTAAAAGGCATCTGGATGGGTATATGAATAGGAAGGTTTCAGAGGGATATGGACCAAATACTGGCAAATGGGACGAGATGAATTTAGGATATCGGGTCAGCGTGGACAAGTTGAGCTGAAGGGTCTGTTTCCATGCTGTACAACTCTATGACCCTATGACTTCAAGGTGAATTCAAGAGGCATACTTTCACACTAAGATGACAAGCATTCTCTTTGTCCAAAAGGTTGTGGGTGATGGATCAATCAAAATTTTCCAAGGTTGAGATTGATAAATTTTGCTTTGAATAAGGGAGGTCAGGAAGTAAATGGAGCGAGGTGCAGATTCACAATGATCTAATTGAACATCAGAACATTTCTGAAGGAATGAATGGCCTCCTGCTGTTCCTCCATTCCTCAATGAAAGCTAGTTCTGAAAGGGAAAATAAGCTTTCATGTCAAGGAGTAGACCTGTTGTGTTAGTCTCTTCACAATTCTTGCATTATTTCACCATTGTTCACCTTGATGAGAAAGGTTCTCTGCATAAACACACACATACACCAATGGATATAATATTCTAAGTGCTGCATGATCTTCCTTTTAATCTTAAATCAATACCTGTAGAAGTTCGTTCCTTCACCTTTTATGCTACACTTTATTGATAGCATCTCTTGTCAAATGAAAAAAAGTACATCTTCCATCTCACCAACAACTAATGGGAAACTTGGCGGAAGTGGGTACTGCAGATGCTGGAGATTAGAGTCAAGATTAGAGTGGTGTTGGAAAAGCACAGCAGCTCAGGCAGCATCCAAGGAACAGGAAAATCAATGTTTTGGGAAAAGCCCTTCATCAGGAATGAGGCTGGGAGCCTCGGGGGTGGAGAGATAAATGGGAGGGGGGGGAGCTGGGGAGACGGTAGCTGGGAGTACAATAGGTGGATGGAGGTGGGGGTAAAGGTGATAGGTCAGAGAGGAGGGTGGACCGGATAGGTGGGAAGGAAGATTAACAGGTGGGACAGGTCATGAGGACGGTGCTGAGCTGGAAGGTTGGAACAGGGTCTATATTGAAAACGTTGCTCTTTACTCACCAGTAGCCATTTCTCTTTTCTCAGTCAACTTCTTAATCATCTCTGCCTGCCTCTCACACACAGATTTCAACCGTCTAAACTCCTAGTACAGCAGTTCAAATGTTTCTTCCATCTCCTTCAAACTAATGGAAAGCAAGAGTTCAGACATTAACCATGTTAATATCAATTTATAATGTCAGTTGATAAGTTGAGTCTGAACCATTATATTATCTCGTTTCCATTTCACTGAAAGAGCCAGATCACCCTGGTCCACACAAAGTGTTGGCCCCATAAATCAGTTGGGAAACCTACACACTAACTTGGGTACAGAGCTGGAAAATCCCAAGGTTAATTATTGGTGTGTGCTGTACTTACTGATCCCACCCAGGACAGGAATGCACGTGAAACAACTGACCTCAGAACCTCCAGGCTAGGGAAGGGTGAAGAAATTGGAGAGTTGAGTAGAGACTTGTCTCTAATAAATTAAAAACCTTGAAAACCTTGGAGTCATTTGAGAACCAATTGCTGCTGCAAGAGAGACGTTTAGGGTTATTCTAGATCAATGAAGTAACATGAGTCAATTAACCTCCTGTAACTTTAATTATCCTGTGAAGTCTCCACTTTGAAGGAAAGTTTGTTCCACAGTGTAGAAGATACAAAACACATCAAAAGAATAGAAATTACTGGAAAAGCTCAACAAGTCTGTTCTGAGGAAGAGTCACTGGACCTGAAATGTTAACTCTTGATTTCTCTCCACAGATGCTGCCAGACTTGTTGAGTTTTTCCAGTAATTTCTGTTTTTGTTAATGATTTCTAGTATCTGCAGTTCTTTCGATTTTTTATATCAAAAAATAGCTAGAAATCAAAGACAGAAAAGGGAGAGAGGAACTTAATGAAGAGGCATTTGGATGGGTATATAAATAAGAAGTGTGAGGGATATGGTGCTGGCAGGTGGGATTAGTTTGGGTTGGGATATCTGGTCAGCATGGACAGATTGGACCAAAGAGTCTGATTCTATGCTGTACACCTCTATGACTCTGACTCTATAAAATCACAAGAAAAAGGCTCTGGGAAACTACTGGGGCTCAAGGTTGACACGTCCCCTGGACCTTAGGACCTGGATTCTAGGGTCTTAAAAGAAGTTACTTCAGAGACGGTAGATGCATTGGTTATAATTCTCAAAAAATTCCTAGATTCTGGCTCAGCCATTGGTGGATTAGAAAATAGCAAACATTCAAGAAAGGAGGAAGACAGAAAGTTGAAATCTATAGGTTTGTTGGCCTAACATCAGTCATAGGGAAAGTTCTAGAATCCATACAATCAGGCATATACAATATGGCTTTGTGAAAGGGAAATCAGGGCTGACTAATCGGAGTTTTTTGAGGAAGCGAGTAATGGGGTACCTATAGATGCAGTTGTAGTGATTAGATTGCAGTCAGCCAGGTGGACCTCACATAGAATACAAGTCCCTGACTGGACCAGATTACTAACCCCAATCGGGGAGCTCTGGCTGATAGATATAAACAATGTGTTATGGACCGGGCCAGACCCCATCAAAATATTTTAAGAAGGCAGCCTCTACCCTAACTTTTTCTTATTTTAAAAGCAGATGTGAAGTGGATGTTCCAGATGTGATGCGACTGGTCAAACTACTCGGTTTTAAGAAAAGCAGAGTTTATTTAAACACTACAGTTGAAACACGAACAAAAGAAAACGGAATTTAGAATAACTTAACTATTGGAAAACTTAGCTGAAAATGTGTTGCTGGAAAAGCGCAGCAGGTCAGGCAGCATCCAAGGAACAGGAAATTCGATGTTTCGGGCATAAGCTCTTCATCAGGAAACCTATTGGAAAACTTAACCGACCCAATACAGCAATATAGCTAAGGAGCCATTCCAATCCAGTAACATCCCATAAACACACCCCTTGGCAAAAAGGTAAATTGAAACATCGATTTTTACAGGTAGAAGAGAACAACATCCAGAGAAATTTCAGAGAGAAAGTCAGTCAGGGTTCATTAGATGAAGCTTGCAAACTTCCTGGACTCCAGCATTGTGTGACTTCCACAACTAAACCAAACGAGAGAAAACCTGAACTGGGAGAGCTGGCCACTCCCCTGCCATTGTCAAACTAGGCTCTTTCTAGACCCCTCAGCACCTCTGCTTTTATGACCTCTCTTTAAAAAACCCAAGGACAAAATAACCTTGTTAAAGTGATAGCATTGTCACAACTTCCAGAGGGTCTGTTCACTCTAAGAGCTGGCTCTGAGGGAGCTGGATCAGTGTCAATGACTCTCCACATGGGAATAAAGGATGACTTGGTGACAGGATATTGGCCTCTGTGGAGTTATTTCAGGGGTGACAAGAGAAAAACACGGTGCTGGAGAAATTCACTCGCAACAGTCGTCTTTGAGTTGGGGGCAAGCATTTCTGACATCCTGCTGTTATTTGGGAAGGATGACTCGTTTGATCCTGCCATCGAAGACTGGGCCTAGTGTGTTGAAAGAATGTGTTATTTTTTATGGACAGCAAAAGAGTCCCATTAAGCCTGAATTGAGTAAAAGAACTCATAGACTGGTATCCCAGAGAGTGCACACCCTGGAAAGTCCACTTATGTGTGGGTTGGAAGAGTTAACTTGCTAAGCAACATCCAAATCCGAACCAATCAAAATAAACGTCTAGTTAAATGGTCACCTAGTTCTAATGGAGGTTGATACTAGTGCAGCCATAGTCGTGATCGCAGAACCAGTCTTTAACAAAATTCACTCTGGATTCCCAACCCTATTGTTTGTGCAAGACTTCGAGTAGACTGAGAACTGATATCGGGGAACCTTTACAGATTAAGGGTACAACTTCGGTTCTGGTCCCTTATGAGAAGCAGCTGGTTCAGTTCCCACTGATTGTAGTAAAAGGCACAGCCCAAGCTGGATGGGGCAGAATGGGTTGAGAAAGATACAACTTGATTGGCTCAACATTTTCCAATTAGAAAATAGTTGCCTGAGTGACGTCCTAATTAAATACCCAAAAGTTTTTTAAGAAGGTTGAGGGACTATCAAAGGAGCCAAGGCCACCTTATATGTTTCCTGGGAAGCAGTTCCATGTTTCTGCAAGGCCTGCCCAGTGCCATTTGCCTCACGGGCAAAAGTAGAGGCAGAAATCAGGAGGCTGGAAAGGGAAGGAATCATCAAACCAGTGCAGTTTATGGAACGGGCAACACCAGTTGTATCGATTGTGAAGCCTGACGGGCTTTTTTGGTGATTTTAAACAAACGGTAAGTGCTTTTCACAGCTGGATAAATATCCAAAGCCTCCGATAGGGGGTTTATATGCAAAACTGACAGGGGTTCTGGCCTTCACAAAGCTGGACATGAGCCATGCGTCCTTGCAATTGCGGTTAGATGAGAATTCTCAAAGTATATTGCAAATAATACTCATAAAGGTTTGTCCCAACATATGAGACTGCCATTTGGGATATCATCAACCTGTGCCATTTTCCAGTGGGCAATGGAAAACATCTTACAAGGTCTACCCCAAGTCATTATTTATTTGGAGGATGTGCATAACAGGGAAGACCAATAAAGAACATTTAGAGAATTTGGACATAGTGCTTAAATGTTTTTCCCAGGAGAGCGTATGCCTTGAGAGGGAAAAATATATGCTCCAGGCACACCAAGTGATCTACTTGGGCTACAGAGCTGACAAGACCAGGTTATACCTTTTGAAAGATAAAGTGAGGGCAATCAAAGGTGCCCCGGCTCCCACATCTATACCAGAGCTTCGGTTTGAAAAAGGGCTAACCTTGTTTAAATGGTCATGTAGGCAAGACACAGTTTTTAGGGAAGTGAAGAAGCAGCTGTCATTGTCTAAGCTGTTGGCTCACTGTGATCCCAAGCAAGATCTGGTGCTGACATGTGATACCTCCATGTACAGTGCTGTGTTGGTTCACAGATGGCCCAATGGAGAAGAATGCCCGATAGCGTGTGCCTCCTGGACTTTGGCTGATGCACAGCGCAAATACGATGAGATACAGAAGGAAATTTTGGTGTGAGAATGTTCCACCAATACCTTTACGGATATAAATTTGTCATAGCAATGGACCACAAACCCCTGCTAGGGCTACTGAAGGAGGACAAGGCTGTGCCAACCATAGCTTCAGGTTGAATTCAGCGGTGGGCTCTCATTGAGTGCATACAATTACAAATTGGAACACTGTCTGGGAGGCCAAGTAGCAAATGCGATGCCTTGGAGCCACCTCTCACTGGCAGATACTTCACCGGTGTCACTGCCACTGGAACAGTCCATTCTGGTTTTAAACTTTCTGGACATCCTTCCTGTTATTACTGACAATATCCGACTGTGAACACAAAAAAATCCGATCCTGGCAAAACTAAAACAGCTGGTGGTAATGAGGGAAACAAAAGGGCCGTCACAGCCAGAAATGAAACTTTTCTGGACCGAGTGAGACCAGATCAGCATGAAGGGTGGCACATTATTATGTGGAGCAAGAGTGATTGTCCTTTGCAAAGGTAGCCACCAGATACTGACTGAACTCCATCAGGGTTTCCAAAATGAAAATGTTGGAGAGACATTATGTCTGGTGGCCAGGGTTGGATGTTGACATAGCTGCATTGGTGCGGCAGTGCTCAGAGGGCCAATAAAGGAGAAAAATTATCGCCAGCAGCTCCCCTACACTCGTGGGAATGGCCAGGTAAACCCTGGACTCGGTTACGCATTGACTTTGCTGGTCCTTTCATGGGCTCTATGTATTTAGTCATTGGGGACGCCCAATCAAAGTGGTTGGACATGCATAGAGTTCATTTGTCAAACACAACAACATCTTTTGCAATGCACAGAGGCTCCCAGAAGTGTTGGCCACAGAAAACAGGCCACCGTTAACCAGCAGGGAACTAAAGTATTTCCTAAAGTCAAATGGCATTCGGCATGTAAGAACAGCTGCATACCATCCATCATGCAATGGTCTGGCAGAAAAAGCATTCCAAACTTTGAAAGCAGGCTTAAAAATACTGAAGATCTAGACCCCCAGCGGGGTCTCTCGGTTCCGCGATCAGTCAATAAATACTCGCAATTGGTCTGGCTTTTAAGACTTCATTCTTTATTTTTCATATGGACAGGCACAGAACATCCAGAAGCACAGAAGTTATACATTTCCATGTTCCTCAGAGGAGTTGTGTACATGGCTTAAAATATAGGTATTTTTATACTTTTCTCAAAGAAGGGTACAGGCCATGATCGCACAGTACATTCAAACAAATACCAATTAATACACAATACCACTTTATTTGACAGTTACTTGGTCAGATGATATTTCCTGGGAACCAACTTTCTTTTCTAACAGTCAGGCCACCCTTATCTCACAAACCGAGTCATTGCACCTGCAGCTAAGTTCAGCTAGGAACAGCCACTAATGTCTTATCTAGTCTAGTTATTTCTATGCTGTAAAGGGAGCATTGTTGGCTAATTTCTATTGAAGCAGACTGTGGTTACTCAATTATGCAGCTATAGCAGTGTTAGAAGTAAGTAACTTTAAAAGCCATTTCATGCAGCTTTCGCAGAATTGTCAATTTGCAGCCGAGAAGCCATTTTGTCATATTATTTGCATCGAGAAGTCATTTTATTGCTGCCTAAGTTATTAAGAGCATCTGTTAAGTGGTTGTTCCTGACAACAACTAGTTACTTCAGCCTGTATTCAAGTTTCAGATCCTCAATACCAACTGTCCCAGTTCCTATTAGATTATAAGACCACCCCTCATACAACTACAGGGATAGCTCCAGCAGTTGATAATGGGGAGAATACTCCACCATTAAACCTGATCTTACAGACATGGGAAGGGAAATGGGTGAAATGGCAAGAGGAACACCAATGCCAGGCACAAGACCCCTCTAAGCAGGAGAGGCAGTTTACTTTAGGGGACGAAGTTTAATGTCAAAATCACAGGAACAGCCCTGTGTGGTTAAAAGGCACGGTTGACACAAGGACTGATCTCATGACATACAAAGTTTAGTAGGTGAGGCAGTCCTGAACTGGCACATGGATCATGTGAAAGCTGCAAATTCGTAAATGGAGCAGAAGAATAACATACCTGGCCCCTCAGAACAGCCTGAAAGGCTGTCAGAACCCATGAGTTCTGCACCTCTATCTTGTGTTGAGGAAACCTGAAGTCTCAACACTGTTACTGCCTGAAGGTGAATTTCAGTCAGGATGCTTTGGGCGTAATAGATGGGTCCAGTACACACTGCTGGTATCCAAGGCAGAGTTGGCAGAACTTCATGCTCTCACCCTGACCTGGAAAAATTCATAAACTTCGCTTCCAGTTTCCATCCCTCCATCACCTTCACCTGGTCCATCTCTGACACTTGCCATAAGATCATAAGACCATAAGACATAGGAGTGGAAGTAAGGCCATTCGGCCCATCGAGTCCACTCCGCCACTTAATCATGGCTGATGAGCATTTCAACTCCACTTACCCGCATTCTCCCCGTAGCCCTTAATTCCTTGTGACATCAAGAATTTATCAATCTCTGCCTTGAAGACATTTAGCGTCCCGGCCTCCACTGCACTCTGCGGCAATGAAATCCACAGGCCCACCACTCTCTGGCTGAAGAAATGTCTCCGCATTTCTGTTCTGAATTGACCCCCTCTAATTCTAAGGCTGTGCCCATGGGTCCTAGTCTCCTCGCCTAACGGAAACAATTTCTTAGCATCCACCCTTTCCAAGCCATCCTTTCCTTGACCTTTCTGTCTCCATTTCCGGTAATAGTCTATCCACTAATATCCATTACAAGCTCACTGACTCCCACAGCTATCTGGACTACAGTTTTTCTCACCCTACGTCCTGTAAGGACTCTATACCTTTCTCTCAGCTCCTTCGTCTCCGCCGCATTTGTTCCGATGAGGCCACTTTCCAAAGTGGTGCTCTTAATATGTGCTCCTTCTTCTCCAAACGTGACTTTCCACCTACATTTGTTGACAGGGCTCTCGACAGCGTGCGGTCCGTCTCCCACGCCACGACCCTCACCCCCTCCCTCCCCTCCCAGAACAAGGATAGGGTCCCTCTTGTTCTCACCTTTCACCCCACCAGCCTTCACATGCAAAGAATAATCCTCTGTCATTTTCGCCAACTCCAACACGACGCTACGACTAAACACATCTTCCCTTCCCTCCCCCTGTCTGCATTCCGCAGAGATCGTTCCCTTCGGGACAATCTAGCCCACTCCTCCATCACACCTAACACCTCTCCCATCACACACGGCACCTTCCCATGCAATTGCAGAAGGTGCAACACCTGCCCTTTTACCTCTTCCATGCTCACCATCCAAGGCCCCAGACACTATTTCAGATTAAGCAGTGTTTCACTTGTACCCCTTTCAATCTGGTCTGTTGCATTCGTTGCTCCCAATGTGGTATCCTCTATATCGGAGAGACAAAACGCCGACTGGGTGATCGCTTTGCTGAGCACCTTCGGTCTGTACGCAATCAGGTCCCGGACCTCCCCGTGGCTTGCCACTTCAACACACAATCCTGCTCCCATGCCCACATGTCTGTCCTTGGTCTGCTGCAATGTTCCAGTGAAGATCAACGTAAACTGGAGGAACAGCATCTCATCTTCCGACTAGGCACGTTACAGCCTGCCAGTCTCAACACTGAATTCAACAACTTCAGATGATTATCCCATTTGCCCCTCTGTTTTCATTCTGCTCCGTAATTTTATTTCATTTATTTTAATTTTTTTCACTTCTGTACCTCTTATTTCTTGATTGTCTCTCTTTCTCTCGCTCCCCACTCTCTCATCACCTTTTTCCTCTCCTCTTCCCCCTTTGCTACCCTTCTCCCCTGTTTTCCATTTTGCCTCCCCATCCCCCCACATATTTTGTCACACAGCACTGGCTTCAGTCTTGGTCATTCACAGCTCCTGATCTCCCCATAATCTCTCTATGCACTGTCATTATCATCTCATTATTGCTATCTTTGCTTCTGGAGCCATGACTCACCTTCTCTCAGCCTCGTGTAAATACCTCCCTATTTCTCCCTTTTTTAGCTTTGACAAAGGGTCAGTTATACTTGAAACGTCAGCTCTTTTCTCACCTTACAGATGCTGCTAGACCTGCTGAGATTTTCCAGCATTTTCTCTTTTGTTTTCAGAGTTAGCAGAACTAGACCTGGTACAAAAACGTCCCAGGAGAACATTACAGGAAAAAGAACAGGGCTACGTTCCAGGACTTGGAGGGGGAGGGATGTCGAGGGATGTCGTAATAAGGTCAGCCAGGTGGACCTCATATCATGAGTTCCCTGATTGGGGCTGTTAACCTGATCCAATCAGGGAGCCCTGGCTGATAGATAAAAACTGGAGTGTCAGAGGTTCTGGTCATTCTGAGACCTGGCTCTGAGGAAGTGGATTAGTGTCAAAGTCATAAAGGATGACTTGGTGACAGGATACTGGCCCCTGTGGAGTTATTTCAGTGATGCATTTGGATTTCCAAGAGACATTCATTAAGGTGCTGTTTAAAAGATTACACCACAAAATAAGAGCTCACTGTGTCAGGGGTGATGTGATAGGATGGACAGAGGACTGGCTAACTAACAGGAAGCAGACAGTTGAGATAAGTGGTTGTTTCATTTTGGCAGACTGTATTAGTGGAATGTAACAGGGATCAATGATTAGGCATTAGGCATCAATAACTTTGGAGGCATGAAATGTTTGGTCACTAAATTTACTGGTGATACACAGATGTGTAGGAAAGGAAGTTGGGAAGAGGACACAGAGTTTTGAAAGGGAATAAAGTGATTAGGCATAAATTTGGCAGATGGAGTATGGTGTGGGTAAATGTGAGCTTGTCCACTTTGGCAGGAAGAATAGAAAAGTCAAATATTATTTAAATTGAGAGACTGCAGACATATGTGGTACAAAGGGATCTTAATGCCCTAGTACACGAATCACAAAGACTACAGTACATGGAGAGCAAGAAATTGGGAAGAAAACTGGAATGTTGACCTTTATTGCAAGATAAATGGAATATAAAAGTGTTGCTACACCTATAACAGGACTTAGAAGAACTGCTTCTGGAGTACTATATCTGTATAATTCTGCAGGCTAAAGGTGTCAATGGAGTATGCCTTTGAATTAGAGGATCAGCCATAATCATGCTGAATGGCAGAGTGGGCTCAATGGGCTCAATGGCCTACTGCTGCTCCTATTTGCTATATTATGGAGGGATAATAGTTGCATTGCAAGGTTAGCTCAGCTGATTATAAGATTTAAGAAGCTGGCTTACGACAAAAGCTTGAGCAGGTTTGGCCTACACGTATTGAAGAGAACATTTCATTTTTGCATATAAGTCTAGAACTAAGGACACGGCTTACAAATAAGACACTTTCCATTTAAATCGAAGATGATGGGGAATTTCATCTTCCATAAGGTCACTTGTCTTCGGAATTCACTACCTCAGAAAGCAGAGGGCACTGCGTTGTAATCAATATAATTCAAGGCTGAGTTAGACAGATTTTTGATTGAAGGGGATTTTTATCATCTAACTAGAGGAGAGGGCAGAAACAAGTGAAAAAGGGCAACAGAAAAGATTAACTAATGGCAGAAATCAGAGATAGCTTTTTTAGAACATGCACAAAGCTAAGTAAATGCTAGATCAGTTTTGAGCATTCACTCCCCCTCGTATCCCACATACACTTATGTTCTGATGATCATTGTACCATTACAATACGGTTAGAGTTCAAATGTACACCATTTTATTTTTAGGAAAACATATCTGTTGGATATTCCTTACACAAGTACCAGAAGGACATAAACATAGCTGAAAACTCAGTCTGGTTGATATGGTGTTGCACATGAGCAGTGAAGTATCCCATTGCTCGTGCGAAGAATCATTAACTGTGGGAGACACTTACCATAATCCGATTAAAATTTCATTGTTAATTTGTTCTGCATAAATTTGAAATTCATTTTGCAATTTGGTTGATATGGTTCTAGCAGAAAGTGAGGTAAACCTCAAATAAACAAACAGAAAATACTCAACAAGTCAGGCAGCATCTGTGAAGAGAAACAGAGTTAATATCTCAGATCACCAGAGTAAACCTCACTGGTAACCTCCTACTCGGGGGACCAGCAACCCACTTAACAGTCAAATATACTCCAAATTATCACACTCTCTTTCAAACTGTATGTGTTGAATGGGTCTTTTTGTTCTATGGTGTGTCTGTCTACTTTAATGTGGATTTGTTATTTCTTGTATGGTGAATATTTATTTTGCTTGGTTTAAGATGAGTTCATTTGTGTTGCCTGAAGTCAATATTTAACAATGAATCTATTCACTTTATTCAGGTGGAGACACATGTTTTAAAGTAAACAATTCCCTCCTGCGCCTCTCAGGCCAGAGAAGCAATCTGAACATTCTAAACAAATGAGGTCTTGTTACGTTGGATAACAAGGAAGTCTTCCACAAGTGACCCTTGATCAAATTGATCAGTGAAATGTTGGCACAAATTAGATCGGTGTTTCCATATATTTGATGATGCCCTAATGTTACTATTTTACTAAAGGTATATAGGTAATCCAAGATGGAGGATGGGAAAAGTTTCTGGCTGTAACAGCTGCTCCTTTATTGAGGTATTTTAGGTACTGGAGGTGATTTCCTCGAATTCCAGGAGCAACAATTACTGTTTTATATGCTGTTGCATTGTTTTGGGACTTTGGAAAAAAAAAGTCAAACAATAGCAGTTTTAAAAGGGAGAAGAACAGACAAAGGAAGCACATGGCGAGGTCAGTGCAGGAGAGAGAGAGAGAAAGAAAGAAACTGACACAGCAGTGAACCTGCACAGTTACTGCCCTTGCTGTTTGAATTCATGTATCACTGGACATCGGAGTGCATCTGGGAAAATTAACAAACAGTGAAATTCACAACTGATCTTGGAGGAACTGTTTGGGCGAAGTTCAGAGCATGGAAGTAGATAAGTGTATTGTTTTTAAGTGGGACTTACAGAAAATCTGCAGAAGTGAGTAGAGTGGGTTCACCCTTGATTATATGTTTTTTGAAACATGTCTCTTGATTAAACTTAAAATATAAGCCATAACTATTAATTTAACTTGGGGCAGTGTTTTGTAGAGGAATAAGACAATGTTATTTTCTGGGTCTGTAGATTGTGAAGGAGCAAAAATGGCCTTTAGTAGAGTGGTATGTGCTTCTTGTCAGATGTGGGAGTTTAAAGAGAGTTGAAGGGTTACTGCAGATTATATCTGCAAAAAATGCTGTTGGTTGTGAATCTTATGAGATTGAATGGATCAGTTGGAGAGACAGTTAGCAGCAATGAGGAATTTGTAACAACAACAGTATGTGATGGATAGCAGTTTTGGAAGGGGGAGATGTCTCAGATACAGTTACAGAGATGGGTTAACTCCAGGAAAGCTAAGAGAGGTAGGCAGCTAGTGCAGGAGCCTTCTGTGGCTATACCCATTTCAAACAAGTATGCTGTTTTGGAAAATGTAGAGGGTGATGGATTCTCAGAGGACCATAGCATGAACAGTCAAGTTTCTGGTATTGAGACCGGCTCTAATGCAATGAGGGGTATGTCGGGTTCCAAGAGATCAATTGTGTTATGGGACTCTCTAGTCCGAGGTACAGACAGACGTTTCTGTGGCCAGCAGCGAAAAATCAGAATGGTGTGTTGCTTCCTTGGTGCCAGGATCATGGATGTCTCAAAGGGTGCAGAATGTTCTCATGGGGGAGAGGGGCCAGCAAGAGGTCATTGTCCATATTGGAACCAATGACATAGGAAGGGAAAAGGTTGAGATTCTGAAGGGAGATTACAGAAAGTTAGGCAGCAATTTAAAAAGGAGGTCCTCAAAGGTAGTATTATCTGGATTACTCCCGGTGCTACAAGCTAGTGAGAGCAGGAATAGGAGGATAGAGCAGATGAATGCATGGCTGAGGAGCTGGTGTATGGGAGAAGGATTGACATTTTTGGATCATTGGAATCTCTTTTGGGGTAGAAGTGACCTGTACAAGAAGAATTTGAAGGGGACTAAAATACTGGCAGGGAAATTTGCTACAACTGCTCGGGAGGATTTAAACTAGTAAGGTGGGGACCTGGGACCCAGGGAGATAGTGAGGAAAGAGATCAATCTGAGACTGGTACAGTTGAAAACAGAAGTGAGTCAAACAGTCAGGCAGGCAGGGACAAGGTAGGACTAATAAATTAAATTGCATTTATTTCAATGCAAGGGACCTAACAGGGAAGGCAGATGAACTTAAGGCATGGTTAGGAACATGGGACTGGGATATCATAGCAATTACAGAAACATGGCTCAGGGATGGACAGGACTGGCAGCTTAAGGTTCCAGGATACAAATGCTACAGGAAGGATAGAAAGGGAGGCAAGAGAGGGGGGGGGGGGGGTTGGCATTTTTGATAAGGGATAGCATTACAGCTGTACTGAGGGAGGATATTCCCAGAAATACATCCAGTGAAATTATTTGGGTGGAACTGAGAAAAAAGAAAGGGATGATCACCTTATTGGGATTGTATTATAGACCCCCTAATAGTCAGTGGGAAATTGAGAATCAAACTTGAAAGGAGATCTCAGCTATCTATAAGAATAATAGGGTGTACAAAGTTAAAAATCACACAACACCAGGTTATAGTCCAACAGGTTTAATTGGAAGCACTAGCTTTCGGAGAAATGCTCCTTCACCGGCATCTCCAAAACCTTTTGGACTATAACCTGGTGTTGTGTGATTTTTAACTTTGTACACCCCAGTCCAACACCGGCATCTCCAAATAATAATAGGGTGGTTATAGTAGGGGATTTTAACTTTCCGACTGGGACTGCCACAGTGTTAAGGGTTTAGATGGAGAGGAATTTGTTAAGTGTGTACAAGAAAATTTTCTGATTCAGTATGTGGATGTATCTACTAGAGAAGGTGCAAAACTTGACCTACTCTTGGGAAATAAGGCAGGGCAGGTGACTGAGGTGTCAGTGGGGGAGCACTTTGGGGCCAGCGACCATAATTCTATTAGATTTTAAATTGTGATGAAAAGGGATAGACCAGATCTAAAAGTTGACGTTCTAAATTGGAGCAAGGTCAATTTTGACGGTATTAGGCAAGAACTTTCAAAAGCTGATTGGAGGCAGATGTTCGCAGGTAAAGGGACAGCTGGAAAATGGGAAGCCTTCAGAAATGAGATAACGAGAATCCAGAGAAAGTATATTCCTGTCAGGGTGAAAGGAAAGGTATAAGGAATGCTGGATGACTAAAGAAATTGAGGGTTTGGTTAAGAAAAAGAAGGAAACATATGTAAGGTATGGAAAGGATAGATTGAGTGAATTCTTCAAAGAGTATAAAGGAAGTAGGAGTATACTTAAGAGGGAAATCAGGAGGGCAAAAAGGGGACATGAGATAGCTTTGGAAAATAGAATTAAGGAGAATCCAATGAGTTTTTACAAATACATTAAGGACAAAAGGGTTGTGGTTTGTTCTTGAGGAATCTGCACACTGTATTTTTTGAGTATCCGTTCTTCTTGAATACTTTGTATAGGTGGTTCTCCTATGTTTTCCGAAGTTCGTCTGTGCTGCAGTGTGAGGTGGCCCGTTGGAATCACAAAACGAAACAAGATAGAAGAGACATTTAACATCATCAACAACACCCTCACAGGCATAAAGTTCACCAAGGAGGAAGAAACTGACAACAAACTCGCATTCCTGAATGTCACAGTCGAAAGAAAGGACAACGGAGAACTACAAACCTGCGTAAACAGAAAACCGACAAACACTGACCAAATACTTAACTACACCAGCAACCATCCCAACACACACAAACGAAGCTGTATCAGAACACTATTCCAACGAGCCACCTCACATTGCAGCACAGACGAACTTCGGAAAACACAGGAGAACCACCTATACAACGTATTCAAGAAAAACGGACACTCAAAAAATACAGTGCGCAGATTCCTCAAGAACAAACCACGACAAGCAGACCAAACACAGCCAGAAAGCCTAACCACCTTACCATACATCAAAGAAGTTTCAGAAATGACAGCCAGACTACTAAGACCCCTCGGAATCCTAGTAGCACACAAACCCACCAACACTCTCAAACAAAAACTAACAAACTTAAAAGACCCAGTACAACCCATGGACAAAATCAACATCATCTACAAAATTCCATGCAAGGACTGCCACAAACACTACGTAGGACAAACAGGAAGAAAGTTAGCCACCAGGATACACGAACACCAGCTAGCCACAAAAAGACACGACCCTCTCTCCCTCATAGCCCTACACATGGATGAAAAAAAATCCACCATTTCGACTGGGACAACACATCTACCCTGGACAGGCTGAGCAAAGACATGCCAGAGAATTCCTAGAGGCCTGGCACTCCAACCACAATGCCGTAAACAAAACATAGATCTAGATGCCATCTATCAACCCCTCAGAAAACGAACAGGAAATGACATCACCACAAACCCCAGGAACCCCATCCAGGAGAAAGATATAAATAGAAAGCAGGAGACAACAGCTTCGCTTCACTTGGAGGTCGCCACTGATGATGTTACCTAGCCAGGTAATGAAACGTCTGGATATCTGGAAACCTAAAGCTCAGTGAACAAACCTACACCCTAAATCTCAACCTGAGCTACAAACCTTCACAAACCTTGTACAAAAGGGTAACTAGAGAGAGAATAGGGCCCCTGAAAGATCAGCATGGCAGCTTTTGTGTGGAGCCGCAGAAAATGGGGGAGATACTAAATGAGTATTTTGCATCAGTATTTACTGTGCAAAAGGATATGGAAGATATAGACTGTAATGAAATAGATGGTGACATCTTACAAAATGCCCAGATTACAGAGGAGGAAGTGCTGGATGTCTTGAAATGGGTAAAGGTGGATAAATCCCCAGGACTTGATCAGGTGTACCTTAGAACTCTGTGGGAAGCCAGAGAAGAGATTGCTCAGCCTTTTGCTGAGATATTTGTATCATTGATAGTCACAGGTGAGGTGCCGGAAGACAGGAGGTTGGCTAACGTGGTGCCACTGTTTCAGAAGGGTGGTAAGGACAAGTCAGGGAACTTTAGACCAGTGAGCCTGACGTCGGTAGTGGGCAAGTTGTTCGAGGGAATCCTGAGGGAAAGGACGTACGTGTATTTGGAAAGGCAAGGACTGATCAGGGATAGTCAACACGACTTTGTGCATGGGAAATCATGTCTCACAAACTTGATTGAGGTTTTTGAAGAAGTAACAAAGAGGATTGATGAGGGCAGAGCGGTAGATGTGATTTATATGGACTTCAGTAAGGCGTCCGACAAGGTTCCCCCGGGAGACTGGTTAGCAAGGTTAGATCGCATGGAATACAGGGATAACTAGCCATTTGGATACAGAACTGGCTCAAAGGTAGAAGACAGAGGATGGTCGTGGAGGGTTGTTTATCAGACTGGAGGCCTGTGACCAGTGGACTGCCACAAGGATCGGTGCTGGGTCCTCTACTTTTTGTCATTTACATAAATGATTTGGACACAAGCATAAGAGGTACAGTTAGTAAGTTTGCAGATGAGGTGTAGTGGACAACGAAGAAGGTTACCTCAGATTATAACAGGATCTTGATCAGATGGGACAATGGGCTGAGAAGTGGCAGATGGAGTTTAATTCAGATAAATGTGAGGTGCTGCATTTTGGGAAAGCAAATCCTAGCAGGACTTATACACTTAATGATAAAGTCCTAGGGAGTGTTGCTGAACAAAGAGACCTTGGAGTGCAGATTCATAGCTCATTGAAAGTGGAGTCACAGGTGGATAGGATAGTGAATAAGGCGTTTGGTATGCTGTCTTTTATTGGTACAGGAGTTGGGAGGTCATGTTGCAGTGTACAGGACATTGGTTAGGCCACTGTTGGAATATTGCGTGCAATTCTAGTCTCCTTCTTATCGGAAAGATGTTGTGAAATGAGAGGGTTCAGAAAAGATTTACAAGGATGTTGCCAGGGTTGGAGGATTTGAGCTATAGGGAAAGACTGAACAGGCTGGGGCTGTTTTCCCTGGAGCGTCGGAGGCTGAGGGGTGACCTTATAAAGGTTTACAAAATTATGTGGGGCATGGATAGAATAAATAGACAAAGTCTTTTCCCTGGGGTGGGGGAGTCCAAAACTAGAGGGCATAGGTCCCTTTTATATCTTTCCCCTGTCACCCTAAACCTAAGGGGCAATGTTTTCATGCAGAGAGTGGTACGTATATGGAATGAGCTGCCAGAGGAAGTGGTGGAGGCTGGTACAATTGCAACATTTAAAGGCATCTGGATGGGTATATGAATAGGAAGGGTTTGGAGGGATATGGGCCGGGTGCTGGCAGGTGGGACTAGATTGGGTTGGGATTTCTGGTCGGCATGGATGGGTTGGACTGAAGGGTCTGTTTCCATGCTGTACATCTCTGTGACTTTATGACTCTACTGCAGATGCTGGAAATCTGAAACAGAGAAATGCTGGAGAAACTCGGCAGTCTAGCTGCATCTGTGGAGAGAAAAACAGAGTTAATGTTTCAAGGCTGATATGACTGCTTCAGAAGAGTTGTTTCTCACTACAGATGCTATTAGTCCTACTGAGTTGGAATTGTTGTAATATTCAATTACATATTAAAGGAATATAAATATGTCTACTGTTAGAGACTGATTTCATTTACTGTTTGATGTCTCAGTTTTAACTTCACTATATTCTGATTATACTAATGGATCACCATCTCTCTCATTTGCCTGGGGATTGCCAGTTATCCATCCAGTATTCATGTCACCTATTCTGTAGATTACAGGAATTTCTGTAGCTATGAAAGCACTGGAAATCTCTCTCATTGCTGTTGCTACAGATTCCATTCCAGGCAATGTGCTAAAGTGAGTTAATATAGTGGTGATGGAGGAGAAGGAAGAGGTAAATTAACCATAGCAATAATGAAATTGTTCTAAAAAGGAGTTTCATTTATGGTTAAGTTGCACAAGAACCTGTGGGTCTTACTGTGTATATCATGAAGGGACTGCCATGGTCCCAGGCTATGGTGCACAAAATGAGAGATTTGAGTGTAAAGCCAGAGTCAAGATTTTAAAAAGACAAGAAACTAGACACTGAGAATTTCCAACATGAAAATCAGAGCTGGCAGCAGGGATGACAGCCTATTCTGTGATATCCCAGCGTTGGTGAGTTCTTCCAGCCACGGCAAGTGGTAGACTTGTGCTCGCATTGGGCAAGAGGGTTGACATAGAGGAAGGGTATTTGGAATAATTAGATGAGATTGGGGAAGATGGCGCAAGAAAACTCATTAGGCCTCATGGAAAGAAAGCCTCCATGGAAAATCAAAATTCATATGCACCCCAAGAAAATAAGGTTCAGCTCCACATCTTGAAATAAGATGGATAATGGGCAAGCAGGAGAGGCTTATTATTACGGTAAACATGTACCTGGCAAAAAAGCAAGAGCCAGTCTGTCTTGCATAATTATCAGTTTATCATACCAATAAGTGACAAGCTATGTCCATCACATAAAACCTGGGAGATGCCAATCACCACAAGTATTTTTATTTTCTCACCACTTCTCTGTCTCTCTCTTCCTGTTATTTCTATTTGTCTTTCTCTGCTCACAGTACATCTGGGTTCGCAGTTACAAGTGCTACTTTCTAGTTATTGGTGAGTGAGAGAAAATTCGAGGCAATTATGCAGGCACAATGATCCCAACATTCACTGTAGCAGTAGTAGATCTCCATTAAAATGTATAGGTTTTATTTTATAGGGCTGATAGCTTTAACACAGTATCTAAATTAACATAAAGGTGACATGGTGGCACAGTGGTTAGCACTGCTGCCTCACAGCGCCAGAGACCTGGGTTCAGTTCCCGCCTCAGGTGACTGAAAGCGTGGAGTTTGCACATTCTCCCTGTGTCTGCGTGGGTTTCCTCCCACAGTCCAAAAATGTGGAGGCTAGGTGAATTGGCCATCCTAAATTGTCCATAGTGTTAGGTGTAGGGGTCTGGGTGGATTGCTCTTCGGAGGGCCAGTGTGGACTTGTTGGGCTGTTTCCATACTGTAAGCAATCTAATTTTAAAAAATTAATAATAGCAGGATGATTCCCTATCTCCACCAACCACAACAAACACGCAGTAGATTCTGCTGGGGAGTTACAGCCAATAATCTTTTTCATTGTTATTATTGCTATGAATGAATCCCTCTGTCTGGAGCTTGTGGCTTTCAGTTTTTCCAATGTCAGCTAGACTGGCTTATCAGACTACTTCATTTGTCAGGCTTTGAAGAAAGCTCCAAACAATGCAGTACCTCTGAGCCCGAGAATGAGTGATGCAAAAGCAAAGTCAAGCCAATGCTAGAATCTGAATTAAGAACAGAAACTGCTGGAAATACACAGCAGGTCAGGAAGCTTCTGTAGAGAAGGAGAGTTAATGTCTTAGATCTGTGACCTTTCATCAGAACAGAAAATGAGTGGCTAAGAATTGTTGTTCACAGCAGGAAACACAGAAAAGACCTAACTCACAGGCAATGTAAGGTGATCGGTGTCAGTGGCAGCATGTGTCAGCCCAAATGAAAGCCTTTGTGACAAGAAAATAAAAAGTGGTAACAAACTGAAGTCAGTCTAAGTATCTGTAGTATAACAATATTTTTACAGGAGAACAAAAGCACTGTTTGACCTAACTTCTCTTCAAAGGCAGGATAGTGAAAATGGATCTGTTTTGCTGTGTGTAGCTCTTCTCTCCTCTTTCTCCTCCCCACCCCTATCAAGTACTCTTGTGCTCTTGTGAAAATGCTGATGGTTACAGACGATGCCTGATTAAAACGATCAATCCACAGCACAGAGGCACTGAAAAGGCTCGAACTGGGACAACCTTCACCTATATTACTTCCAGTTTCAGACAGCCAAGTGAGTTTTTGAAAAGCAGAAGTAAAACACAATTATAACTGATATACAAACAAGAATAAAAATACACAATGAGAATTTCCTGTATTTATATGATGGGGAAGGAGAGTGGATAAGTTGGAAAAATGTGAAACCCCTGAATATGTCCTGAAACTTTCCATTCTGTCTACATAACCCATTGGGTTAACCAATGCTTTGAATAGCATAGGGAAGAATATATTCAAATAGGTCCCAGTGAGACACAGTGCATAGAAACAGCAATAGAAACAGTTTTTCTCAATATTCACCATAATTCTTTTAAAAAACAAACATTTGTTATGAGACTATTAAAGCTGAAGAATGAAGTAACATGTGCACCTGGTCATATTGCTTCCCATTGAGATAGCAGAGAAAGGGGAAACTGGTTACTGGATTCCTTTCACAGATCTGATGCTTGCTGGTTTCAAAGAATAAAAGAATGATAACAGACAAGAGTCCATTCATCCTTTGCTTCTCTGCAAAAACAATCCCTTGTGCCACTCTCCTGCAGCCTGCAAATATTTTCTCAGACAATCTCTTTTGAGACCTTGATTGAACCTACCTGCACCACACTCTCAGGCAGTACATTTCAGATGCTCACCACTCACTGCATAAGGTTTTATTTTCTCACGTTGCATCTTTTGCCCATCACCTCAAATCAGAATCCTCTGGATTTCAATCCTTCCTCCAATGAGATTCGTTTCTCCCTATCTACTCTGCCCAGACTTCTCATGATTTTCAAAACCCTGCTTAATCTTCTATTTTCCAAGGAGAACACCCCCAGCTTCTCCAATCTATGCAGAATTGGTGGAGATCTAAATAAACAATCTGGTTTTCTTATTCGTTACCTGTTTATTCTGATCATCCCGAGCTCCAGTATTTGGACCAGTAACAGAAATAATTACAAATTACAGCAAAATGACAGCAAAAGTAGCTTTTAGATTTATTGTTCCTGGATTTTCAAAGTCATTACACAACTGACTTTGATAGCAAAAGTGATAACAAAAATAAAGCACATTGGTGTATTTGTCTGCACGAACTTACTGGATTTTCCCTGCCATCTCCTTGGCGGTGGTGATCAGTTGGCCTGAAATTGTCCGTCTTTACACCAGTTGTCTCTCCAATGTACCACTGCATTTGCTCAGAATCTTTACTAGGAGCACAAATGCTGACTTCTGGTTTCGGTGGGACTTTCCCAGCAGCTGTACCAAACAACCGTAACAAGTCAGTGGAACAGGAAACACTGATATCTGTTCTCTTTTCATTTTAGAATCATCTTTTTTGTAACTCTTGTTTGCTTCAAACATTCACTGAAAATATGACCATTTTGTTTGGGCTCTTGTTATTTTTTTATTGGGTTAAACATTACCTGGTTCTGAAAGTAATGTCCTGTGTTCTTAAGCCAGATTCTGCTGTTTCTTCAACAATAACAAGCGTAATTTTTTTAAAAATTAAAGCTCAGCTTTTGAAGTCCATTCTGACATGACAGTGTCTCATTGCTTATCTCTTTGACAGTTGACAATACAGCACTGCTCCGGTATTAGAGTGTTTATGGTGACAGTGTTTGGGGGTTGGGTGATGATATATTATCAGACCAATTTTGGAGGCTGACAAGCTCTATCTTTAAATATGTAGCTCAGGTGCCAATGAGATCAGCAGAATCCACTGCAATTTTAACTAGGTGGGAGAGGCAGGACATAGAGACATGGAATGAATTGAATTGGCTGAAGACTGGTTTCTGTAATGCAGAGGATCACTGGAGGCCAACATGGATCATCATCCACTTGGAACCTTGGTTTGACCATTGTTCCTGTTTTTCTTTTATGTCAGAAAGGAATAAAGAATTGTTGCAATTCCTCCATGCGCTCTTTGAATGTTTGCCATTGCCTTTCCGCCATCATCCCTTTAAGTAACAATCCCCAATCTATCTTAGCCAACATCACAAAATCCCTACAGTGTGGAAACAGGCCATTTGACCCAACAAATCCACATTGACCGTCCAAAGCATAACCCACGCAGACCCATTTCCCTACCCTATTGGTCTACATTTCCCCCTGACTAATGCACCTAACCTACACATCCCTGAACACTATGGGCATATTAGCATGGTCAATTCATCTAGCTTGCACATGTTTGGACTGTGGGAGGAAATTGGAGCACCTGGAGGAAATCCACACAGACACAGGGAGAATGTGCAAACTCCACACAGACAGTTGCTTGGGGCTGGGTCCCTGGTGCTGTGAGGCAACAGTGCTAACCACTGAGCCACCGTGCCACCTCATACCATCATAGTTTCCACTGTTTAGATTCATGAACTGAGTTGCAAAATCAACTATGTTACTGTCCATCTTGATGAGGAATTCTATTATATTATGTTATAGACCAAGCCAGACCCCTTGAAAACACTTCAAGAAGGCAGCCCAGCTCCTGCCTTTTCTTGTTGTATTTAGCAGGGGTACAGTGGATATTCCAGGAGTGATGCAGCTGGCCCAATCACTCCGTTTTAAACAAAACAGAATTTATTTATACACGAGCAAAAGAGAACAGAACATGGAATAACATAACGTATCTGAAAACCCCATCAACTCTATCACAACTTAATGATGCTGTTCCAAATACTTGCAACATCCCCATAAACACCCCCTTGGCAAACAAAAGGTAAAACTAAACACAGGTTCTGAGAGGAGAGATGTCCGAGAGAGAGAGAGAGGATTAGCTTGGAACTGCTTCTTTGGGTCCAACAGCTTCTCTGGATTCCCAGCTAAAACCTGACCAGCAGCTGTAAACAAACAGCCAGTCTGCTAAACCCAAACCAAACAGAACGCTGATCTGGGAGGAACTGGCCACTCCCCTTTCATTGTACAAGTGTTTTAAAAAACTCTTGAAAGGCTTCTCAAGTAGATTTTTCCAGACATACTGGAACCTCTGCCTTTAAGATCCCTTGAAAACAAAACCAAGGACAACATAACCTTGTTAAAGGCGCAGCATCATCACAGTTATGGTCGCTCATTCTCAAGGGGCCTTGCACAGCTAGTTTGCAAATTATTCCTTTCTCACTACACAATACCTAGTCTAGGATGGCCTGTTCTCCAGCTGCTTCCTCAACGTACTGGCCCAGAAAACCATACCATATGCACTCCAGAGCTCCTCCTCTCCAATATTGTTACTAATTTGACTTGTCCAATCTATATTCAAATTAAAGTCACCATAATTACAGATGTTCATTTATTGCTTGTGTCTCGAATTCTTTGTTAAATGCTGTCCTCAACATTACTACTACAGTTTAGGGATCAATATAGAACCCCATTAATGTTTTTTGACCCTGGTTGTTTCTCAACTCTACCCATACAGATTCCACATATTCAGGGCTGACATCCTTCTTCACTATTGCATTCATTTCCTCTTTAACTGGCAATGTAACTCCACTGCTTTTTCCTTTTTTTGTGTCCTTCCAAAATACTGGATACCCCTGGTCACCCTGCAGTCATGTCTCCATAATCCCACCTATATCAGACCTGTTTTCATCTATGTACATGATTAATTCACCCACTTTATTGTGAATACTCTGCACATTAAGGCACAAAACTTAAAGGTTTGTCGTTTTCACATTATTTGTGCCATTCCCATTATTTTCATTGTTTCCTTGTTTGCTCCTGGCCCTTGATTTCTCTGCATATCACTTTTCTTTCATAAACTTTCTATCGTTTGCTCTTGTCCTTGATTCCTCTTCCTCTGACTCCTGGTATAGGTTCCCATCCTCAAGACATTTTAGTTTAGAGCCTTCCCAACCATTCTAGCAAACACTCCACATAGGACATCAGTTCTGGTCTTGCCCAAGTGTAATCCACCTAGTTTGTGCTGGTTCAGGAATCTGGAAACCTCCCTGGCACTTAAAATAACCCCACAGAGGCCAGTATCCCATCACCAAGTTACCCTTTATTTACACATGCATTGTACTTGACACGGACCCAGCTCGCTCAGAGCCAGCTCCTAGAATGAGCAGAACCCCTAACACCCCTGCTAATATTTTTCTTCCTTTTTTTTCTTTTATTCTATATCTTCCCCAACTCACTCATGGCTCTGTGTGTATGTATATATATATATATATATATTTGCAAAGACTTTATTCTATCTTTTCCACCACTAGGAAAACACCTCTGTGGCTAGTGAAACATTAACAAACAAAGCTTGATAAGGGCAAAGCTTACGTCAAAGGGTAAAAGGGATGAGGGTGGGGAAGGGAGAGTAAGAGGCGACTAAATCAAAATACTGTTGGAGGGGGAAATAATGCACTCCTCACCGCGTGATGCCCACTTCTCCCTAAAGGCATTGAGAGCATTGGCAGGCACCACATTTCCTTCTCCAGGGACACCCGGGCTCAAACGTAACCATGGCAGAGGGGGTAGGCAGTCAGCAGAGATGACCCCCTCCACAGGGGGAGGCTTGGGGTGGTAATATTCCTCAGCTAAATCTTGAAAGGTTTTAGTATCTCGTGCCTCCGGGAAATGTTAGGCTTCTAACAACCACAAAAGCTGTGGATCCACAAGTGAATTACTCATTGCTTTTTATCTGCCTCAGTGTCATTTGCCCAGAAAAAAACTCATTCTTTCCACATACTAGACCCAGTCTTCAACAGCAGGATCAAACAAGTCAAGCTTCCCAAATAGCAGCATGATACCAGAAATGCTTACCCCAACTCCAAGTTGACTGTTGAAGTGTATATTTACAGGGATATGTATTCCTCTCATCGCCACTAGAAATACCTCCATGAAGGCCGATATCTTGTCACCAAGTCAGCCTTTATCTACATGTGCACAGTACATGACACTGACCCAGCTAGCACAGAGTCAGCTCTGAGAGTGAACAGAACCCCTGTTTATTTCTTTTCTTTCCCTTTTTTAGGAAGTGACAATGGACATTGAAGAGGTACTGGCCAGAAACTTTAAGTCTTCCTTTGTCTCAGAGGTGATGTCACCTCACTGCAGAATCTGAACACGTTACATCCTTGCTCAAAACATTTTGCTGGGCTCAACCTAGCAATTACAGATCAGTTAATTTAACTGCAAGAAATGTTAATTTGGCATTGAACTAACAGGCACATGAAGAAATGTAGATTCATTAGAGTGAGCTGGCATGACTTCTTAAGAAACAATCGCATTTCATTAATTCATCTACAAGGACTATGTATCATACTATTTTGAAATTTAAACGGTAAAATGGAGGAATGGACTGCTCCAATGTGGAGAATGAACCATATAATCAAAGGGACAGTGGAAAATATGTGGGTTTTCATCTATTAGTTACACAAGAGCCCTGAGATAACTGCACAGAAAGATACGCCAGATTGTATCTGTCAGCCAGGGCTCCCTGATTGGACCAGATTAACAGCCCCAATCAGGGAACTCATATTCTATGAGACCCACCTGGTTAACCTCGTTACAATCACTGCAGATACTTTCTGGAGTGGAGTTGAACATTACTAATTTTCTGGGTTCACGCAAGACCACATGAGATAGGAACTGAAGCAGGCCATCCAGTCCATCGAGCCTGTTCCACAATTCACTGAGATCATGGCTGATCTGATAATCCTCAACTCCATTTTTGCCATTTTCAACTCTCCCACAGGCGGAAACAACCATTCTGCATCTTTCCTGTCAAGTCCTCTAAGAATCTTGTATGTTTCAATAAGGTCACCTCTCTTTCTTCTAAACTCCAATGAGTACAGGCCCAACCTACTCAACCTCTCCTCATAAGACAGCCCCTCCAAACCCAAGATACACTGAGTGAACTTCATCTGGAATATCTCTAATGCCAATATATCTTTCCTTAGATAAGGGACCCAAGATTGTTCTCAGTACTATATTCCACTGTGTCTGACTAGTGCCTTGCATAACTTTTAAACAAGGCTTCCTGACTTTTACACTCCATTAACTTTGAATTAAAGGTCAACATTCCATTTACGTTTCCTGTTGAACTTGGATGCCATTCACTCATGGGATGTGAGTATTGCTGGCTGGGCCAGCATTTATTGCCCATTCCTCGTTGCTCTTGAGAAGGTGGTGGTGAGCTACCTTCTTGAACTTCTACAGTCCAGTTGGTGTTGTTCTACCCACAATGCCAATAAGGAGAGAGTTGCAAGATTTTGAGCCAGGTAGTTAAGCAAGTGGATGAAAGGTTATCTGGATAGATGGGAATGAAGATCTGAGGTTACATCAGAAGCTGAAAGAACTGGGGATACTGTAAATCAGAAACAAAAACAAAATGTTAACTCTGATTTCTCTTCACAAATGCTGCCCGATCTCCTGAGCTTTTCCAGGAACTTCTGTTTTTGTTTCTGAGAATATAACCACATCAGCCACGATCTTAGTGAATGGCTGAGTAGGTTGAGGAGCTGAATGGTCTACTCCTGCTCCTTGTCCATATGTTTCTTTATTCATATCCAGTACTAAGGAAATGTTGTATCATCAGGGATACCACTCTGTCGCATTAAGCTGAGCCCCCTGATGGAACATATAATGGCATTATTAGAAAAAGAAACTGAAGTTCTCCTTTTCCTTTCCATTATCCTTCCCTTGACCAACACCATCGAAAACCGGTTGTCTATAAGCTCATCTCATTGCATTTTGTGAAATCTTGTTGCCATGTCACTGAACTACAACTGCCCTTCATATCTGAGTTAGGGACGGGGAAAACTTGCCACTTATCAACCCAAGCCTGAACATTGCCCAAGACTTGCTGCATGTGGACACAGACCATTCCCATATCTGAGGAGTTATGAATAGTGCTGAACATTGTGCAGTCATCAGCAAACATCCCCACTTCTGACCTTATCATGGAAGGAAGGTCATTGATGAAGCAGTTGAAGAAGATTGGGCCTGGGAAATTACCCTAAGGAACTCCTGCAGAAATGTCCTGGGACTGAGGTGATCAGCCTCCAACAACTATAACCATCTTTATTTTATGAGGTATGAGTCCAATTATTGGAGAATTTGCCCCCTCATTCCTCTCAAGTTTGGTTTTGCCATGGCTCTTTGAGCTGGAGTTTGGAGTACAGTTCTGGTTGCCACATTTTAGAAAGGATATGAAGAGAGTTTACAAGAGTGGCTCCGAGGGTGAAAACCTTTAGGTTTGAGGATAGATTGGAGAAGTTGAGTCTGTTTTCCTTGAAGAGGAGAATGCTAAGAGAAGATCTGATTGAAATTTTCAAAATTGTGAAAGATCTGGTCAGAGTAGCCAGGGAGAAGCTGTTCCTGCTTGTAAACAGATCAAGAACCAGAGGACACAGATTTCAAGTGATTTGCAAAATAACTAAATGTGACATGAGAAAAAAAAGCAAGTGGTTCAGATCTGACATGTACTGCATGGAAGTGTGGTGGAAGCAGATTCAGTTGAGACAAATGGAAGGTATTAGATGATTGTTTGAATAGACATAGTATGCAGGGTTATGGGGAAAGGACAGGAAAATGGCAATAAGTCAGTTGAAGAGTCAGTGCTGGCACAACTGGCTGAGTGATCTCCTGCATCCTAACACTTCTGTCATTCTGTGGTGCCATATTCAGTCAAATGTTTAGATTTAGATTTTATTGCCATGTGTACTCAAGTATAGAAGTACAGGAGCATAGTGGAAAGTATCTAATGGTGCCACACACTGCACTATCCTAGATTCGAAGGTACCTAAATGCAAAAAACTCAGGCACAAAGTAGTAAAAGAAACAAAATTAACAAGTTAAGCATTACAGACCTTCATAGAATAAGTAGAAAAATAAAGAAATAAGGTAATAGTTAACATTGAAGTCCATCTTAATATAAATGAGAAAAATAAAGGAATAAAGTTAGAAGTTCAACAGTCTCTGATGACTGCTTGCTGGGGCCTCATCTCCTTTGCTTAGCTCACTCTCCAGGAGACCTCAGCTGTCTGTTCTCAACATTACTGCTACAGATACCAGGGGACCGCCCTCATTGTTCACTCTTCCTGCATCAGGCTGCAATGCCATCACCGCTGCTAATGCTTCTGAAGCTGTTGCCTCTGATCTCTTCTTGCTGCCTCTGGAATATGTCCGGGCAGGACCCACTCGCAGTCTCTGATCACCGGGTATGTGCTGGGTCCCACTCTCACCGCCGATTGCCTCGGACACCAGGATAAGACACTGTCCTGGGCTCCGAAAGACTCCCACTCCGAACCGAGAGACCGCCATGGGCCGCCAAGAGACCACCACAGGTCACTGAAAGACCCCCACGCCAGGCCGGGAGGCTGTCATGCTGAGAGGACACCTTGCCGGATCCCTGCTGAGGTTGGGAGAAGAAAGAATGTTGCCTTGATAATAAGTTACACTCTTTTTCCCTTTTGAGTTCATGTTTGGGCTAAGACTGTAATGAGGTCAGGAGGCAAGTGCCCCTGGCAGAACCCAAACTGAGCATTAGTAAGCATGTTATTACTGTGAAAATGGGATGATATCCCTTGATCCCGGTGCAAAGCAGACTCGATGGGCAGAATGGCCTACCTTTACTCCTACATCTAATGTGACTTCAATTTATCAGTTTTCTGCAGGTAAACACAACTTAGTTTCCTACCATGTGTTGCTTTCCAGTTTATATTATGGAACCATAAACTAGTAGAAATACTATATTAAAGGGAAAGTGAAATGTTCTTCTGTTCCCATTGTTACAACCAGTTCCTTTTTCTTTGTGGCAGTGATTCATGAGGGACAAATTGCATCTTGTTCATTGCAGCCATGTGAGTGGCAGATGGAACCTGGACACAAAGTGCTCCACAGGGCTACTGATGAAGTTCACCACAGAATGAGTCGCTGACGTCACCCATGCTCTACCATGAGGGAGAAAAACATTTGGACTTAATTATCACACATCCTCTGAATTAGTTATTGAGTGGTACTAGCAGATGCAGTCCTCTCACTTCAATGTAACTTGTGTGATGCAATATTTAAGTTTCTAATCATTTAGAACATTTTTTTTAAACTGCTTCAATTTAAATTCAATCTGTGACTTCTGATGACTTGTTTTAGGTAAGTTCTCAGAGTTTTGTCCCAGCGCAGTAACTTGGAAATAGGACTGAACTGAGTGAATTCAAGACAGAACAGAAGGTTGCATCACTTAATAGGTGGTCCAGGCAGCTTCTTACCCTTCAGATCAAAAGCCTTCACACCTTGCCATTCAAGTTACCTAAAAGATGCCCAAATTCTCTCTCATTTAAAAGACAGGTAATCAGCAAATTACATCTTACAAGGCTGGCAGAGCAGTCATCTACCTCTGGATAGGTTACTGAGTGATCACATTTTCCTTATTCTTTCTTCAACACAACCTTACAAACGCCACGTGTATTGTAATGTTGAACGAATGTAAGGGTGCCTGCAAAAAAGGCATAACCTAGATCGGATTTACAGTGGATAGGGGCTCTGGCACAATTTAAATCATGGGAACTGCTATATTTAAAATAATTATGTGATATAGCTGCGTATTGTAATTTTGGTTACTGCTTGCTTGGAGGCACTCACTCAATTACTTGTATTTCTTACCGCTGTCTCTTACTCCTTGTATTTGTTGATTTGGAAGAGAGCAATATGCATCCCTTTGAAAATATAACCTAAATGCAAAGCAAGTACAGGTTAATCTGCTTTAACATGCCAGTTGTGTTCCTCTGCAACCTCGCGCTATGCTCTATGGAAAACTGCTATAGAAAATTGCGTTGTAGAAGATCAGGAATAGAAAAATTGCTATAGCCGTTCAGTAGAAAGTTCATGTTATTCCAAACAATGTCCATAATTGGTCAATTGCGTTATAGCCAATTTGCACTGACGAAACATACATTATAGCAGAATGATGTGCAGAAATGACGGATGTGGTCCGTTTACTTTGAAGGCACAGCAGCCAATAATGGAGCAAGAGAAGGTTGAATCCTATGTATATGACTATCAGTGGGGAATGCTTTCACCAGGCAGTAAATAATTGGTTCATTGTTAAACAAATCAGAAGGAAGAAATAGGGTGTTATAGACACAAAATATAATGCAACATAGTCGCATCAAATTGAACAAAATTAGACTTTTGGAAGTACTTGCATTGCTCATAATGGTGAGCCTGCATTCTTAACTGTGCTGTCATGAGGAAATTAAGACTGCAAAGCAAACATTTCTCTGTCTCTGGCAAAGTATCAGTTTGCAAATTCTGCTGCTTTCTGTGGCACTAACCAGAAAGAATGATTTGTTTTAAATAATCAGTACATTATTAATCCATTTTTTTTGGCTGCCTATTTTAATCACATAAGGTAACCTGACATACAATGATTCATGCTCCCATTCTGATATAATTCATATCTCATGTCATGTCATTGCACACTCATCCATTATTGTTTGATTTAATTCCTGCTTTCTTGTTCCTTTGTAACTTTGTTTTGATTCACTCGGGAGGAGGGCGTCATTGGCGAGGCCAGTATTTATTGCCCAGAGAGTAGTTAAGAGTCAACCACATTGCTGTGGGTTTGGAGTCACATGTAGATCAGAGCAGGTGAGAATGGCAGTTTCCTTCCCGAAATGACATTAGTGAACCAGATGGACTTTTCTAATAATTGATTCACGGGTATCATTAGATCCTTAATTCTGGATTTTTACCTTACTTTGTCCAAACCGGCTGTCATGTATCTTCATTGCAACAGTGACCTGTACAAGAAGACCGGATTGCACCTAAATTGGAAGGGACTAATATACTGGCAGGGAAATTTGCTAGAGCTGCTTGGGAGGATTTAAACTAGTAAGGTGGAGGGGGGGGGCGGGGTTGGTGACTGGCTGGGGTGGTGGGACCCAGGGAGATAGTGAGGAAAGAGATCAATCTGAGACGGGTACAGTTGAGAACAGAAGCGAGTCAAACAGTCAGGGCAGGCAGGGACAGGGTAGAACTAATAAATTAAACTGCATTGATTTCAATGCAAGGGGCCTAACAGGGAAGGCAGATGAACTTAAGGCATGGTTAGGAACATGGGACTGGGATATCATAGCAATTACAGAAACATGGCTCAGGGATGGGCAGGACTGGTAACTTAATGTTCCAGGATACAAATGCTACAGGAATGATAGAAAGGGAGGCAAGAGAGGAGGGGGGGGGGGTTTGGCATTTTTGATAAGGGATAGCATTACAGCTGTACTGAGGGAGGATATTCCCAGAAATACATCCAGTGAAGTTATTTGGGTGGAAATGAGAAATAAGAAAGGGATGATCACCTTATTGGGATTGTACTATAGACCCTCTAATAGTCAGAGGGAAATTGAGAAACAAACTTGTAAAGAGATCTCAGCTATCTGGAAGAATAATAGGGTGATTATGGTAGGGGATTTTTAACTTCCCAAACATAGATTGGGACTGCCATAGTATTAAGGGTTTAGGTGGAGAGGAATTTGTTAAGTGTGTACAAGAGAATTTTCTGATTCAGTATGTGGATGTACCTACTAGAGAAGGTGCAAAACGTGACCTACTATTGGGAAATAAGGCAGGGCAGGTGACTGAGGTGTCAGTAGGGGATACCTTAGTTGGCACTGAGAAGGGTGTTGAGGTATTCTGAGGGACCGAGAAAGCAATGCATTAGCCATTTAGCATTAGTCATGTGGGAGAATGGGAAAGTAATGAAAGTGAGTGGGGGAAGGTGTTGCATGCTGAGTGAGTGTCAGAGTGTAGGCATTGGCAGGAGGTGAGTGCAGTGCCACAGATAATTCTAAGGCAAAGAGCACAGCAGTGCATCCACTCTGGCAGAATGGAGAAAACCTTCTTCCTGTCTGCTGCCCAGTCCTCCTCACCCTAGAAATGGCACTGTCCTAAGTGGCAACCTCCAACCGTGCTGGCATGGTAAAGTACCAAGGCCTCCTCTGTCGATTCTCTGGTAAAAGGGCTCCTCTCCTATCCACTACCCTGTCCACAAGGACCTCCAGCTCCCTCTTAAAGAACCATGATGCCAACTTCTCCTTCTCACTCATTTCTCCTCACCCTTCCACAGCTTACCTGTGCTACATCTAGATTGGAGCACTCCTGCAGGTGCACAACAGGCCTTGGATGCTGACAATGGCCACAATGGAGGACCTCCTGAGGACCCAAGGAATGGGAAATAGCTCCAGGAATGACACATGATAAGATGGGGTGAAAATCAAACGTGTCTCTCTCACAAGGGCTCAAACAGCAATTCATGCAGTGAGTTTGGGAAGATACAGTGAGAAAACACACTCGGCTTTGTGGCAAGAATCACTCTATCGAACTTGAAGTGACTCATATGCTATCAAAAAAAAACATAAGATTCAGCCCAGTATCTCTGATGTATTCTGTTGTCTTACTGTAATTGTTTCAAGTAATGTATTTTAACGGCTTCTCATTCTAAAGTGAAAGCAAGTTACAACAGAGGTAACAGTAACATAATTATAGCAAACCTCCCACTGTACAAATATATTTCTGCAAGCATCTTCGAATGTTGTCAACCTGTATGATGGAAAATCAGAATCATCAGCTGACATCTCCCCAGCAGTCATATTTATAGACTTGCTTTGTTTCATCCTAGCTAAACACTTGCATGATTCAGCTTCTTGCATTTAGACGACCACTTTCTCCACACTGGACGTGCTTCTTTTTCTCTTGTATGGTGTTCTCTGCAATATTTACATCCTATCCACTGGCCTTAATCTTTCTACTGTTTCTTCTGCAAGTATTTCTCCCTTTGTTCCAATATGTTGCTCCCATTTGGTGTAGAACATCTATCTGCAAAATGCAAAGCCTTGTCTGATCTCCCATTAGTACACTCTAGCAGATGGTTGACAACCTCTGAGCTTCTGCACATACTGATAGCCTTCCTGAGATAAGTTTCTCCTCTCTCAGCAGACATGTCCTCATAGTAGGATCTTGCATGCCCAAGATAATCTGATCTCTGATGAAATCATCTTTCAGTTGTCCAAACTTATAGGACTCAGAAAAATCGGTGCAATCGATCAATGTTGATCAATAGTCCCATGTTCCCTCAGAACTCTGACATTGAACATGTACTATTCATAAGGAAATATTAATATGAAGCTCAAAGTATGTCTTCAAAGCCTGCAAAATCTCTACTCCTGAGTGAGGTCGAGAATGCAACATAGCTTGTAGCATTCTTTTGCCAACATTGATAACAAGTTTGCAGTTCTTATTAACTAAGTCTTGTCTTATGTTATTGCATTTATTTTGTTTAATTATGTAATTATTTCATAGGTTTGACACTGAGACCAGAGCAAATTGCAATTCTGTCTCATATCTCCTTTTATTACTATAGTATTAGGGAAATGGAAAAATCACTGCCATTCTATCTCACCCAGCATTTCAAAGGTGCAAATTGCTGTTTTTAATGTTTTCTTTTTATTGGAGTAGCTGGCTCTCTTGCAACTCTGAAATTTCACTCAATCTTTGTTTTACACTTGATGTTCCGAGTCTGGATCATTTTAGTAGAACTATCATTAACTTCAGGCAGAGGAAAGGAACAAAAATCAGCTTGGTTCCACCCTGATGACAAGCTAGTGAGTCCTCTGTGTGGACTCGATTGGGTTTGGAATGAATACCTCCTCAAGGTAGGATAACACACTGGCATTCACTCTGTTGGCTCAAGCTTTCTTTTTTATAATTCATTCAGAGGATGTGGACAACAGATTTCCTTCCATAAAGCATATTAATAAACTAAGTGGGTTTTTACAACAATTGGCTAATTTTATAGTTAAAAGTGAGGTCTGCAGATTCCTTGTGGTTGGAGGGTTCCCAGGCGGAAGATGAGGCGCTCCTCCTCCAGCCGTCGTGTTGTTATGTTCTGCCGATGGAGGAGTCCAAGGACGTGCATGTCCTCGGTGGAGTGGGAGGGAGAGTTAAAGTGTTGAGCCACGGGGTGGTTGGGTTGGTTGGTCCGGGCATCCCAGAGGTGTTCTCTGAAGCGTTCTGCAAGTAGACGGCCCGTCTCCCCAATGTAGAGGAGGCCACATCGGGTGCAGCGGATGCAAGAGATGATGTGTGTGGAGGTGCAGGTGAACTTGTGGCGGATATGGAAGGATCCCTTGGGGCCCTGGAGGGAAGTGAGGGAGGAGGTGTGGGCGCAAGTTTTACATTTCCTGCGGTTGCAGGGGAAGGTGCCAGGAGTGGAGGTTGGGTTGGTGGGGGGTGTGGACCTGACGAGGGAGTCACGAAGGGTGTGGTCTTTGCGGAACGCAGGAATGAACTCAGATTTCTCCAGCTTCCTCATTTCCCCTCCCCCCACCTTGTCTCAGTCAGTTCCCTCAACTCAGCACCACCCTCCTAACCTGCAATCTTCTTCCTGACCTCTCCGCCCCACCCCACTCCAACCTATCACCCTCACCTTGACCTCCTTCCACCTATCACATCTCCATCGCCCCTCCCCCAAGTCCCTCCTCCCTACCTTTTATCTTAGCCTGCCTGGCACATTCTCCTCATTCCTGATGAAGGGCTCTGGCCCGAAACGTCAAATTTCCTGTTCCTTGGATGCTGCCTAACCTGCTGTGCTTTAACCAGCAACACATTTTCAGCTCTAATTTTATAGTTATCTTTATTGATACTGGTGTTCTGCAGGCAGATTTTATTTTATTAACTGAATTTAAATTCTCCAATTGCCCAGTGGTGGGATCTGAATTTGTATCTGCAGATCATTAGTCCTGTCTGCTTGATTACTAGTTCAGCAACAAAACCACTATGTGTTCTCAAAGAACAACATAAAAATGGCTGTTTGGGTGAGTTACTGGAGACCACATACCAGCCATTGAACTGTATCCTAATGGGTGACAGAACATTCAAGACATAGGGAAGAAAACATAGACAGAAAAACAAAGCAGAATCAGTGCTAGTATTCAAGATAATGACAAAACTGTAAATGGAAAATGCAACAATCCTTTAGCTGCAATACTGACCTTTGTATCTACGTATTAAAAAGTTACTTGTGCCTATTTTTTAACACAACGGATACAATAATGTGCACTTTTAAAGCACTTCAATATCAAAAAGTGTCCCACGTCAAGAAAAAAAAATCTAAGAAGGTGGAAGTTTCCATCTCCAATCCCTGGATCACTATACATGGTGAAGCTCTTCATTAATTGCTCATAGGATTGTAATTATTAATTAATTATCAAAAGGATTACATCTGTATCTAATTGAAATGTCCGTAACGAGACACTGGTTCTGGAATGACACTAATTCACACTAATTATAGTATTAACATAATGGTGTCCTATGTGTCACCATTGTTTATTAATCATGTTATTTATAAAGTCTTCATGGATGAAGTGGATACTAAAGAAAAGAAATTAGCAATCTAATCTGACTAATGCTCTCCTCCATGCAATGTATGCTTACAAAGTTGTCTCTATTCCAGCCAATCATCATTCAATCTTGATGCTTATTGAACTAAAACCACATAATACAGAGAATGTCTGGGAAAAAGATTCTGACCATCAACCCTATCTATGTATCTCATAATTTTATAGGCTTCTATCAAGTCTCCCCTCAGCCTCTGCCATTCCAGAGAAAACAACCAGAGTTTATCTAGTCTCTCCTTATAGCTCATACCCTCTAATCCAGGTAGTATCCCGGTTAACCTGTTCTGCATCCTCTCCAAAGCCTCTACATCCTTCCTGTAATGTGGCGACCAGAACTGAGCACATTACTCAATGTTACCAAAACCTTATAAAGCTGCAATATGATGTCCTGACTCTTGTACTCAATTCCCTGACCAATAAAGGCAAGCTATACACTTTTGTTTACACTCTATCTACTTGGATGGTCACTTTCAGGGACCTTGAACCCCAAGATCCTTCTATCCATCAATACTGTTCATGGTCCTGCCATTAACTGTGTACTTTTCCTTAACATTTGATCTCCCAAAGTGAAGCATCTCACACTTATCCAGATTAAACTCCATCTGCCATTTCTCCGCCCAAATCTGTAACTGATATATATCCTGCTGTATCCCTCGACAATCTTCTACACTATCCACTCCACGTTGGGCACTGGGCACAAACACCTCACGGCATTCTCCATAAGCACTGGCCACATGCACCCCATGTCCACAGACGCTGGCATCTGATATTTGCCAACTGTTTGCTCATGGCACCTCTCTGGACCTCTTGTATGATGTGCTGACTTGCATTGCAGGATGCACCAGCAACTAGTGTTGAAAGGACTGCTGCAAGTACATGGATGGGCACTCAGCTCACAGAATGGACCAAGCTGCATTTCAGAGCTGCTTGCTTGCTCTCTTAGCTCTCACTCACCTTGAGATATCTGGATGCTGCAGCATATGCTCAACACAGACATGATCCTTGATTTGTCCAGTGTGGCCAAGATGTGCAGAGAGTGGTACGTGTATGGAATGAGCTGCCAGAGGAGGTGGTGGAGGCTGGTACAATTGCAACATTTAAGAGGCATTTGGATGGGTATATGAATAGGAAGGGTTTGGAGGGATATGGGCCGGGCGCTGGCAGGTGGGACTAGATTGGGTTGGGATATCTGGTTGGCATGGACGGGTTGGACCGAAGGGTCTGTTTCCGTACTGTACATCTCTATGACTCTATGTTGGGTGTGATGCTGGTACAGTTGCATTCTGGGCTACACAAAAATTCAAACAAACAGATAGGACACAGCAACAAGCATGTTAATACAAATATGATACTTCATATGCAGTGCATTGTCACCAAAGTGCCCTCCAAAGGCACTTTCTTTCTCCTCTCCTTCCCACTTCATGTCAGTGTACACCCAAGGTCTGTAGCTGAGTTGGAGGGAACTTCCTGGGTAGTGCAGCCCATTGGCCTTGGAGGATCAGTTGGATCATCCCAGAGGCATCCCTGACAACTGAGGGCCTTCTTACCAGAAGCAAGTGGATCCTCCTCAGCTTGACTTTCCAAATGGTCAGAGGGACACAATCAGGGTGGAGATAGTGGGCTCAGCCACCTCTGGGGTGTCATGAGAGGAGATTTCTGCAGGGCCTGGCCCTGTGGTTCCTCCAGTACCTGGGCACTTTCTGGTACTACCTGGTCTCATGGTGAGGAAGGGGCAACTGGAGTCCTTGCCACATTCACCATCCCCTGCCACCATGTCTTCGGTCCCGAGGACCAATGGTGAAGGTGATGGAATGTAGGTGTGCGCCCCACTCCAGCAGATCCTGGGCTGTCCGACCTGCCTCTCCATGGCAACCATCAACCTGTCCAGCTGGACAGTCTCATGCTCCAGGCAGCTGGGTTACCCATAGCTCAACTGCACTGCTGCAGCCTCCAGACATGGAGGACCATATCATACATACCTGTCTGCCGCTCCTGTTCCTCCCTGTGCATGTAGACAAAGTCCCTGATTGCTGACACCCCCGGCTCCTCTCCTGCTTGGGACCAAGCAGGTACCTGGTCTCCAGTGCCAGTGACCCTGGGCTGTTTCTCAGACAGATGTGGAACTGTTGCTGTGAGGTGCTCCCAAATGTTAAGTGTGCATTTCCCACCGACAGGTTCATATCGGAGCTGGAGGTGGGTGCAGCAAGCAGCCTCCCTGATACTTGCTGAGGTTTCAGGTATTTCCTCTTCAGAATTCAAAGAGAAGCTAGCGCTGGGTGAAATGGACATCCCACCTGCAGGACACAAGGGAGAAATGGCATTGCAAGCAACAGTCAGAAATGGTGTGCAATGAATGACACTGACAGTAGGAGGTGGTCAGAGAGTCACAGTGGATGAAGAGTGAGAACACAGATGTCTCAGCATCCCAACAGGAGCAGTCCCAGTCTTCAGCTCCAAGGGACAGCATCCTCTTTGTCGGGGCTGAAAAGACAGATATCAGGCACCCCTCCACCCAGCTGGGCCTTTCGGCCCTTCTGGGAGCTGTTTTCTCTTGGGAAAAAAATAAAGGAAGATACTGAGTAAGTTGTAAGTGGGTGACATGGCTGTTAGTGCTGGTGAGTGAAAACTGCTGAGGTGTCCCAGGCGAGTGAGTAGACAGTACAGAGGGCATGTGGGGTTAATGGTGTGGGAGGTTGGAGGATGAGAGCAAGTGTGGGAAGATGTTGCAGGCAACAGAGAGAATGCTTGAGCATGACCCTGCATGGAAGGTGGATGCTCTAGTAAAGAAAAGGAGGAGGAGGAGTGTGAGATAGCAGAGAGGAGTGTGGCACTTCCCTGGTGCAGCAGAGAGGGTCACTGACCCATTCTGACTGCTGGCTGTTCCTCCGCACCAAGTGCAGTGGTCTTCTGAGAACGGTGTGTGGTAAGGGGGGGATGGAATTGGTTGAGAAGGGGGCCATGGGATAAGGTGGGTAGATAATGAGGCATGTTTGGCAAGATACAACATGTTATCTTGCAAGCTCTCATGATGAGAAACACTCTAAAGAATTTGACAAAACTGACACTTTGCCAAAAAAGTAAGATTCATCCCTGTGTCATACAGAGATCCACCTTTACTTGAATCGGTGCAGATCACTGAGAGAGATATCTATGCTGGGGAGTGGATCTTTGGAGCAGCTTGTTTGGTGGGGGCAGGGCTGTTGTGAGCATGTGCCAGCCTCTTCAGCAGAGTTGGGGAGGAAATTATGAGAAAACACAGAAGAAAATCAAAAACAACAGTGTTAGATACAAAAAAGAACATTGTGATTCAACTGTGTGTGCTTGGACCTTGCCTTTGAACTTGAACTTGTCCTTCACTTTGCTACAGATACTGGAAATTGAAATTCTTATACATGGTCATGTAATCAGTTTATTGAACACTTTTTTTTCAACAAAAGCAACAAACTTTGGACGTTTAATGATACAAGGTTTTCAAAGTAGTAGTGAAATGTCTATGTTGGTCCTCCTGTCAGAATTGTATTGTTACCAATTGTAATCCATAACTTTCCAGTAAAGTGGAATGTACAAGCCTAAAATCAGCCATGATTGAATGGCGGAACAGACTCGATGGACTGAGTGGCCTAATTTCTGCTCCTATATCTTATGGTCTCAAAGGCAGGAACTCAAAAAATAATGAACATAAATAAATATATCCCTGATATAAATCACTTCTTACTTGCTATGAAAACTTCCAGCTGATCTGTGCCCCTCTGATCAGAAAACTTTCTAATTACATGGTCCAAGGACTTGCTCTTTTACAAAGAATTCTGGATAATACAAAAATCTTATACACACCCTGCTGTCCCAAAACATGGCTGAAATAATAAAGACTTTTGGGTGGACTTGTCCCAAACTGACAAACCTCATCAACATTAGTCAACAACTCGTGCCACAATCCAAGTGCAAGATATGAGCATAGAGTACTCTGATTCAAGACATGTAAAAGGGCTTGGAGTTGTTAAAAAGAAATGCGAGGAAGCCAAAAATCACAGCATTTCAGTCATGATTTTAACACGGTTACATATTGCATCTAAACCCATTTCTCAAACCAGGGTAACATGCAAATTGATTAGCTGGAGCTTCGAGGCCTTTTATATTTTGATATTCATACTGCCCCTGCACAGTAGCTGAAACTAAATCCCTCACTTTACTTCACAGATATAAGTAACAGGAATTGGCTGATTGACAATGTGACAAGGGAAATAACACTGTTCAACTGTGAGTAATCCCTTCTGACGCAGGCAGGACTTTCTGCAGTGCCAGCAACAAAATTTCCTGAAATATTCACAACCAATACTCTGGAGCCCCACATCAGAATAACATATAGAATTAGGAGGAGGCAAAATAAGCAGGGATTTATGTTGTTAGCCCCTAAGTAACACCTAAATAAAATTTATGAATTGTCAAAATCAGATTTCTCATCGTCAGCCAATGAGTATCAATACCCCAATGTTTCAGAGTTGCCTTTAAAGCGGTCTTTGTAGCTCTTCTGCTAATTGTCACAAAACCGCTTCCCAACGTCTGTGGACCAGCTACAAGACAAGCCAGAAGTGTGGTAGAATACTTTCCACTTTTCTGGATGGGTGCAGCTCCTACAACATTCAAGAGGCTTGATGCTATTCAGGACAAAGCAACTCACTTAATTGGCACTATATTCATCACCTTCAACATTAAATCCTCAGTAGTAGCAGTGTACCATCTACAAATTGCATTGCAGAAAGGATCCTGAGGCAGCATCTTCTACACCCACGATCACAGCAGCTAGAATGACAAGAGCACAGATACTTGGGATCACAACCACCCAAATGTCTTCCCCCACAAGCCACACACCATCATGACTTGGAAATATGTTGTTGTTTTTTCACTGTCAGTGGAAGATCCTGCAATTCCCTCCCTAGCAGCATTATGGTGGTGTACACACTAACCAAAATATACTAGTTCATGAAGATGACTCACCACCACCTTCTCAAGGGAAATTAGGGACAGGTCTAGCCAGTAATATTCACATCCTGTGAATGAATTTTTAAAAACTGTCAACCAGCAGAATATTTTTGTATCCTGTGGATGCCTTGTGGATCTCCAAGTTGATTAACTAATTCATATGAATTAAGGGCAGTTTTGTACTTTTGTAGTTATCCATAAGAAAAAGATTTGAGATGTACAAAGTCATTTCAACTGGTACTCTTACATTCAGAAGACATAAGAGACTTACATCCCAGCATTCTGGGCTGAATTTGGCTCTCAATGAAATGTCAATATTTAAAACAACTCAATTCACTTTTTAAGACTTTAATATGATGGATTAACAACTGTTTTAAAATAGCACACAATATTTTTTTAAAAACAAATCATTAGTCAGGCAAAGGAAATGAAACCCCAGCCTGTTCTGGCAGTGTAGGGGAATTGTATATTCTTAACAAATGATCTATCAGTGCTGAATATAAATAAACTGAGAGCCCATATGGCTGTTATTTGGTGCAACAAACACTAACTGGAAAAATGTCAAATTCAGGGCATATTTGCACTGTAATGGCTTGGATCTTAAGTTTGAAAAACAAAACCTGCCTTATGATACAAACTTGAATGTAATAGATGAATGGTAGTAACATTATCACAGAAACCAGGTAAGTATTTGTTCAAGATATGGATCCAATATTACCAAGGTTAAACCATTGCCAATTGCACCATTTTGCTGGCAAAAACAATGCAACAGATTGAACGCCATTGAAATAAATAGATGAGTTTTTTTTAAACACAGAAACAGATTGCAAACTCATTGAAATGCTGTGTTTTGTTTTTTCCCATCATCCAGACAGAAGCATATTGGGACTAATCTTGAAGCATGACACTTGCACCCTTCAGTTCAAAATATTTAAAACTTTTTAAAAGGGCAAGCTTATAATAGGCAATGGGACATTGTTGGTCCCATTGATAATCAAGGTCACAGTCTGTCTCAAGAATCAGTGAGAAGCAGAGGAATGATGAAGGAAGAAAAATGAATTAAGTCAAATCAGATACACAAAGAGCAATAGAGGGAATGAAAGACTGGATTTACAGAGAGGAAAGAGAAATAACAGTAAGAAAAAAGTGCTAAATCATAAGAATAGACAGTAAAATATCTAACAACAATGTATTACAGGGAGAAATGACAAAGCTTAAACTGTTCCCTATTTGGTCTGAAAAGTTAATATTAAATGAAATGAGAATTGTGCACATAAAGAGTGGCTTATGCAATTAATTATAGAGTGATACAGCTTGAAAATAGACCCTTCAATCCAACTAGTCCATGCCGACCAGGTTCCCAAACTATACTAGTCCTACCTGTCTGTGCATGGCCCATATGCCTCCAAACCGTTCCTTTGCATGAACTTATTAAAATGTCTTTTAAATGTTGTAACTATATCTGTATCCACCACGTTCTCTGGCAGCTCATTCTACACATTCCACATCATGTCCTTTTTCAATCTTTCTTCTCTCACCATAAAAATATGCCCCCTACTTTTGAACTCTCCCACCCTAGGGAAAAGACCCTTGTCTATGCCCCTCATGATTTTATAAATGTTAATAAGGTCATCCCTCAACCTCCCACACTCCAGCAAAAAAAATGTACCGGCCTTTCCAATCAATTTTTATAACTCAAACGCTCCATTCCCAGCAACATTCTGGTAAATACATTCTGAATCCTCTCCAATTTAATAATATCCTTCCTATAACAGGGCGATCAGAACATCATACAGTACGCCAAGAGAAGCCTCATCAATGTTCTGTATAACCTCAACATGATAGCCCAACTCCTATAAGCTATGGTCTGAGTAATGAAGGCAAATGTGCTAAATGCCTTCTTAACCACCCTGTCAACCTGTAACGCAAATTTCAAAGCATTATGTACCTGAATCCCTAGGTCTCTCTGTTCGATTAACATTAATTGTATAAGCCCTTTCCTTGATTGTATTACCAAAATGCAATACCTCACATTTATCCAAATTAAACAAATTAAATTATGAGTCCTAACTTTTTGCAGCAAGTTCAATGGACAATAATGTGCAGGTTTTTCAAAGGCTTAACAGTTGGCAAGGGCAAAATGCCATTTGTGCAAAGCAAATTGTCACATAATATGATTGTCACCTATTTGACTCAACTGAAAAAAGGCACAGTACATGCATATGTTCTTTTTGTCCACAAACATGTACAAGACCTTGTGTTATAGAGTATTAGAGATGTACAGCATGGAAACATTCCCTTCGGTCCAACTTATCCATGCCGACCAGATATCCTAACCTAGTCTAGTCCCACTTGCCAGTAGTTGGCCCATATTCCTCATAACCCTTCCTATTTATATTCCCATCCAGATGTTTTTTAAATGTTGTATTTGTACCAACCTCCACCACTTCTTTTGGCAGCTCATTCCATACACGTGCCGCCCTCTGTGTGAAAAAGGTGCCCTTTGGGTCTTTTAAATCTTTCCCTCTCACCCTAAACCTATGCCCTCTAGTTTTGGACTTCCCTACCTTGGCTACTCATCCTATTCATACCTCATGACTTTATAAACCTCTATGAGGTCATCCCTCAGCATCCAACACTCGTGGGAAAATATCCCCAGACTATTCAGCCTCTCCCTATAGCTCAAATGTAGACAGAAAAAAAAAGTGCATGCACAGCACTTGTTTCCACTCAGATTGATGCCCTGGCCAATCACTGTCATCTTGTCTGGTTTGAAATCTAAACAAAACCTGTCAGTTAACATTCAATCATCAGGAACTGTTGCATTCTCCATGGCAATGTTTCTTCCAATCAATCAACACTCTCCTGTAATACCGTATAAATGTTGGTGTTCTCTTTTATTGGTATTCTTGTGAATTGTACTGATGAGTACAAGACAAAAAGCTTTGACTAAATGTGTCTTTATTCAGTAATACTTTTTCATAGACAAAACCTTTGTCAATTTGCTTTTCTAATAATTAGAAGATCAAATGAATATCGCACAAATATCCACATTATGTGTACCACATGTTGATGCCAGAATACGTGCTAGAATCTTGCATAAAAGCCCTAGAAGTGGTAGAAATGCCAGTTTCTCACCTAAGTAAAGGCTATTTCTTCCTAAAACATCCCCTGATCTTTGCCTCCTACCATGTCCAGCAGTAATATTTGTGCCTGGGCCTTGGTCTAAAAGGTACCGTGGATGCCAACCTGCCTCTTGTCCTTCTGTGACAGTCCCATCTCATCTCCTTAGCAAACTGAGACAGAGAATCAGTGAGAATTGTCACAATACACGGTACTTTCTGAATGAGAATCAGTGAGAATTGTTACAATATATAGTATTTTCTGAACTTTTGCATTCACAAAATTGAATATTCAAGAATGACTTGCATTTATATGTTACCATTGCCAAGACTCCAGAGAGAGCACTTCACATACAGTGAACAGCTTCAAAGTAAAGCAACTATAACACAGTCTGTTTCCAAGCTGCAGTTTCTATCTGCATCAACTAGTTCATGATGGTGCTCACCCTGCATATGGGAGTCTCCTCATTCCATTTATCTGCTCCATTCCCATATCATTTTATTCCCTTTTCCTACAGCCACTAAGCTAACTTAGTCATGAACATTGACATGATTCTTGCTTCAAATCACTAATGCTGGCAATGCATTTTACAGCCTCATAATCCAATGAAGAAAAAAAAATCTACTCTCTGCTAAATTATTTAATGTTGTATCTATGCCCTCTTTCCCCAGGCCCTTCAGATCATGGTAAACATTCTGATACTTCAACTTCCCATATTTGCATATATTTAAATCTTTCCAAAACTACAACTGGAAGAGTCAATTCATTAATAACTTTACCCAATAAATATAACAAGTGTATCCTATTTAATAGTTCCCTACATCACATTCATTATTCTACTTCTGGATGTTTGTTGCAAAATCCAGCAGATCTGGCAGCATTTGTGCAGAGTGAACATTTCAGATCCAGTGACCCTTCTTGAGAACCTCTTCTTCTTCTGAAGGAACAGCAATCTATTTCCATATCAGGATGGTGAGGGGCTTGGAGGGGACCTTGTAGTTAGTGGTGGTTCCATGTATCTGCTGCCCTTGTCCTTACAGATGGAAGTGGTCATGGATTTGGAAGGTGCTGTCGAAGGAGCCTTGGTGAATTGTATGGCACTATGACTGTGCCAAATGGAATAGATTTCAGACAAATTTTGCATCTTAAAACAGAGCATTCATAAAGTGGTGTGAGGCATCAGCAGCAGCAGTACTGTTATCCAAAACAATCTGCAACCTCATGGCCTGGCATATCCTCCACTCAAGCCAAGAGATCAACCCTGATTAAGAAACAGTGCAGGAGGATATGCCAAGAGCAGCACCAGGCTTATGTAAAAATAAAGTGTCAACCTGGTGAATCTATCAAACAGACAAACAACATAAGTATCAAACGACAGACAAAGCTAAGTGATTCTACAACCAAACAATCAGACTTAAGCTCTGCAGTCCTGCTGCATTCAGTCATGAATGGTGGTGGACAATTAAATACCTCACTGGGAGGAGGAAGCTCCATAAATATCCCCATCGTAAATGATGGGGGAGCCCAGCATATCAGTGCAAAAGATAAGGCTAAGGGACTCACAGCAACCTTCAGCTAGAAGTTCCAAGTGAATGATCCATTTCAGCATCCTTCAAAGATCCCCAGCATCAGAGATACCAATCTTCAGGCAATTTGAATCACTTCCCGTGATATCAAGAAATGGTTGGAGGCACTGGATACTGCAATGGTTATGGACCCTTACGACATTCCGGCATGGGACCTGAAGACTTGTGTTCCTGAAGTTTACTCATCCCTTCGCCAAGCTGCTCTAGCACAGTTACAACTCTGGAAACTACCCAACAATGTGGAAAATTGCCCAGTATATCCTGTATACAAAAGCAGAACAAGGCTAACCCAGTCAATTAGGTAAAAACAATGACTGCAGATGCTGGAAACCAGATTCTAGATTAGAGTGGTGCTGGAAAAGCACAGCAGTTCAGGCAGCATCTGAGGAGCAGGAAAATCGACGTTTCGGGCAAAAGCCCTTCATCAGTAATACAGGCAGAGTGCCTGAAGGGTGGAGAGATAAATGAGAGGAGGGTGGGGGTGGGGAGAAAGTAGCATAGAGTACAATAGGTGAGTGGGGGAGGGGATGAAGGTGATAGGTCAGGGAGCAGGGTGAAGTGGATAGGTGGAAAAGAAGATAGGCAGGTAGGACAAGTCATAAGGACAGTGCTGAGCTGGAAGTTTGGAACTGGGGTGAGGTGGGGGAAGGGGAAATGAGGAAACTTTTGAAGTCCACATTGATGCCCTGGGGTTGAAGTGTTCCGAGGCAGAAGATGAGGCGTTCTTCCTCCAGGCATCAGGTGGTGATGGAGTGGCGGTGAAGGAGGCCCAGGACCTCTATGTCCTCGGCAGAGTGGGAGGCGGAGTTGAAATGTTGGGCCACAGGGCAGTGTGGTTGATTGGTGCGGGTGTCCCAGAGATGTACCCTAAAGCGCTCTGCGAGGAGGCGTCCAGTCTCCCCAATAGTCTGCTCTCGTTCATCAGTAAAGTGATGGAAACTGTCATCAATAGTGCTATCCAGCAGCACTTGCTGAGCAATGACCTGCACAAAGGAAGATGGTTGTGGCTGTTGGAGGTCAGCTCCAGGACATTGCTGTGGCAGTTCCTCAGGGTAGTGTCCTAGGCCCGACCATCTTCAGCTCCTCCATCAATGATCTTCCCTCAAAGTTAAAAATCACACAACACCAGGTTATAGTCCAACAGGTTTATTTGGAAGCACTAGCTTTTGGAGCGCTGCTTCTTCATCAGGTTGTGGAGAATAAGACTGTAAGACTCAGAATTTATAGCAAAAATTTACAGTGTGATGTAACTGAAATTATATATTGAAAAAGACTAGGATTGTTTGTGAAGTCTCTCACCTTTTAGAATGACCATGTTGGTTTCAGTTCTTTCATATGTAAATTGCAAAACTTTTTTAAGATCACTTGAGAATGTAACTTTTAAAAAAAGTTTTGCAATTTACATATGAAAGAACTGAAACCAACATGGTCATTCTAAAAGGTGAGAGACTTCACAAACAATCCTAGTCTTTTTCAATATATAATTTCAGTTACATCACACTGTAAATTTTCCTATAAATTCTGTGTTTTACAATCTTATTCTCCACAACCACCTGATGAAGAAGCAGCGCTCCAAAAGCTAGTGCTTCCAAATAAACCTGTTGGACTATAACCTGGTGTTATGTGATTTTTAACTTTGTACACCCCAGTCCAACACCATCATGATTTCCCTCCAACATAAGGTCAGAAGTGGCAATGTCCACTCAGACTGCACAATATTTAGCATCATTCATGACTCCTCAAACACTGAAGCAGATCATGCCCAAATGCAGGAAGACCTGGACAATATCCATGGTATAGTTGACAAGTGGCAAAAAACATTCATGCCACAAAAGTGCCAGGTAATAATGATATCCAATGAGAGATGCCCCTTGATATTGAATGTTTTGCTATCACTGAATCTCCCACTATGAAGACCTTGAGAGCTACTATTGACCAGAAACTCAATTGGACCAACCACATAAATAGCTGAAAATGTGTTGCTGGAAAAGTGCAGCAGGTCAGGCAGCATCCAAGGAACAGGAGAATCGACGTTTCTGGCATAAGCCCTTCTTTATGCCCAAAACGTCGAATCTCCTGCTCCTTGGATGCTGCCTGACCTGCTGCGCTTTTCCAGCAACACATTTTCAGCTCTGATCTCCAGCATCTGCAGACCTCACTTTCTCCAGCCACATAAATACCAAAGCCAGGAATACTGCAGCAAGTAACTCACCCGCTGACTCCACAAAGCCTGTCCACCATCTACAAGGGATAGGTCAGGAGTGTGATGGAATACTCCCCACTTGTCTGAATGAATGCAACAACACTCAGTGAAGTTTGACACCATCCAGGTCAAAGCACCCCAATTGTTGGGCACCACTTCCACAAGCATTCACTTCCTCCATCACCAATGCTAAGGAGCAGCAGTGTGTAATATCTACAAGATGCATCAAGGCTTCTGAGACATTTCAAACCCACAACCACTTTCATCTAGAAAGACAACGGCAGCAGATCCATGGGAACACCACCACCTGCAAGTTTCTCTCCAAGTCCATCCTTACTTGGAAATATACTGTTGTTCCTTCAGTGTTGCTGGATCAAAATCCTGGAACTCCGTCTCTAACAGCATTGTAGGTATACAGCAGTCCAAGAACACAGCTCAATACCACATTCTCAAGGACAATTCAGGATGGGCAATAAAGGCTGGCCCAGCCAGCAATGCCCACATCCCATGAATGAATAAAGAAAGTCATACATCATAGGCACCATTTGTTGAAAACTCCCCCTGGGTGCTATCTGTCAGAAAATCAGAAACTCATCAGTTCACAAACTACTGAAAAAGTATGGTTGAAGGAAGCAAGTTCTCTTTGTGCGAACAAACAAATGCTTTTGAAATCATGAGAGGTGCCTCTTTCCAGTAACGAATACTGCTGTTCATGGGCGCTAGGACCCAACGGAATCTCCAAGCCTTGGAGTAGCTCTCCACCTGCTGCAACGGTTCGGGACCGCCGCAGTCTGGCTGTGTGTCTCTCTCCATATTAGTAGTCAGCAGGGGCTTACCCACATCACTTTGGAAATTCAAGATTATCCTTAAGTGCCCGCCCTTTCCCATTCACTAAGTGCTGGTCTGGTGAATTGTTTCTGTCACGGTTGCAAGCCTGAAGTTTTCTGCACTTCCTACATTTGCTGCTTTTCCTTTCTTCCGCTCGATCAGAGAGGTACTTGAGCTGCTCGCTTTACGTTCTGCCCAATCCTATCCTTTTTTTCACTTAAGGTTATCTCTGGACTGTATTTCAATTCTCATTTGGGATCTTTCGGGAAATCAGACTGAATTATGTTTGAAAAGTTCTAACCCGGGAAGAAACTGAAGCCGAATTGTGATTGATTCGAGAAATCGCCTTATGCCTGGATTTATAGTATTTTTTTGAAACTTTCTCCCCCCCCCCCCATCTTACTTTCAGGAAGGGGAAGTAAATATGGAAAAGTGAAGTACCTGTGTCGTTTCCGTGACGGGTGACACTTATTCTCCGTTGGTAAGTCATTTTCTTGAAGTTTCCTGAGTGACATTTTCCGGAACCTCCCAACACGCTGGCTGTAAGAAAAAAGTTACGGTTTTGAAGCTGCTGTTTGTTTCTGGTAAATGATGATTCCACACGTGGAGATAAAGAACACATTTTGATGCAATGGGAATACAATGTTCGATTTTTTTTGTGAGGCTGTGGGATTAGCTTGAGGCTCTCAAATTATTCTTTTGAACAATTTCACTGTTTGTTGTCGAATGTGTTAAGCCAGTTTAAATTATTTCAGGTGAGTAAAGTCTCTATTTTAAAAAAAAGTTTTGCTGCAAATTCTTAGCTTTTCTCTTTTCAAGGGAAGACCTCCCCTGTATACCGTTCTTATCTTTTTAAATTTAAGCTAATAATGGATACTACTCTCGGAAGGTGTGGATTCCAAATTTTATTGAATAAAAATGATGGTTTTAACAGATGAATTGTTATAAATAATTGAATTGGTGGGTACAATGGCTAATATGCAGCTGAGGTGTGCAAAGCAGACTGGCCTTCTGATCTGATTCCAAGTCTCTGTTAAATTAGCTGAGATCCTCTGGAGTAGCCAACATTGCCTTTGGGTTAAAGAGGGAAAAATTATGTGAAATCCTTACTCCCAATGACTGTCCAGTATCTGTGGACATCAAACGAGGACGAGATCAGGTTTCGGTGTGGAACAGACGGAAGTGTATGCAGCAATAAAACTTGGTTGCAGTTAAGATGTACTCAAAACTTATGTCAAAGTATCTCAGATACTGAATTGTGTAGGAAGAGTAGTCATTCTGTGCATTGTTATACAAAGGTTATACAAATAATTGTTTTCACTGGTGTTTTGTGAAAGTCACAACGAGGACTTAGCAAGGTGAATCAAGTTTCATGTGCCACAGAAACAAAACTAGCATTTCCCTTTCCTTATGGTAAGAATTGAGGGGGAAATAAACCAGATTCATGGTCAAGAAATGCATAGTCAGACATGTTCAATGTAGCTTAACCTTGCTGATGGGTTAGATCTTTAAATAATATAATTCAGTTTACTTGAAAGGGGAATATTCAGGACAACACCCTGTTATTCAAATAAGGTAATGGGATCTTTAATATCCACCTGAGCAAGCCAGCAAACTCTGACACACCTGTCTTCTATGGAAGTGTGTTGTTAGAGGTGCTGTTGCATCCAGAAATGGATTTGAGCCAATTATCTTTTTAGGTGACGTTGCCACCAACTAAAGTTACTTGACACTTGTTTTCTCTTCCCATTACACAAAGTATTATGAAGTATGCAGATAACTAGTTAGTGGTTCCAATTGTATGCTTACTGATACTATAAACTATATTGGCTCAGTCAAGCTACTATCTTGGAGTGTGGAACAAATTCCATATTCTACATATGTGACACATCATATCCATTTGTAACTGCTTAGACACCTATTTTTTTTTAAAAAAAACTAATGCTACACTTGTCAATTTGGCACAATATATTATAATTTTACTTATTTTATGCAGTAACTGACTTTTATGGAATTTTTATTTTTAAGAAACTGAAGATACATTTTTTCACACGGGATCTGGTGGTGTTTCACCATGGTAATTAATTACACAAGGCAATTTTGTGTTTCTGGATGGTGCAAAATATTGTGGTGCTCATTGTTTGAATTTGTTTAAATCACTTTGTTTTCAATTTTTTTTCTTTAATGGACTTTACTGGCAGAAGGTTTTGCAGTCTCAAGTCATTTTTTTCTGAACATGCCCACAGCCCATAGCCCACAGCCCACAATGATCTGCTACTTGGGAGTAAATTAGGAATTTTATTTGGAGAATCTGTACAGTTCACTGGTGTGGATTTGGTGGATGTTTGTGTTTTTCCTGTCCTCCATCTAATGAAGCATTGTTCACAAGCTTTATTGATTTCTTTTTTGAAGAGGATTGATGAGGGCAGATCGATGGATGTGACCTATATGGACTTCAGTAAGATGTTTGACAAGGTTCCTCATGGGAGACTAGTTAGCAAGGTTAGATCACCTGGAATACAGGGAGAACTACCCATTTGGATACAGAAGGTAGCAAACAGAGGGAGGTGGTGGAGGGTTGCCTTTCAGACTGGAGGCCTGTAACCAGTGGTGTGACACTGATTTGGATGTGAACATTGGAGCTAGAGTTAGTGAGTTTGCCGATGACATCAAAATTGGAGATGTAGTAGACAGCAAAGAAGGTTACCTCAGAGTACAACAGGTTCTTGATCAGATGGGATATATGAATAGGAAGGGTTCAGAGGGATATGGGCCAAGTACTGGCAAATGGTACTAGATTAGGTTGGGATATCTGGTCGGCATGGACGAGTTGGACCAAACAGTCTGATTCCATACTGTACATCTCCATGACTCTATGGAGTGTTACTAGACAGTTGATTGTGCCTAACTTGCCTTAAATCTGTGTTACCCACTCTTTTTCCCATTGGGACTCCATTTCAAATTGATAACTGTGATGACGCCTTTTAGGGAGAACTGAGAGCAGGGATACAGCTGTTATAATTCTGTCAAGGTTCCATGGTTACCATTGCTGCCTCAGTGCTTGCAAACCCACTCGGGGTCCTGACCCTCATTTTGGGAGGCCCTGCCTTATGTGCTGGATTAAGAAAGTGGAAACTGTGGTGTAACCCTTAAAACTTCACTTTTGAGCAGAAAACATTGACCAAAAATAGTTATCAGAAAAACAAGTAAAAGAAAATGGATATACGTAGGATATTGCAGTCAGAGAGGAGACAGAAGGATTCAAAATCACCTTGGCACAAACACAAGTGCAATTGCAGAGGAATGAAAACCATCAGAAATACAGTAATATAAATAATTGTTGAATTGATAGTAATTCAAAAATCTTTGCTGTATTGGGACATTTTTTCAATTAATGTATTTTCTACAGTATAGACTTCCACTCTATTGATGCTGACTTTTCTGTGCAGATAATTTCAGATTTATAAGTTGAGTTTACAAAGGAAAACTACGTTTATACATTCATGGGATGTGGACATCGTTGGTTGGGCCAATGTTTATTGTTCATCCCAAATTTCCTGTGAACTAAATGCCTTTCTAGGCCATATCAAAGTGCAGTTAAGAATCAATCATATTGCTGTGGGTTCAGAGTCATGTGCACCAGACCAGGTAAGGATGGCAGATTTCCATCGAGGTAGGAAATTAGAGTGTTCATGTTCAATGCGACTGGATGTAACACTTAGCCTCATTAAAGCAAAAGAAAACTCACTGAACTATTATAGTCCAGTGCGTACAAATAAGCCAGTTATACTTCTCTTGTTCGGGTAAATCAACTGTCAACAATTAGAACTTAAAAGTGGATCTGCATTACATTAAAGCCAATCACACATTGAAGGCTAGTCTTCCACCTATCTGTGGCACTTCCTTACCCAAGTGTGGGTTCCTTTTTATTATAACTGAACTGAAAGACCAGAGATTGTAACCAGCCAGTGGACAGAAGTAATAGTGTCCTGGAATTGGTGCCAAGGGGTGGAGACTGTTTCCTCTGAAGATAGCATGAGGGTAAAACATTCAAGTTGTGATAAATCTGGAAGCTGAACTTGAACTGAATTTCACACTGGATTCAGCCACTGCAAACAAAGATGGATTAGAGACAATTCTAAGAACTTTTGGGTTTTTTAAAAAATGTTTTTGTAAAAAAGCAATTTAGCATGTGAATGACAACTCACGGCAGGATTGTGTAGCTGTAATGTTTGTGTGGTTATTTCGTGGGTTGTAATTGAGAGGCAGCTTGATTGTAGGATTCAGTCCATGATCTCATTCTTCAGCTAAGCTTTCACAACACCCACTGTGCTCCCACAGATGCTTTAAAAAAAAGATACCGTATGTCTTCTCAAAAGACACATTCAAAGCCAGTTCTGAGTCATTTTAAAGCTTTTTTTTAATATGGAAACTTTTTTTTATAGTTGGTGAACATTTTGCTCAAGGTATTAGAGCTTGGAAATAGAAACACTTCCAGCACAGGTTAAATCACCCCACACTATCTGCAAATTATTTTGTTTTACGTAAGTTCATGTTGCAGCATGGTGGCTTTTTTTTTTGTTGCCCACACCAGCTATTCTGTGGGCTGAGATGAAATTTGTGCTAGGTTAATGCCTTTCATTTTGTGTTATTATTTTTGAACTCTCCAGCTGTGGCAGTGTCAGGAACTGAATGGGAGTCCATTGATATATTGGGGTGGTAAACTGACATATGTCAATGAAATTAACATCTTACTGAAACACCCTGGTTGTTAATGACTGATGTTTGTTCATCATGTTTGTTCAAACAGGAGCAGAAGGGTGCATGGGGCCAGGGCCTTGCCTTTCAAAAGTAAATATATTGTTGCCTGGTCCTCTCTAGTTGCTGTGCAGTCCTTCCGAAATTCTCTGCTGCACTACCTCCTTGTCCAGGAATACAGTAACAGATATCAAGGCATCCTCACTATGGAAGCCTCACTCTCACTCCCAGTCTATATCCTACTCTGACTTGCTCACCCTTTGGTAGTGTACGTACAGAAGATGGCTGTGATCTCCCTGTGTGTGTGCAGATGCTTCCTGCGGATGGTTTTTGTAGTGGCCAGGTGATGTCACTGGCCATTCATGCGTACTGGCCATACTATATAGAGACACAGAACTAGAAGCAGAAGTAGGCCATTTGGTCCTTCGAGTCAGTTCCACCATTCAGTGTGACCATCGGTAATCCTCCATCTCAGTACCATATCCCTTGATACTTTTTAAAATGTAAAAAAAAGTTCTCCTTTTAGATATATTCAGTGATTTGGCCTCTGCCTTCTGTGGTAGACTGCTGCCTACAATCAGATCCCCCCCCCCCCAAACCAAACCAGGATTTCCTTCCCCACAGCTATCAGCATTTTGGAGAGATCATTCCATCCGCGACTCCCTTGATAAGATTTCCCCCCCCCCCCCAAACCAGTCCACATCCCACTCCCAGCACCTTCCCCTGCCACCAAAGGAAGTGCAAAACATGTGCCTACACCCTTCTACATCCAACAGAAATTTGCCTGCACCACCACTAATGTCATCTACTGTATATCTTGCACCCAATGTGGTCTGATTTCCAGCATCAGCAGTCCTCACTTTTGCCCAGTAATTTTGATCTGATTTTCTCAGCCTTTCTTCATCAGGAATTCCCTTCATCCCAAGAATTAGCCTTGTAAACATTCTCTGAAATGCTGTAAGGGAGAAGTAATGGAACAAGGTTTCAATACAATCTCATTTCCTCAGCATCTGCCACTAATGTCTTGATAAACTTGCACTTCTAAATTGGATTGGAGGAAGCAAACTATGAAATTTGTTTGAACAATGCCATTCGCAAAATGAGTGCTGGTATCCATATAGAGAGGACGGAGCCGGCCAATTCAATTCTACCTCTGACTTGAGTTCCTTTCTACTTGGAAAAGGCATCCAGATGGATGGCTGAAGATTTGTTGAGCATAAATCCTGCCATGAGCTGAGAGTCTGAATGTCCTGTTTCTGAGCTTTAAGTGCGAGTTTAATTTTAATTTTAAACTTAGCCAGCCAATAGTTGATGGGATAGTCGGCAGGCTCACTAATCTTTAATTAGACTTCAATTTGTTTTGTAAATGTCACCTTACACTGGTTCCCATTTAGACCGCAGCCAGTGTCAAACTATCTTCTCCAGTGGGGTGCTCAGCACTCTGAAGAATGTAGTGCACTGTATGTTAGTTCAGTAGCTTTCCTAAGCACTTTGTTTATATGAGGACAAGCTATTTTGAATTGAATTAACTGTGTCATCAAGCTGAATGGGATTGCCCTTCTTATCTAAGCGTAACCACAGGATCATCAGCAATAGCTTCTCTTCCTTTGTCCTGCAGTCTCCCAAATATTCCTGTAGTCTGTTCTTTTTTCCTTGTTTTACAGGCTGCTCTTTAGCATTGTCATCTTAAGATATGAGCTAAGATTCCACGTGTGTATTAATGCCTCTCAGCTTGACCTTTCAACCCCTCCATTGCTGACAATTAGTCCTACATTGTCTTGGATGCCTTGCAGTTTCCTCCACTTAAACATTAGGAAGACAGGGGCCATTGTCTTTTGCCCCGCCACCAATTCTGGATCATCACTACCAATTCCAAATCTTTTCTCTGTCACTGGTGAAACAGGCTGTTTCAGAATATCTGTATTCTATTCCATCCGATTACCATCTCCATTTCAAAGACTGGTAACTTTGTCCATCTCCGTGGATGTGCTTCTGAAAGTGAACTCCTTTGATCATCAAATGGCAATAATTATTATTGATGGGTTCTTTATTGTTGTACCAGGAATGGCCAGTTTAGGTTTGATGCAAGCCAACCAGTTAGTCTTGTTTGTTCATAACAGGTGTGGCATTGGCTTTTGTGTAAAAGCCAAAGTAATTAAGTTATTAAGCAAACACGGAACTTATGTATTAGTTTAAAACAATTCTCTGTATGAACTGGGAAACTGGAATATCTGATGCAATATTTTAAGTAGTTCCTGAAATGAGCAAGGCACATCAAGTTAGGTCAAACTGATTCAACCACAAATAATCCAAAATGCAGCTATTGTTGTCATCAACACCTTTTGGAAAATTACTGGAGCAGTTGTAGAAATTTGATATGAATCTATTATAAGATGCTTTCTGTATGTAGGTCCTACCATTACCCTTGCAGTAGTTTCAGTATTGCCCTAATACCCTTAATCTCTTGGGTGAAAGTTTGTTATGTGGAGAAATATGGGTCAGAATGTTTTTTTTTGCCACATGACTGTGTACAGTATGTTATGCCAGTATACACTGCACTATGCTACTTTTGGCAAGATTCCAGTGTTTTCATTTTGAATCTGAATACTTCTGCAGTAAATCCTCTCTCTCAATATTTTCTCTATCCCGTCATGTACAGGATATGGATGGAGTTGATGTCGCATTATAATTCAAGGTACTCTCTGGTACGTTTTTTCACACACTGTGAAACTTAGCTTTCCTAGAAACTCATGCTTCCTCTAAACTAAACCTCGATCTGATATATTGAATAGCTGAAAAAGCATGCCATAAGCTGAACAAAGAACCTTTCTTAATATTATCAGGAAATGGGACATGATGCCATTGTATGTCTGAATTTGACACATTAGCAGAAAGACAGTATGCTGATAGTTAATTTAGATCAGGCTAAACTACTAACAAATGAAGTGAAACATGGTCTATTTAAATAAGTTTTCAATGTTGTACTCCTTTGAGTAAAGGAGTTGTCACATGTACGTCAATTTAATTTGGGATAAGTGATACGTGGGCCTATGGTACCAATGACAGGCCCCACACAAATGTGGAAGTTCGAGTAAAGCTCACCATCATGCATAAAATATTGATCCTCTGGATCAAAATATGTTGGTGTTCAAAAATGCTATCTGAAAGGCATGGAACAGAATTTATATTTTTAACATGTGTATGTATATGTTTAGGTGTTTGGGGGCAGGCGTGCATGGTGTGGAAGAATACAAGTGACCCAAAGAAGCCCTTGGTGTTGCCTTCCTTGCCCCCTGCTCCCCCATTCCATAAAAAACAATATAGCAGGACGCTGGACAAGAAAATCTGAGGAATATGAAGCACCAGTCTGGTATTTCATTGTATTCTCTGAAATAAGACATAGGAGTAGAAATTAGGCCATTCAGACCATCGAATCTGCTATGCCATTCAATCATGGCTAATAAGTTTCTCGACCCAAGTCTCCTGTTTTCTCCCCATAACCCTTGATCCCCTTGATATGTTTTGGGGAAAGAGTTTGGAATGAACTGCTCCTAAGTTTAACAGCCAACCTCTTTTTCTTTTTCCCACCAAGAGTTAACATAATCAGCCTCCTCTGCATTTCTCGTCCTCAACGGATGGGCAAGATAGTCATTTTGGTGTGTAAAAGAATTGGCATGATGTCATGATTTACCCCTGTGATACAGCAGGTTGTTGCATCCTGTTAGGGTGAAAGGAAAGGCTGGTAGGTATAGGGAATGCTGGATAACTAAAGAAATTGAGGGTTTGGTTAAGAAAAATAAAGAAACATATGTAAGGTATAGACAGGATAGATTGAGTGAATCCTTAGAAGAGTATAATGGAAGTCGATTAGATTACTTACAGTGTGGAAACAGGCCCTTCAGCCCAACAAGTCCACACCGACCCACCGAAGCACAACCCACCCAGACCCATTCCCCTACATTTATCCCTTCACCTAATACTATGGGCAATTTAGCATGGCCAATTCATCTAACATGCACATTTTTGGACTGTGGGAGGAAACCGGAGCACCCGGAGGAAACCAGTGCAGACACGGGGAGAATGTACAAACTCCACACTGTCACCTGAGGCAGGAATTGAACCCAGGTCTCTGGCGCTGTGAGGCAGCAGTGCTGACCACTTTGCCACTGTGCCATATACTTATGAGGGAAATCAGGAGGGCGAAAAGGGGACATGAGATAGCTTTGGCAAATAGAATTAAGCAGAATCCAAAGAGTTTTTACAACTATATTAAGGACAAAAGGGTAACTAGGGAGAGAATAGGGCCCCTCAAAGATCAGCATGACAGCCTTTGTGTGGAGCCGCAGAAAATGGGGGCGATACTAAACAAGTATTTTGCATCAGTATTTACTGTGCAAAAGGATATGGAAGATATAGACTGTAGGGAAATAGATGGTGACATCTTGCAAACTGTCCATATTACAGAGGAGGAAGTGCTGGACATCTTGAAACAGGTAATGGTGGATAAATCCCCAGGATTTGATCAGGTGTACCCTAGAACTCTGTGGGAAGCTAGGGAAGTGATTGCTGGGCCTCTTGCTGAGATATCTGTATCATCGATAGTCACAGCTGAGGTGCCGGAAAACTGGAGGTTGGCTAACGTGGTGCTATTGTTTAAGAAGGGTGGTAAGGACAAGCCAGGGAACTATTGACCAGTGAGCCTGACGTCGGTGGTGGGCAAGTTGTTGGAAGGAGTCCTGAGGGACAGGATGTACATGTATTTGGAAAGGCAAGGACTGATCAGGGATACTCAACATGGCTTGGAGTGGGAAATCATGTCTCACAAACTTGATTGAGTTTTTTGAAGAAGTAACAAAGAAGATTGATGAAGGCAGATGTGATCTATATGGACTTCAGTAAGGCGTTCGACAAGGTTCCCCATGGGAGACTTAGCAAGGTTAGATCTCACGGAATAAAGGGAGAACTATCCATTTGGGCACAGAAATGGATGAAAGGTAGAAGACAGGTGGTAGTGGAGGGTTGTTTTTCAGACTGGAGGCCTGTGACCAGTAGAGTGCCACAAGGATCGGTGCTGGGTCCTCTACTTTTTGTCATTTACATAAATGATTTGGATGTGAGCATAAGAGGTACAGTTAGTAAGTTTGCAGATGACCCCAAAATTGGAGGTGTAGTGAACAGCGAAGAGGGTTACCTCAGATTACAACAGGATCTTGACCAGATGGGCCAATGGGCTGAGAAGTGGCAGAAGGAGTTTAATTCCGATAAATGCGAGGTGCTGCATTTTGGGACAGCAAATCTTGGCAGGACTTATACACCTTAATGGTAAGGTCCTAGGGAGCATTGCTGAACAAAGAGACCTTGGAAAACAGGTTCATAGCTCCTTGAAAGTGGAGTCGCAGGTAGATAGGATAGTGAAGAAGGTATTTGGTATGCTTTCCTTTATTGGTCAGAGTATTGAGTATAGGAGTTGGGAGGTCGTGTTACAGCTGTACTGAACGTAGGTTAGGCAACTGTTGGAATAATGCATGCAATTCTGGTCTCCTTCCTATCGGAAAGATGTTGTGAAACTTGAAAGGGTTCAGAAAAGATTTACAAGGATGTTGCCAGGGTTGGAGGATTTGAGCTATAGGGAGAGGCTGAACAGGCTGGGGCTGTTTTCCCTGGAGCGTCGGAGGCTAAGGGGTGACCTTATAGAGCTTTACAAAATTATGAGGGGCATGGATAGTATAAATAGACAAAGTTTTTTCTCTGGGGTTAGGGAGTCCAGAACTAGAGGTGAGAGGGAAAAGATATAAAAGAGACCGAAGGGGCAACGTTTTCACTCAGAGGGTGGTATGTGTATGGAATGAGCTGCCAGAGGAAGTGGAGGAGGCTGGTACGATTGCAACGTTTAAGAGGCATTTGGATGGGTATATGAATAGGAAGGGTTTGGAGGGATATGGGCCAGGTGCTGGCAGGTAGGACTAGATTGGGTTGGGATATCTGGTCGGTATGGACGGGTTGGACCGAAAGGTCTGTTTCCGTGCTGCACATCTCTATGACTCTCTATAATTTCAGATGAATGCTTTGTGTTTTGGCTGCTGATTTCAATGCCTTGAAAGAGTGAGTGAATGTGTAGTATTGAGGAATTGTTTTGGAAAAAAAAATTAATGTTCAGGTGTACACTGAACCTTAATGAACAGCGCAAATAATTTTGCAACTGAGAGAAGCATAATGAGCTTGTGCAAGAGGCGCCAAGTTAATAGTTGTTTTACAATGTAATAAATTAATCTCTCCTCTTCATTCCACTTCTGCCTGCTCCAACATTGTCAGTACACACCTTCCAATGCCTTCTCCTCTTCAACCTATATGGTCACCTCCAGTGTGCCCCAAGACTCCATTCTTTCCCATCTCCTATTCCTTATTGATTTGTTATGTTGCCATATTTACACAGTCAGATTTAACTCATTACTGTTCTGATCTAATTGGGAAGAGTGTATTGATACTTATGCTTCACCATTTCACATGCCATCATAAAATGTCTAAAATCCCAACAAAACCATCCAAAATAATCAATTTGCCTGACAGACGACTACTCAGGAGAAAAGCAAGTGACACCAGGTATTATCAGTAACAATAAATTGTAACACCTAACTTAAATAAACAAAATCTACGACAATACAACTTAAGCTGTACCCCTTCAAATCCCCTACCCTACACAGACACACAGAATCAAGATTAAGATGGACAAAAGCGAAATGGTTTGACACGTGCTCTGGGTTGAAAAAGAACATAAACAAGGTAAGCAAAATTGTGAAAATCAGAAGTCCAGACCTTACATGGGACGTTATTTTCTCACAGTCCTTTTTAATTTTAGCAATGATGACATGCTGCTATCTGTACAATGACAACAGTCATCGATCAGGTGGACTTGGATCTTCCTTTTGTTAGAATTCATTTGTTTAAGCATTCTTGATTTATCTGTCTTTTTTTTTCCCCCCACAAAAGGGGAGGTGGATACTTTCTATCTGCAGGCTCGAGATGATTCTGTCCCCTCTGCTGGTCTTGGCACTTGCAGTTTTTTTGGTTGAGCTGCAGGTTACAACCAGACTGTTGACAGGCCAAATCTTTTTGGCTTGATTCTCCGATGTTGCTCAGTCTTGAGTTCTCCTTCTTTTTCTTCAAAAGCAACACTATCTCACAGCTCAATAATATACGTAACACTTGATTATTTAGAAGTTTTTTTAAAAATTCATTCCCGGGCTATGGGCATTACTAGCGAGGCCAGCACTTATTTCCATCCCTAGGTTAACCCCAATGCTGAGAGTCTAGAGTCACATGTAGGCCAGACCAGGTAAGGATGGCAGTTTCCTTCCTTTAAAGAGCATTAGTGAGCCAGTTGGGTTTTTCCTGATAATCAACAATGGATTCATGGTCATTGTTAGACTCTTAATTCCAGATTTTTATTGACTTCAAATTACACCATCTGTGTGGCAGGATTCAAGCCTGGGACCTCCGAACATTACTTGGGTCTCTGGATTAACAGTCTAGTGATAAGACTGCTTGACCTTTGCCTCCCAAAAGTTGTAAAACTCTCCTGGCATTTCAATTATAACAGTCCAAATTCCAATTCAGTTTACAGTCCCTAAAAAAAGAAAATAAATAATTTCTTATATTACAGCAGGTCTTTGTTCCATGTCCTTTGCGACACTGTCAGACAGTGGATGATCTAAGTTTGCTTATAATTCGTGTTGGCAAAACCAAAGCAATCCTATTCAGCTCCATCAGATACTATTTCCCCCCCCTCCCCTGCCCTTCAGTTTGAAACTTGGAAAACTGTCTCAAACATCACCAGTACTGCCTTTTTTTTAATCTCTATCCTGTTATTGCTTGGTACAGTACACTCTAACTGATGTTTGTGAATGACTTTGGTTTGGATATAGAATCATTCATGCTTGTTATCATTTTGTTATTCTATGAATTGTAACTTGTTATATAGGCAAATTTAGCAGCCATTTTGGTCCTTAACACGCCCTAGAAAGAGTACTGAGATGTTGGCTGGTTAACCTGTACAGTATTTGGTATTGGCCATTCACGAAGGAATATTTGCCAAAAAATATCTTTGCGTGTCTTCAAATCATACTGGAGTTGGTGTGGGACATAGTAGCATGGAGGTAATGTCACTGGATTAATAATTTGGAGGCTCAGGCTAATGCTGTGGGAGCATTAGTTCAAGTCCCATCACAGCAACCAGTCAAATTTAAATTCATGAAACTTTAATCGATTGTGATTAAAAACCCATCTGTTTCCCTAAGTGTCCTTAGGGAAGGAAATCTGGCATCCTTACTTAGTCTGGCCAGTACATGATTCCAGACAAACAGCACTTTTAACTGCCCTCTGCAATGGCCAAGCAAGCTGATTTAGATTAGATTCCCTACAGTGTGGAAACAGGCCCTTCGGCCCAACCAGTCCACACCGACCGTCCGAAGAGTAACCCACCCAGACCCATTTCCCTCTGATTAATGCACCTAATACTCTGGGCAATTTAGCATGGCCAATTCACCTGACCTGCACATTTTTGGACTTTGGGGGGGAAACCGGAGCACCCGGAGAAAACCTATGCAGACACTGAGAGAATGTGCAAACTCCACACAGACAGTCACACGAGGCTGGAATTGAACCTAGGACCATGATGCTGTGAGGCAGCAGTGCTCACTACTGAGCCACCATGCCACCCAAATTTAAATCAAAAGTAACTGGGGACAGGCAACAAACACTGGCTTTTCTGGCAATGCCCACATCCCATGATAAAGTAAATGAATTTTTATTGTTCACCTGACTCACAAGAGTAGGCAAGTGAGGAAAGATGAGGTAAAAACAATGACTGCAGATGCTGAAAACCAGATTCTGGATTAGTGGTCCTGGAAGAGCACAGCAGTTCAGGCAGCATCCAAAGTGCAGAGAACTCGACGTTTCGGGCAAAATCCCTTCATCAGGAATAAAGGCAGTGAGCCTGAAGCGTGGAGAGATAAGCTAGAGGAGGGTGGGGGTGGGGAGAAAGTAGCATAGAGTACAATGGGTGAGTGGGGGAGGGGATGAAGATGATAGGTCAGGGAGGAGAGGGTGGAGTGGATAGGTGGAAAAGGAGCTAGGCAGGTTGGACAAGTCATGGGGGCAGTGCTGAGCTGGAAGTTTGGAACTAGGGTGAAGTGTGGGAAGGGGAAATGAGGAAACTGTTAAAGTCCACATTGATGCCCTGGGGTTGAAGTGTTCCGAGGCGGAAGATGAGGCGTTCTTCCTCCAGGCGTCTGGCGGTGAGGGAGCGGCGGTGAAGGAGGCCCAGGACCTCCATGTCCTCGGCAGAGTGGGAGGGGGAGTTGAAATGTTGGGCCACGGGGCGGTGCGGTTGATTGGTGCGGGTGTCCCGGAGATGTTCCCTAAAGCGCTCTGCTAGAAGGCGCCCAGTCTCCCCAATGTAGAGGAGACCGCATTGGGAGCAACGGATACAATAAATGATATTAGTGGATGTGCAGGTAAACCTTTGGATGTGGAAGGCTCCTTTAGGGCCTTGGATAGAGGTGAGGGAGGAGGTGTGGGCACAGGTTTTACAGTTCCTGTGGTGGCAGGGGAAAGTGCCAGGATGGGAGGGTGGGTTGTAGGGGGGCGTGGACCTGACCAGGTAGTCACGGAGGGAACGGTCTTTGCGGAAGGCAGAAAGGGGTGGGGAGGGAAGTATATCCCTGGTGGTGGGGTCTTTTTGGAGGTGGTGGAAATGTCGGCGGACGATTTGGTTTATGCGAAGGTTTGTAGGGTGGAAGGTGAGCACCAGGGGCGTTCTGCCCTTGTTACGGTTGGAGGGGTGGGGTCTGAGGGCGGAGGTACGGGATGTGGACGAGATGTGTTGGAGGGCATCTTTAACCACGTGGGAAGGGAAATTGCGGTCTCTAAAGAAGGAGGCCATCTGGTGTGTTCTATGGTGGAACTGGTCCTCCTGGGAGCAGATATGGCGGAGGCGGAGGAATTGGGAATATGGGATGGCATTTTTGCAAGAGGTAGGGTGGGAAGAGGTGTAATCCAGGTAGCTGTGGGAGTCGGTGGGTTTGTAAAAAAATGTCAGTGTCAATTCGGTCGTCATTAATGGAGATGGAGAGGTCCAGGAAGGGGAGGGAGGTGTCAGAGATGGTCCAGGTAAATTTAAGGTCAGGGTGGAATGTGTTGGTGAAGTTGATGAATTGCTCAACCTCCTCGCGGGAGCACAAGGTGGCGCCAATGCAGTCATCAATGTAGCGGAGGAAGAGGTGGGGAGTGGTGCCGGTGGAATTACGGAAGATCAACTGTTCTACGTAGCTAACAAAGAGACAGGCATAGCTGGGGCCCATATGTGTGCCCATGGCTACCCCTTTGGTCTGGAGGGAGTGGGAGGATTCAAAGGAGAAATTGTTAAAGGTGAGGACCAGTTCGGCCAAACGAATGAGAGTGTCGGTGGAAGGGTACTGTTGGGCACGTCTGGAGAGGAAAACACGGAGGGCTTGGAGGCCCTGGTCATGGCGGATGGAGGTGTAGAGGGATTGGATATCCATGGTGAAGATGAGGCGTTGGGGGCCAGGGAAACGGAAGTCTTGGAGGAGGTGGAGGGCGTGGGTGGCATCCCGAACATATGTGGGGAATTCCTGGATGAGGGGGGAAAGGACAGTGTCGAGGTAGGTAAAGATGAGTTCAGTGGGGCAGGAGCATGCTGAGACAATGGTCAGCGTTGAGATAAAGTGAGGAAAAAGATGCCTCTGTAGCACATTTGCAGTACTGCACTGAAAATGTGCATGTGGTTCTTGAATTCGAGTTCTCTTGCGAAAGAGTGGGGCCCTGTCAGATCACTTTGCAGGAGTAATTTCTTTGTCGATGGGGTGTTCAAATCCTGTTTATTTAAGATGACTTGCTGTTTACTGTGAAATTTGTGTTTGCATTATATTGGGTTCAATCCTGGATCTCTCAAATGAATTTGCATGTAAAAGCCTTTAAAAACAAAGAATGGGCTGTGATAGCTGCATGCAAAGCTGAAAACTAACCATGGGTGAGTTGATGAAGGTTAATTGCAGTGTGCTAGAATGTGTATTCACTATCCAGACTCTGTTTTATTTGCCACAAAACAAAAGACATCTTGCACACACATCCCAGAATAGAGTTAGCTGATGTAATGTTTGATATAAATTTACCTGAATTCCTTTTTTCAAAACGAAATCCTTGTTATTTAATTTCCTTCTGATCTTCCACTCCCATTCCCATGCTTCTAAGTTTTTTTTGTCGTGAAGGAGGGAGAGTGGATGAATTGGATGCCACTGCAGTTATTCCATTCAACAACAAGCATTGTCCTGAGATGGCTAGAGTGCCACTTACAGCCTGCTCTCCTCCAATTCGAGTCATAGAGTTGTACAGACCCTTCAGTCCAACTCGTTCATGCTCACCAGATATCCTAAATTAATCTCATCCCATTTGGCCCATATCCCTCCAAACCCTTCCTATTCATATATCCATCCAGATGCCTTTTAAATGCTGTAACAGTACCAGCCTCCACCACTTCCTCTGGCAGTTCATTCCATGCACGCACTCCCCTCTGTGTGAAATGGTTGCTTCTTAGGTCCCTTTTATATCTTTCCCCTCTCACCCTAAACCAATACCCTCTAGTTTTGGACCCCCACATCCGAGGGAAAAGACTTTGTCTATTTATCCTATCCATCCCCTTCATAGTTTTATAAACCTCTATAAGGTCATCCCTCAGCCTCTGCTGCTCCAGAGAAAACAGCCCCAGCCTATTCAGCCTCTCCTTCTATAGATCAAACCCTCCAACCTTGGCAACATCCTTGTAAATCTTTTCTGAACCCTTTCAAGTTTCACAACACCCTCCCTGTAGCAGGGAGACCAGAATTGAATACCGCTTTATAAAAGTGGCCTAACCAATGTCCTGTGCAGCTGCAATATGACCGCCCAACTCCTGTACTCGATGCACTAACCAATAAAGGAAAGCATACCAAACACCACCATCACTACATATGAAGGGTCATGTCACCTGAAAACCTCATCAGATAATCTATTTCGAAACTGGTCTTCAATTTTATACATAAAGTAATAAAGGCTGCACTGGGAATAAAATTATTCATTAAGTGTTCTCAGATTGGGAAATACTGACAAACAGGCCACACCCCAGTTTTCTTCTATTTAAGGTGGAACATATATGGCTATGAAACTTAGTCATCTGCTTTAACGACCCATTTTATATCAAGGTATTGCCCAGACTAATGAGAGGTGTGGCCGTAGTGACACATTTATAGAGTCATAGAGATGTACAACATGGAAACAGATTCTTCGGTCCAACTCGTCCATGCTGACCAGATATCTTAACCCAATCTAGTCCCACCTGCCAGCACTTGGCCCATATCCCTCCAAATCCTTCCTATTCGTAAAACCATCCAGATGTCTTTTAAATGTTACAATTGTACCAGCCTCCACCACTTCCTCTGGCAGCTCACTCCATACACGTACCACCCTCTGCGTGAAAATGTTGCCCCTTAGGTCTCTTATATCTTTCCCCTTTCACCCTAAACCTATGCCCTCTAGTTCTGGACTCCTGAAGAAGGGCTTATGCCCGAAACGTTGATTCTCCTGCTCCTCGGATGCTGCCTGGCCTGCTGTGTTTTTCCAGCACCACATTTTTCAACTCTGGTCTTCAGCATATGCATTCCTCACTACCACCATCACTATCCTGTCTACCTGCAAATCTACTTTCAAGGAATTATGAACCTGCACTCCAAGGTCATCAAAAAAAAGACTTGCAGTCTGAATCTTTGTACTCAGTTCTCTGTGTTTTACATGAATATGTGTACTATGGCATCGCTCATGTTTTATGTAGCTGATAGATGCTGCTGAGTACCACATGAGTAGAACATTTTAATTGGGTCAGGAAGCGTTGAATTTAGGAACTGGCATCTATTGCAGTGCATTAACGCAGAACAATGGTGCATATAATTCACCTCAGACTCTGCCCTCCATTTAAAATGGTGCTTTTTATATTAAGATCTAAAGTATTCCAAGTCCCAATTTGGAGGAGCAGACCTGACGCCCGCAAATTTAAAATTATCGTTCTTCTGTTCAAATATCTCCAAAAGCCTTTCCTCTGTGTATCTCTGTAGCCTCTTCAAGGCACATGTCCCTCAAAAAAAAATTCTCTAATTTCCCCAATCTTGGCCCCTCTGCCTGCCCCACTTCTTTTATAGGCCATCAGGACTGGAATTCTGTCTCTGAATCTTGCTGCTACTCTTTTACTTTAAGGCACTCATTAAAACCTACATTTGACCAAACTTTTATCCAAATATTCCCCAGTGGCTTTGTTTCAAATTTCTGTTATTTTAAAGGCACTGCATCAATGCAACTGTATTGTTTCCATTTCTAATACCAGCTCAATATTGTGACCTCTGAGTGAGATTGCTGACTTCGTATTATTCAGTGATTGCTTTGAATTTTTATCATCAGGATGTGAATAATTGATTGTCTGTCCCTAATTGCCCTAAAACTGCTGCAGTCTATGCTGTGTATTAGGGAGGGAATTGCAGGATTTTGACTCAGCGACACCCAGGAACAGCAATTATATTTCCAAGCCGGGATGGTGAATGGCTTGAAGGGGAAACTTGATGGTGGTGTTCTCATGCATCTGCTGCCTTGTCCTTTCTACATGGTTGAGGCCATGAGTATGGAAGGCTTGGTGAATGGCTGTGGATTTAACCTGCTAGGAAATTGAGTCGGGCTGCCCAGCACCTGTCTCAGCCAATAGGAAGTGGCAACTTTAATCCAATCAATTGGGCTGAAGTTAAAGACAAAAAAAAACTGCAGGTGCTGGAATCCAAAGTAGACAAGCAGGAGGCTGGAAGAACACCACAAGCCAGGCAGCATCAGGAGGACTGAAGAAGGGTTAGTACCCAAAATGTTGACTTTTCCACCTCCTGATACAGCCTGGCTTGCTGTGTTTTTCCAGCCTCCTGCTTGTCCACTTTAGGCTGAAGTTAAGCCTTGGTCTCGGAGAGCAGGTAACAAGCACTAGCTCACTACTTGACCCTGTTCCTGATTTTGTACCATTTGTATATTGATGCAGAGAAGCTGCTGGCTTTAAATTATTAACATACTGGAAATTTTCTGCAGGTCAGTGTTCCGGCTTTTGCATCTTGCAAAACAAAATTATTCCAATCCTTGCCCAAGGATGCAAACATTACTCATGGAAAAGGTGAATGTATTGCTTAAGGATTTTTTAAATAGTGTGGACCGAATTAGAAAGGAAAATATGACTGTTAGTGTTGGGTGGCAGGGGGTTGTACGTAAAGTCCAGGGCAACTTATGCATGCTGACATGTCTGACAACTACCTCTCACATGTGAAAATTGGATCGGACAAGAATTCTTTTTGATTTACACATATGTCTTTTTATAATTAAATTACAGATCAGGTGGCTGATTGACCAAAAGATTTTTTTTATTTCAAAAATATACTTTATTCATAAAATATTCATAAAATATTTGATACACTGTACATTTGGTAATGTCATACATATGTCAACATTCACATACACAGCTCAGAATTTTCATTATTACATACAGATCTGTGCATTTCTCACTCACATATTGAGCTGAGGCGTCAGCAGAGCCCAAATGACTGCAGGGCCCCCTGATGTTCTTTCGACAGGCAGATGTTAAACGGTGGTCTTTCCCCACCGCGCCTTGGCGGCAGCTGCCCCAAGCTTCAGCGCGTCCCTCAACACGTAGTCCTGGACCTTGGAATGTGCCAGTCTGCAACACTCAGTCGGGGTCAACTCCTTCAGCTGGAAGATCAACAGGTTTCGGACCACCCAGAGAGCGTCCTTCACCGAGTTGATGATCCTCCAGGCGCAGTTGATGTTCGTCTCGGTGTGCGTCCCGGGGAACAGGCCGTAGAGCACGGAGTCCCGCGTCACGGCGCTGCTCGGGACGAACCTCGACAAATACCACTGCATTCCTCTCCAGACTTCCTCTGCATAGGCACATTCCAGAAGGAGGTGTGTGACAGTCTCTTTCCCCCCCGCAGCCGCTTCGAGGGCAGCGTGCGGTGCGGCTGAGAGTCCGGGCGTGCATAAATGATCTCACAGGTAGAGCCCTTCTCACCACCAGCCAAGCCATGTCTTGGTGCTTGTTGGAAAGTTCTGGCGATGAGGCATTCTGCCAAATTGCTTTGACAGTCTGCTCAGGGAACCGCTCAACAGGATCCACCCTCTCCTTTTCCCGAAGGGTCTCAAGGATGCTACGTGCTGACCACTTCCTGATGGACTTGTGGTCAAAGGTGTTTTTCTTAAAGATCAGTTGGACTCAGACCCTTCTTAATCTCCTTTTTATTGTTAGATTTGCAAATATTTAACTGAAGTATTCAAATACCACCACACCTTCATGTTAATATGATTAGTTCCATGCCCTTTGACAACAACACTCTGGGAAGAAGGGAGTACTTAAAGGGAACTTGCCATCACATTACAGTATCATCTGGATGAAGTTGCCTGTATATTGCATGGTATGTTATGTTGTATAGGTATTGTATGCAAACCACTATAGCTAAAGCCTATGATAGGTTAACTTGTGTTTTCTATGCCAATTATCCTGGATCTCTTTTTAATCCCCAAGACAAATTGTATTCAGACCTCCTTTTAATGTCTGATTAATTGTATAACTGAGGCATTCACTGTTACATAAAGTGATTTCATTTTGCTTTGGAGACTTTATTTCACCTTTTCAAGGTCAAGTATATTGTGGAAAATGGTTGGTTTTCTTGTTCAGGTGGCTTCTTTTGCACTGTACAGTTCCAATGCAGTTATCAAACAGGATAAAAAGGGATTATTTTATTTTCTGCTTATGTAGAGGCACAGCAGAAGCACTTTTTCTCCCCCTAAGAGATGTATACTAAATATTCCAGCTTGTACACAACTAGTACTTAGCAGCAGGAACTGACTAGAAAGCACTAGAAAGGAGTGTCTGCTGCATCCAGTTCATGTCAATATTTGCTTGTGATGTGTTACTGAATGACACACACACATCAGGTAGGTTTCCATAGCATGCGGTGGTGGCACCCTTCGGACATCAAGAAAAGTGAAAAGTTAAAAGACCGTAAGGGTGATCAGAATTATTGGTACAAGTGGTGCTCCTTGACAGCGAGTTACAAAGCTGTTACTGCACTCCAGATCAGAATTGTTATCATGTCACAAATTTGCTATTATAGGTGGTGATCTTAATTACCTAAAGGTAGGGCATATTGGAACTTCAGCCAAGGCTGAGGGAAAACTAATAGCCTGAGTTTTGTGTGCTGAGTAGGCTGCATTCAATTATGGTAAAAAATGTCACACTGTTTGAAATGGTGTTGAATGTTGCATCATCCCATCCATAGTATTTCCCTCCAGTGTTCTGTTGGAAAGTGGCAACGACTTTGCAGTAGATGATACCAAGTTTGTATTTGCATTAAATCAAAGGAACCAAATATAGAAATGAATCCTTTTAATTCATGGTATTCAGTATGAAAACTACCAACCTTTACATTTCTTGAGATTTTGTAAAGTTTTTGTCCCTTAGAAACATCAGAATACCTAAACTAGTATTACTTGTTCCATGTCTATGTGAAGTGGGCTTCCTTGACAGGCATGTGCCTAGGGTAGGAATCAGTGATATTTCAGTGAAATATCCTGTTGGAGTCAAATTATAAGAGCAGTAATGACGGTAAAATACCACAGATGTTGGAGATCTGAAATAAAAGCGAAGTGCTGGAAATACTCAAGCAGGTCTGGCAGTCTTAGTGAAGAGTTAATGTTTAGAGTCAAACTTCACAAGACCTCACACTGCTCAAACTTATTTGGTTCCTAACTGTGTCAATGCCTCAATCTCCAGCCCTTTTTATGGTTATGTTCCTCAGTCAATATTATTGGGACTGCTGTTGTTTTGATTTCAGGGAGTCTTGTTGCCAAAACTGGAGACTCGTCTTGTGATACTCAATGCAGCTTTTTGCTGCAGTGATGCTGTAATGAGTTATTCATTGTAGATCAGTAAATGATGTCACAATGGCTCCTATTTCTGAACCATCTTGGCTATAGTGCAAGAAAGCAGGAAGAGGAGCTGTGTAGAATGTTGTTGCAGAAAGAATTCTTTTCATTTCTGTTCTGCTTAACACTTCACTGAGTTTTTTTCATATAAAAGGCCCACATTCCTTAATTCTAAAGCTCACTAGTTACAGTTCAGACTTGTTCTTTCTGAGGAGCAGTTTGCTGTTTTAATTATCTAAAAATATAAATTGCAAAAACAGAAAAATCCAGTCCTTCTAATTTCCTCCGTTTGGGTTTGATTAACCCTACTGAGAGAAGTGTGATAAAGTCATGATTCTGCAGTTTTCATTCTTTTTGCACACTCCCTCCCCTTGTTTTTTTTTGAAAGGGGAAATCATTCCCACATCATATTGATGATGTGTTCCCTGGACTCTGTCACTGATATTCCATTCAGACCATGTAGAAAACAAGCAAAAGCTAACTGACAGCTTCAAGGAACAAAGCTGCCAGCCCCCTGAAATGGGCCTGTTATGTAACCACTCAGAGTGCATTTGGGCCATGAATGTAATCCTTGGGTAAACTCCCAACAATCCATCAGATATACAAAAATCCTTTGCTAAAGATCCTCAAACCATCAACCACCCCAAACTTCACAGGTATTTTTCATCTCCAATGTTGATGCCAGTGGTCCTCTGCTTTCTATTCCCTCTTCCTTACTTGACTCACTCTACACATTACAGGTGGAAACTGCTGATCAAACAAAGCTGGTTGAGTTCTAGCCCACAGCATTTTACAGAATTTATCTCTTTGTGCCCACTCTCTCTTTTCCTCCAAAGAGGAGCAGCTGTATTGCCAGGTGCGAAACGGATCTGTTATTTGCAAAAGTTGGCACTGACTCCCAAATGCTAGTTTGCAGACCTTTAGTATACCACTGTCTATTTGAACTGAAAGCATTTAACCCAAGGTATGCCGATACTTCTGCTAAATGAGAAATGTCACACAAGCTAAGCACCATACAGTCATAGAGATGCACAGCAATGGAAACAGACCCTTTGGTCCAACTTGTCCATGTCGACCAGATATTTCAATTTAATCTAGTCCCACTTGCCAGCACCTGGCCCATATCCCTCCAAACTGTTCCTATTCATGTACCCATCCAGATGCCTTTTAAAATGTTACAATTGTACCAGCCTCCACCACTTCCTCTGGCAGCTCATTCCATACATGTACCACCCTCTGTGTGAAAAAGTTGCCCTTTCGGTCTATTTTATATCTTTCCCCTCTCACCCTAAACCTATCCCCTCTAGTTCTGGACTCCCCCACCCCAGGGAAATGACTTTGTCTATTTATCCTATCCATGTCCCTCATAATTTTGTAAACCTGTTTCACTTCTTCTGCTTTTTGCTGCAGTGTAATCCCAGCTTTTATGAGACTGTGCTGATTCACCCCATTGAGGGTGGAGAATGGGTTGATCAGAAACATATCCATTTGTAAAGCTGCCAAATTATTTAGGGTATTTAAAAAATAATTTACAGGATGTGAACATTGCTTGCATATATTGGCTATACCCAGTTTCCCTGTTGCTTTGAACTACTACTGTCCATTAAGCATGTTCACTACTTTGCCATTGGGTAGAGAATTGCAGAATTTTGACAGTGGCTAGGAGGGATCTGCATTGGATATCTAAGTCGAGATAGTGGGAGATCTGAATATGATGTGCTCCTATGCATCTGTTGCCCTTGTTCTCTTGGTAATGTACATTTCTAAAGCACATTTTAATCCCATTCTCCCTGAAGTGACTGATGCTCCAATGCTATAAATTTACACAGGTGCAAACAGTCCTGTCATATTCAGTCACCATTCTTCACGTGCAGAAATAGTAGTTGTTGAGACATTTTGATTTTCTCAGAGTTTTCTCCAAGGTAGCTCCTGGCTCAGAGTATCTGAAATGGAGTGCAGCTGAACTTTAAATATAGTCGCAGTGGCTTGTAGACCAGAAAATCCCAGCACTGGCAGGAATATCACCTCTCCCACCACTTGACTGCACAAGCAGAATGCCAAAAGTTACATAATCAATGAGGTGAGAAACAGAAGATTGCATGAGAAAAATTGCCTAGTGCCTTGAAACTCCCCAAACATAACACAGCCTAAAATTAGGAAAATCAAGTCCATGGATTCAGTTTGGCTTTGGGAGTTTATTAGCGTTTGTAACTGGGCTAGCTAATATCCAAATCTGGCTGCCTATATTTACGTTTCCGCTGATTTCTGTTGTTTGCCATTGCCTAAATTTAGAGGCCAGTTGTGTCCATAAAATTACTTGATTTCTTTTAAAATGTAAATGTTTGCATACTGATGAAAATAGTCAAGAGCTCTGATGAAGTGTCATCTAGACTCAATGTAGCTTGCTATCTCTCTCCATATATGCTGCCTGACCCACTGTGATTTCCAGCACTTTTTGTTTTCAGTACAGATTCCAGCATCTGCAATAATTTGCTCCAAAAATGTATATCAAGATGTACAACAGCTGCAGTTCAAATATGCACTGCCTTAGACCTTGTTAGGGGGTGACGTACATCGCACTGTCGATGAACTATTCCTTAGAATTCCTTTCTGTAGTGGCTTTGACTTTGATGGTTTTTGGTTTTAGCCTTGATGTAATGGTGATTGGAATGGGTAAGAAACCCTGGTGGACAACTCCCTGTGGTTTCTGGCATGCAATATGATAAAAGGGGAAATATAGTTTGCTGAAATATTTTTCCACTCTCAACATTCATAAGTATGTAAGCTTTAAGATCAAGAAAAATCTCATCTGCTTATGAATTTGTACTGCACTACATTACATGTTTCACAAATCAACTGTGACCCTTCATAGTCTGTAACCTTCATTCAATTTCAGTCCAAATGGATAGACTGAGTTAAGTCCCTTCTGGGTCAACTGTGAGTTTCTTGATTGAAAAGGAGGAAGGATTCTCATTCTTAGTGAATGGAAGTCATGTTGTTTCACCTTCAGTCATTTTAATCTCTGCTTGAGTTATATTTACGAAAATGATTCATATGGTGAATACGTGTCAATTTTTAGTTGAGTTAGCTGATCTCGGACTAACGCAGTCAGAGATTGACCTCTTGTTCTCAGTTCAGGAACTGGGGAGAAATTTTGCATCTTCCACCTTTTTATTTAATTATGCAGTGATCCCAAGTAGAAAGAGTGTGTTTAGATTAGGTTAAATATGCGCTCGAGCTAAGAACCTAAATAAACTGCAAGTACAACTATAACATTAGACATCTGCTTTGAAGTGTGCACGTTCTGTCTGTTGTGTCATAAACCATATCAAGTCTTGGGTTTTAAACTGTTGCTAATAGATAAGCCAGGGCGTAGGTGCAGTTACTGTCATACCGTTTCTAATTACAATTCACTATTTCCTGTAAAATGTGAACTTTTTCAGGCAAGGAGTACAGTATGCAAAGTAAATAATTGATTTATTTCCTGTTATGGATGGGGTCAAATCAGCAGATATTTTACATGGAGCCAGGCAAAACGGAAGGGACTCCTTCTGATCAATCTCACTCAGGAGAGCAAGGATCAACTCCCCTCTCCTGTCTATTCATCCCATCACCTCACAATGGGATTTGACCAGCGATCTCTTCCAGAAAGATAGCAGCCTGAAATTCATCTTATTGAAATGGTTGGGCATTTTTGTAATAATAGATATCCTGACTTTGGGATAGGATGGAAAAGATTTTATTGGGACACTGATGTATAGAATAGACCGTCTACACTTTGTTTCCATGTGTTTTTGTTTCTGTGTAAACACTGATATTAAGGGAATTGTATTCCACCAAGCGTCATTCCACCAGGGCAAGAGGGAAGGTAATAGAGATCAGGAAACTGTGGTTAGTCTGAAAAAAAATTATCATTCTTTTTTCCAGATTCCTACATTAGAATTTTGAAAACCAAATCATGGAGGGGCCTTCAACTGTGCAAGCTTCACTGTGAATAAAACTGATCAGCTCTGAAGGAAATTCATACTGCTACCGTTGAGTAACATATTTAACCAGCAATCATGAGGCTGTTTTTTAGGAAACGATTTGGTCCAGTCAAACTTGCCATGGTTAGCGTAATATTTATGATCTTTATTTTCATACTTCAAAGAGATATTGTCAAACGAAGCCCAAAGGATGACTCTTGGTTTAAAGACTTGTCAGGCGGGAAAGACCGCATGCTGGGAATTATGTTCGGAGCGGTGAACAATATCCGAGATTCGATGCCCAGGTTTCAGATCATTGCTCCAGATCGAGGACAAGAGATTATTGATGACAGCAAGTCCTGTTTACCGGGGTTTTACACTGGGGCAGAACTGAAGACCTTCCTTCCTCGCCCTCCCGAGGATCCTAACGCACCTGGTGCTGATGCAAAGGCATTTCACACAGACAATCTCTCACCAGAGCAACAGGAGGAGAAAACACGTGGCCTTGACAAACATTGTTTCAATGCTTATGCCAGTGATCGCATCTCCTTACACAGGACCCTCGGACCAGACACACGGCCTCCAGAGTAAGAGATCCAGCATTTCCATTTAATCCAATTGTCAGGGTTGGGACTCGGGGGGTTTGTTGATGTGAAGAATGGTAGAACCAGGAAATGAAAACTGTTCTGATTTTGGGCACCCAGACTTTGCTTTAAACATTTGGAGATATAAAGACTCCCTCTAGAACATCTGGGGAATTTAAGTGATCTGTATTAGCAAAATACTGACTATCATTCAAACCCTTGAAATGAAGTTCCTATTTCACTATCAAATAGGGTAGGTTTACTATTGTTGATACATACGGAAAAAGGGCTTCAGATTGTCCAAACTCCCGTTCTGTTGGTCTCTTGTAGTCGGCAGGTGGCTTTAACCTATAACCCCTGTCCACAAGAGTTTCTGCGTGTAGAGCCCAAGTGACCCTTTTCTTACTGGAAATGCTTGGGCAGTCCCCTTTCCAGAAGGTGACTTGTTTCCTATCACTGGTGTGAAGCCAAAATACGTCGTAGTAGATTAGATTACTTGCAGTGTGGAAACAGGCCCTTCGGCCTAACAAGTCCACACTGACCCGCCACCCACCCATACATTTACCCAACACTACGGGCAATTTAGCATGGCCAATTCACCTGACCCGCACATCTTTGTGACTGTGGGAGGAAACCGGAGCACCCGGAGGAAACCCACGCAGACATAGAGAGAACGTGCAAACTCCACACAGTCGCCTGAGGCGGGAATTGAACCTGGGTCTCTGGCGCTGTGAGGCAGCAGTGCTAACCACTGTGCCACCGTGTACACCCTTTACATCTTCTATATGCTTTAATGTGATTAAATTCTTGTGCTTCATAGACAGGGGTGGATTGACACAAGCTCAAAGTAAGAGGAAATTCATTATTTCACTCTGTTATACTGGGAAAAGATAAACCGCTCTGGTAATCAAAATGGGATTGTAATCAGTCCATTGATTCTGTACATTTTAGTCTGCTCAGTCACAGTGGATGTTGCCATAACTTGTTAATTTTCCATTTATCCCTTTAAAATGTGGGTAGAATCCTTTAATGCTGCTTTAAAAATAAACTCTAGATTCACAGTTGTACCTTTTGAGTCCCCTGATCCTCAGATTCCTTCTGGTAACATTGTGTATAAGAATAATCGGTGTCTGAGCAAATTAGTTTCCTTTTGGGGGTTGGGGATGATGGAAAGAGGGAAAAGAAACAGACTTCAATCAGTCTGAAAACATCTGACCAACCCCTACAAAATAATGTTGCAGGGTATTTCATGCTCGGATTTGGTCCATTGATAGTGCATTCACCTTCAGGTCAGTACATTGTGGTTAAGTCCCACGCCAGGACTGAAGCGCTTGATCAAGGGGTCTGACTCTTTATGTAAGTAACGTTCCAACCTGAGGATAAGACACAAAGGCAAGCAATTGTGTGTGTGTGTGTATCACAGTGGCACTGTGAAAGTAAAGTTCTGCTTTCAAATGTACTCTGCCTGACTGATATTGACAGTAGATTTTCCAATTGGTGTTATTTTAATGCTGGTGCAAATGAATAGATTAACACAAGTTCAATTTCACCAATTTGGAAAATCTAGAAGGTTGCACACAAGATGGAAAGGGCACCGTTTCCTAGCACACTCATCTCTCACCCTGGAACATAAAATTTACAAGGAAAATAATCTCTTGTAAAATATTGACAGTCTTTCAAATCTGGATTGTCTTGTATAGGTGCATTGAACAGAGATTCAAGCGTTGCCCTCCTCTACCTTCAACCAGTGTGATTATAGTGTTCCACAATGAGGCCTGGTCCACCTTGCTGAGGACAGTCTACAGTGTGATGCATACCTCTCCAGCCATACTCCTCCAGGAAATCTTGTTAGTGGATGATGCCAGCACAGATGGTGAGTTTTAGTAATTCAACAACACTGCATTTAAAATGCCTTGTGCTTAAAGTCAAAACAGAAACTTTTCTTATGAAAATGGAATTATAATATTTGATAATTGCTGATCGTATCTGTTCTATGTAGCAAAAAATTAATAACAGACACTTAAAGCCTTTTTTCAGACCATGGCACCGGCAGAATTCCCAATGGGTCAACGGGTGAAAGCATTCCCAAGTCTCTGCTTATAATTGAATCCCTCATATCTAATAAACATCCAAGTGAATCTACATTGTACCTACTGTGCATTCGGAAACATGGAGCAGGCCATTCAGCCCTTTAAGCCTGGTCCATCTTTCAATAGGATCATGGTTGATCTTCTGTCCCAATACCATATTCCCACTTGAGCTCCATAACCATTGGTTGCCTTTAATGCCCAAAGAAAGATCTCTTTCTCTAATATGTTCAGTGACTTGATCTCCACAGCTGTGGTAGAAAACTCCACAGATTCACTATCCTTTTTGAGTGAAGAAATCTTTCCTTCTCTCAGTCCTAAATGGCCTACCTTGTATTCTGAGACTGTGACCTCTGGTGCTAGGCTTCCCAATCAGGGAAAATATCCTCCTTGTGTCTAGTCAGTCCAACCCTGTTAAAAATTTCTATGTTTCAATCAGATCCTCTGTCATTCAAAACACCAGTGAACACAGGCCCAATTGAACCAACCTCTCCTCACATGACAGACTTGTTACCTCTGGCATCAGCCTAGCGAACCACTTCTGCACTCCCTCTTTTTTATAGTCTTATTATAAGGGTACCAAAAACTACACCCAATACTTCAACTGCAGTTTGACTTTGGTCTTGTACAAGTTGAATATATCTACGTTTTTTTTTTCTTTTTTTCTATCTATGACAGTGTGATGGACCACTAGATCTTTTCCTGTCTGTCAAATGTCTCCATGCTTGATATTTTTACATAGGGAAGGAGACTCCTTGGTTTCCTATTTTATTTCTTCATTTACTTCTGCTGACTCCTTCGAAAAAACTTGTACATCTGCTCTTCTCTTCCATTTTAAAGTCTCAACATGTAAAGTTTGCTTCCTTCCCTTATTCTTTCTTTCAAAAATATCCTTGGACCTTTTTTTGTTTTAGTGTCTGTCTGCTCAAAGGAGCGTGTTGGGCCAAATGGTCTTTTACTTCTCATTTTTATTGAATTGCCAATAGTAATGGCAGCTGGAAAAAGTGGAACAGCGTTCTATTCCCTAGCATTGACGTTACTGTTCTTGACATACGTAGAATCTTCCACATAGTTGGCACTGCAATGGGTCAAAATGCTTGATAAAGGAGTTCCAGATATCAGGAATTTTCAATGACAGAAAATCTCCTTCAAACTGATTCTACTGATGATCCCCCATCCTCCGGGTATTGTGCTCAGTTAGTAGTGGATGGAGAACATCAGTTTTATACAGAAGCAAGGAGCAATAACTAAACCTTTCCCACCACACCCCCCTCTATTTCACTTTTCAGCAAACCACATGCTTGGACCTCAGATGTAATGTCTCTCACATCCTTAGTTGTTAAGCAAATATGGTGGGCAGCCAGAAAAGCTCGAGTAACTTGACAGTTTAAGCAATAAAGGCCAGATTTCCATTCTATTGCAGAGTTTAGAAGCTGTTGTTCTGGCTCACTCTTCAAACTGCACTTTGATCTCTGGAGTGAATAGGGGAAGTGATTGCTGTTGGTTTGTTAATGTCCCACTGATATCCTGCTCCTCCCCCAGCCCAGCTGCTTTCCTGTTCTCTTGTAGAAATAACGTAACGTCTTGTCAGTTAAATCTGTCTTTGGGTTCCAAATATAGCAGCGCAAAGTACTGTGGTTGGTTGAGACTTGTTGCTGTGCCCAAGATGATTTTGCTCAAATCATTGTGCAAGTATACCCTATTTCCTGTTGGGTGATTGAGGAGGGAAGGAGCGATTACAAGGTTCTTGGTAGTCTCATTTTAAGCTTCTGGTTTTTATGTCATGAACAGCATGCAGTGAATTTTTTTAATGTGTTAATCAAAGGGGTATTTGTGCTAGGGAATGAAACCTCTGTTTCTAACAATCAGAATCTGGATTAAACCTCTCAGGGCAGGTCCAACATGAGTTTTAAATATAACAAGGATCCCACTACAGTTGGGTACAGGTAGCAGAAGGAGGTCATTCAGCTCATTATGCCTGTGCCTGCTTCCTGAAAGACTGATTAACTTTGTCCCTTTCCCCAACAGAAACAAATTCTGCTTATGCCATGTTTATTGCGGAGCTTCCTGTGTGTTGAAAAACTTTGGCATTTTTTAAAAAATCCTAAATTCCCCTATTGTTCTTTTTGGAATCTATTTTAAATTCATTTCTTTTAACCAGTATCCAGCAGGAATATATTTTTGCAAATTTCTGTCACCAGTATGACAACATACTGGAATACTGATCCAGAAGTTTGAATAAATGATCTAGACAGTGGGGGGTGGGGGATGGGGGAGGGGGGCGTGTTGGGAGAGGAGAAATATAGGCTTACAAAGCAAGAGGTACTGCAGCATTACAGGGCAGCTGTTTGGATAATGATAATGAGTAGGACAGGAAGGGTCAGAACGTACAAACATTGCAAACAGCTATATATGGGGACTAAAGGGGAAAAAGTGGGTTAAAACATCAAAATTAATGGCTCTTCAATGCATATAGTATTTTGAACAAAATAGATAAATTAATGGCACAAAAACAGGTTAGCAGGTGTGATCTAATAGCACAATGGAGACGTAATTACAAAGAAATCAAAGATCAAAACTAAATATTGTACAAAGGATCAAGCATTCTGGGTAATCAAATATGGAGGACAGGAAAAAATTGTGGCTGTAAGAGCTGTTTTTTTTTTGAGATATTTTAGGTGTTGGAGGTGATTTCCTCAAATTCCAGGTGCAGCAATTGCTGTTTTATATACAGTTGCATTGCTTTGCAACTTTGGGAGGAAAAAGATCAAAATAGCAGCACTTTAAAAAGGAGCAAGACAGATAAAGGCAGTGACCACATGGTGAGAGAAAGAAACCTATGCTACTGTCTGGCACAGCAGTGAACCTACACAATTACTACCTTTGCTGTTTGAGTTCAGGTATCTCTGGACATCACGGTGCGTCTAGGGAAAATGAACAAACAGCAAAATTCACAGCTGACCTTGGAGGAAACTATGTGGGAAAGCTCACAGCACAGGAACAGATAAGTGCATAGTTTTAAGTACAACCTTGCTATAAATCTACAATAGTGAGGACAGGGGGGTTCTTTCTTGATTATATGTTTTATTGAGAATTGTCTCTCAATTAATATTGTGTGCAATTCTGGTGTCCCTCCTATGATGTTTTATGGATGTTGTGAAACTTGAAAGGGTTCAGAAAAGATTTACAAGGGTGTCACTAGGGTTGGAGGATTTGAGCTATCGGGAAAGGCTGAGTGGACTGGGGCTGTTTTCCCCGGAGTGTCGGAGACTGAGGTGTGACCTTATAGAGATTTATAAAATCATGAGGAGCACAGATAAGATAAACAGACAAGGTCTTTTCCCTGGGGTAGAGGAGTCCAGAACTAGAGGGAATAGGTTTAGGGTGAGAGGGGAAAAAACTTAAAAGCGACTTGAGGGGCAACTTTTCTACACAGAGGGTGATGCATGTGTGGAATGGACTGCCAATTACAGCATTTAAAAGGCATCTGGATAGGTATATGAATAGGGATATGGGCCAAGTGCGGGCAAATGGGACTGGATATCTGATCGGCATGGATGAGTTCGACCGAAGGGTCTGTTTCCGTGCTCTATGATTCCATGACTGGCAAGAAGGCAAAGGTGATTGCGGGGGGAGGGGGGGTAGTATTGTTGGTCCAGGATGGAATAAATATGATTGTGAGAAATAACCTTGGATTGGAAGACATGGAGCAGAGGCATGGAATATTTTTAATAGAGAAAGATTGTAGAAAGCTACAGAGCAGAGATTTGATACTCCTGGTGCATAAATCACAAAATGCTAACAAAATTCGGCTAGTGATAGAGAAGGCAAATAGAATGTTGGCTTTTATATCAAAGGTAGAAGACAGAGGATGGTAGTGGAGGGTTGATTTTCAGACTGGAGACCTGTGACCAGTGGAGTACCACAAGGATTGGTGCTGGATCCACTACATTTTTTCATTTATATAAATGATTTGGATGTGAGCATAAAAGAGGTATAGTTAGTAAGTTTGCAAATAACACCAAAATTGGAGGCGTAATGGACAGTGAAGAAGGTTACCTCAGATTACAACGGCGTCTTGATCAGATGGGCCAGTGGGCTGAGGAGTGGCAGATGGAGTTTAATTTAGATAAATATGAGGTGCTGCATTTTGGGAAAGCAAATCTTAGCAGGACTTATACACTTAATGGTAAGGTCCTTGGGAGTGTTGCTGAACAAAGAGACCTTGGAGTGCAGGTTCATAGCTTCTTGAAAGTGGAGTTTCAAGTAGATAGGATAGTGAAGAAGGCGTTTGGTATGCTTTCCTTTATTGGTCAGAGTATTGAGTACAAGAATTGGGAGGTCATGTTGCGGCTGTACAGGACATTGACTAGGCCACTTTTGGAATATTGCGTCCAATTCTGGTTTCCTTCCAATCGGAAGGATATTGTGAAACTTGAAAGGGCTCAGAAAAGATTTACAAGGATATTGCCAGGGTTGGAGGATTTGAGCTACAGGGAGAGGTTGAATAGGCTTGGGCTGTTTTCCCTGGAGTGTCGGAGGCTGAGGGGTGACCTTATAGTGGTTTATAAAATCATGAGGGGCAAGGATAGGATAAATAGACAAAGTATCTTCCCTGGGGTGGGGGAGTCTATAACTAGAGGGTATAGGTTTAAGGTGAGAGGGGAAAGATACAAAAGAGACCTAAGGGGCAACTTTTTCATGCAGGGGGTGGTGTGTGTATGGAATGAGATGCCAGAGGAAGTGGTGGAGGCTAGTACAATTACAGCATTTAAAAGGCACCTGGATGGGTATATGAATAGGAAGGGTTTGGAGGGATATGGGCCAGGTGCTGGCAGGTGGGAACTAGATTGGGTTGGGATATCTGGTTGGCATGGACGGGTTGGACTGAAGGGTCTGTTTCCATGCTGTATATCTCCATGATTGTATAAAAATAGGGAAATCTTGTTAAAACTATGCCAGGCTCTGGTTAGAACACAGCTGAAATACTGTTAACAGCTTTGGCCTCTGAAATAACTCCACAGAGGATGGTATCCTATCACCAAGACATCCTCCATTTACACATAGAAAGTCCTTAACACTGATCCAGCTCTCAGTGAACAGAACCTCTGATGCTCCTGTTTATTCTTTCTTTTTTTCTTTGTGCGTGTGTAGGTGTGAGACACAGTGAAAGACACAAAGTGTACAAATCTTTATTCAATTTCCACCACCAGGAAGATAGGAAAAACACCCGGGTGGCCAGTGACAAGCAGTGCCCTTCACATCAAAAGGGCAATGCTGTGTGATCAAACAGTGATGCTCCTGTTTATTTTTTTTATTTTATTAAACAAACTACAAAAGTTTACAATAAACATTTACAGCTGTACAAGAGACAGCAATTTTACAAGGGAGAGGGGCAGCAAAGCTAGGCCCCAAACCCTATCATTTGATCATTTTACAGGCAGATGAGGACAACCCTCAAATCCCAGACGCTCCTGTTTATATCTGTCAGCCAGGGCTCCCTGATTGGAGCTGTTAATCTGGTCCAATCAGGGAACTCCCATTCTATGAGGTCTACTTGGTTGACCTCATTACAATCACTGCAGTGCCCTTTTTGAAAGAATGATATCGTGGCACTGGAGGCAGTTCAGAGAAGGTTCACTCAGCTGATCCCGGCTATGGAGAGACAGTCTTATGAGGAGAGGTTGAGTATGTTGGGCCTGTATTCATGGAGTTTAGAAGAATGAGAGGTGACCTGATTGAAACATACAAGGTTCTTCAGTGACTTGACAGGAGAGATATGGAGAGCTTATTGTTCCTTCTGCGAGAGTCTAGGATCAGAGGGCAGAATCTCAGAATAAAGGGTCGCACGTGAAAGGCAGATGAGAAGGAATTTCTTCTCTGAGGGTAGTGAATTGGTAGAATTATTTGCCACAGAGAGCTGTCAAAGCCTGGGCCATTAAATATATTGATGGCAGAGATAGACTGATTTTTAATCAGGAAGGGAATTGCGGGTTGTGGGATAAAGGTGGGAAAGTGAAGTCGAGGGTTATCAGATCGGCCGTGATGTCATGGCAGAAAAGATCTGATGGGCTGAATGGCCTATTTCTGTTCCTTCCTTTTCTGGTAATGTTACTTCAAATTTTGCATCTGAGGAATTTAAATTTAGGCTGGTGAAATAAATTTGAAATAAAAGCTACTGTTGGTAACAGTGACCATGAAACTACTGAACTGAAAAAACTCATCTGATTCACTAAATGTCCTTTAGGAAAGCAAATCACCCACTCTTGCCTTAGCCTAATCAATATGGGTCTGAAGGGATATGGTGTTAATGTCACCAACAAGAAATCCGGAGTCCTAGGAAAATGCTCCAGGCACACTGATTTCAATCCTATCATGGCAGATGGTGAAATTCAAACTCAATAAAAATCTGGAATTAAAAGCTGGCCTAATGCCAATGACATAACCATTCTTGATTGTTGTTCTGGTCACAACATTACAGGAAGGACATAATTTGTTCTGGAAAGAATGCGCAGAAGACTTTATTAGAATGTTGCCAGGCTGAAGAATTGTAGCTATGAGGAGAGGTTGGGGTTGTTTTCCCTGGAACTGAGAAGGCTGAGGGGGGGTGACATGATTGAAGTATACAAAATCAGGAGGGGTATAGATAAGAGTAGACAGGAGGAACCTGTTTCCCTCGGCAAAGAGTTCGAAAACCAGGAGTCCTTGCTTGAATCTATGTGACAGAAGGATTAGAAAGAACATGAGGAATAATGTTTTTACTCAGAGGGTAGGCGCTATCTGGAATTCGTGCTGCCTGAGTTGGTGGTGGAGGCAAAGGCCCTAAGCTCTTAAATTGCAGATCCAGGTATTATGTAAGTGCTGTACGCTGCAGGGCTATGGGCTGTGTGCAGGAAGGTGGGATGAGAAAGGGCATCTGGGTGTCTTTGGGTCAGCATAGACAAGACCGACCGAATGGCCCCCTTCTGTGTTGTATGATTTCTATGGTTCCATAAAGAAACCTCTGGGGAAGAAAATCTGTTCTGTCCTGGTTGGGCCTACATGTGATTTCAGAACCAAAGCACTACAGTTGACTTTTAACTGCCCTCTGAAATGGCCTAGCAATCCACCACCACCTCCTTAAAGGCAGCTAGGGATGTGCAATAAATGCTGATCCAGCCAGTGATGCCCTCTATCCATGAATATGTTCTTAAAAACAAATTTCTCTCATGCTGGAAATTTGTATGGGCATCCCTTCAGAAAAAGATTTCGCTATCTTGGGCAAAACATACTATGATTGCGCTATCTTTCTTTCGCATTCATGTAACAGAACTACACTAGTCTGTGTGCTGCTATACAAGCCAAGTAATGCCATTATGACCTATATTGTCCAGTTCTTGCTTGAGCTTCTCTTATATGTGAATGCTGTATTTTTGAGAAAGTTAATTGATAAAATTGCATCTTCTCCGAGATGCAATGTAGTATTTCCTTTGAAATTACCTACAACATTAAATTCAGTCTGAGTACAATAGTTGCAAGTCCTGGGCTGATTCCATGCTATTATTCTTGTTCTCCTCTGTTATAATTTTTATTTTTATGATTTTATGAATGGTCACAATATTGAGATCCATGCAAACGTGTAATCCTGCTATTGCTGGTTCACTCATGTCCACCAGTCAGTATGCTTATTGCTTCCATGTAGAATTGTCATAGCCTCATTTCATCAACAATGCACCAGTGCAAGGGATGGATGTGCCATTATATACAGTCGATTTTGCTGTCAGAGGTTTATCATTGATTTCCATCCATACAGGTCCATATTTGTCAGTATTCTGACTGGTCGGATGTTTACATTTGTTTGTATTTTATTACTGACATTTTTTGCCCCACACACACTTTCTGAGAGTGTATGACGTTAATCGTGGCACAACCTTTTTATTGTTTGACTTTGTCTTTGAAATGTGTGACATTCACAACCTGTTTGCCTTCTGTTCTGAATCTTCACCCTGGTCTGTCTTTCTGCTTTATGTGCTTGAACTTCTGCAGATCTCTGAGATACTCCTTGTTGTTGTTGCCTGCAAGGTGCACATGTCTTTTTGTTTGCTTGTATCCTATTATGATTTCTGGCTGTATCTTTGGAACCAGAGTTCTGGCATAGGCAAGCCCAGTGTCCTTTTCACCACATGATGTGCAAAGACCTCAATGCAGGACAGCTTCACAGAGACTGCAACAGATCACACTTCCCACATGAGCTGCTTGCTTTCTGCATCCTGGCTACTTGCCAATACTGGTTACTTGCAGTTGATGTTGTCAGGTTGCATTGGCTTCATGTTTTCTGTCATCTTTAAGCAGTGTGTTATGTCCTTTTTCTTTAAGAGGTAGATTTGGAAAAAATTTGATAAGCTGTAGCCAGCTCCATTATCCACTGAGACAGTGATTGCCCTTGCCATGGCACTACTAACAAACTGACTAATTGATTATGGTGGCTGTTATCAAACGAGAGATCAGAATTCGCTATCCAGAGCTGAAGTTTAATTTCACACTGATTTTCCAGTATTTTCCATTGTTTACCAGGATCTCAGTGATCCCCTTAAGATGAACCTGAAGTGTTGATGCTGTGTAGTCCCTTGTTTCCAACGGCTATATTTATTTTCACTGCTTTCTTCTCTGATGCTGCAACAACTCAACCTAAAAAGCAAAGCCCCATCCTTCACATAGAGAACTGAAATTTAAATAGGACCTTTGTGGTTTTCCAATTTATGTAAGAGAATTTGATCATATTTCTAATTTACCTTTTCTTTAGCAAAGGCTGTTAATGTCTGGGAGATTTGTAGTAGTCTCACTGATGCGCTGTGCAGAGATTCAGCAATACAGCTACTGTATTTCATTTAATATTTTTAAAATTTCTGCCTTGAGTTTTCAAATTATTTTTTCTGAGCTTTTTTCGTATTGTGTGCTTTGTTTTCCTTTTTGCATAAGCACACCAGAGGTTGTCTTTATCGAATTCTATGGTTGAAGAGGTGCCCAAATCAGGGACTCATTGTTCCTGTATTATTGTTTTTTTTTTCTGGAGTCTCATTGCAGATGTAACACCTTCAAGTCTTGTCTGAATTCTTCTTCTGTGGTTTTCGAGCTTGCATACCACTGTTGTTTTTGAAAAGTCATTGCTGGTCACCATTGTGCAAAAAAAATGCAACATCAGTAAACAACTCCTGATGAAGGGCTTATACCCAACACATCGATTCCCCTGCTCCTCGGATGCTGCCTGACCGGCTGTGCTTTTCCAGCACCACACTCTTTGAAACTCCCATCCCAGCTGTATTCGGTCCTGCTCCTGCACAGCCCAGCTCCAATCTCAAACTTATAATTTGGGTGGGAGGGTGGGCAGATGGATAAGTGAAATAGGGATGCGTCTTTATCACTGACTGGAGTGATGTTTTAAAACTTTATGACAATTTAACCAAAATTTGAAACTGCTAACTAAGTAGTAAAAAGTGAGGTCTGCAGATGCTGGAGATCAGAGCTGAAAATGTGTTGCTGGTTAAAGCGCAGCAGGTCAGGCAGCATCCAAGGAACAGGAAATTCGACGTTTCGGGCCAGAGCCCCTGATGAAGGGCTCTGGCCCGAAACGTCGAATTTCCTGTTCCTTGGATGCTGCCTGACCTGCTGTGCTTTAACCAGCAACACATTTTCAACTGCTAACTAAGCTCAGCTTTGTTGATGATATAACTGATTCCTGTTAAGAGAACATAAACACTGCCCCAAAGAGAATTTAAAATATTTCGTCGTCAATATGCTTCAGTAATCCAACTGCTTAAGAGTTTAACTGAACTACCTTTTTATAATTTAAAACTCTTTTAAAACAATCAAAATCAGGTTAAGCAGCCCCTGACTGGGTAGTTAAAGACAGCCTGGTTATTAGACAGGCTTCAGGTGGCTAACCTATAAAGGTTTTGTATGTTTTGATCAGATTATATTCTGTCACAACTTTTTCATGCTTATAAACTAGTGGCCTTGAAATTTTCAATAAACACTCCCCAACTACTAATAGCTATGCTTTAACAGCCTCATACAGTATGGAAACAGACCCTTCGGTTCAACTTGTCCATGCTGACTGTAATCCTAAATTAATCTCACTTGCTTGTGCTTGGCCCTATCCCTCCAAACACTACTTACTCGTACTTATCCAAGTGTTGTAACTGTACCCTCGTTCACGACTTTCTCTGGAAGTTCACTTCACACACGAGCCACTCTGTAAAAAGGTTGCCCCTTTTCATGTCTTTTTAAATATTTCTCTTCTCATCCTAAAAATATGTTCCCTCATCTTGAAATTCCCTACCCTAAGGAAAAGACACCTACCATTCACCCTACCTATGCCCTTCATGATTTTATAAATTTCTATAAGGTCACCCCTCAACCTCCGACACTCCAGTCGAAAAAGTCCCAGCCTCTCCTTATAACTCAAACCTTCTATTTCTGGCAACATCCTAATAGGTCTTTACTGAACTCTCTCTCCAGCTCTATAAAATTCTCTCTGGTATCTTGCCCAAAGTGTACTCTTGTGACTGCTGATGGGCTGTTCTACGATGGACAGCATTATGGTCAAATCAGTTCTCTCTCTCTCAGTATAAAGACACGTACCGAGCAAATACGTTCCAGTGATGAGAAACTTATTCCAACTCCCCGCCATCCCCTTGAATGTACTGGAGTCTATGAAGGGCTCCTGCCCAAAAAGTCGATTTTCCTGTTCCTCAGATGCTGCCTGACCTGTGATTTTCCAGCACCACTCTAATCTAGATTCTAATTTTTCCAGACTATTTAAAAGAACAACTGGATGAATATGTAAAGCAGTTCCGGATAGTGAAGGTTGTCCGACAAGTGGAAAGGAAGGGATTGATAACTGCGAGGCTCCTGGGGGCTAGTGTCGCCACTGGAGAAGTGTTGACTTTTCTTGATGCTCACTGTAAGTATATTCATACGTTTCTCTCGTGTATCAAATGGGCAATCATGCAATGAAACATAAGCAGTTTTTCTGTCCAGACAAACTAGAAAATAAATATAAACCCTTGCAAGTTGTCTTCTGGCTAAAAAGGATGCTATTCATATTTTTTTTTAAAAAAAAGTCCTGCATCCTGAATTTTGTGATTGGTTTTATTAAAATTAGCCATTTATATTGTCCTATTTACATCCATCGGATGACCCAAATGCTTCATAGTCAATGCGTGTTGTTTGAAGTGTAATTACTTTGTATTGTAGGAAATTGTAGCAGCTAATTCACGTGGAGGAAGTTCCCGAAAACACCAATGACATAAATGATCAAAACCACAATTCTGCCAATCGTGTCCTTGGAGTGATCCATGAACTGTGAATTGTATAAGCTCATTTAGAGCCCCTTTTTTAAGTTTTTCAGTGTTTCTGTTTTAAAATAACAAGCAGCACACATTTATTCTTTTTAAACAAGATAAAAGGTTAATTTATGATTTCACTATTGCTGACAGTTATCCAATTAAAGGATGGTAAAATTATTAGTTAAAATGCAGTCAGATTTAAAGTAATGAAGGATAAAAGTTGGTTCAGTGCAGTAGTCCTTTGGTTAATTTGCCTTCCTCATTTCCCTGTTGAGACATCTCTGTCATGATTTCTACATACAAAATGGTCACTCACAGCCTGCCTTGAACAGATCAAAACATAAAACGGTTGTTGTCCCAATACTTGTGAATCATATCTTCCATGTTAAGTACTGGGTTGCCTAGGCCTGGGGCATAATCATTGTCTTTTAGCCATCGTGATTAACTGTCAACTGCCTGAGCCCTAAATTTAGATGGCTCTCATTGTCAGATTGTGATGAGCTAGAAAGTGCTACTCACGTCTCCATGGGAGCCACTGTTAATAGGGGTTTCTGTTAACCCTTGAATATGTTCATTTGAATTTCAAAAAGTATCTCTGATTTGCTCCTGAGGTAAGTAATCTAGTCGCATGCCAGCATAATTTGTAAATGTGGTCCTGCCTTCTGGAAGCCATTTTTACAAACTATCAAGTTGATATATTCAATCCCTGACCCAATCTCTCCATATGAAAGAAAGGTTGATGAAGAAAGGCCAATCAAAGCTCCTCTACTGCCCTAATATAACTCCTGATTCTCATAAAGCTTGACATAATATTTCCAACATCATCATCGGGTCAGACAGAAATATGACACAGAACAATAGAGCTTGGGAAGCAAGATAGATTTCTACATCACAAATAGATAGCAAGATAGATTTCTACACCATCTGATCTCCAGTATCTGCAGTCCTCACCTTCTCCTAGTTGCTTTTAGCCTTACTACAAAGCCTCTTCCAAGGATGCCGACCTTGAAGAAGTTCTCCTGTCACATTCCTGATGAAGGGCTTATGCCCGAAACATCGATTCTCCTTCCTCTCGGATGCTGCCTGACCTGCTGTGCTTTTCCAGCACCACATTCTCAACTCTAATCTCCAGCATCTGCAGTCCTCACCATCTACTACTTCCACATCGTAAAGTTTGAATAAACCAGTGTCAGTTCTATACATTTGCTTCTTCAAAGGAAAGACCTGGAACGTGAATTTGATCATCAGTTCTAAAGTTTGAAACAGAATGGTCGACAATTTTCAAAACATTATGGAGGTCAAGAAGCATATGCTGTCAGTGAAAGCAACTGAAAATGATACATAACAGTAGTACATGGAGCATTTCAAGGAATATGGTACGCTGTAGTCTGATTGACAAACGGCTGATCCCAAACAGTTTTGTATGAAAGCCATTCTGCAATTAAAAGTAAGCTAATGCTGGATAAATCCTTGTAATTACCAGCCAATCACTAGGGCCCACCTGAGATGAGTTGAGGGCTTTCTTAGCAAAACTGGTGAGTGAAGTCACAAGTAATAGTGGATTGAAATCAAACATTTTTTGCACATCAGGACAAGACAACAGTTTGGAGACCTTTTGTGAAGCACTTTGGGACAGAGAGTTATACAGCATGGAAACAGACCCTTTGATCCAACCAGTCCATGCCGACCATAATCCCAAACTGAACTAGTCCCACCTGCCTGCACTTGGCCAATATCCCTCCAAACCTTTCTTATTCATGTACTTATCTAAATGTCTTTTTAAATGTTGTAACTGTGTCCGCATCCACCACTTGCTCTAGAAGTTCATTCCACACACGATCTACTCTGTGTAAAATAACATCTTGAATGTTGTGAAAGATATTATGTAAATTAAAAATATTTCTTCCTCATTTCTTGTCTCTCTCCCCTCGCTGACTAGGAATTTCCACAAAGGCTGAGTTTAAATTGGTGTCGATTCCAATCTTTAATTCGTGGTAAATTCCTAATATCTTTGGGAAGGCAATAACTGGAAGGAGGAATGAGCTGAATAGATGTAAGAAACAATCTTCCAGGGAGGGTGGATTTGCCAAGGCCTGGGAGTAAGTTACCAGCCTACCCTACTGGTTAGGGATTGTGTGGCCCAAACAAAGGCTTAAGGAACATGAGAAAACCACTTCATAATTGGAAAACTGTAACTAAATTCCAGTTTAATTTTAGTTCATTCCAATTTCTCTGAAGTGTGGCTGTTTTGTTACTTAAATAGAAATAGAAATTCTGAATTTGCTCAAAATACCAGCTGCAATTTATTTCAAGCTGAACAAATGAACACTTGTTAACAGACACAACCAATTACTGAATTTCATTCACTTCTTTCAAGTTTAAAAAAAACTGATTTTGTTTTGGGAGTCCAACCTATGTGAAGTTTACATTTCTTTCCTGAAGAGGTCTCCAATTTGATGTGTGATCTATGTATCTGTCAATATAGTCAATTTACATCCTTCTTTAAAATTTACATTAGTTAGTCAAACAACTGAATTGCACACTAGTGTATTGTGGCCAAACTAGTTTGATTTATTTCCTTTCAGTTGTTTTCTCCATGTAATGCATTCTAGAAATGTCCTTGCTGTTTTGCGGCCCCATTGCGAAAACATTCTGCTAATATTTTTCCCTTTGTCCTAAAGATAGTTACTTGTAGTGGAATACAGATCCGTGATTGCTGGCAGCATTTCATTACCTCATTCAAATAGCCAGTTTTTAAAAAGATATATAAATGAGCCTGAACAGTGATCATCACAGAGCCATTTGCCTATGTATTATATCACTTTGTGTTTCAAGTTGTCCGATCGCTCACTGTGTTTTGTCACCGTGCTAGGTAACATCATCCTCCTCCTCCGGTGAAGCGTTGATGTTCTGTCCCACTTGCTATTTATGTGTCTCAGTTTGTTGTAGTGGGTGATATAATTTCCGGTTCTGTTTCCGAGAGGTTGGTGAATGAAGTCCAGATTTATATGGAGTTCTGGTTTGAATGCCAGGACTCTAGGAATTCCTGTATGTGTCTTTTTTGGCTTGTCCAAAGATGGTTGCATTGTCCCATTGAACTGGTGTCCCTCTTCGCCTGTCTGTATGGATACTAGTGATAGTTGATCATGTCTTTTGGTGGCTAGTTGGTGCTCATGTATCTTGGTGGCTAGTTTTCTGCCCGTTTGTCCAATATAATGTTAGTTGCAGTCATTGCAGGGTACTTCGTATGTTATGTTTGTTCTGCTGGCTGTGGATATGGGGTCCTTCGAATTCATCATTAGCTGTTTCAGTGTGGTGGTAGATTTGTGAGCTACCATGATGCCTAGGGGCCGGAGTAGTCTGGTGGTCATTTCTGAAATGTCTTTGATGTACGGTAAGGTGGCTAGAGTCTCTGGGCGTGTTGTCTTCCTGTTTTGGTACGTTGTGCAGGAATCAGTGGACTGCGCATATCGGGTAACCGTTGTTCCTGAATATGTTGTATAGTGTTTCTCCTTGGCTTCTCATGGTTCCGGGGTGCTGCAATGTGTTGCGGCTCTGAGGGACCATCCTGGAACAGGCCAAACAAAGACATGCGTGGGAATTACTAGAGGCCTGGCGTTCAAACTCCATTAACAAACATACAGATCTGGAGCCCATTTACCAACCTCTCAGAAACAGAACCGGAAATGATATCACCCACTAGAACAAGACAAGACACACACATAGCAGGCAGGACAGAACACCAATGCTTCACTGGAGACTCACTAATGATGTCACCTAACATGGTGATGGAATGTCTGAGAACAAACCCACCAGCTCAGCGAGCAAACAGACAACCGGAAACACGATCTGAGCTACAACCCTTCTCCAAGACCTCAAGCGTCACTTTGTGTTATAGCTGAGCTTGACTTTTATCAGAATTGAACCGAAGAATTGAAAGTTCAGGGTGGTCAAAGTGTGGAATTAATTGTCTTAAAACAGCAAAAGCTACTGAAGTGTTTAAAAGGAAACTGCAAACCTACCTCGGAAGTGAAGTGATTGTAAGTAAAGGCTAGGGATTAAAGTTATGGAGATGAGAGTTCCTGTGTTTAAACAAAGATGGCAAAGTAGGGTGGTTGTCCAGATTGCCTGTTTCAGTACTACTCTACCCAGGATGGGGCAAATTGAACCACTGCCTGTTGGGAATGAAAATTGGAACTTTTTTTTTCTCAAGCTCTAACAGAAACCTTGGCTTTTTCTATTCTCTTAAATATTTAGGTGAGTGCTTCAATGGCTGGCTGGAACCTTTGCTGGGAAGAATAGCTGAAAATTATACAGCTGTGGTAAGCCCTGACATCACTACCATTGACCTCAATACCTTTGAAGTATCCAAACCTGTCCAGTATGGAAGGCAGCACAATCGAGGTAACTTTGACTGGAGTTTATCATTTGGCTGGGAGGCCATTCCACCTCATGAGATAGAAAGAAGAAAAGATGAAACCTATCCAATCAAGTGAGTGCCTTGTACATGTGGTGACTTGTACATGTGGTACATGTGTAAATGTATATTCAACAACACTGGCTGAGAAATGGAATGGGACAACCAAGGTTTGACTACCTAAAGAGATACATTCTTGTATAAGTTATAGCACACCCAGCATCATGGTGAATTAGTAAGATTTACCTAATTATTGCATTTCCACCCAGACAATCTCAAGCCTAAAGAATTGCTTGGGTGGCAAATTGATGGGATAATTTTACTCTGTAAATTGGGTTGAGGTTGGCTAACCCCTTTTCATGTAGGATACTTGCAGTTGTGAAGATGAATTCACAATGTGGTGATTTGTGGGTTGATACCTGAACAACTATCGTCGATACTTTAATGTATCTATATAAAATATTGAGAATATTCATTGGGGAATGTCTGTTAGAAACACAGGTTGAGTCAATGCCCAATTGTTTCACCCAATGTCAAAACAAAATCCTCTTCCCTTATTCACCAGGATGAAGTTATTTTTAAAGTTCATTTTAAAATAACCCAAATAGCATCAGGTTTTGTGATTGACCAGATCAGCGGGTTTCCTCTTGCACTAATAACTCTCACTGTCACAGATGCTGCTGGGTCCTTGCAGAAATGATCCCAACTGTTAAATGCAGCAGAAGGATATGGTATTCTTGAGTTTTGAAAGCTCCTGTGTAGTGCTGTCCTGTCATTTGATGCTTTTTAAAAAAATTCCTAAAACATGGGCCAATGCTCTCAGCTGCTCCACCTACTTCCAATACACTCAAGGATACTGATAGATCTCACTTGGGGCTTATACAGTCAACATAGTTTGACAAACAGCAAATTAATTTTGAATGTCCTATTTAACTGCAGACTTGAGGCCAAAATAACATCTTCTATCAATCACTATCCATTCTTTAATAACAATTTATTACAAAATCACATTTGCAGATATATTATGTGGGTTTAGGGACTCTTTCTTCTTACCCTTACTCCCTGACAAATGTAACAGCTGGTTGAAGCAGTCAGTAGCTGATCATGAGAGATTAGAAAGTCTTGCCTTTAACCTCTGGTCTTTGCTTAATTTGTAGAACTCAGGATGGTAGCAGGTGCCTGGGCTGATTGGGGCATAAAAGGAAGGGATTACCTAGTATTTGAAGTAATAACATGTCAAGTTTATATGTCCCATAGTGAAATAGGCTGTCAATGTTGTATTTTGACATGTGCATTAAGGCTGGTTATTGTGGTAGGGTGCTGGGTAGGGTGGAAGGAGTATCTAACCACATCCAACCAAAGCCCAGGTCTTCCAAAGATCCAAATTGGAGAAATTAACAAAGAAATAAGAGGATAAAGGTCATAAATACACCTAGGCTTTTGTTTCCAGATAATTTACAGTACAATATGGCAGCTAGGGTACTCAAGAATTTGACTGCTAAAATGGGTTTGTGGTTGAAACTTGCCTGATGTTAAACTTCTGTGTGGGTTTTTCAGTTTGTAACAAAATAGATAAAGTATTGACACTTCTTCCCCACCCATAGGTTACAGACTATAATTATCAGAATCATTGCTGTACTGAAGAAGTGCAGCTGTGACGTTGCTAGGGTAAAATTACACCCTTTTACAGTCCCTTGCTCGTATTAAATATTGTAATTATATATTTTTGTGCATAACCTATCTTTTCTCTCTTGGCTACGAGACAACCGTCTTTACTGGAACTGTAAGTAATCCAAAAAGGACATCATCTCCATCTTGGTGGATTATTTAATTTGATTATTAAAGCATTAGAGCTGGAAGCACAAAAGCAGAAGCTGTATGGTTTTGGAGTGAGATCTGCAGAAGGTCAATGGACTGGTCAAAAGGGCACATAATATAAACATTTGAGAATGTATAACCACCAAGCAAAAATTCTGTTATCACTGGACGATTGCAGTACGTAGATAAAGCGTGACACAATTGATAGAGTGGATATGAATTGTAAAGTTGAATGCTGAGATGGTGCAAGAATGTATTGATAGATCTTAATGGAGGACTAGATGACCAGACAACTGCCGGAGAAGCTGGCAGAGCCGCAAACTAATTAGTGAGGCCTTGTGACATCTATGACTGGCTTAAGTAATGATGACTGTGCAATTGACTGGAAGCCTCAATGTTTCCATCTGCGCATAATCTGCTTGCATTATGAGACCAAGGGTACACGTCCATTCCTGTCATTTCCCAGATCTGTACAAGTCCAAGCAACAGCAACATTGTACTCCGTGTTTCTTGCCCTAAAGTTTGCTTTCGGGGTAATTTTTTTATTCATTAATTAAAGGTTTTCACTGAGTCTGAACTTGTGACTAAAATGCACCATGGAAGTTATGCATTAACAGCAGGTGCTATTACTTTGTGAAAGTGCCAGGAATTAATGGAGTAGGTGAAATATGCCGTAAGTTGCTCTGTACCATAACTTGATGGGATATTTGCATCAGTCCTCTGTCAACAAGCTACTATAAGTTTCTTATTGCACATCCAGGTAGTCAATGGTGGATGCCAATTTTTGTGTTGCAACTGACTGAAAGATAATGGTGTGAATGTCCTGGTATTCACATGCTTTATGGCCCTCAGTCTGAGAAGCCAACAGAGGACCTTTTTAAGCTTTGGAGTTTCACCCCAGCAGCCTGAAAATTGTTCTTGTTCTCTTTTTCTAATTCTTTTCAATTTACATCGTTTCTTGCCAGTTTTGCCATGCAGAGTGTCCTTTTGGTGTCTTATCATCATCATCATCATCATCATCATCATTTGTGTTCTGCTTTGAGGCAGGTTCTGGGCGTATTGTCTGCTGATGCTTTATTGTAATCTGTTTTCTTCACAATTTTTGACAGTGGTGGTTTGCTATTGCCTTACACTTGTTAGCGTTTAAAGGTGAGTAATTGCAGAACTCCTCCATTTGTTTATGTGCTAGGAAGGAGAAAGCATTGCAATGGCCTACCTTCAGAGGCTTCATTGAACTGGACGTGAATATGATATTTGAGACACTATCACCTGAACCATTTTTACCACTCCATTCTTTTTTTGCCCCCACCACACTTCCACCAGAGTGTATACAGGGAATAAATCCCTTTTAGGCAGTTTTGGAGTTGAGTGTGCATAGACTATGTTTCGCCAGGGCAGCAATTCCTAAAACTAAAGTCCATTTCCCATAGGAACTTGTCAATGATAATGAAGGTGACAACCACATTCAATGTCATTGGGTCCAACTCCTAACAGTCTGACACTGGAGAGTTTGAACAAAAGCCAAGCTTTTGCATTCAACAGATGACAGATGCCCTCTTCCATAATTCATTCAATCCGGTCTATCTCCCGCATGGAAAAGAGACTCATTGATCAGTTTCCACAAGATTTCTGGCTTCTTCAGAATGCAGGGGCAATCAATGGAACCAACTTGCTGTGCATGAAAGATATAGTCATCGCACTGTTTGCCTGTATGCATGGTGTGATTACTAAATGCAGTAGTGACGCCAATAGTCAAATATCAGTATTGTCTGTCTATTTTATAAGATGTTTGATTTGGATACTGTTTTTATTTCTAATGGGAAGGGTTAGCACTCATTAAATGCGCTAAATGTCTGTAATGTGTAACCTAGGATCGACCATTCAAGAACTGTTCAGGACACCTTTGTCCTTTATCATTCCACCATGAATTATTTAGCAATAGGGGCTAGGTGGATGAACGCTGGGGGACAAAATGTCTTGTGATCTTTCTCTTTCCAGAAATGTTGAGGTAAACTTAAAAAGGAAAGAACACACAAACAACATTTTACAACTTTAGAGAAAGAAAGGCTGCAAGAAATATATGTTTTAAAAGTGATTTCAGAAATTAGGTTGTTTATCTCCCATCACCTCTCCCCTCAATCTGAGCTAAGATCTACTCACTGCTTTTTATAGTGCTATGTAGTTGATCTGCAAGGTAAGCATGTGTAAGTTCCCTAATTTGTCATTGACCTTGTCATGGTGGTAATTTAAGCAAATTACAGTATAAGTACAATGTGACATAGCACATTTGTGCTTGCCATCTAATAGTATGAGTTGTCATATACTTGCAGCAAACCCAGGTCCAATATTATTTCTTTTCCTTTGAACGGATGCTAAAACTTTTTGTTGACTGCAATTCTTTAATCAAGTTATTTTGTGTTTGGAAATGCAGATGGCTGATGTTTATAGCAATTAGTAGTCATTAAATCTAAGCTTTTGAATCTAAAGTCCAGTAAAACTCCCACATTGCACGTGTCAGGAGTCCAGTTTTGAAATAGAGTCAAATAAACCTGTTGGCTAACTGGTCTATCCCTGACATTTGTAATTTCTTAAAAGTACTCATGACGTGAATCGTCAAACAGCAATATTGTGCCTATCTCTTTAGAGATTGTTTTGCTGCACTGTTTGATTTGGACATTGTTTCGAACTCCTCTGATAAATGATTGGCATGTCAATCTGCTTTTAGACACCTGGCTGGATCCAATACTGGGTAGAACAATTCATAGAATTCTGAAACCAAACTGCGAAGTGATACTCAGACTCCAATGAGTACTAATGCATCACATTTGTCGATGGGCGAGGATTATTGGAAATATCAGGCTGATGCAATGTTGGGTTGCAATGTCTGACAGTAGAGGTGAAGTGCACGGGTATAGAGAATTCCAATATGTACCTGACTCTAGAGTGCTTGAGAATGCCACTGCATGCAAAGCAGAACAGGATTATTTTCACTTTTGAAATAAAAGTACAAATTTAAAACCAAATCTAGTTCAATTGAACAAATAGTCATAGAGATGTACAGCATGGAAACAGACCCATCGGTCCAACCTGTTCATGCCGACCAGATATCCCAACCCAATCTAGTCCCACCTGTCAGCACCCAGCCCATATCCCTCCAAACCCTTCCTATTCATGTACCCATCCAAATGCCTCTTAAATGTTGCAATTGTACCAGCCTCCACCACTTCCTCTGGCAGCTCATTCCATACATGTACCACCCTCTGCGTGAAAAAGTTGCCCCTTAGATCTCTTTTATCTCTTTCCCCTCTAGTTCTGGACTCCCCAGCCCCAGGGAAAAAGACTTTGTCTACTTACCCTATCCATGCCCCTCGTAATTTTGTAAACCTCTATAAGGAAATGTTGAGATGTGTGTGCCGTTTTTGAATGGTGTCAGATCATTCAACAATATAATGCTACTAGAATCCGAAATGTTCAAGGTCAGCCTGTGTTTACTTAATTAAAACACTAGTATAGGCTGAGTATTGTTATTTTTATCACTGCATCTGTTTTATGCTCTTACCATGTTTCTGGCCATGTTGAATAGCTCCGTTCTATAACTTGACTCCAGAAGAATTGAAGAATTAAATTCCTAAGGAGTGGCGATTCCTGCATAACCCCATTTACTGCTTCAGGAGTCAGCTCATGGGAAAGCATTAAGTAATGGGCACTTACCTTGAACTGTCAATATCACTATTTCGAGGGATATGGCAGAGAATATAGATGTGTAAGATCTTGGAGATATCCCTGTCTTGTCTTCATGCTGCTTATATCAGTGGGCTCCCAAGGTTGTGCTACTTATGGTAATGTACAACTGCTTTCATGTAACTGAGAACAAGAAGAATGTATATTATACCAAAGGAATTTCAAAAGCATGATAGTATCTATTGAGGAAACAATGTCACTCTCACTGCAGTGGTTCATAGTCAAGGTCCATCACCACTTTTTCAACAACTGTGAATGGGAAATAAATGGGGTCTTGCTATGAGTACCCACGTCCTGAGAACAAATGACAAAAAAATCTCAGCGCAAGCAAGATAAATATGTATTAAAACGTGTTGTCCACGAGTTTTAAATTGCTGAATAAATAAGATAAATTTTACTTCATTTGAAAGCAATACAAATATTGTGGGTCTTCTCTGTCGAGATAGAGAGAGAGCGGGACAATGTCTCACTGATCATGTGGGTGAGCTTCAACTCGGCACAAAATTAAACTATGCAATTTCTCTGCGGCCACTACAGTTGATATTTAGTTTATTTTCAGGACTCCTACGTTTGCCGGTGGCCTCTTTGCGATCTCCAAAGCTTACTTTGAGCTGATTGGAACATACGACAACCAGATGGAAATATGGGGAGGAGAGAATGTGGAAATGTCATTCAGGGTAAACGCAAATGCTTATGTTTATAATGCTGACCCCTTGGTTTTGTCTGTTGAGATTTAAGAATGAGTGAGGTCCTTTGGCCTAATGTATGAAGGTGCTGTCTGTTGTTATAGTGGGGTGGGTGGGGGAACAAACACCTCAGACACTGTTCCTGCTGTTGATCACTATCCTGTGAGCTCAGCTGGAAAGTGTGTGGATGTTTGATGAGAACAGAATCCAGTGTGGCTCTGATGCTTACAGGACAAAACCCAGGATTGCGCATAAAGAATGGCTATCTCCTATCATAAGTATTTGACATTGGCGAAAAAACGTCTTAAGTATTTTTGTTTTATCAAGTTTAATGGTTTGGAACATTTTACATTAAAATATTTGCTTTGTTCTTGCAAATTATAATTATTCATTAATTTTGATATTACTCTAAAGCAGCTGACAGAAGTTCTTTTGACCTCAATAGTAAGTCTCACTGGTACCATTTCAGCGTTTTGGGTTCTGGAGTGAATTTCCTGACAATGCCTTTGGAGTCTGTTAAGATGAGGATTCTGCAAAGTCCTTATTGTTATCTCTGCTGGAATAATGACTGTCTGTCTGGCCAGTGGAAAATTCAGCGTCTGTCTTGAATGCATATGGTACTACAGGCCCTCACCAACCTGTGAAAGCAATCTGAAGCCCATCTAACCTACACTATTCCATTATTATCCATATATTTATCCAATGATCATTTAAGTGCCCTTAAAGTTGGCGAGTCTACTACTGTTGCAGCCAAAAACTGACAGGCATCAGCTGTGACTCCATAGTAATACCCAAGTCATGAGCTTCTTGGTTCAAGCGCCACTTCAGAATTTGAGCTCATAATCGAGGTTGGCACTCCAGTGCAGTACTGACCGAGTGCTACACTGTAAGTGCCACCTTTTTGTTGAGACAGTGTACACCCACTTGGGTGGACATAAAAGATCCCACAGCATTATTTGAAAACAAACAGCCAAATTTCCTTGTGTCCAAGCCAACATTTATCCCTCAACGAAAATCTAAATCAAGTGACATCCGTCATCCAATCTGGTCATTTATTTCATTGCTGCTTACGGAATATTGCTATGCGCAAATTGACTATTGTGTTGCTTACATTATAACAGTGATTACATTTCAGAATGACTTAATTGGTTGTAAAGCATTTTGAGAGGTCCGAAGGTTGTGAAAGGTGCTTTGTAAATGCCTGTCGTAGGAAAATGAAATTATTCCTAATATTTTTAAGACCAGATGGCTGCTTGGCAGAAAGCTGTCATTTTATATGCAGCCTCCTACTCTCCATAGCCTCCTTCACTCATTTGTGCCCCCCTTGGTGGCCACGTGTTCAGCCATTTAAGCTCCACACTCTAGAAAGCCCTCTTTTAAAGTGACCTACCTTACCAAGCTATTGGTCACTCCTCTTCTTTGTCTCTTTGTTCTGTCTAATGACACTTTTGAGAATTGCTTTTGATCTTCTCTGCTAAAGGTACTGAGTAATTTGGGTATTTGTCAGGTGTGCTGGACTCTTGTACTGCAACCTAGCCATTTCCTCACTGAATCAGTTTATTCTGTTCTTGAAACATCCTCCATCAATCACATCTAATGCAATATTTATGTTCAATGAGCAATATAATTTAACCATGCAAAAAATGGCCCTGGCTTTATTTTTGGGAAGATTCAGGAATGTTTGGTAATTGTGCAACATAAATCCGTGTTCCTCCCAGATTGTCGTCTAAATTACCAAGCCCCTCTTTTTAATGAGATTTAGAGAGGAGGTGTTTAATTCTGCATTGATTAATACTTTGTAGTGGAACTGGACCCTTGTCTCATTTGGAATGAAAATTGAAAATTACAAAAGTAGTAATGTAAAGGTGATCTTGGCTGAGTAATGGGAAATGAAGACACGTTTGCAGTAATTTTGTTTGGACAATGGAAGGGCCAGGTTTGTTCACTTGAAATGTTGTTCCTCTAAGCTTGTGAATATAGAACATGCTTCAATGTAAGTAAACATTATATAAAAATTGCTCCCTATTAGTTGGCTGTGAAAAATAATTCATTTTGGAAAGCAGCATTTCTATCCACTTAAACCTACATGGAATGTCCAAGTTAATTGACGAAACTGATGCCTTAGAGTTAGATGTTTGTGCAGCTAAGGCAAACTCTATCAGAAGGTGACAAAATAGAACTGTCATGCACGTCACAGTGATTCATTCCAAAGATTTTTTTTAAAAAACTCAACTGTTTTACTGCTTGTCAGCTTTTTGACACTGAGACTGGCTGATGGACTGGATCAGTATCCATTCTGTAAAATAGTATGGGGTTTGATACCTGAATACTTAAGGAATTCTGGAACATGAAGGGTTGTATTTCAGCTGAAACATTAGCCTCAGGACCTTATCTCCCCCTCCAGTGGATAGAAAAGATGTCACAGCACTTTTACAAAGGAGAGAACTTCTCCACAGTGCTCTGGACAGTATTCATCCCTGAACTAATTATTACATTGATGTCAGTGGGCATTTTGCTCTGCAAATTGGCTTCTGTGGTTCCTACATTACAACAGTGATCCACTTAAAGTACTTAATTTGCTATAACATTGTGAAAAGTACGATTTAAATGCAAACTCTTTCTATCTACCATTTTGAAAAGAAAACACTCAACAGTGCGATGAATGGTTGTGGTAGAAAATGGATTCTCTTTAAATTAGAGTAAAATGAATTAAATGGCCTTCCTTAACTCTGCTGATTTTGTAAATGATGTAACAACTGGAGACACTTTTTTTTTAAATGTACAGCGTAGTTTCTCATGGGAACACAATCAAGTTGGGAAGACACAGAATGTTAAGAAATATAACGGAGGGAAAGCTCTTTTAGGGATGCTTAACATTGGTTGTAGGGTAGCATTGGTGGGGTGCACAGGAAGAGATGAGCAGGTTTACTGAAATTTATCCTAAATTTGGCTTCTTTATCAAGGCACCAAAGTCAGAATGCTGCTTTCTGTGAAACCATATATGTTTGGATGAAGTGTTGGTGTATGAGATGTGGGGAGAAATATTATAGATTTTAAATTGAGACTACTCAACAGTCTTGGAGAAGCTAACTTGATTGAGCATGCAAACATGAAAAAGATGAAGATACATTTTATAACTAATTAACATACTCCGTACCTGTACTGATGATTCACACTGTCTGAGTCCATAACCCCTCAGTCTGTTCCCTCTGATCACGCTGTCTTCAGCCACTATTCAAAGAAAAATAAAGTTAAAAATCACACAACACCAGGTTATGGTCCAACAGGCCTATTCGGAAGCACTAGTTTTCAGAGTTGTGTGATTTTTAACTTTGTACATCGCAGTCCAACACCGGCACCTCCAAATCATGTCAAACAAAAATATATATTTAAACAGTATGTTGATGGTTACAATCTTAATGAGGTCAATTTTTATTTAAAAGTTCCAGAACCAAGAGTCTTTCTCTTCAAATGGGAAAATAAAATCTATTATTTTGTCCCATGTTTTATTCCGTGTGAAAAAGGTTGAAAAATTGCCAAAATAACTGGCAATTGGCCAAATGTCCAACAAAGATAATTCTGTATTAATTTTTTTAACTGATGTTTGGCATTGGCTAATGGCATATTGACTGACTGCTTTGTTTTAGGTCTGGCAATGTGGTGGGCAGTTGGAAATCATTCCTTGCTCGGTGGTGGGCCATGTGTTCCGTACCAAGAGCCCTCACAGCTTCCCAAAAGGTGTGCAGGTAATTGCCCGCAACCAAGTGCGCCTGGCTGAAGTCTGGATGGATCACTACAAGGAGCTGTTTTACAGGAGAAATCAGCAAGCAGCAAAGATGGCACAGGAGGTGGGTGATACAACTGGACTTTTTTTAAAACCATCAATTATAATCATTTTAATTTCTCCCCACCAAATAATGCTTGGTTAAGGAGGGTTCTTGTGAGCAAAACCACGCCCCCTATGTTCCAGTTTCTCTCTTAGAATCCTCATTATGTATCTCTTGGGTTAATCATCCTCAATTGCAACTTATTGAAGTTGACATAGTCTTGCATTACACTACTAGATACCTTTTCTGAATATTAGACACAGGTAAACACTGACCACTATAGTCATATATTTACTATGAATAAAGAGAGTACAAAGTCCAACAAATGCTCCCTATATTAACATAAACAGGTGAAAGTCCATAATGCATTCTATTGTTCTTTAGTCAAAGTAACTAAGGAAACAACTTTCTGAAGGTTGACAGAGCAAATCCTGAGGAAAATTTAATTTAACAAGGGACAATTTCAGGTGCATTCAACAAAACCATTAAAGCAGAGTGAGAAATATTTCTTTGACCATAGAATTTTGAAAAAAATGACTGAACTGTTTGAGGACTTTGTTCACTTGAAAGATGTAATACAACATTATATTCAAATATACAATAGCAGGGCAGCTATGGGGATGGATGGAGTTTACATGATGTTAGAAGAGAGATGTTTTCATCAATTGATCAGAAGGATGTAACAATTATAGAATCAAAATAATCATCTTTAATTACAAATGCAATTATAACATTTACATGGTTATAATCTTCTTCTGTTCTGTCACACACACTCATCCATCCTTTGCCTCCACCCCCTCCAACACCCTTTACCTGTTAGACTGATCAATTATCTTGTCATTTCTTGCCATGACAGACAATCTGACTTGACGCACTTCCAGTACACTATGATAATGGCATACATTCCATGTAATACACCAAGATAACCACTATGTGGGAGTAGAATTTAGCAAGACCAGAGTATTATGACCAAAATATAGTGTAAAGTGGGTAAAATAAAAATCCAGTTGGAATCTCAACACTTTTTTTTCTTGATGAAGCATGGCATCTCTCAGAAAATGGCTGAGCACAGTCCTGATTTAAATGTGTGAAATATATTTTTGTTCCTTTTTTCTCTTCACCAAACGAACCACCTCAAAACAAGCCAACAAAACCCACCTTCCAGAGGAAAATAAGTGCTAGATTTGGAACCTATTCTGTCATGAGGGTGTTTTATATTTAGTATTGTTTGGAGCATTTAGGTTTTGAAGGATTTTCTCCCCCAGGTTTTTTGGACATACCTGGAGTGGCTTATTTAAAACAGGTTATTTAAAATTCACTGGATATCGAAAGTCTTTTTTTAAACAAGGCTTCCTGTATATCATATGATGGGTGATAACTGCTTTCTTGTAGACACCAGCTTGGGTTGTTTGGAACAGTGAGTGGTTGAATAGGATCTTGTTTTATGTGGTTGAGTTGGAGGAAAGCCTGCTATGGACAAGTCTCAAAACATTCTATGCTTTATCCTTTTGCCTTCAAGAATAACCCATTGGCAAAAATGACTTTCATTTTCAGAAAGTCAAAGAGCTTTCTTTCCTCCTTGTTTTCTTTCCTATTTTCCTTAAGGCAGTGTTTAAATATATATTGTGTGGATATTTAGAGGGATGAGCATTAATACTTTAATATTACTGATTGTACATTAACAAAGTATTTTAGTTTTATTGAATAAGTTTTGGTTTGATAATATATTTAGTGAGAAACCTGATCAGTAGATCTTGTTATCTGACGCATCTGGTCATCGAGCTGATTGAAAGAAGTAACTTTACATTATGACTTGTGGAGTAGTGGAACTAGACCAATGGTGCTCTCCTCCAGCCTCAGTAGTAACAATCTGTTGCTCTGGCTTTTTTTTTTAGAAAAGTTTTGGAGATCTTTCAGAAAGGTTTCAGTTGAAAGAGCATTTAAAATGCAAGAACTTTACCTGGTACCTGCAAAACGTGTATCCTGAAATCTTTATACCTGATTTCTCTCCAGTGCGTTATGGGGCAGTAAGTAAAATTCTGCATTTAAATAACATGTTTTTGACTGTTTAAAGCAAAATTGACTTGAAGCTCAGTGATGCTTTGTAACCTGTTTTGAAATTCACTTTGCAAAATGTTAATGGACCTTGAAATTAGGTTGCGTTTGTAGCCAATGCCACCACGAGGGGGAGCACCACACTTGGTTGTGCAGAATTGATGTGACACTAATAAAACAGAAGAGTGTTCACTAACATTGAAAAGCTTATGGTGACCCAGGAGATTGTCTGTCTAAAAGCCTTGTTTTGTTCCAGTTGCAATTATATGTAAAATGTCTTGGAGTTCATGACCTAGATAAAACCTCCTTCAGTTAGCTTCACAACAGAAAGGTGAATCCAAACTGCTTCTCATCTAGGTTCAATCATGGTTTATAGCCTACATCACATAGTGAAGTGAAATTGCTTCAGAATAATGTAAAGTATGCAACAGATGTCATGTCTGCCTTCTATCCTCAAGGTATTCTTTTTCTCTCCCATGAATAATGTGACATTAGAAGATAAGAACTGGTAACAGGAGTAGGCAATTCAGCCCTTGAAACCTGCTCCACCATTCAGTAAGATCATGGTTGATCTTATCTTTGCCTCGACTGCACTTTCCTGCCCGTAATCCTTTAAATAATCTCTCTATCCCGTCCTCAAATTTATTCAGTGTCCTAGCGTTCACTGCACTCTGAGGAGTGAATTCCACAGATTCATAACTCCTTGAGAGATTGAGAGATGTAATCTCTCCTCATCATCTCTGTTTTAAATTTGCTGTCCCTCTCATGAACTACAACCTCTCATTTTAGATTGGCCCACAAGGGAAAACATCCGCTTTATACCTACTTGGTCAATCCCCTTTAGTGTCGTCTTTACTTCAATTTATTCTCCTCTTAATCTTAACTCCCAGCAAGTACAGGCCTAAACTGCTAAGTCTCTCCTTGTATGATATGTCTTTCATCTCTGAAATTAATCTAGTGAACCTTCTCTCTACCACCTCTAATTCAATTATATCCTTCCTCCAGCAAAGGGACCAAAGCTGTACACAGTACTCCAGATGCAGTCTCAACAATACAACCGTACGGTTGTAACAACACTTCCCTACTTCCCTACTTATCCACAATAAACACCCTCTGCCAAATTATGACCCATGCAATTAAACTATCCATATTCATTTTCAAGTTTCTTTCTTCATTGCGACTTCCTTTCCCACCCTTATTTAGTGTCATCACAAATTTAGTGATAGTACTTTCTGTCCCTGCTTCCAAGTTATTAATACAGAAATTGTCAGTAGTTGGGCCCAGAGGTCCAAACCCTGTGACACCCCACTAGTTACAGCTTGCCAACAAGACGATGACCCACGTCACAGGTCCAACTACACATTGCAGTGCCCTTTTCCTGCTTTGGGAACATATGCTCTGTTGAAATTATGCCACAGGGCACTATTACACGGATGCTTTACTACATAGCTTAAAATTCCTCTCTCTCCTTTAGCAGAGATATTAATTCATTTCAGCTAGCAGTGTCTGAAGACCTATCTCTGCAATAAGCAAGTAACCCATAGCAATGTTAAAATTCCATTAAATATTCTTCAACATTCAAATTTTAACAATGTTCCTAATCCCCACACATTCTGAAGTTTTACAGCATCAAAAAGGTCAAATTTGAGAGACTACAAATTGGAGGGTTACCTAATCTACTCTGTACACTTCTCAAATTGTCATTTTCTGAACCCATTAATAATTTTCCCTACACTACTTTTAAAATCTATGGAATAAACGTCTTGGGAGAAGCATGTGTGTCCATAATTACTGGTGGGTGTTTTCCTCTTCAACCCGTTTTAACTATAAATAATTTATTATAGTTGCATTTATTTTAATTTTTTTGGACTTCTTAGTAAATTAGCGTTCACTATAAATGATTAGAAATGTTGTGATTGTTCAAACTCCATCATTTTTGAATTTCTTCCTTTAGCAGCCCTCTTTGCCAGTGTTCTAAAGTCTCCCCAATATCTCATTTGTTTACCCCTTTTATTACTTTCTGCCTCCTCCTTCACGCCTATTTTGCTAACAGCTGCCTTATAAAACATTTAAGTGCCTCTCTCTCTATGTAATGAATGTTATAGAAATGTACTTTCAATTAACGAGCTTGAGATTCAAGGTTAGAAATGATTGTGATAACGATAGAAGCATATAAAACTCAGATCAGGTGTTGCAGTTAGTATACTTCTATATCAGAGAAAGAGATGACTGGTGATGGTTTATCCTGAGGGTCACCACACCTCCGGTGAGCAGAAAAGGAGTGTCCTTCATGGTTACCTCAGCTGGTGCGGGAATCAAACCCACGCTGATGGTGTCATTCTGCATTGCAAACCAGGCATCAAGCCAACGGAGCTAACTACGCCCCATAACTGCACTGGCTGAGGTTACCATAAAGGACTGTCCTTCTCGACCTCTCCCCTTGCTGAAGGTGTGGTAACCCTTCAGTTAAACCACCACCAGTCCCCTCTCTCTAATGAGAAAGCACTTTAATACTTTCTATCCCTGCATCCAAGTTATTAATACAGAGATTGTCAGTAGTTGGGCCCCAAGGTCCCAAGTCCCCTGTGACTTTACCTTTATATTTTTACTACTGTGTCACTAAATGTTTCTATTTTTAACACCAGGGTAATGGAATGTTAAAATTATTTTCCTCTCCCCAAGAAGATAGTGGTTGCTGGGATAATTGGGGTATTTAAGAATTGTTAGATTTTTGATGGGCGGTGGTAATGAGGGAAATGGAGCTTAAGATGAGGATATGGAGTTGAGGTCTATGTCAGCTATGATCTAACTGAATGGTGGAACAAGCTTGAGGGACTGAATGTTTTTTTTTGCATTCCTAAATGTGGCATAGGCACAGTCCTATTCTCCCATTGTTACATTTTCAAATTGCTCCAAATTTACTTCAACACAGGATTACAGACTGCCCAACTGATGCCACATTTGATTTCTTATTGTCAAATGCACAGTGAAAGGTTCTGTATGCAGTACAGGCAGATCATACCATACAAACTGCATTCGGGTAATAGAACAGAGTGAGGAATACAATGTTAGGGCTGCAGAGAAGGCACATAAAGAGTGAGATCAGCATTAAATTTAAAATTTGAGAAGTCCATTCAGCAACCTAATAGCAGGGAAGAAGCTGTTCTTGAACCTGTTGGTACCTGTGTATTTTAAGCTTTTGTATCTTCTGCTTGAAGGAAGAGGTCAGAAGCGACTATAATGGGGTGGGAGGGGGGTCTTTGATGTTGGCTGTTCCCGAGGCAGCGAAAAGTGTAGATGGAGTCAATGGATGGAAGGTTGGCTTGTATGATGGAGTGGGCTGTAGTTTCTTACAGTCTCAGGCAGAGTGTTTGCCATACCGTAAGATCCTTCATCCTATCGATATGGGCTGTATTTGAACCCAGCTTCCAGGCAGTGCAGATTTTATTCTGTTACAAAGGTGGTTAGTGCATTGTTAATCACTCTTCACTGCATATTTCTTCCCATTCAACAATTTTGCAATTTGATAGTTACAGGCCACTAAAATAACTGAACTTTTCATCAGCTACATGTTGTTATTTTACAGATTAAAAACCAGGGAACGGGAAGCTGCCTGGATGTTGGGGAAAACAATCATGGTGGGAAACCTCTGATAATGTATCCATGCCATGGAATGGGAGGCAACCAGGTACTAAGAATGGTCATTGAATATGCCAGCTGTGTTTGTCAACCACTCATCTGTGTGCTAAATTGTTCTGAGTTAGATGGTGAAGTACAAGACACAATTCTTTTCCGAATAGTAGCTTTATTTACGTGATGTAGCCTTACAGATGTCTGCCTCTTAACTACCTAGAAGGCCACCTTGTGGTGCAGTGGTGGTGTTCCTCCCACTGGACTGAGAGGCTTGTTCAAGACTCACCTACTCTAGAGGTGTGTAATAACATCTCTCTGAGCAAGTTGATTTGAAAAATAGGTGTAAAGACAAAACAGAAAAGGTATTGTACCTGGTAGGGTAGATTTTTTTTTCCCTGTGCGTGGAGCCTTTCTGAGCCTGTAGGGGTTGGCTCCGCAGTGGTTCTTTCGGCGTACATAGACAGCATGCTCCTCATGTTCACCAACCCAGCTGACCTGGGAGGATGTGCAAATGCCAGACGGTGTATTCAGCCATGTCTTCCATCAGTAAAAAGTGAGGTCTGCAGATGCTGGAGATCAGAGCTGAAAATGAGTTGCTGGTTAAAGCACAGCAGGTCAGGCAGCATCCAAGGAACAGGAAATTCGACGTTTCGGGCCAGAGCCCTTCATCAGGAATGAGGAGAGTGTGCCGGGCAGGCTAAGATAAAAGCTCCCTACCTTTTATCTTAGCCTGCCCGGCACACTCTCCTCATTCCTGATGAAGGGCGCTGGCCCGAAACGTCGAATTTCCTGTTCCTTGGATGCTGCCTGACGTGCTGTGCTTTAACCAGCAACTCATTTTCAGCTCATGTCTTCCATCAACTGGGCCAAATGTTCCAGTCTCTTGGTTGGTCTGTGGTGGCGGATTCCTTGCCACAGGAGTGACAGGGGTTCAGTTGGAATACCACCCATCTCCCCTATCTGCAAGTCTACCATAGTCTGGCTGAGGAATCCTGGCCAGTGAATTGGCAGAAGCTGGGCAGGACCACTCCAAGTGCTGTCTTACAGGAGTTAAGTGCTGGTCATAAACCAGCTGGTGGCCGCCATGCTGTGGTACCAGCTGGTCCCTTTGACCACTCCTCCTGGTTCATTTCTTCTGGGACAAAAAGATGCACTGGGTTGGCACAGGTTTTGAGTCTCCCTATTGAGGAGCGTAGTCAGCCGCTGGTGTGTGTCACACCCAGATGGTGACTTTCTGCCTTCAGGCCTTCCAGCGATACATTTTACATTGAGCCTCCTCTTGGGTGGGGTGCCCTGGTGACTTATTATTTTCTGCCAGGTGCGTAACTTCAATTATGACATGCAGCTCCTGTTTATCACCTGAGGGTTTGCAGGTCGTCCTCTGGATGGTGCTTGTCTTTTACCAGGACCTGATCACTGTCTGGGATGTGGTCGACTCACATTGGGCCTACCTTCCATCAGGAGTGGCAGTTATCGTCAGCTATCAACCACTGCCATCCAACGCCTTAAAACGGTGGCGCTCAGACGCAACATTGTGCACCAGTTGGAAGATGCTCAGGTGTGCGGTGGAATCCCACCTGCACGTACCCCTGCTCAGATGGAATTTCACAAAGGCCCCAAGGTCCTGAACCTCCCTCAGAAACCTGCGCCGCCTCCTTAGTACGTGCTGTGTGTTGTTTTAAGGAGGCAAAACAGCGTTCTTGCACATGCTGCTGCACAATATCTATCTCGACTCTTACATCTGCCACTCGGACCCGCCATGGCATGCTTACTAGCTGCCAGGTAATGGGGATTCCCAGTGGACAGCTCTCTCCTCAGGAGTCCTTCCTCTTTCCCTCTGGGATCTAGGGTGGAGGGTGTTCCGCATAGCAGTCTCTAATAACCGCAGATTGCGATGGTTCACAGACTGCTGTGGAGTCCGTGGACCATGTATATATTGATTGTGGGTGGCTGCACTCCCTTTTTAGTTATTTGAGAAACTTTTCATTGCGCTCTTGGTTGCACTTCAGCCCCACACTCCCTGGTGCAGAGGGGTGTGGTCAGATCAGAGCTCCTCTGTCTGGGTCTGTTCCTGGGCCTGGCTAGGCTGGCTATGAACAGGTCCAGGCAATGGGCTATGGAGGGAGTTGTCTCTGCTGATTGCCTGCCCCTCTTCCGCAGTTATGTTCGAGCCTGGGTGTCATAGAACAGAGGCCTGTACTATGCTATACTGTTCTTTCGGCCCTCTATGTTGTGCCAGCTTTTTATCTGACTCTAAGATCAGACTCTTCATTGTACTATCATCCATGTGCCTATCCAAGAGTCGCTTAAATGTTCCTAATGTATCTGATTCTGCTACCACTGCCGGCAGTGCATTCCACACACACCACTCCCTGTGTAAAGAACCCACCTCTGACATCTCGCCTAAACCTTCCTCCAATTACGTTAAAATTGTGCCCCTTGTGATAGCCATTTCCGCCCTGGAAAAGGTCTCTGGCTATCCACTCTATCTATGCCTCTCATCATCTTGGACACCTCTCTCAAGTCACCTCTCATCCTCCTTCACTCCAATGAGAAAAGCCCTAGCTCCCTCAACCTTACCTCATAAGATATGCCCTCCAGTCCAGGCAGCATCCTGGTAAATGTCCTCTGATTAGATTAGATTAGATTACTTACAGTGTGGAAACAGGCCCTTCGGCCCAACAAGTCCACACTGACCCGCCAAAGCGCAACCCACCCATACCCCAACCCCCTACATTTACCCCTTACTTAACACTACGGGCAATTTAGCATGGCCAATTCACCTGACCCGCACATCTTTGGACTGTGGGAGGAAACCGGAGCACCCGGAGGAAACCCATGCAGACACGGGGAGAACGTGCAAACTCCACACAGTCAGTCGCCTGAGTCCGGAATTGAACCCGGGTCTCAGGCGCTGTGAGGCAGCAGTGCTAACCACTGTGCCACCGTGCCGCCCTCTCTAAAGTTTCCATATCCTATCTATAACGAGGTGACCAAAATAGAACACCATATTCCAAGTGTGGTCTAACCAGGGCTCTATAAAGTTGCAGCATATCCTCATGGCTCTTAAACTCAATCCACCTGCTAATGAAAGCCAACACACCACACACCTTCCTAACAACCCTATCAACTTGGGTGGCAACTTTGAGGGATCTATAGACATGAACCCCAAGATTCCTCTGTTCCTCCACACAACCAAGAATCCTGCCTTTAACCCTGAATTCTGCATTCAAAGTCGACCTTCCAAGGTGAATGACTTCACACTTTTTCCGGGTTTAACACCATTTGCCACTCATCTGCCCAGTTCTGCATCCTGTCAATGTCCCGTTCCAAGCCCTCCACACTATCCACCACTCCATCAATCTTTGTGTCATCAGCAAACTTACTAACCCACCCTTCCACTTCCTCATCCAAGTCATTTATAAAAATCACTAAACGCAGAGGTCTCAGAAGCAATCCCTGTGGAACACCATTGGTCACTGAGCTCCACGCTGAATATTTTCCATCTACCATCACCCTCTGTCTTCTATGGGCTAGTCAATTCTGTATCCAGACAGACAAATTTCCCTGTATCCCATGCCCCTTACTTTCTGAATGAGTCTATCATGGGGAACCTTGTCAAAAGCCTTGCTAAAATCCATGTACATGACATCCACTGCTTTACCTTCATCAATGTGTTTTGTCACATCCTCAAAGAATTCAGTAAGATTTGTGAGATATGACCTGCCCGTCTCAAAGCTATGCTGACTATCTCTAATCAAACTATGGTTTTCCAAGTAATCATAAATCCTGTCTTTCACAATCCTCTCCAATACTTTGCTCACCACTGACATAATATTGACTGGCATGTAATTCCCAGGATTATCCCTATTTCCTTTTTTGAACAAGGGAATAATATTTGCCACACTCCAATCATCTGGCACTACTCCAGTGGACAGTGAGGACACAAAGATCATTGTCAAAGGCACAGGGATCTCTTCCCTCGCTTCCTGTAGTAACCTAGGGTATATCCTGTCTGGCCCAGGGTATTTATCCTTGTGTTTTTCAAAATTTTCAACACAACCTCCTTCCTAACATCAACCTGTTCGAGCAAATAGTCTGTTTCATGCTGTCCTCAAACGTCAAGGTCCCTCTCAGTAGTGAATACTGAAGCAAAGTATTCATTTGGGACCTCCGACTCCAGGCACAAGTTCCCTCCATTATCCCTGATTGCCCCTACCCTCACTCTGGCCATCCTCTTGTTCCTCTCACAAATACCTGAAGGTTTTCCTCAATCCTACCCGCTAAAGCTTTTTCATGCCCCCTTCTAGCAGCAGGCCCAGGTTCCAGTCCCACCTGCTGCAGAGGTGTGGAGTAGCATCTCTGACCAGGTTGATTAGAAAATATTTAAGAGTTACCTTGCTCCCAGCTCCAGTTTGATTTCCCTCACGTTTGGTGTTATTGCATTGCTCTTAATGGACATTACAAGTAAATTAATCACTTGGAACACAAGTTACTTAGTGGTTATAGAAAAATAACTCGGGGTGATTTGGTGGTGGAATAAATCCATTTGGTGGTGCGAGATAACACTTTCTGATATAAGAGTAGAAAGGAAGAAAAAGGGCTGGCTTTATTCCCCATCCAACTCCAGGATCATAGTCAGACAGCACAGAAACAAACCCTTTGGTCCAACTCACCCGTGCTGACCAGACATTATAATCTGACCTAGTCCTGTTTGCCAGCATTTGGCCCGTATCCCTCTAAATCATTTCTATTTGTGTATCCATCCAGATGCCTTTTAAATGTTGTAATTGGAGCAGCTTCTATCACTTCCTCTGGCAGCTTGTTCCATACACGCACCACCCTCTGTGAAAAAGTTTCACCCTCAAGTCCTTTTAAATCTTTCCCCACTCACCTTGAACAAATGCCCTCTAATTTTGGACTCTTTCTCCCCGCCCCCCGCGTTCCCTAAATTTCTCTTTCTATTATTGTTGCAGTGCTTGTAAATTGTTACTTAGAGGCACAATTGATTTGTGAACTAACCCCACAGAGGCCAGCTTCCCATCACCAAGTCACCCTTTATTTACATGTGCATAGTACTTGACACTGGTCTGGCTTCCTCGGAGCCAGTTCCCAGAGTGGACAGAACCTCTGACACCCCTGTTATTTTTCTTCTTTCATAATTCCTCCTCTGCACCCAAAGTGGGCCCAGCCCAAATTACATGGCCATGTGTGTATGTGTAGTGACACCGTTGTGCTAAGCTTTGTTCCTTACTTTCCACTACCAAGAAAACAACCATGAGGATGGAAAAAACAATGGGAGGGAGGGGGAAGGAGAGAGAGGAGGAGGGGACTAAATCAAAATAGAGTTGGAGGTACTCCTGCTCATATCCATCAACCAGGACTCCCTGATTGGTGCTGTTAACCTGCTCCAATCAGGGAACTCATTCTGAGGTCCATCTGTCTGACCTCGTTACAATATCTACAATTTGGTGTCAGCCTAAGTTTTAAAAAAAAAACAGGGCAGGCTCTTCATTTTGATTTAGTCCTTCTCTTGTTTATCACACCCTTCCTTCACTTCAGTTATTGTTGCACTACCGCATGTGCTTGTTAATCATTACTGTTTAGTTCTTTTAATTTGGTGGTGGATTTTCACCAAAACAGGCTGGTTTTCCAATTGGGTGATTTGATGATGGGTTTACAGAGGGGTGGGGGGGAAGGCTAATTTTCCCTTAAGGGAGTAGGTCAGGAACAGGAAAGAGGCAGTGTGGAGTTGTATTGAATTACAAGATACAAGTAAGCATTTATGGAAGACAGAATGGCTTCTGCCTTGGTAAATGGAAGACAGCATTGTAACAGTATGGTGGGGAAATTGCAGGTAATAATGTTCCCACATGTCTGCTACCATTGTCTTTGTGGGTGGTACAGTTTGTAGCTTGAAAGGTACTGTTGAAGTCATGCTGTGCTGTTGCATGTTTAATCAGTAAATGATTGATGTTTGAGAACAGCCTTGACAGGTTGCTGCATAATTGATGGCTAGATTATTAATGTTTAAGAACAGCTATCAACAAAGCAAATAGAATGCTAAACTTTTCTAACCAATGCAATGGAGAATAAATTGAAGGAAGTCATGATCTAACCTTGAGAATGGTTTCCGACTGTAGTTACTAAGATACACAGATAACTTCCCAGGCCTGCAAGTGATGCAGGAAAGGTTTTGTTTTGTTTCTTTGCAACTGAGTTAGAAAGATCAAGATGTCGAGAAATTAAAAATTAGTTCAAGTTGATAGGAGGGAGAGGGTAAATTGAAAATGTAATGACTGCTTCCTGTATGATTCATCTGATTAAACCAGGGAGGAGATGAAGAGAAAGTGAGGACTGCAGATGCTGGAGATCAGAGTCGAGAGTGTGGTGCTGGAAAAACATAGCAGGTCAGGCAGCATCTGAGGAGCAGGAGAATCGATGTTTTGGGCAAGAGCCCCTCATCAGAAATTCCTGATGAAGGACTCTTGCCCGAAACGTCGATTCTCCTGCTCCTCAGATGCTGCCTGACCTGCTGTGCTTTTCCAGCATCCCACTCGAGAGAGAGGGTAGATGAGTCATACAGACCAGGAACTTGCTAAATTTAACCTCTTTTTAGGAAAATCAGAGTCTCGCACCTGTTTCTTATCATATGATCCCCTTAGAATTAAGTGTGGGTCCAGTCTTGGGCTTGAATATGATGTTTTTTCCTCTTTACCATAATGGAAACATCAGACCAGGAGTAGATTGTTCGGTCCATCAAGCCTACCCCGCTATTCAACTAAATTTGATTTTCTAGCTCAATGCCATTTTCTCACACTACCTCTGTATCCCTTCATGTCATTAGTTTCCAGAAACCTACTGATTTCTGTCTTATGTTCAGTGATTGAATTTCCACGGTCTCCTGGAACAGAGAATCCCAAAGATTCCAACACCCTCTGAGTAAAGTCATTCCTCTTCATCTCAATCTCAGGAAAAAGTGTGGGCTTTTAAGACTCTGTCCATGGTTTTAGAGTTACCAGCCATTGGAAACATCTTACCTATATCCACCCTGCCATATCCTGGAAGAATTTTAAGTTTCAATGAGATCACCTCTCATTGTTTGAAACTCCAGGGAATACAGACTCAGTTTCCTCAATCTCTGCTCATAAGAAAATGCTGCCCTCCAAGGGACTAATCTGGTGAACATATGTTGAATTCTCTCTATGGCAAGTGTATTCTTCCTTAGGACACCAAAACTGTACATGGTACTCCAGTGCTGTCTCACCACGGCTCTACACAAATGCAGCAAGACAACTTTATTTTTGTCCTCCAATCCCCTTGAACTGACTGCTAGCATGCTATTTGCTCTCCAAACTGTTTGCTACACCTGCATGCCAGCTTTTAGTGACTATGAATAAGGACACCCAGATCCCTTTGGTCATGCATATTCCCTAACTTCTCATCATTTAAGAAATATGCTGTCTTTTTGTTTTTTCTTCTGTCAAAGTGGATAACTTTATTCCATCTGCCATGTTTTTGCCCATTTATACAGCCTGTCTAAGTCATTTTGAAGTCTCCATGCCGCCTTCTCACAGCTTGCATCCCATTCCCACTGAGTTTGATGTTACCTGAAAATGTGGAAATATTACAGTTGATTCCCACAGCCAAGTCCTTTTGTAAATTATGAACAGCTGAGGATCTAGTTCTGACTTTTGTGGTACCTCAGGAGTAGTCTGCCATCCTAAAAATTATCCATTTATCCCTACTCTCTGTCTGTTGATCAATTCTCAACCCATACTAGCATAATCTCTTACTCTCTGTGAGACCTTATCAAAAGCTTCCTGAAAATCCAAATGTACCACATCCACTGGTTTTCCCTTATCTATGCTAAAACTAAGGTCCTCAAAAAAGAATTGTCTGTTAAACATGACTTCCCTATCATAAATCCATGTTAACTCTACCCAATATTTGCATTTTTGTTTAATTGTTTAGTCTACATCTGCTATCTTGTACGTTCATGAGACAAAGTTTCCCTTTTAATATAGGCTGACTTGTAATAAACGTTTTGGCCTTGGAGAGGCAGAGAGATATCTGACATGTCTGATGTTTCAATTTAACACCCATTTTCCATTGAAATTTTCAGTATTTCGAATACACATCTCGGTCTGAAATCCGCCACAACATCGGGAAGCAACTGTGTCTTCATGCTGTGTACGGCCCGGTTCGATTAGAGCTATGTAAATACAAAGGAAAGGATACAAGAGTGCCAGGAGAGGAACGCTGGGAAATTTTACACGTAAGTGTTGCACATAGATGGGAAGAGTGTTCTGTGGGAGCGGGTGAGAGTTTGGCAACTCTGCCTTTGCTTTTACTCGTGGTCATTCTTAATGCAATTCTTGATTGAGAGTTTTGGTATCCACTACTGATCCTTTACTCATCCAAACCTTTGCAAACAAACCTGTACCTGGAATCGACTGACTAAAATACAGAATGGGGAGATGGGTTTACTTTTCTTTCTGTAGTCCAAAAGTAACAAGATTAATTGTACTGTCTTCCTTTGGCACCTGGGATTAATATCCGTTAACTTGCCACATACAGAGAATCAAACCTAGGGCTTTCCCAACTGGCTTTGCTGTTCACTGAATAAAACCTACAGACCCATCAAAGAACTTGTTGAAATGGATTGCACCTGAAATAAGGGAAACTAGTAAACATTGACCAAATAGCCAAGGGATCTTGTAGCTTCTCGCAGCATCCCAATTAACTCCGAGTGCAGCTTGACATGTCTGAAGTGGCTGATTTATAAAAATCAGTTTTTTTTTGACTTAGTAGCCATTTCTGTAACTAACTTTTCTCATCTTTCTCTATCGATAGTTGCTCTCTTAACCTTCTCTTACTCCTTTAAACTACAAATGTATTGACCTGCGTCTTCACTAGGTTGATTAACGAGACTCGCACAACAGGTTCTGACTCAAATTTATTCTTTTCCAGAGTCCAGAACTATAGAATTCTTTATCATTCTCTATTTCCCATTGTCCTGTGATCCTTAGGATTTTGAAAGCTAAGCATGACGCTGCTGAACCTCAACTACTTCGGTTCCCTTCCCATCGTATTGTATTTTTCAGCTTTGATTGTGTCCCGCTTTGCAGGTCTTGATCAAAAACCTTGCTTCTCATTTATAAAACAAAGTGTGTTGATTTTGGACAGGAAAGAGATGGGGAGACTACATTTTATTCTATTAACAGATCATCTTGTCATACAACATAGAACACAGTACAGCATAGGAATAGGCCCTTCGGCCCACGATGACGCCAAATGAAACTAATCCCTTTTGCGTGCCCTCAGTCTAGAGCCCTCCATTCCTTGCATATTCATGTGCTTATCTAAGAGTCCCATAAATGCCCTTGTAGAATCTGCCGACACCACTATGCCCGGCAGTGGGTTCCAGACACCTACTGTTCTGTTTTTAAAAAAAAACTTGCCTCTCATGTCTCATTTGAACTCTCCTTCTAACTTCAACCTTCAACCCTATCAGTGCATCTCATAATTTTATAGACTTCTATCAAGTCTCCCCTCAGTCTCAAATGCTCAAGAGAAAACTGCCTGAGTTTTTGCAAATTGTCTGCTGTGTTTACTACCCTCCAGCAGTGGTGACACTTCAAGTACTTAATTGGCTGTAGTGTGCTTTGGGACATCCTGAGCTCTATAAAGGTGTTACATAAATGCCATAGTTCTTGCATTTTATCTCTCTCTCTGCACTAGGAAAGGGCAATATCAGCCAGATTTATTCTGTTTGTACCCAGTAATTGACTTGCTGTGATCTTGATTTTTTTTTAATTTCCTCTGCCCAAACTCCTGTCCACCACGGCATAATATTGAACAGAATGCTCAGACTCACTCATTGTCTGTGATTATACCTCACAAATGAGCATTGAAATGATGCAGGGCAAATTGTAAGCACACGTCCCAGGCGAACGTGAATTTCGGTGAAAATAGATGGGAGAAACCCTCGAATTCCGAATAAAGAGATGTAGTAATCTGATATTAGTTGAATCACTCTGGTATGTTATCTATAGTCTGATAGGCCATCCTCTTACTGTGCCATCCTTTATTCATATTCAGACCTGTGACATCGAACATATTCATTTTAAAATACTACATATTCTGGACTTGACATCTGTATTGCCAGATTCATTGGCTTATAAGCAATAAGCTTTATATAAAAGGCGATAGCAAATCCCCAAACTGGGGAGACGGGTGGGGGTGAAGCACGGGTTATTAACTTGTACTTTTTTTTTTCCCTAGGACAACCTAAAAAATTCTGCCACAAATCAGTGCTTGACTGCGTCAGGACAGAACCCAACCATGGCCTCGTGCAACTCTGCAGACCCGTATCAGCAGTGGTCTTTTATCTAGCCAGAGGGAGGAGCTGCTCCGAGAAAGCATCAGAATTGGATAAAAAGTGGACAACATTGAAGTGGCCTGATTTAAAAGCCAGCCTTTCACCATTGAACCTTTTCGTGATTGTGGATTTTGCCTCTAAGCATGGAGAGCAAAGAAATCTCGTGGATTGTGGATTTCCACAATATTTTTTCCGTGTCCCATTTGCTCTGGAATTGAAGTTATCCCCTTCTAATTATTTTATATATTTAATGTTATCTTACCCCACCTCCCCATCATTGAATATTCCTCGTTTAAAAATGAATATGATTTGCACTGAAAAAGAGAATGCATGTGTTTTTAGGAACCTCTGCATGTTCCAGAAGACTTATGTGTCAGATTTAGGTGGATTTGGATTAGATTCAATTTACAGGTATATCAATTCAGCACTGTGACCCAAAGCAAGGCAGTAACAAAATGTGATACCATCTTATGCATTTCATGCATTATGCAGCAGGAAGTAAATGGGAATGAATTGTGCTGTCATTTACTTCCTGTTATTGGAAGAAAGGGAGTGGGGAGATGGTTGTCTGAACTCATGTTTTGATATTTTCTTTATCCAAATATGGCTGAGAATTCCTGTTGAAATTCCTAAAATTTTGGGTTGGGAAACAAATCATTTCAAATTTGATGACATTCACTTTGATAGTCTCCACCTTTCCATGCAGTCTAGCATCTCAACAAATTCCTTAAACACCATGAAACCCTAGGTGCAGCACCAGAAATACAATTATGTGGGATTCCTGTTGCAAGCTGTTCATTAAGCCAGTAATTGGGAAGCAGACAAGGCAGTTCTCTGAATGGTAAATGCTCAACCTAAGCCAGGCTGTCAAAATGACAAACGCAAGAAAGGGATTTTTAAACAGAAAAAAATCGGGAGGACAAGTCTATTCAGAAAGTCTGCATTAATGTTGTTGCATGTTGGAACATAGTACTTACTGAAAAGCTTGGGCTTAGATCTTGGTCCAGTCTCTCTATCCTTGGTTTAGAACGATACACTTTCTCAATTGAAACAATGCTGAATTTAAAACCAGTTCGGCTGAAAAGGTTGTGGATTCAACCCTGCCATCTACTTTGACAGTACAGTACTCATTCAATAGCATTGTTTCTTTGGACGAGATGTTAAACTACAACTCCATTTGCTCCCATGGTACATAAATGCAGGTTTGTTAACTCAGTTTGGAGTTTAAGTATGATGAGTTATCAGTGTCTTAATGTAAGTTATTGTATATTTTGGCACACCATGTATCAGAGCTCTAGTCAGAGATGGCAAGAGATAGCTGTTTTCCTATGAAATTATAAACCCCCTCTCAACTATTCACCAGGGAAAGATGTAGATAGGAAAGACATTTCTCCTGAAGGTAGTGGGATGGTAAAGTGTGTCACCTCAAAGTTAACATTTTAAATAAGAGAAGGGTACGTGGGCTGGAGACGGCATAAGGATCATGTTGAAATGGACCAGAAAAAAAACACAGAAGTTCCTTGAATCATTCAAGTGAGACTTTTGTCCCCAGATTTCTGCTGGAAATATGTTCTGGTTTTTGATATTCTTCAATTAGTACAAATTATGAATCTCCAAAAGAATATTGTATCAAATGGGAAACGAATATTAAAGGGAAAATGTAACCCTCTTCAATGGTTGAGTCATTCCTATTCCAAGCTCTGCAAATGTGAAGCTTCCTCTGGTACTGTTGCTGGTGTGGAAATTCACCTGTAGATCACTGCTGCCCTTGAACTATGCAAGCTGCATTATTGTTATTCCGATGTACTATATTCCTTCCTGGAGGGAGCTTTCTTAGTCCAGTATCTTTCCATTGTGTAGTTAACCTAAAATGCTTGTAACACACAATTGTAGCCTATGTTTACATCACCACATCAGGAAGATTAAACTGATGCACCTGTGCCTTGTTCTCACCAAACTGTAGGATGTGTATTTCCCGCACTGTTTGGATTCACTTGCTGAGTCAGTGAACAGTTCCAGGTTTGCAGCTCATTAGTATGGAATTAGCTGGTTCCAATTGAGATGGCAATGGAGCACTACAATTGAGTTGAATGTCTCTGAGTTGAAATAGTTGGCTGCAATTCTCTCTTCTAATTCTTACAAAGTGATATGCAGACTCAGGATTAACACTGAAATGGTATGCTAACACTCACCATGCAGGCTTAGGCATTATTCCCACTTGGATAACAGTGAGGCTGGTGCCTGTGGAACTATGTCAGCAAGGAGAACCCACAGAAGGACAGAAGAAGAAATTGACAAGGGAAAATTAAAATCAAAAGTGTGCATTTAAAATTTCTGCTTGATGATAATGGAATAACCAACAAATGAGCAGAATGGAGCATGAGCAATTGCTGTTGCAATTGGGTTTGGATTTGTGCTTAAGTGAAGTTGACATTGTACCATGAATATAACCCAGGTGTGAAGAAGCTATCACATTAAATCATAGTAGGTATATTACAAACAATGGCTTGTACATTACTGCTCTGGACTGCCCAGCCATTCGATCACTGAGCAGAGTTCTGGAATTGTCAAAACTGTTCTGTCTGCGGGAGAAAGCATCTGAACCAACTTTACGGGTAAACATGGAGACCTTTTTTTCCCCTTTAGGTAGAATGCACACAGCTGCATTTCCAGAGATGAGCGAGATCAGAAAATGTGGAATCTGTATATGAGAGTTGTATAACTTGTGTTAATTTAAATGCTTACAATCCAATTTGCACATTTTTCAAGATGTATGTGTGTATTAACAGCACAGTTGAAAAGGATTTCAGGTCATTTTGGCTAATCTAAATCCTTAAACAATTGCGGCTTTACAGAGGTAGCCGTGCTGAGTCCACTGAACTGCATGAAGCTATTTTGACTGTGGGTTAGTGATTTCCTAATTTAATTTTTCATATTTTAATTGAAATGAAAACTATATTTTTCTAATCTTTTTAGAATATTGACTTGTAAAATGCTCTGATTTGTGATTGCACTTCTGCAAATGTGGAATTGAAATCCCACTGGTAAGCAAGCACCAAAGAACCTCTATCTTCTCCTCACAACATCATTCTGATAATAAATCATGGGGGTGATCATCCTGTACTACAGTGAGCCTAAACTTGCTCTTCCCAGATAAATTTATAATTTAGGCAACACGGCTGCAAGCAATTCAACATTGCTAATGGGTTGTTGTTAATCTGTTTTGGACTTGGAGCTTGTTTCATTCAACACAATTGTAACTGGTGTTAGGTGCCAGTTGTATTCATTACTAGAGACTGACTTAGAAACTAGAATGATCTCCACAGGGTAGAATATTGTTATTGCAATCTTCACCTCTCCTCTTCCCCAATTACTGTCATCACTATACTGATTTTCAATTGAATACTGATTTTTATTTCTGAAAATTTACTTTCAGGGTGTTTATAATAATTTTTAAATGTGATGTCTAATGCTGAAGAACTTCACCCTCAATGTTTGTAGATCTGAAGGCTGCTATGTTGTGTACGTGTTTCCTATTGTATGCCTGTTGTACAGACTACTATCTGCAGCAAGGCTGGACTGTTCTTTCAGAAATGCAGGGAATGTGGTAAAATAATTGGATAATTGAGTAACTACCAGTGAATATTGCCAGTGCAACTTGCTGTGTTAAGAAATCCCTCTTTAAAGATGCAGGGTTACTCCCTGTTAGCTCACCTTCCTCTGCACTACTAAGTCATGAAGGTTAGGGAAGGCTTAAGTTCATTTCCATCTTATGCTTCATTAGCTGAACAACAGCCAGGGTATTATGATCAGTTTTGATGGGGAAAAGGAGGGAAAATTAGTCAGGATGCCTGATGTTCTGACAAATACTTACTGCTCGTAACATCAAAAATAGACACTGTGGTCATACACCACATTGTGGCTAGTGGGACCTTGTTGTGTGCATTTCCTAAATTCCAACAATAGTCCGAAGTCAAAAAAAAGCTAATTGACAGTAAAGCATGTTGCAATGCCCTGACACCGTGAAAGATGCTACATTGAAGAGAACAAAAGGTACTTGGTCCAGAGCAAGTATGCCCATTGGCATCCATTGATCCAAATTCCAGACAAAAAAAAAACAAAATCACTACAGATGCTGGAAATCTGAAACAAAAAGCATTCTGAAGAAGGGTCACTGGACACGAAACGCTAACTCGAATTTCTCTCGACAGATGCTGCCAGACCTGTTGAGATTCTCCAGCAATTTCTGTTTTTTTTGATGCTGGAATTTGGATCAGTTATTAATGAGCTAAGGGGAGAAAACTGGATGAGGAAGTCGCACTGAGCTGGCACTGAACTTTCCCTAAAGGCTTCTTTATTAGCAGTTGCAACTCTTTCGAATAAATGCTGTTTCCTACTATCCAGCACTTCTGAATATTGTTTTTGTCTGATACAGTAAGTTTTGTTCAAAATTAGATAATAAAATCAATGTTCTAATTGTGGGAGTGTTGTTGATTATTCCCTTTTCTTAATCCTATTAGTTTGATACAAATGGTGCAATGATTCTCAGATGTGCTTAAATGTGGAGCAAAATAAGTCACTTGAGAGCTTCCTGGCCTCTTCCAAAGCCTAAAGTGTTTTGCTATCAAGCCTGCTCTTGCTAAGGAATAAATACATTAGGGCAAAGTGAGTTGAGGAACAGGCACTTTCTAACAACTTGTAGCTAGTCTTTGGGATAATTTGGGGAAAGAGAATAGATTATTGCATACATTGGATTTAGAATGTCCTGGTGGAGCTCATCAGATGATATAGTATGTAAATACTGCATATCATCGAGAAGATTACACATTGATCACCTACTGCTGCAAATGTGTTGCTGGTCAAAGCACAGCAGGCCAGGCAGCATCTCAACCCAATACCTCGACACGGTCCTGTCCCCTTTAGTCCAAGAACTCCCCACCTACGTTCGGGACACCACCCACGCCCTCCACCTTCTCCAGGATTTTCGCTTCCCCGGTCCCCAACGCCTTATTTTCACTATGGACATCCAGTCCCTGTACACCTCCATCCCCCATCACGAAGGACTCAAAGCCCTCCGCTTCTTCCTTTCCCGCCGCACCAACCAGTACCCTTCCACTGACACCCTCCTTCGACTGACTGAACTGGTCCTCACCCTGAATAACTTCTCTTTTCAATCCTCCCACTTCCTCCAAACTAAAGGAGTTGCCATGGGCACCCGCATGGGCCCCAGCTATGCCTGCCTCTTCGTAGGATATGTGGAACAGTCCATCTTCCGCAACTACACTGGCACCACCCCCCACCTTTTCCTTCGCTACATCGATGACTGTATCGGCGCTGCCTCGTGCTCCCACGAGGAGGTTGAACAGTTCATCAACTTTACTAACACCTTCCATCCCGACCTGAAATTCACCTGGACCATCTCAGACTCCTCCCTCCCCTTCCTAGACCTCTCCATTTCTAGCTCGGGCGACCGACTCGACACAGACATCTATTATAAACCGACTGACTCCCACAGCTACCTGGACTACACCTCTTCCCACCCTGCCCCCTGTAAAAATGCCATCCCATATTCCCAATTCCTTCGTCTCCGCCGCATCTGCTCCCAGGAGGACCAATTCCAACACCGCACAGCCCAGATGGCCTCCTTCTTCAAGGACCGCAGATTCCCCCCAGACGTGATCGACGATGCCCTCCACCGCATCTCCTCCACTTCCTGCTCCTCCGCCCTTGAGCCCCGCTCCTCCAACCGCCACCAAGACAGAACCCCACTGGTTCTCACCTACCACCCCACCAACCTCCGCATACAACGTATCATCCGCCGCCATTTCCGCCACCTCCAAACGGACCCCACCACCAAGGATATATTTCCCTCCCCTCCCCTATCAGCGTTCCGCAAGGACCACTCCCTTCGTGACTCCCTCGTCAGATCCACACCCCCCACCAACCCAACCTCCACCCCCGGCACCTTCCCCTGCAACCGCAGGAAATGTAAAACTTGCGCCCACACCTCCACACTCACTTCCCTCCAAGGCCCCAAGGGATCCTTCCATATCCGCCACAAGTTCACCTGTACCTCCACACACATCATCTATTGCATCCGCTGCACCCGATGTGGCCTCCTCTATATTGGTGAAACAGGCCGCTTACTTGCGGAACGCTTCAGAGAACACCTCCGGGCCGCCCGAACCAACCAACCCAATCACCCCGTGGCTCAACACTTTAACTCTCCCTCCCACTCCACCGAGGACATGCAGGTCCTTGGACTCCTCCACCGGCAGAACACAACAACACGACGGCTGGAGGAGGAGCGCCTCATCTTCCGCCTGGGAACCCTCCAACCACAAGGGATGAACTCAGATTTCTCCAGTTTCCTCATTTCCCCTCCCCCCACCTTGTCTCAGTCGGTTCCCTCAACTCAGCACCGCCCTCCTAACCTGCAATCCTCTTCCTGACCTCTCCGCCCCCACCCCACTCCGGCCTATCACCCTCACCTTGACCTCCTTCCACCTATCCCACCTCCATCGCCCCTCCCCCTGGTCCCTCCTCCCTACCCTTTATCTTAGCCTGCTTGGCTCTCTCTCTCTCTTATTCCTGATGAAGGGCTCATGCTCGAAACGTCGAATTCTCTGTTCCTGAGATGCTGCCTGGCCTGCTGTGCTTTGACCAGCAACACATTTGCAGCTGTGATCTCCAGCATCTGCAGACCTCATTTTTTACACATTGATCACCTACCTATGCTAATCTTAATGGGTGTGATTGGATGCTACATGTCTTTGTACAGAGGAACCTCGATTATCCGAATATCAATTATCTGAATTTTGGATTATCCGAAGGAGATTTCGAGGTCCTGATTGGAACATTACATCAAAGACGTGTTTCCAACACTGATCGCGACTTTTGTTTACAGTGATTAAAAGTGAACTCTACTTACTGAAATGCTGCCGAGAACAGTCCTGGACATCAATGGGAGCCCAGACACCGTCTCCAAATAACTGACCTCCCGCGCCCGCGCCCGCGCCCTCGCTCTCTGCAAACACACTTTCCCTGGAGTTCTACACAGGGGTGTACCCTAAACCCCCCCCCCCTTCCCCAGATAATCTCTCCAACATTGTTCTGTACAGGGTAAAGGTGAAACCTGTCAAAAAGTTGCAGTAATTTGGAGACTCTTTCTGCCACCCCCCCCCCCCCCCCCAAAAAAGGCAGCAGCAGTCTTACTGTTGATGTCTGGTCTGGCTGCCCCGGTGCGGGAGGGGGAGTGGTCAGGGGTGGATGGGGGTACGCGCAAGGTGTACTGCTGTCTCATCTCCTGGACGGGGAGCGGGCCTAACAGAAAACTGAGCCCCCAGAGGAAAGGCATTGAATCAGTTAACCGAATAATCAATTATCCGAATGAAATAGGGCCTGTCCATCTCGTTAAGATAATTGAGGTTCCTCTGTATTAGGTTACTGAAGGGGTTAAAAAAATCAATAAGATTCCTCTTCTGAGTGTTATTTTGTAACTGTTGCCACAAAGCTGATGGGTGTCAAACAAATACCAGATTGGTCTCTGACACAATGTACTCAGCAACCTGCTCTCACACTCACTGTCTGGCCTCACCATGAAGTATCACTTGGAGAGCTCCTAGGATACAGCAGGTGCTGTCGAACTGTACCCCAGCAAGATATGGCACTTTAACAAGGCGCGAACAGCATCTCCCATGAGTTTTCCTTCAACATTAGTCAAAACAGATGGAAATTATAGAAAGAGGGCCATGTGTAAACTACATGGTGTTCCTAGGTCATTTTTTAAAATCTAGTCTGTTCCTGCAGTTGTTCTGTAAATTGCGGATCTTATGGCTATGTTGACCTACACACAGATGCTCATCAGATAATAAAATCTTTATTTGACTTTTAAAGTGTTAAAGCACTGTTTACAACTTGTGGGCTTTGCCAATTTCTTCTCTGAGTTGTATCCCTAGCTTTGTTTTTCCTTTTGAATTCCACATGTGAGGCACTCATTGTGAAGCTCATTGGAAAAAACAACCTCAAAACCTTGCTGATTTAGCTTAGCTGCCTCTAATACCCAATACATATGACTCTTTTCCTATAAAATACAGGAATGAATACTATGGATATCAGAGCATGGACACAAACAAATTATAGGTTTGTGCATTATGTTTCACAGAATTCCTAATAGTGCGGAAACAGGAAATTTGGCCCAACAAGTCCACACCGACCCTCTGAAGAGTATCCCACCCAGACCCATTCACCTAGTCTACACATCTCTGAACACTATGGGCAATTTAGCATAGCCAATTCACCTAACATGCATCTTTGGATTGTGGGAGGAAACCGGAGCACCCCAGAGGAAACCCACACAGACACAGGGAGAACATACAAACTCCACACAGACAGTCACCCGAGGCTGGAATTGAAGCCAGGTCCCTGGTGCTGTGAGGCAGCAGTACTAATCACTGAGCCACCATGCCACCCTGAATTACTCCATTGAATGTGAATAGAATGAAGAACTCTTCCCAGGCTGTAATACAACGAGCTAATTGACGGAAGTTAAAACACTTTTTGCAGGCATTTTCAGGGTTTCTCCATTATCACAAATACCCTGTCATGCGTGTCATTTGAAATAACAACAAAATGCTGGAAAAGCTTAGCGGGTGTCATAGTATACGTGAAAGAGAGAGCAAGAGAGTGTGATAACGCATTTTAAGGCCCATGGGAACCACTAATTAATCTCCCTCTGGAGCTCTTTGTGTCTGAGTTCCTTTGACAACAGACAATGGTCTGCCTAGCTAGAACTCATCACCTAAGTCCTTTATAGAGCAGACCCAGGGATGAGTCGGCAGAACTAGCCTATGCATGCCACAAGCAGTCGCTCTATTTTGATGTTCAACAATAAATGCTGTTCCTTTCCAGTCAGGTTTCCTGAGTTATTACAGAGAAATACTTGATGTTTCAAGATCAGTGTTCATCAAAATAGAGGAAATGTTTAAAAAAAAACAGTTTTTGAGTAAAGAAAGTGAGGAAGGAGAATAAGCAAAAGGGAAGGCCTGTGAAAGGTGAAAGGCAGGAGTGAGTAAATGACAAAAAAGACTGGTGCAAGGAAAAATGGAATGCCAATATTGCAAATTATGAAACAAAAGTTGGATTTACAAGAGTTGTGAATAAAACAGCTAAATCATCAATTACCATTAGGGAAAAAATGAGAATGGTCGTTATGAGTTAAAGTTGTTGAACTACAGAAGGCTGTAACGTGTCCAACTGAAAGATGACGTGCTGTTCCTTAGGCTTCATTAGATTACTGCAGGATGTTAAGGAGAGACAGTGCAATATTTCTCCTTCCTTGAGGTGGTGAAGAAGGGCAAATAATTAGACAATTTGGCCTTGGAGAGTTACATGTCCCATTCTTTTCACATCAACAATTAGATGCCAGGTGAGCAGGTCCATTTGGGACATTTAACTCCCCCAACAGTTAAGACCCTTTAGTAGTCAATTCGTGGCCTTTCAAGAGCCTCCACTTAGCACCAGCTCAACTACCAGGTTTCCTGGCAATTGGGACAGGGAGGGGGTAGGCGAGGGGGTGGCTACTTAAAGTCATCATCCTGCCCTTGCCTCCAAACTGTTTGCCCCCAACCCAAAAATATTCTCCTCTCCCAATGAACCCTACCTTGCAAGACCTGAAACAAAAATATCTAGCTTCTCACTGTTGGATCTCCTCAAGAGATCCCTTGGAATCTAAGCCTCGAGCAATCACCTCTAGAACTAAGATGTTGCCAGCTTCTGACAACTTCTGATCAGGCAGAACATCAATATCAAGGCCCAAGTCTCACTAATTATCTCATGACTAGGTGATTGGAGCTCAATTTGGGGAGCTTTCTGTCACCACTGAACGTCTTCACTTCCAAACCTGGTGCTGGTGTATTGAATCTCAACAAGCAAGTTCAGCAAAGCAGAGTGAAGAGTGAAAATCACAGGCAACCGGAAGCTTGACTCGTGATTTAAACCAAGATGTTCTACAAAGTGATCATCCAATCTCTATTTGGTCTCCTCAATGTGGAGAGACTGCATTGTGACCACCAGTGTATTAAATTGAAGTACGAGTAAATCATTCCATCTGAAAGCAGTGTCTAGAGACTTGGACAGTGGGCAGGGAGAAAGAGGAAAGGTAGGTGTTGCAGCTTGTGCATTTTAATGGGTAGATGGTATTGGAAGGGGATAGAGCATTGAGAATGAAGAAGAATGGCCGAGGTCGCCATGTAGGGAACAGTCTCTGGAATGCTGAAAGGGAATACAAGGATGTGTTTGGTAGCTATGTCAAGTTGAGGCGGCAGAGTATGGTCTGTTGAATGTGGAGGCTGGTAGGGTGAAAATAAGGACAAGGAGAATTTTGTTGTTATTCTGAGAAGGAGAGGAAAGAGTTAAGAGCAGAAGAGTATAAAATGGAACAAATGTGGTTCAGGATGAGATAGTGGGTAGAGGAAAAGAATAGTGGTATTGTCAGAACATCTGTGACAGACAAAGAAACAGACAGAGTGAAATAGAACCCTTGCAGGCAACAGGTGGGAGAAGGTCGAGTCAACATAGTTGCAGGAGATAATGGATATTGGTTGATAGGCTACTAACGAAAATGGAACTAGAGGGTGAAGGAACAACAGAGTCTGAGGTGGACCATCGAAAGGGTGGAAATTAAAAGTAAAGCTAATTAAATCTTGCAGTCTGGGGTAACAATTTGAAATGGTGCCAATACAATCATCAATGTACTAGAAAAGGAGGTGAGGGAGGGATCTTGTTATTTGGAGATTTTTTAAAAAATCAATCTGCTCAGAGATGCTATGACACACCTCTGCAGCAGGTGGGATTTGAATCCAGGCCTTTTGATCCAAAGGTAAGGACATTGCCACTGCAACACAAGAGCCTTTTCCCTTATTAATTGTATTGTATGTTAGCAGTGTTAATAGCTCCTTGTTTTATTGCTCATTTCAATTGCTCTCATTTTTTAAAATACTGTATTCATTTCACAGTTTAGCAAGCTAAACAACATGATTCTATTTGCAATTTGCATCAACTAAAAAATTGCAATTAACAGGGAAAGTATGTACACATTATCAGAAAGAAAGAACTTCCAATTGTATCGCACTGTTTACGTCTGTGGACAAAAATGCCAATTTGCACATGCAAACCCCTCAGAATAGAAATAAGATAATTGACCAGATTGTCTGTTTTTAGTGATATTGGTTGCAAGATAAATGTTGCTCAGAAAATTGGGACAACGATCCAATTTATTTGAAATGATGCCATCTAAAAAGGCACAGAGGAATTTACATCCAAAAGGTAGCACCTGTGAAAGGACTGCACTCCCTCAATATTGCACTGGACTGTTGGCTTAGATTATACATTCAACTCCTCAAGTGTGCTTTGTAAGGGATAAAAATGCTACCACAAAACCATGGCTGACCCGCTAATTGGGTCACATTAATCAGAATAGCAGCACTGTAATGACTTCAACGGCCCTGAGGAAGGGAAAGTCATCTAGGCATCATTCCCCATCCCATCATCCCACTCCCCTGTATTATTCAGTACTGGGTGGAAGGTCTGGACAAAATTGTAATGCACCCTGCATCAAATAGTTTATAACATTAGGTGTACAGATTCACATGTAAATAACAGCCACCTGAACAATGTACAAGATGGTGAAAGGCAGCTTTAAACTTGTACCCAAGCAAGAAGTGCCAGGGGAGATAAAATAAATTATTAATTTATTTGTTGTTTGAATTGAAATCAGCTGGAATCCTTCACATATTAACAGTGATATTACAAAAACTAATGATGCATATTACAAATGTATCTCACTACAGTCACTGCCTTTCCCACAATTAATAGGTTAATTGACACACTACTGCCAATTCTGTAGATTAGAAAACAGTATTAAAGCGAAGGCACAATGCGAGATCAGTCGCTGCACACAACCAGCAGAGCTACCAAAATGTTGAGACTGGTAATCTTGGTGAGCCTTGTCTTGCTTGGTGAGTAGAAACATTTGCATCTTGCAGTATAACTGATGTTGAGCAACATCAATTTGGTCAACATGGGCCGAACTTGGTTCAGTGTGATTGAAATTCCTCAGCTTCATTTTATATGAACTTTACAATCACTTTTATGTTCACATTGAGGACATTGAGGTTTTCTTTCCACTTCAGAGAATATCCTATGAAGTAACTCCAAGAGAAGGTATTGTATAGATCACTTCCCTGCTATACAGGGATATAGCTGGTCCAGTCACACCAAAATATTGTATTTTTACTCATTATCTAAGAGAGAAAATCTTTTGGGAATAATAATCTGAAGCACTCCTCCTGAGACATGAGCATATGAGGCACACTGTCAATGCAGTGGAATAGTTGGGAGAATACTTTATTGCCAAAGTTGCCCATCTTTCAGATGAGTTGTTAAACCGAGGCCCTTTCAGGTGGAGATTTAAAGATCCACTGCACTATTGGAAACTGAGAAGGGAGATTTTCCACAGTCCTGACCAACAGTTATTCCTCAACCAACATAGCTAAAGCATAGATGAATTGGATTGTTATCTCAGCGCTGTTTGTGGGAATGTGTTATGCACACATTAGCTGTCATATTTACCTACAAATTAACAGTGACTTCACTTCAGAAGTACAGTATTTCATTTGTTGTGAGGTGTTTTTGAACATCCTGAGGGTGTGAAAGGCATTATATAAATACAAGTTTTATCTTTTTATCAAATGGGGAAATGATGCAGACCAGAACAGCTGTCAACCGTTAAGTGACTCAACTGAACATGTGTCCCACCTGAAGGCAGTGAAGCATGCTCAAGACCAATAGTACCATATCCTATATTTTAGTGTTATTCCTGAAATACTCATTGTCGAGCACATAACTACATATTCCACTGTCTCGTTATTCAGGTGCATAAAAATTTAAACTCCATTGAGCAATGACTGACTCTCAAGAATATAATTCATCCTCAGTCACTGTATGAGTGACTTACGCTTTACATGAAGTGGCAAGATTTGACACATGCACAACAGATTTATTCATAAAATGGTGTTTTAATTTTATAATGCAGGGCAGTGCTTTGAAACGCCACGTATCATTGGAGGAGTTGAATCTCAGCCCAATGCTTGGCCATGGCAGGTATGAAATGTTTACTGTATTTTACTTTCTGCAATAATAACATTTAACAACTAATAATTTAATAATATCTGTGCTGTATGATTCTCTGAATTACTTGATTTAGAAGAGGAAGCCAATTCTTTCAGACAAATAGGAATCTGTGTGTCACAAGCTTATATTAAAGAACTATTTCTTATATCTTTATGAAATAATTTTCAGATCTTTTTAAGTATTTTCTAAATGAACATGGAAGAAATATTTCAAAATTAAATGTGCTAGACTAATAATCCTTTTTTTTTAAAACAGGTTTCACTTCAAGGCTTGTCTAGTTACTGGTATCATACATGCGGAGGCAGTCTGGTTCATCCCAGATGGGTGATGACTGCTGGTCACTGTGTAGACATGTAATTATTTTAATTCTCATTTCACTCTTTGACTCTTACAAGTGTTGTAGCTTATAGCCTGCCCCACATCATTTGTGAATCCTACTGCAACATTTACAAACTCCCTGCTGTCCTTTTGAGGCCTATTTCCTTTCTCTTTTCCATAACTCTGTTCTGTCACCTTTACTTCATATTCTTTCTCCTTCCTGAGCATTTGCAGTATCTATCTTTTACCAAAAGTCTCATGGAGTTTTATTGGAACTCAAACAAGATTTGTAATGTCTTTTTAGGGCTTTGTGGACCTTACTTATTGTTTTCTCTCTTCAGAGTGAATCTGTCCATTAGAAACATTTTAAATTTGCACAGATGATAGGCAGCTGTATAAAATAAATGAAAGGGAGTTGCATGAATCTTCATTGCTTAAAGCCATGGAATGGTATAAAGTGTGTTATCTAGCTCAAGAGTTGCCCAAGGACATACCCAATATGTGATATCATGGAAATACACTAAGCATAGAAAAGCTATTTCCCCACGAAGAGCAAAGATCAGTGAGCCAGTCAACCCTGGGTCACTTTATTGCATCTCTGGGTACACAGATCTGACAAAACCTTGAAAGTAAATTGTCAATTCACTCATTCACAGCTAAGGTATGGTTCAAAGAAACCAGTAAAGGGAGACAACAGCAAGAATATTTTGGAAAATGAGTGAAGGGTATTGTAGCCAATTACTCAGAAAATAATTTGATACAAAGAATAGCCGAACAGTAGTTATCACTAGGCATGCTTTGCTTGCCTTCCCATCACCTTGGTGGGGCTCATGGAGTCCCAGAGTCTTATATAATGGAAACAGACCCTTCAGTCCAACTAGTCCACCCTGACCATGTTCCCAAATCGTCCCACTTGCCTGTGTTTAGCCCATATCTGTCCAAACCTTTTCTATTCATGTACTTATCGAAATGTCTTTTTAACATTGTGCCTGTACCTGCATCCACCACTTCCTCTGGCAGTTCATTCCACACTTGAACCACTCTCTGTGTTTATAATGTTGTCCATCATGTCCTTTTTAAAACTTTCTCCTCTCACCTTAAAAATATTTCCCTTAGTTTTGAAGTCCTCCACCCTAGGGAAAAGACCCTTACTACTCACCTTATCATGTCCCTCATGATTTTATAAATTTCTATAAAGTCACCCCTCAACTTACTCCGCTCTCGTGAAAAAGCTCCCAGCCTATCCATCCTATTTTTATAACTCAAACCCTCCATTCCCAGAAACATCCTGGTAAATCATTTCTAAACCCCCTCCAATTTAATCATATCCTTCCAATAGCAGGGTCATATTTCTTTTATGCACTCTGATTTTACAAGATGGAAAATATCAATCATTGTGTACTGTATCTGCTTAGCCTTTTATATTATTGTCCTTTGTGCAAATCTCTTTTTTTTTGTCTTTGTTTACCATGATAAAGATCTCAACATTATTTGGAAATGTATGGCCACTAAGCAAGGGGTTCCAGTTTGTGATGCTAAACAAATCAGTTTTGAGTGAGTTAGAATCTCACCCTTCATTGTGATCCATTTTAAAATAATACAGTCAATTTCTTTTGTTCACAAACAGGCCAGGTTTGGTATACCGTGTTGCATTGGGTGACCACAACATTTATGAGACAGAAGGCCCTGAACAGTACATATTAGTTGATAAAGTTGTGCTGAATAAGAAGTGGACTGGAGACCTTTCTGCTGGGTAAGTACAACATAAGGCAAATTATTTATCTTTGAGCAATGGAATAATATTTAAAATGTCTCATGGAGACTGAACATATACAATAGTTCTGCTTAGGAATCCGGAAATGCCTCCTCATTAATCTGATAATTTAAGTCACAAGTGAAGTGTAGTCAATAGCCATAGGTATCTATCTTGTTGTGCAGTTATATCAATAATAATATAGGTGGACACAGCTTTGTTCAATCTGCAGCAAAATAAAGGCAGTTAAGTACAATATCAGGCCACAAACAAGATCATCACAACAGAGTAATTGTGCATTTTACTCCAGTTACATATGCTGATCTTAAAAAGGAAATGGTTGACACAACAAAAGGCTCAGCATTCTTGGTTTACTTTATAGAGCATCTAATGGCATGTTTCATTAGCGAGATAATGAGATATGTCAGATTCTGTAATTAATTAAAACACTGAAAAACTATTTTATGCCATGTAGACATGACATTGCAATGATTCGTCTTGCTGAAGAGGCAATTCTCAATGACAAAGTCCAGCTTGCATTACTGCCACAAAAGGGAGAGATTCTGCCAAATGACTACCCGTGCTATGCCACTGGATGGGGTTACACATTTAGTAAGTGCTTTTGGATTTATGCTTGAAAATTATTCTATTATAGCAATTATAAGGAGATAATTTATCTTTCATTTGTATTGGAGATTGGCTCTTTAAATTGAGCTAGTTGTGTTAGCTAGCTGGCAAAACATGAGCTTCATAAAAATGCTCAATTGAAAAAAAGCAACAGTATTTTGTCTGGATAAAATTCTTAAATTTATTACTCATCTGGGAATTGGAAAGAAACAAGAAAACAAAGCAAACAGGATCTTATTTTTAACATACTTCATGTTGAACCAAAGTTGAGCAAAGGATTGCCAGTTGCTGCAATAGATTTCTACTTTCTCCTTTCCTCCCTATGACTTTGCATCAAAATTAACCCTGGCTATAAGGGTCATAAATAAAATGATATTGAGGCAATGTTGATCGTTTCACAGCACAAAACTGCCCTATTTCAGACTAACCAACATTGACAGGTCATCAATATGATCCAGAAATTCAGATGCAGATCCAGCTGCTGAATCCCAGCAAATGCCCTTTGATCTGTTTGTTGAATCAACACCAAGAGGTTGCAGGTTCGGGCAAGGGAGCTTAGGGTAATGTATGAAGCTCAGAGAAAACAAGAATGACAAATTCAGAGTGAGATGATCAGAGAAAAATATAGACTAAACCAAGATAAATTGAAAAGAGGAAACATAGGATTCATTGGATGTTTCTTCTCTGATATAGATGGTGGGGTAGTTAGTTCTACTCTTCAGCAGGTTCCCATTCGGACTGTGGACTACAAAACCTGTTCCAGACCTGATCTTTGGGGCTACTATGTCAATGACATCATGGTGTGTGCGGGCGGAGATGGTTTCGTCTCAGGCTGTCAGGTAATGGTGTCGGATGCTTTCCTTCCACAGGACAAAGTAGTAATCTATAACAGTTTATATTAAGGTATACAGCCTTTTATAGGCAATGCCAGAGGAAACTGCAGTAAATGTGAAATAAATCCTTGATCAGTACAACTGACTTATAGAACCCAGAGCTATATTGTCAGCTGGTTATGGAATGCAGTGGGGAATACAGTAGTGAAAATGTCAACCAGCATTTTTGGATTTCCGATCATCATTCATTCACACATCACAAATAAAAGTTGTAAGGAGATGATATGGTGAAATTAATCTGTAAACTGGCCATTCACACCAAGAACCTGGATTTGAATCCAGCCCTGATCTACAAGGAAAAGTTCTCCTTTCTGTGTGCCTGTTATAAGAGTGTAAATGAGAAAGACATTTGGGTGGTCTGAACTAAATGATCTGTCTCACTCAGACTACTGTGACAAACAAATGTTCAGTAGTATTCTTGTGGCTATTTTGAAGTTTATTGAAAGGCACATTAAGATAATTCAGGAATCTGGTTTCAACAACACCCATATCTACCAATCTAAAACACGAGACAAAAAAACTGACACACTTCAAAATAAGGAGAAAGTGAGGACTGCAGATGCTGGAGATCAGAGTCAAAAAGTGTGGTGCTAGAAAAGCACAGCAGGTCAGACAACATCCGAGGAGCAGGAGAGTTGACATTTCGGGCATAAGCCCTTAATGGTGGGGGGAGAGGGGGAGAGAAGGGGGCTGAGAGATAAATGGGAGGAAGAGGTGGGGCTGGGGGAAAGGTAGCTGGGAAGGCAATAGATAGATGAAGGTGGGGGGGGTGATGGTGATAGATTGGAGCAGAGGCTGGAGCAGATAGGTGGGAAGGAAGATGGACAGGTAGGACAAGAGGGCAGTGCCGAGTTGGAGAGTTGGATCTGGAATAAGGTGGGGGGAGGGGAGATGAGGAAACTGGTGAAATCAACATTGATGCCCTGGGGTTCAAGGCTCCCAAGGCGGAAGATGAGACATTTCTCCTCCAGGCATTGGATGGCTTGGATTTGGCGGTGGAGGAGGCCCAGGACTTGCATGTCCTTGGAGGAGTGGGAGGTGGAGTTGAAGTGGTTGGCCACAAGGCAGTGGGGCTGTTGGGTGCATGTGTCCCGGAAATGTTCCATGAACCATTCCGCAAGTTGGTGTTCTGTCACCCCAATGTAGAGGAGAGCAACAGACACAGTAGATAAAACTACTGATAGCTCATAAACAGCTCTGAATATAGACCCCTGTGACCAATGCTAGTGCTGAAATTGGATTAATTAAACGTCATTCTGCTGCACAGGATTTGGTCATTCCCCAATGTTTTCAGAATCATTTTATGAAATTTGGTTATCCTTTTGCAGAAAACCAAAACCTAATGTAGGCATCTCTGACAGATGAAAAGTTCAAATGAGGGTGCAGTGGAACATAAACTTGCAATGTAAACAGCAGGTATAAATGCAAGGTTCACTTGTATGTATTGGAGGGTGTGAAGGGGGAGCCATTAGTATACAAAAAAGGACTGTTTGGAATGACAGACCTGGAAATTTCTGATGGGAAATGTGAGAACTGAAGATGGAGATTTATTTCCTTGGCTCTTCCTGATAAATACTATATTTTAAAATATTTCTTTGGTGCATTTTCCAGCATTTTAAAGACTCTACAGTTCTGCTATTGCAGCCAAAAATGGTGAATTCAGCATACTAGATCCCACAGAGAGTCCAGCAACAAAGCAATTTAAATTGAAAAAAGATGTGCTACAATATTTTCAGAAATGCACAGTAAAGGCATTCTAGGACCACCTGGGGTGTCACACAGCAGACAACCTGAGCTGAATTTTCTATAGGTAAAAGCTAGGCGCAGGGAGTCTCTATCTCTTTTGCCTATCAACACTGGAGCACAAGTAGGCCATTCAGCCCAGTGATGTCATCACAAAGACATGGGGATCAGGACGAGCAACTAAATATCTGACAAAACACATCCTATTGAAGAAACAGGCAGCGGAGCGCAGTTGCCTTGTTTATAAGATATGAAATTAAAATCAATAGCAAAAAATGATAAAGAGTTGGAAGGCATAGAATCTGTGTGGGTAGGGTTGAGGAATCGCAAAGGAAAAAAGACCCTGATGGGAAGTTATGAGGAAAGGTCAGTCAACCTGAAACATTAGCTCCGATTTCTCTCCACAGATGCTGCCAGATCAGCTGAGCTTTTCCAGCAGTTTCTGTTTTTGTTTCTAATTTACAGCATCCACAGTTCTTTTGGTTTTTAGACCCTGATGGGAGTTGTGCACAGACCTCCGAACAGTAGTCAGGATGTAGGGCAGAAAATCAATCATGAAATAGTAAAGACATGTGAGAAAGGTACTGTTACAATAATCAGGAGGGACTTCAATATTTCGGTAGACTGAGAATATCAGTTTGGTCGTGGATCCCAAGGAAAAGAATGTATATGAGATGGTTTTCTGGAGCAGTTTGTGGTAGAGCCCATTAGAGAACAGGCAATTCTGGATTGGTAATGTGTAATGTTAATTAGGGAGCTAAAGGTGAAGGAACCCCTTGGGGGCAGTGACCATAATATGTTGGAATTCACCCTGCAATTTGAGAGGAAGAAACTATAATCAGATGTAATGACTACAAGGGTATGTGGGAGCATTGGCCAGAGTTGATTGGAAGGAGAACCTCACCGGAAAGACAGTGGATCTCATTGTTGCAGAAGGCTGTTGAAGCCAAGTCATTGGGTGATAGGTTCTTTTTTCTTAATCCAATAATGGGATGAGGGTGTCACTGGCTAGGCTATCCCTAATTGCCCAGAGGGCAGTTAAGAGTCATCTGTTGTGGGAGCCAAATTTTTTTTCCCAACAATGGTTTCACAGTCATCATTAATTCAGATTTTTATTGAATTCAAATTCCACCATCTGCCAAGGCAGGAATTTAACCAAACATTATCTGAGTCTCTGGATTAACAGTCCAGTAAAAATACCACTAGGCCATTGTCTCTTGATTAGTAAGTGGATCAAAGTTTATGGGGAGAAGGCAGGAGAATGGGGTTGAGAAACATATCCGCCATGATCAAATGCTGGAGCAGACTCCATGTGCTGAACGGACTAATTCTCTCCTATATCTTATGGTCTTACGGTCATCGAGTCTGCTCTGCCATTCAATGAAGTCATGTCTGATCTGATAATCCTCAATTTCACTTTCCTATCTTTTCCATATAACCCTCGATTCCCTTAATGAATAAACATCTGTCTATCTCATCCTGAATATCCTTAACGGGAGTTAGAGACAGATGTGTGAAGAAGGGTTTTGCCTGAAACGCTGACTTCTCCGCCGCCTGATGCTGCCTGACTTGCTGTGTTCTTCCAGCCTTCTGTTTGTCTACTTTGATTGTACTTAACGATCCAGCCTCAACAGCCCTCTGTGGTAAAGAATTCCACAGATTCACTACTCTCTGAGAGAAGAAATTCCTTCTCATCTCCCTACTCTATGGACCTCTAGAGTTTCTTATATGTACATTATGATAAAAGTAAAAGCCACATAAGGTTCTAGGAGCTTTATTCCTCTTGCCAGGATAAAGACTGCAACTGCACTCTGGAACTCTGAGAGTCTATGTGACTGAAACTAAATCCTACTCATCAATCTTAGGAAAGAAGAGCTTGGTACTGTTCTCCTTGCTAATCTGCAATAACCTCCCCTCTCCCAACCATCCCCACTGCCTCTGTAGCGCAGAAGTCAAACACTGACAGTGGTATCTGATGTAATGTCTTCTGGAATGTACATTTTATATGACTGTCTCACAATTTGCATCATTTTCTCTAGTATTTTTGCATTAGTCCCTCCAGTATACAAGTTTGTTGCATATCCTTGCTTGATTTGATTTTATAATTTTCAGGATCTAGTACTCCATATATATACAGTTCAATTAACATGCATAATTTCTATGGTGGGTGATGGTAGATTATCCCATCTAAAGAACTGAAGCACTTGCATACCTTTGGGTAACAGACTTCAACGCATGTTAACACAGGTGCTGTCCACACAGAACTGCCAAATAGGCATGCACAAAATTTACACAGCTGCATGAATACTATAGGATGTGCAATGATATTTCTGCTGCATTCAAGGGGGTGGCCTTGGGGCAATGACTTGCAGGCATGTTATGTGTCAGTAAGCGCTAATATGTAGCCTAAATGTAAATAAAAGCTGTCAGTGTGAACTGCTGATGGTGGCCTGTTGGGAAACTTGCTGCACATTTTTTTTAAAACAACTGTTGCTCACTCTGCCTTGGTCAAAAAGCTGGTTCAACTGTTAAAATACTGGGACAATGGTTCCTTTGCCAATACTTGTTTGATGCATCAAATGGCTTGAGATACAGTGCAAGAATCATCTGGTCGCATTGCTGCTCATACGCACAAGCTCCATATAGCTATAAATACAAAAATATATTTTTGGAATACTCAGGCGCTATCTGAGCACAACAAGAATGGTATATTAAGCAGTGAGCAAAAGCGGATAAACAAACAGAGGCCTGCACATCCTGACTAATGCTAATCTGTATTGTTGCTAAACCTGAACTGGAATACTCAACAGTGAAAACAAACAATGCTGAAAATACTCAGTAGGTGGCAACATCTATTGTGAGAGAAACATTTCAGAGCTGTAACCCTTTGTCTGAATATCATCATTGTAAAGATCATTGACCTGAAAAGTTAACACTGTTGCATTCTCCACAGATTGAGGGAGTAGTTCAAGAGAAGCTTCTCTCAGGAAATGAAATGGGCAGGATACAACTTCTGTCCGGATAAATTACACATACCATGTGGGTTCGATGATTCACTGACTCAAGCTGTGCCATGCTTTCTCTCCCTATATTTGAACAGGGAGAATAGAATTTAGAAGAATAGAATGGCAATGGAATTTCTCTTCTTTCTCACACAGGGAGATTCTGGTGGTCCTCTGAACTGTGAGAAAGATGGGAAGTTCTATGTTCATGGAGTGACCAGCTTCATCTATGCAGGAGGATGCAGGTTCTACATGAAACCAACAGTCTGGACCCGTGTCTCAGCTGAGATAGATTGGATCAATGAGGTGAGTTAAGATTTCTAATTCTTGTAATAATATATCAACATACAACAATACTCTCTAAATATATAGATTTGCTTTAAAAATTATCCAATTGAGATTTAAATCACCAATATTAAGATTAGATTACTTACAGTGTGGAAACAGGCCCTTCGGCCCAACAAGTCCACACCGACCCGCCAAAGCGCAACCCACCCATACATATACCCCTTACCTAACACTAGGGGCAATTTAGCATGGCCAATTCAACTGACCCGCACATCTTTGTGACTGTGGGAGGAAACCGGAGCACCCACACGCAGACACGGGGAGAATGTGCAAACTCCACACAGTCAGTCGCCTGAGGTGGGAATTGAACTCAGGTCCCTGGCGCTGTGAGGCAGCAGTGCTAACCACTGTGCTAACCACTGTGCCACCGTGCCACCCACGATCTAATCTTAATATCTATCACTATTCAGTTAAAATCAGTCGATTCTTTTTTACCTCCATTACACTTTAAAACTATTTGGACCACACAGCAATGCCAGGCAGGAGTGAATTAGCAAACCCAGACAATTTTCTGGAGGCTAGACTCACTTCAGTGGACCACTATCTCGAACAGTTCAACAATGGGGAGCACTTAATAGTGTGCAGTCCTAATGACAGTACCTGCCACATTACTATTTATAAAAAAGCTTAAGGTCACACAGAGATCAATAAACAGCCAGAGTGGGGATACAAGAAAGAGTGTTAAGGCCAGGGCAATGGGCTAATTTACAAATAGGCAGTAGTAGTAGGGAACCATAATGGATGGTATTCTGATAATGAGATCAAATGTGTAAAATCAGCATAATTTAAACTTATTTCATGAATTTCTAAAAGTCACATAAAATTTATAGGTTAGAGACTGTTTCCAAATGTGAAGCAGGCCTGATAATTCAAAACTGACAAGTCAGAAGCAAATGGGTAGAGGGCCTGCAGAAATTGTATTTAAATTAATCGCATTGCACAAATCATTAAAGCCAATGTGAGGCAAAGTTATGAGTGGCAGTCAATTTAATCAAACACAGTTGAAAGGGTGCAAAAACAATGAACATGTCTTTAATAATCACGTAAATCATGTTTTATTTTTCAGGTCATCACTAAAGGTTGATCATTGAAGGACGGTTATTCATATCAGAGACCTGGAGCTTTGCTATATGTATCAATAAAGTTCCATCAATAAAGTACATTTAATTCAAAATGCTTCTCAAAATGAATGTTTTTTTCTGGCTTATTCTGTGGACTAGTTGCAACAGGTGTGGGTGGGATTATCAGGCTTCAGATGTTGTGCTGCACTGTGCTGACATTATGCAATCTTAATTTAATTACTATATACAGTTGTTCTGTACTCTTGGCACATAGCACTACCCTGAAACATGCATGGGTAGGGGTTGCAGGCTATTCAGCAACAGCTCTTAAAAGACTGCTGATGTTTAAAAGGGAACTGGCTGCAAATTTAAAACATGGCAAAAGCAAAGCACAAAAGCAGTACAATACCATTCAAAAATGGTGCTTTATAAGTACTAATTATAAGGACAAATCGTTTTGGTGAAAAAAGATGTTCTCCAGTCAAGAATCATGCCAGGGTAGTCTGGATGAAGATCACTAAGTGAGTCACTGCTATCTGAGCTGTGGCCCAACACAAGGTAGTATTTGGTATATGCAAGGCTGCCAAAGTTTGCTGACAATTTGCAAAGAAAAAATAATTGTCTTCCAAGCATGTTAATAAAATTTCACTATAAGCATCACCAAGAAAATTCTCATTTCTGACATCTTAAGAGCTTAATCGGCAAAAGATGTGCTGAGCCTACATCCTGAGAGTCAGTGTGGGCGTCTCACCACTTTTTCGGGCAGCACACAAGACACCCACAAACTCTAAAGATTCCACTCACAAGAAAGTGTTGCCTCTGAACACTTGGGTCACACACACATTATGTTTCCTTGATTTAAGAATATCTGAGTTTTTTTGTGAAGATTTGTAGCTCAGGTTGAGGTTCAGGTTGTAAGTTTGCCTGCTGAGCCAAAAAGATTTGTTCTCAGATGTTTCATCACCATGCTAAGTAACATCATCAGTGAGTAAAAAGTGAGGTCTGCAGATGCTGGAGATCTTAGCCTGCCTGGCACCCTCTCCTCATTCCTGATGAAGGGCTCTGGCCCGAAACGTCGAATTTCCTGTTCCTTGGATGCTGCCTGACCTGCTGTGCTTTGACCAGCAACACATTTTCAACATCATCAGTGAGCCTTTGTTGAAATGTTGGTGTACTGTCCCGCTTTCTATCTATGTATCTGGTCTGTTGTGGTGGGTGACATCACTTCCAGTTCTTTTTCTGAGATTTTGGTAAATGGGGTCCAAATCATTGTGTTTATTGATGGTGTTCCAGTTTGAATGCCAGGCCTCTAGGAATTCCCATGCGTGTCTTTGTTTAGCCTGTCCCAGGATGGATGTATTATCCCAGTCAAACTGGTGCCCCTCATTGTCTGTGTGTAAGGATACTAGTGATAGTTGATCATGTCTTTTGGTGACTAGTTGGTAGTTGTACATGCTGGTGGCTAGTTTCCTGCCAGTCTGTCCAATGTAATATTTGATGTAGTCCTGTGGGGTATTTTGTATTTGACGTTCATTCTGCTGGTTGTTGGTACAGGGTCCTTTAGATTCATCAAGAATTATTTCAGTGTGTTGGTAGGTTTGTGGGCTACCATGATGCCTAGGGGCTGGAGTAGTCTGGTTGTCATCTCCGTGATGCTTTGAATGTATGATAGTGGAGCTATAGTCTCTAGGAGAAAGTGAGGACTGCAGATGCAGGAGATCAGAGCTGAAAAATGTGTTGCTGGAAAAGCGCAGCAGGTCAGGCAGGAGAATCGATGTTTAGGTGTGTTGTGTCTTCCTGTTTAAGTTAGTTATGTAGGAATTGGCAGACTGTGCTTATCGGGCACCAGATGTTCTTGAATACATTGCATAGGTGTTTTTCTTTGGCATCACGTAGTTCCTGGGTGCTGCATTGTGTTGTAGCTCGTTTAAATAACATCCTGATGCAGCTCCATTTGTGGGTGTTGGGGTGATTGCTTCTGTAGTTGAGTATCTGGTCAGTGTGTGTCACTTTCCTGTCGACGCTGGTCTGCAGCTCTCCATTGGCTTTTCATTCTACTGTGACATTGAAGAAGGGCAGCATGATGGCACAGTGGCACAGTGGTTAGCACTGTTGCCTCACAGCGCCAGAGACCCGGGTTCAATTCCCGCCTCAGGCGACTGACTGTGTGGAGTTTGCATGTTCTCCCCATGTCTGCGTGGGTTTCCTCCGGGTGATCCGGTTTCCTCCCACAGTCCAAAGATGTGCGGGTCAGGTGAATTGACCATGCTAAATTGCCCGTAGTGTTAGGGAAGGGGTATATGTAGGGGTATGGGTGGATTGCGCTTCGGTGGGTCGGTGTGGACTTGTTGGGCTGAAGGGCCTGTTTCCACACTGTAAGTATTCTAATCTAATCTAAGGGGAGTCTATGCCTAGAGGCCTGGCATTCAAACCGGAACTCCATTAATAAACACATTGATTTGGACCTCATTTACCAACCTCTCAGAAAAAGAACTGGAAGTGATATCACCTGCCACAACAGACCCACCACGACAGACATGAATAAAAAGCGGGACAGTAACTTCAACAAAGGCTCACTAATGATGTTACCTAGCATGGTGGCAAAACGTCTGAGAATAAATCTTCCAGCTCAGACAGCAAACTTACAACCTGAATATCAACTATATTAACAATAAACACAGCAAATGCTGGAGAAACTTAGCAGATATATAAATGTTATTGTTTATATGATTAATATTCTAACGATATTAACACATTGATTTTTCAGGGGTTCTATATTTCAAATGTGATGTTAGATATCCAACTATGCGGGTGCAAAAGATTCCACTTTACTATTTGAAGAAGAACAAAGAGTGCCCTTTGTGTCTTGTCCAACATTCTCCTTCAACCAAATGCCCCAAAAACAGATTAACTGGTCATTTACTCATTTACTGGAGCTGGGTTCTTGCTTAGTGCATATTGATTGCTGTTCTTGCTTACAAAAGAACATTGTTTACTACAAAAGTAATCCACTGCCTGTGAAGTGTTTTGGGTTATCTGGAGGGCATGACTGTCACATAAGAACAGGTTCTTCTGAGCCTAGCATCTGTCCCTGTTCCACCTGCTTACAGGAGAATGATGCACTTAACCAGCACGGCTGAATGAAGATAAGAGGAGATTAACAAAGGTGCAAATCAGTGACTTAGCTCTAACATCACAGTATTACAATTATATCAGGACTTTTTGCATGCATGCATTAACTCAAAGGCACGCAATGCATCAAAAATCATAACGTTGCTTTGCCATGTAAAGCTATATTTTACTCGAGTTTTACTGATATCTTACTTCCAACACTCATAAATATGCTTTTGTCCTTTTCCTCTAGGTGTTCAAGAGGTGTTAGTGCCAGAATACAATGGTCAACCTTAACCAAGCACCTCACAATACTTTTAGTTTATAGTGGTAATCAGTAGATTCAAGATTGAATTTAAAATAATAGGAACTATGATGGATCACAGAAAGGAACACATGTAGGTACGTGGCATGAATGAAGAATTGCAACTGTAGGTGGGATTTGAGGGCAGCACCAACTGCCATCCAAAGGACTCAGCTTGAGGACCCCTGCAACTGCTCAGCCTTGGGATTTGGACATCTTGGGGCCTGTCGACAAGGAAATTTCTGCAGTTAGGAACAGCATTCTACTGCATATTTCTAAGACGTACTGGCTAATCAACTGCTCAAGTTAATTACAGTTAGAAACAAGTCTCTATGACAATAGCACATTATTTCTCCTTATCTGTCTCAAATTCTATGCAGCCTTTGAAACAGTTGACCTGACCATTTTACTCCAAAAACACCTCATCATTTTATTGTTCCAGAGAACCATCCCTTTCTATGCAGCTGCATTTATACTTATCCATCGTAACCATGACAACAAAGCAATGGCTTCCCTTCCCAATGTTTAGTGGAGGAAACTGGAAGATCAGAAGTATTGCCCACCGTGACCACAAGCTCTTTGTTCTTGCTAATAACTCGCACACACTCAGGCTGAACCAGACTGTTTGCAATTTCAGCTTTCTATTCGCCCACCAAGGAGATGAGATGGCTCAGTTGATAGCATCTATGCCTAAGATGTTCTAGACTTAAGTCCACTCTAGGATTTGTTGGCCATGGAAGGTTTGCTCATGGCATGTCTCAACAGATTAATAAACAGCCAGCTAATCCTTCCAACACTTCTCCCTCATAGTGAAAATGAGTGCAGGATATGAAGTAAACATTTTTAGATTAGATTAGATTGCCTACAGTGGAAACAGGTCATTTGGCCCAACAAGTCCACACCCACCCTCCAAAGAGTAACCCACCCAGATCCATTCCAGTACTCCATATTTACCCTTGACTAATGCACCTAACACTATGGACAATTTTGCATGACCAATTCACCTGACCTGCACATCTTTGGATTGTGGGAGGAAACAGGAATAAACCCACGCAGACATAGGGAGGATATGCAAACTCCACACAGACAGTCGTCCGAGGGTGGAATCAAATAGAGATCCCTGGTGCCATGAGGCAGCAGTGCTAACCACTGAGCCACCATGCTGCCCACTAACCCTCTTAGCTGGGCTTTCGACCCTATATCCTCTTCTTCACAAAGATCATCTAATTCCATTTGCACAACGGTACAATCCACTCCCTATATTCTATCCTACACTGCAGCCAGCTAATCCATTACTCTCAGCCCTGATGATCTAGATTGGATTGTGGACCCTCAATGCCTTAGCTAAAAAATCATCTTCTCATGTTTAAATAAATAAAGTTAACATACAGCTCCACCAAACAATTAGGAAAACAAAGGTGATTTGGCCTTTTGGATTTGGAGTGCTAGGGTGATTAAGTCATTCAGCAATCATACACAGCTTGGGCAGTGAGTTCTGTGCACATTCTTGCATCCCCAAACCTACAGAAGAATATAACTTGCCTTTGAACTAGATGGATTCCTGAAATGAAGGTCATCCTAAAAGAAGGGCTTGAGTAGAGTGGGCCTGTTTCTGGCATTTAGAAGAATTAATGGTGAACTCTAGAAAGCTTCTGAATGGGATGACAGGATAGATGCTGAGATACTGTTTCCCCCTGGCTGGAGAGTCCAGAATTACAGGGTCACAGTCTCAGAGTAAGTGGTTGGTCATTTTGGACTCTGCCGAAGAGAAAGTTCTTCATTCAGAGGGTTGTAGATCTCTGGAATTCAGTCTCCCAGGGAAGAGTGATCTTACCCTTTCCTAGTTCTGCAATAGCCCCCTTCCCTAAAAGCCCAACACGTTCCCCACTCATAAAACTCTAGCTCCGATATTAGCCTCCTGTGAAAGCCCCCTTCTTCCCAGTGTCACACATCACCCAGACAAGCCTGTGGCAAACAAACACCAACAGGCCGAATTATATTATACATGGGAATATAGTAAATCAGAGCAGAAGTATGCCATCCTTTCCCTTGAGCTTGCTCAGCTGTTCAATAAGACCAGTGTTGATATTCAACCAATTTCCTATCCGATCCCATATCTCTTGATTCCCTTAAAGTTTAAAAGTCAAGCAATCTCAACTTTGAATATATTAATGATTGTGTATTCGCTCTTCCCCAGGATACCAAATTCCAAACATTTTCTCTTCACCAGAGTCCAAAATGACCAACCGCTTATTCTGAGACTGACTCCAAGTTTGAGACTCTCGAGCCAGGGGGAAACAGTGTCTCAGCATCTATCTTGTCAGCTCACTCAGAAGCTTTCAAGAGTTTACCACTCATTCTTCTAAATGCCAGAAACAGGCCCACTCTACTCAATCTCTCCTTTTAAATGACCCTCATTTCAGGAATCCTTCTCATGCATCTCCACTACACCCCTTCAAAGGCAAGTTATATTCTTCTTTAGGTATGGGGATGCAAAACTGTGCACAGTACTCCCTGTTTGGTCTTGACCAAGCCATGTATGATTGCTGAATGACTTAATTACACCAGCACTCCAATTCCAAAAGACCAATAACCTTTCCTTTCCTAATTGTTTGGTGTAGCTGTATGTTAACTTTGAGTCTGGTGTACAGGAACTTCCAAATCTCTCTACACGCCAACTTTTACTAGCTTCTCACCATTTAAAATCTATCCAGCCTTTTAATTCTTCCTTTCAAAGTGAATAACCTCATGTTTTCCCACATTAAGCTTCATCTGCAATCTTCTTGCCCACTTACAGTCTAAATTCACTTATGGACTATTTGTGTCCTCCTCATAGTTTTCCTGCCCAGTTTTGTATCATCAGAAACGTTACCGTATATACTCAAGTAATAGTCAAAGTATTTTGACTACTTTTTAAGGTTAAATTTATAGAGTTGACTATTACATGGATACTACTTTTGAGGGGCTGAAATTCATGCCCGGCAAAATTCATACCATATCATGAGCAGAAGCCCAATTGAAGTCTCAACCAATAAGGGAAAAAAAATCATGGATCATGGTCATTCTGAAAACCCGGAGTGATGTGCAATGGCTGGCGCACTGACTCATAAATGTTGAAAATCACACAACACCAGGTTATAGTCCAACAGGTTTAATTGGAAACACTAACTTTCAGAGCACTGCTCTTTCATCAGGTCATCAGGATAACCACCTGATGAAGGAGCAGCGCTCCAAAAGCTAGTGTTTCCAAATAAACCTGTTGGACTATAACTTGGTGTCATGCGATCATTAACTTTGTACACCCCAGTCCAACACCAGCACCTCCAAATCATAAATGTTGATCTGTTATCTGTGAAGAACTAGGGTTGACTTTTACATGAGATATATGGAAAATTCCAGATTTTTTGGCCAAAAATAAGGGGTTGACTTTGACATGAGATCAACTATTACTCAGGTATATATGGTAGATATATGAAGGGACTAAGAATAATGTAAGTCATTAATATGGATTATAAATAACTGAGGCTCCAGCATGGATTCTTGCCACATCCGTTAGTTAACAGTTATGGAACGGTTTTAGGATCCTGAAGCAACCAAATAATGATGTCATCCACCAGCACATAAATAGCACAGTGTGGGCAGAGTGAAGAGTTCAATAGAATGTAGATAACACAGTCTCTTAATAATGCAAGATTCCGACCTCTTAATAAAGTCTGAACTTGGTATATCTTAGATTACCATTCATGATTGTATTTCAGGTTAAAATAGAGTCTAAGAACCTTAGGCTTAAAAACAACTTTTAACCTTCCCTTCTCCTTGACCCCTCTGTCTTGAACTCAGAATCTCAGCTGTGGTCCTAAAATCACAAAACAAAAGATGGTGGCAGCAATACACCACAATGCCTAAAACATTGTAGAGTAGTAAAGATGAAGAAACAAATCCAAAATCATCTAGAGAAAAGAACTCAACAAAATCAATTTTCCAGAAAGTAATTAGTACAGCTTTAAGACCAAAAAGCAGCCAGCACAGCAACAAAGCTGAACAGATGCTGTGAAGGAACAATCTCTGAACAAAAACCCCTACAGAAAAATCACCAAGACATTCAAAGATAGGCTTTTACAGCCAATAAAAGGGGTAACAGACATTTAAGGAAAAAGAACAAACAATGAAAGCAATAAAAACCAATAGCAGGCAAGAGTATATGTCCAGATAGGACCCCTACGAGAACAGTTTGATTACCAGACATCCAGAGCCTATTTGATCCCTCATAGAAAAACAACAAAAAAACTAGGCTGGGAGGCAGAGTTAAGATTTCTGGCACTTCTTTAATCAGGTTTAGACTACTTATCTATTCAGAAAATTTATGAACAAGCAAATTAAGAAAATCTGTCAGTAACAGACTAAGACACACCAACCAGTTGAAAAGAAATCAGGAATAAGAAAATATCAAAGAAATAAGAATTGTTTTTGGAATACAAAGTTTCAAAGCCCAAACAATGAAGTTTGTGAAACCTTTATTATTTTGATGCTTTGCCAAGAAGTGCAATTTTTCTTCAGTAACTACAAAGTTTAATTGTTTTCAAAAAAGGCATTGGAGTCAAACAAAAAGAACATGAATCTGATCATCACAAAGTTGGCACAAAAATATGTCAGATGCAGAAAAATTGACACAAATGATTGTGGCATCCACCCAGTTGATTAGCTCAGTTGATTAGATGGCTAGCACTGTAGTTCAGAATAATATCAATATTGCAACTTCAATTCCTGTTGCAGCTAAGATAGACCTGAGGCCCGCCTCCTCACACTGTCCTTGAGAATGGAAGACAATGGGAAACCATCATTGACAGAAACTATCAAGGAAAACAACTTGACATGTAGATAATGAGCTCAGGACCTACCTTCAGGCAATGTACGCATGGAATGAAAATGAATTTCTCTAATGCTTTTTTTTCACTAACATTAATTACTTTGGCCAATTAGTTCAGGTGGCTAGATGGGTAGCGTGTGATTATGAATAATGCCAACAACAAGGGTTCAATACCTGTTCTGATTGAGGTAGGCTTGGGACCTGCCACCTCATCATGCCACAAGCTTGTTGCAGAATGGTGCCTTCAAGCGATATAATTAATTATCTCTCTCTAATATATATTTATAGAAGGGTATTTGATGAACTAATCTTCCTTGATGAAATCTGCTGTTTTTGAAGCATTTTTTGCAAAAGTAGAATCTCATGAGCAATACAGATCAGCCCTTGTGTCAATATTACTTTTGTATGCATTCAGGGGAAAGGTTACAATCTCTCAGATATTCCTGACCTTATTTTGCTTTTTTTCCATATTGACTTTTAATAGGAGCTAATTTATGGATGAGAATATAAAATCTGAGTGGATTCATTGACTGATTATTTTAATTGCACCGGAATAGTTTTAATACATATTTGATTAAAGCTATATTTTTGTGATACAGTAACATTTTTTTCTCTATTGTTATTATTTACTTATATGTAACTTTCTAATGAACAAGCAAGGTACAAAAATTAATTTCTGTATCAATAATGCAATGAAAGTGAAGTCCCTCATGGACTATGGCTAATTACCTAACTACCTGCTAACTAGTTTCAGTTCTTCACTTTCCTTAGACCCTTTGTTCCCCACTGTTTCTAGTATGTTCTTGGTGAAGGGCTTATGCCCAAAACATCAACACTCCTGCTCCTCGGATGCTGCCTGACCCACTGTGCTTTTCTAGCACCACACCCTCGACTCTGATCTCCAGCATCTGCAGTCCTCACTTTCTCCTGGTATGTTTTTTTGTGTCTTCTACTACTGTGAAGAGAGGTACTATGTAAGATTTTTGATGTAAAATACATATGAATGTTTAATTTTTTTATAACACAGCCTTTACGTGTCTTGTATTTACTCTCACTATTCTCTTCCTTTGTGCATACTTATGGAAATTCTTACAACATGTCTTTGTATTTCTTTTGCTGGTTTATTTTCTATTCTATTTTGTCCCACTATCAATTTTTTGGTCATTCTTTGCTGGTTTCTAAAGCCCTTCTAATTCTCAGGCTTTCAGCTCTTATGGGCAATATATAAGTCTGTTCTTTTAATCTAATATTATTCTTAACCTCTTTAGTTAACTCCAAATGGATCCCTTTTCCCATGAGCCATTATTTTTTAACAGAATACACATTTGAAGTTCTATGAAACTGCTTTAAATATATTTCATAAATTTACATTGTTAACTATTGTTGCCAATTTGATTTGTTGAGTCTATGTGAAGATTAAAGTGCCCTATGATTATTATATTGCCTTTGTTACAAGACTTTTCTTAATTAGGAAGTGGTGTAGGCTGGTATAATTGCAACATTTAAAAGGCATCTGGAAGGTTTAGAGGGATATGGGCCAAGTGCTGGCAAATAGAACCAGATTAGGTTGGAATGTCTGGTCGGCATGGATGAGTAGGACTGAAGGATCTGTTTCTGTGCTGTATACCTCTATGACTCTAATTCATATAATCCCTACAGTGTGGAAGCTGGCCATTCGGCTAATCAAACACCAAACCTCTGCATTTCCCATGACTAATCCATCTAGCCTGCACAACCCTAGAAACTACAGGCAATTTAACATGGCCAATCAGCGAACCTGCACATCTTTGGACTGTGGGAAGAAACCAACGCAGACACAGGGAGCATGTGCAAACTCCACAAAGACAGTCGTCCAAGGCTGGAATTGAACTCTGGTCCCTGGTGCTGTGAGGCAGCAGTGCTAACCACTGAATCACCATGCCACCCTGTATACCTACTGTTAGGAAACAGTGTAAGTGGAGTGTCTTGCTATTGAGGATCAAACACAACCAGGATTCCTGCTCATTACTTAATGACCTCAGCTGGGTAATGCACAAACATGGGCCTGAGATGACAACAGGTTATCTTTATTGTGATACTTTCACTCAGTTACTGTGGTAAACATTCACTTGGCTCATTATCAAAACTTGCCATTTTGGGGTGTTAACAGAGCGTAATTTCCCTCATGCATACCATAGCAAGAGAAAGCAGCTGCTGAGGAAAAAGGAAGTAAGTAGGAAAATTACAATTTTAAAATAGAATCAAAATTAGTACATTGGCTCCACCTAGTGTCCAATATGCAGACTGCTTCCATTTTCCTGCATTGAGCAATTTAAGTCACCATAGTCCTAATGGACCAAAGGGCTGCTCTCTCATTAGAGAGAAATGCTTGGTGGTAGTTTAACCTGAAGGTCAGCACACCTCAGCCAAGTGAAGAGGTTGAGAAGTAGAGTCCTTCATGATCACCTCAGCTGGTGCAGGAATTGAAGCCAAGTTGTTGACAACACACTGCATGGCAAATCAGCAATCCATACAAAACAGGACCTGAAATTTTCAGTATGTGAACACCCTCCTTCATGTTCATTACCCTCCCCCCACACCCCTAGGTCCTGTTTTGTATCCGCTGCTCCCAGCACATCCAACCCATTTTCAACCATTTACACATTTTGTTAGCACTTTACCTTATTATTAGCATTGATTCTTATCGTTAGCATTTTGCTGTCTCTTGCCTAATCATCAGCTATCTCTTTGTTTGCCTATTCCTTTTCTCTTTCTCTGGACTCTCATCTCCATGTACTTTATTCATCCAGCCTACCCCCACCCCCCTCCCCACCTAATAATCTGAATAAATACCACACTTTCCTTGCTATTTTCGATTCTGATGAAAGGTTATTAGACTTGAAACATTAACTCTGTTTTCTCTCTAAAAATACTACTAGAACGGCTGAGTTTGTACCGCACTTTCTGTTTTTGTTTCAGATTTCCAGCATCCACATTTCTTTGCTATTATTTGAATATTAATTTTTGTACTTGCAGAGGTTTCTGAGTTAAAAGCTTATGTGGGTAGAAAATGGGAGGTGGCATGACAGCACTATTGTGATATGTGTGTGTGTGTGTAGATGGATCATGGATCATAGTGCCATATTTGCACTGAGAACATACACTTCATTTCAGCAAGGTTGTGATGTAGTGATTTAGACAAACAGGAGGCTGGAAGAACACAGCAAGCCCAGCAATATCAGAAGGTGGAGAAGTCAACGTTTCGGGTATTAACCATTCTTCAGGACTAGATATGTGGGTAGAGGTACAGACTATTTCATTACCAAATGCTTTATTCAGTGACCCTATGCTTTATTTCATCACCAAATGCTTTATTCAGTGACCCTATTTTTAAACTTGTTAGAATCACCTGAAAGTCAATTTACTAAGACAATATCCCTTTAATTAGACCATGCTATTTTATAACATAATCATAGTGAGCTGCTTCCTGAGGGTATTGATTCTAGTTATTGTGGAAGTCTTCTGCACCCCGCTGCTATACTAACTACACAGAGGCTGGTATCCTGTCACCAAATCACCTTTATTTACACTTGGAAAGTGGTGTGAGGCAGCAGTGATCCAGCTCCCTCAGAGCCAGCTCTCAGAGTGAACAGAATCTCTGACACTCATATTTATATCCGTCAGCCAGGGCTCCCTGATTGGACCAGGTTAACAGCCCCAATCAGGGAACTCAGATTCTGTGAGGACTATCTGGCTGACCTTGTTACAGTCACTACATTCCTCCCCCTGGTTCCGAAGACATAGGCCAGTTCTTTCTCTTGTAGCTCCTCCTGGGCGTATTAGCCACAAGGGGGGTGGAGGAATCCTTAGTAGATGGTTTCGAATCTGAAAAGAACAAGTTAATTAGGAAAGACAGACAAGAGCATTTCAGAGATCAAAGTTATTCTGAAGAATTAAACTGCATTTATTTCAATGCAAGGGTCTTACAGGTAAGGCTAATGAACTCAGGGCATGTTTGGGGACATGGGATTGGGATGTCATAACTATAACAGAGACTTGGCTGAGAGACGGACAAGGCTAGCAGCTCAATGTTCCGGGTTTCAGAATAGGAAGGATAGAAAGGGAGGTAAAACAGGAGGGGGATTGGTGTGTTTGATTAAGGAAAATATCACAGCTAAAACTAGAAAAGATATCTCTGAAAAATCAGCCAGTGAAAATATATGGATTGAAATTAGAAATAAGAAAGGAATGATCACCTTGATGGGATTATACAATAGCACCCCCCAATAGTCAGAGGGAAAATGAGGAACAAATATGTAGAGAGTTCTCAGATATATGTAAGAATAATAAGGCTATAATATTTTCCAAACATTGACTGGAACTACCACAGCTTTAAAAGTTTGGATGGCAAAGAATTAGTTAAATGTGTCAAGAAACTTTTCTTTATCAATGTTTCTACTAGAGAAGGAGCAAAATGTGACCTTATCTTGGGTAATAAGACAGGGTAAGTGTCTGAAGTGATAGTAGTGGTACATTTTGGGTCTAGTGATCATAATTCTAGTTGTTTCATAATAGTTATGGAAAAAGATAAGCCTTCCATAAAAGTTAAAGTTTTTAATTGGAGGAAGGCAAATTTTAGTGGTATGTGACAAGAACTTACAAAAGTTGATTAGAGTTGACTGTGCTCAGGTATAGGGAGGTCTGGTATGTAGGATGATATGGAGATGCCGGTTTTGGACTGGGGTGTATAAAGTTAAAAATCACACAACACCAGGTTATAGTCCAACAGGTTTAATTGGAAGCACTAGCTTTTGGAGCGCTGCTGCTTCATCATTTGGTACTGCCAAATTCAGCCTGAAGCTATGGGCAGCACTGTCTTGTCCTCTTAAGTAGACCTAGCAGGGGGTTATGGTCCATTATTATAAATTTACGTCCATATTATGTGGAACTTCCTGACTCCAAATATGACTGCCAAACCTTCCTTCTCAATTGGAGCACATTAGACAAAGTCCTGGATACATACGCTATTGGGTGTTCCTCTCCATTGGGCCACCTATGAGCTAATACCACCCCAATACCGTATGGGGAGGCATCACCTCAATACCAGTCACACTTGGGATCATAGTATGCCAACGCCTTAGAGGATTAGAATTGTTTCTTCATCTTCCTGAAAGCTAGGGCTTGTCCATATGACCATTTCCAAGGCTGACCCTTTTTTAGGAATTGATACAATGGTGCCAGGATGGAGGCCAGGTAAAGTATGAACTTTCTGTAATAATTCACCAACCCAAGGAAAGACCTAAGCTCTGGGACAGACATGGGAGCCGAGGCACCTTTGATCACCATCACTTTATCTTCCAATGGGTGTAACCTGGTCTTGTCGACTCTGTAGCTCAAGTGGGTCATTTGGTGTGCTTGGAACATATGTTTTTACCTTTAAAGGTATACACCCACCTGGGAGAAACGTCTAAGGTCCAAGTTCTGTAAGTGCTCCTTATTAGTCTTTCCAGTTAGTAGCATATCATCTAGATAAATGGTGACAAGGATAGACCTTGTAAGATGTTCTCCATCATCCACTGGAAAATGGCACAGGCTGAAGATACTCCAAATGGCAGTCTTGTATATTGGAACAAACCCTTACAGGTATTAATTGTAGCATACTACTGGGAATCATCATCTAACCGCAATTGCAAGTACACATGGCTCATGTCCAGCTGCATGAAGGACAACTCCCCTGCCAGCATTGTGTATAAATCCTCGGTGCGAGGGATTGCGTATCTATCCTGCTGCAAGAAGCGGTTTACCGATTGTTTGAAATCCCCACAAAGGTGAACCAGCCTGTCAGGCTTCACGATTGGTATAATCGGTGCTGGACATTCCATAACCTGGTCTAGTATGATGATTAGCCTCCTGATTTCTGCCTTTACTTTTGCCCGTAAGGCAAATGGAACTGGGTGGGCCTTGGAGAATCGTGGAATTGCTTCCTGGTCAATATACAAGATGGCCTTGGCTCCTTTGATACTCCCTAGACCTTCTTGACAAACTTCCAGGTATTTAATTCGCTATTTTCTACTCGAGTGAATCTGTCTCAACCAATTCCGTCCCATCAAGCTTGGGCCTGTGCCTTTTACTACAATCAGTGGGAACTGAACCAGTTGCTTCTCATAAGAGACCAGAACCAAAGTTGTACCCTTAATCTGTAAAGGTTCCCCGGTATAAGTTCTCAGTCTAGCCAAGGTCTTGCACAAACAATAGGGTTGGAGTTCAGAATGAATTTTGTTAAAGACTGGTTCTGTGGTCACTGATATGGCTGCACCGATATCAATCTCCATTAGAATTGGGTGACCATATAACCAGATTGGCTCTGATTTGGATGTTGCAAAGCAATTTAACTGTTCCAAACCATATGCAGGTGGGCTTTCCAGGGTGTGCACTCTCCTAGATACCACCCTAGTGTTCTCTTATTCAATTCAGACCTAGTGGGACTCTTTTGCTGTCTCAAATCCAAATACCAGCAGCAATTACAATGGCTTGCCGGCACAGATCCTGCAGAAATTTTTAACTAATTGGCTGAGGCTTGGATTTGTTCTGGGGTTTTACAGTGGGCTGACTGAGAGTCTCTCTGTTCAGGATATGTCCTGAGTGAGGCTGTGCAATTGCCTTCACTCAAATGGTGTTCCCCAAGCTCAGTCAGACTGGAGAGAATGTCCACTTTCATCAGAATACCCTGTAACTCATAAGCTTCTCTTGCTGCATTTTCAGATGGTAAAGCCAGTTGTAGCGCCTGTTTGAAGTCCAGTTGGGCTTCAGCTAGTAGACGCTTTTGCATAATAACATCATTAATCCCACATACCAAATGGTCTCTCAGCATCTCATCAAGGGTTAAACCAAAGTCACATGCCTCTGCCAGGTATCTTAACCTTGTCAAAAATCTCGACACAGATTTCCCTGATTCTCGAATTACTGAGTAAAAGTGATAGTGTCTCAGAATTAGAGGAGGCTTGGTGTCGTAATACTCCTTAAGTAAATCCATCAACTCTTGAAAGGTTTTGGTATCTGGCGCTTCAGGGAAACTTAGGCTCCTAATGACCGAAAAAGCTGTGGGACCACAAGCTGCCAGGAGAATTATTTGTTGCTTTTCATCGATCCTAATGTCATTTGCCCAGAAAAAGTAACATGTTCCTTCCACATACTTGGCCCAGTCTTCAACAGCAGGATCAAACAAGTCAAGCTTCCCAAATAATGGCACAATGCCAGAAATACTTACCCCAACTCAAAGACAACTGTTGCGAGTGAATTTCTTCAGGAGCATGCTTTGTTCTTATCGCTACTGAAATAACGTCACAGCAGTTGGTATCCCGTCACAAAGTCCCCCTGTATTTACATGTGGAATGTCCTTGACACTGATCCAGTTTCCTCAGAGCCAGCTCTCGGAGTGAACAGAACCTCTGACATTCCTGTTTTTTCTCACCTTCAGCAAGCATACTAATTGTTAAAATGCAATAGTATTATTAGAAGCTAACATCTAAGCTTATAGTTTCCCAACATCTGTCTTTACTAGATTGGCTTCTTTGTCGTACAGTTAAATTGGAAGTTTTATAAGTAGGGGATAGTATAGAAAAGACACCCAAGGTACAGGGAATCTGGTGAAATAACTCCATAGAGGCCAGTATCTTGTCACCAAGTTACCCTTTATTTACAGTCCTTGATACTGATCCAGCTCCCTCAGAGCCAGCTCTCAGAGTGAACAGAACCTCTGACATTCCTGTTTTTATCTGTCAGCCAGGGCTCCTGATTGGACCAGATTAACAGCCCCAATCAGGGAATGCACATTATATGAGGTCCACCTGGCTGACCTTGTTACAATCACTACAGCTCTCCAGCACTATTTTGAACAGTAGGTACCAGTGTGACCACCATACTAAACCCAATCCTGAGTTTTCCAGTATGTATTCATATAGAGTTCAAACACAGGGCTCAAGTGTTGGAACCAACTTTCCTTATGTCTAACCTGGAGAAATCTGAGCCCTGTAACCACACACCCCCCGCCCCCCCCCCAAACCCATCTGTGTCATTCATTCTATGATAGCCCGCTGACTATAACTACTATCATATGACTGCTTCTATAAAAGGCTTCTGAGGTTTTTTTTCTCATGTGTTATTGATCAAGGCACTTTAATGATGCAGGATTCTTTCAGTGAACACTTGTGAACAATGAATATGATTAAGTAGTAAACTGCATAATCGGTAATACCAGAATCAGAGGTAACCTGGTGATGCAAGACAGATTATGCACAATTTAACAGATAGGCATGAAGCTTATTAGCACCTACGGTTTGCTTTCAATATGGGTAATGCTGACAAGGCTACATTTATTGCCCTCAGGAGGAGGTAGTGGACCTTCTTAAAGAAACTGTTGTACAACCTGCTAGGTACTTCAGAGTTAACCATGTCATGTGAGACTACCAGTGCCTGCAGGCCAGACTAGGTGGAGGTTGCAAGTTCCCTTCCCTGAAGTACATTAGTTTTTAATAGAAATATGGCAACTTTCATGGTCATTTTAGTTCTGATGTCTTCCCGCAAACAATTAGTAAATTTAATTTATCAATTTAACACAAAAGACTGAAAACTGTCAAGTTACTCGTCCAAGACCACAATCTCTGCACTACTATAACCAATAGCATTACCTTTCTTCGCTATACTGCTTTAGAGAAACACCAGACAAAATAAGACATCCCACAAGGGGGAAGATCTGCATGACAGCCAACCTACTCTGAACTCACGTACTTCATCCCAACCGGTTAGAGTAACGTTGACGCAGAACAGGGCCAAGGTCATCTTGGACAGGAATGGCACTGGGGAGATTAAGAAATCTTTTAGGAGGTAAACAATATTTACATTCTTAAAATGATGCAATGTTTTAGTTCCCCTAATCAAGCCATAATTATTTGGTGTTTGGAATACAGACTCATAGCACCTGTGAATCTTCTCACAGTATGTGATAGGGACAACCACTAGTCGTGCCCAATGCTTGTTTGGTTGCTATAAATTAGCACATTTCAACATCAGTAATTTTATCCCAGTTACTAAATGAGCTGGTAGTAGATCAGGTGTTTCATAAATCTGCCAATAAATGCCCTGATGATGTGTCTGACAATTTTAATGAGCTTTGCCCTGCTTGTTAAGTACAGTTTCACTTATTTGACCTGTTGTCCTTGTTGCTCTTCCACCAGATGTTTAGTGCCAGGACAAGCTATAATTATGAAAGTTAGTAAATGCTAATACCTGCACAGGGTGTGTTGCCAGACAATAACATCCCAAACATGTGGTTGGTTAGTTCCTGCCTATCTCAGGGGTGCTGAGCCAAATTGCACCTCCTTAATGGAAAGTAGTAAAGTCAACAAAGACCAGTGCAAACTGGGGCTTTTTGAAACTGCATTGCTCGGTATTTTTCTACAGCACTTTATTCCCTATATTCTCTTGGACAGAATAACTGGATATCTATCCTAGGAAAATAATCAGCATAGCTATGTTTCCCCACACTCCACCTGACGAGCAGCATATACTCCCTCCTATTAACACTCCAGAAAGAATGGCAAAATTAGCCTCAGAGAATGCCAGAGTACCAGCAATGAAAAAAGTGACAGCTGCATTGCATCTGCATAGATAACAGGAAAGGATTGACAGGCTGGGTCTCTTTATTCATGAAAGATAAGGCTGAAGGCTTCTTATAGAAGTCTTTAAAGTTATAAAAGGTTTTGAAAAAGTGGAACTGAGGGAATGTTTCCTCTTGTGACAGAAATACTTCTCATGTATGTCACAATCTTGCAGCGTGGGTTGGTACCTGGGACTTCGATGTTGTGGCCATTACAGAGACGTGGGTAGAACAGGGACAAGAATGGCTGTTGCACGTTCCAGGGTTCAAATGTTTTAGTAGGATCAGACATGGGGGTAAAAAAGGGGGAGGCGTGGCATTACTTGTCAAAGACAGTATCACAGCAGTGGAATGGACAATGGAAGAGGACTTGCCATCTGAGGTAGTTTGGGCTGAGGTTAGAAATAGGAAAGGTGAGGTCACCCTGTTAGGTGTTTTCTACAGGCCTCCTAATAGTCCTAGAGAAGTAGAGGATAATATTGCGAGGATGATTCAGGAAAAGAGTGAAGGTAGCAGGGTGGTTGTTATGGGGGACTTTAACTTCCCAGATATTGACTGGGAGAGCTATAGCTCGAGTTCATTAGATGGGTCGGTGTTTGTACAATGTGTGCAGGAGGGTTTCCTGACACAATATGTCGACAGGTCAACAAGAGGGGAGGCTATATTGGATTTGGTTCTAGGTAATGAACCAGGCCAGGTGTTAGACTTGGAGGTAGGTGAGCACTTCGGGGACAGTGACCACAACTCGGTGACTTTTACTTTAGTGATGGAGAGGGATAATCGTGCACCGCAGGGCAAGAGCTATAGCTGGGGGCAGGGAAATTATGATGCAGTGAGGCATGACTTAGGATGTGTGGATTGGAAAAACAGGCTTCAAGAGAAGAACACTAATGAGATGTGGGGATTGTTCAAGGAGCAGCTACTGCGTGTCCTCGATAGGTATGTACCAGTCAGGCATGGTGTAAAGGGCCTTGTGAGGCAGCCGTGGTTTAGTAAGGAATTGGAGTCCCTTGTGAAAGGGAAGAAGGCGGCATATGTAAAGATGAGGCGTGAAGGTTCAGTTGGGGCGATTGAGAGTTATAAGGTAGCCAGGAAGGAGCTAAAGAGGGAGCTAAGAGAAGCGAGAAGGGGACATGAAAAGTCTTTAGCTGGTAGGATTAGGGAAAACCCAAAGGCTTTCTATAGGTATGTCAAGAATAAAAGGATGACTAGGGTAGGTATCGGTCCAGTCAAGGATTGTAGTGGGAAGTTGTGTGTGGAGGCGGAGGAGATTGGAGAGACATTAAATCAGTACTTTTCATCAGTATTCACTCAGGAACAGGACACTGTTGCTGATGTGAATATGGAATCACAAATAATTAGAATGGATGCCCTGGAAATATGCAGGGAAGAGGTTTTGGGAATATTGGAAAGGATGAATATAGATAAGTCTCCTGGGCCTGATGGCATTTACCCCAGGATCCTATGGGAAGCTAGGGAGGAGATAGCAGAGCCATTGGCCTGGATTTTTATGTCGTCATTGTCAACGGGAATAGTACCAGAGGACTGGAGGATAGCGAATGTGGTCCCATTGTTCAAGAAAGGGAGTAGGGATAGCCCTAGTAACTATAGGCCAGTGAGTCTGACTTCAGTGGTGGGCAAAGTCTTAGAGAGAATGGTAAGGGATAAGATTTATGAACATCTGGGTAGGAATAACGTGATCAGGGATAGCCAGCATGGTTTTGTGAAGGGCAGGTCATGCCTCACAAACCTTATTGAGTTCTTTGAGAAGGTGACTAAGGAAGTGGACGAGGGTAAAGCAGTAGATGTTGTGTATATGGATTTTAGTAAGGCGTTCGATAAGGTTCCCCATGGTAGGCTAATGCTAAAACTTCGGAGGTATGGCATTGAGGATACATTAGAGGTTTGGATTAGGAATTGGCTGGCTGGAAGGAGACAGAGGGTAGTAGTTGATGGATTATGTTCATCTTGGAGCGCAGTTACTAGCGGTGTACCACAAGGATCTGTTTTGGGACCATTGCTTTTTGTTATCTTTATAAATGATCTAGAGGAAGGACTTGAAAGCTGGGTAAGCAAGTTTGCGGATGACACAAAAGTCGGTGGAGTTGTGGATAGTGAGGAAGGAAGTGGTAGGTTACAGCGGGATATAGATAAGTTGCAGAGCTGGGCGGAAATGTGGCAAATGGAATTCAATGTAGCTAAGTGCGAAGTCGTTCACTTTGGTAGGAATAACAAGATGATGGATTACTGGGCTAATGGTAGGCTACTTGGTAGTGTGGATGAGCAGAGGGATCTTGGTGTCTATGTACACAGATCTCTGAAAGTTGCCACCCAGGTAAATAGTGCTGTGAGGAAGTCATATGGTGTACTGGGCTTTGTTGGCAGAGGAATTGAGTTCCGGAGTCCTGAGGTCATGTTGCAGTTGTATAAGACTCTGGTGAGGCCTCATCTGGAGTATTGTGTGCAGTTTTGGTCGCCATACTATAGGAAGGATGTGGAAGCTTTAGAACGAGTGCAGAGGAGGTTTACCAGGATGTTGCCTGGAATGGTAGGAAAATCTTATGAGGAAAGGCTGAGGCACTTGGGGCTGTTATCATTGGAGAAGAGAAGGTTTAGGGGAGATCTGATAGAAGTGTATAAGATGATTAGGGGTTTAGATAGGGTAGATACTAAGAACCTTTTACCGCTAATGGAGTCAGGTGTTACTAGGGGACATAGCTTTAAATTAAGGGGTGGTAGGTATAGGACAGATGTTAGGGGTAGATTCTTCACACAGCGGGTTGTGAGTTCATGGAATGCCCTGCCCGTATCAGTGGTGAACTCTCCTTCTTTATGGTCATTTAAGCGGGCATTGGATAGGCATTTGGAAGTTATTGGGCTAGTATAGGTTAGGTAGGATTCGGTCGGCGCAACATCGAGGGCCGAAGGGCCTGTACTGCGCTGTATCCTTCTATGTTCTATGTTCTATGTTCTAATCTTGAACTGCATCCTCTCTTCTATAAGAAGACACATCCTCTCAGTATCCACCCTATCTTGTCCCCTCAGGATCTTATATGTTTCAACAAGGTCAGCTGTCATCCTTCTAAACTTTGTATGTATAGACCTAATCTGTTCAACCACTCTTCATAAGCCTTTCAGCCTGGAAAGATAATTCTTCTACACCAACTTTTCTGTCTTTGTTCTTTCTTTTCCTGTTTCTTTGCCCATTTCTCTTTCTGCCTCCCTCCCTCTCCCAACCTGCTTGTTACGTACAGTCATTGAGTCATAGAAATGTACAGCACAGAAACAGACCCTTCGGTCCAACTTGTCCATGCCGACCAGATATCCCAACCCAATCTAGTCCCACCTGCCAGCACCCGGCCCATATCCCTCCAAATCCTTCCTATTCACATACCCATCCAAATGCCTCTTAAATGTTGTAATTATACCAGCTTCCACCACTTCCTCTGGCAGCTCATTCCATACACGCACCATTCTCTGCGTGAAAAGACTGCCCCTTAGGTCCCTTTGAAATCTTTCCCACTCACCTTAAACCTATGCCCTCTAGTTTTGGACTCCCTTACCCTAGAAAAAGACTTTGTCTATTTACACTACCCATGCTCCTCACAATTTTATAAACCTCTGTAAGGTCATCCCTCAGCCTCCGACGCTACAGGGCAAATAGCTCCAGCCTATTCAACCTCTCCCTATAGCTCAAATCCTCCAATTTCAGCAATATCCTTCTGAATATTTTCTGAACTCTTTCAAGTTTAACAACATCTTTCCTATAGCAGGGAGACAAAAATTGAACATAATATTCCAAAAGTAGCCTAACCAATGTAAGGCTGCAACATGACATCCCAAATCCTATACTCGATGCACTGAACAATAAAGGCAAGCTTACCAAACTCCTTCTTCACTACCCTATCTACGTCTGACTCCACTTTTAAGGAACAATCATTTTTCCTGATCATTTTCTCTCAGGATTAAGATACCTTTTGTAAATGGTCAGGAGATGAGGGGATGGGTTTTCAACACTTACATTACACTCTGACTTATTAATTATTGTCTGAAGGATATTATGGACAACATAATTAATAACTACTAACTCAATGACTAACTCAAATTGTATATCTGGTATGCAGTTTTATAAAACTAGTCATGCAGAATGGGAGAGTTACCTGTTTCTAGGTGTTTTTTGGGCTTTGGGCCTATCCACTCAATCCACTTTAATTCAATCGAGTGAATCCTGTGGCCCAGGAATTTATAGAGTCATTCAGCACAGAAATAGACCCTTCAGTCCAACTTGCCCATGCCAGCTAAGACTTCCAAACTGAATTACTCCCACTTACCTGCTTTTGGCCCATATCCCTTTAAACCTTTCGTATTCATGTCCCTGACCAAATGTATTTTAAGTGTCATGCCTGTACCTGCATTTACCACTTCCTCTGGCAGTTCATTCCATGTGCAAACCACCCTCTGTGTTAAAAAGTTGCCCCACCCCGGTCCATTTTAAATATTTCTACTCTGACCCTAAAATTATGCCCTTTAGTGTTCAGCTCCCCTACCCTCGGGAAAAGACCTTTGATGTTCAGGTCCCTCACTAAATGAGTTTGATCGTACTGGAAGTTGACAATGTCCCATTCCTATGACTGATGCACATTGTCAAAATTACAAAATTATTCCAGCACATTGATTTGTGGTAAAAAGATCTATCAAGTCTCCTCTCAGCCTCCGCTACTACAGAAAAAAAAACAGAGTATTTCTAGCTTCTCCTTTTAGTTCATATCCTTTCATTCATATCCTTAATCGAGGCAGTATCCTGGTAAACCTCTTATGAACAGTGTCAAAAGCCTCCACATCCTTCCTGTAATGTCATGACAAGAATTGAATACAATAGTCTAAGTGTGGCCTAATCAAAGTCTCACAAAAGTGCAACATGACATCCTGACTCTTGTACTCAATTCCCCCACCAGTAAAGGCAAGATTGCTATCTGCCTTCTTTACCACTAGACCTATTTGCATGGCCACTTTCAGGGAGCTATGGACTTGAACCTGAAAATTCCTCTGTACATTAATGCTCTTCGGGGTCCTGACATTACCTATACCTTTTGTCAACATTTAATCTCCCAAAGTGCAGCAGCTCTCGCTTATATGGGCTAAACTCCATCTGCCATTTCTCTGCCCATATCTGCAACTGATCTATATCTCTCTGTATCCTTTGACAACCTTCTACACTACCTGTAACTCCCCCAATCTTTGCATCATCTGCAAACTTACTAACCGACCCATCTATATTTTCATCCAAGTCATTTATATATATCGCAAACAGCAGAGGTCCCTGTACGGATCTCTGTGGAACACCACTAGTCACAGACCACCCCCAGAAAAACACTCTTCTAACATTACCTTCTGCTAATTCTGAATCCACATGGCCAAGTCACTGTGGATCCCATATCTAAAGCCTTACTAAAATCCATATAGATAACATCCACTGCTCGACCTTCATCAATTATCTTTGTAACCACCTGGGAAAATTCAATCAGGTTAGTCAGACATGACCTGCCTCACGCAAGGTCATGCTGACTGACTCTAATTAGGCCAAGCTTTTCCAAATGCACATAAAGTTTATCCCTAAGAATGGTGCTGAGCCACTCTTGATGATTTAAGTCCCTACCCAGAGTACATTCTGCACCCTAGGGCACTCAATGCTTCCTGCCAATGATTTTTTAGATTCCCTACAGTGTGGAAACAGGCCCTTCGGCCAAACCAGTCCACACCAACCCTCCGAAGAGTAACCCACCCAGACACCCAGACCCATCTCCCTCTGACTAATGCACCTAATACTATGTGCAATTTAGCATGGCCAATTCACCTGACCTGTGCAAACTCCACACAGACAGTCTCCCAAGGCTGGAATCGAACCTGGGACCCTGGGGCTGTGAGGCTGCAGTGCTAACCACTGTGCCATCCTAATTGCTTAACATGGAGCACTGACTCATCAGTTGAGGGAACATGGTTGTAGTTGCAGCAGGAGATTTCCTTGCCCATGTTTGACTGATGACATTTGACTTCATGGGGTCAAGAAAAACTTTCCAAATAGAAATTAAAATGGAAAACACATGCAAGCTTTGGTGGCAGTGTTGATGTAATCACTGTTATATTCTGATTTGAAAGTTTGGACTGTGTGTCAACTTTTTCTATACTTGCCTACATGGCTACATTGAAAAAGACGGGCCTCCTAAAATTTGCTGGTCCTTTTCAGTCTTGACAAGCTGATTCTATTCCATTGAGAGTATCCCAACACCAATGGGCACAACTATTGGAAGTGAAGATCATGGTTCAATTAAGCGTATGAGAGCAGCACAAAGATACTAAAAGATGAGATGGCAACCAATGAAGCGACAACAACACAGCCGCTTGAATGGTAAACAGGAGAAGCATCATGTGATTGCCAGAGCTACATGATCCCACAACCTGTGACTCAGATCAAGGATCTGTAGAACTGCCAAAATCCAGTCTTGAGTAGTGGTTGACAATTAAACAATGAATTGGAGGGGGAGGCCCAACAAATCTCCCTATTCTTAATAATGTGGGAGTCCAGCAGCTCAACAGACAATGCTGAAGCATTTCTCTCCATCTTCAGTCAGAATAGGCTGGGGTTGTTTTCCATGGAGCATCAGAGGCTGAGGGCTGAGCTTATAAAGGACTATAAAATCATAGGAGACATGGATAGGGTAAATAGACAAGGCCTTTTCTCTGGGGTGGGTGAGTCCAGAACTAGAGGGCATAGGTTTAGGGTGAGAGAGGAAAGAGAGGTCACAGGGATGATGGTGCAGAATTTGAGGGGGGAAAGTGCTCTGCTGTTTGGGAGGAAGCGCAGAGGAGCTCTCTCCAGTGTCCCAGCCAATATTTATGCCTTAATCAATACCTACTGAAATAGTTATTTGCATAATGCTGTCTGTGGGAGCTTGCTGTATGCAACATCACAACCACAACCACTTCAAAAATGCATCACTGACTGCAAAGTGCTTTGGGATGTCCTGAGTTTCTGAAATCTCTTCTTTGATAACCTTCTGTTTCATGAGATGATGACTTGCATTTGATGGCCAACTCTGTATTAAACCAGCTTTACTATCGGAAGGAGCAGAGGGTACCTGACTTATGCAGGGCAGCTGAAAGTGTGCCGAACCTGCGGGAGGTCAGGCCACATGGCGGCGGACTGCAAGGTCACGATCTGTCGGAACTGCAAGAAGGAGGGCCACCCGACCAAAGAATGCAAGGAGGCAAAAAACTGCAATCTGAGCGGGGAGGCGGGCCACGTGTACAAGGCCTGCCCAAGACATGGGGCCGCCACCTACGCGGGGATGGGCCACAAACCAGCAAGGGAACGGTGTCTGGGGGCACGCAAAAAGAAGGACAGGCCGGAGCAGAGCAGACGCCAGCTACTGGAGAGGGACAGCTGCCGAGCAAAGCTCCGACAGGACAGGCGGAGGAGGAGGAGAAGGGAAAGAAGGAGGCAGAGGAATGGATCCTGGTGCAAAACAAGAGGAGGAAAACCCACCCAGCTGCCAAAACCTCCCAGAGAAAGGGGAAAAGGCAGCTGCATGGGGATGACACGGACAGCTCTTCAGAGTGTGAGGACGGACGTAAGGAGGGTCGTCACCAAAAGAAGAGGCAGAGTGCTGCAGGGAGAAAGGAGAGCAGCAACTGCCAACCAAGGGACGAACCTCCTGAGGCAATGAGAAGCTGCCATCTCCCACCAGGTGAAAGCCAAGAGGGCCCCACCGCCACACAGCTCCAGGTCACTGGGAGCAGCGACCCTCTGACAGTCCTGCTGTCAGATATAGAAGCAGACAGCGTGTACCCCGGTCGCAGCCTGATGACACCGGAGCAGGCAAATGGACCGAGTGAGGAGCTGGACAGCTACTTCAGCCCTCCGAGGGTCCAGCAGTTCGTGTTCTGCATGGGGATGCAGACAGCTACCCCAGAGGGGCAGGACCAGCGGCAATTGGACACGGGTAACCTCCCAACTTGTTAAAAGAAATGGGGATTAAAGTTGCCAGTGCCAACGGGGATTAATGTGTGCAGCATAAAATCTGCTGCGCGATGTGTTTCAATGCTGGCCTTCCTGGCCAACGTCAAAGCCGATGTCCTGTTTCTGCAGGAGTGTGGGATACCACACCTCAGCAATTACAGGAGGTGGTCGAGCTTGGGGGCCCATGTGCCGTCAGTGTGGTTGGGGGCAACGATAACCGCTCCTCAGGTCTGGGCATCCTGTTGCGGGGAGGCAACTTCACCATCTCCGAGGTTAAGGAGGTGGTGGGCGGGCGCCTCCTCGTCGCGGATGTTAAATACAGAAACGCTCCCATGAGACTAATCAATGTGTACGCCCCAGCAGATAAGAGTGAACGGTTGGCCGTCCTGCAATAGCTTCCACTATTGCTGGCCACGTCCAGGCCGGTCATTCTGGCCAGAGACTTCAACTGTATCATTGATGCAGATAGACGATCCGGTGGGGGTGACAGTAAACTGGACGCCACATTCAGAGCCCTGATGGAAATGGTCAAAGATGCCAAGCTGCACGACGTCTTCAGCACCCTGCAGACAGAGCACAGCGTAGATACACCTGGTCACAGGCAGACGGGTCTATCCGCTCAAGGATAGATTACCTGTTTGTGTCCCGAACGCTCTCGGTCAGAACCACCGACGTCAAGCTGGTGTTCTTTTCTGACCACTGCCTCCTGCTGGCCGACTGTCACCTACAGGACAAGCAGCGGGCTGGTAAGGGAACGTGGAAGCTGAGCACCAAGCTGCTGACTCCAGGAAACATCGAGGAGCTCAAGAGGGACTACGCAGATTGGAGAACCGTGAAGCCCCTCTTTGAGTCTCCAGCAGATTGTTGGGAAACAGTAAAAGGGAACATCAAGAGGTTCTTCATCCTCAAAGGTGTTCAGGAGGCGAGAGAGAGGTGGGGAAAACTGTCCCAACTCTAGGAAAGTATGAAGAACCTGCTCCTGCTGAAGACAATGGGGGTCGATGTCACGGAGGACCTCCAGGAGGTGAAGGGCCAGCAAGCCTCGCTGTTTGCCTTGGAGGCCTCCAAGATAATCATCCGGTCCAGAGTCCGCTCCGTGGAGCAGGACGAGACGTGCTCACGTTTCTTCTTCCAGAAGGTGCACAAAGAGAGCTCTGTGCTCAGCAGTCTGAAGGAAGAAGATGGCTCGGTAACGTCATCTCAGGCTGACATCATGAGGATCAGCAAATCCTTCTATGCCAGTCTGTATGATTCGAAGCCAACTGACAGCGCGGCCTCCAACTCATTCCTGTCCTCTATCACGGAGGTCCTAGACGACGGAACACGAGAGAGGCTGGACCAGCCGCTAACTCTGGATGAGCTGACCAAAGCCCTCGAGTCCTTCGAAAATAATAAAACTCCCGGAAGCGACGGCTTACCGGTCGAGCTCTATTCCGCTCTGTGGGACTTGATTGGCCAGGACCTGCTGGAGGTGTATGTCAGTATGCTTCGGGCAGGTACCATGAGTGAATCCATGAGGAAAGGCATCATCACCCTCATCTACAAGCAGAAGGGGGAGAGGGAGGAAATTAGAAATTGGAGACCGATCTCACTGTTAAACACAGATTACAAAATCTTGTCAAAGGTCATCGCCAACCGGGTCAGGTCTGCTCTGGGATCGGTGATCCACCCTGACCAAACCTGCGCTGAATCGGGCAGGAAGGTCACTGAGAGTCTCGCACTCCTCAGGGACACGATCGCCTACGTGCAGGACAGGGGGGTGGACACCTGCCTCATCAGCCTGGACCAGGAGAAAGCCTTTGACAGGATAACGCATACATATATGAGGGCTGTCCTCTCCAAAATGGGCTTTGGGGAGGGAATCTGCAATTGGATCAGACTGCTCTACACCAACATTGTCAGTGCAGTCTCAGTCAATGGGTGGAAATCAGATAGCTTCCCTGTAAGATCTGGAGTCAGGCAGGGCCGCCCTCTCTCTCCTGCCTTGTTTGTGTGTTGCATAGAGCCATTTGCCGAATCCATCAGGAAGAATGCGAGCCTGAGAGAGGTGACTATTCCTGGCAGCGGGGGCCTACAGGTTAAGGCCTCCCTGTACATGGATGACGTCGCCGTTTTCTGTTCGGATCCGCTGTCCGTGCACAGACTCATGTGCATCTGTGACCAGTTCGAACAGGCCTCAGGGGCCAAGGTAAACCGAGGCAAGAGCGAGGCCATGCTCTTCGGGAACTGGGCCGACCAATCCTCTATCCCCTTCACCGTCAGGACTGAGCACCTGAAGGTGCTGGGTATTTGGTTCGGGGGGGGCTGGGGCGTGAGTCAAGACCTGGGAGGAGCGGATCAGGAAGATGAGACAGAAACTAGGCAGATGGGAGCAACGGTCGCTCTCCATCGCAGGAAAAAACCTGGTCATCAGGTGTGAGGTACTCTCAGTATTGTTATATGTGGCACAGGTCTGGCCTATCCCCAGAACCTGTGCCGCCGCAGTCACCCGGGCCATCTTCCACTTCATGTGGAGATCAAAGATGGACCGGGTCCGAAGAGACACAATGTACAAAGACCAGTGCAATGGGGGAAAAAAACACACCCAATGCCACCCTCACCCTGATGGCCACCTTTGTGTGTGGCTGCATCAAGCTGTGCGTGGATCCCCGGTACGCAAACACCAAGTGTCACTACGTACTGAGGTTCTACCTGTCCCCGGTGTTGCGAAGGATGGGCCTGGCCTCGCTGCCGCGGAACGCTCTGAGTAGTTGGACCGTTCCGTACCACCTGTCCTTCGTGGAGAAATTTATGAAGAAAAACACCTCTAACCACAAGTCCATCAGGAAGTGGTCAGCACATAGTGTCCTTGAGAACCTTCGGGAAAAGGAGAGGGCGGATCCTGTCGAGTGGTTCCCTGAGCAGACTGTCAAAGCTATTTGGCAGAATGCCTCATTGCCAGAACTTTCCAACAAGCACAAAGACATGGCTTGGCTGGTGGTGAGAAGGGCTCTGCCTGTGAGATCCTTTATGCACGCCCGGACTCTCTACTGCACCGCACGCTGCCCTCGAAGCAGCTGCGGGGGGGGACGAGACTGTTACACACCTCCTTCTGGAATGTACCTATGCAGAGGGAGTCTGGAGAGGAATGCAGTGGTGTTTGTCGAGGTTCGTCCCGAGCAGCGCCGTGACACGGGACTCCGTGCTCTACGGCCTGTTCCCCCGTACGCACACCGAGACAAACATCAACTGCGCCTGGAGGATCATCAACTCGGTGAAGGACGCTCTCTGGGTGGTCTGAAACCTGTTGATCTTCCAGCTGAAGGAGTTGACCCCGACTGAGTGTTGCAGACTGGCACATTCCAAGGTCCAGGACTACGTGTTGAGGGACACGCTGAAGCTTGGGGCAGCTGCAAGACGCGGTGGGGAAAGACCACCGTGTAACATCTGCCTACCTAAAAAAGAACAGGGGGCCCATGCAGTCGTTTGGCCTCTGCTGACACCTCAGTTAAATATATGGGCATATGATTGAAAAATGTACAGACCTGTATATAACAATGATAAATTCTGATCTGTGTATGTAAATATTGACATATGTATGGCATGACCAACTGTACAGACCATTTTATGAATAAAGTATATTTTTGAAATAAAAAAACTCTGTATTAAACATAGGTTGTGAAAACATAGGCTACCATTATGGTTGTGACAAATGCTATAGAAATTCATGTTTGTTCGTTATTCACTGGTAGCAGAAAGAGAATGGTAGGAAGCATGATTTCTTTTAATCCATTAGTCAATGCAGCTAAAGCTACTTCCACACTGAGGCTAAACTCCAACAATTAACATGGGGATATCTACATACATTATTAACAGTCATGCACAGTCTGAGTGTAATATTGCTGTCTCTTCAGCCAAACATAATACAGAATCTCAACCAATCATATCACAGAGACCACATTCTCTTCAGCCTGTTCTGAACTGGACCTGAAATGTTAATTCTGATTTCTCTCCAAAAATGATGCCGCTGAGTTTTTTCCAGCAATTCTGTTTTTGTTTCTCTTCAGCTTGTCTCTTCAACCAATCAGACTCTAGAACCACGGTTCAATTTGATCACAGAACTATTTCTCTCATGTCATTTCTGATTGATTTAGTCACACAGAACAAATCATACTGTACCCAAAAAAAGACCTGTGGAATATAGCTGCCATAAATGTTGCTCTCCATCCCCAATGCACAAAAATTCCTGATGATCACAGACACATTCAAACTTTAGCTTATCCATCTTCCAATTGCTCCAGCAACTTACCCATACAGACTTTCTGCAAATGCCTGACCTCAAACGCATCCTTACCCCATCATCTTGTCGCTTCCCACCATTCTGGAGATCCTTATCCTTCCATTTCTCTCCCTGATCCAAATTAACATTTTGCTATTGTTACCTCTTAGCAGCTGGACAGCTAAGCTGATGGTCTAATTCTGCTAAAGTGATTCCAGTAGATATTAGGAGGATCCTGGATCGTGATTTCAGATCATCAATCTGTTTTTGTATATTTGTTTCCATGTATTATCTGGAAAACGTAGAGCAAACATTGAATAATTAATTAAAGGTAAACAAGATTCATTCATTCACATGAAAGTTTGGCTTATAATAAACAACTGTGTAAACTAAGCCTCAATTAGAGCATTCCACTTCTTTCACAATGCTGTGTTTAATCATTTTGACGAGTCTTGTCCTTCTGAGGGTCACCATAATAATCACCAAGAGTTAAAGTAAATGAAGTCATAGGAGGAGCTTAACCTCACACCTCCGCTAACACATTCAACAACACTTCTATTCTGCTGAATCAGAGTGAACTGAACATCAGCTGCTTTAGTATGTAAATACACCATCTGATGTGGTTCTGAGTCATACGGCTAGAAAGCACCACCAGGACGTTTGTTAACTGATCTCAGTGAAATAGCTGCAGCATTGGAAATTCTGCAGCCTATACTCAATGCAATCAATTCAAACTGTCATTGGTCTGAAAGTGGAAGCAAACTGGTTCACTCCCTCCCCCATGATATATGATACAGAACAGGAAGGACACATGTTCAAGGTTTACGTAAGGATTTGTAGCTCGGGTGTGGTTGCAGTCATTGATTTGCAGACAGGAGAATTCACAGGAGGCTCCAAAGCACAGGATGTCACCTAGACAGGGGACAAAACGTTTGCAAATCAACTTCCCAGCTCGGCAAACATGCCCACAACTATAGCAGGAAGGACAAATATCTCCACTCCTGAATATCAAATTCCATGGGATTAGGAGCTCTTCAATGCCTAACCCACGTCACAATTTTTAATATATCAGCCTAGTCTGAGTGTCAGTAAAGTTTATTGGCTTCACAACTGAAGCTACTTATTGATATTAAACTGTCATCTCACACAGAGGACCAGAAAGATGTTTGGTGTTTTTGATTTCTGTGTGGGTTATAGGTGTCACTGGCAAATATCAACATTTGTTGCTCATCCTTCAGTGCCTTTGAACTGAGTGACTTGCTAGGCTATTTCAGAGGGCAGCTAAAAGTCAACCCACATTGTCAGGATCTGGAGTCACATGTAGACCACAGCAGTTAAGGAAGGCAGATTTCCTTCCCAGACGTTAGCAAACCAGACAAGCTTTTACAACAACAATTAAATGGCCACCATTAGAACAGATGTTACGAAATTCAAATTTCAACCACAAACCATGGTGCGATTCAACCCATGTCCCCAGAACATTAGCCTTAGGATCTGGATTACTACGCCAGTGACACTGCCATTATGCCACTAACCCCATCACTAATAATTCAAAAACTTGTCTCAAAGCAGCTTGGGCTGCCTTGTGTTTTGATCATTTGTGCGCGGGTTTTGTGGCACAATAGTAATGTCATTATCTCTAGGCCAGAACGTCCCACGTTCATTTGCCTAGAAGTGTGTCATAACATGTCTGAACAGAGCAATTTAAAAAAATAAGGTAATGGTGGAAGCTAGTGTGATGAAACCAAGGACCAGTGGTGGCCTATAAACAAAGCCCAACTCATATCACAGCCAGTAAAGAGACATGATTTGGAGATGCCGGTGTTGGACTGGGTACAAAAAAGTTAAAAATCACACTATAACCTGGTGTTGTGTGATTTTTAACTTAGTAAGGAGACAGTTAGCTTGTTTTATGTCTGCAATTACTTGCAGTCAGTGCAATTAAACACAGTCCTGATATTTGCAATTTAAGATGGTGCATTTAGACTGTTATTTTAGATTGTGTAACATCAACAGTTATAATATGAGCCCTGACCTGACTCATGTGGGTTCAGTTTGACATCCTGTTTTGAGTCAAATCAGGTAAAACCTCTAGGAAAAGGATTGCTTTACGCTGAACTAATTTAAATACACTAAGCATGTAGATGCTCCCTCCTATACTTCTAATAGATGTAAAATATAACTACCAGCAATGAAACATAGGTAAATTCACTGCTGGCTTGACAATACCATTCAGTCAAAAGTACTGTCAGTTTCAAATACCATAGAAACAATTTGTGATCACCTGCACAGGATCCAAATACAAAATCTACTGGAAAGGGTTAAAAAAAATGAGGAAATCAATCCATCAAGGCTGCCACATTTTCTGATTACAATGTGGAAATGTTTTAAAAATGTTTATCTTTATTGTGCAACAAAGTTTAGAAAATAGATAATATACAGTATATAATTTTCTACAATAATTGAGAATACTAAATGTATTCAGCATGCCCTAATATTATTTCAACATAATTATCTATTCCACCAAGAAACATACAAAACCTATGCATGAAGTTTCTGTCCCATAATGTTTATTATATTCCATATTGTGTTAAGTCTTTGTTGTCACAATTTGAATTATCTACTTCAATTTCTTCCTGTAAGACCTTCCTTAAAACCTGACGGCTGGAGGAGGAGCGCCTCATCTTCCGCCTGGGAACCCTCCAACCACAAGGTATGAATTCAGATTTCTCCAGTTTCCTCATTTCCCCTCCCCCCACCTTGTCTCAGTCGGTTCCCTCAACTCAGCACCGCCCTCCTAACCTGCAATCTCCTTCCTGACCTCTCCACCCCCACCCCACTCCGGCCTATCACCCTCACCTTGACCTCCTTCCACCTATCCCACCTCCATCGCCCCTCCCCCAAGTCCCTCCTCCCTACCCTTTATCTTAGCCTGCTTGGCTACTGTCTCTCATTCCTGATGAAGGGCTTATGCTCGAAACGTCGAACTCTCTATTCCTGAGATGCTGCCTGGCCTGCTGTGCTTTGACCAGCAACACATTTGCAGCTGTGATCTCCAGCATCTGCAGACCTCATTTTTTACTTCCTTAAAACCTACCTACCTATTAATTTCATACGCCAAATTTTGCCTGACAACTGCGAGAATCTTGCAGTTGCAGTGATCTGCAACACATTATCAATGAGGATGAGCACTTCACCAAGACCTTCCCCACACCTCCATTACTTGCCTTTAAACAACCGCCAAACCTCAAATAGATCATTGTTCGTAGCAAACTGCCCGGCTCTCAAGACAACTCCATACAACCCTGTCACGGTGAACGCTGCAAGACGTGTCAGATTGTGGACATAGATACCACTATGACGCGTGGGAACACCTCCCACCTTGTACGTGGCAGGTACTCATGTGACTCAGCCAACATTGTCTATCTTATACGTTGCAGGCAAGGATGCCCGGAGGCATGGTACATTGGGGAAACCGAGCAAAGGCTACGACAACGGATGAATGGGCACCGCACAACAATCAACAGACAGGAGGGCTCCCTCCCAGTTGGGGAACACTTCAGTGGTCCAGGACATTCAGCCTCAGACCTTCGGGTGACCATCCTCCAAGGTGGACTTCGGGACAGGCAGCAGAGGAAAGTGGCCGACCAGAGGCTGATAGCTAAGTTCGGTACCCATAGGGAGGGCCTCAACCGGGACCTTGGGTTCATGTCACATTACAGGTGATCACCATAGCACTATACACACACTCTCACATACACACGGACACAGGTACACACAGATGCGCACACAGACACCCACACACACCCTTATAGACACACACACCCCCACACTCACACATGCACCCCCTAACAGACTTAAGACACTCTGCATTCACTGCACACACACACACTTTCTCACACTCACAACCCCCAACCCAGACAGACACGCACACAGACAAAGACCCACATGCACACATATATTTTGTGGGGTGAATTTGTACTTGCAGAGTTACATTGCACTTTGCTCAAAAACTGCATACGTTCATGTAGAACTCTGAGCTCAAAAACTGCATGAATTTATGTAAAACTCTGTTATCTCCCTTTTTAGATTAAAATCAATCTAAACATCATGGCATAGACAGAGAACACAGGGGGCTAACACCTTCAACATATTATCTAACTATCACCATTGTTAACAGCTAACTTGAGAATGCAACTTATAAAACAGGTTTTGTGATTTACACATGAAAGAAGTGTAAATCACTGTATTCTAACAGATAAAAGGCTTAACAGACAATCAATTTTTCAATGTATAATTTCAGTTACATCACACTGCAAGTTTTTGCTATAAATTTTGTGTTACGATCGAGCCCTCCACTATCACCTGATGAAAGAGCGTCACTCCGAAAGCTAGTGCTTTCAATAAAACCTGTTGGGGACTATAACCTGGTGTTGTGTGATTTTTAACTTTGTACAGAGCTGAAAATGTGTTGCTGGTTAAAGGACAGCAGGTTAGGCAGCATCCAATTCGAATTTCCTGTTCCTTGGATGCTGCCTAACCTGCTGTGCTTTAACCAGCAACACATTTTCAGCTCTGATCTCCAGTATCTGCAGACCTCACTTTTTACTCGAAGATTTTAACTTTGTACACCCCAGTCCAACACCGGCATCTCCAAATCATGGCGAGAATCTTGGTATATTTTGAGACACTATATGAGGTGATGGTGCTGAATATTTTTCCAATTTCCTCCCTTCAGTCATGACCCTCTTGTGGAGTAGTCCAACAGGCCTGGATCTCAATTAAGTGCCAGCGTTTTGTGTTTGAATGGCAGCAGTCAGTGGTGATATGCCAGCCTTATGAACATGCATAAATGGAGTCCCTGAAAAGGGGCCGCGATTTGCTTTATCAAAATCTCTGAGAGTTGTGAATAGCTATATCAGATCTCCACTTAACGGCATTTCTTCTCATGGAAAGACCTCCAGATTTCCTGGTCGCTCATCACTACAGCCTTCCCACCCAAATAGTACCATCGTCCCGCTCCTGTGCTGTCTCCTTGACACCCTCCCGAAGCAAGCCAACCAAACCTCGACCGCAAAAATAATATAAACGAAAACAAGGAAAATAGGGGCGATAAAAAGGAACGCCGTTGTTGTTTTTTCTTAAAACTTTTTTAAAAAGAAAGACCTTGATGTATTTGCCTTGCGTGGATAACATCGCGATATTCAATAACCTTTGACCTTCCCAGCTTCATATTTTCTAAAATGGCGCTGACCAGAGGTTGTTTGAGGCTTCGCGGACCGAGAGGATGTTATTTTTCCGACTTTTTACACTATCCGACTGTTTATGTATCCCAGTAAGAGCGCGTTCAATGGAAGTCTTTCGTATGATGTATTATTAGCCACTCTCTCTGTGTCTGCGTGGCTTTTTTTTCTTTTTAGACGCCCAATTCTACAACCATCAAATAGATACAAGCACAAAAGATAGTCAACACATAAAGAGTGTATTATAATTTGGGGGTTATGTGAGAAACTTCTTAAAACGAAACAATAGACGCTGATTTATTTATCATATTCCACAAGAAACAAAGTTTTTTTTCACGTCGGCAAATATCAGGATTTTTAGCTGTCTCTTTGACAACCTATCAGGCGATGTGATCTAAATTAATTACAATATTTATTACGTAATTTGGAATTGTTAGCAGTCTTGTGTATAATAACAAATTTGCGATTAAGAGTCTGATGAGGACGATGAAACTGTTATCGATCATCGGGAAGCACCCACATTTGACTTCAGGCCCACAGTAATATTGGCTGACTCTTAACCACCCTTGGGCTATGAGGGATGGACAACAAATGCTGACCTTGCCAGTGACACCCATATTAGTTAATTTAAAAGAAGTCATGACTGCACTTGTTCTGCAGTTAATTTGATTGTGAGGTGATCTCTTCAGTGTAAAATCATTTGGGTGGCACAGTGGTTAGCACTGCTGCCTCACAGCGACAGAGACCCGGGTTCAATTCCCGACTCAGGCGACAGACTGTGTGGAGTTTGCACGTTCTCCCCGTGTCTGCTGAGGTTTCCTCCGGGTGCTGTGGTTTCCTCCCACAGTCCAAAGATGTGCAGGTTAGGTGAATTGACAAGGCTAAATTGCCCATAGGTGAAAGGGTAAATGTAGGGGAATGGGTCTGGGTGATTTGCGCTTTGGTGGGTCAGTGTGGACTCGTTGGGCCAAAAGGCCTGTTTCCACACTGTAAGTAATCTAATCTAATCTTACTGTACAGAATGATGCCATTGAGCAAATTATACTTGTACTTGTACCTTTCAGCTAAAACCATGCAATTAGTTTTACTGTTCTTCATCTTTCTTCTTCCCACCCCCCCCCCCCCCCTCATAAAAAAGAAGATGCTGGATATCTGAATATAAGACTGAAATCGTTGGGAATACTCTGCAGGGCAGGCAGATCTGTGGAAGACAAAACTGTTAACACTTGGGTTAATGGCAGTACATTGAGAGATGCTGACTGATTTGAATACTTTCTGCATTTTCTGTTTATGTTGCAAAATTCCAACATTTGCAGTGTTTTGTCTTTGAGATTGTAAAAGTGTGTGCACATACCTATGGGGCATGCTAATGACTTTCTGACAATGATGGATTTTGAGTTAAACCATAGTAGCTGAATTTCTGTGATCTGTTTGCGGTTGGGGAGGTGCTGGCAGAGTGGTAAAGTCTCTGTTTTAGTTCTGAAATTCAGAAAAAAAAAATCTGGAAGAGAAAGCTAGCCAAGTGGCCGTCTTGTGACCACTGTCGCTTGTTGTAAAAATCAATCTGGTTCACTAAAGCCTTTTAAGGAAGGAAATATGCCATCTTTACACGGTCTGGCCTGCACGTGACTCCAGACCAACGGCAATGTGGTTGACTTTTAACTGCCCTCTAGGTATTTAGGATTGGCCAACCAGCCAGTGACCCCCACATCCCACGAATGATTTTTTTAAAATTTAAAGGCCACGTCCTTGTGGTAGAAACCTGGCTAAAATGTACAGTATGCAATACCTTGCAGTAGTTACAAAACCCGAGCGCAAATACATCAGAGATCCTGTTGAAATGTACAGTTTGCAATGCCCTGCAGAATTTGCAAATCCTTTTGAGCGCAAAGTAAATATTTTGCTGCTGTGTGTAACCCATCATTTGTCCGCTAACTGCAATTTGAAACTTGCCATGTCTTGACAATGTTAAGTGTACTGATGCTTCCCAATGACTTAGTTGGTAAAGTGTTGAATCAGCTGATTTCAGCCAGACAAATAGCAGGAATACTGAATTTGGTCTCAGTGTTCTCAGACTAATGAGAGAAAAGTTGGTCAAAGTTCCAATTCTTGATTGCTCTCCTTTGTTCCTTGTTGAAATCTGCATATGTTAAAGAGTCTGGTTCACTAGTGATGCATTCATCCTTTCTCCTTTATCTCCTTGTACAGCTAGATAACAACAGTTCACCTAGAGATTAATTGATGGCATTCTTATTTTATCCTCCCATCTGCTCTGCTCTCTGCCCCCACCTCAGGCTTACTGGTCACCCACTCTCTCAATTTTTCACAACTGCGAAGAGGAGAAGCATCATCTCAAAGGTCAAACGTTTGAATGCAAAATATGAACAATTTCTGGAAAGAAACTTTCCACGTTTTTATGTGATCTATTCAACCTTTTTCAGAGGTGAGTTAATGGTCAGAAGATGTTGATTACTCTTCAGCAGCATGGGTGACAAAAGCTGTAGGGGTATGGTGAAAGAGAGAAATAAGCAATTTGTTACATACTGATATAATACACTGTATAGAAACAAGTCAAATTATATTCTCCATCCATTTCTACAGTGTAGTTGTTGACCATTAAATTTGGGGAACATTCCCTAGATTAACAGAATGTCTGTACGGTCTCTCCTGTTTCAGTGAGTAAAAGCATTTCCCAGTGTCACACTAAACTTCATAAACCAAATAATTTGATTTGTGGTCTGTTGAATCAGTCCATCTTGAACAGGGCTGCAATTGGGATTTTGACATTTTACTCAGGGAAGGAGGAGGACAAAACAACCAACCAGGGTACTCCTTCAAATTGCTACTCCGTGACCACATTCAACAACTTGCTTGAATTCACATTGCACCTTAACTCTCAAAAATGCCCTATGACTATTCGGAGGAAACAAGGACAAGATGTTAAGCCATTATAGAAGATACAAGCAATCAAAAGATTGGTTGAAAAGGGGGTGTTTTATGTCATCTTAAAGTTGCAGGCAGGATTTGAAATTGACTTTGAGATTGCAGTTGAGATGCCATCAATTAATAGATGAACAGAACACATTAATTAACATGAAAGTCTGGCTTATAATAAGCAACTGTATAAAGTAAGTCTCAATTTCTAGGCAGGTAGGGTGAGAATATAGGGAGCTTTGTGGATGAAACATGAATTTAAAATTCTGTACTCTTTTCCAACGGAGCCAGCGTGGATTAATTGTAGATCTATGCTACAGTCCGAGGGTGGCCAGATGCTGTGAGATGGAATATTTTGAGCACATGTATGTCCATGATTTTTCTACAGTGTTACGCTGGAATTTCTTTTTACACAAATGCAGTGTATAGTCCAGTGATCTAGGTAGCGAATCCAAAACAATACATGGTCTTTCTTGACTGTAAACAAAAGTTGAAATTAATAGTGTGAAATCAAAACCATTCATTATACTGGTACATATCAAATATTTAATAAATAAATAAGAATTTTTAATCTCTGTATTTTTGCTAAAATTAGTGAAACAGGACTTTTGACCTTAGGATAATATTAGAGTATCTTGTTTTTCAATAGTATAATTGGCATGAATCTAAAGCACTTCTGCTAGTTCTTTTTTCATGTTATTTGCATTTGACAAATTTTAAAGGAATCTAATTTATCCACTGTACTTAGGGTGGCATGGCGGCTCAATGGTTAGCACTGCTGTCTCACAGCACCATGGACCTGGGTTCAATTCCACCCTTGGGTTACTGTCTGTGTGGAGTTTGCACATTCTCCCTGTATCTGCATGAGTTTCCTCTGGGTGCTCTGGTTTCCTCCCACAGTCCAAAGAGTGCAGCGTAGATGGATTGACCATGCTAAATGTAGGGTTACAGGGATTGGGTGGGGGAGTGTTGGTGTGGACTTGATGGGTCAAATGACCTGTTTCCACACTATAGGGAGTCAATGATACTTGGACACAAACAAGAGCACAAATATTATTTAATGAATGTTTTCCACTTCTATTTTCTTGGTCTTCCTCTTTCAAAATTTGCTTGATTTGCTTTTGTTTTTGATTCTTGCATGAGATGTGGCTGCATTTGTTGCCCATCCTTAAATGCTCTTGTGACAGCAGTGGTGGTGAGCTACCATCTTGAACCTCTGCAGTCCATATGGTGTAGCTACAACCACAATATTATTCAGAATTAATTTCCAGTATTTTGACTCAACCGTAGTAAAGGAATGGTAATATATTTCCAAGTCAGGATGGTGATATATTTCCAAGTCAGGATGGTGTGTGACATGGAGGGGAATTCTTAGGTGATGGTGTTCCCATATATCTGCTGCCCTTGTCCTCAGTGGCAGAGTTAGCAGGTTTGGAAGGTACCTTCTAAGGAGCCTTGGTCAGTTATTGAGTGTATCTTGTAGGTGGTACACACTGCTGTCAGATGGAGTGAATGAGGTGATATGTATGGTGCTAATCAAGCAGGCTGCTTTGACGTGGATGGTGTCGAGCTTCTTGAGTGAAAGCGGAGCCACGCTCATTCAAGCAGGTGAAGAGTATTTCATCGCACTCCTGACAGTGCCTTGTCAATGGTAGATAGGCTTTGGAGAGTCAGGAGGTGAGTTATTTTCCTGAAAATTCCCAGCCTCTGACTTCCTGTAGCCACACTATTTATCTGGCTGGCTAAAAGCTTGACTAGTTCTGGAGCACACGTCTTCAGTATTACTGCTGGGATGTTATCAGGGCCATAGGCTTTGAAGGAGTATCCTGTTCCTTCAGCTATTTCTTGATATCAAGTGGAGTGAATCAGATTTGTTAAAGTCTTACATCTGTGATGCGGAGGCCAAGATGGATCATTCACTCAACACCTTCGGCTGAAGGTAGCTTCAAATGCTTGATCCTTGTCTTTTGTGCTGATGTGCTAGGTTCCCCCATCATTGAGTATGGGGATACTTGTGGGACCACCACCTCCAATTTGTTTAATAGTCCACTATCACTCATTCATGGATGTGGCAGGACTGCAGAGGTTAGAGGAGAAAGTGAGGATTGCAGATGTTGGAGATCAGAGCTGAAAATGTGTTACTGGAAAAGCGCAGCAGGTCAGGCAGCATCCTAGGAGCAGGAGAATCGGCGTTTCGGGCATGAGCCCTTTAGGGATGAGGAAAGTGTGCCAAGCGGGCTAAGATAAAAGGTAGGGAGGAGGGACTTGGGAGAGGGGCGTTAGAAATGCGATAGGTGGAAGGAGGTTAAGGTGAAGGTGATAGGCCAGAGTGGGGGTGGGGGTGGAGAGGTCAGGAAGAAGATTGCAGGTTAGGAAGGTGGTGCTGAGTTTCGAGGGTTGGGACTTAGACAAGGTGGGGGGAGGGGAAATGAGGAAACTGGAGAAATCTGAGTTCATCCCTTGTGGTTGGAGGGTTCCTAGGCAGAAGATGAGACGCTCTTCCTCCAGCTGTCGTGTTGCTATGGTCTGGCGATGGAGGAGTCCAAGGACCTGCACATCCTTGGTGGAGTGGGAGGGGGAGTTGAAGTGTTGAGCCACGGGGTGGTTGTGTTGGTTGGTCCGGGTGTCCCAGGGGTGTTCTCTGAAAAGTTCCGCAAGGATGTGGCCTGTCTCCCCAAAATAGAGGAGGCCACATCGGGTGCAGTGGATGCAGTAAATGATGTGTGTGGAGGTGCAGGTGAATTTGTGGCGGATATGGAAGGATCCCTTGGGGCCTTGGAGGGAAGTAAGGGGGGAGGTGTGGGCACAAGTTTTGCATTTCTTGCGGTTGCAGGGGAAGGTGCCGGGAGTGGAGGTTGGGTTGGTGGGTTCGGAGCGCTGATAGGGGAGGGGAGGGAAATATATCCCTGATGGTCAGGTCCGTTTGGAGGTGGCGGAAATGAAGACGGATGATACGATGTATATGGAGGTTGGTGGGGTGGTAGGTGAGAACCAGTGGGGTTCTGTCCTGGTGGCGATTGGAGGGGCGGGGCTCCAGGGCGGAGGAGCAGGAAGTGGAGGAGATGCGGTGAAGGGCATCGTCGATCATGTCTGGGGGGAAATTGCGGTCTTTGAAGAAGGAGGCCATCTGGGTTGTACGGTATTGGAATTGGTCCTCCTGGGAGCAAATGCGGTGGAGACGAAGGAATTAGGAATATGGGATGGACCATGTGTTGCTAGAAAAGCGCAGCAGGTCAGGCAGCATCCAAGGAGCAGGAGAATCAACGTTTCGGGCATGAGTCCTTCTTCAGGAATTGTGTTATAACCTATAGATGCTTTAAAATTTCATGCTTTAGAAACAGTGCCTCCAATTCATCAATAGTGTTATAGTGAATTTGTGTTAATGAAACATGTGTTATAGCACAACGACCTGTATGTAAATACAAATATTTCTTTCATGGAATCTTATGGCACAGAAGGAGGCTATTCAGCCCTCTGCACCTCTGCGAGCACATTGAAAGGTTATGCAGTGAAACCTACTCTCCTGTACTTAGTCCATAGTCCTGTATTTTTCTTCCTTTTCAAGTATTTATCCAATTTCTTTTTGGAATGTTACCATTGAATATGCTTTCACTGAACTTTCAGGTAGTACATTCCAGATCATCATAACTCGCTGTGTTTTACAAAAGAAAAATCATCATCTTCTTGTCGTTTGTATGGAACAGTAGTTTCACAATCGATATTTTTTCACTTTGTGTACATTATAGGTTTCCATTTATTGTATCTTGACTTTAAGGAAGTCACTGGAATAAAACATAAGATGGCTGATCAGGGGCTGAAGTACAACCAGCTGCATTACAGGGAAATGGAAAAATTAAGACAGGTAGGAGTCTCTTTTCACATCCTAAGTGAAGGTCACTGTGCTGCAGAATGACTCATTCTTTTGTTATTCCTGTTCTAGATACTGAGGCATTAAGATGCCATTTTCATCCATAGAATCATAATTGTTCAAAACGTTTCGTCTGTTTGTCAATGCTTTAAACCTTGTTTGTCTGAGTCAAACACACTGGATCCTAGTTGAGAAAATAAACATACACTGACATCTCCAAAGCTTATATTAATGCCAAACACATGATTTTGGGGTGCAGGAGCAGACAAAGTGAGACCCAGCAATTTTTAGTTCACTCTTGGGCCGCTGATATTGGTGCGGGAAATGGAGATTGTCACTTTGTTTAGAGTGGTCTGTTCCTCTGAAATTGTGGCTGAATTGAAGAAGCTTTATTCTACATTTAAATTGTGCTATAACAAGCAGGGAGTTCTCCCTGCCAGCACAAGATGCCTGAAATGGCAAGTGTCCCATTCCTCACCTTGATCAATGCACAAAGGTGAAAGCACAGAAGTAGAAGTCGAAGCAACAGGAGTGATATTTCACTTTGTAATGAGTGGTAATGAATTCAACAAATTCAAGCTTTGTATTTGTATGTTTACGCAACTATGTATTGTGCAATGTTTTCAAGTAAACTAACAATTAGTCATTTGGTAGTACAGAACTTGAAACAAACATTTTGTTGAAGCTTTTAACCTTGCACTGATCAGGACAGCTTGCAAAAATATCAATAAAGCAGGAAAGTGACATTTGTAATGTATTACAGGGAGAGTGCTGATTATGTGAATATAAATTTCAGTGGCAGAGTGATGTACGTCATACATCCCAAAGACTTGTGGATCGTATCAAATAGCATATCCCTTCAGTTGCTTGCAACACACAAAGTACTAACCATGCCCAACCAACCCACATTTGCGAAACTTGCAACATGTCCAACGTTAGACGTGATTCTGCAGTTGGATAACGTGTCCTGGAAAATTGAGTGTGTTCAAAGATTTACAATCCTAAATTTGTCTTCAGTGTAAGTTGGACTCGCAGTCTAGCACACTTACATATATTGGAAGCTATGTATATTAATACCAAAGACCTTATTCTTTGCAAACAGAAAGAACACATGCATACATTGTACCTGGTTCAATTTGACAAAATAAGTGGCAGCCATTTGCTGGTTTATTTCTCAGAGCAATGTTCTGACCAATCTCAGTCCACCTGCCTGGTTTGAAATCTAAGCAAAGCCTAACGGCAGTTAACATTCAATTGTCATTTAATGTTGCATTCTTCATGGCCTGCCTCTACCAATCAGAGTTCGGTTGCCAACTAATCAGCACTCTTCTGTAATACAGTATAAGTTGTTTTCTCCTTTATTGGTATTCTTGTGAACCAACCTGGTGAGTGCAAGACTAAAAAGCTTTGATAAAATATCTTTTTTTTTAACCAATACTAAGCTTACAATGTTAACTATCTGGAGACATAAGTTTTTAGCAGCAATCTGTGTAAATCTTTTCTCTTCCAGTTTCGCAGAGATATTATAAAGGTGATACCTGTGGTGCTGCTATCACTTCCGCCATTTGCAAACTATATGGTGTTTGTATTGATGTGAGTATTTAAATATTTTTCAGTTGTATTCTGGTGTTATGTAACGTCAATCCAGCCTTTTTCAGAAATGCTTTAGGATCAAAGCTTTAAACTTTGGTACTATTATTAATACTGTCTCTCAGTTCAGCGCATGCACCTTGAAAATTGGTAACAACACATGACTTCCATGTACACAGATATGGTGATATAGTACTCATGTTACTTGAGTGGTAACACAAAGACACAGGCTAAATGTTCTGAAGGCCTGGGTTAAATTCACCTTGTTCATTATTGCTCTTAAGGAAATAAATCTGCCATCCTTACCTAGCATGGTCTACATTTGACAGCATATCAGGATATATACATTTGTACTGCAGTGGTAACTTGACGACTGTCCAACAATTTGTTTGACTGTTACTTGTCCTTGAAGTGCCCTGGCAAGCAACTCCATTCACAAGCAATTAGGGGTGGGCAACAAATGCTGGCCGTGTCACTGATGCCCACATTCCAGGAAAGAATTTTAAATGTCAATGTAAGATAAACTGTCTAACCTTCATTGCAGAAACTCAGTGGTGTGCAAAAATGACCTGCAGTGAATGCTCTTCCTTCCCTGTGAGGAAGTATCTGGCCTCACATTGGCGCTTTCTCTTGTAGGCAGAATGGGAGACTGTGTGTATGGTATGAAATAGTAAAGTAAGTTTAATTCTATACAGCACCCTGCTACCAGCAGTATTATTCTTAATTACTATGGGCAGAACTGGTGTCCAGTTTCTAAACCAACTCTCTCTTATTTAGTCATAGAGTCCAACAGCACGGAGACAGGTCCTTGGCCCAAACTGGTCCATGCCGACCAAAATGTCCATCCACGCTAACCCCATTTTCCTGCACGTGGCCCATATCCTTCTAATCCTTTCCAATCTATGTATTTGTCCAAATGTCTTTTAAATGTTGTTAGTGTACCCACCTCAACCACTTCCACTGGCAGCTCATTCCAAATCCTCCATGTAAAAAGCTTGCCTCTCTGGTTCCCTTTTATTCTTTCCTCTAACCTTAAACTGATTTCCTCTTGTCCTCTATTTCCCCAGCTTGGAAAAAGACTAAGTGCATTCACCCTCTCCATACCTCTCATGATTTTATACACTGCGATAAGATCTCCCCTCAGTCTCTTACGCTCTAAAGATAAAAAGTCCTAGCTTGTCCAGCCTCTCCCTATAACTCAGACCATTGAGTTCTGACAACATCCTTGTACGTTTCTTCTGCACTCTTTCCAGTTTAATAACATCCTTCCTATAACAAGGTGACCAAAACTGAACACAATACTCCCAAGTGCAACCTCACCAGCGTCCTGTAAAACTGCAAGATAACTTCCCAACTTCTATATTCAATGCTCTGACTGATGAAGGCCAGTGTGCCAAAAGCCTCCTGTACTGCCCTGTCTACCTGTGACTCCGCTTTCAGAGAACTGTGACCCTGAACTTCAAGATCCCTCTGTTCCACAACACCATTTCAGGCCCAACCATTCACCATGAAACACCTATCTTGATTTGACTTTCTAAAATGCAAGCCTTCACACTTATCTATATTAAATTCCATTTGCCATTTCTCGGCCCACTTCCCCAGCTGATCAAGGTCCTGCTACAATTTCTGATACCCTTCCTCGCTGTCCACCTATTTTAGTATAGTAGCAAACTTACTTTTCATGCCCTGTACATTCTCATCGAAATCATTAATATAGACAATAAACAGCAATGGGCCCAGCACCGACTCCTGAGGCATTCCACTCGTCACAAGCCCCTAGTCCAACAAGTGTCCTTCCACTATTACCCTCTGCTTCTTACCATCAAGCCAATCTTGTATCCAATTTGCCAGCTCGCCCTTAATCCCATGCGCTCTAACCTTCCAGAGCAGCCTACTATGTGGAACCTTATGAAAGGCTTTATTGAAATCCATATAGACTACGTCTACTGCCCTGCCCTCATCAACCTTCCTGGTCACTATCAAAGAGCTCTAATAAATTTGTGAGGCATGATCTCCCACTCGCACAGCCATGCTGATTATCCCAATGAAGCCCTGTCTTTCCAAATGCTCGTATATCCCATCTCTCAGAATCTTCTCAAGTAACTTACCCACCACAGATGTTAAGCTTACCGATCTATAGTTCCCAGACTTTTCTTTGCAGCCCTTCTTGAGTAATGGCACGTTATTCGCTACCCTCCAGTCCTCCAGGAACGCACCTGTGGCTAACAATAATGCAAAAAATATCGGCCAGGGACCCCACAATTTCTTCTCTAGCTTCTTGCAGGATTCTTGGATATATCTGGTCAGGACCAGGAGATTTATCCACCTTCTTGCATTCTAATACATCCAGCACCTCCTCTGATGTGAAATGGACTGTCCCCAAGATATGAGCACTAGCTTTCCCAAGTTCCCAAATCTTCATGGTGAACACAATAGTCATTGAGAACCATGCCCATTTCCTGCGGTTCTACACATACATGTCCATTTTGGTCCTTGAGGAGCCCTATTCTCACTCCAGTTATTCTTTTTCCTTTAATATAATTGAAGTACTTCTCAAACAGAATTGTGCTGTTAATGAAGTACATTTGCATAGAGCCATTGACAACAGAAGAGGCACAGGCTTGTGTACTTATGGTGGGAATCTTCTAGCGTACTGGTCTATACCGCTTGGGGCCCATCTCTCTTTCATTTGCCACAATCCCATGCCATGGGAAGTGACCTTTTGTACAAATTGTTGCGTGTTCCCCTCTGTTATAACCATTTACCCCTCCTTTGAACCCATCCTTTGTTTATATATTTGTCTCCTTATCACTTTCTTTTGCCTTGTACAGTCATCACTTTTATCATTTAATTGTTCCTGCCTTCCTAGCTCCTTTATACTTTCTGTACCCCTTTTCTCTGTGCCTAATTGTATGTTCATTTCTAAACCTCCAGTTCTGATGAAAAGATGATGCCACAATATGTTAATTGTTTCTCCCTCCAGTAGATGTTGCCAGACCTGTTGTGCATTTCCAGCATCTTCTGTTATTAATTTAGATTGCTAGTCTTCATTTTCTCCATTTTCTAAGTGAGTTATTTAGCCCATTTTGATGTATGCAGTTTGCTCGAGGTCCATTGCGTTGAGCAATGAATGTGAAAGACCAAGTAAAAGCAAATCCTCAAGTGTTTATTTGTGTCGTATCTTGTCCTGTTTGTAGCTGCTCCTGCCAGGAGATCTGCTGTCACGGTATATACCAATCTCATCTGTTCAAGGTTTTTGTAAAGACTTGTAGCTCGGGTGCCAATTGTAGTTGTTGTGGGTGTGTTCACCGAGCTGGGAAGTTGGTTTGCAGACATTTTATCCTCTTTCTAGGTAACATCCTCAGTGCTGTTGAGCCTCCTGTATTGTGTAGGTTGGAATTTATTTGATTTCATTCCCACTGCTTCCAGTTGCTCATTGCAGTGGTCAGTATATTGGGTCGAGGTCAATGTGTTTATTGATGGATCCGTGGATGTGTGCCAAGCTTCTAAGAATTCTCTGGCTATCCTCTGTTTGGCTTGTCCTATTATTGTTGTGTTGTCCCAGTCAAATTTGTGGTCCTTGTCATCTATGAGTATAGATACTAAAGATAGCTGATCATGGTGTTTATGATGTTCATGAATGCGGATCACTAGTTGTCTGTCTGTTTGTCCTATGTAGTATTTTGTGCAGTCTCTGCATGGAATCTTGTATACTATGTTTGTCCCGCATATGATGGGTTTTGGGTCTTTTGTTCTGGTGAGTTGGCGGAGTGTGACTGTTAGTTTATGTGCTGTCAAAAATCCGAATGGTCAGAGGATTCTGGCTGTCAGTTCCGAGTTTTCTTTTAATATATTAGGGAGCATGGTTGGTGTGTTGGATTGTGGCATGTCCTTGTCACGTTGTTTGTCTGCCAAGCAAATGAAGTTGAGGGGATATCAGCTCTTGGCAAAGACTTTGTAACGGTATTCTTCCTCTCTTCACAAGTCAGGAGTGCTGCAGTATGTTGTCGCCCTTTTGAATAGGATCCTAATGCAGCTTCTCTTGTGCGTGTTTGGGTGGTTGCTGTTATAATTCAGGATCTGGTCCGTGTGTGGCTTTTCTGTACACTTTTGTACATTACCCATTCTGTGTTCTTTCTACCGTCATATCCAGCAATCTGTTGTGCCATCCTCACAGATCCATGGCAGCTCTTCTGCAACCACTCTGACATGTCAGTCATCCAATTATGCCGAAGTCCACCTCTCTGCCCTCTGTGTTACTGTTTAGAAGAGATCTCTATAGCTTTGCAGCTTTGATAAATGGGTAAAGTACTGGCAGTTTAGTTTCTAGATGTCATACTTTTTCTCTTGCCAGGTCAAGTGCCTTGTCTTTAGTCTTATGATCTTTGTGTGGAATTTGAAGTATACAATTTGGCAGGTACTTTACAAAAGCTTCTGTTTTCTTCCACAGATTGTTGCCCAGATTTCTAAGGTATACAGAATGTAGCATCTTATGAACTTTCTTTTCCACCTCAGAGTTATAGAGTCATAGAGACGTACAGCACGGAAACAGACCCTTCGGTCCAACTTGTCCATGCCGACCAGATATCTCAACCCAATCTAGTCCCATCTGCCAGCACCGGGCCCATATCCCTCCAAACCCTTCCTATTCATATGCCCATCCAAATGCCTTTTAAATGTTGCAATTGTACCAGCCTCCACCACTTTCTCTGGCAGCTCATTCCATACATGTACCACCCTCTGTGTGAAAACCCTTAGGTCTCTTTTATATCTTTCCCCTCTCACCCTAAATCTATACCCTCTAGTTCTGGACTCCCCCACCCCAGGGAAGGGACTTTGTTTATCCTATCCATGCCCCTCATAATTTTGTAAACATCTATAAGTTCACCCCTCAGCCTGTGACCCTCCAGGGAAAACAGCCCCAGCCTGTTCAGCCTCTCCCTATAGCTCAAATCCTCCAATCCTGGCAACATCCTTGTAAATCTTTCCCGAACCCTTTCAAGTTTTGCAACATCCTTCCGATAGGAAGGAGACCAGAATTGCACGGAATATTCCAAACGTGGCCTAACCAATGTCCTGTGCAGCTGCAACATGACCTCCCAACTCCTGTACTCAATACTCTGACCAATAAAGGCAAGCATACCAAACACCTTCTTCACTATCCTATCTATCTGTGACTCCACTTTCAAGGAGCGCTGAACCTGCACTCCAAGGTCTGTTTGTTCAGCAACACTCCCTAGGACCTTACCATTAAGTGTATAAACCCTGCTAAGATTTGACTTCCCAAATTGCAACACCTCGCATTTATCTGAATTAAACTCCATCTGCCACTTCTCAACCCACTGGCCCATCTGATTAAGATCCTTATACAGATGTACAGCACAGAAAAAGACTCTTTGGTCCAACTCACCTATGCTGACCAGATATCCTCAATTAATCTAGTCCCATTTGCCAGCATTTTGCCCATATCTCTCTCAACCCTTCCTGCTCATGTACCCATCAGATGACATTTAAATATTGTAACTGTACAAGGCTCCTCCAATTTCTGTGGCAGCTAATTCCATACACACCACCTTCTGTGTGAAAAAGTGGCAGCTTTTGGGCGGCATGGTGGCACAGTGGTTAGCACTGCTGCCTCACAGCGCCTGTTGACCCGGGTTCAATTCCCGACTCAGGCGACTGACTGTGTGGAGTTTGCACGTTCTCCCCGTGTCTGCGTGGGTTTCCTCCGGGTGCTCCGGTTTCCTCCCACAGTCACAAAGATGTGCGGGTCAGGTGAATTGGCCAAGCTAAATTGCCCATAGTGTTAGGTAAGGGGTAAATGTAGGGGTATGGGTGGGTTGCGCTTCGGCGGGTCGGTGTGGACTTGTTGGGCCGAAGGGCCTGTTTCCACACTGTAAGTCTAATCTAATGTCCCTTTTAAATCTTTCCCCTCTCACCTTAAACCTATGCCATCTAGTTTTGGACTCCCCAACTCAGGGAAAAGACCTTGGCTATTTACCCTATCCGTGTCCCTTATAATTTTATAAAACCTCTGTAAGGTTACCCTCAGCCTCTGATGCTCCAGGGAAAATAGCCCCACCCTATTCAGCCTCTCCCTTTAGCTGAATCCCTGCAATCCCAGCAACATCCTTGTAAATCTTTTCTGTACCTTTTCAAGTTTAACAACATCTTTCCTTATAGCAGGGAGACCAGAATTGAACGCAGTATTCCAAAAGTGTCCTAGCCAATGTCCTGTACAGCTGCAACATGACATCTCAACTCCTATAGTCGAGAGTGTGGTGCTGGAAAAGCACAGCATGTCAGGCAGCATCCGAGGAGCAGGAGAATCAACGTGTCGGGCATAAACCCTTCATCAGGAAGTGCTTATACCACACTCTCGACTCTGATCTCCAGCATCTGCAGTACTCACTTTCTCCTAGTTGATCCCAACTCCAATACTTAATGCACTAACCAATAAAGGCAAGCGTACCAAACACCACCTTCATTATCCTATCTACCTGTGACCCTACCTTCAGGGTACTCGGAACTTGCACAGCAAGATCTCTTTGTTTGGCAACATTCCCCAGGACCCTATCATTAAGTGTATAAGTCCTGCCCCTGATTTGACTTAGGAAATGCAACACTTTACATTTATCTAAATTAAATTCCTTCTGCCACTCATCCCATTGGCCCATTTGTTCATCTGATCAAGGTCCCATTGTACTCTGAGGTAACCTTCTTAACTTATTATCACACCATCTGCCTTCATGTTTGTTATTGGAACAGAACATTGTATCACATGGATTGGTTCCAGTCAGTGTTTTTATAAGGAGTGGTAGTGAAGCTTTATGTGAATCTTAAGGGCAGTAAAGATACAACAGTGTCAAAATTGTTGGCGCGTCTGCCAGCATTGATCTGCTGAACTCGCATGTTTCTGAAATCTGTATGTAACAATTTGTAGCTGGTGGATTTGTTCTCAAGACATTTCATCACCATGCTAGGTAACAATCATCAGTGAACATTGGTATTCTGTCTCATTTACTATTTATGTGTCGTGGTTTGTTGTGGGAGGTGATACTATTTCCACTTCTGTTTCTGAGAGATTAGTGATTGGGGTCCAAATCTATATGTCTGTTGATGGAGTTTCAGTTTGAATACCAGGCCTCTAGGAATTTCTGCACGTGTCTTTGTTTAGCCTGTTTCAGGGTGGATGCATTGTCCTAGTCAAACTGGTGTCCCTCTTTGTCTGTGTGTATGGATACCAGTAATAGTTGGTCATCTTTTGGTGGCTAGTTGGTGCTCATGTATCCTGGTGGCTAGTTTCCTGTCTGTTTGTCCGATATAATGTTTGTTGTAATATTTTGTATTTAATGTTCGTTCTGCTGGCTGTGGGGTACGGGATCAGTAGCTGTTTCAGTGTGGTGGTAGGTTGATGGGTTTCCTTTGACCTGACAGCCCTATTCACACCAATAAACATCACCCTGGCCAAAGAAACACTGGCCTCACTGCTAGACAAACCAGAGGTACAAACAGCTGACAGCACCAACTCCATCAGCAAGGACTGCATCTTCAAATTACTGGACCTGTCCCTCACAACTCACTTCACATTCAACAACAAGATATATAAACAAATCAATGGGACACTACATGGGATCACCAATATCTGGATTTACAACAGAGGCAGTTATGCAGAGGTTAGAATGAACAGCCTTCCCGCGATCCAACCTTAGCTTTGGGTCCACTAAGTGAATGACACATTTGTCATCACTAAACACGACAATTTAGAAGAGACCCACAAACACACAAACTACATTTTTACCGATATAAAGCTCACCAAAGAGGAAGAGAACAACGACCGACTCCCCTTCTTGGATGTCACGATAGAACGAAAAGCCAATAGAGAACTGCAGACCAGCGTTTACAGGAAAGCCACACACACAGACCAGATACTCAACTACAGGAGCAACCATCCCAACACCCACAAATGGAGCTGCATCTGGACGTTATTTAAATGAGTCACAACACACTGCAGCACCCAGGAACTATGAGAAGTCAAGTAGAAACACCTATACAATATATTCAGGGACAACAGTTACCCGATAACCGCAGTCCACCGATTCCCACACAACGGACTTAAACAGGAAGACACAACACACCCAGAAACTCTAACCACCCTACTGTACATCAAAGACATTTCAGAGATGCTGACCAGACTACTCCGGCCCCTAATTAGAACATAGAACAGTACAGCACAGAACAGGCCCTTCAGCCCACGATGTTGTGCCGACCGTTGATCCTCATGTATGCACCCTTAAATTCCTGTGACCATATGCATGTCCAGCAGTCTGTTAAATGTCCCCAATGACCTTGCTTCCACAACTGCTGCTGGCAACGCATTCCATGCTCTCTCAACTCTACTGGCCAAGGGACTCAACTACAACCACAGGGATGCCAAGACAGCAGACTTCCTAGCAGCACTAGAATGCACACTCAGGAACAATGGACTGACAGAGGAGACACAACAAACAGTGAGACAAACGGTCGTACCTATGATGATAAGAAAAAGACAAACACATAACCTCAACACCAAGGAGAGGGAAGCACTGAAAGCACTAAGAAACGATAAGAACATAATCATACTACCAGCAGATAAAGGCAGAATGACGGTCATCCTAGATAAATCAGATTACATCAAAAAAGCACAACAACTACTCGCAGATACCAACACCTACCAAATGAAGGATTCTGACCCCACACCACAACTCACCAATAGAATAAATAACACACTAAGGAATCTACAAAAAAACGGACAGATAACCAAAGCTGACCTGCAAAGAATGAAACCGGAAAGCAACAACACCCCCAGACTCTATGGACTACCCAAAGTACACAAACCAGACATCCCACTCAGACCCACAGTATCACTACCAGGGACACCAGCATACAAACTGGCCAAAGAACTACAACAGAAACTGAAACACCTGGTCAGCGGATCCAAACACTCCATACAATCAACACAGGAATTCTTGGACGTCATCAGGAATACACACATAGACAAAGAAGAAACCATGATCTCATTCGACGTGACGGCACTGTTCACTTCGATTGACAAAACCCTAGCCAGAGAAACAATAGCCAACCTACTGGACATATAGAACAGAAAACAGGAGGCGGAACCTATCAACAAAGACGGCATACTTAAACTACTGGACTTGTGCCTCACTACACACTTTACATTCAACAATCAGATATACGAACAAATCAACGGAACACCCATGGGATCACCAATCTCGGGACTCATAGCAGAGGCAGTTATGCAAAGGTTGGAACAAACAGCCCTACCACAAATTCAACCCAAACTCTGGGTCAGATATGTCGATGACACGTTCGTAATCATCAAAAACACGGAAATAGAAAAAACACACCGGATCATCAACGCCACGCTCACAGGTATCCGATTCACGAGAGAAGAAGAAAAGGATAGCCAACTCCCATTCCTAGACGTGATAGTACAGAGAACACCGAACGGAGAATTCACCACAAGGGTACACAGGAAAACAACACACACAGACCAAGTCCTAAACTATGAAAGTAACCACCCCAACACACACAAACGAAGCTGCATCAGGACACTATTCAAAAGAGCCACAACACACTGTAGTACACCAGAACTGCAAAAAGAGGAAGAGGAACACCTATACGAGGTATTCGCCAAAAACGGACACCCGCGCAACTTTATCAACAGATGCCTAAGAGACAGACCACGGAACGAGGACATGCCACAACCAAAAGGACTAGCCACACTACCATACATCAGGAGCGTTTCAGAACTGACAGCCAGACTACTGCGACCCTTAGGACTCATAACGGCACACAAACCAACAGCCACGCTCAGACAACAACTCATTAGAACAAAGGACCCGATACCCAACATGAGCAAAACTAATGTAGTTTACAAAATACCATGCAAGGACTGCACAAAACACTATATAGGACAAACAGGAAGACAGCTAACAATCCGCATACAATTTTTTTTTAAAGATATTTTTATTAGAAATTTAATATTTTGACAGATTTACAAAAATAAACAGAACTTTCAAGCACAAACATTAATATAAAAATAGATCTTAAATATATAATCATCAAAATTCAAAGGAATGATACTAAAGAAGAAAGAAAAACAATGAAACTCAGTTAACTACTAATCTAATCCACAATTATCCAGAGTGTATAGTTGAGTCACTTACATCCTTCAAACAAGAGAAAATGTTCTCTAATACACTCATAACAGTATAATAAAAAGGAAACTATTTCCAAACAATAAGAACAAAAAAAATAAAACATGTTTGAATGGAGATCCTCCCCCTTGTTCTCAGGGGGCCTTACTTCCTTTCTAAAGGTCCACCATATCCTCTCCCAAACAGTGTCCCACCCTTGACCCGGGCGCTCCTTAATAGGATTTAGATATAATACCGAGCTAGAGTTAACAGTGAGCGCCCCACCCCCACCCATACCTGAGTATATCTGATAGCATCAATGCCACGTACAAACACACATAACTATAAAATTACAACTCCAACAAATTACAGTTAAGTATAATAACATAAAATAGCAAGGGAAGACAACCCTGCTCCCAGAAGCAAAAGTAAAGTAGAGTAAAGTATCCACTTCTCCCCACGGAGTGTGGAAGAGGCAAGCCAACATAAATTGTCTCTTACGATTTATTTAAACGAGTCTAAAAGTTCCTTAGCCTCTTCTGGTGATCTAAAATTATACTCTGATCCTTCATGGTTAAAGCATAACGTCGCTGGGTAGCGTAAGGTGTATTGAATATTTAAGTTCCTTAGACATTTCTTCACCTCATCAAACGCCTTCCTCCTTCGTGCCAGAGCCGGGGAGAAGTCCTGAAATAACATAATCTTGGATCCTTCATGGATCATGGCTTTAGGATCCTTTCCAAGCTTTTTGGAGGCATCCAGGAGTATCTGCCTCTCCCTATAACTCTGCAGCCGGAACAGGACCGGGCGTGGGCGCTGGTTTGGGCCAGATCCGCGTACTGCGACCCGGTAGGCCCACTCCACCCTTACCCGATCAGTTTCAGCCCCCAGGTTTAAAAGCTGGGGCAGCCATCGCTCCAGAAATACTACTAACTGTCCCTTCTCTTCTTGTTCAGGGAGGCCCAGAAGACGGATATTCTTTCTCCGATTTCTATTATCCAGGTCATCCATGTAGATTTCAAAGGCCCGGACTCTCTGCTCAAGAGCTCGCACCTGTTCTGCAGCTGTTTGTGCTGCAGCCTCGGAGGTCGTGGCCTTTAGCTCCGCCCCCTTCACTCGGCCCTGTAATTCCTCAATAGCCTCGCTGTGCTTTTGTAACTTTTCTTCGAATGAGTTCCATCTCTGTCTGGATTCTGCAATGAAATTGACGAGTGTCGTTTCCAGCCTGGCAATCATCTCTTCAAGGCCTGTTTTTACATCAGCTGCAGCCGGAGGAGGAGAGGAGGGTGGGGGAGAGGTCTTTGTTTTCTGAGAGCTGCGGGATCCCTTTGGTTTACTCATTATCCACTTGATATTAAACTGCTTAAATATAATAGTAAGCAGCTAATTAAGGTTAGAAATTTTTTTTGGGTGGTTTGGTAAGTGTGGTGGGGTGAGTAACTCACTTTACCCAGGTTTTGGGAAGAGCTCTGTAAACTCAGACTTGCTGAGTCGCCGCCATCTTGGATCTCCAACAATCCGCATACATGAACATCAACTAACCACGAAACGACACGACCAGCTATCCCTAGTAGCCACACACGCAGACAACAAGCAACATGAATTTGACTGGGAAAACACTACTATCATAGGGCAAGCCAGACAGAGAACAGCCAGGGAATTCCTAGAGGCATGGCATTCATCCACAAACTCCATCAACAAACACATCGATCTGGACCCAATATACCAACCACTACAGCGGCCAGCTGAAACTGACACCCGGAAGCGGCAAGGACAGACCACTATAAATACTGGAAGAAACATCAAAGAAGCGCTTCGCAGGAGGCTCCAGAGCACTGATGATGTCGCCTAGCCAGGGGACGAAACGTTTGCAACAAGAACTTCCAGCTCGGCGAACAGAACCACAACAACGAGCACCTGAGCTACAAATCTTCGCACAAACCTTGATCTCTCAACTCTCTGTGTAAAGAACCCGCCTCTGACATCCCCTCTATACCTTCCTCCAACCAGCTTAAAACTATGATCCCTCGTGTTAGCCATTTCTGCCCTGGGAAATAGTCTCTGGCTATCGACTCTATCTGTGCCTCTCATTATCTTGTATACCCCAAATAGGTCCCCTCTCCTCCTCCTTTTCTGCAATGAAAACGTCCGAGCTCAGTCAACCTCTCTTCATAACCTTATGGAAGCTACCTTCTTCCTTTTGACAAGAAGCTTCACCGCTCTAGTCATCCAAGGTTCCTTTATCTTACCCCTTCTCGCCTGTCTCGGAATGACATATTTATTCATCACTCGCAACAACTGTTCCTTAAACAGTCTCCACATGTCTATAGTGCCTTTACCATGGAACAATTGCTGCCAGTCCATGCTTCCTAACTCATGTCTAATCGCATCATAGTTTCCTCTTCCCCAATTAAATATCCTCCCATTTTGCCTAATCCTCTCCTTCTCCATAGCTATGTAGAATGTGAGGCAGTTGTGGTCACTATCACCAAAATGCTCTCCCACCACAAGATCTGATACCTGCCCCGGCTCGTTTCCGAGTACCAAATCTAGAATGGCCTCTCCCCTCGTCGGCCTGTCAACGTACTTAGGAAATCCTCCTGAACACATCTTACAAAAACAGCTCCATTCAAATCTTCTGCTCAAAGGAGGTTCCAATCAATATTGGGAAAATTAAAGTCACCCATTACAACAACCCTACTACGTCCACACTTTTCCAAAATTAATTATCATGGTAGCCCAAAAACCTACCACCAAACTAAAACAAATACTAATGAATTTAAAGGATCCTGTACCCACAGCCAGCAGAACGAATCTAATATACAAAATACCCTGCAACAACTGTAACAAACATTATTTTGGACCGACGGGCAGGAAACTAGCCACCAGACTACATGAGCACCAATTAGCCACCAGAAGACATGACCGATTCTCATTGGTATCCATGCACATAGATGAAGAGGGACGCCAGTTCAACTGGGACAATGCATCCACCCTGGGACAGGCTAAACAAAGATACACGCAGGAATTCCTCAAGGCATGTTATTCAAACTGCAACTCCATTCCAAAACATGTCGATTTGGACCCCATTTACCAACTTCTCAGAAACCGACAGGTACACAATAAACCACGACAGGTAAGTAGCAAGTGATACAGAACATCAACGCTTCACCGGAGACTCACTGATGATACTACCTAGCATGGTAATGAAACACCTGAAAACAAACACACCAGCTCGGTGAGCAAACCTACCTGAGCTACAAATCTTCTCCAAAATCTCAAACACCTCTGTAATATTTTATTGTTTGTAGGTATTTCTTTCCACGGCAGCTGTTAATAAGACACTTCTGGAACCTCGAACAGCAGAAGGAGTACATGGAAATCTACCACTCCATACGGGCTGAGGTTTACCCAAATGCTGTGAAGAATTTGATCAAAGCAGTGTCAAGATTTCCAGACAAAAGACTGAAAAACCAACTATTGCAGCTTGGCACTAAAGTAGGTACACAAATATGTTACGTTAGGGAATGAGTAATTCCCAAGTTTATTACTTTGAGAAGTGCATTTGCTGAATGTTGTGCCACATTGATGTACGAACAAGCTATACTATGGAGTAAGGCTGTGAGCCGAGGGCGTGGAGAGATCAATGGGATGGGGGGGTTGGGGAGGTGGGGCTGGGGGGGAAGGTAACTGAGACTGCGATCGGTAGACGGAGTTGGGGGTAATGGTATTAGGTCAGAGAGAAGGCTGGAATGGATAGGTGGGAAGGAAGATGGACAGGTTGGGGTGGTCGTGAGGGCAGTGCTGAGTTGCAAGGTTGGAACTGGAATAAGGTGGGGGAGGGGAAATGAGGAAACTGGTGAAGTCCATGTTGATGCCATGGGGTTGGAGGGTCCCAAGGCATAAGATGAGGCATTCTTCCTCCAGGTGTCGGGTGGTTAGGGAGTGGCGATGGAGGAGGCCCAGGACCTGTATGTCCTTGGCGGAGTGGGAGGGGGAGTTGAAGTGCTCGGCCACGGTGCGGTGGAGTTGGTTGGTGCATGTGGCCTGGAGATATTCTCTGAAACACTGTCCAAGTAGGCATCCAGTCTCCCCAACGTAGAGGAGACCACATCAGGGGCAACGAATACAATTAATGACATGTGGAAGTGCAGGTAAAAATCTGATGGTTGTGGAAGGCTGTTTTGGGGGCTTGGATGGAGGTGTGGGCGCAGGTTTTGAAATTCCTGCAGTGGCGGGGGAAGGTGCTGGGAGGGGAGGGTGGGTTGGACCTGACGAGGTAGTCGTGGAGGGAATGGTCTTTACAGAAAGCGGATAGGGGTGGGGAGGGAAATGTATCTCTGGTGGTGGGGTCTGTTTATAGGTGGCAGAAATGACGGAGAATGATGCCATGGATGTGGAGGTTGGTGGGATGGAAGGTGAGGAACAAGGGGGATCTATCCTTGTTGCGGTTGGAGGGGTGGGGTTCAAGGGCGGAGGTGCGGGACGTGGAGGAGATGCTTTGGAAGGAGTCTTCAACCACGTGGGAGGAGACATTGCGGTCTTCTGCCTCCGGACCCTCCAACCCCATGGCATCAATGTGGATTACATCAGTTTCCTCATTTCCCCTCACCCCACCTTATCCCAGTTCCAACCTTCCAACCCGACACCGCCCTCACAGCCAGCGGTGTCACTTATCCAACACCTACCTGTCCATCTTCCTTCCCACCTATCCACTCCACTCTCCTCTCCGACCTATCACCATTACCCCCACCTCCATCTCTCCACCCTCTCGGCTCTCAGCCTCATTCCTGATGAAGGGCTTTTGCCCGAAACGCACTTCTTCTGATCCTCAGATGCTGCCTGACCGGTTGTGCTTTTCCAGCACCACAATCTCGACTCTGATCTCCAGCATCAGCAGTCCACACTTTCATCTATACTATGGAGTAGTAAGGTGCAGGTTTGTGACTGATTATCTGAATGTTGTCTTTCCAAGAAGGTGAGGAAGAAAAAGTGAACAAATAAACCTCGGCTTTTTCAAAGCTCCTAACAACCATTAGTGCGCTAGGTAGAAGCCACAAGACAACTCACTTACCTAACATCTTAATTAACAGATAGAACTAGAAGACCTAAAGTAAAAGGGGAAAGAGAATGGATACGAGTGTGCCATGATGACAGGTGGAGGGTTATTTTGTAAGTTGGGATGTAGTGATTGTAACAAAGTCAGCCAGGTGGACCTCATGGAATAGGAGTTCCCTGATTGGGGCTGTTAACCTGGTCCAATCAGGGAGTCCTGCTGACAGATATAAACGGGAGTCATAATCGGGACGGGCTGTCCAAGAGGTGGTCGAAAGGTGTCAGAGCAGCCGAGAGCCAGAAGGCGCGTAGGGGCGGTCTGAGATCCGGAAGGCTTGTGGGCTACCCTACACGCTGTCGTCCGAAGGAAGGGGACGGGCTGCCCTAGAGGTGGCCGAAAGGTGTGCCAGGATAGCCCACTGGTCAGAGGTGCATTGGGGTGGGTGAGAGCCAGACGTAGGGGCAGACCGAGAGCCAGAAGGCGGGTAGCCGTCCTCAGCGCTGTCACCCCGGGCAGGTACTGGGGTGGGCTGCCCCAGAGGTGGTCGAAAGGTGATGAGGGTGGTTAGTGAAGCTGGAAGGTGGGTAGGCCGTCCAAACCGCTGTCACCCCGGGCGGGTACTGGAGCGGGCTGTCCTAGAGGTGGTCGAAAGGTGTGTGAGGGCGGACCGAGAACTGGAAGGGGCACAGGGTGGACCGAGAGCCGGAAGGTGGGTAGGGGCAGGCTGCCTTAGAGTGGTTGGAAGGTGGGAGGGGTGGAGGCTTGCTGGGTCTGTATTGTCTGCACTTCTGTGTATAACAGTATTGTTTAATGTACAAATGTTGTCACTGTCTTATGTGGAACTGGGATTTGAGGTTTGTCCTCATCTCCCTGTAAAATGGTGGAATGGTAGGGTTTGGGGCCTAGCTTTGCTGCTCCTCTCCCTTGTAAAATTGCTGTCTCTTGTACAGCTGTAAATGGTTTTTTGTAAACTGTTCTGTAATTTGTTTAATAAAATAAAATATAACCAGGAGATTCAGAGTCTCCTCAGTTTAGGGAAAAACAAAACGGGAGTCATAGAGGTCCTGTTCGCTCTGAGAGCTGGCTGTGAGGAACATGGACCAGTGTCAAGCACATGTAAATAAAGGATGATGGGATACTAGCTTCTGTGGTGTTTTTTCAGGTGAGAATGATTTTCAATAACATTTGACACATAACAAAAGTAGAACACTTAAAGGGAAAGCACCGAAATATAAGAAAAGGCACTTAACCTTGAAAGACTAGATAGTCACAACATTAAGGACATGCTGGATGTATGTGACATACAAGACATCTAAGTGTAGATTTGAAAGCTGTCTCAAACAAAGATCACAGGTAGTTGGTATAGGAAATAGATATGTCAAATGGGATTGCTGTTTTCAATTTAGGAGTTAGAAGAGAAAAACAACAAAAGTTCTACTCTACAGTGAACCCATGTTTAACCTGATCCTTGATCACAGGGGACAATAGTTCTGACTTTAAGCAATGGCATCCTTTTGAGACGTAAAGGTTCAGTTGAGAGTTACAAGCTAGCTAGGAAAGACCTAAAGAGAGAGCTAAGAAGAGCCAAAGGGAACATGAGAAGTCATTGGCAGATATGATCAAGGAAAACCCTAAAGCTTTCTATAGGTATATCAGGAATAAAAGAATGACTTGACTAAGTTTAGTGCCAATCAAGGATAGTAATGGGAAGTTGTGTGTGGAGTCCAAGGAGATAGGAGAAGCGCTAAATGAATATTTTTCGTCTGTATTCACACTGGTAAAAGACAATGTTGTTGAAGAGAATACAGAGATATAAGCTATTAGACTAGACAGGATTGAGGTTCACAAGGAGGAGTTGTTAGCAATTCTGGAGAGTGTGAAAATAGATATGTTCCCTGGGCTGGATGGGATTTATCTTAGGATTCTTTGGGAAACCAGGGAGGAGATTGTAGAGCCTTTGGTTTTGATCTTTATGTCGTCATTGTCTACAGGAATAATGCCAGAAGACTGGAGGATAGCAAATGTCCTCCCTTTGCTCAAGAAGGGGAGGAGAGACAATCCTGGTAATTATAAACCAGTGAGCCTTACTTCAGTTGTGGATAAAGTGTTGGAAAAGGTTAGAAGAGATGAGATTTATAATCATCTAGAGAGGAATAAGTTGATTAGGGATAGTCAACACAATTCTGCGAAGGGTAAGTTGGGCCTCACAAGTCTTATTGAGCTCTTTGAGAAGGTGACCAAGCAGGTGGATGAGGGTAAAGCAGTTGATGTGATATGGATTTCAGTGAGGTGTTTGATAAAGTTTTCCACGGTAGGCTATTGCACAAAATACATGGGAGGCATGGGATTGAGGGTGATTTAGCAGTTTGTATCAGAAATTGGCTAGCTGAAAGAAGACAAGGTGATGGTTGATGGGAAATGTTCATCCTGGAGTTCAGTTACTAGTGGTGTACTGCAAGGATCTGTTTTGGGGCCACTGCTGTTTGTCATTTTTATAAATGTCCTGGATAAGGGCATAGAAGGATGGGGTAGTAAATTTGCGGATGACACGAAGGTTGGTGGAGTTATGGATAGTGCCAAAGGATGTTGCCGGCTTTAGAGGGACATAGATAAGCTGCAGAGCTGGGCTGAGAGGTGGCAAAAGGAGTTTAATGTGGAAAAGTGTGAGGTATTTCACTTTGGGATGAGGAACAGGAATAAAGAGTGCTGGGCTAATGCTAAGATTCTTGACAGTGTAGATGAACTGAGAGATCTCGATGTCCATATACACAGATCCCTGAAAGTTCCCACCCAGGTTGATCAGGTTATTAAGAAGACATATTGGTGTGTTAAGTTTTTATAAGTAGAGGGATTGAGTTTCAAAGCCATGAGGTCATGCTGCATCTGTACAAAACTCTGGTGTGGCCGCACTTGGAGTATTGCGTACAGTTCTGGTCACCGCATTATAAGAAAGATGTTGAAGCTTTGGAAAGGGTTCAGAGGTGATTTACTAGGATGTTGCCTGCTATGGAGGGAAGGTCTTCTAAGGAAAGGCTGAGGGAATTGAGGCTGTTTTCATTCCAGAAAAGAAGGTTGAGAGGTGACTTAATTGAGACATACAAGATAATCAGAGGGTTAGATAGGGTAGATAGTGAAAGCCTTTTTCCGAGGATGGTGATGTCTAGCATGAGAGCATAGCTTTAAATTGAAGGGTGATAGATATAGGACAGATTCAGAGGTAGTTTCTTTACTCAGTAGTAGGGGCATGGAACATCCTGCCTGCAACAGTAGCAGACTTGCCAACTTAAAGGGCATTTAAATGGTCATTGACTAAACATATGGATGAAAATGGAATAGTGTAGGTTAGATAGGCTTCAGATTGGTTTCACAGGTCGATGCAACATCAAGGGCCGAAGGGCCTGTACTGCGCTGTAATATTCTATGTTCATCTTATTCAGAAGAAAAGAATCCTCCACCCTGTAAAATAAAATTTTAATTATTTAATTCTTAACATATCTGCTAAATTAGATATATCAGCTTATTGGGTACTGTCGGTGAGTTGCTGCTTTTTAAATCATTTATTCTCCTGAAAGTTTAATTGTTTTTTGATCTAATTGATGACTCTGCTGAGGCAAACAACCTAGCTTTTGACACTGAATACATTATTTACTTAATTCTGATGTAGGAAGCTGATTTTATTTTGACTGTCATTACATTTACATTTTTTCATATTGTTCTGTATTTAATTGAAGGTTCAGGAAGGTATCCACCCAGAAATCTCCAAGCTGTATTTGGTGGCAAAGCCTTTCTCGGGGCGTCCATTAGAAATACGATACATGAATGCACGCCAGACGGTGAGCAATTGGCTGAAACCTTCTAAGAAGTCTATTTCTGTGAACGAGTAAGCAGGTTTAATTAATGACACAGCTTAATGGAACTCTGCCATGCTATGTTTTCAATGTTTTTGTTGAGATAGTGGAGTAATTTGTTGGGCATTTTTGTGAAGTGAAATTTCATGGCTAGTTTTCTTTCAACAATATTTAAGTCCCATTTGAAATGAAAGGAATAGAGGAAATGTTTATACCCATTTGCTTGTTTTCCCCCTCTTTCAACTGCTGTTATGTTCTAAGAAAACCTTGAGCAAGGTGATGTTTCTGACTCCACACTTGCCTACCTTCATCATGCGCCATCGCCTCCGGAGCCACATAATGGAGATTCATCATTTGGACCAAGCTCTCAATGTCTTCGGTGTTCACAACCTGTCAGAGGATGAACTGAGGACTGTGAGTAAAAAAGAATTGATGTTGTGTAGTTTACATAACAACAACAACTTGCATTCATTTAATGCCTTTAACAGAAGTTTATTCCAATGAAAATAGAGGCCAAAACAAAGAAGGCAAAGAAGAGTAGTTTCTAGAAAGGAATTCAGCTACTTAGGGCCTGGATGGCAGAAGGCACAGCCACCAGTGATGGGGCGAAAGAATTGGAGGAGTGCAGATTTCTTCGGTTGTGGGGTGGGAGTAATATAGAGACAGGAAATTGATTTTGACCGGGTTGACCTGCCAGTGAAGTGCACTGGCCAATCATCCATATGCACAGTGAAAGGGTGGCCATTATTCTGAGGCACTGGTCCCCTTTAATATCAGGCAAGCATGTTGTGGGGCACTAAACAAACATCCCAGTACAGCTTGCAAAATCATACAGTGCTGGCCACTAACAATGTTAAGGATGGCATGTAGGTTCCAGTGCAGTAAAAACCTACATTGTTTTTGTCGGACCATAAGAAATACTTTGAATTAGAAGCAGATAGTATTGTCTTGTCATTTGGAAAATAACATGTACTTTAGGTGAGGTTGGAGGGGCCTGAATGGGAGAAATACTTTTTTACATCTTGAACCCATTGTCTCAAAGTGACCTTGTGAATGGATTTTGTTTATAATATCCCAGTGTGTCCTTTTCAAATTTGTGCTTGGGTGACATAATGCAGAGAGAATGTAAATGTGGATAGTGTCATTAAAAGAGTTGTTTATTAGCTAGGGTTTTCTTTCATTTCTCCACCATGCTAATGATACATTACTAACATTGTGAACTTAATTGTTACTCTGTTGAATAAACAGACCATTATCATCAGATGCATGTGTGGAGCTGGTGTTTTGAGCCTAGCCTGTCTGAACTTGGTGAATGCAAGTCTTGAACAGATTCAGCTATTTGGCGTTCAGATGTGGAAACCACTGCTGGGCTTGACTTGAATCAGTCGGTGATGAGCGGAATATTGTGCTGTTTTTATCCATGTTTTCATGTATTAACCTTCTGATGTCTTCTTCAATGAAATGTTATTGTTACAAATATAAATATGTCCATCACTGGACTAGGAAATCTTGTCCAACATTTTACCCGATACCTTCAGCTTGACATTTTGTTTCTCATATAGCTCTTTTAAAAATCAACCTTAGTTTTTCAGGGATCAAAAGTCATTGGCTGTCCACCCACTCCCACCCATACACACTCAATAAAGAAGTTTCATTGGGTAGGAGAAGCTATCCAAAAAGCTCTGTTGTGAATCTGCTTAGCTATCAAGAACTGCTTAAAATGATGCCTTATTAACATCACCCAATCGTTTCCCTGTGAAGGCACAACCACAACTGAAGGTGAACCTATCCAACTGCAGCTAACCATCCCTCATTAGGATACACTCATCTGTATAATAGCAACAGTCTGGAAACAATTAGCTGATCCATGTATAGGTTCCGATGGCAGCCCACAGTATGCAAACCCCTGCAAATACTGCTTTTTAAAAAGTTGACAACTTAAACTTTCGCCCAAAACATTGGTGTCTCAGATTTGACTTTTATACAGATATGTATGCAAATTGCAAAAAAAAAAGTTTCATATTATTTTATATTATTTGTTTCTGCATTTGTCTCTGTGAGTGTGGTTTGTCTGATCATTGTTTTGTGGTTCTGATTTCAAGGCATGTTATATAAGAGGTCTGAACTCGGTGCACCTGAATGCAGCAGAGTGTAAGGAATGGTTAACCAAATGGGTGCAACTTTCTAAGAAGTTAAAAGGTAAAAGTTTACAGAGCAAGTGCCTCTTATTACTGATAATATAATGGCTGTTTTTTGGGTCACTATAAAATCATAGACTTTTAAAATGCAGGAAGGTGGCTGGCTCTTTGAAAGTATTATCACTAAATCTGTTTCTCATACCCTTTGGAAATTTTTGCCTCCCATTTATTCAGCCATTCTATTTTCACAACCGTTTCCAATGCGGAATTCCCTGAACTAACAGCGGTTTGCATGATTCCATATAATTAACTAAGACACCGTGGTGAATAGATGCTTTGGGCATCTACGTTATCTTTTCTTGGATATGGTAATTCATGAATAGCAAGTGAAGACCAAGCCTTTCCCCACAGGAAAGGAAATTAAGAAACGGATATCCTCCGTCTGCTCTCAACTCCAGAAACAGGGAGACGGTCGCATGCCGAGCTAATCTATGAGAATGGATAGAAATGCCTGAGGTAGACACACCTAATGAAACTGTCTTAGGCCAAATGCAAAAGCTAATTTTTGCTTCCACAGTGGCATGAATGAACAAGTGGTCTGTTTTGGTGTTTGATGGTCTGTTTTTGGGTTGATTATAATCCCTACAATGCAAAAAGAGGCCATTTGGCCCACTCGGACCCAATCCCCCATCCTATCCCCATCACCTTGCGTTTACAATAGTTTATCCAAATATCCTACATATCTCTGAACACTGTGCAATTTAACACAGCCAATCCACCTAACCTGCACACCTGTTGGACTGTGGGATGAAACTGGAATACCCAGAGGAAACCCAGCAGATAGGAGTTTAATTTAGATAAATGCGAGGTGCTGCATTTTGAGAAAGCAAATCTTAACAGGACTTATATACTTAATGGTAAGGTCCTAGGGTGTGTTATTGAACAAAGAGACCTTGAAAGTGGAGTCGCAGGTAGATAGGATAGTGAAGAAGGCATTTGGTATGCTTTCTTTTATTGGTCAGAGTACTGAGTACAGGAGTTTAGGAGGTCATGTTGCAGCTGCACAGGACATTGGTTAGGCCACTGTTTGAATATTGCGTGCAATTTTGGTCTTCTTCCTATCAGAAGGATGTTGTGAAACTTGAAAGGGTTCAGAAAATGTTGACAAGGATGTTGCTAGGGTTGGAGGATTTAAGCTATAGGGAGAGGCTGGTGCTGTGAGGCAGCAGTGCTAACCACTGAGTCATCATGCTGTCCTAATAAAGAATAAACCTTGACACTAGGAAAACTTCCTCCTTCTCTTCAAATAGTGCCATGGCAATGAAACACATGGCCTTTGATTTAATGTCTCATAATATGATAGTATAGCACTCCCTCACTACTGTACTGGAATGTCAACCAGATTTTTTGTTTTATCTGCAGTGGGCCGAATTTTCCAAATGACCACCCTTCTAATATTCATTTCTCTTTCTCACTGTAGAATCAATAGGGATAATTTATCCTCATTGCTTTTCTGAACCATTTATTGCAATCAGTGTCGAGCTTATTCAGTCTATGCTTGCCATTTCCAAGTATACACTTACATTGCTTGGACAGTATTATATCTTTATAGGTGTTCCATTTGTAGTGTTTTAAATTTCTGTAATTTTTTAAAAGCTCTTTCTCTATTTCTTTGAGGTTAGACTTTTTAAAGAGAAAGGAGAGAGAAAAGGTCAGACTCACTGTTTAATAGAGTGGTAAAGATTTTTCCCATTTGTGCTATTGGTGAAAATTCTACTTCGCCCTGTTTGGAGAGTCACAGGTTTCTGAAAAGATAAAACTGTAAGAGCTTTGGTCTGGGTAGGAGTCACATTTTTACATAGCTAGGTTTTTTTTGTAATAGTGGTAAATACATGAAAACATCTACCAGTTGTAAATTTTTTTTTTAAAAACTGAAATACTTTCTGATTTCAGATTCTGAAGCCTCGCTGCTGTTACATAGCATGGTGTTACTTTCCATAAATTACCACAATTCCAGAAAAAGCAAGTAAGCCTTAGATGGGCAATTCCAGTTTTGCATTTGTTTACTTAAGACATCTGTGTTGTGTTGACAACGTACTATTCCTACATTACTGCAAGAATGAGACTCCAGAATTCAAAAGATTGTCATAGCTCGCCTCTTATTGTGTAATGATTGTGTTTTGGAGGCAGATTTCCCCTAATGAAATTCAATGCATTTATCTGAGTGAGAAAGAAAAATATGTATTCCATCGTTTACTTAAAAGCACACACATGAATTAATTTAAAAGAAACAATGCTTTTGGACCAGTACTTTTATAGCTTACTGCAGTGGGAGATCATTTTTGATATGTTTGCAGTCAAGTCATGTGCAGATTTTTGATTGTTGGAAGATTTGACCAGTAGTAAAGGGACACTTAAAATTGCTATTAAAATAAGAGGTTAATATAATGTCATAAGTTATGTGCAAATGCCTTAGCAACTTCAGACAAAGCCAAGTGTGTGATCAAATGCAGCAATGTTGCAGTCAAAGCTGCACTGCTCCTTCCTTTGCTTTGTGGTAAAGGCATTTCACTGTCTGGCTCATTATTCAAATGCTTTGAAACTTGGCCTATATAAACAACGTCTTTTTTTTAAAAAAGTCACTGAATACTTCCTCAAATTTTCCCCATTTCACTTTTCACTTAATGCAGCTATTGATTTTGCAGTTGAAATATAGAGGGGCATGGAAAATTCACCTTTTGCATAGTAGATGGAACTCATGACCAACCTAATGCTTATGATTCATGCTCCAATGTTCAAGATATTCAGGTCAATCATACCAAAACTAAAGCAAAATATTGCAGATGCTGGAAATCTGAAATAAAACCAAATTCTGAAAAGACTCAAACGCTTAAGAATGAGAAATAGAGTTAACGTTTCAGATCATTGACCTTTTGTCAGAATTCTGCTGGCCAAACACATTGAAGTACCTGATGTCAAGTGGGGCTAGATCTACTGTTTTAAGTGTATTTATGGCACTCTGATATTTCATTAATGGCCATATAAATTGGTGTTAGTGCATTTTTGGAGAGTATTTTTGCATTTGCTGAATGCTTTAAGCTTGTAGCTACCTGTATAATCAAATAGAATGTCATGTCTTTGTCAAAACTGCTGGCTCAGTTTACTGAGGGATTGTTATAAGACGCTGATTTGAATATTTATCTCAACTCAAAGGGAAGAAAGTGATGTTTACTTAATTATCTGCTGCCCACGTTAATTCCTCTGCCAATAATAGCCAACAAGAGTGAGTGCAAATTAGTGGAGCTTCTACACTGTCTTACTTGAAGTATTGCTGCCTACTATATGCCCATATTGTTTTGATTTTATCTTATTTTTTAAAAATATCATTAGTCCCAGTTTCTGTTTCACACTGCACCTTGTGATGTAGTTCCACCGCACCAGTACACTGTCACCTGAGCAATGAGTTTTGCTATTCAAAATATATGGTTGCTTCATGACACTAAAGTAGAAGCACTGATACCAAGAATTCAATAGGAGTCGTCTACCAGAGCTTGAATATTGTACAGGGTCATTTTTCTTAAATTCAAAATTCTGACTCTGCTACACTGTAGAATCCTGGATCATTGTTGCTGTTTATGCAACTCAAGTTAGGTTTACTCCTCCTACTTTCCACCTCAATCTTTATGCTGCAATGCTGTGTGATGTGTTTAGAGTACCTTAGGTACAGAGGAGTGGAGCTTGAAATATTTCTTTCAAAGTTGGACAGAAGATGATATAGGTGGTTTTCATCTTAAGCATTCAGCCAGTGGCTGAATGGATTGCCTTGCAAAACATCTATCCAATTGAGAGTGAAGATGAAAAGAACCTTCCAAGCTCTGTCCTTTCCAAACAAGGGCAGCAAGTTGACATCTGAAACTGTGCCATTTATTAACACAAGTGAACAACTTGAATCGTTTTGTGAATTTCGAGTTTAGATTTCCCAAACAGTGAGCATGAACTAACATTACTCATGCATGCCTAAGCAGGCATTTGAATTAATAGCACCTACCTTGCACTGATAACCTGCTTATATGTTCCAGTACTACTGATTGTTTCTTTGGAATTGCACATCGCATAAGACATTTTAAAAAAAAGTTTACTTGAATTTTTTTTTAATGTGAAGATGGATACCTTCATGTCATAAGTATTTTTATTCAGAGATGTACTGTGAGTGGATATGTGTTTGGAATGCTAATGAGGTTTGTGCATAAAATGGCCTCTGTTTTGGCTAATGTCAATGTGGAAAAATATATGCCTGGTATGTCAATAAAACTATTTTGTGTTCTTTTTGACTTGTTTCTTAGTACCAGCACTGGTTGTGCTGTTTATTGACCAGTGCACTAGGCCTAAAGCCTGAGAGGCTGTTATATTTTGAGTGAATTAGATTTTCCAATATAATATTTACCACATCCAAAAGTGAGCTCCCTCTGAATGTCAACAATGGACTGTAGTGCCTTAGAATGTGCCTCTCAGACAGATAATCAGACAAGACAGACAGTGAACTAAAGGAGATATTAGGAAGGGTTGACTCAAAAGATGGGTTTTTAAAGGGGGAGAGAGAGAAATATCAAGGTTTGAAGAGGTGTGGTGAATAAAGTTAGTATGGTTTTGTGAAAGGGAAATCCTAACCAATTTATTGGAATTCTTTGAAGGAGTAACACACTATGGATAAAGGGGAGCATATTGATGTACTATATTTGGGTTTCCAGAAGACATTTGGCAAGGAGCCAGATAAAAATTCATTCTATTAAGTAGAGCTCATAGTATTAAGAAGGGGGAGGAGGGAAGAGAGGGTGCTGTGTGTAATTGGCTGGCAAAAAGCAGGTATGGATCTCTTTCAGATTGGTAGCATGTGTCAAATGGGATCTCAAGTGTTTGTGCTGCTGCTCAACCTTTTACAATTTATATCAGTAACTTAGATGAGGGGGGTCAAAGGCATCAGCTGATGCAAAGATAGGTATAAAAGCATGTTGTGAAGATGACATAATCTCTATCCTCTTCATCCTTACTGAGTGAGCAAAGTTCTGGTAGATGGAATATAATATGAGGAAATGTGAAGTTGAGCGTCATTGCCTAGCACCAATCTCCTGCTTTTTCCTCATACCCTTGTACCCTATTTCTATCCAAATAATTATTCAATATCTTGTTGAATGCCTCAACTGAACCTCCACTGCACTTCCTGATAGTACATTGCATTCCATACTTTAGTCACTGTGAAAAAGCTTTTCCTTACCATGCTAGCCTTTATTACAAGAGGAATTCAACATAAAAGTAATAGTCCTCCTCTTCACTTACATAGTATTCAAGATATGGTCTCACCTGTGTCCTAAGTGAAGTTCTGGTCTCCTTAAGGAATTATGTAAATCTGTTTGATATGGTTTAGAGGAGATTTGCTAAACTGGTACCTGAAATGAGTGGGTTGTCTGATGAGGAAACAGTGGACAGGCTGGGCTTATTTTCACTTGAGTTCAGAAGAGCACAAGGCAGAGTAATTTATAATATACTGAACAGTTCTTGAGAAGGAGTCTGTGGAAAGAACATTTACTCTTTTGGGTGAGTCCAGAACTATGGGATGGTGTTTTAAAATTAAGGATCACCCTTTTATTGATGAGGTGAGGGGAAATTTCCTCTGAGGGTTCTATGACTTTGGAATACTTTGCCTCTGGGAGGCAAGGTTTTGAATATTCTTAAAGTGGAGACTGATTCCCTTGCCTGACAAGAATCTAAGGTTATCAGGGATAGATGGGAATGTGGAATGCAGAGCATGTACAGACCAGTCATGACCTCATTGAACGGCAGAACAGGCTTGAAGAACCAAATGCCTTACCTCTGCTAATTTGTACACAAGTCCAGATTTATGGCCCTTGCTGGTAAAAGGCAAGCCTTATGATGGCACAAAGAGGGCAGCACAAGGGACTGATGTCAGAGGAGCATGCAAAATAAAAAGAATAAGATTTTCCCCTTACCCAGTCATTTCATACTTTTGTTGGTAGAAACCCTTTTTGTGCTCCTCTTGCTCAATGTGGAAGCTCAGGGATGTGGCTGACGTCCCTGACTCCTTCACGTACAGGAAGTGTGTACAGCTGCAGCTCTTGTTAAACCGCATGACAGCTCTGGAGCTGCAAATGGACTCACTTTGGACAATCGTGATACTGAAGTGGTTGTGGATAGCATGTTTAGTGAATCGGTCACACCGCAGATTAGGTTTGCTGAGGGAGAAAGGGAATGGGGGACTAAGAGGCAGAGAAAGAGCATGAAGGCAGTGCAGGTGTCCCCTGCGGTCATCTTCCTCCAAAACAGGTATACCGTTTTGGATACTGTTGGGGGAGATGGCTCACCAGGCAGTATCCAGGTTCATGATAGGGGCATGCAAATGATTGAACAGGGGATTCAATTGTAAGGGGAGTAGATAGGTGGTTCTGTGGTCAAAAACAAGGATTCCAAATGGTATGTTGCCTCCCAGGTGCACGGGTCAGGGATGTCTCAGATCGGCTACAGAACATTCTGAAGGGGGAGAGTGAACAGTCAGTTGTCGTGGTGCATTTTGGCACCAATGATGTAGGTGAAAAATGGGATGAGGTCCTACAAGCAGAATTTAGGAAGTTAGGAGCCAAGTTAAAAAGTAGGACCTCAGTGGTAGTAATCTCAGGATTGCTACCAGTGCCACGTGCTAGTCAGTAGAAATGAAAGAATAGGCAGGATGAATGCATGGGTTGAAAGATGGTGCAGGAGGGAGGGGTTCAGATTTCTGGGACATTGGGACTGGTTCTGGGGGAGGTGGGACTATTACAAATTGGAAGGTCTACACCTGGGCCGGACTGGAACCAATGTCCTCGGGGGTGCTTTAGCTAATGCTGTTGGGGAACGTTTAAACTAATGTGGCAAGGGGACACAAACCAAATGAGGAGGTTAGTGGACAGTCATGAGGTAGTAACTAAAGCCTGTAAGGAACTAGATCATGATGTCAGCCTGACTAAGAGAAAGAGTAGGCAGGGAGTAGGTAATGAATGCAAAGGGACAAGTGGTCTGAGGTGCATTTATTTTAATGCAAGAAGGTAGGTAAGGCAGATAAACTTAGGGCTTGGATTAATATCTGGGAGTATGATGTTATTGCCATTACTGAGACTTGGTTGAGGCAAGGGTATGATTCGCAGCTAAATATCCCAGGATATACAGAGGAACCTCTGTAATCTGAACGACATGGGCAGGGAGTATTTTGTTCAGATAATTGAATGCCGGATAACACAGGTTAGCCAAACATTGGGACCTTGCGATCTTGTCTGGATAATCTGAAATTGAGATAATTAAATGCCAGATAATAGAGGTGCCTCTAGATGCTTCAGGCAGGAGAGGGAGATAAAAGGGGTGGTCAGAGAGGATATCACAGCTGTACTGAAGGAGGGAAGCATGGAGGACTCGAGCAGTGAGGCAATATGGGCAGAGCTCAGAAATAGGAAGGTTGAGGTAACAATGTTGGGGCTGAACTACAGGCCTCCCAACATTAAGTGCAAAATAGAAGTACAAATATGTAAACAGATTACGGAAAGATGTAGGAGCAACAGGGTGCTGGCGATAGGAAATTTTAATTTTCCCAACATTGACTGGGATTTACTTCGTGTTGGAGGTCAAGATAGAGCAGAATTTGTAAGGAGCATCCAGGATGGTTTTCTAGAGCAATTTGTAAATAGACAACTCAGGAAGGGGCCATACTGGACATGGTGTTGGGGAATGAGCCCGTCCAGGCGGTTGAAGTTTCAGTATGGGATTACTTTGGAAATAGTGATCACGATTCCCTAAGTTTTAGAATACTTATGGACAAAGACAAGAGTGGTCCTAAAGGATGTGTGCTAAATTGGTGGAAGGCCAACTATAGCAAAATTCAGCAGGAGCTGGGGAATGTGGATTGGGAACAGCTGTTTGAACATAAATCCACATTTGAAATGTGGGAGGCTTTTAAAAGCGGTTGATTAGAATGCAGGACAGACATGTCCCTGTGAAAATGAGGGATAGAAATAGTAAGATCAGGGAACCATGGATGACCAGTGAAATTGTGAGACTGGCTAAGAGGAAAAAGGAAGCATATGTAAAGGTCTAGGCAACTGAGAACAGACACAGCATTGAAACAATATCGGGAATGTAGGACCACTCTGAAATGAGGAATTAAGAGGGCTAAAGGAGGTCATGGAATATCTTTAGGAAATGGTTAAAGAAAATCCCAAAGCCGTTTATTCATATATAAGGAGCAAGAGGGTAACTAGAGAAAGGGTTGGCCCACTCAAGGACAAAGGAGGAAAGTTGTGGGGAGTCAAGAGAGAATGGGTGAGATTCTTAATGAGTACTTTGCATCGATATTCACTGAGGAGAGGGACGTGACGGATGTTAAAATTAGGGGTAGACGTTTGATTATTCAAAGTTTGGGAGAAGATTTGTAGCTCGTTATTGTGGTTCTGTTCGCCGAGCTGGGAATTTGTGTTGCAGACATTTCGTCCCCTGTCTAGGTGACATCCTCAGTGCTTGGGAGCCTCCTGTGAAGCCCTTTTGTGTTGTTTCCTCCAGCATTTATAGTGGTTTGTTTCTGCCTCTTCCGGTTGTCAGTTCCAGCTGTCCGCTGCAGTGGCCGGTATATTGGCTCCAGGTGGATGCGTTTGTTGATAGAATCTGTGGATGAGTGACATGCCTCTAGGTATTCCATGGCTTTTCTCTGTTTGGATTGTCCTACAATAGTAGTGTTGTCCCAGTCAAACTCATGTTGCTTGTCATCTGCTGTGTGGCTACTAAGGATAGCTGGTTGTGTCGTTTTGTGGCTAGTTGGTGTTCATGGATGCGCATCGTTAGCTGTCTTCCTGTTTGTCCTATGTAGTGTTTTGTGCAGTCCTTGCATGGGATTTTGTACATTACGTTGGTTTTGCTCATGCTGGGTATCGGGTCCTTTGTCCTGGTGAGTTGTTGTCTGAGTGTGGCTGTTGGTTTGTGTGCTGTTATGATTCCTAGTGGTCGTAGTAGTCTGGCTGTCGGACTGTCAGAGAATGCAGCAGAATACAGATTGATTGGAGAGTTGGGCGGAGAAATGGCAGATGGGAGTTCAAGTCGGGCAAATGGGAGGTGATGCATTTGGGAAGATCCAATTCAAGAGAGAACTGAGCAGTAAATGGAAAAGCCCTGGCGAAGATTGATGTACAGAGAGATCTGGGTGTTCAGGTCCATTGCACCCTGAAGGCAGCAATGCAGGTCAGTAGAGTGGTCAAGAAGGCATATACATTGGACAGGGTATTGAGTACAAGATTCTGGATCATTGAGTACAAGAGTTGGCCGGTCAAGATACAGTTATTTCGGACTTTGGTTCAGCCGCACTTGGAATACTGTATACAGTTCTAGTTGCCACATTATTGAAAGGATGTGGATGCTTTGGAGAGGGTGCAGAGGAGGTTCACCAGGATGTTGCCTGGTATGGAGGGTGCTAGCTATGAAGAAGGGTCGAATAAATTAGGATTATTTTCATTAGAAAGATGGAGATTGAGGGGAGACCTGATTGACGTCTACAAATCATGAGAGCTATAGACACGGTGGATAGCAAGAAGCTTTTTTCCCCAGTGTGGGAGATTCACTTACTGGGGGGGGGAGTTTAAGGGAGATATGCGTGGAAAGTTTTTTTACGCAGAGGAGGGTGGGTGCCTGGAACACATTGCAGCGGAGGTGGTAGAGGCAGGCACAATAGTGTCATTTAAGATGTATCGAGACAGATACATGAATGGGCAGGGAGCAGAGGGATACAGATCTTTAGAAAATAGGTGACAGGTTTAGATAAAGGATCTGGATTGGCACAGGCTTGGAGGGCTGAAGGGCCTGTTCCTGCATTGCAATTTTCTTTGTTCTTATGGATTTTACCCAGTTTCGGTTGAGTCTGAACTGGATTTACGCTCCCTCAAAAAAAAAGTTCAAGTTTTTAGGTTTAGATGCTCCTTCAAATCTCTCTTTAATAAAGCTTTTTGATTATCTGTTCTAATGTATCCTTATAGAACATAGAACATAGAAGGATACAGCGCAGTACAGGCCCTTCGGCCCTCGATGTTGCGCCGACCGAATCCTACCTAACCTATACTAGCCCAATAGCTTCCAAATGCCTATCCAATGCCCGGTTAAATGACCATAAAGAAGGAGAGTTCACCACTGATACGGGCAGGGCATTCCATGAACTCACAACCCGCTGTGTGAAGAATCTACCCCTAACATCTGTCCTATACCTACCACCCCTTAATTTAAAGCTATGTCCCCTAGTAACACCTGACTCCATTAGCGGTAAAAGGTTCTTAGTATCTACCCTATCTAAACCCCTAATCATCTCATACACTTCTATCAGATCTCCCCTAAACCTTCTCTTCTCCAATGAGAACAGCCCCAAGTGCCTCAGCCTTTCCTCATAAGATTTTCCTACCATTCCAGGCAACATCCTGGTAAACCTCCTCTGCACTCGTTCTAAAGCTTCCACATCCTTCCTATAGTATGGCGACCAAAACTGCACACAATACTCCAGATGAGGCCTCACCAGAGTCTTATACAACTGCAACATGACCTCAGGACTCCGGAACTCAATTCCTCTGCCAATAAAGCCCAGTACACCATATGCCTTCCTCACAGCACTATTTACCTGGGTGGCAACTTTCAGAGATCTGTGTACATGGACACCAAGATCCCTCTGCTCATCCACACTACCAAGTAGCCTACCATTAGCCCAGTAATCCATCATCTTGTTATTCCTACCAAAGTGAACGACTTCGCACTTAGCTACATTGAATTCCATTTGCCACATTTCCGCCCAGCTCTGCAGCTTATCTATATCCCGCTGTAACCTACCACTTCCTTCCTCACTATTCACAACTCCACCGACTTTTGTGTCATCCGCAAACTTGCTTACCCAGCTTTCAAGTCCTTCCTCTAGATCATTTATAAAGATAACAAAAAGCAATGGTCCCAAAACAGATCCTTGTGGTACACCGCTAGTAACTGCGCTCCAAGATGAACATAATCCATCAACTACTACCCTCTGTCTCCTTCCAGCCAGCCAATTCCTAATCCAAACCTCTAATGTATCCTCAATGCCATACCTCCGAAGTTTTAGCATTAGCCTACCATGGGGAACCTTATCGAACGCCTTACTAAAATCCATATACACAACATCTACTGCTTTACCCTCGTCCACTTCCTTAGTCACCTTCTCAAAGAACTCAATAAGGTTTGTGAGGCATGACCTGCCCTTCACAAAACCATGCTGGCTATCCCTGATCACGTTATTCCTACCCAGATGTTCATAAATCTTATCCCTTACCATTCTCTCTAAGACTTTGCCCACCACTGAAGTCAGACTCACTGGCCTATAGTTACTAGGGCTATCCCTACTCCCTTTCTTGAACAATGGGACCACATTCGCTATCCTCCAGTCCTCTGGTACTATTCCCGTTGACAATGACGACATAAAAATCCAGGCCAATGGCTCTGCTATCTCCTCCCTAGCTTCCCATAGGATCCTGGGGTAAATGCCATCAGGCCCAGGAGACTTATCTATATTCATCCTTTCCAATATTCCCAAAACCTCTTCCCTGCATATTTCCAGGGCATCCATTCTAATTATTTGTGATTCCATATTCACATCAGCAACAGTGTCCTGTTCCTGAGTGAATACTGATGAAAAGTACTGATTTAATGTCTCTCCAATCTCCTCCGCCTCCACACACAACTTCCCACTACTATCCTTGACTGGACCGATACCTACCCTAGTCATCCTTTTATTCTTGACATACCTATAGAAAGCCTTTGGGTTTTCCCTAATCCTACCAGCTAAAGACTTTTCATGTCCCCTTCTCGCTTCTCTTAGCTCCCTCTTTAGCTCCTTCCTGGCTACCTTATAACTCTCAATCGCCCCTACTGAACCTTCACGCCTCATCTTTACATATGCCGCCTTCTTCCCTTTCACAAGGGACTCCAATTCCTTACTAAACCACGGCTGCCTCACAAGGCCCTTTACACCATGCCTGACTGGTACATACCTATCGAGGACACGCAGTAGCTGCTCCTTGAACAATCCCCACATCTCATTAGTGTTCTTCTCTTGAAGCCTGTTTTTCCAATCCACACATCCTAAGTCATGCCTCACTGCATCATAATTTCCCTGCCCCCAGCTATAGCTCTTGCCCTGCGGCGCACGATTATCCCTCTCCATCACTAAAGTAAAAGTCACCGAGTTGTGGTCACTGTCCCCGAAGTGCTCACCTACCTCCAAGTCTAACACCTGGCCTGGTTCATTACCTAGAACCAAATCCAATATAGCCTCCCCTCTTGTTGGCCTGTCGACATATTGTGTCAGGAAACCCTCCTGCACACATTGTACAAACACCGACCCATCTAATGAACTCGAGCTATAGCTCTCCCAGTCAATATCTGGGAAGTTAAAGTCCCCCATAACAACCACCCTGCTACCTTCACTCTTTTCCTGAATCATCCTCGCAATATTATCCTCTACTTCTCTAGGACTATTAGGAGGCCTGTAGAAAACACCTAACAGGGTGACCTCACCTTTCATCGAAGTCCCAGGTACCAGCCCACGCTGCAAGTTCACCTACCTTATTCCTTATACTTCTGGCATTGAAGTATACACACTTCAATCCACCCTTCTGGTTACAGGCACCCTCCTTAGAGATCGCTGCATTATTCCTAACCTCCCTACACTCAACGTCCTGTACCCTAAAGCTACAAAGCTTATGAGGATTTGTATCAAATTTTCACTGATAACTTGCCAGTGCTGTAATTTTAGGTACCCTGATCAAACTGTGCTTACAGAATAATTTCATTTAACATTTTGTTAAAATAATTCCTGAAAGCAGTTCAGGTGTGATTAGAGGCTGAACTAATTGTGCAAATTTTAAGTTAATTAAGCAGTTAGAATTTTTGCTTATGTTCTATTACCTTTTTGTTCAATTTTCTTCCATTTACGATGCTACATGTCATGCTACATAAGACATATGTTCTAAAATTGGGAGATTGACAAGACTGGCAGTCTTGGTAATTATATCTTGGTAATTACGGCAGACTCTTCTGGTTAGACCAGCAACTTTCTGGTTTACCCCATGTTGGACCAAGCCGATTTCCTATACCTGAATAAAATAGTTATAGAGCATGGAAACAGACCCTTCGATCCAACCAATCCAGGCCCACCGTGTTCCCAAATTAAACTAGTCCCACTGCCTGTGTTTGGCCCATCTCCCTCCAAACCAGTCCTATTCATGTACTTATCTAAATGTCTTTTAAATGTAGTAACTGTACCTGCATCCACCATTCCTCTGGCAATTCATTCCACCCACAAACCACTGTATAAAAAGGTTGCCCCTCGTGTCTTTTTAAATCTTTCTCCTCTCACCTTAAAATCATGCCCCTTAGTTTTGAACTCCCCCACCCTAGGGAAAAGACCCTGGTCTATTCACCCTGTCTATGCCCCTCATGATTTTATAAATCACTGTAAGGTCACCCTCAACTTCTTGCGTTCCAGTGAAAGAAGTCTCAGCTTATGCAGTCTCTCCTTTAACTCAGATCCTATATTCTTGGCAACATCCTGGTAAATGTTTTCTGAACTCTCTTCAGTTCAACATCCTTCCAAAAACAGGGTGACCAGAACTGGACACAGTACTCCAGATGATTCCTCACCAATATACTATACAACCTCAACATGATGGTAAAAACAATGACTGCAGATGTTGAAAACCAGACTCTGGATTAGTGGTGCTGGAAGAGCACAGCAGTTCAGGCAGCATCCAAGGAGCAGCGAAATTGACGTTTTGGGCAAAAGCCCTTCATCAGGAATAAAGGCAGTGAGCCTGAAGGGTGGAGAGATAAGCTAGAGGAGGGTGGGGCTGGGGAGAAAGTAGCAGAGAGTACAATGGGTGAGTTGGGGAGGAGATGAAGGTGATAGGTCGGGGAGGAGAGGGTGGAGTGGATAGGTGGAAAAGGAGCTAGGCAGGTTGGACATGTCTGGACAAGTCATGGGGACAGTGCTGAGCTGGAAGTTTGGAACTAGGGTGAGGTAGGGGAAGGGGAAATGAGGAAACTGTTGAAGTCCACATTGATGCCCTGGGGTTGAAGTGTTCCGAGGCGGAAGATGAGGCGTTCTTCCTCCAGGCGTCTGGTGGTGAGGGAGCGGCTGTGAAGGAGGTGAACCTCCATGTCCTTGGCAGAGTGGGAGGGGGAGTTGAAATGTTGGGCCATGGGGCAGTGTGGTTGATTGGTGCGAGTGTCCTGGAGATGTTCCCTAAAGCGCTCTGCTCGGAGGCGCCCAGTCTCCCCAATGTAGAGAAGACCACATTGGGAGCAACCCCACCCCTTTCTGCCTTCCGCAAAGACCGATCCCTCCGTGACTACCTGGTCAGGTCCATGCCCCCCTACAGCCCACCCTCCCATCCTGGCACTTTCCCCTGCCACCGCAGGAACTGTAAAACCTGCGCCCACACCTCCTCCCTCACCTCTATCCAAGGCCCTAAAGGAGCCTTCCACACCCATCAAAGTTTTACCTGCAACATCCACCATTATCATTTATTGTATCCGTTGCTCCCGATGCGGTTTCCTCTACACTGGGGAGACTGGGCGCCTCCTAGCAGAGCGCTTTAGGGAACATCTCCGGGACACCCGCACCAATCAACCACACCGCCCCATGGCCCAATATTTCAACTCCCCCTCCCACTCTGCCAAGGACATGGAGGTTCACCTCCTTCACCGCCGCTCCTTCACCACCAGACGCCTGGAGGAAGAACACCTCATCTTCCGCCTCAGAACACTTCAACCCCAGGGCATCAATGTGGACTTCAACAGTTTCTTCATTTCCCCTTGCCCCACCTCACCCTAGTTCCAAACTTCCAGCTCAGCACTGTCCCCATGACTTGTCCGGACTTGCCCTAACTGCCTGTCTCCTTTTCCACCTAGCCACTCCACCCTCTCCTCCCTGACCTATCACCTTCATCCCCTCCCCCACTCACCCATTGTACTCTCTGCTACTTTCTCCCTACCCCCACCCCTCCCCAAGCTTATCTCTCCACGCTTCAGGCTCACTGCCTTTATTCCTGATGAAGGGCTTTTGCCCGTAACGTCGATTTCGCTGCTCGTTGGATGCTGCCTGAACTGCTGTGCTCTTCCAGCACCACTGATCCAGAATCTCAACATGATGTTCTAATTTGTATACTCAAAAGGTCTGAGCAATAAAGGCAAGCATGCTGAATGCCTTATTAACCACCCTGTCTACCTGTGATGCAAATTTCAAAGTACAATGTTTGTGAACCCCTAGGTCTGTCTGTCCTACAACAGTACCCAGGGCCCGTAGGGGTGGCATGTCTTTATAATATGGTAGGCAGCCGTCCAGATTTGATTTGACTGCTTATACAACACACAGTGAGCAGAGGTGAGAGATATTCAAATTCAGCTTAAAGTCACATGCTCATACAGCACAGACAGCAGCAGTGAAAAGCTGAAAGTTTAAGAATCCCTGGAAAGAAATCCTTGTGGCGATCCTCAAAAAAAAATATTTGAGTGAATGCAAAAAGCAGTTCAGACCTGCTAAGAGGTGCACTGCAACAGGAGAGTTAACAACAACTTGCAGAAGAATTAGTGACTCCCAAACAGATATTGGCTGCCTCGCAAGGCGATGGTCTGTGGGAGCAGTCCCAATCCGGAGTTCAGCAGCAAGTGAACAGACATCAGAGGCTCTGTGAGTAAAGCTTAAAATCCCAGAAGAAACTCAAATGGTATGGGAATCTAGGCTGAAAAAGCAAGAGGGTTAAAAAATTACTTAAAGCTCAGATCATCACTGTAGTGACTGGCCATCATAATAGCTACATAAATGGAAGTAGAGGGCCACAAAAGAAATACAAATCTGAGATGCAGACCTGGTGACATCACAAAGACAGGAATTAAAGAATTAATGTTGGACAGATTAAAAGCCTAAGCAGACTTGAACTCTAACAGTAACAATGTTTGAGAAAGTTTATTTCAGGCAGTGGAAATGGTGGAAGATCCTTCATAAGAACCACGAAGAAGGCTGGAATAGTTTACTTAAACTGCTAGGAGCAGGAATCATTCAGTAAAACTAACTTAAGTGGGAACTGTTCATCAAAGCTTCACACTGTGGGATTTTAAAGGATTCGAGAATCTAAATGCTGAATAAATCATTACATTTAAGAAATAGGTCTTTATATACCCTGGAAGACTCCACATGCCTTAACGAAGCAAGTTGAGAAGCAATAATTAGAAATGGACGTCATTTCCAAAATTACAACAGCAACCACGTAGTGCTTGTGCATGGTTATTGTACCCAAGCCAAAGGGTATTATTCATTTTTGCGTTGACCTTACACAGCTCAAAGTCGTGGGGAGAGAAATTCACCCAATGTCTACAGTTGGTAAACTATTCAGAAGTAGAAATTTCACGAAACTCGATGCAAATAGTGGGTTTTGCAGGCTCCAATGGACAAGTAATCAAGATTGTTTCCTATATTCATAACCTCATTTGGGAGTTTTTGTTTTAAGATTCCCTACAGCGTGGAAACAGGCCCTTCGGCCCAACCAGTCCACACCAACGCTCCGAAGAGTAACCCACCCAGACCTATTTCCCTCTCACTAACGCACCTAACACTATGGGCAATTTAGCATGGCCAATTCACTTGGCCCACACATCTTTGACTGTGGGAGGAAACCGGAACACCCGGAGGAAACCCACGCAGACACGGGGACAACGTGCAAATTCCACACAGACAGTCGCCCAAGGCTGGAATCGAACCTGTGACCCTGGTGCTGTGAGGCAGCAGTGCTGACCACTGAGCCACCATGCCACCACTGGTTCCACTGGTTACCACTTGGGATAACCTCAACTCCACAGGTTTGATCAGAGAGGACATACATTTCAAATCCCTTACAAGCATATGGACTCCCCCTTAATGACAGGTGCGAATTCGCCAATAATCTATCCAGTTCTCAGGTCACATTATCACCAGTCCAGGTATGATAATTCATCCTCAGAAGACTAAAGCTGGAGTTACTAACTCCAAAGTCAGTCCAGGTTCTCTAGAGATTCTTCGAGATGGTGAACCAGTGAGCAAATGTTTTGCCTCACTTTGTAACTACTACAAAACCCTTGAGTTAATTCTTCAAGCTGCAAGGGTAGCATTGGAACAGCATCAAGAAAGTGCTTTTGAAAGGATATGGACATGCTGTCATTCATGGATGTCTTAGTGCATATATTCCATCCTTTCCAACCATCATTGCAGCCAATGCTTCCATGGGCTTAGAAGCCAATCTCTTCCAGGAGCAATGGAATGGATGTCACAGATTACATATCATGAGCATTATCAGATGTTGTGATTAAGGAGGTGACTCTTGGCTATGTGCACTTGCAAGAAATTCTCAAACTACATCCTTGGTCTAAAAGTAGTTACAGAAATGGATCACAAACTGTTAATTTCTTGATTGGATGAGAAGAATTATCAGCAAGGATGTCTTTAAGAATACAAAGATTTCAACTTCATCTTATGAGTCTCCCTATGAAACACTATACATGCATGGGAACTGCAGATCTTCTCTCCAGAGCAACATTTCACAGCCTTACCAGGCACGACTTTGAATTTATTCACAAAATAAGTGAGAGACTCAGTCCACAGGGACACAGCAGCTAGCACTCTATAATCGATTGAGCCAGTTCTGAAAAGGAGCTGTTGCGGCAGCAGTGTATCTCACCGTGTCAATATTGTGTCGAAGGTTGACAGACCAAAAACAGGTTGATCATGAAAACATATTTTGAGCACCAACAGCTTTTTACACAATGTGTCATTTACAGTTGTATGACTGGTCATTCCAGCTTCATTTCGGGAAGATGTTCTCAGGAAGTTGCACCAGGGACACTTGGGGAATCACCAAGTGCAGAGTCAGAGGCCAATCAGAGTTATGGTTGCCTGTATTTCAAAGATATGGAGGATCTCATTACTGATTAGAAGACCTGTTCCATTCACAAACCAGACCAATAAAGGTCTTAATACCTATCACATTCCCACCAGACTGTAGGAACATGTAATACAGATATTTCTCCCAATGGTTAGAGATTAAGAAATTGCACACAACTATGGACACAATTATCTGGAGTGTTACACAAGATATTTGAAATGCATGGTACGCCTGATGTGTTATTTTCAGTCAGACAATTTGCAGCCAGTTCTGGATTTGAATCCATCATAAGCCTGGGTGAGATATCCACACCTGAATGGAGAAACCCAGCATGGGGTCAAGGTAGTCAAGTTGCTCACGAAGAATATTCTACCAAAGAACTTGATTCTACAGTTACACATGCAGAACTATCAAGACATATATAATAGGATTGGTCCTATCTTGAGCAATAAGTGACATGAGGATCAGGGATCTGAAAGAAACAGGTATGATCATCAAAAAGCTGGAGACCAGCAGGGAGTGTATACTGTTTATCCTGCTGAATGGGTCATAAGTGGAATTGCAGGAACCTTATCCAATTTTGGGTTAATCATCTGGTGGATTGGAACTAAACCAATGGGAAACTTGAGATTACGAGAGACCTACAGACCTCAGACTGTCAAAATAAGGGAATCAATGATCTTCAACCCAGCAAACAACCAGCCTTTCAAGACCAAAGAGAATATAATCCAGGAGAATAGTGAAGTCTCTAGCTCACTTAATATAATGAAGTCAGCAGGTTTGGGGTAAGATGGGCTACTGGTAAAAGTAATTCAATACACAAACATACTAATACTAAAAAACACTTGAGAAGATGTAGATGGCTCTGAAAGGGTTATCACTATGATTTGTGGGCAGAACAGCTTAGGATCTTGAAGTAGTACATCTGGTTTTCCTGAAAGTCTCAGTAACAATGACTATATTAATGTAACCAGTAACTAGTTGCCAACATATAATAAACTATACTTTGTTAACTACAAAAGACTTTTCTAGTTAGACCAGAAAGTGGTTTTCCTGGACCAAGCAGGCCTTGTAGTTCCCTACACTTAAAAGAGGGTGGTGGTAGCAAGCTTCATCAACAGTAGCTCATAAAGCACAGGAAGCTGCATGCCCAGATAACAGCTTTGTCTCCTCACTGATGCCAAAACTCCAGCTACCGCTATTTTTCACAGAACCTACCCCTGGGTAGCTAAGTGATAGGTAAGTCGAGTAATCCAGGGCACCATTGATTTTGTTTTATTTAACCTATTTTTCTAATCAACCTGGTCAGAAAGATTATTACACACCACTGGAGCAAGTGGGACTTGAACCCAGCCTCCCAGTCATGGAGTAAGGACATTACCACTGCACCACAAGAGTCCCCGGGGCATTATTAATGATTAACCAACTAAAGTGGCTCAGCTGGAAGGATAATAATAGGTGAGCTGGAATTCTTCTCATTTGGCTCCAGTTAACCCTACCAGCATGAGTTTGCCCTTGTGATTTCCCACATAGTGGTGATGGAAGAGGATGCTTATTCATTCACAGAGCTCACTAACCCATTCTGGCATACACTATCATACCAGTTCGAGTTCTGTTTGCCTCACTGAGTCAGAGTCACAATCAGAACCACCTTAGAAGGACTAGCGGCAAAAGTGGGCAATTCAGCCCTTCTAACCTGCTCCACCATTCAGTACGATCATGGTTGATCTAATCTCAACTGCACTTTCCTGCCCATAATCCTTTAAATAATCTCTCTATCCTGTCCTCAAATTTATTCAGTGACCTAGCATTCACTACACTCTGGGGAATGAATTCCACAGATTCACAACTCAGAAGTAATTCCTCCTCATCTGTTTTAAATTTGCTGTCCCTCTCATGAACTACAACCTCTCATTTTAGATTGGCCCACAAGGGAAAACATCCACTTTATACCTGCTTAGTCAATCCCCTTTAATGTGTCATCTTTACTTCAATTTAATCTCCTCTTATTCTTAACTCCAGCAAGTACAGGCCTAAGCTGTTCAGTCTCTCCTTGTAAGATATGTCTTTCATCTCTGAAATTAATCTAGTGAACCTTCTCTCTAATTCAATTATATCCTTCCTCCAGCAAAGGAACCAAAGCTGTACACAGTACTCCCGATGCAGTCTCAACAATACAACCCTACGGTTGTAACAAGACTTCCCAACTTTTAGACTCCATTCCTTTAGCAATAAATGCCAAAATTCCATTTGCCCTCCTCATTACCTGCTGTACCTGCAGACTAGCTTTCTGTGATTCATGCACAAGGACATCCAGGTTCCTCTGCATGGAAGTATTTTGATGTTTCTCACCATTTAGATAACTTGCCTTTTTATTCTTCTGACCATAATGGATAATTTTTCACTTATCCACATTAAACACCCTCTGCCAAATTATGACCCACGCATTAAAATATCTATATTAATTTTCAAGTTCCTTTCTTCTTCATTGCGACTTCCTTTCCCACCCTTATTTAGTGTCTCATCTACAAATTTAGCGATAGTACTTTCTGTCCCTGCTTCCAAGTTATTAATACAGAGATTGTCAGTAGTTGGGCCCAGAGGTCCAAACCCTGTGACACCCCACTAGTTACAGCTTGCCAACAAGATGATGACTCACTTCACAGGTCCAACTACACATTGCAGTGCCCTTTTCCTCTGCTTTGGGAACATATGCTCTGTTGAAATTATGCCACAGGGCACTATTACACGGATGCTTTACTACATAGCTTAAAATTCCTCTCTCTCCTTTAGCAGAGATATTAATTCATTTCAGCTAGCAGAGATAGGTCTTCAGATACTGCAAAAGGCATTCATAAGTAACCCATAGCAATGTTAAAATTCCATCAAATATTCTTCAACATTCAAATTTTAACAATGTTCCTAATCCCTGCACATTCTGAAGTTCTACAGCATCAAAAGGGTCAAATTTGAGAGACTACAAATTGAAGGGTTACCTAAGCTGTTCTGTACAGTTCTCAATTGTCATTTTCTGAACCAAGAATAATTTCTCCTACACTACTTTTAAAATCTATGGAATAAATTTCTTGGCAGGAGCATGTGTGTCCATAATTACTGATGGGTGTTTTCCACTTCAAACCCTTTTAACTATAACAATAAATTATTTATTGTTACATTTATTTTAAATTTGTTTGTATCTTAGTAAATTAGCATTAATTATTCTGCTCTCTATAATCCATCAACCCATTATTAATTTAAAAATCTATTCATCTCCTTCTTAAATTTACTTAAATTTCCCAGCATTCACTGCACTCCAGGGTAGTGAATTCCACTGATTCAAGACAGCTTGAGAGAAGTAATTTCTCCTCAATGTTTTAAATCTACTATCCCTTATCCTAAAACTATGACCTCTCATTCTAGATTGCTCCACACAAGGAAACATCTTTTCTACATTTACTTTGACAATCCCCTTTAGGAGATCTAATGAAGGTTGATAATATGCTATCATTTTTCTAAACTCCAGAGAGTATAGACATAAACTGATCAATCTCTTTGTAAGTCAAACCCCCTCATCCCTCAAATCAATCCAGGGAACCTCCTCTGAACTGCCTCCAATACAACTACATCCCTCCACAAGGAGACCAAAATTGTACTCCATGAGACCACACCCAGAGTACTAATGCCTTGTACAGGTTCCGCTACACTTTCTTACAGTAATAAACTTGCTCACATTGGTGCAGTGATACAGTTGTGCCTCAGCCAGTTCAGTGCCTGGTCTGTAATTATCACAGTGTCACTCAGTAATGTCACGACAGCTCACTTTAATGTGCCAGGGAAATGAAAGATGACAAAAACAGAAAATTGCCTCAGTGTTTGCAACTACCTGGGCAGCACCTGCTGTGATGTCACTAACCATAAATGGGAGCTCAGTAATAAACACAAAAGTTGGTTCTGGAGCAGTTTAGAATCACTTGTAGACTGCAAAACAAACAGCATTAATCACAAAGATTTAACCAATGCATTTACCACTTTGTCTCTATCTACTTCCAGTCCTTCATTAGTCATGCATTGCACCTAAGTTTACTGAATTGTGACAGGCAACTGTTTGCCTCACACAGCCTTCTTTTTATGTCCTGTTCCAAAAGCCTTTATTGCAATTTTCTATTATCTTCAAAGTTTGCTTCCCCATACATGCCGCCACTTAACCTTTTGTGAGGGAAGTATAGGCAACAGCAACAGCCCCTGAAAGATGGCATATAATTTCCTATTCTCTTGCCAGGCAAGCTTCCGTAGCTGCTTGAATCAGGGACAGGAGCTCACATGTAGAAATCTGAATATATCAAATTAGCCAATTACAAGGGAGCCTGGTTCACCCTGCCTTCAGCAGAAGCTGGAAAATTCTGAACTGTTTTCAGAACAAGAGCAGAGAGATTCAGAGGAAACATTGAAGAAAAGAATAAATACTCAGGAGAGAAGTGCTCAAGGCTCCTGCTAGTTTGACACAAGATGCACAGCCAATACGATAAAAAGGGAGCATCACTTATACTCGGTTTGAAGTAAAAGATTTTTTTAAATTTCTGAAGCAGGGAAACTAGTTACTTTCAATGTTTCAGCTCAACATACAGCTGGCAGATTTTATTCATTTGGTTAATTTAATAAACAAACAAAAATAAAATAAAATCACAAAGTCAGTCCATTCTTAAAGAACACATTTGTATATGTATGAAGAATATTACATCTGGTTTACTGTTGCAAGTTGGAAGGAGTCAAAGACTGACAGTTAAGCATCTAAGGCCAAATGGAGCCCCCCCCCCCCGACTCCCCCATGCAAATGTCAGGTTCCAGTGGGGTGGGGACAGCTTCTATTTTAATACAGAGTCATATAGCACAGAAACAGACCCTTCATTCCAACCAATCCATACCAAAGTTCCAAAACTAAATTCATCCATTTTGTGTTCGGTCCATATCCCTCTAAACCTTTCCAGTACACCTACCTGTCCAAATGTCTTTTAAATGTTGTAATTGTACATGCATCTACACTTACTCTGGTAGTTTATCCCACATATGCACCATGTGTGTGGTAAAAGTTGCCCCTCAGGTCCCTTTTAAATCTTTCTCCTCTCACCTTAAAAATATGATCCCCTAGTTTTGAACTCCTTAACCCTAGGGAAAGACTTTTGCTATTCACCTTATCCATGCCTCTCATGACTTTATGACCTATTACTTAATATTAAATTAAAGGGGGAATAACCCATTTCATTATGGCTATGTTTCTTTTTGACAACACCATTAAGCATCTATAAAATCTATCCAAATCTCCATACAGCCTGACGGTGGCACCAGTAATCCCAAGGGGAGGCTCAAGCATCAAAACTTTTAGTGCTTCATTGTGCACCTTTATAAAGAGACCACGCAAAAGTCTGCACACAATGGCTCCCATCTAAGATGGAGTGCCATTCTAGACTAAGAAATCTCTCAGTGATGAAATGGTAAATCACTACACATTCCAGCATACCTGTGACTGTCATACAGTAAAAACTGATTTAAATAAAGCGGTTTTTTGCAGATCATGGCTTAAAAGGAGAGACTCTCAAAGGATATCATTTAAGGGAATTCAGAGGCAGTGTATTTTTTAACTTAAAATCAAAGTGTGCAGCTCTTCATCTTTGAATGTCAATTGGCATTGTCTCTCTTCTGAAGTACCGCAGGTTTGGATATGTAGCCTTTTGGCATTTATTAAGATCTGCCTGATGAACACATTTGCAGTGCTTAGTAATAAATCACGAACACAAAAACGTGTCAAGATTGGTTACGGTTAGAAAATAAGCTGGGAGGGAGGAAAGAGTAAAAAGAATATTTAGTTCAAAGCCATTCGTGTCTTTGTCAAACAAAGCCTTTAGTGCAGAACAAGCCTTTTCATGAGTTATCCATCTCAATCCTTCTGTTAGGCAATACAGCCTAGGATTATTTACTTTACATTCCCAGTTTGATTGTAGTTAATCATTGGCTAAATGCAGGAACATGTGCACTACAGATCAGAAAAGATGCTACAATCAGCAGTACTAGGTCCAAAAACAAAATCTGGTCTATCCCACACAAAAACTTTCCAATTCAGCCTTAAATATTCTCACAAAGCTCCTTCCTGGAAAATCCATTCCAAGTATTCACCAACTTTTTAAAAATAAGTAAAATCAACCACTTTGCTGTTTCCTTCCTCTATGCCCCTGGCTTATTACCCCAGGTTCTGGAGTTTGAGACAGTTCTGCATCATTTAATAATCTGCCGCACACCTTCTCTTCAAGGTGTAGGGACTTTTTACTTTGCCATCAGTTTGGTTGTTTTCTAAATGCTACACACAATGGCTGGGTATTCTTGGTGTGTTGTATTTTGCCCCACTGGTGTGAATGTGCCAGGGTCTGACAGAAACTTATCATTCAAGCATGGGACGTGAGCTCCACCCTTGTAGCTACAAAGATTCAGTTTACTACTGCAGTACGTTAGACTTAGTTATAATACGATATCCATCTCAATCCCTCTGTTAGGCTACAGAGGCTTGGATCATTTACTTTATATTCCCAGTTTGATCTCTCTTCCCTAGTTTCAATATTTTACATTTGTCCACATTAAATGCAATTTGCCACTTGCAAGCCAAATGTCCCAAATCTCATGAATTTGTACAGAACTACAGCTTTACCTTCAGTGCAGTTCCAAATTTCTGGGATCAACCAGATGAACTAAAGTGATCTTCTCCAGGCCAGCACATTTTTACATGCAGTACAAACAGCCATGGCCCTGAAACTAGCAATCACTTGGCACATGCCCCAATTAAAATGACCAGTGTTGAATGACCAGTGTTCCAGTGAGCAAGAGACCAGAAGTCAGGCTTCTGAATATTGACTCAGCATCCAATGGGGTGCTCATATTGGAATGGATTACCGACTCTCCCAGTACACCTAGTCAGCCCAGAGTTAGGCTAAAGAGGGACTTTGAGAAGGAAACCGATCCAGAGAATAACTGGTTAGATAGTGGAAGAAATTAGTTCACAAACAAAATGTTGTAAATGCCAGAAATTTGAAATGAGAACAGAAATTTGATGTACTATGATACAATCCTATACTGCCTTCTCTGTATCTCGAACATGCTTTTCACAACTTCATGATGTCCCAAAACACTTTACAGACAATCAAGTATTTTTAAGGTGTGGTCTCTATTGTGACTTAGGAAACACTCACAAAGAGCAATGTTATAAGGTCTCGATAGGGTGTTGCTAAATATTGCTGAGGGAGAAATTTGGCCAGAGCCCCAGGAAAAGCTTTTCTACTCTTCACAATTAGTATCATGGGATCTTTTGCATCTACCTGAGGGGGCAGATGGAGCTGTGCTTTCAAGTGTCATCCAAAAAAACAGCAGCACTTTTATGTGCTCAAGACTCAAACTCAAGCATGGAACTCGAACCCACAATATTGACTTGAAAGAAAGATAAAGACAGTTTTAACCAATGCTAAAGAACAATAGTTGCTAACTAAGGAGTAGAGCCCATTCTCAGAGAGCTGACTGATGTGCTAGGTACTCTTCCTACTCGTGTTTTGCGCTTAGTTTAATGTCGGACCCATTGAGTAACATTTTCACACAACAGACACCAGACTCATGTTGAAGAAAGTCAACTTTGGAACAGCGATTCAAAGGGTGAGAGCTTTTATTTAAAAGAAATGATTTGCAGTATTTGCCAGCCGCTGAAGTCAATGTTGCCATTTGCGTCAAAACAACAACTTTGCGACACATTGCGATGGAAGGGAGATTTGTGCGCTTTCATGCCTGGAGATGATTTGAGGGGACAATGTGATCCTTTTACATTTGAGTGGGGGGGGGGGGAGAGGAAAATAGGGTTGGGGATGAGATAGAAACAGAAGGGTTAACAACCAACACAATAACAAGGCATAACAGTCAGAAGGAAGCATTTCAGATATGAACCAGCTGGTATTTGTTAATAACACATCAATTCTTGCTGCTTGGTTTAAAGCAGTCTGCTGATGCCCATATGACCTTAATGTTAAACACTTGTTGCCAGTTTATATCTCCAACACAACAGTAGTTTGTGGTCATGTTATAACAGCTGGCATTAATATGTACTTTAAAGCAACTCATTTCAGAAACATTTTAGAAGGAGGTGATTTCCAGTGAGGCCACAAACACTCAGTTCTCACCCTCTCTTTGGGGCCCCAATAGCCTTTTACACTGATTTTTTTTTCTCTCTCTGTAATATACGGTGTACAATTCACACATTGGTGCATCTTTGTTTTCTACATAAGCAATTGGTACAATGTGGAAGATTGTTGCAAAAAACTTAGAAACTTACACACTTGTTTTATAGTAGCTTCTGGTGCAGAACCCCTCAATGTTGGACAAGTAGTCTGACAATGATATACAGTATTCTCTAGCTTTCTACCTTACAGTATATTTCTATTTTTGCTGCCCGAGTAGCACAGTCTCTGCATTTAAAAATCCTAGAGACATTGAACATTCGGTATATGAGTGACATGTCATTTTTTTCCACACATCTGGTAAACACAAAGCACTCCACAGACTCCTGTCTTCCATCATCACCCAGAAAGAATGCCTTTGTTCAGTTGTGCGACTGAGAAACAGCATTTCCAAATAGTCTTCATCATGTTTTGAGTCATATTGTACAACAAATTCAATTCACAAAAATAAAACACGATTCAGTGACTAGCAATGTCGGAGATGTCTAGGGGATTGAATTTGGAAACCATCCTGAAGTCCTGCAGTAGTATATAACAAAACGAAATCTGTTCTGCATTAACTTTGAAACCAAATTGTTCCCACAGTGAGGCACGTGCACTTACCTATTCACCAAACACTTGCATTTTTCCCCTCATTGTTGTAGTCTGAAAGACTAACCAAAGAGACGTTCTTGTCACAATGACTGTCAATGCCGTATAATTGTAACATTGATTTTCTCCTTAATGGGGCAGCAGCAGGAAATATTCTATTCCACATAAAATAGCTACCAACCCATTTGCACCAATCTGGTCACAAGGCAGCTTACAAAGTGCAATAGTGACATCTGTTGGCAGAGAATCATATTTAAATTTCCTTTCTCTTTTACCTCATTTGTTTAAGAGCAATACAACAACATTATTAATCACTGGAAGAGTGTTCTTGGATCTTTGTAAATGCCCAGTCCTGGAGAATAGACCATTATCCACGTCATGTACCAGGTATGATCAAGAACTCTCAAATTAGATTTAAATACAGTATCAAAATTCCTTGGTTGCACCCAAATAAGATACTTTTAATTTCAGCCTTAGAACAATTGTACCAATGTGACATTTATCAATTTTTCCAGATACCTATCTCTATGGCCTATGAATCAGACAAGCCTTTATGCCCTACAGTGTCCTTTTGACCAATCTGGTTTACTTTTCAACCATCTGTTGCTCTCTTCCTCCAAGATCAACTTGTAAACCAGACAGCAAAAGTCCACTTGTCATCTGACTTTCAAGGCCATTTGGTTCATTGGCTATATTTAGCTGCACTCAATTCCCACTTTCCCAGCCTCACAAAACATAGCACCTGCTTCAAACACAATCATGTGCTCACACATGCAGATTTTTTTTAAAAAATGTAATGATCCTACAGTTACACCCACCATATTTAAAACAGAACTTCATACTCAGCTATGTCTAATATATCCTTATTGGGGGGCAGGGGGAGAAATCTGGCTGGTGATCAACAAGTGATCCCTGAGCATGCCAAGTTTTTTTTAAAAAGTTTTGATATTTAGTAATATGACAAATATTTAAATAAATAATGTGCTGCCCAAGTATCTATCTAGTTTTCTAAAGTGTTTCAAAAAAAGATTTATGAATCACTGGGGTGGGTTGGACTCAATGTCCTTCCTTAAGAGTGAGGAATTTAAAAACAAGAATTAAACAGGATTATATGAGACTCTTCACACAAGTCATTTGTTTTGAAGTATCACTTTTGGTAGAGATTGGCTGAAACATCTAATTTTTTTAAAAAATGATTGATAGCAAAATTAGCTAAACACTCTCCCCATATCCACTTCTGGAATCCCCAGAAAATGGCATCCTTCAAGAGTGCAACAGAAATCCTTTCTGTCTAGGTTTGTACTGTATGCATAGACCGTTTGGGAATGGAGCTAAAATTAGCTGATCCAGCATTGTATACGGCCCTTAAAGTAGACAGAGAAGAGATCAATTCAATTTTAGTCAATTGCATTCCCATAATGAGGGGTGTGCACTAATCATAGAAACATAATCCTTCTGAATCACAGAGTCCTTAACTGCCATATATATGGATCTGTCCTGGCATCAGGGAGCACATCTTTCTGTAAGATAGCATATCATTGAGTTACTAATGTGTAGCTGCTGAGTCACCTAACAACAGTGTTTCAGAATGATAGGATGCAGGTTTGTGCCTGAAATTCACAATGCAAACTGATTATGGCCCTGGACAAAGATACTGAGCAAACACCAGTTTGATGCTCCAAAGGGAGGAGGAAAAGATGCTCTCATACCAAGAAGCCATTTATTCAGTAGTCTGAGTCGAGGATGAGTTGAGAGAAGAGGATTTTTTTTTTAAAAAACTGAATAACCCCTCATCTTTTTAAAAGATAAATAAGGCAGAACTTAAAGCAACGTATTGTTTTGAAAACATTAAAATGGCTTAAGCTTAAAAAGCAATGTGCTTAATCATGATTGCTTCCAATTTCTGCAATAAAGCACCTAATTGGATTGTCATTAGGGGAATAGGTTGGTGGTGGGGTCGAGAGAAATGTCTATTTTATTCCATGATGGCAACATTAATCAGGATTTCTGTATAGATGTGTCACTCTGTGCTCAGACATATATTTGCCACTCCCTTATCTTCACACAAAAATCATTCAAGTCCAATTTTTAAAAATCATAACCACAAATTTTGATGTGGGAAACCACAACATGTCCACCTACGAAGCCAATAGCTTTGAAAGAGTCAGGATTTTGCAACGATGGAAACAATTGAAAAATTACACTTACAAGATCTCTACACTTAAATATAATATTTCACAGACAGCATGTCAACCTAACAGATGCATTTCTCACCAGACAGACTAAAGCAACTGCTGGCCCACTTTAAACCCAGAAAAGAAATTTAAAGTGGTACAACTTTAAAATTCTACCCCAGACTGAATTTGAAAAAAATCTTTTGATAGTCTCAGATCACCACGTCTTCCTTTGCAGTGATTTAAAAAGATCTTTAAAAATTACAAAATCAAGCCCGCACATTCCTCCCATCAACTTACATCTCTACCAAACTAATGTTTATTGGCAAAGTTGGACTCAATTTAAGGGTCTACATTTCTTTGAGAACCAGCTGGTGAAGCGAGAGATTTCTCGCACCGGTGATAATTTTCAGTTTGGCGGGCCCTCCCAAAGCATAACTAGTTTAGGAAGCTGTAAGCAAAAGCACAATCCTGAATCAGAACCAGGCACACAAAAGACACAGCCACCTGATGGCAAAGTTCCACAATAAAATAAAGCCAAGGAACTGATAAACAAATCAGTTGGATGGTAGAAGGCAGTTGGTATCTTTTAGGGAAATTGTCAAGGTTGGAGATTATGCTGAGCGGAGACCCTGCCGCAAATTCAAAACAGCAACTCGGTTCGGAAACTCTGCAAATTGGTCGAATTCACAGATGACACCCAAGTGAGGGGATTGATTTGAAAATGCAGCAGAGCTATAAGTAGGTTTGATAAAAAATATACAGTAAATGGGTGGCTAATTGGCAAATGAAATGTAATTCTAATCAGTGCAAAGTGTAGGTGAAAAGGTACACCCCATAAACAGTCTTGAAATAATTAGGGATAAAATAACACTATTTAGTCTGTCGGTGAAGGATAATGAAATCGGAGGTGGCATGCAAATAAGTCGCGATGGAGTTTTAATAAGATGCAAATACATAAGCTCGCAACTGTTCAACAGTGAGAATCTGAATTTGTAATTCAAGGCGTGAGATAAAAATCAGGAAAAAAATTTCTTGCTGTCAAGAATCAGATTTTCTTCATTTACATGGTATTTTCAGACCTTCATTGCCAATAATCATGCCACACTAGGGAGGGGTAAATTCTGCCGAATGCCTATTAACAGTTTGGAGTTAGAAGAGTGTTGTGTTCGCTTTGCTTGCATGGTTTTGGTCAATTCTGAGAGTTAGTCTGGTGAAGCATCTTCATTTGATCTGAAGCTGTTGGACCTCATGTCTTTCAGTATGTTTTAATGTTACTTCATATTTCCAAACCTAAATTTTCGTTTATAATTTGCAATATTCTATGCAAATGCAAGTGATTAAAATGCATAAATTTAGAAAAAAAAAGACTGGTTTTTGGAGATGGATGCTCTTCAACACACAGCTACTGCAAAGCAGCAGTCAGTGGCACAAACAGAATGCTGAACTACAAAGACAACAGTCAAGAGGAGCTGGTGAAAAAAAAATCAAATCGGCCTCTAGCCAGTCCACACATCTCAAGTCCCATTTTGGCCACCAAGAAACATTCAAGAGCTGGAGGTGGTGTACAGATGAGTCACAATTAAGGCTGAGGACAAACGTATAAGAAAAGACTGGAAAAACTTAAGTCAAGGATCAATACATTTCAAGGATCAATAGCCCAGGAGGGAACTTCCTGAAATTACATGTGTTAAATCCAAAGCATGCCTTCAAACTTTTCACTTCTGTGAGGTCAGCATGGAAGCCCAGATCATTTTAAAGCTTTGTATGAACTGCAGGTATGTTCTTTCAGTAGAGTCCTAGACTACAACTTTAAAATTTCTTATGTGCTGGTTGCATATTGTATTTCTGAAATGCTGTTATTTTGCCTCTGGTTACTCAACTTATTTTTTAAAGATGACTTGTTTTGGAAAGTGGTGGGAAAGTGCAGGAAAAAGTTGATTTGCATTAAGAGCAGAGACCCTGGAAAAGAGCGAGTGGAACAAAAAAGTTGAATCAATAGAGCTAATGTTCAAGCTTGGAAACCTACAGATGTCAGGGGTTTAACTGCAAAAATGATCACTTCATCCTCAGGTTTTAAACTAGTGAACAGATTTGGCATTTTTACATGACTAAGGAAGGATAAGTTTTTCCAGTAGACTTGAGATGCAGGGACAGTGACAAGTCCTCTTTTATAAAAAGTACTGTTTTGATGAAGACCAGGCCCACTAATAATCTCCCATCCACCGACATTCTCAAACCTACACAATTGGTCAAGGCAAAAATATAAAACGCAACCTGAAACCCATCAAGACCTATTACACACAAGCTGACAACATATGTTACAAAATTGTTTGTGCATTCTCAAATATCAATATTACTGTGCCCAGTACAAAGCTGCAGAACAATCTAATAAAGCATGTGATATGAATGTTTGCAATGACCCTTCACCACCCAAAGCGAAAATAGGCTTTAGTTAGTTGGCATATTTTGAGTTTGAGGTTTAACAGAAGTAGTTCTGAGAGGAGAAGTGCAACACCTTTATGGATCTGTTACCAGTTCTAAAAATGTAAGCCCATTTTGAACGGTGATGGGGGCATCACCAGGAAAATATTCACCATCGAAAGAAAATTACCAAATACACAACATCATGACAATGTCAAAACACAACACCGTTTAAAATTTGATATCAGTGGGTCTTCCCACCTTTCCAAAAACAAATATTGCCAAAACATTTTTAATAAAGCCAATGCCCCTTTAAGCTGCATACAATGTGGAAGCAAGTAACCAACAGGAATTATACCAAGAATAAGGTATTGAGTTCAAGAAGCAACCTCTATAAAGCCTGCAATAGTTGGTGATGTATTCAACGTGGGAACAACAAGACCTAAGATCCATTAAGAGAAGCAAATACTTCACTGTTACTACAGCTCTGCACAGCACCAGTTACTTTGGACACCTCAAATTGGCCCCATATTTAGAGCTGCCAGTTTTGCCTTGCAAGATTTCTGTCCAAGAGTATACACATCCCCTTTGGGGAAACATCTACTCAAATTACTCAATCTGGCTTTGAGTCTAGAACAATGCAGGCTCTGTTTGAGGCCACAGCCTACACAATATGCACTACCATAGGAATACTAGAGATTGTACTGATGGAGTCAGAATTAATGGATTTGAAATATTAACACAAAATGGAGTCTGAAGCATTCTCTCCACAGACGTTAACCATTGCTCTATTGTGCATATGTTTCTGCGACAAAGGGGTAATCATAGCTTAAAAAAATTAAATATTTTAAAAAAGTTAACATTTTCACATTAATTTCTAGTTTTTGTGACAGAGTCAAACTGCTGCATCCTAAAATTACTTCCTACCTCCATCTCCTTTGTCAGTTAGGTTCATCACCAGAAAGATGTGGGTTTTTTTTCTGATCTGAACATGCTTTGCCAAATTTAAAGCCCTAACTTCAGTCTCCAGCTACAAGATTTTTTTTTTAATTTTTTTTTGTTTTACTACAAAAACATCCTAAATAAATAGACATTTAAATCAGCAAAAAGCCAGAGGAAATTGTGCAAACTAGCTGCAAAAATGCATTACATCGTTACGGAGTTTGCTGCAGGGGCTTCCTCTGGGGACCTCTGACCTTCAGACTGGGAACACACATTCTCCACAGTCGGCTCAGGCGTACAAAGGTCACCATCAGGGGCCCTGGGGAAGCCATTTTGAAGCTTTGAATGCAGCTGGAACTCCTGTTTAGTACTTTCAGTGTATACATTAGAACCAACATCTACTAAGGAATTACCATCTTCCATTGAGAGAAATTGTACATCACTGTATTTAGAGGTTCCTGTGTTTTCAGAAAAGTGCTCTGTGACAGACACGTATGATGACAATGAGCAATTGGTAGCAGCAATTAAATTTTCTACAGCGTTTTCCTTACTGCAATTGGATTCTAATCCTGCATCCACATAATTCGCCTCCCTATCACTGCAGTTCACACCTACAGAACAGCTCTGGTCGATTTGATAATATAACACTGTGGGGTTGGTTAAATATGTCTGTTCCTCAGGTGTTGAGTTATCTTGAACAGTGCTATCAGCAAAACACAACACAGGAGAAACAGGAGTCACTTCCGCTTGAATCACAACAGGCGTTGCTAGCCCTTCACAGGCTTCATCAGGTCCAGCCACAGGATCTCCTAATATACAAACTTCAAGGCTGTCTACACTGGTATCCATGGTTACACTAGAACTGGTTAAATCATCCTCCTCTTCCTTTTTCCTGTCCATCTCCTCAGCAGACTGTAAGTGCATGACCGCAGTTTCATTCTCCAAATCATAATTTTCTGCAGTAAATTCCTGATAGTCTTGTACCTCTGTATGTCTATCATTGGAGCAATGGGAAATGGCAGGCAATGGCTGCTGATGATGGTCCTGCTGTTTGTTCTCCAGTTCCAGCTTCATGATAGTGTGCAAGTAATGAGTCCGTACGCGGATGGGGTTAAATTCAATCCGGCCAGCCGCATTAGCGCATCCATCTTTGGAGCACCCACAGGGAAAAGACATTCTGTCCACCTTAAGGAGAAGAGATTGATATTAATAAAGTGAGGATAGTTACACTGAGGTAATATTACCAGACCAATAATTGGGAGGTCAGCACTAATGCACCAGAGACACAGGTTCAAATCCAGCTATGGAAGTTGAGGGAATTTAAATTTGACAAATTAATTAAAATTCTAAAATAAAATGTTGGTCTTATTGAATTTTAACTGTCCTCTAACAGCCTCACAAGCAATTCAGTTGTGACCTGTTGAAGGGCAATAAACATTGGCCTTGACAGTGATGCTAACAGGTCATTAATGAATACATTAAAAAGTCTAAAGGGCAATATAGCGATATGTTAGAAACAAAATCAGAAATTGCTGGAGAAGCTCAGCAGGTTTGGTAGCATCTATGGAGAGAAAGCAGAGTTAACATTTCAGGTCCAGTGACTCTTCTTCAGCTAATTCTGAAAAACACAGTCACTGGACCTGAAACATTAACTGGTTTCTTTTCAGATGCTGCCAGATGGGCTGAGCTTCTCCAGCAATTTCTGATTTTGTTTTGGATTTCCAGCATCCACAGTTCTGTTTTTTGTATAGTGACTTGTTGTAATATTGGTATACCATCACCCTGCAAGGCAACCTGTCTCAGTATGTAGGACCAACTCCACAGTCTGCCACAACAAACTGTTATTCATTGAGTCAGCTATGGTTCACTGGTGGCACTCTCATCTCTGAGTCAAGAGATTGTAGGTTCAAGTCTCACTCCAGAGACTTAAGAAAAATGATGCCGACACTCAAGCAAGAGTGCGCTGCATGGTCAGGGGTGCCATCTTTCGGATGAAAGATTAGATCAGAGACCAAAGGTGGTATCCTTTTCCCTGGCAGCAACCCAAGGTTAAGTCACATTTAACCCAGAGTTGAGCTTCTGCCTTCTTATTTATGCCATCACTAACACTGCCCACTCCTACCTCCATTGCATTGTCCATCTTTGCCCTATCTCAACTCACCTGCTATTGAAACCCTCTTTTATGCCTTCATTATTTCTAGTCTTGACAGTTCCAGTGTTCTCCTGTATTCTACCCTTTGCAAACCTGAAGTCATCCAAAACTCTGCTGCTCATTCATAGCAAATCCATTTCCAGAGACCACGGGGGCAATCATGCAACATCTTGGTGTTAAAATTCTATCCTTGCTTTTGATTCCTTCATGGCCTCATCCCCTACCTAGCTCTGTAACTTCCTCCAGTTCCACATATCTGAGCTCCTCCAATTCTGCCCTCTTGAGCATCCCCAATTTTAATTGTTCCCTCATTGGCACCTTCTGTTGCCTCAGCCGTAAGCTTTGGAATACCCTTCCTACAGTCCCAAAAAACTACCTCTTTGACTAAGCTTTTGCTTATCTGATCTAATTCTGTGAATTGGTGTTTTGTTTTATAATGCTCCCATGAAGTACCTTGGGACATTTTAGTAAGTCACTGACGCTAAACGAATATTGTCCTGGTTGTATTTTGTGAGCAGGGGAGTTATCCTGGTCAACTGGCCAATATTTACCTTTCAAGTAAGCAACACAAAAAAAACATTGTGGGAGCTTGCTGTGCACAAATTGGCTGCCGCACATCCCAATAATACAACAGAGACTATATTTCAAAAGTACTTAATTGACTGTAATGTACCTTGGGATAGCTTGAGATCATGAAAGGTGCTATATAAATGCAAATCTTTCTTTTCTCATGGACATTGAGCAATTTACAGTTGAAGACATTTACCTAGTTACATCGAAACATTATCAGAAGCTGCAAATCACTTACAACCGGCATCTCATGTTCAGTCTTACATCTGTTTAACCATAAACACTGAACAACGCCTCACTCTATTCACCACCATTCCTGGCAACCAGATGTGGAGAGGTCCGAATGGGTTGAGAATAGACGTTTGATCCAGTATAGTCTCCTGAAAACCAGAATCCTTACCCATGGAGCAAGACACCTGTACATTACTCAAATTCTATAATGGTTGGGAAACCATCTGAACATTAAAATTAATGTTGCAGCTGAAACAGCAGGACCAACTTTAAGCACCCATGGATTTATTTCAGCTGGAGGCCATCCAGCAACTCCCTGCCAGGATGAGAAACAGCCAATGGTTTCCTGGCAGCCTCTTGGCTCAGTGTTGATCTTTAATTGATGGAAAGTCTGTTTAACTGTGCTTCAAAATCTCATTGCAAAGTTTTACTGGGGGTTAACCGAACAGTCCCAGTCAAAAGGGACACACTTTTGAGAGCATTTAATACAAGGGTCAAGTTGGCCTATGTTCAAAATAAGGAGGGAATGAAAGTATTGAGATTATTTTAAAAATTGTTTGTGGGCATCGCTGGCTAGGTCAACATTGACTGCCCATGCCTAATTACCCAGAGGACAACCAAGAATCAACCACATTACTGTGCATGATTCACGTGTAGGCCAGACTGGACAAGGATGGCAGGTTTCCTTCCCCAAAGGGCATTCGTGAACCGGATGACTTATGGGTAGCCATCCTGGATTTTTATTGAATTTGAATTTCACCATCTGCGGCAGTGGGATTTGAACCCACGTACCCCACACCATTAGCCTGGGGTTCTGGGCTGCTAATTCAGTAACATTACCAGTACACCACTGCCTCTACAGAGGGTGATGGGAGTTTGTGTCACGCCTAAGGACCTGCCTACAAAATAGCTTAGAAAAAAAAAGAGTGGTGAACTGAAGATTTCAGAGACTTTCCATACCCATTTAGAATTTATTTGATAAAATCAGCCACATTCAGGAAACTCATGAGTACGTATTAATTATTAAAACCAGCTACAGGAATAATCATTTAAAGTCTGTTTGATGGTTTGTGAATTGTAACCCAATGTACTAATGAAACAACATTACGTCTAACTCATACAGCTAATTAATCTGAAATCTAGAAAATAAATCATCTATTAAAAACTGCAAGCCTGTTGTGTTCTGAAATCACTTGTCCCTAACCAAACTGAAAGCGTTGCGAGTGTAGCCAACATCATCTCCAGGGCCAGTCCCAGGACAACCTGTGATAATTTTCAGTTTGACTGAAGTACCACAACTTGCCCATAGGGCTGCAGCTGTCACAGGGGGTTATAGGTTGGGACTGCCCTGATTGGGACCACACCCTGAACAACTTGCATTTACGTTGCAACTTATCATCCCAAAGCTGCTTCACCTGAATGATTATCAAACAAAAATTTTGATGCTAAGTCACATAAGGAGATATTTGGACAAGTAATCAAAGGTTTAGCCAAAGAGATAGGTTTTAAGGAATGTCTGAGAAAAGAAAAGAGAGCTCGAGAGGCTTAGGTGGCAATTCTGGAGCTCAAGGCCCATCAGCTTAAAGGGCAGCTGCCACTGGTAGACTGATTAAAATGTGCACAAGGTTGCGATTAAAGGTGTGTGAAGATCTCCAGCTGTATGGCTGGTTATGATTAAAGAGAGAGGAGGGGAAAGAAGCCATGGAGGGGCTTGAAAGTAACTATGAAAACTTTAGAAGCTAAACTATTGCCAGACTGGTAGCGAATTTAGATAATTGATCTGGGGGGTGGGGCGTCAACTCAGGGACTCAGTGCAAGTTCGGACACAGGGCAGGGTAATTTTGGATGAAGTAAATTTACATTGTATATGATGTATGAGCAAGGACTACGGAGACCCAGTTTATAATTAGGAATACTCCAATAGAGCACCAGCTAAATTAGAACTAAAGGTACTCAATTTTCACTGGGCACAACAGGTAATGAAAAGGGATAGTGTTCAGTCTGTGATTACACACAAAGCCTAGAGCCATCAACACTTTCATGCTATATGATCTTAATATATAGCAGAGGGCTGTTTGGATATTACTTCAGACCTGTACAGGAATCTCATTCAGACTAATCAGAAGGTCAGAGTTAAGTCCATGTCCACGTTTTACTTTCGTTGCAACCAAATAAATCATCTAAATTTGATGCTGGAGTTTAAAAAAAGAGAACATAATCTTTAACTTAAATGAGGCTAGATAAGGGCTCAAACTGACAGTTTACAACAGTCACTCATGAAGAATTGTTGCTTGCAGTTAAATTCTTATGTGTAGAATGCAGTAAAAGTTTTATTATATCCCTGGTCTACATTAAGCATACCTTAGGCACAAAAGCAGCAGTGGTGCTACGTCTGACTACTGTGTTCACAGGTTAAGGAGAATAGCAATTAGTCACTATTCAGTGGGCCTTGCTGGAAAACAAGTGCAGGGATGTATGCTGTGATAAGGATTAGGTTTGCCTAGCATGGTGAAAATGGCCATGAACTCATTGTAAGCCATTTATTTGCAAGTGCAGCTCAGCAAGAACCAGCAGAACTGATATTGGTCACTGACAGCAAATCAGCAGTCACTTTTATATTATGCCAGACTTGCACTTCCATACAGTTTGAGCTATTTTGCGCAGCACATGGCAGCAACTTCTCAGCCTCAACAAAAGAGGAAGAGTGCAAATTTTTAACGAACTTAAAGATGGGATGAGAATTCCACAAATGAGCAATTCCACCACGGAAGTATCATTCAAGTGGTATGCCTCAAATGTTACCATCAAAGGGACTTTTCTCCTGCTCAGCTTTCGGTGAGCAGGGGTATTAAACAGCCTGCAGCCACCAAGTTCCTTTTCTAGGCAAGGATTTCAGATTTGTGCTGTAGTCTTAGGAGTTTATTATTCAGATAATCAGTATCAGTGATTTGATATCACACAAGAGTTTACATTAAAAACAACACTGAATTAGTCTCCTGAGGTTGTATAATAATCACTTCTATTGGCCATAGGCTTTGACCTTACCTGGCATTTGATTCCCGCTTTGCTACAGGGGCACACTTCAGGATCACAGTAAAACCTACAGTCGCACCCGCATTCCTCCCTGGACGAGCGAATGGCTCGCAGCTCATGCTTTTCCTCGGTATCAATCCTGTTGACGCCTGATGCACGTAATAAAGCTCTTCGCCTTTTTGTGGGTAGTGGTTGTAAAAAGAAATAGTCATCTACCTCAATACTGTCCACATCAATGTCATCGTCAGAAACGTCATCAATGGTGAGTACATTGGCTTCCTCCGACTCAACTGTACCGTTCTTTGTCAACTGTTGAGAAATATTTAGAATAATTTATGGTCAGGTGTCTGTGGGACAAAGAACAAGACCAATATTATGTGTTCTGATGCAATATTTCCATCAGATTTCACTGACAAATGCATTCATACTACAAGCTTATGTTGTCCTCAGATGTGAAAGCTCATCACAATAACTGCATTATGCAACTTTCTGGAGGAAAACTTAAACAATTCTGGAATAAACCTCATCTCTGATAAAAACCTCTTCTCTAGTAAAAACAAAAACAGAAAAGAAACGAGTAGAGTCTGAGTCATCTCCAATAAAAGCATCATCATCAGTCTGCAGCTTACAGCCCAGGGGTCCAACAGTTAATGTGCCGGTAAGACAGGAGATTGATCAATGTCACCTCTAATCCCAATGATATGCTCAGTTATAATACGGGGTGCATGATAGACTCAAGGGCAAGTTACAAACATTAACAGTGCATTTAGTTTCCAAGTCTGCAAGAAAAGATCCCTGGAAACTACTGGTTTTACTACAACCTGCCACAGTATTCTACAGTCTACAAGCAAACATCAGTATTACAATCCATTCTTTCCAACGTACTTAATTTTATCAAAAACTACTTGCTATTTACCATTTGGATTTAATTGATTTTCTTTACACCTTAAAACTGCTTTCTCCCAACGGAATGGAACCTATAAATCAAAAGAAAGCTACTTTTTCTTTTAAAAAAATAGATAAAACAATTGTAGAGGAATAAAACAAAGAATTGTGATGCTGGAAATCTTAAATACAAAAACAGAAATTACTGGAGAAACTCTGGCAGCATCTGTGGAGAGAAAGCAAATTATTTGGGGTGACTGGACTTGAAACACTAACTCTGCTTTCCCTCCACAGATATTGCTAGAACTGCTGAGTTTCTCCACTAATTTTTGTTTTGTGTGTTAATAGCCAAGAGGATTTGTCTTCGAGTCAGGGCGCTAATGGAAAATGTAGAATGTGCAGTCCAAGACCCCCTCCCCAGACATGTTTTGTGACTTATCAAGGGAGTGAGGGTTGAATTTATTACATTAAGTGGCACATCATAATTATGTTAGCTTCAAAACAATCTCCTACCATCCCCAGCACTCAGAGGCACTGTGAATCCCAGACTGCTAACACACATGCTCCATTTCACCATCCCATCTCCTTCCCCAGTTCAAAACTGATCCTGTTATCATATTTCCACTGCCCTCCATGCCCCCCCCCCCCCCCCCCCCCTTTGGCATTTAGAGTTGGACATAAAAGATCTCTTAATTTGAAGAAGAAAGAGCAGGGGATTTCTCCTGAGGCAAGGGAGGAAAATGGATAAAGCTCGTGTCAAACACAAATAGCGTGTGGGAACCAAGATTTGGTAATCTGGAATGATATTGAGGTTAAGATTTTAGACTCTTTAGATTAGATTACTTACAGTGGAAACAAGCCGTTCGGCCCAACAAGTCCACACCGACCCTCCGAAGAGCAACCCACCCAGACCCATTCCCCTACATTTACCCCTTCACCTAACACTACGGGCAACTTAGCATGGCCAATTCACCTGACCATTTTTGGATTATGGGAGGTAACCGGAGCACCCAGAAGAAATCCACGCAGACACGGGAGAATGTGCAAACTCCACACAGACAGTTGCTGGAGGCAGGAATTGAACCCAGGTCTCTGGCGCTGAGGCAGCAGTGCTAACTGCTGTGCCACCGTGCCGCTCTCAGCTATGCTTTCTTGTAGAAGGACTTCAAATTGTAATCATTTTAAGTGGGACCCGAAGTGTAGAAATCGGAAAGTGAGATTGATGTATTATAATACGACAATACACTAATGAGCTCAGCTCCTCCATTTATTATGGATTAGTGGTGCTGGAAGAGCACAGCAGTTCAGGCAGCATCCAACGAGCAGCGAAATCGATATTTCGGGCAAAAGCCCTTCATCAGGAATAAAGGCAGTGAGCCTGAAGCGTGGAGAGATAAGCTTGGGGAGGGTGGGGGTGGGGAGAAAGTAGCAGAGAGTACAATGGGTGAGTGGGGGAGGGGATGAAGGTGATAGGTCAGGGAGGAGAGGGTGGAGTGGATAGGTGGAAAAGGAGATAGGCAGGTAGGACAAGTCCGGACAAGTCATGGTGACAGTGCTGAGCTGGAAGTTTGGAACTAGGGTGAGGTGAGGGAAGGGGAAATGAAGAAACTGTTGAAGTCCACATTGATGCCCTGGGGTTGAAGTGTTCCGAGGCGGAAGATGAGGCGTTCTTCCTCCAGGCGTCTGGTGGTGAGGGAGCGGCGGTGAAGGAGGCCCAGGACCTCCATGTCTTCGGCAGAGTGGGAGGGGGAGTTGAAATGTTGGGCCACAGGACGGTGTGGTTGATTGGTGCGGACGTCCCGGAGATGTTCCCTAAAGCGCTCTGCTAGGAGGCGCCCAGTCTCCCCAATGTAGAGGAGACTGCATCGGGAGCAACGGATATAATAAATGATATTAGTGGATGTGCAGGTAAAACTTTGATGGATGTGGAAGTCTCCTTTAGGGCCTTGGATAGAGGTGAGGGAGGAGGTGTGGGCGCAGGTTTTACAGTTCCTGCGGTGGCAGGGGAAAGTGCCAGGATGGGAGGGTGAGTTGTAGGCGGGGCGTTGGCCTGTCCAGATGGTCACGGAGGGAACAGTCTTTGTGGAAGGCGGAAAGGGGTGGAGAGGGAAATATATCCCTGGTGGTGGGGTCTTTTTGGAGGTGGCAGAAATGTCGGCGGATGATTTGATTTATGCGAAGGTTTGTAGGGTGGAAGGTGAGCACAGGGGCGTTCTGTCCTTGTTACGGTTGGAGGGGTGGGGTCTGAGGGCGGAGGTGTGGGATGCGGACGAGATGCATTGGAGGGCATCTTTAACCACGTGGGAAGGGAAATTGCGGTCTCTAAAGAAGGAGGCCATCTGGTGTGTTCTATGGTGAAACTGGTCCTCCTGGGAGCAGATACAGTGGAGCCGGAGGAATTGGGAATAAGGGATGACATTTTTGCAAGAGGTAGGGTGGGAAGAGGTGTAATCCACGTAGCTGTGGGAGTCGGTGACACTAAAAAGAAAGGCTACGTAGAACAGTTGATCTTCCGTAATTACACCGGCACCACTCCCCACCTCTTCCTCCGCTACATTGATTACTGCATTGGCGCCACCTCATGCTCCCGCGAGGAGGTTGAGCAATTCATCAACTTCACCAACACATTCCACCCTGACCTTAAATTTACCTGGACCATCTCTGACACCTCCCTCTCCTTCCTGAACCTCTCCATCTCCATTAATGACGACCGACTTGACACTGAAAAGAATCCCACATGGTTAAAGATGCCCTCCAATGCATCTCGTCCACATCCCGCCCCTCCGTCCTCAAACCCCACCCCTCCAACCGTAACAAGGACAGAACGCCTCTGGTGCTCACCTTCCACCCTACAAACCTTCGCATAAACCAAATCATCCGCCGACATTTCTGCCACCTCCAAAAAGACCCCACCGCCAGGGATATATTTCCCTCTCCGCCCCTTTCCGCCTTCCGCAAAGACCGATCCCTCCGTGACTACCTGGTCAGGTCCACGCCCCCTACAACCCACCCTCCCATCCTGGCACTTTCCCCTGCCACCGCAGGAACTGTAAAACCTGCGCCCACACCTCCTCCCTCACCTCTATCCAAGGCCCTAAAGGAGCCTTCCACATCCAAAGTTTTACCTGCACATCCACTAATATAATTTATTGAATCCATTGCTCCTGATGCAGTCTCCTCTACATTGGGGAGACTGGGCGCCTCCTAGCAGAGCGCTTTAGGGAACATCTCCGGGACACCCGCTCCAATCAACCACACTGCCCCGTGGCCCAATATTTCAACTCCCCCTCCCACTCTGCCGAAGACATGGAGGTTCTGGGCCTCCTTCACCACCGCTCCTTCACCACCAGACGCCTGGAGGAAGAACGCCTCATCTTCCGCCTCAGAACACTTCAACCCCAGGGCATCAATGTGGACTTCAACAGTTTCCTCATTTCCCCTTCCCCCACCTCACCCTAGTTCCAAACTTCCAACTCAGCACTCTCCCCATGACTTGTCCGGACTTGTCCTACCTGCCTATCTCCTTTTCCACCTATCCACTCCACTCTCTCCTTCCTGACCTATCACCTTTATCCCCTCCCCCACTCACCCATTGTACTCTATGCTACTTTCTCCCCACCCCCACCCTCCTCTAGCTTATCTCTCCATGCTTCAGGCTCTCTGCCTTTATTCCTGATGAAGGGCTTTTGCCCGAAACGTCGATTTCGCTGCTCCTTGGATGCTGCCTGAACTGCTGTGCTCTTCCAGCACCACTAATCCAGAATCTGGTTTCCAGCATCTGCAGTCATTGTTTTTACCTCCTCCATTTATTACACAAAATGGTCCGAGAGATCATCACTATGTTCTATCTGCTGTAAGTGTAACAGTATGTTCTGTACACATAGCACTACCATCAAAAGAACAATCAAGTCTACAAACAATTATGAAAAGATGAGGCAAAATACGCAGTAAACTTGCCAAGTCCTCCCTGAAAAATATCCAAAAATTTCCTGTTTGATGCTGGTCTCTGTTTCAACATGCAGCCTCATTACATAAATGCATCATAACAGTACTCAGTGTCCTAAAAGGAATTCAAATTTTGCTGGTGAAGTCAGACACGTGAATACCTGCATGAACTCCAGCATCATGCAATTACACCTCACTCACTTTGAGATTGAAAGCAAGATCACTCATTTCCCTCACAGCGAAACTGTGTTTAGGTCAAGCAGCCCAAGAGAAAAAGGCCAAAATCCCATGGCAGGTCTGGGAGTCAGATGTGTTGGAGGAAGTGTTTTTGAGAGCTTGTGAGAGCTTGAAGCAATTCACCCAGAGATGAATCTCAGTGAAGTTACCTCCTGTAAAAGACCTGCAGATTGAAGCACTGAGGACACTAAACTGTAACAAGTAATTTTGTTGAGACACTTCAATCATAGGAATGACATAGAATTGCAACCTTCCAATGAAGCAAGTAGCCTGAACATTGTTTATTCGCCCTGTCCCCATATCAGTCCCCTTATCCACTTGGCACCATTCACAATTAAACTGGATATTGTTTCTACTTCAACTAACCACAGCCCTCCAAAATGCAATCTATAGCTTCACAATTAATGTACCCACACAAAGATACTGATTATTTAACTTCATCCTGTGTCAGCTAAGTCACTTCTGAGATATAGAAAAATCAATCTTCCAGTACAATGTCCCAGTGGCATTCTGCATTAGAAGGCTTCTTTAGCCAAGCATTGACTTGGGCTGTGACCCTTAATTAAGTTGACCTTGTTCCATAAAGGTAGACTGGGATGATAGAACTTAAGGGCATTTGCATTCAACTTGAAAACAACGTCTTTAAAATTTATTCTTGGGATGTGGACTTCATCGTCAAGACCAGCATTTATCACCCATCCTCAAGACTGTGGTGACAATCCATCTTCCAGATTTGTACATTGAAATTCCTTGCCGAGCCATTTTAAAGGAGCAGTTAAGAGTCAACCTAAGTGGTTCTGAAGTGACGTAAAAGGCAGACCAGGTTTGGACAAAAGATTTTCCTCCCCAAAAAGGACTTTCATGAATCATTTAGGCTATTACAACAACCTGATTTGTTTCATGTTCACCAATACCTTTTAAACCCAAATACTATGGTGGGATTTGAACACCTGTCTCTACAGCATGAGTCCAGGCCTCTGGATTACTATCCAATAATATAACCTTTGAACATTAAATAATTAAACACAAAGGCTTCTTGCAGCCTGGAATCACTCAGCTTCTGCACACTGCTTGCTGACTGTCTGGTTAAAAGAACCCTCTGGGTTCTGACAGCACAGTCACTCGAGTTGCACTTGAGAGCTTCATTCAAGTCACAAAGGGTAAGTTATTCAGAAGGAATCACAACCAAACCACCAGCCTCAAACAGGTAAACCTTTCACCTTCATTTTTCGCACGTTGAGCTTCTCCTCCTTCAGATGGTCACGGAGCATTTCCCGGTGAAGGTGTTCCTGCTCCTGCGCAAACTCACACAGCGTGTACCTGCGGATGCAGTTGTGGCGCCTGGCCATGCCCAGGGAACTGCCTCCCTGGCTCGGCACACTGGTGAACCCTTGGCGGCGTGTGAAGTAGTAGACAGTGACCTGGTCAAAACGAACATTCTTTACTCTCAGCCGCTTCTGCTTCTTCAAGATTGAAGTTGCTGAAAAGGAAGTTCAAAAGTAGACAATGACTGAACACTGCACTGAAATCAGATCAAGCAGGAGCATTAGAAGAAGGGAATGCACCAAGACTGTTGTTAAGTACTGGTGTACAGAGCACTCGTTGTAGTCTAATACATCCATTTTAAACTCCCTTGTGGAAGCTTGCTGCAAATTGACTGCTGGGTTTTCTGACAATAGTACTTAGTAACAGTTTTAAACTTTAAAATGATGATAGAGAAGGACAGAAGTCAAGTTAATAGGTTAGAGAAAAGCCAATTTTGAGGACCTGAGAAATAGGACAACAAAATGGACCAGGAGGCTGCTATTCAGCCCATTGAGACTGTTGTGCCCCTTGACAGATCAGATTGTCATCTAACTTCACTTTTCCACCAATCCTCCATGAGCCTTGGCTCTCTTGTCCATCAAGCAACGGTTAAAATCAGCCTTGATTACATTCAGTTACCCCAGCCTCCACGGCTCTTGGGGAAGAGAATTTCAAAGACTGAATTTTCATTGAATAAATTCTTCCTAATCTCTGTCTTAAATGGCAGATGCCTTGTACTTAAACTGTGCCTCCTAGTTATAGATTCTACATGAGGAAACATCGTTTCCACATGTCAAGCCAACTCAGGTCATGTTTTAATAAGGTCACCTCTCATTCTTCTAAACTCCAGTATGCCCAAACCTTTCTTAATAGAATCAGCCTAGTAAACCTTCTCTGAACTGCCTCCAAAGCAAGTATGCCCCTCCTTAAGTAAGGAGGCCAAAACTGCGCACATGACTCTAGGTGTAGTCTCACTAAAGCTATGTGCAGATGTAACAAAACTTCACTGCTTTCAAACTCAATCTTCCTTGCAATAAAGGCCAGTATTCCTAATTACTCGCTGTAAACGCATGCTGACGTTTTGTGATTCATGTAGGAGGACGCCCAGATTCCTTTGTACCACAGGCTCTCTCAATTTAAAGAATATTCTGTTTGCCAAAGTGAACAACCTTGCATTTCCCTCTGTCAATCCCTTTGCAGGCTCGGTGTCTTCTTTTGAATCGGAGTTAGGGTAGAAATAAAATGGGGAACTATATTGGGAAAGCCATATAGAACAACTATGGAAAACACTTAAAATAGAGCTTGGCAGAATGCAGGAAAATATGTTCTGCTGAATGGAAAGAAGCTAAATATTATGGAACTCCATAAATGGTAAAAACCTGAGGGAGCATTTGAGAATTAGAAGATAAGACCTACATCAAGTACATAGAAAACAGAGGAGGAGCATGGTAGAAACAAAACAAAGAAATTAGGAGTGAAGGTTAAAAAAAAATTGGGAAGGCAAAGAGGAACTACAAAATTACATTATCAAGGAATCTTCAAAACACACCATTTTACAGGCACATCAATTCAAAAAAAGAAAGGCAGCTATAATATGAGTGGAACCATTAAGGACAGACAGGATATACAGGTAGTGATAGAGTGATATTAAATAATTATTTTGCCTCATTATTTACCAAGGAGTGGTAACAGGTAGAATCGATATTAAATGATGATATCAGTGATGAGATAATTACATGCAAAATAAAAAGTGGGGTGTATTGAATAAACAAACTCAGAATAAAAACCCTGGTTCAGGTGGATTTCATCCAGGTATTTTGAAAGAATCTAGGGCAGAGACAGTAGAAGCATTACCACTCATGTTTCAGAATGGATTCAAAAAATGTATAGTGCCAGAGAACGGGGAAATAACTAACTTAATTTCTATATTTAAGAGGAACAGACATGCCCAGAGAATTACAGACTAGTCAATTTAACATAAATGTTAGGAAAAATGATGGAATCCTGACTAAAAGGACAGAATACAAGGACATCTTTGATTTGATTTACTTATTGACACATGTATTTTGTTACAAAATACAGTGAAAAGCATTGTAGTGTTGCCATTCTCCAACAACATCTTAACACACAAATAAACCAAAACATAACATAAAGGCAGAAGAATAAAGAAAAGAAGTGTTCAATTTTACAGTCCTTGTTAAGTGCTCTGCCATGGGCCTGGGGGCACGAGTCTCTTTGCCGAGGTGACAGGGATAGGGAAGGATGTAGGGACAGGAGGAGATGCCAGAGATAGGGAGGGGGTGTGGGGAATGGGGTGGGAACAGCAATAGAAAGGGGCTGTAGGGGACTGGAGGAAGACAGATATAGAAATAAAAGTAATCAATAGTCAGCATTGATTTCAACAAGGCAAAATCTTGTTTTCCCATTGAGGGGGATGGCAACAATTTACAGGAGCAAATTAATAAACTTGAAGAACAGGTAAATAATAAACAAATGAAGTTCTGCACAAACAAATAGGAGGTATTGCATTTTGGTAGGAAGAACAGACAGATTTGTTTTTACTTGGAAGGTATAAATCTAAAGAGTCATACAGCATGGAAATAGAACCGTCGTTCCAACTCGTCCATACTGACCAGGTTTCTCAAACTAAACTAGTCCCATATACCTCTAAACCTTTCCTATTCATGTGTGCATGCAAATGTCTTTTAAATCTTGGAACTGTCCTTGCATCCACCACTTCCTCTGGCTATTCCTTCCACATATGATCTACTTTTGTGAGGAAAATGTTTTCCCTCGAGACCCTTTTAAATCTTTCCCCTCTCACCTTAAAAATATGCCCTGTAGTTTTGAACTACCCTACCCTGGGAAAAAGATCTTGGCTATTCACCTTATTTATACCCCTCATGATTTTATAAACCTCTAATAACGTCACCCCTCAACCTCGTACATTCCAATCAGAAAAGGCCAAACCTATACAGCCTCTCCGTACAAGTCAAAACATCCAGTCTCCGCAACATCCTTGTAAATTATTTCTGCACCCTCTCCAATTTAATAATATCCTTCCTATAACAGGGTGACCAGAACTGTACACATCGCTCCAAAAGTGGCCCCATCAATACCCTGTACAACCACAACATGATGTCCCAATCCTTACACTCAGTGGTCTGAGCAATGAAGGCAAGTGTACCAGATGCCTTCTTAATCACCCTGTCTACTTGCAATGCCAATTTCAAGGAACAGAGTCAAAAAACAACGGGCTCTTGGAGTACAAATACCTCCATCATCAAACGAAGCAGCACATGTAGCAAGACTATAAAGAGAGAAAGCCAAGCAATTAGTTTTACTGCTAGAGCAATAGAGTTAAAAAGTAAGGTTGTCATGCTGAATCTGTATGGAACACTGGTCAGACCACACTTAAGAATACTGTGTGCAGTTCCAGTCACTGTACTATAAAAAGGATCCAGAGGTGCTGGAGAAGGTGCAGAAGTTTACAAAGGCAATCTTGGAAATGTGAAAGTTTACATATCAGGAAAGGACCTAAAGCCCGGGTCTCTTCTCCCTTGGACAAAATGCTGGGGAGTGATCCAATGGAGATGTTTAATATTCGGAAAGGTTTTGCTAATATGGATACAGAAAATGTTTTTTCTGTTGGGAAAAGAATAACTGAGGTCATCAATGTAAAATGGTCACCAAGTAATCCAACAAGGAATTCAGAAGAAACTTGTTCACCAAAGAGTGGTGAGAATGTAGAAGTTACTACCACAGGGAACGGTTGAAGTGATTAGTATAGATGAATTTAAAGGGCAGCTAGACAAATAGAATAGAGGTTTATAACGATAGATTTAGATTTGGAAAGATGGGAGGAGGCTCAGTGAAGGAAACATTGGCATGGACTGACTGAATTGAATGGATTTATGGCATAGAAACAAACCAATGTAACTTTAAGAAAATACAACGCTGATTAGAAAGTACTTATGGGATGTTGTGAAAAGCACTACATAAACAAAAGTCTTAAATTTTTCAAAAATGTGAAGGCGGTTTACAGGTCCTTAGCAAAGCCAGCAATCCAGTTGGCTCAAGACTTCATAAATGTTCCTGTGATGAGAACTCGAGTTACTGATCATTAAAAGCTCACCATAATGAAAATGCTGCAACTGATGGAGGGCCAAACATTTTCAATCAAATAGCAGTCAGCATCAGCACAACTAGTTCTTCAGGGTCCAATCATTTCTAAAGCACTAAGGAAGGATTACATCAAAATAAAATAGCTTGCCTCTTTTAAAAAAAAAGTGTCTGTGGTTAAAATTGAACAGAGTCTTTCACTGAGATGAGCAAACAGCATTTATGAACACTACTCCCAACGTTCCCATGTTCAGGAAACAAATACATTACCTCATGTTCAACCTTCTAGAGGTGATGAGTCAGTTTTCACAGAGCTTGAGTGAATGCTGCAGCTACAGAAGAAGTGTTGTACCCCACTTAATGACTTCCCACCTCCAGCTATTTGGAAAACCAGCCGGTCAGCTCTTTGCAAGCAATTGTTATCATCCAGCCTTCAATTCAAATGCTATAGCTGCCTGTCCCCAATCCTGTCCACTTGCTCATCTGTGCTGAAATATCACTCGTTGAGCTGGAAGGTTCATTTCCAGACGTTTCATCACCCTACTAGGTACATCTTCAGTGGGCCTCCGGGCAAAGCACTGCTGATGATTCCTGCTTTCTATTTATATGTTTGGGTTTCTTTGAATTGGTGGTGTCATTTCTGTGGCAATGTCATTTCCTGTTCTTTTTCTCAGGAGGTGGTAGATGGGGTCTAACTCTGTTTGTTGATAGAGTTCCAGTTGGAATGCCATGCTTCTAGGAATTCTCATTCATCTGGAAATGAATCTTCCAGCTCAGCGAGCAAACCTACATCCAGAACCTCAACCTGAGCTACAAATCTTCTCAAACGTTACTGTGAATTCTTCATGATTAACGTCCTCTGATTAAAGTTCAAAAGAAGCAACTTGCAGAGTTACTGAGCAAACCCCAAATCACTAAGCCACTTCAAACATTCTCTCCAGCACTGGACACCCATTACATGGCCCATTTGACATTCAGAGTGTGGTCCAGTGGATAGTCTGGGAGTTGATGGTTTGGTGATGGGAGGTGAGGTCGTGGTTAAGAGGGGGAATAGGAGGAGGTGTCTGCGAGTTGGCGCCTGGCTTCAGTGGTGTAGTGGTCGGTGCGCCAAACTACGACTGCTCCCCCATTGTCTGCGGGTTTGATGCTAAGGTTGGGGTTGGAGCGGAGGGAGTGGAGGGCTGAACGTTATGAGGACGGGAGGTTGGAGTGGGTGAGGGGGGTGGATAGGTTGAGGCAGTCGATATAACGGCTGCAGTTTGAAATGAAGAGGTCAATGGTGGGTAACAGGCCAGCACAGAGTGTCCAGGTGGATGGGGCATGTTGGAGGCGGGAGAAAGGGTCCTCAGTGGGTTGTGGATCCAGTTGATCCATTTGACATTCAGTTCCATTAAAGTCAACTGAACTGAAGTTAGGCAGGGAGTGTCACAGGACCTTGAAATGATATTAAATAAAATCTGCAAGAACTGCGGATGCTGTAAATCAGAAACAAAAACAGAAGTTTCTGGAAAAGCTTAGCAGGCTGGCAGCAGCAATGAATTGAAATCAAAGTTAACGTTTTGGGTCCAATGACCAAATGATATTTCCCATTTTGAATACTGCCCAAAACCCAAAATTAAACCCAAAGGGGAAATCAGTTAAAATTGGCTAAGTTACCACCCAATAGGATTCTTTGTTGCACCAGCACCAAACGGCAACAAAGTGTATGGCTCCCAGCTTCCCTGTTCTGAAGGCATCTTTTATTGTGCATTTATCAAGGCGAGGTCAATTCAAGCTGACAAACAGAACATGTTCACCTTCAGAACTCAGTGCAGGTAATCATAGGGTCATAGTCATAGAGATCTACAGGACGGAAACAGACCCTTCGGTCCAATTCATCCATGCTGACCAGATAGTCCAACCCAATCTAGTCCCTTATCTGTCCAAACCCTTCCTATTCAATATACGCATCCAGACACCTTTTAAATGTTGTCATTGTACTAGCCTCCACCACTTCCTCTGGCAGCTCATTTCCATATACGTACCACCCTCTGCGTGACAAAGTTGCCCCTTAGGTCTCTTTTACATCTTTCCCCTCTCACCGTAAACCTATGCCCTCTAGTTCTGGACTCCCCCACCCCAGGAAAAAGATTTTGTCTATTTATACTATCCATGCCCCTCATGATTTTACAAACCTCTATAAGGTCACCCCTCAGCCTCCAGGGAAAACAGCCCTTGCCTATTCAATCTCTCCCTGTAGCTCAAATCCTCCAACCCTGGCAACATCCTTGTAAATCTTTTCTGAACCCTTGTAAGTTACACAACATCTTTCCAATAGGAAGGAGACCAGAATTGCAAGCAATATTCCAACAGTGGCCTAACCAATGTCCTGTGCAGCCACAGCAGGACCTCCCAACTCTTATACTCATACCAAACACCTTCACTATCCTATGTACCTGTGACTCCACTTTCAAGGAGCTATGAACCTGCACTCCAAGGTCTCTTTGTTCAGCAACACTCCCTAGGACCTTACCATTAAGTGTATAAGTCCTGCTAAGATTTGCTTTCCCAAAATGCAGAACCTCACATTTATCCAAATTAAACTCCATCTGCCACTCCTCAGCCCATTGGCCCATCTGGTCGAGATCCCGGTGTAATCTGAGGTAACCCTCTTCGCTGTCCACTACTCCTCCAATTTTGGTGTTATTTGCAAACTTACTAACTATACCTCTTATGTTCATAGCCAAATCATTTATATAAATGACAAAAAAGTAGTGGACCCATCACTGATCCTTGTGGCAATCCACTGGTCACAAGCCTCCAATCTGAAAAACAACCCTCCACCACCACCCTCTGTCTTCTACCTTTGAGCCAGTTCTGGATCCAAATGGTGAGTTTTCTTTGTATTCCATGAGATCTAACTTTGCTCACCAGTCTCCCATGGGGAACCATGGGAGAACGCTTTACTGAAGTCCATAAAGATAACATCTACCTTTCTGCCCTAATCAATCCTCTTTGTTACTTCTTCAAAAAACTCAATCAAGTTTGTGAGACATGATTTCCTATGTACAAAACCATGTTGACTATCCCTAATCAGTCCTTGCCTTTCCAAATACATGTACATCCTGTCCCTCAAGATTCCCTCCAACAACTTGCTCACCACAGACGTCAGGCTCACTGGTCTATAGTTCCGTGCCTTGTCCTTACCACCCTTCTTAAACGGTGGCACCATGTTAGCCAACCTCCAGTCTTCCGGCACCTCACCTGTGACTATCGATGATACAAATATCTCAGCAAGAGGCCCAGCAATCACTTCTCTAGCTTCCCACAGAGTTCGAGGGTACACCTGATCAGGTCCTGGGGATTTATCCACCTTTATGCGTTTCAAGATATCCAGCACTTCCTCCTCTGTAATAAGGACATTTTTCAAGATGTCACCATCTGTTTCCCCACATTCTATATCTTCCATATCCTTTTCCGTAGTAAATACTGATGCAAAATGCTCGTTTAGTATCTCCCCCATCTCCTGCAACTCCACACAAAGGCTGCCTTGCTGATCTTTGAGGGGCCCAATTCTCTCCCTAGTTACCCTTTTGTCCTTAATGTATTTGTAAAAACTCTTTGGATTCTCCTTAATTCTATTTGCCAAAGCTATCTCATGTCCCCATTTTGCCCTCCTGATTTCCCTCTTAAATATACTCCTTCCTTTATACTCTTCTAAGGATTCATTCGATCTATCCTGTCTATACCTTACATATGCTTCCTTCTTTTTCTTAACCAAACCCTCAATTTCTTCAGTCATCCAGCATTCCCTATACCTACCAGCCTTTCCTTTCACCCTAACAGGAATATACTTTCTCTGGACTCTCATTATCTAATTTCTGAAGGCTTCCCATTTTCCAGCTGTCCCTTTACCTGCGAAGCTCTGTCCCCAGTCAGCTTTTGAAAGTTCTTGCCTAATACCGTCAAAATTAGCCTTTCTCCAATTTAGAACTTCAACGTTTGGATGCGATCTATCCTTTTCCATCACTATTTTAAAACTAATAGAATTATGGTCGCTGGCCCCAAAGTGCCCCCACTGACACTTCAGCCACCGTCCTGCCTTATTTCTCAAGAGTAGGTCAAGTTTTGCACTCTCTCCTGTAGGTATATCCACACACTGAATCAGAAGATTTTCTTGTACACACTTAAATTCCTCTCCATCTAAACCCTTAACACTATGGCAGTCCCAGTTTATGTTTGGAAAGTTAAAATCCCCTACCATAACCACCCTATTATTCTTACAGATAGCGGAGATCTCCCGACAAATTTGTTTCTCAATTTCCCTCTGACTATTAGGGGGTCTATAATACAACCCCAATAAGGTGATCATGCCTTTCTTATTTCTCAGTTCCACCCAAATAACTTCCCTGGGTGTATTTCTGGGAATATCCTCCCTCAGCACAGCTGTAATGCTATCCCTTATCAAAAATGCCACTCCCCCTCCTCTCTTGCCTCCCTTCCTATTCTTCCTGTAGCATTTGTATCCTGGAACATTAAGCTGACAGTCCTGTCCATCCCTGAGCCATGTTTCTGTAATTGCTATGATATCCCAGTCCCATGTTCCTAACCGTGCCCTGAGTTCATCTGCCTTCCCTGTTAGGCCCCTTGCATTGAAATAAATGCAGTTTAATTATGTTCCAGGATACAAATGCTTCAGGAAGGATAGAAAGGGAGGTAAGAGTGGAGGGGGAGTGGCGTTTTTGATAAGGGATAGCATTACAGCATGGTGGCTGTCATTAGCACTGTCGCTACACAGTACCAGGGACCCTGGTTTGATTCCAGCCTTGGGTGACTGTCTGTGTGGAGTTTGCATGTTCTCCCAGTGCCTGCGTGGGTTTCCTCCAGGTGTTCCGATTTCCTCCCACAGTCCAAAGATGTGCAGGTCAGGTGAATTGGCCATACTAAATTGCTCATAGTGTTAGGTGCATTAGTCAGAGGGAAACGGGTCTGGGTGGATTGCTCTTTGGAGGGTCGGTGTGGACTGGTTGGGTCAAAGACCCTGTTTTCACACTGTAGGGAATCTAATCTAACCACAACCTTCTCAAGGGCAATGAGGGATGGGCAATGATTATTGGCCCAGCTAATGATGCCCACATCAAATAAATAATTTAAAAAGTGGCCCATGTGTAAAACATGCTGCTGATTTACAATTAGCTTGTTTCACTACTGGAGTGGACTCAAGACACTGCCACTATTTCCCAGGAAATATTGGAAAAGGAGATTTAATGGACGCTTTTGATTTAAATGAGTGAATAGAAAAGTTTTATTCGTTCAATTGGGCAATGAGAGACAAAGGGTCATTAATTTAAAATTGTTTTTAAAGAAGAGTCAGGAGAAAGATAAAGCTAACAGTCAGGTGCCACCATTAATCAAGTGGACTTTAGTCAATATGAGAAACAACATTGAGTGGATGGATAGAGAACCTGGCTGTAGCCTGATCTTTCTTCCTCTTCGGGTAATTTGGATGTTGGAAGAGCAGCCCAGTAAAGATGAGATGCATGATAGCCATCAACTGGAAAATATTGAGTATTAAATAATCTATTTGTTTGCTCAGCTCCTTTTAGCTGGTGAAAGCTTAAAAGGGACCAAGATTTTGACAACACTACAGTCAAGATAATAGGGCAATTGAGGGTTTATTAGTTCACTTTCATTAATTGTTGAATATAGGATTATTTGTAGTGAATTGAAAAAAAATCGCAGTATTGTGTTGTCATTTTGTGTCATTGAAAACATTGTGCTTTTTAAAACCATCTGTATAAACACGGTGCAAGTTGCATAGATTAGATTAGATTACTTACAGTGTGGAAACAGGCCCTTCAGCCCAACAAGTCCACACCGACCCACCGAAGCGCAACCCACCCATACCCCTACATTTACCCCTTACCTAACACTACGGACAATTTAGCATGGCCAATTCACCTGACCCGCACATCTTTGGACTGTGGGAGGAAACCGGAGCACCCAGAGGAAACCCACGCAGACACGGGGAGAACGTGCAAACTCCACACAGTCAGTCGCCTGAGTTGGGAATTGAACCCGGGTCTCAGGCGCTGTGAGGCAGCAGTGCTAACCACTGTGCCACCGTGCCGCCCACTAGAATCAAGATGGTTTTATGCTCTGTTAAATATTGGCTTCTGATTGTATTTTGCCGAGTTTAAAATGGATCAAACAACATCTGACTGGCATTTGATGTCTATTCACACAAATATCCAAAACTTACCTGTTTGGAAACCAAAGTGTGGAAGATTTAATGTTTAAACGTGCATTTCTCACTCGGCTGCTGACAATCTTGAATCTTATGTATACTCCTACAGATGCTCATCACTTGCCAGTCATTAATTGATATGACCATCCTTCACTCAGCCATGCTGGACTGCAGGCAGACCACTTAACAATGGAGGCCATCACCAATAATTCAAAATTCTCCCCATCTCACATTCACTTTTTAGAAGATAACATTCAGGAGGAGTGTTACAATACCTTTCACCTCTCTGCTCTCTGAGATACCAAGACCAATTCAATCTCAGCTGTGCTTAAAAACCAAACAGCAACTGTTAATCAAATCGATGCTCAGGTCAGCATGAGGTGATTCATAAAATGACTGAACCATTAGAGGATGGATGAGCTCAAGCATTTTCACCAGTGGTAGTTTGACCAAAAACAGGCACAATGTGGGAAGACTGTCTGGGAAAAGTCACATTTTAGGGAATCAGAGTTCCTGATCTTACTGGGGGGGGGGGGGGGGGAAAGTGGGATTTAGTATTTTGCTACACAGAGCTGACAGTACCTGGTTTGTTCAGTTAGCTTGATGGCTTTTGTGAGATTCAAAATGCCAACACTGCAGGTTGATATCCTCTTCTAGTTGAGATAGACTTGGGACCTGCCCCCTCACCCCTTGATGCAGAACAGTTTCCTTCAAGTTATACAACCAGTTGTTTCTCTCTAATAGTGTTGCTGGTCATCCCTCAGTAATTACCTACTTACCTAAAGCTGAAATTGTTGGGAGTAGGTGGGCAAGGAAGAACTATAAATTAGTAATTCAGACTAAGTTTTGCTGTGAAGTTACAAACCTGAAGGAAAGCCTTGAATATTGGTTAGTATCCCTTGGCCAGGTTACAGTAAATAGAGATTCAAAATGCTATGTCCTGGAGTGCGTCTCATCTCAAGTCCAGCTGAGAAACCAAAATGAAACTGCAAGTTTTCTCAAAAATGCTAAGATTTCAATTTCTTTACAATAGAAAAACCCTTGGATCCATAGCCCCAGCATAGATTTCTCTACCAATTTTACAGTTCTCAGTAGTCTATCCATTCAGTAAAGCATGTCAGGACTTACAATATAAGGTGATGAATTGTCTGAAATGTTTCTTTCTCCATCCTCACAATTATCAACACAAATCTTGCACTTCGAAAGCTGCTTTGACACCGGCCCTCAATTCAACTAAATTAGAGGACACGGGTGTCTATGAGTTAAAGGCGTTTCCACTGTTGAGTCCAAAACCCTCATCCCAGTACACTTAGGCCCACATGAAGTAAAAAAAACAGGGCTCATCAGTAAACTGATAAGGGAGCAAAGTTTTAATTATGGCACTGCACTTACATTATTCATCTGAAAGCATTTCGTACATCTTCCTCCCAAACCAAAAAGACTCCCTGAGAAGTATATTCTTAAGCTGTCCTAACTTCCTCATCTACTCACTGGCTCTTGGAAAGATTTTTTTTCTACCAGAAATACCTATCATCTTACTTTAGTTACGTACTGTAGCTGCGATTCCAAATTGAAAGCTTGTCCCTTTAATTGCCTTCGACACTTACGGCTCAGCTCCCTGGAGGTGGGAGGGTTGACGCTGTCACAGCTGTCTGCACTATCACTGCTGGAAATGTCATCATCGGATTCCTTGGGTGAAGAACACAATGACGAACCATCCACCTCTTCAAATTTGCGCTTTATGCTGACAGCCATCTCCATTTCTTACCCTGTTGAAGAGAATGAGTACATGACTGGAAACTTCAATTCAGTTATTACTTTGAAAAAGGCACATACCACTGATCACCTCAGTCAACCTACATTCCTTTTTTATGAAACGAAGCAAAGCCTTGTGAAATGTACTCATTGTTTTGGTGTAGGAGACACAGCAGCCCATTTGCACACAGTACAATCTCGCAAATGACAAGGAGATACAGGAGCATAATCTGTTTTACAGATGTTGCTTTCGGAGTAAACATTGATGAGGCCATCAGGAATAACTCCTGCTACACTTAAATGACGTTGTAGGATCTATACAGCCACATAAGGGGGAAGAGAGGGCCTCAGTTCCATCTCACATTGGCTGTACCGCCTCCTACTGTGCAATATTCCTTCAGCACGGCACTGAAGTGTCAGTACTAATTCATCACTGATGCATTGAACAACAGAAAATGATTTCATCTAAATCAAATCAGAGGCAGATCCTGGACACTTTGGGTAACTTTCATGTAGTGCTGTTTAGCTTCAGTGCTCCTATCTGTGCAAACCCCTCACTTGAGTGGTTTCTCACTGACTGCTGCCAGGAGCATGAAATATTAACTTTCCAAATCATTTGTCCTCACCAAATCAAATCAGATGGTGTTTTTAAAAAAAAATCTACCAGTAAATGAGCTTTCCTGACAGATCATACAACACTGGGTCATTGGCTCGGATCTCATCCCAACCCCCGCACCAAATATATGGCAGAATCCTTGCTGGGGTACCTGGTTTTTCTCAGGTAGCAGCCCAGCCTAGGTCATTGGCAGGACCCCTCCCAGCAGCATGTTGAGCTCCTCATTGTGCATGGACAAACTAGAGGTGGTAAGCTATGATGCTCGTCTTCTGTTTGTCCTAGGCCACATTGCACACCAGCTCGAAACCCTGCGGTCAGGTACTGGAAGGTGGCAGCAGGGAAAGGGGGTGACCTAACCCCGACCCACTGGGCATAGTGCTTCTTGCATAGCAGGGAGTACATGCAGCTGATTAGGAACCAGAGTTCAGCTCGGGAGGAGCAGGTCTTGGCATGGGTGAGCCCTATTCCTCCAGTTTTACTGCAATTGGACATTCTTTCCTCCCCCTTAAAACCTTCCCTGACCACCAGGAGAATTACTCAGTACTAGCAAGTCACCTACTCGGATAACACCAAAAGTGGAGGTGTAGTGGACAGTGAAGGTTACCTTGGAGTACAACGGGATCTTGATCAGATGGGCCAAAAGGCTGAGGAGTGGCAGGTGGAATTTAATGTAAAAGGCATCTGGACGGGTACACGTATAGGAATGGTTTGGAGGGATATGGGCCAAATGCTAGCAAGTGGGACTAAATTTATTTAGGATAAATAATCATCCTGGACGAGTTGGATTGAAGGGTCTGTTTCTATGATGTACATCATTTTTTTCTCTTTCTCATGCATCTTCCATTTTCACTCCCACCCCCAAAATAAATCAGGAACTCTGTTCCATCTCACAGTATCAGCTAGGCTCAGAGTGGTACATCCTGCCAACCAGGAGGTTGCAGATTCCAGCCAAAATCCATGTAATTGAGGCTGACAATTCAGTGCATTTTACAGGGTGTGCTGCACTTTCAAAAATGACATTTTTTGACAAGACTTTAAACCAAGTTTGCTTATTCTGGCAGGATTAAGAGAGAGTGCATAACATATTTGAATGGGAGTCATCGTCCTGGTCAGTATTCAACTAAATATCATAAAACACAGCCAAACGGATTGTGATCACCACAACAATAATGAGATAAGTACCACCACTCTGCCTCAATGATGACACATCACTGGCTGGGCTGGCATTTATTGCTCATCCTAAATTGTCCTCAAGTAAGTGATGGTGAGCTTCCTTCTTGAACTGCTGCAGTCCTCAAGATGTAGGTACACCCACAGATTTTGTTAGGGAGGGAGTTCCAGGATTTTTATCCAGTGGGAGAGATATTTCCAAGTCAGAATGAAGTATGGTTTGGAGAGAAACTTCCAGGTGGTGGTATTCCTGTGTAGCTGCTGTCCTTGTCCTTTTAGATAGTAGAGATTATGGGTTTCAAAAGTTGCATTCAGCATCAGTGGGTACACACTGCTAAATGTTGGTGGTACAGAGACTGAATATTTGTGGATGTAGTGCTAGTCAAATGGGCTGCTTTGTCCTGAATGGTGTCAATCTTCTTGAGTGTCATTGGAGTTGCATTCATTCAGGCAAGTGGGAAGTGGTTTGTCACACTCCTGACCTGTGCTTTGTAGATGGCGGATCGGCATTGGGGAGTCAGGTGGTGAGTTACATGCTGCAGTATTGTGAGCCCCTGACCTGCTCTTGTAGCCACTATAATTATATGACTAGTCCAGGCCAGTTTCTAGTCAATAGTAATCCCCAATATGCTGACAGTGGAGGATTTAGTGATGGTAGTACCATTGAATGTTAAGAGTAACGGTTAGATTCTCTCTTGTTGGAGATAATTATTGCCTGGCACTTGTGCAGTGCAAATGTTACTTGCCACTTGTCAGCCAAAAGATAAATATTGTTCCAGTCTTGCTACATTTTAACATGGGACTGCTGTAGTATCTGAGGAACGTTATGACATGTGGTAAACCCCGCCACCCCCCCCCCCCCCCACCTTGCTAATTTAAATCAGCAACACAAGTGATTTACCCTGTGCAGTAAGCTGGAAAAATTCAAAAGGGCAAGAGCTATCCTAAAGTCACTATTTAAAGGAAAAAGTAACAAGTTTATTTTTAAAAGTCTAACAGAGAATAAATTAACTAACAACTAGTTACAACTCCTTTCTCTAACCTATGTTTTACTTCCCCTTCTACAATACTGGTCCGATAAAACTCCCGATTAAGATTTTACCAAAAAAATTCAAATTTCAAAACCAGGCAGCTATCGAATCTTCTCTTTGTATCTTCCTCGGTCTTCTTTTCTTCTTCTTCTTGGAAAAGATGTTTCACAGGTCTTTGATAGATAAAGGTACCTTTAAGAGAGCTGTGTTTGAGACAGTCTGTACACGCTGATTTCTCCCTCAACTGTTCAATTGGTTTTTGGGTTTTATGCCTCAAAGAATCAGATCATTTCATTAGTATTTTGACAATAAATTCAAACTTGATTGGTGTTTAGTATTTTGGGGCATAATTTAAACTGATTGGCTGATTTGAATTTGTTTTGTCTCATAGCAACCCAGATTCTGCTAGCTGCTGGATAATGTTACAGTGTAAATTTTCCAGTACTCTGTTCTTGCTAAGTCCTTCAGCTCTCAAAGGTACACTACCCCTTACACCTTCATAACACCCTCTTCCTTAAGAGGAAATGAACCATCATAATGAAAAGATGGCTTCATTTTTCTTTTCTACTCTTTAAACACATCACCATAACATACAGATAACTTTAATCTAAGTTCCCTTAACTTCTTCCCATATAGACAACATTGGATAAATACAAATCTCATCTAAATTTTCAGTTAAATCTGCGATAATGCTTCTGCACATTCTTATGACCCACAACATGTATGATTTTTAAATTAAAAGTCTGTAAGATATGACAAAATAATCTCATATTCTTGCCTTTAAAGCATTTTAAGAATGTAAGAGGATTGTGATGTTGTAAGGTCAGTACCAAACTCAATAGTTCTTTTTTGATTGTGGAGTATTTCTTCTGGCGGATATTGAACTTCATCGAAAAGTAACCCACTGGCAGTTCAATCCCATCCTCACTTCCTGTAACAGTACAGCTCCAACTCCTATGTCACTAGCATCGATGGAGACTTTGAAAAAGTTTGGTATAGCTAAAACTGGGTTGGTGGTTAATATTGCTTTCAAATGGCTGAATGCCTCCTGGCATTGTTCTGTCCACCGAAACTTTGTTCTTCTTCAGCAAATCAGTTAATGGTGCCATTACACTGCTGAAGTTTGGAACAAAGTTCTGATAGGAACCGCCGAGTCCCAAGAATTGAAGTACCTCTTTCTTTCAGGTTGGTCGTGGAAATTCCTCGATAGCCTTCGTCTTTGCGTTCTGTGGGGTCACCCTTCCATGACTGATATAGTGTCCCAAGAACGTCACTTCTGCTTTCGCAAATTCAGTTTTGTTTAAATTTATTACCAGGTTTGCTTCTTGTAGTCGTTCAAAGAGCTCTGCCAACTGTACCATGTGATCTTTCCAGGACTTAAAAAACACTACATCATCCAAATAGATTGCACAGTTTGTTAACCCAGCCACAACTCTGTTCATCAGTCTTTGGAATGTGGCGGGTGCATTTTCCTTCCAAAGGGTATCACTTTACATTGATATAGCCCATTTGGGGTTACAAATGCAGAAATTTCTTTCGCCGTCTCTGATAAAGGTACCTGCCGGTAATGACACATTAAGTCCAACTTGGTGGTGTAATGGCTCATCCAACTTTCTCGAGAATTTTCTAATCTGAATTGGATAGGAGTCCAATTTTGTAATGGCGTTGACCTTCCGATAGTCCACGCAGAATCATGGAGTCCTATCCGGTTTGGGAACTAAAACAATTGGCAAACTCCACTCACTCTGGCTCGGTTCGATGATATCCTCATTGAGCATGGCCTCCATCTCCTTCTGGACCTGTCTGGCTTTGAAACTATTAAGCCGCTAGGGGTGTTGTTTTGTCGGAGCAGTATTCCCTATGTCTACTTCATGTACAATAGCATTTGTCCTCTGATTCTTACATATGTCCTTATACTGCAGTAACAAATCTTTCAACTGCATTCTATGCTCCTGGGACAGATAGCTTACTAAGCTATCCCACTCCTCAAGGACTTCTTCATTTTTAATCTATTTTGAGGCACATCAAAATCCATATCATCTGGATTTGATTCCTCACTCTGCAGGGCAGTAACTTACACTCGTTTCTCCAGTTCTTTCTAGCATAATACAGTTTTAACATGTTCACATGACATACCAGAGACTTTTTTTCCTATCTGACATCTTTACTAAATAGTTCACTTGACTCAACTTTTTCTCAATTTGATAGGGACCACTAAACCTGGCTTTGAAGGGATCTCCTATCACTGGTAACAATACTAGCACGTTGTCCTCTCGGGAAAACATCAGAGTCTCAGAGCTTTTATCTGCCACCCTATTCATTCGATACTGTGCCCTCTTTCGGTGCTGTTTAGCTAACTCACCTACTTTATTTAATCTCTCCCTCACCTCCGATACATAATCCAAGTGTGAGATCTCTGACTTTGGTCCTGTCAATTTTTCTTTTATCAATTTCAAAAGACCTCTCACTTCATGCTCAAATATTAACTCGAAGGGAGTAAACATTTGGGGCCTCTCTAATGGCAATACGAATGGGATACCTTTATCCCAATCATTCGGGTAAATCTTGTCAGTATGCTCTCAACATGGTCTTCAAGGTCTGATGCCACCTTTCTAAAGCTCCCTGGGATTCAGGATAATATGCACTGGATTTAAACTGCTGTATACCGAAGCTATCCATAACCTCCTTAAAACAGCCTAGGAGTAAAATTTGACCCTTGGTCTGACTGAATCTCTCTGGGTAGCCCATACCGTGTGAAGAAAGCTACTAACTCCTCTACCACCCTTTTGCCTCGATACTCCATCATGGAATTGCTTCTGAAAATCTGGGAGACACATCCATTATGGTTAACAATTACTGGTTCCCACTTTTAGTTCGTGGGAGGGGACCGACACAATCAATTATAACCCACGGGAAAGGTTCTTCGAAGACGGGAATTAGTAACAAAGGTACTGGTTTTATGTGGCTTACCTACCTTTTGGCATATATGACACATACAGCAAAAGTTAACCACATCCTTGTGCGTTCCAGGCTAATAAAAAGATATTTTTATACTTTAGCCGAAGTCTTTCGAACCTGTAGGTGACATCCTACAAGTAGTTCATGTACTACCCATAACACCACCTACCTATATACTACCGAAAACACTACCGAATCTGGTACACTTTGGCCCATTTCTCCTCTGCACTAACCTGCCGTGATCTCCATTTCCGTCTTAGAATTCTATCTTTCAGATAATAACCCTCAGGAACATTCTCTGCCTCCTTTTCGGAGTACAAACCATATATACAGAGGAACCTTGATTATCCAAACAAGATGGACGGGCACAATTTTGTTCAGATAATCGATTATTTGCTTAATTGTTTCAATGCCTTTCCTCTGGGGCTCAGAGTTTTCTGTTAAGTTCACCCCCTGTTCAGGAGACTAGGCAGTAGCAAACCATGGGCGAGCCCTCGCCCCCATCCCGCCACGCCCCCCCCCTCCCCAAAAAACATGTACAACACCGCCTCCCCTTTCCCCCCAACCTTGTCTGCCTCCACCCCCTCTCCGGAGCAGCCGGACTGGACACCAACAAGACTGCCGCTGCTGCCTTTTTTTGGAGGGAGGGGTGAGTCTCCAAATAGTACACACATATACACACACACACCTTTTTACTGCAACTTTTTGACAGATTCCACCTTTGCCCTGTACAGGACAATGTTGGAGAGATTATCTGTAGAAGGGGGGTTTAGGGTACACCCCTGTGTAGAACTCCAGGGAAAGTGTGTGGGGAGAGTGAGAGAGTGAGAGAGTGTGAGAGAGAGAGAGAGAGAGAGAGAGAGAGATCAGTCATTTGGAGACGGTGTCTGGGCTCCCATTGATGTCCAGGACTGTTCTCGGCAGCATTTCAGTAAGTAGAGTTCACTTTTAATCACTGTAAACAAAAGTCGCGATCAGTGTTGGAAACACGTCTTTGATGTAATGTTCCTATCAGGACCTCGAAATCTCCTTCGGATAATCCAAAATTCAGATAATCCGGTATTCGGATAATCAAGGTTCCTCTGTATAGCATTTTGTCTTGCTGTTGCAAGTCCCTTAGCTTTTCAGGATTAAGCACTTTGCCTGTTCAGGTTTTTCCTGCACCATTACATCAAACAGGGTATCCGCTAACTGAACCTCAACTCTTTCATCTTTCTCTTTAGCTTTTGTTTCATGCTGTGACTTATGATAGTGGGATCTGGTTACTACACAGTCTGGGAAAATATCAGGATATTTCTCTTCACTCCTCAGTTCCCTGGTCTTCCTTGACCTTCTCCACAACAAAGGGGTGTCACTCCCACCTTGGATCCTGCCAAATCCTTCCTAAGGATAAAGTGAATTCCTGGAACTGGCACTCTATCACTCCCACTGGTACTCTCCCAGTCTTGAGTTGGCATTCCAACCTGATCTTACATAGGGGAACACTAAATTTCAGTCCACCTGTACCAAAGATTACCACATTCTCGGGTAACAGATCAGAAAGAGTACATATTCGCTCATCCCTTATTATCAGCGACTGGTTAGATCCTGTATCTCTCAAAATTATAACCTCTTGCCCTTCTCCCCACAGAAGTGAATTCTTTGTAAAGATCAGTTACTAACTCCATACGCAACCCCTGCCTAGACTGTGCACTCCCCTGCAGCTCCTCGGTTCTTTTTGGGGTCTCCTTTATTATCTTCACTAATGCCACTGGCGTCGCTTCATTTACCACACCTTTTTCCACAGTGCCTTTCTTTAATGACCAGCACTGTGAGTTTACATATCCCACTCTATCACAGTGGTAACACCTGAGGCCTTTCACTTCCTTTCCATCCTCTTGAGCATCTTTGACCTGTGGTAAACATTTACCAGTGCTCTCTCCTCTTTGTTTCGTAATGTAGGATCTGCCTTTCTCCCAACTTCTATCCCTCACAGGATGAAATTCTGGCCGGAATCTTCTCTTATGCACTAAGATGTATTCATCTGCTAAATCTGCTACCCTTTTCACTTCCTGAACTTCCTATTCCTCCACGTGAATTCCTACCATCTCTGGAAGTGAGTTTTTAAACTCCAACAGAACAATGTCTCTTAGAGCCTCATAAGGTCCTATTTATTTTTAAAGCATGCACCCATCTATCAAAATGACCATGTTTAATTCTTTCAAACTCAACATAAGTGTGACCTGGTTCTTCATTATGTTACTGAACTGCTGTCTATATGCATCTGGTACCAATTTATAAGCACTTAAAATAGCCTGTTTAACTTCTTCATAATCTCTTGACCCCTCATCTGACAGTGCGGCAAATACCTCACTACCACTTTAGTCTGAACTAGCATTACCCATACATCTTCAGACCACTCCATCTTGCCTTGCCAATTTTTTAAAATGAAGAAGGCTTCAACATCTTTCTCATCAAAATATGGCAGTTTTGACATATTTGTATACATCGCTACCTTCTCTTTTAATCTCCATCCTGTTAACCTGACTTTGCTGACTAAGTCGCAACTTCAAATTCAAATTCTGTCTTTTTGTCTCTCCCTTTCTTCTGTCTCTCTCTTTGCTCAGCTAAGAACCTCTCTCTCTTTCTTCATCTCCTAATTCCATTTTCCTCAATTATAATTTAAGTTTTTCTACTTCTACTGCACTTGTCTGTTTTTCTGATACGAAATGTTTGAGTAATTCCCTTACAATTTCAGCTTTATTTTTGTCCTTGGTAAAACCCAAATCTAACTTGTTTGCTAATTCTAAAAGTATGGCCTTTTTCGTTCCTCCTAAACTTTCTTGGCAAATTTGAGAATCATCTTCAAACCCCAGAACCTCTTTCGCAATTTTAAGAGCCATTTCTCTCACTTTTAAATTTAATCAACCAAAAGGCACCAAAATTAAACAAATTGTCTCACCTACGTTTTATTTAAAGATCTAGGATGCTAACCTGCAAGTATTTAAATCTGCAGGAACTTTTCATGTCCCCAAATCTATTCAAATCTGTTTAAACCAGTTTAAATCTCAGACGAAATCTCCCAAAAATTATGACATGGGTAAAACCTTCCCCCCACAGCTAATTTACACCAGCAACACAAATGATTTACCCCGTGCAGTAATCTGTGAAAGATCGAGAGGCCAAGAACTATGCCAAAGTCACTATTTAAAAAAAGGTTGTTACTTTTTCCTTTAAAGTCTAACAGAGAATAAATTAACTAACAACTATATACAACTCCTTTCTCTAACCTATCTTTTACTTTCCCCTTCTACAATACTGGTCCAATAAAACCCCCGATTAAGATTTTAACAAAAAAATTCAAATTTCAAAACCAGGCAGCTGTCAAATCTTCTTTGTATTTTCCTCTGTCTTCTTTTCTTCTTCCTCTTTGGAATTATGTTTCACAAGTAGCTAATAGATGAAGGTACCATTAAGAGAGCGGTGTTTCAGGCAGTCTGTACACGCTGGTGGCTAGGCAGTTCTCCCTCAACTGTTCAATTGTTTTTTTTTTGGTTTTATACCCCAAAGTATCAGATTGTTTCATTAGTGTTAATATTGTCAAAATCCTAAATTCAAACTTGATTAGAGTTTGGTATTTTGGGGCATAACTTAAATTGATTGGCCGAATTTGGATTTGTTTTGTCTTATAGCAATCCAGGTACTGCTAGCTGCTGGACCAAATGTTACATTGTAAATTCTCCAGCACTCTTGCTAAGTCCTTCAACTCTCTAAAAAGGTACAGTACCCCTTACACCTGCATAACAGGAATCACAAATCGTGCTGAACATGGTCGCTGATGATTGCACAGTCCCACTTCCGACCTTATGATAAGAGGTCATTGATGAAGCAGCTGAAGATGGTTGGGCCAAGGATACTACCCTGAGGAGCTTCTGCAAAGATGTCCTGGAGCTGAGATGACTCACCAACAACCAGAACTATATTTTGTGCAATGTTTATGAGGTTCCCCCATGCCGACTCTCATGGACTCCAGTTTTGCTAGGATTCCTTGATATCACACTTGGTCAAACATGACCTTGAATGTCGAGTATAGTCAATCTGCCCTCACATCAGAGGCCCTGTTGGAACCCAAACTGGGCATCAGTGAGCAGCTGCTGCTTTATGGCACTGTTGATGACACCCACCATCACTTTACAGCTAATCACAAGTGAACTGATGGGGTGGTAATTGGCTGCATTGGATTTGGCCTGACTGAACAGGAAATATCTGGGCATGTTTCGGATAGTACTGGGTAGATGCCGGTGTTGTAGTTGTACTGCAACAATTTGGCTAGAGGCATGGCAGTTCTGGAGCACAAGTCTTCTATAGTATTGCTGGAATATTGTTAGGGCCCATAGCCTTGGCTTATCCAATGCTTCCTGAATGCCTAGTATTGAATTGCTAGATCTGTTCAAAATCAATGCTGTTTACCACACAGTGATAGCGCCACACAGCACTACATCCTCAATGTAAAGACAGGATGTTGCCTCCATAAGAAATGCATGGTGGTCACTACAATTGACGCTGCCATGGACAAATGCGACAGAAGACAGATTACAGAGGATGAGGTCAAGTATGCTTTTCCCTCTTATTGGTTCCCTTGTCACCCTCAGCACATCCAAATGGCACTTAACATGGAATACCAATGATTCATATTTTGGGCTGGAAGGAGGCAGTACATGGTGAGTGGCACAGTGGCTCAGTGGTTAGCACTGCTGCCTCACAGTACCAGAGTCCCAGGTTAGATTCCAGCCTCAGGTGACTGTGTGGAGTTTGCACATTCTGCCCATGTTTGCGTGGGTTTCCTCCAGGTGCTCCGGTTTCCTCCCACAGTCCAAAGATGTGCAGGTTAGGTGAATTGGCCATGCTAAATTGCCCATAGTGCGAGGTGTATTAGTCAGAGGGAAATGGTTCTGGGTAAGTTACTATTCGGAGGGTCGGTGTGGACTGGTTGGGCCGAAGGGCCTGTTTCCACACTGTAGGGAATCTAATCTAATCTAACCCGCATGAGGTTTCTTTGTCCATGTTTGACCCAATGTTACAATGCTTCACAAGGTCTGAAAGCAGTGCTGAGGATTCTTAAGGAAATTCCTCCAAGTACCACTGTGCCACCACCTTTGCCCCATCTGTCCTACCAATGGGACAGGAAATACCCAGGGAAAGTGATAATGGTGTCTGTAAACTATGATTCCATGAGTATGACTATGTCAAGCAACAGATTGACTAGTCTGTGCGACAACTCTCCCAATTTTGGCACTAGTCCTCAGATGTTAGTAAGGATGACTTTGCAGGGTTACAGAGTTGTTTCTGCCATTTATAATTCCAGTGCCTCAGTTGATATCAAGTGGACCATCCAGTTTCATTACTTTCTTTGCACCTTAAGCCATTTAGGTGCCATTTCAGAAAGTAGTTTAAAGTGAACCAAATTGCTGAGTCTGGAGTCCCATGTCGGTCAGAGCAAATAAGTTTCCTTCTTTATAAAGGACATTAGTAGACCAGATGGGTTTTTACAACAACTGATAATTTAAAGTTTCAATGATGACCAAGATTTATTAGATTTTGTTTTACTCAAATTCCACCATTTTCCATGGTGCAATTCAAATCCAGGTCCCCTGAGCATGACCTGGGCTTCTTGATTACTAACCCAGTGACAAACTGGATTTTGTCTGTTTGACCCTAGTCAATGTGTGGTCCCAGTGGCATCATCCCGAAGATCGGCATATTGTTGGATTGTGCGGGCTTTCCCTTCTCACCAATGTCCTTTATCTTCTGGATTTGTCATTGTCTATCAACCTCGAGTGATTGGAATGCTGGCAGCTTCAGTTGTGACCTTGAATTGTTCTGCCAGGCAATGAAGGCTGCTCTTGTCTGTCCAGGAGATCACATATTTGAGCATCATTTTCATTAATTTTGTGGGCGGCACGGTGGCACAGTGGTTAGCACTGTTGCCTCACAGCGCCTGAAGACCCGGGTTCAATTCCCGACTCAGGCGACTGACTGTGTGGAGTTTGCACGTTCTCCCCGTGTCTGCGTGGGTTTCCTCCGGGGGCTCCGGTTTCCTCCCACAGTCCAAAGATGTGCGGGTCAGGTGAATTGGCCATGCTAAATTGCCCGTAGTGTTAGGTAGGGGGTAATGTAGGGGTATGGGTGGGTTTCGCTTCGGCGGGTCGGTGTGGACTTGTTGGGCCGAAGGGCCTGTTTCCACACTGTAAGTCTAATCTAATCCTGATGACAGTGATGATCGAGCCCAAATGGTTGGGCACAAGTCTACAGCGCAGTTGACTTTATTTGATCTGAAGATTTTCTTGATCGTGTGTGATTGGCACTTGAAACTCCTTCCTTCTCTTAGGTGGTTTAGGGCTGATCTATCTCCTCTTGAACATATGGGCCTTGTGATGTCTGGTGCTAAGTAATACTTCATATGGATTGAAAAGGTTGACAGCCTGTCCAGCAGGTGTTTTTTTTTAATTTAGTGGTGAGATAAGGGCTTTGTCAGCTGGCCAGTATTTATTATCCATCCTTAGTTGTCCTTGGGAAAAAGTGGTGGTGAGCTGCAGTTCCTTGACCTACAATGCTCTTAAGCAAGGAAATTCCTGAATTTTGACCAAGCAACAGCGAAGGAACAGCAATATATTTCCAATTCAGCGTAATAAGTCCCCCGACATGGAGTAAGTATGCGATACAGACATCAATAACTTTGGCATGAATAATTATTTAGTCAAGGAAACGCCACTGCTTTGATCTAAGACATGAATCTGTATTTGCCCTTCTACTAGAAGAGGATGCTGGTTATAATGAGGCCAAGCTAAGAACACTGTCAGCAGAATACCATTTGCATTGGCTGTTCTCCACAGTTGTGCTCCAAACCTTGGAATCATGGTGAGCCCTGGCATTACAGTCCCCCTATAGGATTATTTTTCTTTGTCTGGGAGAGCAGGGGGGACTTAAAAAGGTCACAATAAAGCTTTCCCTTAACATATTCATTGGAGTCAGATTGGGGCATAAGCATCAAAATGACAGTGGCACATTGGTTACAACTGAACTGTACATGAAGTATCATTAGTCCTTCATTAGATACACTGTTAGAGCTCCCAAATCCTATTCCAGGTGAAAAAAACCCAACTCTGTAGACATGAAGTTTGCTGTTAGTCTACCCTTTCCAACAGACAGTGTATCCTCCAAGTACATTAGATTTCCCTGGAGGGTGACAATGTCAATTTGATTGTCTTGGTGGGTTGGGATAGGATCACATTTTTTCCTTCTGCAGCTACTGTAAATCAAACGAACTCAGCAAGTCTGGCAGCACCAGTGGAAAGAAACCAAAGTTAACATTTCAGGTTCAGTGACCCTTCCACAGAACAGACCTGAAAATGTCAACTGATTTTTTTATTCCACTGGTGCTGCCAGACATGCTGAGCTTTTCCAGCAATTTTGTTTTTTGGTTCAAATCTTTGCCTTTCTGGACAGCCACTTGTTAGAACAATCATGGATAATCTCACATCTCAAACTTAAAGAGCTTTCTTTCTTTAAGCAGAAAATGGCAGACCAGCCAATGGGACAGCCCGTTTTTTAAAAAAGCCATTTGAAAATAAGAGGCCACCCTCCCCATTCAGCATAAACAGAGGGTCTCCTGAAGTGGACTGCTCAGTCACAGATGCTGCTGTCTAAACACACCTCTGTGCAAATTCTTGACTCGAAATTCCCAAGGTTCACAGCCCTGCTAATGCTCCATCTCCATGGGACTTGGCAAAAGGATCCTAGTAGGAGTCTGTACATGACTGCATTAAACATAGGCACCTTGGGATGTTGTCATTTTCAACACAATCTTGATGTGTTTATAAATGGATTTCAGTGGTGTAACAAGCCACAATGACCAGGACCACTGTTTCACTGCAGCCTTGAAGCTACGTAGGCAATCATGGCTGTTGTGATGGCAGAGCTACAGTTTCCAGCAGGGGTTAGCCACTAATGCAATGAGGCAGCACAGCACTGTGACATTCTCAAATTTTCATGCATAGACTTTCCAGCAAGTGGTAACTGGATAGCAAGTTAGAAGTAACCTGTAGGTAAGGGTGCCAATCACTTTTTTTAAAAAGGAATCATTTTCATGCGATTGCCTGTCACCCAGTGATCATTGGAATTGTTCTGTACCCCAAATCAACACAAAAACAAGGTTGTTTTGGTTTACCTAATGGGAGTTTAGAAATATGCCAAGGCAGTCAGTGTTTTGTTCCCTTTTTGGCTAAGCCTTGGAAGTATTTTACTTCTTACAGTACAAATGTGATAAGATCCAGCTTTCAACCTTGATTTTCTTTGGAAGAGTTTACAATGTCAAAAAAAAGGCTTTTAAATTGCTGAATATTTTTCCTTTTATTTGATCTTTAAGCACACATTTGGACTGATTTTTGATTTTCTTGGCAAGAAAAGGTGTTTGCAAGGTTTGTGAAGGTTTGTAGCTCAGGTTGAGGTTTAGGGTGTGGGTTTGCTCGCTGAGCTGCAGGTTTGATATCCAGACGTTTCATTACCTGGCTCGGTAACATCATCAGTGGTGACCTCCAAGTGAAACGAAGCTGTTGTCTCCTGCTTTCTATTTATATCTTTCTCCTGGATGGGGTTCCTGGGGTTTGTGGTGATGTCATTTCCTGTTCATTTTCTGAGGGGTTGATAGATGGCATCTAGATCTAAGTGTTTGTTTGTGGCATTGTGGTTGGAGTGCCGGGCCTCTAGGAATTCTCTGGCATGTCTTTGCTTAGCCTGTCCCAGGACAGATGTGTTGTCCCAGTCGAAATGGTGGTTTTGTTTCATCCATGTGTAGGGCTACAAGGGAGAGAGGGTCATATCTTTTTGTGGCTAGCTGGTGTTCGTGTATCCTGGTGACTAACTTTCTTCCTGTTTGTCCTACGTAATGTTTGTGGCAGTCCTTGCAGGGAATTTTGTGCAAGAAAAGGTGTGCAACTTTCAACTGAATCTCAAAGAAACTGGAACAGAATGCAGTTAGTAAAGTGAGATAATACTGCACATATATCAGCACCAATGAAAAGGGAAATGGATGTGGGGTGGCAACAAAGCAGATAAGTTAGCTTGCCCAGGGAACAGTGCAACTCTGTTCATTCCACCAATTAAATAATCGGTATTGGGGTCAATCTACACCTTAAGGATAATTCAATAAACTGGACAAGTTATCAAACTAAACTCCCAGATAGAAACTTCTGTCCTGGCATAGTGAATACAGACAACATGGCTGCCACTTTTCTCCCCAACCACCACAATGGGATAACCTTGTTATTCAGAGAATGGTCTCTGATCAGGCTCCATGCTCACTGTTGCAATTAATACTGAAGTAAACTTATTTTCTCCATTACAGGTTTAATAGTTGCTGATACAAAAGGAGTCTTTATAACTCAGTAGTTCAGCAACATGACTACTATATGGAACACCAGCAAACTCAGATTTTCTGTAAGATTAATTTTCCTTCATGTTTGTCCTTATGTTCTTCAGCATCGGCAGCTTTCACATTTTATTTTTGGCTGACACACTAATGAACCAATCTGTTTCCTCTCTTCACTTGATGTGTCCTTAGGCATCTGCTCCAAACAGATGTTATTAGCTTTGTGATGTAATGAATGGGTGCACCTAGCAACCAGCTCATATGCTTCTCCACACCAGTTGTGATGTGTTCTATGCTTAAAGGCCACTTCAGAATTTAGTGTTGAATACAGATTTAATAATTACATTCAGCAGATCTAAGGCTCAAACTTTGATTGGTTTAGGTGATTTGGATTCCCAGCATCTCATAACTTGATCAATAACTGACAGTGGAAGGGAAGATGTATTCCATTAGTCAAAACAGAAGCTATAGAGCTGGGCCTTCAGTCTAGCTGCCTGTTATCAACTTCAGTCAGCCACAAGGGAAGGCAATGACTCTAAATTCATTGTAAGAAAACTCTTAAGAATTGGCTACAAAATGCCTTCTGAAAAAAACTACAGGTTTAATTTCCTATTGATTAGGACTTGTAGGTGCAATGTATTACAGCTAATAAGCACCACCTATATCATCTGAAATTATTATGGAATTGATTTGGCTTCGAAACGTGATGTGGCTGATCACCTTCGGAATTTTTTTTCCTCCCTCTTTCTGCAATCCAGTCTTGAGCCTGTAAAAGATGTTGTGGTGGGGGGCAGTGAGGTGGGAGTAATATACTTTTGCGTTCAAATAGGGAGCTGCTGGTGAATCAGGAAATTTTAAGCATTCTTGCAGATGGATTGTCATTGCTGTATCGGTGCAGACAATACTGAGAAACACTCGATCCTTTCATCAGTGGCCAATATTCCATTAATGCAGTGCTGTCTAGTAGAAACCACTGACAAGTCAGAGGTGTATTAGGGGTGACATTTTAACCCCATGAACTAACTCAGTAAAACATCTCATTACAGGTAGGTGTATTTCATGTGTACCCTTATTCCAGAAACCACCTACCATTCAGTAATAAAAAAAATTACACACACAAATGGACAAAATCACTTGTTTGTTTCATCATATATTTTAACCAAAAACTGAGGTCATAGTTTACATATACTCTGGGGAAAAAAAAAGAGTACAGAGATCAACAGTAGTGTCTATTATTGAATTTTTATTTGCGATGGGAATGTGTAATTATTCCAAACTATATTTCCAACTAGCTGCACTTTGATGCATTGGGCAACATTTGATTTAATTCTCAATTCAACTAATCTGTGAAATCAAATGAAAGGGGATAAAGGATCAGAACTAATGTGTGGCATGGAATAACAAATTCCTTTGGCTGCTTCCATCAGCCTCCAGTGTTTCTATTAATGTCCCCCAAATACTGAGGCCTATCCTGGAGCACATCTTCACTGTTGCAGGTCAAATAAAGAGGGAGTAAACCTTGTACAAGTGCTGTAAAGCTCATTCTACTTATACATCATTTAACAGTAGCTGGTTGCAGTACGTCAGGAGAGAGAGCTACCCTCAGGCCACTGGTGTTGGGCAAAAGCACCTGTAGATGAAGATGTTCATTAGATAAAATTTCAGGCACAAATTGATCAAGAATCCTCTATATAAACATTGCACAAGTTCACAGAAAAAAAATCCAGTAATTTAACAGTCTCGGTTCTGTATTATCAGAGTGAAACAGCATGTCATCGTTACCTTCAAAAACAAGGTTGAAGAAACTTTGAATCACAAGTGACCTCAAAACACACTCCTCCCCCAACGCAACCCAGTTCACAAACATGCTTTCAAGAGAAAGGCATGGGAGAAAGCAGGTTTTTCAACTCTGTTTTCCTATCAGCCATGATTAAATGGCAGCCCATTCAAATGGGCCGAATGGCCTAATTTCTGCTGCTGTCTTATGGTCTTAGAGTGGAGCTTTATCTTGACAGTACCCCTTGTGATGAAGGTTTGTTACAAGTTGTTGTAAAGCACCCCACCTCCCAAGCAATGAGTAGCCTAATGCAAATTTAAAATCCCTCAAACCCCCCAGCATAATTAACAATTCTTTGGGGTGTACAAGGAGCTTTCTATAAAATGTTTGGTTTCACTTTGCTTCCCAAAAACAGGAATGGAATTTCAATACTCCAGTTTGAAGATTCAAACCAATCCGAGGATTGACAAAAGGTAGTGTGTTCCTGTACAAGTAGTTTCCTTTTCTGCAGAAATTCACTTCAGCATAATTAACAGCATAATTATGTCATGGATGCTACTCTGAAATCACTAGTGTAGAGTGGAAGCAGACATCAGGTTAGGAGGAGAGGGAGGTTCAGCTACTACACTGGAGAGCTGCATTTGATAATCTACAACTATGCACTACAGGTTAAAAGAGTGTTACAACACTGGAAAAAGTGAATGCCTTTCTCTGGAATAAAGAGCCAGCAGTCTATGAGTGCATGTGGATCATCCCAGCCCAGAGATACGGAGAACTATCCAACCATGCTAGTAGCAATATTAGCCTAAAGCACAGAAAGAAACAAACAGTTTCAGGAATCATTGTTCCATTCAGCCCTTAGCCTCTTGAATTATCTGGGAGAAATTCGTATTTGTGGTCTTTATCTGACTTAAGTGCATTTCAATAGACTTAGATATTAGATGGAGTCTCTTAACAGTCCTTGAATTGGGTAGTGCTGTTTTCTATTTTGAGCCTTTTGTATTGGCAAGGCAAATAGTTCTATGCCTTTAACATGGAAATCAGTGCAACATCTGAGAAGCAGGTCGACCTTCTGAACCAACGTTCTCAACAAAAAAAGGAAACAAAAAATTATTTTTAAAAAGTTAAAAAGGTAACCAGGAAAATGAAGTCCCACAGATTTCCCAAGCAATCAAGGGAGAGCCACGCACATAAAGGCTCCCATAGCCATGATGATCCCAATAGTATCACAGCCAATACCCTGGCAGTAGAATTGGAGTTTAATTTATTGTCACGTGTATTGAGGTACAGTGAAAAGCTAGGTCTTGCGAGCAGTACAGGCAGATCACAGTTAAATAGCATAGATAAGTAAATAATAGATAAACAGCAAAAACACAGGTACAGGCAAATTCTAAGAGTTTGAGAGTCCATTCAGTATTCTAACAGCAGTAGGGTAGAAACTGTTTCAAAACTGGCTGGTGCGTGTTCAGGCTTCTGTACCTTCTCCCCGATGGTAGAGGTTGTAGAAAAACATTACCAGGGTGGGATGGATATTTGAGAATGCTGGCAGCCTTTCCCTGACAGCAGGGCTGGTAGATGGATTCTATAGATGGGAGGTTGGTCTTTGTGATTGTCCAGGCCGAGTTCACCACTCTCTGTAACCGTCTCCAATCTTGAATGGTACAGTTGCCACACCAGGTAGTGATACATCCAGACAGAATGCTCTCGATGGCACATCTATAAAAAGTTGACAAGGGTATTCACTGTCATGCCAAATTTTCCTCAGCTGCCTGAGGAAGGAGAGGTTGTTCTGCCTTTGTAACCAGTGTGTCCACATGAAGAGTCCAAGCAAGCTTGTTGTTGATGACCACTCCCAGGAGCTTGACACTAACACCACAGAGGTGGAACTTGTGGAATGTGTAGGGGGGGCATGAGTAACATCCCGCCAAAAGTCAATAATGAGTTCCTTCGTTTTGCTGGATTTGAGAGCGAGGTTGTCCTCAATGCACCATTTTTCCAGGTCTTCCACCTCCTGTCTGTAGTCTGTTTCGTCGCTATCTGAGATTCAACCAACTATGGTGGTGTCATCAGCGAACTTGTAAATGGCATTAGTCTGGTATTTGGTGATGCAGTCATGGGTATACAGTGAGTACAGTCGGGGACTGAGTACGCACCCCTTGGGGGCTCCAGTGTTGAGTGTTAATAAGGATGAAATATTGTGCTCAGTCTTCACTGATTGTGGCCTGTGGGTCAGGAAACTGAGGATCCAGTTACAGAGAGTGGAGCGTGGTCCGAGATCACTAAGTTTAGTAATCAGTCTCGAGGGGATAATAGTGTTGAAGGCTGAACTGCAGTCAATGAGTAGGATTCTTATGTAGCTGTTCTTGGTGTCAAGATGCTCTAGGGAGGAGTGAAGGGTAAGTGATATGGCATCTGACGTGGATCTGTTGGTCCACGTCCAATAGGTTGGGTTTATTGTGTAAAAGCATAGATCAGGGAATTGACCCACCACATTAAGCACTGCACAGCATTTGTTATTCCTCTTTCCCCTAAGAGAGGCCTCACCCTCTTATCCTGTCAGATGAGATACCACTTGGAAGACTGGGCACCTTTATATATGAATGCTAAAGGTGCCTAATTTAGCAGTCATTGTTTAGTTGGTACCACCCTTGCTTCCAGTTAAGAAAATTGTAGATTCAAGTCAGACTGCAGAATATAGACAGCTGATCTTAGTGCAGTGCTGGAGGAATGCAATGTTTAATCTAAGGTCCTGTCTGCTCTCTCAGGGGGATGCAAAAGATTCAATGGCACTACTAGAAGTGCATGCAAGTTGTCCTCTAGCCATTTAATCCTAAAAAAAAGAGTTTCTGGTTTTCATCAGATCAGTTTGTGGGAGCTTGCAGTATGTAGATAGGCCGCTGCATTTCAAATGAAATTTTTTTAAAAAATTTATTTCTGCAGCCATGCTTTGCACAAGTTACTTAAAAATGTAATGAAGGATAACAGGTATGAGCAACTTTGAATCACAACAGTGACTAGTGCCATCAAAACGCACCCCTCCCCCAAAGTAACCCAGTTCACAAACAACAATATTGTACTTGTATAAAAAGGGGATTGGAGGTCTCTATTTTCTGGGGTTGTTAGATTTCATTTAGCTGCTCATTCTAAATGTAGGCCATTTACCAGACATGAGACAGTTATTGCAAAATTGAAGATCAATCCAAAAAGTAGACATTAAGCAATACACAAACCTACAGAGTGAACTGTTAAGTGAGATATCATTACAAATTGTTTCAGAGTGTACTGGATTACTGATCCCTAGTTCATTTTTGCTTGCAAAATTGGTAAATAGTTTTTCCATTCTCATTTCCTGGGCATCCCAACTGGCCTCCTGACCCATTCCATTTTTAGCAATTGTTTTGATACAACCAACTGACTTGCTAGGCCACTTTAGAGGGCACGCGAAGAGTGCGATGCTGGAAAAGCACAGCCAGTCAGGCAGCATCAGAGGAGCAGGAGAGTCAACATACCTGACATCATCCCTTCATGCTTTAGAGGGCAATTAAGAACAAACCAATTACCTTGCTATGGTTATGCAGTCACATTTCATCCAGAACAATTAAGGACAACAGGTATCTTTCCATAAAAAGGAAAGAAAATAACCAGTTGGATAGCAGCTTTAAAAAGGGCAACAATTACATTGGATCAATTTCTATTACAGCACACACCCAACTGGAGCTTTGACTTTGAAAGTCCCCTTTGCACTTACAGCTATTAAGGACAGTAAGATGAGAGATCAGGACTCTTGAGGAGTCCTGAACAGTGACAAGGCAGATGGTATTATCAGGTAACAGGTGAAGTCTGTGTAACATATTTCTTTGATAAACAGATGGGGTATGATGCAGTGACAATTGCTGGTGTCTCACCAGCAGATAGTTTAATGTGCAGAGTAGGACGTCATAATTAAACTGTTTCAATAGTTGGGCATCTTTCAATGAAGAGTTTAAATTGTTTGTTGCATTGAGTCAGAGGGGTTGTGTAAAATTTTGTCACTTGGCCCTCCTCAATAATTCCCCAAAAATCAAGATTTGGCTAAAGTTTTTCCATGCCCACAAAATCCAAATTCCCTTTTCCTAATTACATCTTCGGGTAGAGCAATATCAAGGGCTGTGTATAGTTTACAGATGCAACCAGGTTGGAGGGCACAGGATAAATTAGACCAGGATAAAAATCCAACTTAGTCCCCATTCAAAAGTAATTCAATCCTTACTGTTAAGGATTTAATAAAAGTGTAAGATATAGGGTTAAAAAATTGGGCAGAATAAGGGAAAAGGTGTTGCTTCTGCAAAAGCTTACATTATAAAATTAGGCTACGCATACCAATACTAAACAGTGAGAAGCGAAAACAGGTAGAATTATCTATGACTAATAGGGCAGAGCAACTGTGTGGTGGGATGTACCAGTAACAGGAGAATAGTGTGCCAGTCGCAGGAAGGATGTGGCCAACAGATGGAATTTAGTTTGGCAAGATGATCGCACGAAGATAGCAAACTATGACAGGATAGTCACATATAAAGGAATGAGATAAATAAGAGTAAGGGGTGACAGGCTTAGAATAATGGGAGGAGTAAACAGAGGCAGAGAGAAGATAGACAAAGGTGGAGTGAAGCTAGAGCTTGTGATGGCTATGCGCTACAGCAAAAGTAACCAATGGGGTAAAAGGGGAGAACCGAGAGATGCAGCTGAACTGCATAAATCAGAATGTAACCGTCAGATCGGGGTGCTTACTCATTAGGCATCCGTTCTTGCAAGTACGTATCAATAAAATTCGCTACTTCAGAATTTGACTCGGACTGAAATTTATTAATGTGCGAGTTTTGTTTCTCACGAAAAGAAAAACTTATGTTCACATTCATAGTTTAAATTGTTAAATGTGTTTAAAGTTTGTGAGAAGATTTGTAGCTCAGGTGCTCGTTGTTGTGGTTCTGTTCGCCGAGCTGGGAATTTGTGTTGCAGACGTTTCGTCCCCTGTCTAGGTGACATCCTCAGTGCTTGGGAGCCTCCTGTGAAGTGCTTCTGTGATGTTTCCTCCAGCATTTATAGTAGTTTGTCTCTGCTACTTCTGGTTGTCAGTTCCGGCTGTCCGCTGCTGGGTCCAGGTCGATGTGCTTATTGATTGAATCAATGGATGAGTGCCATGCCTCTAGGAATTCCCTGGCTGTTCTCTGTTTGGCTTGTCCTATAATAGTAGTGTTGTCCCAGTCGAATTCATGTTGCTTGTCATCTACGTGTGTGGCTACTAAGGATAGCTGGTTGTGTCGTTTTGTGACTAGTTGGTGTTCATGGATGCGGATCGTTCGTTGTCTTCCTGTTTGTCCTATGTCGTGTTTTGTGCAGTCCTTGCATGGGATTTTGTACACTACGTTGGTTTTGCTCATGCTGGGTATCAGTCCTTTGTCCTGGTGAGTTGTTGTCTAAGAGTGACTATTGGTTTGTGTGCTGTTATGAGTCCTAGTGGTCGCAGTAGTCTGGCTGTCAGTTCGAAAATGCTCTTGATGTATGGTAACATGGCTAGTCCTTTAGATTGCGGTATGTCCTTAATCTGTTATCTTTCCCTTAGACATCTGTTGATGAAATTGTGCGGGTATCCGTTTTTGGTGAATACATTGTAGAGGTGTCCTTCTTCCTCTTTTTGCAGTTCTGGTGTACTGCAGTGTGTTGTGGCCCTTTTGAACAGTGTCTTGATGCAACTTCTTTTGTGTGTGTTGGGGCGGTTATATTCGTAGTTCAGGACTTGGTCTGTGTGTGTGGCTTTCCTGTAAACCTTTGTGGTGAATTTTCCGTTCGGTGTTCTCTGTACCATCACGTCTAGGAATGGGAGTTGGTTGTCCTTTTCTTCCTCTCTAGTGAACCGGATTCCTGCGAGTGTGGCGTTGATGATCTAGTGTGTGTTCTCTATTTCTGTGTTTTTAATAATTACAAAGGTGTCATCCACATATCTGACCCAGAGTTTGGATTGAATTTGCGGCAAGACTGTTTGTTCTAATCTTTGCATTACCACTTCTGCTATGAGTCCAGAGATGGGTGAGCCCATGGGTGTGCTGTTGATTTGTTCATATATTTGGTTGTTGAATGTGAAGTGTGTTGTGAGGCACAGGTCCAGTAGTTTGAGAGATGCTAAGACAAGCCAGGAAATGGGAATCCTGTGCCAACCACCTATGCGCCACATACGAATAACTCTGGTTCCTCCATGAACGTCGAAAGAATCGAATCCTTCCACCATGTGTCAGATACAGACCACCAGTCAACAACCCACAAGCCAGGGACATAGCCAGACAGAACAGATTCAGGATGATCCAGGGAATGATTACAGATGCTCACAACAGACTTCACAAATACAGACAAGAAATTGCGCACCAAAAATCGTTAATTTCAAAAACCACCAATCAGGAATGGACCCGGACCATAGAACAGGTCGTCACCATAGGACAGAACAGGACCACACACTGCAAAAAAAAACACTAAAAGAAAAATTGGTCAAACTAACACACAACAGAGAGAACACCACAACACACACCTGGGTTAGAACCTCTCCCACAGACAGCTCACAGACACGGAAAGAACAATACTGGCCAAGGGACTCAACTACAAGCACAGGGACGCCAAGACAGCAGACTTCCTAGCAGCACTTGAACGCACACTCAGGAACAATGGACTGACAGAAGAGACACAACAAACAGTGAGACAAAGTATTGTACCTCTGATAACAAGGAAAAGACAAACACATAACCTCAACACCAAGGAGAGGGAAGCACTAAAATCACTAAGAAACGATAAGAACGTAATCATACTACCAGCAGACAAAGGCAGAATGACGGTCATCCTAGACAAAGCAGAGTACATCCAAAAAGCACAACAACTACTTGCAGATACCAACACCTACCAAAAGAGGGACCCCACCCCACAGCTCACCAATAGGATAAACAACACACTGAGGAACCTACAAAAAAAAAGACAGATAACCAGGTTCGACCTACAAAGAATGAAACCTGAAAGCAACAACACCCCCAGATTCTAAGGACTACCTAAAGTGCACAAACCAGACATCCCACTCAGACCCATAGTATCACTACCAGGGACACCATCACACAAACTGGCTAAAGAACTACAGCAGAAACTGAAACACCTGATCAGCGGATCCAGACACACATGGGCAGCACGGTGGCACAGTGGTTAGCACTGCTGCCTCACAGCGCCTGAGACCCAGGTTCAATTCCCGACTCAGGCGACTGACCGTGTGGAGTTTGCACATTCTCCCCGTGTCTGCGTGGGTGCTCCGGTTTCCTCCCACAGTCCAAAGATGTGCGGGTCAGGTGAATTGGCCATGCTAAAATTGCCCGTAGTGTTAAGTAAGGGGTAAATGTAGGGGTATGGGTGGGTTGCGCTTCGGCGGGTCGGTGTGGACTTGTTGGGCCGAAGGGCCTGTTTCCACACTGTAAGTAATCTAATCTAATCTAAAACAATCAACACAGGAATTCTTGGACATCATCAGAAATATACACATAGCCAAGGAAGTTCGATGTAACGGCACTGTTCACCTCTAATCGACAAAACCCTAGCCAGAGAAACAATAGCCAACCTGCTGGACATACAGAACAGACAACAGGACGTTGAACCTATCAACAAAGACTGCATACTCAAACTACTGGACCTGTGCCTCACAACACACTTCACATTCAACAACCAAATATATGAACAAATCAACGGCACACCCGTGGGCTCACCCATCTCTGGACTCATAGCAGAAGCGGTAATGCAAAGATTAGAACAGTCTTACCGCAAATTCAACCCAAACTCTGGGTCAGTTATGTGGATGACACCTTTGTAATCATTAAAAACACAGAAATAGAAAACACACACCGGATCATCAACGCCACACTCACAGGAATCCGATTCACTCGAGAGGAAGAAAAGGACAACCAACTCCCATTCCTAGACGTGATGGTACAGAGAACACCGAACGGACAATTCACCACAAAGGTTTACAGGAAAGCCACACACACAGACCAAGTCCTGAACTACGAAAGCAACCATCCCAACACACACAAAAGAAGTTGCATCAAGACACTGTTCAAAAGGGCCACAACACAGTGCAGTACACCAGAACTGCAAAAAAGAGGAAGAAGAACACCTATACAATGTATTCGCCAAAAACGGATACCCGCGCAATTTCATCAACAGATGCCTAAGGGAAAGACCACGGAACGAGGACATGATGCAATCCAAAGGACTACCCACACTCCCATACATCAAGAGCGTTTCCGAACTGACAGCCAGACTACTACGACCACTAGGACTCATAACAGCACACAAAATCAACAGCCACTCTCAGACAACAACTCACCAGGATGAAGGACCCGATACCCAGCATGAGCAAAACCAATGTAGCGTACAAAACCCCATGCATGGACTGCACAAAACACTACATAGGACAAACAGGAAGACAGCTAATGATCTGCATCCATGAACACCAACTAGCCACAAAACAACATGACCAGCTATCCTTAGTAGCCACACACGCAGATGACAAGCAACATGAATTCGACTGGGACAACACTACTATTAAAGGTCAAGCCAAACAGAGAACAGCCAGGGAATTTCTAGAGGCATGGCACTCATCCACAGATTCAATCAACAAGCACATCAACCTGGACCCAATATACCGGCCACTGCAGCGGACAGCTGGAACTGACAACCGGAAGCGGCAGAGACAAACCACTATAAATGCCGGAGAAAAGATCACAGAAGCGCTTCACAGGAGGCTCTCAAGCACTGAGGATGTCACCTAGACAGGGGACAAAACGTCTGCAACACAAATTCCCAGCTCGGCGAACAGAACCACAATAAATGTGTTTACATATGCAGTGTAGAAAAAGTGTAGTGTTTTCATTGGTTGGACGACATCATTGCAGCGAAATAAAATTACACAAATGGTTTCCATTATAAATTCCCCTTTGTCAACTATTTTTCATTATCAATATGCAAAGTATGTGCAGTCTAATTTTTTTTTAAGATTAATAGATTCCAGTATATTGCAGGAGAAACAATACTTAAACCCACACATCTTACAGTACTTTTCAATTTTAATGTCTCATTCAACTCTAGATTTTACACAATTCTTTCCAAATGCAACTTCAGTTAGTTGGTTTTACACTGAAAAATAGTGATTTCAAAATAATTGAAATTGATATTTAACAAATTCTTACTGCAATTGTAGAGAGGCTTGGTGAGTGCACTCCTACAGTAGTGTGTAGCTTTGTTTAAATATTAGTGAGTTTTGAGAAGATTTGTAGCTCAGGTTGAGGTTCTGGATATAGGTTTGCTCACTAAGCTAGGAGGTTCATTGTTCAAATGTTTTTGTCACTATACTAGGTAACATCTTCAGAGGGCCTCTGGATGAAGCACTGGTAGTGTAGTCCACTTTCTATTTATGTTTGGGTTTCCTTGGGTTGGTGATGCCATTTCTTGTTCTTTTTCTCAAGGGGTTTAAATATGGTTTGACAGAGGGATTGGGACAAAGGTTGACCAGACTAATTCCTGGGATGGAGGGATTGTCTTGAAGACAGATTAAATAGATTGGGGCTTTATTCTTTATTATTTTTATTAAACAAATGAGAAATGATCCTATTGAATCATAAAATGCTACATACTAAAAACATCAAGGGATATGGAAGTTGCAAAGGAAAATGTCAAAGACTAAATTCAGCAGTGATTGCACTGAACGGTCGCCTCCTGCTCTAATGTTCTTACATTCTTAAAGTACACTGCATTTTACAAAAACTGTTTTACTGAAATCCTGGGTGTTTCATTTTAGGTATACCAGATAAAACCTTTTAGCCAAGAGTATTCAGAAAAGCACCTGGCCTTTAAGAACCTTCAAAATGATCTGTACAAAGAGGCAGGATCACAAAAGACATTTACAAAAATCTTTTGTAAACCCATGAACAAAGCTGTAATTTGCTGAATGTAGTAAACAATCTGAGCAAGAAATGGCCTGAGCCTGTTTACATTCAATTAACAATTTAAAAATGCTGTTTCTAAATATGCAGCCATTTCTTTAGCTGGTGGAAACATTATGACTATTAGCAGAAAGCTTTCAGTGTTCACAGAAGACAACACATCTAATGCATCTGTTGTTGTTTAGGATTTATCACCAATTAAACTCAATCACTGCACAAGTTCACTTTGTTTCCAATAGTCACCTGACAATTATCAATCAGCCAATTAATAACCAGTGAATGGCCAAGAGGGCAGACTTCCAGATATGACTATTTCCTATGTCACCCACTTAGAAGTTGGAACCAGGAATTGGCCATTCAACCCTTCAAACCTGTTCTTCCATTTTATTAGATTAAAGTTAATCTGCATCTCAAATCCATTTTTCTAACTTTTCCCTGGGTCCATTGATAACATTACTATCTATAAATAAATTAGAATGTCAGTTTTTTAAAAAAGGGGATTCAACAGATTTTAAGGAAGATCCTCGAGGCAAGGAATGTTCTCTCTGGATAATCAAGCACCTTAAATCAGGTATCAGAGGTGCTATCATTCAAATGAAGCAGCAAACAGAGGCCTGTTGAGGTAGGTGTTAAAAGAACTGACTCAAAAGGGGAACAGAGGGAGCTCTCATGCATGGCCTGGGCCAACATTCCTCCCTCATTCAACACCAATGAAAATAGATCAACTGGACACATTTCATTTTTGGGATCTTTAATGCAGACACAGCTGCAGAATTATTTAACTAATTGCACATGCTAAGGAAACTCATTGTATTAGAGGCATGAAGAAGCTCGATGTAAATAAAAGTCTTCCCTTCTGGAAGATTGTTGTGAGGGAACATTTTGGAAAAATACAGAGACCTAAGGGGATGAAGGCATTAACCTAGTCAATTGGAACCTCCAGCTCACAACCTGATCAAAAACCATTGATTTCAAGTCCTAGTTATCCTCTGCATTATCCAAATAGCTAATGCAAAACATTAAAATCAACCGGCTAGTTCTGCAGTTTGGTTTGTAGTGAGCTCCCTTCAGCACAGGCTCTGCAAACAAACGAACGTTACCATGGAAACACTCCGCCACAAACTATTTAAAAACATGTCACATGCTTCCCATTCCAATTTCACTCCAGGTCAGGTCACTGTATAATTTACAAATGTTAAGTTCAACAATAATTATGTTAATCTATTTGCCTATTTAGATCGATCCAGTTTCGGACACTTTCTGACAAAACGGTAAACTTATCGTTTTTTTGCACTGCCTTTCCAGTTTTTCATCTGAAGAAGTTCTGTTAAAAAATTTTAAACAGCAGGTCATTAAAAAATCTGAAAAAACCCCAGCTCCATGCATTTTACATGCGTTTGCAATCCGGGTCACTATTTTCGAACTTCACACAAATGCTGGCAGCTTGGGTTGGGCAATGATCTCTATACATTACGAAGGGGAAAGTGTTTTTATAAAGACACCTCAAACACCAGGTTCCCATTCATGCAAAAAACATTTGGTGAGCGTCTCGAAGGAGTATGTGCAGCAAAGGCAATCCCAGTCAGTACTAAAGTGGAACAGCATTAATGCCGAGACCTGGGGTAGACAGTACTGACCCACTCAGATGGCAGCTAATTAAAAAGATGCATTATACAAATGATTTTTTAAAGAACAAATTGCATGACAATAGGCACAAAAGATATCCTCAGGTTGGAGATAAATATTCTTAGTTGTTGATTTTAGGTCTCTGGGGAGTTGGGAGAGGGGACAATGTTTACTCATCCAGTCCTTTCAAGATAACCTAGGAGCCCTTATTTATATAATACCACATTAAATACAACTATACCATAAATAATAATTCTAATTTTCATATTTCCAATCAGTAATGATATTTCACTATCAACATGCTTTTTATTTTGGGAATATTCCACTCAGACTGGATGTGGCTGTAATGGTAAACTGGCAGTCCCAAGAGATGCAGTGATGTAGAGGGCTAGTTTTATATAAGGAGATATTTTTAGTAAAGAAACTATGCTAAGGGTACGAAATATAGAAGCTATATCTTTCTCTTGCTGCTTTTGCATTCCATGTAAAACTGCCTTGAATTGGTTCCCAGGTTGGGAATTCTAAAATTGAGACCTTGGTAAAACAGGAGCCAACATAGGTCAGCAAGGACAGGTAATGGGTGAATGCAACTTGTTGCAAATTGGGACACAGGCACAATTTTGCATGAGTTCAAGTCTCTGGAGTGTGGGAATCTGGGAGACTAGCCAGGAAAAATCGCTGGAATAATCAAATGTGGTGGCACCAGAAGCATGGAAGAGATTTCAGCAGCATGGGTTGAAATAGCATAAACAAACAAATCTACAGAACAGGATTAGCCCATGGGAATTGAAGAAATATAGCATAAGAGTGGACTGCACATTTCCAATCTTGAGACAAAATTGAAGCTTTTTTCCCCCCCAAAAGCTGGGACCCCCAGTCAAGTACATGAGGGGACAGCCACACCTGTCCTTTTCTATCAGAAGGTAGGAGAAACAAAAGAAAATGTCAATAAAATTACAGGTCAAATACATGTTTGGATGGTCCACAACTACTCAGCTTTTTAAGATGGCATCGGTGTTTCTCAAGACAATGGGAGGACAACCAGGGTGTATCACCACTTATGTATTTGAACATTGGAGAGTGGCAGTCCCTTCCACAGCTAGCACAGATGAACCATGTTGATTGGAGGTGAACTGAGGTGATTTTCATTCTATTGGACTCCTTTCTTTTGTCCTCTACTCATCTCCAGGCTATGGTCAGTCAGGATGCCCCATGCATAGACTCCCAATCCCAAATCAACTCAGTTTTGTTCAGACATCCTTGCATCCCTGTTTCTAATGGAGAGCTCACCACAGGGCACGTCTTTGAGGATGCAGCCATTTTCCATTTGGGCCACGTGACCCAGCTGTCAGAGCTACCACTGACTGGAGGGCAAAAAACCTGCTAGAATGCTGGTGGACTTCCACATTTGGCACTTTTGTTGAGAGTAGCCAATATTCTCCAGGAGGCAGTGCAAGTGGAAGCTGTTCAGGCTCATTTCTTGGGATGCCAGCATAGTGCCATGAACAGACAGCAATGCATGGACAAGGATATGCACACATTGGTCTTGACACAATCTTGCCAAGTTGTACAGCTTGCCATCAGCTTTCATATAGGAAGACACGGAGTCAAATGAACAATAGCAACATGGAGAAAAATAGGTCAACCAGTTGGCATTAAGTCACGACACTGCTTTACGCCACTACTGATCTTAACAGCCTATCATGCTTCATTGTAATTAACAAAAATGTGCATGTAGTTGTGAAGCTAGTGCCAAGGAGTCCAAATGGGATAGGTGACACCATATCACTGACCTTCTATTCAAAGAATGTGTAGAATGCATTGAGCTCATCAGGTAGGAATGTATTGTTGCGAGATTCTGTTAGAGTTTGCTTTTAGCCCATGATGTCATGTAGGCCTTGCCACAAACAATGTGTGTCCATGTGGTTGGTCTGGGTCTCTATAGCTTATTTCAGGCTCCTACTTATTAACTACACTTCTGCCTTCAACACCACAATTCCAAACAAAGTCATCTCCAAACTCAGACCTAGGGCTGAATCCTCTACTTCCTGACCCATAGACTGCAAGTTAGTAAAAGGCAATAACACGTCCTCCACAACAATCCCCAACATAGATTACAGGTGGAATACCACTGTTTCCTGGGCATTCACCTCTGTGTTTGCTGATGGCATTGTTGTAGGTCAGATCTCAAAACGATGAGACAGTGTACAGGAGAGACAGAGTGCTTAGCAGCTTGGTGTGGAAAGACAACGATAACAAAACAAAAAAGGAGCTGGTCATTGATACTCTACTTCCTGAAGTCAATGATGCTGAGGTGGAGATGGTCAAGAAAGTCAAGTTCCTGGGAGTGATGATCTGTCCTGGTCCACCCATGTCGATGTGACAGTCGAGAAAGCACAACATCTCTACTTCCTCAGGAGGTTAAGGAAATTTGGCACATGCATAAGGACTCTTATAGATTCACTATAGAAAGCATGGATGCAGTGTGGTATGGCAACTGCACTTCAAGACCACCAGAAACTACACAGTTGTGAACACAGCCCAGTCCATCACGTAAACCAGCCTTCCTTCTGTTGACTTCATCTATACTTCCTGCTGCATCAGGAAGCCAACCAAGATAATCAAAGACCCCTCCCACCCCAATTATACCCTCTTCCACCCGTCAGGCAAGAAAAAAGTACAAAATTTTGAACACATGTACAAATAGGTTCAAGAACAGCTTCTTCCCTGCTGTTAGACTCTTGAACAGACCTCTCAAAATGTTAATGTTGATCTTTCTCTGCTGCTGTAACAGTATTCTGCACGCTGTTCTGCTACCATAATGCACTTTGTATGGTGTGATCTATCTGTATAGCATGCAAAACATCACTTTTGGTATGTATGGTTGGACTGAAGAGTCATACAGCATGGAAACAGACCCTGTGAGACAACAAGAAAATCAAATGGTCAGCCATTTTTCTATAGCAGTTTGAAGAGTTTCTCTATGAATGAGATCAAAGAGAATGACCTCACAAAGTGAGGTCCACAAAGGCAATGTGGAGTGGTCTGTGCAGTCTAGGGCACTTCTCCTGTAACTGCCAAAGTTACAAACCTAACCTGTCAAAATGCTAGCTCAGAAGCTGCACCGAGACTCAAGCTCAATGTAGGATGCTAGATTCTAGCAATCTAGTCACAGCAATGAACGGAAAGACGTTCCCTGGAATGCTTAAAGCAATGCCTTGTTACAGGTATTAAAAACAAGGATTTTAGTCCAAGGTGACTGCATTTGCAGTAAAAACATGTCATGAGACAAATCGTTCCTTCCAGACACAAAGTTCATAGAAATGCTGGTTTCCCCAGTTTGACAATTGGGGGGTAGAATGCCATAGTTTCCTGGGCAGTCACCTCCAGAAAGATGGTCAATTGCTTTGTTGAATTCTACTACGGTGTGCTGTGGTCCAGCTGCTCCAGGTAGCAAAATCTGGAATGGTGCTGACAGCTTATTTCACGACAACATTCTCCATTGGATAAAGTTTGAGATTGTGCTCCAACCACCTTCCCATTTGCTTGTTCAGTTCATCAGGTTTATTAAATATTAGCAACACCTTGAAGCTGATATCTGCCCACCTTCGGCTGCAGGTGACTAACATTTTGAACATGTGCCTGCTGTAGGTAATCTGTCATTACTAGGGATACAGTAAAAATATGGAGCAAGGACTTGCAAATATCACAGCTACAACAAACATCCAGTAGCAATGCTCAAAGGATTATTTTGGATTCCTGGAAATGGTGTGTGTCAATCAGCCACTAATTCCAATTAACCTATACCAAAGCCAGACTCTGCTAGTTAAATCAGTTAAACATAGCAGCAATGTACCAGTCACGGTGGGCAGCACAGCGGCACAGTGGTTAGCACTGCTGCCTCACAGCGCCTGAGACCCGGGTTCAATTCCCGACTGTGTGAGTTTGCACATTCTCCCCGTGTCTGCGTGGGTTTCCTCCGGGTGCTCCGGTTTCCTCCCACAGTCCAAAGATGTGCGGGTCAGGTGAATTGGCTATGCTAAATTGCCCGTAGTGTTAGGTAAGGGGTAAATGTAGGGGTATGGGTGGGTTGCGCTTCGGCGGGTCGGTGTGGACTTGTTGGGCCGAAGGGCCTGTTTCCACACTGTGGAAATCTAATCTAATCTAGTCACCTGGAATGTGAACTCATCATAGACCATGACAAAGGAATGTTATCACTGGGTCAGAACAATCCTACCTCTAGATCAGAGGGCCAGGTTCAAGTCCCACCTGCTCCAGAGATGTGCCAGAAGAGCTCTGAAGGTATTTTAAAAAGTATCTAGACCAAAACAAGTGTGGCTATTGTCTCAGGTCTATCACTGCTGGTGGAGGTCTTCAAAATTATTCTCTTGGCAAGCACCAACTGCCTCCTGGTCATTGATGAGCTCTCCTTGAGGTAGGGTATCAAGTATCAATCTCTCCACCCTTCAGGTTCTCTGCCTGTATTCCTGATGAAGGGCTTTTGCCCACAACGTCGATTCTGCTGCTCCTCATATGGTGCCTGAACTGCTGTGCTTTTCCAGCCCCACTAATCCAGAATCTGGTTTCCAGCATCTGTAGTCATTGTTTTTAGTGTTTAGGCCATAGATTCTCTTGACAACACTGAAGCAGCCACACATCATGGGTGTCTACTAGTGTTTAGACCTGTACGCTTTCCATCCACTGTTTGTTCTTTATGTTGAGAGTTTAATACCACACATGGCCTTCAGACATCTGTAGAACTGCCACTTTGAGCTGTGGAGGAGCTTCCAGTCAATTAAAATTTTAGGTCCTACTTTCAAACCTGTTACCATGTTGCCTTGATAGAGAGATAGAGGTGCTCTTTTGCAGGAACTTTCTATGGTGGTCTTGAGGGTTTACCAGGCATTATAGAAACAATTTAGTTCCTAGTGGCTGGAGGATGAGAGGTTAGCATGAAGACTAAGCTGTATGAGCAGAAATAGGCCGTTCAATCTATCACGTCTGCTCTGCCTTACAAAGAGATCATGCCCAATTCTACTTTCTTGCTTTTCCCACCCAATAACCCTCAATTCGTTAACAAATTTTATTAATCTGTGCCAGTCTTGAATACACACTATATACACTATGCTAAAAAATTCCACAATTCACTACCTGCAGAAGAAATTCCACCTCATCTGTCCTAAATGTGCAACTCCTTCTTGTGAAATTACACCCTCTGATCATAGAGCATTACACTGCAGTACAGGCAGTTTGGTCCTTGATGTTGATCCTAGACTTGCCAACAAGAAACAACCTTTCCACATCTACACTGAATTGAGGCATTGTAGGAGAAGGACTGTCTATATGGGGCCTTTGAAACTTTCAATTTCATTTTCTTACTCATGGTTTCTATTGCCTTGGCAATTTAGGAGCTGGGTAGATGGAGATGGGTGGTGGTTAGATAAGGCAGCAATGGATCCAGCAGTTAACAGTACTTATCACATCGTTGGTGACATGGATGTCTGTGGTCCCTTGTGTGTTAGATATTGTCAAACAAGTGCCATTATTCACACCATTGGTGCTGGCACAAGATCTTGTGCTTGTTTCTCTGGCAACATAGGGTTTTGGTTATGAAAAGACATTCAAGATATTGTATTAAGAGGAAGACTGCTAGAAACTGGTACCCCATGGGAGACTGGTGAGCAAGGTTAGATCTCATGGAACACAGGGAGAACTCGCCATTTGGATGCAGAACTGGCTCGAAGGTAGAAGACAGAGGGTGGTGGTGGAGGGTTGGTTTTTCAGACTGGAGGCCTGTGACCAGTGGAGTGCCACAAGGATCGGTGCTGGGTCCAGTACTTTTCATCATTTACATAAACGATTTGGATGTGAGCATAAGAGGAATAGTTGGTAAGTTTGCAGATGACACCAAAATTGGAGGTGTAGTGGACAGTGAAGAAGGTTACCTCAGATTACAATGGGATCTTGATCAGATGGGCCAATGGGCTGAGGAGTGGCAGATGGAGTTTAATTTGGATAAATGTAAGGTGCCGCATTTTGGGAAAGCAAATCTTAGCAGCACTTATATATTTAATGGTAAGGTCCTTGGGAGTGTTGCTGAACAAAAAGACCTTGTAGTGCAGGTTCATAGCTCCTTGAAAGTGGAGTCGCAGGTAGATAGGATAGTGAAGGCGGCGTTTGGTATGCTTTCTTTTATTAGTCAGAGTATTGAGTGCAGGAGTTGAGAGGGCATGTTGCAGCTGTACAGGACATCAGTTAGGCCAGTGTTGGAATATTGCTTGCAATTCTGGTCACCTTCCTATCGGAAAGATGTTGTGAAACTTGAAAGGGTTCAGAAAAGATTTGCAAGGATGTTGCCAGAGTTGGAGGATTTGAGCTATAGGGAGAGGTTGAATAGGCTGGGGCTGTTTTCTGTGGAGCGAGAGAGACTGAGGGGTGACTTTCTGGAGGTTTATAAAATCATGGGAGGCAATGGATAGGGTGAATAGGCAAAGTCCTTTCCCTGGGGTGGGGGAGTCCAGAAGTAGAGGGTATAGGTTTAAGGCGAGAGGGGAAAGATAGTCTCTTTTTTTAATAAGGGGCAACTTTTTCATGCAGAGGGCAGTACGTGTATGGAATGAGCTGCCAGAGGAAGTGGTGGAGACTAGTACAATTGCAACATTTAAAAGGCATCTGGATGGGTATATGAATAGAAAGGGTTTGGAGGGATATGGGCCAGATCCTGGTAGGTGGGACTAGATTGGATTGGGATATCTGATCGGCCTGAACGAGTTGGACCAAAAGGGTGTTTCTGTGCTGTACATCTCTATGATTGACTAATTGCTTTCCCTACTCATTCCTTGCCTATCACTTCCAAAGTTTTGTCCTCCCAGACTCTGTTGATGAAACCGCCACACAGAATCGGTTTGTCACCCATTGGGGCTCAGGCTAGGGATTAAGTTCAGTAGAATTCTTCTTTGGTCCTGTCCATTGACTTAACTGTCAGAGCATATGCACTGATGGCAGCAACATGCCAATTCTGATTGGGAGTTGTGTAGTCATGAGGCACAAGCTAATTTATGTCAAAGCTCATCCTGATGTGGTACTGATCCTCTTCTAGAGGCCCTTCCTGCCACCTTGTTGCTTCAGTTGGCTTTCTTCTGCCTATCTTTCTTTGGGCAGCAATGTAGATGCCAAGACGCCAGAGTTCCCAAGCTCAGACAGCAGTTGTCACTCAGTACTATCACTGTTGGAGTTGTCCATGAAAATCTTGATATTCCAGGCTCCAAACTTCATTTTCAAGAGTGGACAATATAGAGTTTTTTTGGGTAAACCATTGCATTCCAACTATCACGTCTCAGGAGAACAGGACTTTGGTACAATGGGAAAGGGTTTCCCCGACAACTGGGGATGAGGCGGTGCTTTGAGACAGCATCCCTGAAGAGGCCAAGCCTACCACCAATTCACAGGAGACATTCTGCCCTGGCTTATAGTGTCATAAAGGTGTACAGCCTGGAAATAGACCCTTTGGTACAACTCGTCCATGCCAACCAGATATCACAACCCAACCTAGTCCCACCTGCCAGCACCTGAGTGACCAAAATGGAAAACGCTCATTCAGGAGAGAACCAAATAGATGGAGACATTCATTTTGGGAATGTGCAGAGGTGAAGTTGAGGCAAAGGGAGTACAGAAACAACTCCAATCCTTCAGATATCACCTGCCCTCATGTGGCAGAGTCTGCTGATCACACCGCATTAGTCAGCCACTCCAGAAACCACTGAACTGATGTGAAAGCAAGTTATCCTCAACCCTAAAGGCATGCCCAAGTGGTCTGACAGTGGAAACCATTTGCAGTGATCATATTTTAAAAATCTTGCATTTATGCAGGGTCTTTCATGACCTCAAGATGTTGCAAAGCAGTTTACAGTCAATTAAATATCTTTGAAGTGCAACTGCAGTTGTAATGTAGGGATGCATTAGTCCATTTGTACATAGTAGGCTCCCACTAACTATGAGAATGCCTAGATTACCAACATGTGAGGTGCAGGTTGCGAGCTAAATGTTATCCAGAATACCACAGAATTTCCTCTTTTCAAATGGTGTAATGAGATCTTCCTGGTCTGCCAGAGAGGGAAGGCAGGGCCTGCATTAAGGGTCTCATTTGAAAGATGACACCTAGTGCAGTACTGTCTGGGGTACTGATGAAGGGCTTTTGCCCAAAACGTCGAATTTCCTGCTCCTTGGATGCTGCCTGGCCTGCTGCGCTTTAACCAGCAACACATTTTCAGCTCGTGTCTAGGGTATCAGCCTGGATGAAGTGTTTCAAAAGAATGTGAAACTAACATTCTGACCTGGGGTAAGAATGCTACAACTAAGGACTAACTAAATATGAAAAAAGGAGCTGACAACAAAGCTACTGTAATGAAGATTTAGCAATCAAACCAGATGCCTCTAGGGCTGTTCATTATCATTCTAAAAGAGCCTCAACATACACAGCCCTGGTGCTTTAAACTGCACTGCTGCTGTTATCCAGACACTATCAATTTCCTTGGAAAGTTGTAAAAGCATTTTTGGGCTGAAGATCAAAAGCCCAAGCAGTTCATCAAGTCTTCAGTCAAGATAATACTTAATCCTTTAAAGACCCAAGCAAGGTGAAGAAACTCTTTTTGGACTACTTTTCTGAAGCACCATGCTTCAGTCCAGGTCACGCTGCTTCCAGTGCCAGTGACCTGAACCAGAGATGAAAAGGTCAGGGATAGCAAGAGCTTATCGTACCTTAATAGACTGAAATGCCTTTATAGGAGTTGGGTTTGAAAGAAGACCTTATCCTTTATTAAATACAGAAGCAAACCTCGAGGCTTAGATGAATGAATCTGACATTGTAGAATCTTACAGCACTAGAAGTGGTCATTTGGTTCATCGAGACAGTCAGCAGAATGAATGCCAATTGAACTGCTTTTTCTCTACAATCCTGCAAAATACTCCCAGAGTCTAACAAATGAAATATTTATGACGATTCAATTCGTTCTGAGCCAGGACTACAGGACCACAGTGGGGCAGCATGGTGGCTCAGTGGTTAGCACTGCTGCCTCAGCAGCAGGGACCTGGGTTCAATTCCAGCCTCAGGTGACTGGAGTTTGCACATTCTCCATGTGTGTGGGTTTCCTCTGGGTGCTCTGGTTTCCCCTCAGTCCAAAAATGTGCAGATTAGGTGAACTGGCTGTACTAAATTACCCAGTGTTCAGGGATATGTAGGTTATGTGCCAGAGTCAAGGATAAAAGATAGGGTAAGGAGTTACTTTGAGGGTCGTTGTGGACTTGTTGGGCTGAAGGGCCTGTTTCCACACTGAGGATTCTATTCTAGTCCCAGTTTTTCCCCCTGCCCATACTAGCAAAAAAAAGATTCACAACGTATGCTAAATTCTGATCTTATAGTCTGCTCCAACCTATAGCCCAATTCTATTGCAACTTGATAAAAGGTATCCCAAGAGGAATAACCTTCAGAATATGGATTTTAAAACTGCTCACATGCTTAGTTTCCAGGTGAAAAGCTGGATATAGGTAGATAATTTAAGTCATTTAATATTTGGCAAAATCATTTCCCTCAACTTACTACTTTTTAAAAAAAAATCATTTACAGGACGAGGATGTCATTGGCTAGGCCAGCATTTATGCCCATCCCTAATTGACCAGAAGGCAGTTAAGAGTCAACCACATCACTGTAGGCCTGGAGTCACATGTAGGCCAGATCAGATAAGAATGGCATTCCTGTCACAACCTCCCCAGGCTGATTAAAGTAACAAAAGATTTCCTTTACAGTTCACAAGACTGACTTGCATAAAATCAAAGCATCCTGACAGTACAGAAAGAGGCTATTTGGCCCACCAACTCTACACCAACCCTCCAAAGAGTATCCCACCTCATTTCCACATTCCATCCTATCCTGTAACCCTACATTTACCATGGCCAATCCACCTAATCTGCACATCATTGGACAGAGGGAAAATAAAAGCACCCAGCTGACACTGGGAGAATTTCTGTGTGGAGTTTATACAGTCACCCAAGGCTGGAATCAAACCCAGGTCCTTGGCACTATGAGGCAGCAGTGGTAACTACTGAGTCACTGTGCTGCCTAAGTTTTAAAATGGAGATAAGATACCTCTCATTTAGTTGCCAAGTCAGAAGTTCCTTCTTTCCCTAGGAGTTATTTGAATTTAGACATCAGATCACTGGAGGTTTTCCTTCAGCCCTACCAGTCAGTAACAGATCCAGTAATCAAGACGGTACACAGCTATATCACTATTGCTCGGCACAAAAACTATTTCCTATAATAATCACGGAGTAAGTAATGGGATTGGATTTACACTATTCTGTAACTAGCCTCCACTCACTATCATGCTGCAGAAGGTATCCTACTTGTATTGGGGAGCATTGCTGAACTTTTAGTTAAGGGTTCTAACTTCTGTTTGCTACAATTCATTGAGACCCTGTTCACTGAATAAATACACTTTTCACCATTCATCCCATCAGCTGACAGGTGGTATGATTTCTCCACTTTTGAAATAAAAACAACTTGTGCCATGAAAGATTCTCGGTAACAGATTATGTCATGGCTAGAAGTGCAAGCTGGAAATTTCTCCTCACCCTCAACACAGGCAGATCTAAGATGTTAATTGAAAGGAATTTTATACCATTGAACAAGAAATTTCAATACTCCTTTGGACAACACATTCCAAAACCCATGATCACTTCCTTGTAGATGGACAAGAGCATTAGACATATGGGAACACCAACATCTGCAAGTTCCCCTCCAAGCCACTCAATCCTGAGTTGGAATTAGATGACCGTTCCTTCAGCTTTGCTGGCTCAAAATGTTGGAACTTCCTCCCTCATGAAATGGTGGGTCTACGTACACCACATTGCAGTGGATCGAGGAGGCAACTCACCACCACCTTCTCAAGGGCAACTCCAGGTGGATAATAAATGCTGGTCCAGCTAGTGATGCCCATATCCCAGGAGTGAATAAAGGCATTGAGGAGACAGGAGATGGGTTACACCAAAGGACTCTTCACCTCTAACCTGCTTTTGTAGCTACAGTTCAGTTTTTGGTCAATGATAATTCGAAGGATGTTGAAAGTGGCAGATTCAGCAAAAGTAACATCAAGGAGCGATGGTTAAATTCTTAGAGTCTAGAGTCAACGTACAGCACTGAAATAGACCAGTCAGTCCAACTCGTCCATCCTGACCAGATATCCTAACCCAATCTAGTCCCATTTGCCAGCACCTGACCCATATCCCTCTAAACCCTTCCTATTCATATACCCATCCAAATGCCTCTTAAATGTTGCAATTGTACCAGCCTCCACCACCTCCTCTGGCAGCTCATTCCATACATGTACTACCCTCTGCGTGAAAAAGTTGCCCCTTAGGTCTCTTTTATATCTTTCCCCTCTCACCCTAAACCGATGCCCTCTAGTTCTGGCCTCCCCCACCCTAGGGAAAAGACTTTGTCTATTTATCCTATCCATGCCCCTCATGATTTTATAAACCTCTACAAGGTCACCCCTCAGTCTTCAACTCTACAGGGAAACAGCCCCAGCCTATTCAGCCTCTCCCTATAGCTCAAATCCTCTAACCCTGGCAACATCCTTGTAAATCTTTGAACCCTTTCAAGTTTCACAACATCCTTCCGATAGGAAGGAGACCAGAATTGCATGCAATATTCCAAAAGTGGCCTAACCACGGCAGCATGGTGGCACAGTGGTTAGCACTGCTGCCTCACAGCACCAGAGACCCGGGTTCAATTCCCACCTCAGGTGACTGTGTGGAGTTTGCACGTTCTCCCCGTGTCTGTGTGGGTTTGCTCCGGTTTCCTCCCACAGTCCAAAGATGTGCGGGTCAGGTGAATTGGCTATGCTAAATTGCCCGTAGTGTTAGGTAAGTGTAGGTATGGGTGGGTTGCAGGTCGGTGTGGACTTGTTGGGCCAAAGGGCCTACTTCCACACTAAGTAATCTAATCTAATCAAACCAGTGTCCTGTGCAGCTGCAACATGACCTCCCCACTACTATGCTCTGACAAAAAGGAAAGCATACTAAACACTTTCATTATCCTATCTACTGGTGATTCCACTTTCAAGGAGCTATGAACCTGCACTGCAAGGTCTCTTTGTTCAGCAACACTCCCTAGGACCTTATCATTAAGTCCTGCTGATTTGCTTTTCAGAAATGCAGCACCTCGCATTTACCTGAATTAAACTATCTCCAATCCTCAGCCCGATGACCCATCTGATCAGGATCCTGTTGTAATCTGAGGTAGCCTCCTTTGCTGTCCACTACACCTCCAATTTTAGAGGCATCTGCAAACTTACTAACTATATTGCCTATGTTCACATCCAAATCATTTATATAAAGTGACAAAAAGTAGTGGACCCAGCACCTTGTGGCACTAGAGATGATCATTGCCTGGTACAGTTGTTAATTGCTATGCGTCAGTTCAAGCCTTGGTTAGCTCAAGGTCTTGCTGCATTTGGACACAGACTGCTTCTCTTCCTGAGCAGTAGCAAATGGTGCTGAAAATGGTATGACCTTATGAAGGAGGGAATGTCATTGAGGAAGCCACTGATGATTGGGCAGAGGACAATACCCTGATGAACTCCCGCAGAGATGTCCTGGAGCTGAGATGACTGACCAACAACCACAACCATCTTCCTTTGTGCTAGGTATGACTCCAGCCAGCAGTTTGCCCTCAATTCCCAGTGACTCTGGTTTTGCCATGGCTCCTTAATGCTGCATTCAACTGCTGTATTCATCCTCAGTCACTCTCACTTGAACCATTTGACTCATTTGTCTATTTTAAATGAGTTGTCAAATTTGGAAAAGAATTTAAACAGTGGAATGCAAACTGGATTATAATTACAATACTTTTTAAAAATAGGTAAAAATCACTACGCATGAGCAGTTTACACAGCTAAGCAAATTAACTTGTTAATTTGGGCAAAGTGGTTCGGCCCCAGCATGTGATGAGGTGAAAATATCTGAATTGTTTGAGGCGATTTGTACATCTAGATTAAAAAAAACCTAAGCTACACATGGATCAGAGAAAACATCAACACAAAGGCTTTGAGGTGGTGCAACACAGATGCAATAAATAAACAGACATGCATTTAAATGTTTTATTAATTTAACAAGGACAAGAATAATCAGGAAAGATAGTAAGGGATATGTAAAGAGATTTGTTTATCAGGTATTAACTTCCATTTAAATAGATAGACTATATTGTTAGTACTTAACTGTCAAGTCACCCATTTTCTTAGCCAATGCTGGTGACATCGAGCAACCTGGACAGAGACATCACTAAGCTTGAGAATGTCAGCTGTCACTGATTTCATGCCTGCAGCTCAACAGTTGTTTATTCAACTCCCTCACACGACCAGGCTCAGCAATGTCTGTAAACCACGCATTGAAGTAGTCGTCATCAGGGACTCCTATTAAAAACCAAAGTGAGCTCCAAGGTAAAATTTTAAGGCTTCTAAGCTCAAAACGGAGCAAGAACAATTATATAGCCATTCTATTTTTGACATCCTACAAGTGTATGTGTTACACAACAAGTGGGGTGGGGGGGTGGGGGGAGCGGGGGATACATAAGGAACAAAGTTATTTGTAACATTAATGCTCTCCAACAGAAAACACCAAAACCACTTCAGTCTCATTGCTGAATTGGTAGACCAGCTTACTCTATCAATCAGATATTGAAGGGCACACCTACACTACACACCAGGTTTATATAATGACTTGATCAGGGCAACAGATCACAAAATATTCCTGATGTGGGTTTGCTCGCTGAGCTAGAAGGTTTGTTTTCAGACCTTTTGTCATCATACTAGGTATGATCTGCAATGAGCCTCTGAATGAAGCATTGGTGGTGTTGCCCAATTTCTATGTTTGAGTTTCCTAGGGTCAGTGATGTCATTTCCTGTGGTGACATTATTTCCTGTTCTTTGACTTGGATCCCATTTACCACCCCCAGAAAGAACAGGAAATGACATCGCCAACCTTAGGAAACAAACAAAGCAGACTACACCACCAGTGCTTCATTCTGAGGCTCACTGAAGATATTACCTAGTATGGTGACAAAACATCTGAAAACAAACCTTCTAGCTCAGTGAGCAAACCTGCATCCAGAACCTCAACCTGAGCTACAAATCTTCTCAAAACTCGCTATCACACAAGTGTATATGGATAATATGCATTCTGGAGTTCGGTTAACAGGAATAGACAGATGAGTCTAATGTGCAGCTAATCCAGAACAAGAAGAACATACTAAATAAGAGCTGGAGCAAGCTCCACCATTCAATACAGTCACTGCTTCAAATAAGCTTTCCTGCCAGCTCCTCTACTCAATTCAGAGACACCAAAAAATGTCTCAGCCTTAAATATCTTCACTGGTGGCGTATCTACAATTGTCTAGGATACAGGATTTAAAAGTTTCATAACCTTTTATTGAAGACATTTCCAATCTCAATCCCAAACAATTGGTCCTGAGACTATGCCTCAGTGTTCTAAATTCCTTAGCCATGGGAAACAAAGCCTACAAAGGCCCTTTCTATCTTTTATGTTCAAATGAAATCACCTCTCATCCTTCTCAATGCCAGATAGACAACTTACCGTAACATATCTCAATCTAGTGAGTATTCACTCTACCACCTTCAATTCAAAGTGTCGAATATCTTTCTTTAAAAAGATGGAAACCAAAATTACATACAATATTCTAGGTATTGTCTCACTAAATCCCTGTACAACTGGAACAAGATTTCTTCATTCTGGTATTCCAATTATCCTGTACTAAAGGACTTATTCATTCATGGGATGTGAGCACACTGGCTGGACCAGCATTTATTGCCCATTCCCAATTATCTTTGGGAAGGTAGTGATCCACCTTCTTAACTGCTACAGGCCACATGCTGTAGGTTGATCCACAATGCCTTTGAGAGAATTCCAGGATTTGACCCAGTCACACTGAAGGAGTGTTGACAATTTCCAAGTCAGGATGGTGAGCGACTTGGAGGAGAACTTCCAAGTGGTGTTCCCACATATTTGCTGCCCTTGTCCTTCTCAGTGGTGGACGTTGCAGGTTTGGAAGATACAGTTGAAGGAACCTTGGCAAGTTATTACAGTGCATCTTGTAGGTGCTACACACTGCTAACCACTATGCATTGGTGGCGGAGGGAGTGAATGTTGAAGGTGGTAGATGGGGCATCAATAAAAGCAGACTGTTTTGTCCTGGATGGAATACAGCTTCCTGAGCTGCTCTCAGTCAAGTGGAGGATATTTCATCACATTCCTAACTTTTGCCCAGAAGACAGTGGGCAGACTTTGGGGTGACAGGTTGGGAGTTACTCACCACACAATTGCTCACCTTTGACCTGCTCTTGTAGCTAGTGTTTACACAGCTAGGCAACTCTCCAGATGTTGATAGCAAGAGTTCAGCACCAGTAATGTCTTTGAACACCAGTCATCATCTATTGTGGCAGCTAAAGAACCCTGTCATTTTAACAAGCAATGCTAGAAAGAAAATCAGAGCTTTACAGGTCTAGAATACAACAGGCCAGAAAGTTTCTAATCTGGTACTAGAGTCTGCACAAGCAGGTGGTTTATATTGGCACAAATTGTCTTTATTCAGTAATCTTGACTTACTAAGTCAAGGGTCACATTTTCAGATGTTTCCTGGATTGTTGCTCCTGACGCCTTTAATGTCAAATGTTGACTTGTTGCAGTGGATAAGGGTTGGTTTTCTTTTGTAAAAGAATGGAATTTGACACTATTTAAATTGCCAAAGTGTGCTGGGGGGGGGAGTTGTGTAGAAGTAGTCGTCCTGGCACAGCGCATTAAGTTGAACAGTTACTTGCTTATGCTTACTGAAGCTTATACATCTTGCAACACAAGGTGTGGGCTTCAGCAAATGGATGCAGCCATTCATGACAACCAGTAGACTGAACAACCAGTTAATGCCTGCATGCAAAATGAACTGAGATAGAGGAAGGGACACAGCAAGAGTCCTAAAGTAAAAAGAAACCAGTATGTTTTATTTCCTGTCTGAAGACAGTGTACTACACTAGGTGACAAAGAAACCAGATGCTTTGTATGTTGATTCAAGTGGCTGTCAAGAGTTTACTTTGTTTCCCTGCTCTCATTTGACATTCAATAGGTAGAGGTGTATTACGTAAACAATTTTTTGAGGTGTTGATGATCCCATACATCAGGTAGGTGGCACGCTGCAAGTGGTTCATTTGCAGGCTTTGATTGCCAACTGAGCAGTTGCTTTCTGTATTCAATCCTATACATACAGAACCATTTGTCTCGGTTAGCAATGAGTGATGTTGTGCCTCATTTATTACTTTGATACAAGATGATCAAGTTACCTCTTCTCAACATCACTAATTCAGCATTAAACTGCTGTAGAGCACAAATCATTAATGGCTGTAATTCTTCATTCTGGCAATGTGCCAGGACTGAGCTTTGCACCTCAAGTGTGATGGCATAGTCCAGGGTAATTGGAGAATAAGTATTTCAGTACACACATTCTACTGCTGTTCCAAAGCACCAACATACTTCTGGTGTCTCACCCAAAGAGCATCACAGTCCTATTTCAAACATTAGGAGCAGTTTGTCTTTCCATTGTAGTCCCAATAGCTGGCTGGGGGACCTTTGAGCAACAGGTTTCTCAGAATGGTCAGTGTGACCAAAGAGATGCAATTCCCCCATCACACAGCTGTAATATCTCACTTCACACCCCTTCTTGATCAAGCTTTAGTCAGTTGTCTCACTTTCTCCTTGTGACTCAGTATCAGATTTTGTACCTGTGAAACAAATGGGTTCATTTAACTACAGTGGAGATGCATATAGAAATGCAAGTTGCTGTTATGACAGATAGAGCAAACCCATTAAGGAAATGAGCTGAGTTTTGACTTCAGAACAGAAGCTTCAAGGTCTCAGTTCAGAAAAAAAAAGAGCGCTTTTCCCCCCAGCAAGAGAATCAATTTCAGTTCAGTTCAGAGGAACTAGCTACTTCAGCAAAAGGGATTGCTAGTCTGGAGTTTCCAAGACAGGAGGGTAGTGATAAAAAGCTTCAAGGTGTTAGTTTAGACACTTAATGGTAAGGTCCTGGGGAGTGTTGCTGAACAAAGACCTTGGAGTGCAGGTTCATAGTTCCTTGAAAGTAGAGTTGCAGATAGATAGGATAGTGAAGGTGTTTAGTATGCTTTCCATTATTGGTCAGAGTATGGAGTACAGGAGTTGAGAGGTCATGTTGCGCTGTACAGGACATTGATTAGGCCACTTTTGGAATATTGTGCAAAGTTCTGGTCTCCCTCCTACCGGAATGATGTTGTGAAACTTGAAAGGATTCAGAAACAATTTAGAAGGATGTTGCCAGGGTTGGAGGGTCTGAGCTATAGGGAGACAGTAGGCTGGGGCTATTTTCCCTGGAGCATCAGAGACTGAGGGGTGACCATTTAGAGGTTTATAAAATCTGAGGGACATGGATAGGGTAAATAGCCAAGGTCTTTTCCCTGGAGTGGAGATGTCCAGAACTAGAGGACACAGGTTTAGAGTAACAGGGGAAAGATATAAAAGGGACCCAAGGGGCAACTTTTTCACACAGTGCATGTATGGAATGAGGTGCCAGAGGAAGTGGAGGCTGGTACAATTACAACATTTAAAAGGCATCTGGATGGGTAAATGAATAAGAAAGGTTTAGAGGGATATGGGTAAAAAGTGAGGTCTGCAGATGCTGGAGATCAGAGCTGAAAATGTGTTGCTGGTTAAAGCACAGCAGGTTAGGCAGCATCCAAGGAACAGGAAATTCGACGTTTCGGGCCAGAGCCCTTCATCAGGATATGGGCCAAGTGCTGGTAAATGGGACTAGATTAGGTTACAATATCTGTTTGACATGGATGAGTTGGACCAAAGGGTCTGTTCCTGTGCTGTACATCCTTACCAGTAACTGAAAATGTTTTGGCCATCAGAGAAAGTGTCACCCTAGTGGACTCAAAGGAATCAGAACAATCTCGACAGTCCAAAGGAACAAAAACTGGAAACCATTAATTAAGTAAAGATTTAATAAGTTGAGAAAGGAGTTATATTTCCCTTTGAGTCTCTCAGTATCACCAAGTGGGATCATAAAAATAGGTCCAACTTGAAACTAAGCCACCTTTCACATCTTTCATTCCTTTTACCACTAATGGGACTGTCTCTTCAGCCATCTAGGCCTTAAGTTTGAAATTCCCTCACACTCTCCTCCTTGCAACTCACCTCTGAACAAGCTTTGAATCACCTTTTCTAACCCCTGCTTCTTTAGTTTATTTTCTGCATTTCTTTGAGTAGCTTCAGAAGGTTACTGGTGGACTCTCCCTCTTTATGGGCATTTAAACGGGCATTGGATAGGCATATGGAGGATAGTGGGCTAGTGTAGGTTAGGTGGGCTTGGATCGGCGCAACATCGAGGGCCAAAGGGCCTGTACTGCGCTGTATTTTTCTATATTCTATGTTACCTCAGTACAACAGGATCTTCATCAGATGGGCCAACAGGCTGAAAAGTGGCAGGTGAAGTTTAATTTCGATAAATGTGAGGTGCTGCATTTTGGAAAGGCAAATCAGAGCAGGGTCTGGACACTTAATGGTAACCTCCTGGGGAGCATTGCTGCAGACAGACCTTGGAGTGCAGGTTCATAGTTCCTTGAAAGTAGAGTCACAGGTAAATAGGATAGTGAAGGCATTTAGTATAAAATGTTCCTTTATTGGTCACAGCATTGAGTATAGTATTGGGAGGTCATGTTGTGGCTGTACAGGACATTAGTTAGACCACTTTTGGAATATTGCATACAATTCTGGTTGCCTTCCTATCAGAAGGACGTTGCGAAACTTGAAAGGGTTCCGAAAAAATTTACAAGGATGTTGCCAGGGTTGGAGCATTTGAGCTATAATTAGAGGCTGAATAGGCTGACGCTGTTTTCCCTGGAGCGTCAGGGACTGAGGAGGGACCTTGTAGAGGTTTATAAAATCATGAGGGGCATGGATAGGGTGAAGAGACAGACAAAACCTTGTCCCTGGGGTGGGGGAATCCAGAACTAGAGGGCATAGGTTTAGAGTGAGAGGGGAAGATATAACGAGACTTAAGGGGCAATCTTTTCAGAGAGGGTGGTATGTGTATGGAATGAGCTGGCAGAGGCTGGTACAATTGCAGCACTTAAAAGGCATTTGGATGGGTACATGAATAGGAAGGGTTTAGAGGGATATGGGCCAAGTGCTGGCAAATGGGACTAGAATAATTTTGGATATCTGGTCAGCATGGATGACCAGGACCAAAGGGTCTGTTTCTATGCTGTACCTATGACTGTATGAAATACCTTGGACATTCCTACATTAAAGACACCCTGTAAAGACAAATTGTTGATTTGCACTCGGTTGGCTGCAGCTCATTAACCTTCTGGTTACACATTCACACAGAAATGCAATATCAAGAACAAATCTTCTGAACATGATTTTACTTGTACTCACTGTATTTAATCATTAAACATGGAGGTTTAAATACAGGCTAAGAGCGTCTCAGTGATGAAGCACATGTGTCGGGGGGGGGGGGGGGGGGGGGGGTGGAGAGAAGGGAGGGGAAAAAAAAACACTGATACTGGTCTTTCTGCTAAAACTGTCAATCTTACCCAGCCAAGTGAGCAGTCTGCTCCCTCATCTCAACCAAAATTAGTTTGAAACACAAAGTGAAGATCCTTATGCATTTTCTGCTTGCGATATGGGTGATGCTGGTAAGGCTGCCATTTATTATCCCTCACTGATTACTCCAGAAACGAGCAGACCCTCAAACTGCTGCAGTCCTTGTGACAATGATGCTCCTGCAGCTGGCAGAAAAACCTTCGCTCTCACTTAGGAAGATGGAAAGCATTCTAGGCTTCCAGACAATCCAATACAACTAGCAAAACGTTTGTGGCCAGAACGGTTTGGCATTCTCAAGAAAACAGATTGAATTAGAACAATTCGCACAAGATACAATACACAAATCCCAGAGTTGTACATATGCATGGAATGTAATGATTGTACAAAAAATTGCAACTCTTTTGGACAAGCTTTCAGTTTTAATGAAAAAAATGAAAGGAACTGTAGAATATGATCCCTATATAAAAGATGGTAGTAGTTCTGCAATCCCATGTAATAACAGAACAGAATAATAGAAATGGTTGCAACACAGAAGGTAGCCATTGAGATAATCGAGCCAGTGATGGATCTCCATAACAGTACGTTAGCTTGTCCCATTACCCCTCCCTGCCCATGCATTTTCATTCCCTTTCAGGCACTTATCCAATTCTGTTTGAGAATTGCTTTTTCAATTTTACACCAATGGGATTCTTCTTAAATAGTCCTTCACTTCAACAATTAAGTACAGTATTAAAAGATGAATCTGATTAATATTGTGCCCATTTTGTTTCTAGTGACAGTGTTAAAACTTGGTTTATTAAAACTTTTTAATAACAGCTTTGTCAAAACAAAGAAAATCAATTGCTTTATAATTATTGAATGGAATATTGCACTCCTACAATTTTTAAACTATTAAAATATAAAACATATCCAGAATACAAGCAGATCTTGAGTAGCTGACCAATTTAGATAAACACCAAGTCAAAGCTAGTATCTGGAGCGGTGGAGCAGCAGGATACTCAATATTTCCTGCTAATTGGTAATTTGTCATTAGTTTATATCAGAGAATGTTGTGAATTTTACGAAAACGGAACAAAACGTGTTTTTTAAAAAAAAATATCGAGATATACTGTTAAGACATAACAGTGCAGCATTAATATTGGATATGGTTATTTGCTGATTGTTTAACCATACCGTTCACGAGGTGTCACTAGAAGAATGCCCATTCTACATTCCAGTTTACCGGCTTCACTAGAACTGTGGGCGAATTAGATCTTGACATCTGATCTGAACAACCAGGGGTGAAGGGAAATGCCCCCTAGAAAGGTAAACGAGGAGCAATGAAAAGGAACTGCTATTTAACATGGCATGATTCATCAACTGAGCATTAGCTCTGACGAAAATTTACCGGCGACTATCCCGGAAACTGCATCATAAACGGTGTCAAGCCTTGTTTAAAGCCAGTCTAATCATTGAACAGAAAAAAGCGTTCTGCCATTCTTGTTAATGACCGATCAATGATCATGCACAAACAAAAAAAATCGCAATTCCCTACCTGAAATGTAGATTATAACCGGCAGTTTCCCTCCTATTTAAGTGCTGTACGGGGATTTAAATGGCGCTTGACTGGGCGAGTCCTTTTTTTCCTCCACAACAGCTTTTCATACAATATGCAATCAACCCTTTTTCCAAACAGATTCGTGTTAATGAAAGTGTTCGTTTTTGACCGGTGGGTGTGCTTGGGTTTGCTGCGATCAGATGGAAGGGGTTGGCAGGCGATAGCTTGGGCGGCGAGGGGAGAGGTAAGGGTGCGAAAGAAGGTAACTAAGTTGGTGAAACTGACTTACCGCAACCCTTGCTCTAACCAGTTACAATGTACCGACCTGTCTATAACAATAGACTCAGCGTTCCACTGCGCTGCTATTTATAGATATGACGACGCCCAGGGACACAAAGCGCCTGCGTGGAGATGCCCAGTGCATCTCGGGAATTGTGGTTTGTTCTTTCTCCATGTTCTTGCTGTCAAGACACCCCCCCCCCCCAAGAAACCACCTTTGATCTGCGCCTTTCTAAACAAAAAGAGACACGTTTACCATGGTAACCTTCAGTCAGTTTCAGCCTTGAGAGCCGTGTTATTTCCAATTGTCCCCGCCCGTGCCGACAGTGAAATCCGCACGGAACGTCCATGTCGATTTCCGAGTATCGCCAGCGCGGCGTCAACCCAGGTAAACAATCGTTCATTCATGACACGTGGTTCAAGGTGCCAAAAGACAGGTGTAAGGAAAAAAAACGATTAAGGGGGGAAAGTTAACATACATGTTTTTATAACTCTCTGAAGGTTTTTCTTTGTTCTCAGTTCTGTGTTTTGTTTCACGAACAGCATGGACAATACAGAGGGCATGAATAAGACTGACTCTGAAAGCACTGTTCTGATAACCAATGAGAGCGACATTGGCCTCTCTACAACTGTCCAACGAGCCATAGGAAAAATTGAGACCGCGCAGTTGGCGAGAGCAAGACAGGTAAAAACACTTATGAAGGAATGTAAGGAAAAATATGGTCAGTTGTCAAAAGAGAGGACAGCAGCATGTCCCGGGCCCCCTTCCCCGCCTTAAAAAAAAACTCCCTGAGAATGACGATTCCTGGCTGAGCGCTACATACGTTTGATGAAAACATCCAGTGCTGGAAGAGTTGCGGTCATCACCCCATTGTCTTCTTCAGCACCATCATGTCACTGTAACTTAACTTATGAAACTGACCATATAGTTATTGCTTCGCAGAGACTTCGTTCGTCATCCTGTACTTTTCTCGGAATCTTTGCCCTTCTTTCAGTTTTCTTCGGATTTTTCATTTTGTTTACCCTCGATTTAGATCTGGGACCGGAATCTCAATGGAAACATTGTATTCCAAAGCAGCGTTCCTTGACAGGAAGAAAACAGATAAGATGTTTATTGTACCAAGTGGCACTGCACTGAAAGTTTTTCAACTTTGACACTGATATTTACACACCTTACACATTAAAACAGGTTTTCAACCGGGAGCAGCAATTCACGGTAATAAAGCGCGAACACTGCCAACACGGTTCAGCGCCTCGATCGCCCATCACCCTGGTAAAAACAATGACTGCAGATGCTGGAAACCAGATTCTGGATTAGTGGTGCTGGAAGAGCACAGCAGTTCAGGCAGCATCCAACGAGCAACAAAATCGACGTTTCGGGCAAAAGCCCTTCATCCCATCACCCTGGCCTAGACTGGGTTAATCCAATGGAGGGTCTTGCCTCGACAATACTGAGTTGTTCTCGTGGCTTCCCAGGGGCGCACAAGTGATAGACGGGAAGATTAATTTTGGTAACAGCAGTAAATTCAGTAGAAAAGGTGGTGGAAGCAAAAATTCTCATAACATTTAAGTACACAAGGCTATGGACCAAGTGCTGGAAAATGGGATTAAAATAGTTAGTTAAAATCACACAACACCAGGTTATAGTCCAATAGGTTTATTTGGAAGCACTAGCTTTTGGATGTAACTGAAATTATACATTGAAAAATACCTTGATTGTTGAGTCTCTTAACCAGCATCTCCAAATCATGACTAGAATAGTTAGGTTCTTGTTTTTGACTGGTGCAGACTCAAAGGGCCTTTTTCTGCATTGTAAACCTCTGTGATTCTATCACCATATGATAAACATACCTAAACATACAGAGACATAGTCAGATGCACACAAACAGACACACATGTACAGAAATATAAACACACAGACAGACATGAGTCAAAGAATGTGGTGCTGGAAAAGCACAGCAGGTCAGGCAGCATCCAAGGAGCAGGAGAATCAACATTTCGGGCATAAGCTCTTCATCAGGGATGAGGAGGCTGAGAGATAAATGGGAGGGGGTGGGGCTTGGGGGAAGGTAGATAGGAATGCGATAGGTAGATGAAGGTGGGAGTGAAGGTGATAGGTCGGAGAGTGGAACGGTTATCTGGGAAGGAAGATGGACAGGCAGGACAGTTCAAGAGGGCGGTGCTGAGTTGGAAGGTTGGATCTGGGATAAGGTGGGGGGAGGGGAATTGATGAAAGTGGTGAAATTCACATTGATCCCATGGGGTTGGAGGGTCCCAAGGCGGAAGATGAGGCATTCTTTCTCCAGGTGTCGGGTGGCTAGAGTTTGGCAGTGGAGGAGGCCCAGGAAATGCACGTCCTTGGCGGAGTGGCAGGGGGAGTTAAAGTGTTCGGCCGCAGGGCGGTGGGGTTGTTTAATGCATGTGGCCCAGAGATGTTCTCTGAAATGTTCTGCAAGTTGGCGTCCTGACTCCACAATGTAGAGGAGACCACATCAAGAGCAACGGACACAGTAGACGACATGTGTAGAAGTGCAGGTAAATCTCTGTCAGGTGTGGAAGGATCCTTTGGGGCCTTAGACAAAGGTGAGAATGGAGGTGTGGGTGCAGGTTTTGTGTTTCTTGCCGTGACAGGGGAAGGTGCTTGGAATGGAGGGTGGGTAGGTGGGGGGTGTGGACCTAACAAGGGAGTCATGGAGGGAATGGTTTCTGCGGAATGCAGCTGGGGTGGGGAGGGAAATATATCTCTGGTGGTAGGGTCTGTTTGTAACTGGTGGAAATGGCAGAGGATGCTGCGATGTATCCAGAGGTTGGTGTACACATCCATCCACCGTGATAAAGGCTTCCAAGCCCTCCATTTCTTCCTCTCCCACCGACCCAATCAGTACCCTTCCACTGACACACTCATCTGATTGGCTGAACCGGTCCTCACCCTCAACAATTTTTCCTTCAAATCCTCCAATTTCTTCCTGACCAAAGAGGTAGTCATGGGCACCCACATGGGCCCCAGCTATGCCTGCCTCTTCGTCTAGTACATGGAACAGTCTAATTTCCGCAGCTACACCGGCACCATTCCCCACCTTTTCCTCCGTTACATCGAAGACTATATTAGTGCCACCTCGTGCTCCCATGCAGAGGTTGAACAGTTCATCAACTTCACGAACACCTTCCAACCCGACCTCAAGTTCACCTGGAACATCTTGGACACCTCTCTATCTCCATTTCCAGCAACTGACTCAACACAGACATCTACTACAAACCCACTAACTCCCACAGCTACCTGGACTACACCTCCTCCCACCCTGCCTCCTGTAATAACGCTATCCCTCATTCCCAAATGCTTTGTCTCCACTGCATCTGCTCCCATGAGGACTACTTCCACCATAGAACATCCCAGATGGCCTCCTTCTTCAAAGACTGCAATTTCCCCTCATACATGGTCAACAATGCCCTCCAGTGCATCTCCTCCTCTTCCCACACCTCTGCCCTTGAACCCCACCCCTCCAATCATAACAAGGGCAGAACCCCCCCTGGTCCTCACCTTCCACCCCGCCAACCTTCGGATACATCATCCTCTGCCAGTTCCACTACCTATAAACAGATCCCACAACGAGAGATATAGTTTCCTCCCCACCCCTGTCTGTGTTCCGGAGAGACCATTTCCTCTGCGACTCCCTTGTTAGGTCCACGTCCCCACCAACCCACTCTCCACTCCCTGCACCTTCCTCTGCCACTGCATTGTTGGAGTCTATTGTTGGAAAACCCCATCTGGTTCACTAATGTCCTTTAGGGGAGGAAACTGCTATCTTTGTCTGGACCAAATGTGACTCCATACCCATAGTTAAGTTGACTCTTAACTGCCTTTTGGGATGGGCAATAAGTGCTGACTTAGCCAGCAATGCCCTTAACCTTATGAATTTTGTTAAAAACGTATAGACATGCACATACACATACACAGACATGGACAGATAACACATACGTGTAGAGATAAGAACAAACAGATACGGGGACGTGGCAAATAGACACATATATGCAGAGATAAATATAAACAGACACGCATGCAGAGAATGGGCAGTTAGACATACACACATATGTACAGGGATTCAAACAGACAGACACATGCACATGCACACAGCAATACAAACAAACAGACATACACATGCAGAGAATCAGACAGACACATATACACAGAAAACGTAATGGCAAATTTGAATGAATAACATGAACTGGGATTTGAACTTGTTGGCATTTTATCAAGTCCTGACGCTGGAACTCTATTTTAAGAGAAACAGTGATGTGTGGCACGTTTTTCTTAATTTATGGAGGTTGAAATTTTCGGTCATAGAGTCATAGAGAGTCATAGAGATATACAGCATGGAAACAGACCCTTCGGTCCAACCCATCCATGCTGACCAGATATCCTAACCCAATCTGGTCCACTGCCAGCACCCAGCCCATATCCCTCCAAACCCTTCCTATTCATATACCCATCCAAATGCCTCTTAAATGTTGCAATTGTACCAGCCTCCACCACTTCCTCTGGCAACTCATTCCATACATGTACCACCTCTATGTGAAAAAGTTGCCCCTTAGGTCTCTTTTATATCTTTCCCCTCTCACCATAAACCTATGCCCTCTAGTACTGGACTCCCCAACCCCAGGGAAAAGACTTTGCCTGTTTACTCTATCCATGCCCCTCATCATTTTGTAAACCTCTATAAGGTCACCCCTCTGCCTCCAATGTTCCAGGGAAAACAGTCCCAGCCTGTTCAGCCTCTCCCTATAGCTCAAATCCTCCAACCCTGGCAACATGCTTGTAAATCTTTTCTGAACCCTTTCAAGTTTCACAACATCCTTCCGATAGGAAGGAGACCAGAATTGCATGGAATATTCCAAATGGTGGCACAGTGGTTAGCACTGCTGCCTCACAGCGCCAGAGACCCGGGTTCAATTCCCACCTCAGGCGACTGACTGTGTGGAGTTTGCACATTCTCCCCGTGTCTGCGTGGGTTTCCTCCGGGTGCTCCGGTTTCCTCCCACAGTCACAACAATGTGCGGGTCAGGTGAATTGGCCATGCTAAATTGCCCGTAGTGTTAGATAAGGAGTAAATGTAGGGGTATGGGTGGGTTGCGCTTCGGCGGGTCGGTGTGGACTTGTTGGGCCGAAGGGCCTGTTTCCACACTGTAAGTAATCTAATCTAATCTAATCTAATCAAACGTGGCCTAACCAATGTCCTGTACAGCCGCAACATGACCTCCCAAATCCTGTACTCAATACTCTGACCAATAAAGGAAAGCATACCAAACGCCTTCTTCACTATCCTATCTACCTGCGACTCCACTTTCAAGGAGCTATGAACCTGCACTCCAAGGTCTCTTTGTTCAGCAACACTCCAAAGGACCTTACCATTAAGTGTATAAGTCCTGCTAAGATTTGCTTTCCCAAAATGCAGCACCTCGCATTTATCTAAATTAAACTCCATCTGCCACTTCTCAACCCATTGGCCCATCTGTTCAAGATCCTGTTGTAATTTGAGGTAACCCTCTTCGCTGTACACTACACCTCGAATTTTCGTGTCATCTGCAAACTTACTAACTATACCTCTTATGCTCACATCCAAATCATTTATGTAAATGATAAAAAGTAGTGGACCCAGTACCAATCCTTGTGGCACTCCACTGGTCACAGGCCTCCAGTCTGAAAAACAACCCTCCACCATCATCCTCTGTCTTCTACCTTTGAGCTAGTTCTGTATCCAAATGGCTAGTTCTCCCTGTATTCCGTGAGATCTAATCTTGCTATTCAGTCTCCCATGGGGAACCTTGTCGAACGCCTTACTGAAGTCCATATAGATCACATCTACCGCTCTGCCCTCATCAATCCTCTTTGTTACTTCTTCAAAAAATCTCAATCAGCTTAGTGAGACATGATTTCCCATGCACAAAGCCATGTTGACTATCCCTAATCAGACCTTGCCTTTCCAAGTATACACACACCCTGTCCCTCAGGATTCCCTCCAACAACGTCAGGCTCACTGGTCTATAGTTTCCTGGCTTGTCCTTACCACCCTTCTTAAACAGTGGCACCACGTTAGCCAACCTCCAGTCTTCTGGCACCTCACCTGTGACTATCAATGATACAAATATCTCAGTAAGAGGCCCAGCAATCACTTCTCTAGCTTCCCACAAAGTTCTAGGGTACACCTAATCAAGTCCTGCGGATTTATCCACCTTTACCTGTTCCAAAACATCCAGCATTCCTCCTCTGTAATCTGGACATTTTGCAAGGTGTCACCATCTATTTCCCTACAGTCTATATCTTCCATATCCTTTTCCACAGTAAATACTAATGCAAAAGACTCGTTTAGTTTCTCCCTCATTTTCACACAAAGGCCGCCTAGCTGATCTTTGAGGGGCCCTATTCTCTCCCTAGTTACCCTTTTGTCCTTAATGTAGTTGTAAAATCTCTTTGGATTTTCCTCAATTCTATTTGCCAAAGCTATCTCAAATCCCCTTTCTGCCCTCCTGATTTCCCTCTTAAGTATATTCCTACTTCCTTTATACTCTTCTAAGGATTCACTCGGTCTATCCTGTATATACCTTACATATGCTTCCTTCTTTTTCTAAACTAAACCCTCAATTTCTTTAGCTGAAAATGTGTTGCTGGAAAAGCGCAGCAGGTCAGGCAGCATCCAAGGAGCAGGAGAATCGACGTTTCGGACATGAGCCCTTCTTCAGGATGCTGCCTGAACTGCTGCGCTTTTCCAGCAACACATTTTCAGCTCTGATCTCCAGCATCTGCAGTCCTCACTTTCTCCTCAATTTCTTTAGTCATCCAGCATTCCCTATACCTACCAGCAGTTCCTTTAACCCAAAAAGGAATATACTTTCTCTGGATTCTCGTTATCTAATTTCTGAAGGCTTCCCATTTTCCAGCCATCCCTTTACCTGCCAACATCTGTCCCCAATCAGCTTTTGAAAGTTCTTGCCTAATACCTTTCTCCAATTTAGAACTTCAACTTTTAGATTGGGTCTATCCTTTTCCATCATTATTTTAAATCTAATGGAATGTGGTTGCTGGCCCCAAAGTGCTCTCCCACTGATACCTCAGTCACCTGCCCTGCCTTATTTCCCAAGAGTAGGTCAAGGTTTGCATATTCTCTAGTAGGTACATCCACATACCGAATCAGAAAATTGTCTTGTACACACTTAACAAACTCCTCCCCATCTAAACCCTTAACACTACGGCAGTCCCAGTCTATGTTTGGAAAGTTCAATGACTCATTGTGCTCTCCATATATATTGTATGCAAAACTGACTTTTTTTTTCATGTGAATGCTATTTGTAGAGACTGTTGTCAGGGCAAAACTTCGCATTCATAACCCTTTTGTTGTCCGTAGTCATGGCAATCATTTGTCACCATAGCAGACTGTATTGAACCAAAATTAGATCATTTTTCCTGAAGTGTTTTTAACTTGGTGATTCATTTGGAATTTTTATATGAAATTGTTCTTGGGATGTAGGTGGCATTCTTGACAAGGCTGGTGCTTAATGCCCATCCCTAGTGTTGGGCCTTCTTCTTGAGCCACAAATAACATTTTCAGTACAAACGAGTGACTTGCTGCATCTTGGTCTTCTATAATGTGTATATGACTGAGTTAAGTTTGTCTTATTGCATGTATGGGTGGTTGGAACACAAATGGTTATGGCATAGACAAAGGATTAGTAAATTATTTGTATTTATAAAGTTTCTTTCATTTCACGCTGCTAGCAGTTGTCTATGGGAAGCCGTTGAGTGGGGAAATGTAGAGGTGACAACATTAGTGCCAGCCAGCACGACAAGTTACCAGGAAGTACTGAAGATTCAATTAAATAAAACTATTTTTTATCATTATTCAGTACAACAGTGCTGTGTTTAAATTTGATTGGGAGCTCCTAGTAATTGGAAAGAGCTGTGTTGATGGTGTTTGTAGGAAAATTTCTCCCAGTGACCTTGCCAACATTTATCCCTCAACAAAATTGTAAAAATAATCTCGTTGTTTATTTTGATACTGTTTGTGTGATCTTGCTGAACATAAATTGACTGCAGTATTTTCTCACTTTACAATGGTAACTACACTTCAGCAATACTTCAATGACTTTCAATCAGCTTGGAATATCCTTGAGGGCATGAAAAGCACTATGTATAAAAAATGTCTTCATTTTTTCCTTCATTAAGATACATTTTCTTTTCTTTGTCGTGTCCAGCAAAGATGTAGATAGGCCAAGATAGGTGAATTGTGTCTTTTAGAGCTATTTGACATTTCCAAACATAATTGCAATTTTTTTTGAAATTACTAATTTGCTTGAATAGCTTTTTACTTTTTGATCTTTTCTTTTAACATTTGCCAACAGGAAGTTGCAGAACGTTTGAAGGACATTCTGGACAAAGTGAATTTTGCTTTGAGTCACGCAAGATTTGACCACCAACAAGTGCCCAAAATCACCTTCACCCCTGAAAAAAAGGAAAGGGAATGGTTGATCGATACAATCGCTGAATTTGCAACTGGCAACAGCACCAAAGAGGAAATCTTAAAGTTTATTCTACAATGGCTATCAGACAGCAGTATGCAGTTTATTATAAAGTAGTTGATCTTCAGTGGCGTTATGTATTGAATGGGGCAAATTGTAATCTAACTCACCCATTTTGAGAAGCAGAGAAGTGCAGTTGTTTGAAGTATAAGACTTTCTGTGACGGTACAAGCTGAGGAGCTGGGTGATGTAAAAACAAGATATTTCAGCACTCCAGCTGGTGGGAGGGTGTAATTACAGTGATTAATTAAAAACACACATTCATTATAAATGTAGACATCGGGAATTTATGATAGGAAAGGTTGTCATAAAAGTTTAACAAAAAATGATGAGGAAGTAGAGTTTGGGCATAGGACATATGCATAAATCTTAGATTTTTTGGTATTATTAAAATTGGTGTATTGAATATAGAATAGTAGGAACTTAATAATTTGCATGTCCTAATGGCAATGTAAGCAAGGAAAGAGGATTTCCAGGTCATCCCATCAACCAGGATCCCATTAAACCATTTATTATATTCTCCATTACAATTCCCTTGCTTTGTGCTGGATATGGGCCAGGTAAAGTTTTGATTCAAACACTTCACCAGTGAGTATTTATGACACAAGGTGACAGACTAAAGAACAAGGCAACACTCAATATAAGTATGTTATCCAGTAGGTAAAGACACTGTTTTTGTACAATATACAAGCTAATATGAAACAGGTTTCATTCCAGGCCTGTGTGCGTGTGTCTCACAGCATTTGTAGCACCAAGACTGGATTACTTATGAAGGCTAATCAGCCAGTGTCCTGTTGCTACTCAGCAGCTCTTGATGGAATATATTCATATATGCATATCCAGTAAGAACAGCATCATAACTGAGTGGCTGAATATGATTGATTGTCAAAAAGCAGACTGATTTTAGGAAAATACTAATTTAACAAGAAGGACACATTGAATGTAGGGTTGTTTGGCATTGGTGAAAAGGTCAGAGTTTGTTGTCCATCCCAAATTGTCCTTGAAATGGGTGGCTTACTGGGCTGTTTCAGAAGGCAGTTAAGAGCCAACCATGTCGTGGATCTGGAGTCATAAGTAGGCCAGACCAGGTAATGGCAGCAAACCTCCTTTCCTAAAGGGCATGAGTGAAATGGGTGGATTTTTACAGTAGTTTCATGGTCACCGTTACTCAGGCTCATTTTATAATTCTAGATTTTAACAATTGAATTTAAATTCCAGCAGCTGTGGGTGGATTTGAACCCATATCCCCAGATCAGTGGTTTGGGTCTCTCGATTACAAGTCCAATCGCACTATCACTATACTAACACCTCTAATATTCCGATGTTTTTCATTAAACCACATATTAGAACAATTCACGTTTTAGGCATGCACCTAATTAGAGTCAGCTGTAGGTTCCAAGGAAAGTTGTTGACTGTAGAAGTATTTGTAGGCCTAGTTTTAAGAATTATTCTCTCATGTTTATTAAATGGATCTTCATGATTTTATATTTGCGATATAACCCAACCACATTGCAACAACTCGTCGAGATGTGAAAGGACTGCAGAGTAAGACTTGTATTTAATTTATAATTCAACAATTGTATCAAAGCCAAATCTTTTCACATGAACAGAATTGGAAATGCATCTTTAGATGTTCCACACATAAAGCATTTGATGATTAATATATGTTTATTGACATTTGCCAGGGACTGGAATGATGCCTTCAAGTGTGCAGTGTTGGATGAAATCAGCCCTTACAAATACCCAAAATGTGTTTCAAAAAGTTTGACAATATACTTAAAGGGGTTTAAAACTTTCGATTAAGCATTTTGGTATAGGTTCACATTACTACTGTGTACATTAACATTGATTAATCAGTCAGAACAATTTCTCACTTTAAGTGATATTTTACTGAACCAATACTGGGTCCTGAGTGTTCTAATAATAGGATGCTAGCATGGAGTCAGGCATTTTGCCCTAATACCCACTGATTTCATCCACTTTGAATCTAAAATTATAATCTAAAGGTGAAAAGCTAGGAACAATTGAGTTCCATTTAATAATTCTTAAAAGTAGGCCTACGAATCAATGGCCAGATATATAGATCATTAAAATGTCGTAAACAGGTGCTTTATTTAATCAGCAAAGCTAATAGAATACTGATTTTCATATCAAGAAATCCAAGTACAACAGACTAGAGGTCTCAGTTCAGCAACAAAAGCCCTATTTAGATCACACCAGTGAGTAGTTCTTGATAGGACACCTTAGGATACTGGCCTTGGGGGGAGTGCTGCATGGATCTACTGAAATGATACCTGGCTGTGTTAAATTACAAGGAGAGATTACATAAACTAAGATAGTCTTCCCTGGAATTTCAAAGGTTAAGGGGTGATTTAATCAGAGTTTTTCAAAATATTAAGGGGAATAGACTGGGTCGAGAGAAACTAGTTCCACTGGTTGGGGAGTCAAGAACTAGGGACCACAGTCTAAAAAATTGAGCAAGACCTGTCAGGTGTGAAATTCAGAAACACACCTATACAGAAAGGGTGGTTAAAGTTTTGAACACTCCACCACAAAAAACAATTGATACTGGAACAATTGTTCATCTTAAATCAGAGATTGATAGATATTTGCAAACCCAAAGTCTTCAGAAATATGGGACAAATGTGGGTATATGGAGTTAGGTTGCAGATAGCATGATTTCACTGCACAGGGAACTGACTGGAGAGACTGAATGACTTCCTGCTGTTCCGAAATGAGTAATTTTTAACGGCATGCTGATCAAAAACGTTTGGATGAGGGTGAAATCTCATTAGAAAGAAAGTGTCTGCAGAACCAGCATGGTTTTGTCAAAGGAACATTGTGTTTAGCTTACTTATTGGAGCTTTTTGAAGAAGTAACTTGTGCTGTAGATAAAGGGGGTCCAGTGAATGTATTGTATTAGATTTCCAGAAGGTATGTCATAATCAAAAGTTGTTATGGAAAATAAAAGCTCACGGTGTAGGGGTAACATATTGGCTTGGATAGAAGGTTGGTGGGCTAACAGGAGGCAGAGAGTAGGAATAAATGAGTCTTTTTCAAGGTGGCAAGGTATCACAAGTAACATATTGGCTTGGATAGAAGGTTGGTGGGCTAACAGGAGGCAGAGAGTAGGAATAAATGAGTCTTTTTCAAGGTGGCAAGGTATCACAAGTGATGTACCACAGAAGTTGGTGCTGGGCATCAACTCTTTACATTTTCATACAATTATAACATTTAGAAGACATCTGGATGGGTATATGAACAGGAAGGGTTTGGAAGGATGTGGGCCTAGTGCTGGCAAATGGAACTAGATTAGGTTCGAATATCTGGTCAGCATGGACAAGTTGGACCGAAGGGGTCTGTTTCTGTGCTGTCCATCTCTATGACTCTATAAATGATTTGGATGAAGGGATGAAAGCTACAATAACTAAATTTGTTGATGACACAAAGGTTGGTACCAAAGTGAGTGTGAAGAGGACAAAAAACCTACAAAGGGATATAGATAAGTGAATGGGCAAAGATCTGGCAAATGGAGTGCATTGTCGGAAAATGTGAAATTGTCTGTTTTTGGCAGAGAGAATAAAGAAGCATGTTATTGAAATGGTGAGAGGTTGTGGAGCTCTGAGATGCAGAGAGATTTGGGTATCCTAGTGCATGAATCGCGGAACGTTAGTCCTTAGGTACAGCAAGTACTCAGGAAAGCTAATTGAATGTTATATTTTATTGTGAGGGAAATTGAATGCGGATTTAAACTCGAGGCAGACTGGGAATGCAGCAAAAAGGAAGGATAACTTCGGACATCTTATGACTTCCAATATCTCTAATGATAAAGTTAGCATGAAGGCACTTTACCTGAATGCTCGTAGCATTCGTAACAAAGCAGATGAACTAATGGCACAGATCATAGTGAATGATTATGATGTGATAGGCATCACAGAGACGTGGTTGCAGGGGGGTCAGGACTGGCAGTTAAACCTCCAAGGATTTTCAACTTATCAAAAAGACAGGGAGGTGGGCAGAGGGGGTGGGGTTACCTTGTTAGTTAAGAACAAAATTAAATCTATGGCACTGAATGACATAGCGTCGGATGATGTAGAGTCTGTGTGGGTGGAATTGAGGAACCACAAAGACAAAAAAACCATAATGGGGGTTATGTACAGACCTCCTAACAGTGGTCAGGACCAGGGGCGCAACATGTACGGGAAATAGAGAAGGCATGTCAGAAAGGCAAGGTCACGGTGATCATGGGGGACTTCAATATGCAGGTGGATTGGGTAAATAATGTTGCCAGTGAATCCAAAGAAAGGGAATTCGTGGAATGCTTACAGGATGGCTTTTTGGAACAGCTTGTCATGGAGCCCACAAGGGAGCAGGCTATTCTGGACCTAGTGATATGTAATGAACCAGACTTTATAAAAGATCTTAAAGTAAGGGAACACTTAGGAAGCAGCGATCATAATATGGTAGAGTTCAGTCTGCAGTTTGAAAGAGAGAAGGCAAAATCGGATGTAATGGTGTTACAGTTAAATAAAGGTAATTATGAGGGCATGAGAGAGGAACTGTCAAAAATAGACTGGAAGCAGAGACTAGTGGGGAAGACAGTAGAGCAAAAGTGGCAGGAGTTTGTGGGTATAATTGAGGACACTGTTCATCCCTAAGAAAAGAAAGATTATCCGGGGAGGGATTAGACAGCCATGGCTGACAAAGGAAGTCAGGAAATGTATTAAAGAAAAAGAGAGATCATATAAAGTGGCCAAGAACAGTGGGAAATCAGAAGATTGGGAAGGCTACAAAAACAAACAGAGGATAACAAAGAGAGAAATAAGGAAGGAGAGGATCAAATATGAAGGTAGGCTAGCCAGTAATATTAGAAATGATAGTAAAAGTTTCTTTCAGTACATAAGAAACAAACGACAGGCAAAAGTAGATATTGGGCCACTTCAAACTGATGCTGGAAGCCTAGTGATGGGAGATAAGGAAATAGCAGGACTATTTTGCGTCAGTCTTCACAGTGGAAGACATGAGTAATATCCCAACAATTAAAGTGAGTCAGGGGGCTGAGTTGAGTATGGTTGCCATTACAAAAGAGAAAGTGCTAGAAAAGCTAAAAGGTCTTAAAATTGATAAATCTCCTGGCCCCGATGGGATACATCCTAGAGTTCTGAGAGAGGTGGCTGAGGAAATAGCGGAGGCATTGGTTGAGATCTTTCAAAAGTCACTGGAGTCAGGGAAAGTCCCGGATGATTGGAAGATCACTGTTGTAACCCCCTTGTTCAAGAAAGGATCAAGACAAAAGATGGAAAATTATAGGCCAATTAGCCTAACCTCGGTTGTTGGTAAAATTCTAGAATCCATCATTAAGGATGAGGTTTCCAAATTCTTGAAAGAGCAGAGTCTGATTAGAACAAGTCAACATGGATTTAGTAAGGGGAGGTCGTGTCTGACAAACCTGTTGGAATTCTTTGAAGAGGTGACAAGTAGGTTAGACCAGGGAAACTCAGTGGATGTGGTCTATCTAGACTTCCAAAAGGCCTTTGATAAGGTGCCACATGGGAGGCTGCTGAGCAAGGTGAGGGCCCATGGTGTTCAAGGTGAGCTACTGGTATGGATTGAGGATTGGCTGTCTGACAGAAGGCAGAGAATTGGGATAAAAGGTTCTTTTTCGGAATGGCAGCCGGTGACAAGCGATGTCCTGCAGGGTTCAGTGTTGGGGCCGTAGTTGTCCTCATTATATATTAATGATCTGGATGAAGGGACAGGGCATTCTAGTGAAGTTTGCCAATGATACAAAGTTAGGTGGACAGGCAGGTAGTACTGAGGAAGTGGGTAGGCTGCAGAAGAATCTAGACAGTTTGGGAGAGTGGTCCAGGAAATGGCTGATGGAATTCAATGTGAGCAAATGCGAGGTCTTGCACTTTGGAAAAAAGAATAAAAGCATAGACTACTTTCTAAACGGTGAGAAAATTCGTAAAGCCAAAGTACAAAGGGATCTGGGAGTGCTAGTCGAGAATTCTCTAAAGGTAAACATGCAGGTTGAGTCCGTGATTAAGGAAGCAAATGCAATGTTGGCATTTATCTCAAGAGGGTTGAAATATAAAAGCACCGTTGTGCTACTGAGACTTTATAAAGCTCTGGTTAGGCCCCATTTGGAGTACTGTGTCCAGTTTTGGTCCCCACACCTCAGGAAGGACATACTGGCACTGGAATGTGTCCAGCGGAGATTCACACGGATGATTCCTGGAATGGTTGGTCTAACATACGCAGAACGGCTGAGGATCCTGGGATTGTATTCATTGGAGTTTAGAAGATTAAGGGGAGATTTAATAGAAACTTACAAGATAATACATGGCTTGGAAAGGGTGGACGCTAGGAAATTGTTTACGTTAGGCGAGGAGACTAGGACCCATGGACACAGCCTTAGAATTAGAGGGGGTCAATTCAGAACAGAAATGCAGAGACATTTCTTCAGCCAGAGAGTGGGTGGGCCTGTGGAATTCATTGCCGCAGTGTGCAGTGGAGGCCGGGACGCTAAATGTCTTCAAGGCAGAGATTGATAAATTCTTGATGTCACGAGGAATTAAGGGCTACGCGGAGAATGCTGGTAAGTGGAGTTGAAATGCCCATCAGCCATGATTGAATGGCAGAGTTAACTCGATGGGCCTAATGGCCTTACTTCCACTCCTATGTCTTATGGTCTAACAATAGGGAGGTTATGTTTCAGTTATACAGGGCAATGGTGAGCCTGCGTTTGGAGTACTGTGTAAGTACTGGTCATCATATTTACAAAAATATGTTAAAGCATGGGAGGTAATTCAGAGTAGAGTCAGAGGTGCCCTAATTGAAACATATAGTAAAACTTGACTGGATGTTTGTGGAGAAGGATGTTTCCTCTTGTGGGAGAATCTAGAAGGGGTCATAGTTTAAAAATAGCAGGGGGGTGTGCCCATTTATAAGAGATGAAGAAAACCTTTTCTCTGAGGGTTGTGAGTCTTTGTAATGCCCTGGAAAGGCAGTGGTTGCAGAATTGTTAAATATTTTTAAGGCAGAGCTAGATAGATTCTTGATTACCAAGATGAAAGATTATCAGGGGAATACAGGAATGGAGAGTTGAGCCAGGTGGCCTACTCTTGTTCCTTGTTTGTATGTTTATAATTGTGAAATGTCTTCCCCAACCTCAGGACATCTCAGGACATTAAAAGAAGTACTTTTAAATTGTAGTCACTATTTTCACAAAGCAGGTAGAGCAGGCAGTTTACCCAGAAAGCTTTCATAGACCCTAATTAAGTAAATAATCAAAACATCTTTTTTAAAGATGTTGGTTTAAGGGATAAATATTAACCAGAAGTGAAAAGAATTGCAGGTTGTGATCCCAAGATAAAGCTGGACAGTACAGCACTTTCTTGTAATAAAACAGATTTTGACTTAGTCAGTTATTCAGTATCCCTAATCATGATTTGAAATCGTGTGAGCCAGCCCCTGAGGTTGATGTGTTTGATGGGATAGTGTAGTGTGAGCTTTACTCTGTATCTAACCCCGTGCTGTATCTGTCCTGGGTTTTTACTGGAGTAATGTCGAGAGAGCTGTAGTCTATTTAACCCTGTGCTGTATCAGCTTTTGGAGTGTTTGATGAGACAGTGTAGCAGGAGTGTTAGTCTGTATTTAACCTTGAGAGTGTTCAATTCTGACAATGCTCTCTGCTTAAGATGGAAAGTATTTCACAGATTAGCATTAACTTCTCAATCTTGATGAACACAAAACAAATGCACGAGAGTAATCTGTTTCAATAAAATTTACAAGCGTGATTTTATGTTATACACGTATTTTGCAGATCAAACATTAATTGATGAAGAAGATATCGAGGAGGATAGAGAGATAGAGAAAATGTCGGCTGAATGGATAGAGGAAGTTAATATGAAAGTGCAATCAAGCCTGGCTTCTTCCCAAGAGTGTATAGAAAATCTCCATAAAATATCAAAAACTCTGTTTAGCCTCCAACATGAACGTATAAAGCCAAAGTCAGCAGGTACATTTACAAAAGTATTAGAGTTTGGCATATGTCCTAATGTCCAAATTTAAAGGAGACAAAGCTGTTATCTGGGCATGCAGCTTCCTGTGCTTCATGAGCTACTGTTGATGAAGCTTGCTACCACCACCCTCTTTTAAGTGTAGGGAACTACAAGACCTGCTTGGTTCAGTCTGGTCAAGGAAAACCACTTCCTGCTCTAACTAGAAGAGTCTCTTGTAGTTAACGAGATATAGAGTCATAGAGATGTACAGCACGGAAACAGACCCTTCAGTCCAACTCATCCATGTGAACCAGATATCCCAACCCAATCTAGTCCTACCTGCCAGCACCCGGCCCATATCCCTCCAAACCCTTCCTATTCGTATACCCATCCAGATGCCTTTTAAGTGTTCCAATTTTACTAGCCTCCACCATTGCCTCTGGCAGCTCATTCCGTACACGTACCACCCTCTGTGTGAAAAAGTTGTCCCTTAGGTCTCTTTTAAATCTTTCCCCTCTCACCCTAAACCTATGCACTGTAGTTCTGGACTCCCCCGCCCCAGGGAAGAGACTTTGTCTATTTATCCTATCCATGCCCCTTATAATTTTATAAACCTCTGTAAGGTCACCCCTCAGCCTCTGATGCTATCTTGGGAACTAGTCACTAGTTACGTTAATATAAAAATTAGTACCAGGAATTTGAAGAGGAGCAGATATTAGGCCACACTGCTTCAAGATCTTAAACAATTCTTCCCACATATCCATATGACAATTATAGCAAGTGGTGCTGATGGCATTCTTCAGTATAAACCCTGTTGGATCCTTTTGGACCCATACCAACATTGCCCTGCCCCCAAAGCTTTTTTTTCTCTTTTAACGTCACACATTTGTGAATATAATTACATTTACCACAACCCCATTGCCCCAGATTTCTGAGTTTACACATTAAAGTTTTGAATGTTTTGCTGTTCTTCTGGAATGAATTCTCTTTGAACTTGGAAGACTGGTCTTCCACCTAGCAAACTACCATTGTGTTTGAATCTCTTTCTTGACAGTCTGAAGGTCCCATGATCTGGAGGAACTTTAATATTGCTTGCTGAAAAGTAATTCCTTCTTTTCAGTATCTTGAGTCTATGAAATTGGCCATTCCCTCCTCGCAGTATTATATCTTGAATCATTGGACATTCCTTCTTGGTGGTAGATTCCATGGAGTTGTATACACCACATTTTCAAACTGTATCTGCAGAGTTTGTTCTTAATCCACCTGTAGTTTTGTGCTGAAGCATGTAAACATTTTTACTTCAACATGTTGATTGGTTTGGACTTTCTCTTTCACCTCATTATTGGTTCTAGCTTGGCATGGTCTCTATCACATTTACTGAGGATTCTTTCTAAGAAGATCAGGAAGTCAAATACTGTGCATGAACATGTCTCTTCTGAGTCACCTCAGCATCTAACACCAGTCTTGAATCTAACATTGTTATTTGTTCACCAAGTTTTGTTTCACTCTGAGTTAATCGATCAGTTATAGATTTGTCAATTGGCTGAAGTAGGGTATGCTGTTCATTGGCATCTCATTGCTTGTTCTTCATCACAAATCTTGCTGGCTCTTGTAGTCTGAGTACTCTTCAGTGTTGATAGTAATGGAAAACATTTCTGCCAATCTGGTGCATTCACACATTGCCACAGTCGAAAACAAATTTCTGAAGCCATTTTAACTAATCTCAGTGAATTCTTCTTTTGTTTGAGTTCTGCAGGGAGCCCCATTAAGTCCTCAATCAGCTGTTTGCTCTGACCAGCTGTTCATTGACCGGCTATTCCTTCAACTTCATGTAGCTCAACTATTAACACCAGGTCAGACGTGCCTTCCAACTTGAGTGCGAATTCTTGATTATTAAGTAAAGATAGATCTTCTACTGGTTGTCATCTCCTATATCAGAGAGTTCCTTGCAGGTTACAGTTGTAGATAGTGCTTTCCTACCATGGCTCACTATCTGATAACGTAGTGGGACGTTTCGTTATGTCTAACTTGCAATTTCTGACCATTGATAAAGATTAGCTTGTCAAAATCTATGGTCTGAATTACCTATTTCGCCTAAGAACACTTTAAGTTTTTCTTCTGTTGTAGATTGTATTACCTCATTAACCTTTTTGTGTAGCTAGCTGTCTTACTTCTTGCTTTTTTGAACCTGTGTTCTGAACCTACTTGTGTACATTTTCTGAAAAAAACTATTGTGCGACAGAAAAAGCATTTGCTTTTAATAGCTGAGCACTGTCTCTGCCTGTAAGATTTCTTTGCTGTACAATGCTGAGAATATCTCGTGCCTGTCCTACCCACTGTACTGGTTTCTCACATGCGTCGTTTGTGATTTTGTACCTTAAGAATTGAGTGGACTCGGATCTCCTGGGCTAAGGGAGATGTTAGAATTGATCTGTGTTGTTTCTGGACTTCTGTTCATGCACCATCAGAATGGTTTTCTCTCGAGTCAGGGCTTCTTTCAACTACCTGGAATCAATATAGACCAGCTCATGTAAGCACAACAGACATACTTCCCTAAAGAACATTAGGGTAGTGGTTATTAGGTTAGCTTTTAATTCTAGATTTTATTGAAATCAAGTTTCACTGTTTACCATCGTAGGATTTGAACCCACATCTCCAGTACTTCAGTGTGGCCCCTGGATTATTAATCCAATGCCACCCTCTATACCTCATAACCATAGAGCATAGCATCATTGGAACTTTAAGAACTCGTTGCCTAGTGTTTGGCGTCAATGCAGGAGACTGTCACAGATGTGTACATGAACCTGACTAAACCTAAACTCCCTGGGAAGAGTCTCCTGCACTGTAGCTTCATTCAATTGAAGACCATTTGCCTCGAGGCTATCCTACTGAAGAATGTTTAGATCAGCCTGCCACTAGTTCATAACAAGTGACGTTTAGGACTTTACAGGATGAAAATAGGAAGAGAAGTTTCAGGAACCACGACATGCACAATCATGACAATCAAGCCAGTTCTCTCTCTGCTCAGCTTCAAGCTTTTTTACTGAAAACTTTCAAGGAGCTAATCTCAGACACGTGACTGATGTCATGGTAAATGTGCATAATACCCTATACAGGACACAGTAAAGAATCCATTTCAGATGTGTTGTCTACATATTGTTACACCGTTGCTGGTAACTGAGAGACCAATCTACAAGAGGCAGCTTCTGCCATCAGTGCTGGAGATGAAACAATGGTAATATAATAATTGCCTGTGAGTATTAGACCTCCTTCCTCTTGATCCTCTAGTTCAATAATTTTGTTGATAAGGATGGAACAGTTAATATGAAAGGATTGCCATGGTGGCTACACTTTTACGTAACAGCTGTTTTAGATTGTCACTTGATTTTGTTTAAAAGCTCGTGAAAATGGCTATTCTTTCACCTAGCGTAAGGAGAACAAAGTCAGATTAATAGGTTTACAGTCCTAGTGTGTTCAATATTGACCATGTACAAATCTAATATGTGGCTCAGGAGTAGCATCCTTGCCTCTGAGCCAGATCCCAGGACTTGATGGTCAAGCTGTGTTCATAACTTGGACAAACAGATTATCAACCTACAGATCCTTACAATAACACACCGCTGGTATGGTGAAAGTGGGAGAGATTCCTGGTCAGCCATGGAATGGAAAGGAAGTTGAAGTCTTTACTATCATTGTCTCAAAGTCTGTACTCCACTGTCCACAGCCCACAACATGCATGTAAAAGTGCAAGTTGCCACAGCAACTCTGCCTCGCTGAGTGATCTGTAACATAACAAACATAATATAACCTTTGACTGGACTCATTGTTAAATACTATTATGGATATATATTCTGTCGGTTTCATATTGATTTCATTTTTATGGAGGTGGATTGGTTACTGTCCTGGTTTAAGGCAAATCTTTAATGTGACAGTCCATAACATGGACATACTACATTCAAAATATGTCCTCCGTATCTGTGTATGGTTGGATTTCTGCTCGTTCTGTCCTCCACCAATAATCTGTACAGCAAGCATCAATAACTCGATATAAAAGCAGAAAAATGGTGGAAACAGGAGGTCAGGAATCATGTGTGGAGAGAGAAAACTGGGTTTATGTTTTGGACTGATAATCTTTTATGAATGTGACACTGACTGGAAGGTAACCACAAAAAAAATTCACATCTTGGCATGCTTAAGCTCTTAAATGCTATTACCGGATTTGTTCAACAAAACCAAATTGCTCCCCAAAGTAACTTTTGAAACACGGTCAAACTAACTTTTGGAATATGGTCAGAAATGAGCCCAGTAATACTAATGTACTAAATTACCTGACATTAATGGACAGAGTAATTGCCAAATATTTTTGTTTTCAAGCCGAATTCATATTCTCCATCTGTCATGGTAAAATTTATTTTCAAACTTTCTGAATTATTAGTTCAAGCTTCTGGACTACCAGTCCAGTAATATAACCATGATGCTTCTTTACCTGATTGCTTCTGTTACATGCTTTTCATGTCTCAAGATGCCTCAAAGTATGTTCCAACTGATGATTTCTTCCCAAAGTGTTGTCCATTTTATTATCGTCAAACTTGGCAGCCACTTGGTACACAAACTGCAAAAGGATAAATAGCTGGTCTGTTTGGTTGAGGGACAGATGGATTCCAGGAGGATAAATTCCCCTGCTCTTCGAAACTTTCTATATCCATCTGAATGAAGAGTTGGGGGCTCAGCTTAATGTTTCACTAAAAGGTAGCACTCTTACCACTACAGAAGTCTCTTAGTACTGACCTACTGTTATAAGATTTTGGGTTGTATTTTATACTTGTAACACCTGAATCCATATGTGGAGCAGGGCATTTGCTGGACTGGGGCCTGGCGCCGGTGGTCAGACCATGTGTTAAGCTGCTGCTATTTGAAATTCTTTATCGGACTGTAATGTCAATGCTTTAACTATGTTATAACTATCTTATTTTTTAGATATGAAGTAATGCTGCTACATTTCCTTTTATTCCTCTTTTGTGTTCGAGATTTGTACCTAGATATTTGTACCTAAAATGGCACCATTAGAGGCAACCATTGTAAAAAAAACCCTCACTGTACTCCTGTACTTCTGTGCTGGAGTACACATGACAATATTCTATTCAATTCTATTCTATAGCTATAGACTGAATTTGAGAGAGTCAATCTAAAGTTTACCAGTCCTGACTACTTACAAGACCCATTTCTGGTATAAATATGTTTTCACAAGTTTTACAGAATTTATTAAGTTATTATAACAAGTACAGAAGAAATGGCACTTAATAAAATCAGTGGTTTGTAGCCTATCAATATTAGGATGTCAGTTTGCAATGCTGGGTTGACTGAGCACCGTTCCGTTCTGTTGGCTGAAGTTTTCTTCTGTCTTTGATCTTCATTATTGCAGCGGACTGTGGAGGCCAGGTCACTGAGTGTCTCTAAGACAGAGATAGATAGCTTCTTGATTGGCGACAGAATCAAAGGTTACAGGGAAAAGGCAGAGACATAGTAGCCATGCAGAGCAGACCCCATGGGCTGAATGGCCTAAGTCTGCTCCTACGTCTTATGGTCTTACAGTTATGGTCTCTTTTCTTATGCATTGAACCACTGAAACCCAAGCCTTATTTACCCTTGCTAACCACTAACCTCCTGTGCTTGATCAAAGGCATCTTGTACTCTAATTGGTCTATTAGTGCATGAATAATGGTTCATGGTCAATCTTGGATTTACTAGGTAGGCTCTGTCCAATTTCTGATTGTATTCATTAAAAGTAACGGCCTTCTTATTGACATCACTTCCGACTGACTCCTCATTCATTCTTTACCGTAACAATCATTTCGTAAGAACTGGTCTTTCTACAACAGCTTCTCCCTCTCAGTTTGCTAATTCCATAGATCTTTCCCAAGATAAGATGGCAGCAGTGAACCAATTAATGCATTTGCTTCGAGAATGTAATATCATCTCCTAGTCAACATAAGTTTACATTAGCAATAACAACCGAAATTGCTGAAAAAGCTCAGCAGGTTTGGCAGCATCTGTAGAGAGAAATCAGAGTTAATGTTTCGGATCCAGTGACCCCTCCTCAGAACTGGAGCAGAAATGTTAACTCTGATTTCTCTCCACTGATGCTGGCAGACCTGCTGAGCTTTTCCAGCAATTTCAGTTTTTGTTTCTGATTTCCAGCATCCACAGTTGTTTTGGTTTTTAAGTTTGCATTAACTTGAGTTGTAAAACAGCAACCATAAATGCCCTTACTTTTAACCTGACCACATAGCTTCTTCACTGCAGAAGAGGTTTAACAACTAAGTATAGTTTAGCATAATTAAAAAGATATAATTTGATTCTCCACTTGCTTGATTAAGTCCTAATAAAAAATAACTCAATCCTACACTCTATCAGCTTAGATTAGGTGCTCAAGTCCTGAGTGGAGCTTGAATCCATGATCATCCAACTGAGGTGAGAACGCTTTCACTTAGCCAAGCTGGCATTTAGAAAGTTGTGTTGTACAATGTTAAAAGCAGAATGCATGGAAAATTACATTATCCAATTTTGATTGAAAGAAAGAGAAAGACTTATATTAACATAACAATACTTTCAAAATGTTTTGGAATATAACATATGATAGCATACAGTAATTGGGCCTTACATTGTGATTGTTTGCAGGACCTGATGGTAAAGGTACTATTTTAAAATGGTGGAGGGAGAAAAAGATGGACCCCAAAACACTCATGCATCTCCTGGATATGCAGCCAATGAGTACAGTGAAAATGGTGGAACCAAACATTGCAAAACAATTGGATGCTGCAGTGGGAGAGATTGATATGATACTAACAGACATCGCAAAATCTCCTCCTTGCAAAAAAGCCCAGACAATTGCATTCAGATACATCAGGAAATTTATAGAGAATCTTCACAAAGCATTTCACATTCGGTCACAAGAATATTTTGAGGTTGAAAATGAATTGAGAAAGTCAGATTCATTTGGCTCCCAGGGTGCTGAAGATAATCTGGTGAATGAACTAAAACATCTTCGAGAGCACAGTACTGCACTTAAAACACGTGCTGAATTAGCAGAACACCATTACAGGGAGGCATGCAGCACCAACTACAATCTGGAAAACACCATTAAACTTTTGAGGTCCAAAGTTGCACAGCTACAAAACAGTAAGAAAACAGTGTCTCATGAGCAAACCACTTGTGAAAATTTCTCTGCATCTGATGAAATGCAAATAAAGACAAAACAGACACCCAAAACAAATAAAAGAACCACGCTTGTGAAAAAGTCAAGGGACAAAATCATTCCCATAGAAAGTCTCAGGGGGAAATATCCCTTCACTAAGGAACACAAAAATATTCTTGTTGATGGGAATGATAGACTTGATGAACAACGGACAAAATCGAAAACAGGAAAAAATTCATCTGCAGAACCTCAGGAACAACAAACTATCCTGGAAGTATCCACGGAAGAAAACATTCCCATAGAAAAACCTGAAGGGAACGATATTCCCACAGAAATGTCCAATGAAAATACCATTCCCACAACTCAGCCCAAACCAGAGAAGGTTCTTACTGAAGTCATTCAGTGCAAGATGCATAAATCTGGTGCAGTAAAGAAACAGAAGACATCAGCTCGGAAAGAAGAAGCTGTGAAGACCAAGGCTAAGCAGATGGCCGTAGACTTGCTGACAGATTTTCAAACTGCTGTTTTGTATTCACTGGATCACGGATTGAGCAGTGGCAAAGAACTTTCTCCAGGTGACGTCTGTAAGGTCCAAGCTCTCCTCAAGTCTGCTGAATTAAAAAATCTTTACGGAGTGATTGAGAAAGCACTCAAAGAAATATTTGCCAAGCCAATGCAGAATGCCAAGCAAGAGCATAGTGAACAACATTTATTGGTGCCATCAAAGGAAAACCAAGTGGAGAAATTAAAGGAGAAACAACCGGAATTTACAACTTTAGCTGAACTTCTTGAAGAAATTTTCAGATTCAGTATCATTCAAGAGATTGCACTTGATGAATTAAGTGCCCAAATTCAATATTTCATTGAAGAGGCTAAAGAGGACAAAAATATGTCCCAGGAAGAGGCCCACTTCTATGAAAAGACCCTGGAAGCTTTGGATACAATTTTGACACTTGAGAAAATGTCCTCTCGTGCCGGAATGGACCAGTTAATCAGGATTCGAGAGGCAACCAAGAATTTATATTCTGTCAATAATGTTCTTGGGCTTAAAGGAAAGGAAATTAAACTACAGGCAGAACATTATAAGAAGGAAGGAGTTTTTCTGTCTAATATGGTATCAGAGCCTATAGAAAGAACAATACAACCCAGAGGAAAGGTCTCCGAGGCTGCTGATACCAACAAAATTGTAGATGGATCGTATATTGTAAATGTGACATACTTAAGAACGAACTATAAAACATTGGACCAAGCAGTGTATAATGGCATCATTTCCAGACAACTCCATGCCATAGCAACTCATCTTATCCATCAAACGTTAACTACAGTTCAGCTTCGACTGGCTTACTTATTCAGAAAGTACATCACTTTCTGTCATATTCAGACATTGAGGTAGATGCATATCTATCATTAAAAGATGTAGTTGATACCAATCTGACCAGACGAATTTACTTTTCACTCAGAGTTCTTGTTGGTTAAATGGGCACAAATTTATAATAAACATCAGTACAAATTCTGAATGTTTAAAATCAGTTAGAAGTTTAAAGTTGTCAATGGGAGTGACTTAATGAGGTACCTCTAAGTCAGAAGGCTGTGATTTTGAGCCCCACTGCAGGATTTGATCATACAAACCAGTCCCAAACTCCCAGTGCAGTATTGAAGGAGAGAAATGCCATCTTTCAAATGACTTCATAAAGTCAAGAATGCTAAAGACTTCATGACATTCCTTAAAGTAAAAAATGGTCTATTCCTGGCCAACATTCCACCCTCAACTAACAACACAAAAAAAAAATTCACCATGACTTTGTTGCTTGTGGGTTTTTTTCTATTTGCTACAGGTAAAATGGCTGCTGCGTGTAGCCACATCATGGCAATTTCTGAAATCTGTGGTGTACAATTCCTTTGGATGTTTCTGAGCTGTGTAATTTCTGTAGCATTGCTGAAAAAACAGATACATTTTGTCAAAGCTTTTCGTCTAATGCTTATCAGGACAATTCACACAAAATAGCAAAGTAAGGGGGAAATGACGTTTATACTGTATGATTGGTTGACAAGTAGATTCTTTTTGGAGGAGGCATTTCCATTGAGACTACCCCAGTTAATGACAACCAACAGTTAACTGCTAAGCTTTGTTTAAAGTTTATGTTCTATACTATCAAATTACTATTTCTTTGAATTAGGAATACTCCAGATAATCTTCCTCAATCAGTCGCCCTTTCCTGAAAAAAGTGACTTACACTCTGTGTGGCTGCAACAATCTTCAGAGCTTCATCTATTTCTGTTTTTCACAGTGATAGTTCCAATAGAAACGACGGTAGTAAATGGATTACTGTTGACATTTTTTGGAAAATCTAGTCTAGACTGTCAACAGGCTATTTAACTATGAATTACAGCCAAACCAAATTCTGTTCTTATCTAATATCTACAAATGATTGGTATCAGGAGTAAGGTCCCAGGCTGTTTCTTTCCCCTCTCCTGAGTCCCAGGATACTGATCCCAGTTGTGCAGCTCTAATATTGCCCTACGTGACATCATCTCACTGAGCATAGGTTAAATATTCAACATGGGACTTTACTAGTTTGCATGGTTCAGAACCATATTGTATTTGCCCACTAAACCACTGGAGTACTGGTAATAGATGTGAGCAATAAACTTAACTGCTGTAGCAAATAAAAAATGTAATGCAAACTCTGTATTAAAATACCTTGCTAGCTCTAGGTAATAGGCTTATGGTGTACTTGGTAATTTAGTAATGTTGGTATCTCATGTACCTGTACCATGTTTTTGCTGAAAATAAATACAAGCTCACTGAATCTCTTGGTAAGTCCCAGGCAGGATAGTAAAATAAAAAGGGAAAGCAATGCCAAAATTGGCCAGTATTAAAATGTGTATGAAAGAGATTAACCTCCATGGGCTTATTCCTCCACTCTTCTGATATCCATATGTTCTGTTACAATGTATTGTACAATATTGCATGGCTTAAAACAGGAAGCTCACTTGTTTTATTCCAAATATGTGCAGAACCAGCTGATTTCAGCCAGGATAGGTTCCAACATGCCATACTGGACCTTGACATCCTGAGGCTAGAAAGGGTTAACAAAAGTTCTTGTCTCCATTGCTGAAAAATGCATGAGGTCATGATTGCAGTCAGTTCTGGTGCTCTCCATGGTTGTACTGGAAACACCTGAGACTAAAGCCTGAGGTTGGTGTCTTTGGGAGATGAATGAAAAGAGAGCCTGGAAAATAATTTAGAAAATAATTTTGCAACATATCCCTGTGGATTTCATTGCCTAGTGTATGTCTGGTCTCAGTCATTTTGCCAGGAGGAAGAACTAACTCGATAATTTGCTGTCTTTCAGCCCAATTGTGACATAGGGTGAGGGCTCAGAACAGAGAATAGCAGCAAAGGAACATCTAAAGTGCAGGACCAGATTCAGTCATTCACCTTTATGTCTTTCTTTCTCCTTTAAGAAATTATTTGAACAGCAAGATATCTGATGTCAACCGCAAGGATGAAGAGGTTGCTGAGGATCTATACAGATTTGCGAATAGACTTGAAGCACGTGTAAAATCCAGTATGCAGCACTGGGATGCAAGGCAGCAACTAGTTAATCAGAGTCGCCAAAAGCACTTGAATCGAATGACTGACCTGTTCAATCAGGTGTGTTCTGATTTTATTGTAGTCTGTTTTGTTTAATACTTGAGTTTTGTTTTTTGTTTTATGTTTCTGACCCACTAATAACCCTTGTTGGTTTTGTGAGGTGAGGGCATGTTATTTGCCCAATCACATCATCCCAAGCTACAAAGCCCCCACTGCTGTCTGGAATCCTCCCAGATTCAAGCACTTGTGTAAACTGTCAAGGAAGTAAAGAATTCAGGGATGATTTCCTCCCTCAAATATTCCTTTGTGCTTCAATGCAGCAAAAAGGTTGAATTGGGGAACTCTGCAAGTTCTATTGATTGTGAGAACAGGGTCAAAGGGTTGAATGGCTCTTGTTCTTATATGTAGATTTTGAGGGAGATCATTTCAGATACAGTTGGGATGAATTGTTCCCTTTCCCTGTCCAGGCCCCAGTTGTTCATTAAAATGGCCACTTCGGTGAGGTATCAGAGGCTAGATGGAAACTGTAGAACATAACCCAACAATAGTCACTATCTTGAGGAAAGAAGGTAAAAAGCAAAAGTCTATTACCATTATTCATGTTCTTTTTGAAGCTTAAACACCGTACTGGTCTACACTTGTTCAGTCCATTTCTGGCCAAACCACCAAATCCAAGGATTAGGAAGCAGACCGGGTCCCCTCTTCAGCCAACGTTTTTGATAGCATCCAATAAACCATGTTATCTTCATGGTCAAGGCAACTGTGCATCTTCAGCTTTTCTTAGAATGAGGTATGAGTTAAGTGTTACAGTTCTGAGATTTTCAACTGAATTATGCAAAATCGGCCTCATCTTTCTTATGGTCGGTTCGGTCACTTGAAGGAAGTTCTCTATTATTGTCTATTCATGATTGTAACTGAAAATGTGTTGCTGGAAAAGCGCAGCAGGTCAGACAGCATCCAAGGAGCAGGAGAATCGACGTTCCTATTCATGATTGTAAGTCAAATTTTAGATTCTGCTACTCATGTTTTCAATGAAAATGGGACAAAGACAAAGTGATCTTGGATTGACATTGGTCAACATTTAGTGGACCCATGGCCTATTCATGGTGACTCCTAGCAGGCTTGTTCTGAGTGTTTTCAGCTTTCCTCCTTGAATCAGATTCAGCAGACCACCACTTTGCAAAATGCTGCATACTGCCCTTAAACCAAACTAAGAGAACATTAAATGTACCTAAGATTACGAATGATAGAGAATACAGCAGATAACAGAGAAATATGGCTGAGTGTGTGGGAGAAGCACACTGTACCAAAATCTAACTGCATTAGCTAACCAAAGAGTATTCAACAACCGTCCAGTTCCAGCACTGTAAATGGGTCCAATTACTGATGAAATATCAAGGAGCAAGGATGAAACAGGTCGTGAAGCTGGGTATACAGTCAAACAATTCCATAATGGAAATTGAGATTCATTGCTTGAGAGCTGTTACTGGCTTATTCCTGCCCTGCTGGCTTGCTATGATGGTGGACTTTTAGAGAAGAAAATCGGGGAGACAAGTATTTTGGGCTAAGTTCGGGTGAAATTTGATTATCAATTGAACATGAGTAGGATTGGAAGTGCAATTTCCATACGCTTTCTATTCCTCATGTTTGAGGACTTAACAACTTTAAGGTTTGGGGGGAAAGTGTATGATAGAGTGAGGGCAAGACTTGAGCTGAGCCACTAAGTATACTGAATCCTAAAAAGGGGTGAAGAAGACAACGTGTTATTGATTAAAGTACTTTAAGCCCTCATTTTCAATGCTCACTTTGGAATTACAGGGATCCTCTGATAGGATTATATTATTCAGGATGTAAGCGCCTGTCTAATGAACAGGAGACCCTCAATTCGAATCTTAGTAATGCCTTGCTCAGTTCTTCCAAAACGTGGCTTTTGGTTAAAGCTGAAAGGTCTTCCAGTGCAGTGGTAGTGTCCTTATCTGTAAGCTACAATGTCTGGGTGCAAGAGGAGGAATCCTAACATGTCCAGTTGATTAAAATAATTATGACGTATCCTGGTTTATGCGGATTTCAATAAAAAGACAGTTTTTGTTACACATACAAAGAATAGGAATAAACAGGTCATTTTCTGAGTGGCAACCAGTGACTAGTGGGGTACTGCAAATATTCACAAAATATTTGGGACCCCAAATATTCACAAAATATGTTAATGATTTAGGTGCAAGAATGAAATATAATATCTTCAAATTTGCAGAGGACATAAAGTTGGGTGAGAGGGTAATCTGTGAGGAGGATGCAGAGATGCTTCACTTTAGACAAGTTGAGTGAGTGAGAAAACGCTTGATGAAGTATAATGTGGATAAATGTGAGGTTATCCACTTTGGTTGCAAAAACAGGAAAGCAGATTATTAGCTAAACTGCAATAGATTGTGAAAGTGGGGTGGGGTGCAATGAGATCTGGGTGTCCTCATACAACACTCACTGAATGTAGCTGCAGCAGGTGTGGAAATGGTATGTTAGCCTTCTAAGCAAGAGAATTCGAGTACAGGAGCATGGGTGTCAACAGGAGCAATTGTACAAGGCCTTTGTCAGACCACACCTGGAGTAATTTGGACAGTTTGGTCTCCTTTTCTAGTGAAGGATGTTCTGGCTAAGGAGGGAATCATAACAAAGGCTTACCAAGCAGATTCCTGGGATGGGAGGAAGTAAGGACTGGAGATGCTAGACATCAGAGTAAAAAAAAATGTGACGCGAGAAAAGCACAGCTGGTCAGGCAGCATCCGAGGAGCAGAAGATTTGATGTTTCGGACATAAGCCCTGAGATGGCAGGACTGATATATGAAGAGAAACAGGATCAGTTAGGATTATATTCTCTGGTGTTCAGCAGAATGAGGTGGGATCTCATTTTAAAAAAACTATAAAATTCACACAACTAGACAAGATAAACGCAGGAAGAATGTTCCCAATGACCACCAGGGTCACAGTCTAAGGATAAGGGGTAGGCCATTTAGGACTCAGCTGAGGAGATTTTCTTCACTCAGAGAATCGTGAGCCTGTGGAATTGGAGTCATAGAGTCATAGAGATGTTATAAACCTCTATAAGGTCACCCCTCAGTCGCCTACGCTCCAGGGAAAACATCCCCAGCCTGTTCAGCCTCTCCCTATAGCTTAAATCCTCCAACCTTGGCAACATCCTTGTAAATCTTTCCTGAACCCTTTCAAGTTTCACAACATCCTTCCGATAGGAAAGAGATCAGAATTGCACGCAGTCTTCCAACAGTGGCCTAACCAATGTCCTGTACAGCCGCAACACGACTGTACAGGAAGGGTGAGAGCAGTAACAAATTAAAAATACTGTATATGAACGCACAAAGCATTAGAAATAAGATGGACGAGCTTGAGGCTCTTTTGAAAATTGGCAGATACGATATTGTGGGGATAACTGAGACGTGGCTTCAAGTGGACAGGGCCTGGGAAATGAATATTCAAGGCTACACGTGCTATTGTAAAGACAGACTGACGGGCAGAGGGGGTGGGGTGGCCATGTTGGTAAGGGAGGATATTCAGTCCCTTGCGCGGGGGGACCTAGAGTCAGGGGATGTAGAGTCAGTGTGGATAGAGCTGCGAAATACTAAGGGTAAACAGGCCCCCAAACAGTAGTATTGATGTCGGATGTAAGTTGAATCAGGAGCTGAAATTGGCCTGTGGTAAAGATGTTACTACAGTTGTTAAGGGGGATTTTAACATGCAGGTAGACTGGGAGAATCAGGATGGTATTGGACCTCAAGAAAGAGACTTTGTGGAGTGCCTCAGAGATGGATTCTTAGAGCAGCTGGTGTTGGAGCCGACCAGGGAGAAGGCAATTCTGGATCTAGTATTGTGCAATGAACCAGAATTGATCAGGGATCTCAAAGTGAAGGAGCCATTGGGAAGTAGTGACCATAATACAATAAGTTTCAACCTGCAATTTGAGAGGGAGAGGGTACAGTTGGAAGTGACAGTACTTGTGTTGAATAAAGGGAACTATGGAGCTATGAGGGAGGAGCTGGCCAAAGTTCAATGGTGCAATACCTTAGCAGGGATGACCGTGGTGGAACAATAGCGGGTATTTCTGTGTATAATGCAGAAGTTGCAGGATCAGTTCATTCCTAAAAGGAAGAAAGATCCCAGGAGGAGGCATGGGCAGCTGAGGCTGACGAGGGAAGTTAAGAAACATATAAAGTTAAAAGAGAAAAAGTATAACATAGCAAAGATAAGTGGGAAAACAGAGGACTGGGAAGCTTGTAAAGAACAACAGAGGATTACTAAGAAGGAAATATGCAGAGGAAAAATGAGGTACGAAGGTAAACTGGCCAATAATATAAAGGAGGATAGTAAAAGCTTTTTCAAGTATGTGCAAGGCAAAAAAATGGTTAGGACTAAAATTGGGCCCTTGAAGACAGAAACAGGGGAATATATTACAGGGAACAAAGAAATGGCAGAAGAATTAAATGGGTACTTCAGATCTGTGTTCACTGGGGAAGACACAAGCAATCTCCCTGAGGTAACAGTGACTGAAGGACCTGAACTTAAGGGAATCTGTATTTGCCAGGATTTGGTGTTGGAGAGACTGTTAGGTCTGAAGGTTGATAAGTCCCCGGGGCCTGATGGTCTACATCCCAGGGTACTGAAGGAGGTGGCTTGGGAAATCGTGGATGCGTTGGTGATGATTTTCCAGAATTCGATAGATTCGGGATCGGTACCTGAGGATTGGAGAGTGGCTAATGTTATACCACTTTTTAAGAAAGGTGGGAGAAAGAAAGCAGGAAATTATAGACCAGTTAGTCTGACCTCAGTGGTGGGAAAGATGCTGGAGTCTATTATAAAGGATGAGATTACGGCACATCTGGATAGTAGTAACAGGATAGGACAGAGTCAGCATGGATTTATGAAGGGGAAATCGTGCTTGACTAATCTTCTGGAGTTTTTTGAGGATGTAACTCTGAAGATGGACGAGGGAGATTCAGTAGATGTAGTGTACCTGGATTTTCAGAAAGCTTTTGTTAAAGTTCCACATAGGAGGTTAGTGAGTAAACTTAGGGTGCATGGTATTGGGGGCAAAGTACTAGATTGGATTGAAAATTGGTTGGCTGATAGGAAACAAAGGGTAGTGATAAACGGCTCCATTTCGGAATGGCAGGCAGTGACCAGTGGGGTACCACAGGGATCCGTGCTGGGACCGCAGCTTTTTACAATATATGTTAATGATATAGAAGATGGTATCAGCAATAACATTAGCAAATTTGCTGATGATACAAAGCTGGGTGGCAGGGTGAAATGTGATGAGGATGTTAGGAGATTACAGGGTGACCTGGACAAGTTAGGTGAGTGGGCAGATGCATGGGAGATGCAGTTTAATGTGGATAAATGTATGGTTATCCACTTTGGTGGCAAGAACAGGAAGGCAGATTACTACCTCAATGGAATTAATTTAGGTAAAGGGGCAGTACAGAGAGATCTGGGTGTTCTTGTACACCAGTCAATGAAGGCAAGCATGCAGGTACAGCAGGTAGTGAAGAAGGCTAATAGCATGCTGGCCTTCATAACAAGAGGGATTGAGTATAGAAGCAAAGAGGTGCTTCTACAGCTGTACAGTGCCCTGGTGAGACCACACCTGGAATACTGTGTGCAGTTCTGGTCGCCAAATTTGAGGAAAGATGTTCTGGCTATTGAGGGAGTGCAGCGTAGGTTCACGAGGTCAATTCCTGGAATGGAGGGATTACCTTACACTGAAAGACTGAAGCGACTGGGCTTGTATACCCTTGAGTTTCGAAGACTGAGAGGGGATATGATTGAGACATATAAGATTATGAAACGATTGGACACTCTGGCAGCAGGAAACATGTTTCCGCTGATGGGTGAGTGCCGAACCAGAGGACACAGCTTAAAAATATGGGGTAGACCATTTAGGACAGAGATGAGGAGAAACTTCTTCACCCAGAGAGTGGTGGCTGTGTGGAATGCTCTGCCCCAGAGGACAGTGGAGGCCCAGTCTCTGGATTCATTTAAGAAAGAGTTGGATAGAGCTCTCAAAGATAGTGGAATCAAGGGTTATGGAGATAAGGCAGGGAGCGGATACTGATTAGGAATGATCAGCCATGATCATATTGAATGGCGGTGCAGGCTCGAAGGGCTGAATGGCCTACTCCTGCACCTATTGTCTATTGTCTATTGACCTCCCAACTCCTGTACTCAATACTCTGACCAATAAAGGAAAACATACCACACCTTCTTCACTATCTTATCTACCTGTGACTCCACTTTCAAGGAGCTATGAATCTGCACTCTAAGGTCTCTTTGTTCAGCAACACTCCCTAGGACCTTACCATTAAGTGTCTTGGTCCTGCTCTGATTTGCTTTCCCAAAATGCAGCACCTCACATTAATCTAATTTAAACTCCATCTGCCACTCCTCAGCCCATTGCCCCATCTGATCAAGATCCTTTTGAACTCTGAGGTAACCTTCTTCGCTGTCCACTACACCTCCAATTTTGGTGTCATCTGCAAACTTACTAACTATACCTCCTATACTCACTTTGTGGGCGGCACGGTGGCACAGTGGTTAGCACTGCTGCCTCACAGCACCTGAGACCCGGGTTCAATTCCCGACTCAGGTGACTGACTGTGTGGAGTTTGCACGTTCTCCCCGTGTCTGCGTGGGTTTCCTCCGGGTGCTCCGGTTTCCTCCCACAGTCCAAAGATGTGCAGGTCAGGTGAATTGGCCATGCTAAATTGCCTGTAGTGTTAGGTAAGGGGTAAATGTAGGGGTATGGGTGGGTTTCGCTTCGGCGGGTCGGTGTGGACTTGTTGGGCCGAAGGGCCTGTTTCCACACTGTAAGTCTAATCTAATAACATATAGAGCTCATTTATATAAATGACAAAAAGTAGCGGACCCAGCACCGATCCTTGTGGCACTCCACTGGTCTCAGGCCTCCAGTCTGAAAAACAACCCTCCACCACCACCCCTCTGTCTTCTACCTTCGAGCCAGTTCTGTATCCAAATGACTAGTTCTCCATGTATTTCATGAGATCTAACCATTCTCCCATGAGGAACCTTGTCGAATGCCTTACTGAAGTCCACATAGATCACATCTACTGCTCTGCCCTCATCAATCCTCTTTGTTACTTCCTGGAAGGTCAACTCTTCTTATCCTCTGATGCTGCTTGACCTGCTGTGCTTTTTCCAGCTTCACTCTTTATCCACTCTGACTCTCCAGCATCTACAATTCTCACTATCTCCAAGAGTCTGTGGAATTCTCTACCATAGAAAGTGGTTGATGGCAAAACATTCAAGAGGAGGTTAGATGTAATTCTTAGTGCTAAAGGAATCAAAGGGTATAGATAAAAATGGAAACAGGGTACTGAGTTGGATGTTCAACCATGATCATATTGACTGGCAGAGCAGGCTTGAAGGGCTGAATGGCCTTCTCCTATTTCCTCTTTTTCTATACAGGTGTCTTGTGGTAGTGATGTGCTAATGTGACCTGCAATATTTATTAGCCATATTCCTCAGTACTTGGTGTAGTAATACATTATTTAACGTAGTTTGTTGGAAATGCCTGATTTGGTCGTGCAATGATAAAGGCTGCTACTAACTGGTCTTATTATTTAAGCACCCAAAATCATAAAATATCAGTTATCCGAGATTAACCCCCCCACCCACCCACAACAAAAACAGCTGCCTTTATTTGGAATGCATAATCATCACTAACAAAGATATTAGAAAATCAGCCTTTAAATTATAGGAAACTCTAACTTGTTATATTGGGTGTTGTGTCTGCCCCAATATCACATTCTTTGTGTTTTAGTTATGAAGAGAGATTGGTTAGACTGATGTTGTTTTCCGTGGAGCAGAGGAAACTGAAGGGGAACATGATTGAGTTGTATAAAATTATGAGGGCTATAGATAGGGGAGACGGGAAGTAACTTTTCCCAATGGTGGAGGAATCAATGAGCATGGAGCATAAATTGAAGCTAATGGTGGGAGGTCCAGAGGGTAGTGGGAATCAGGATTAAAATATTTAAGTGCTTGTTTTTGACTGGCACATATTCAGTGGGCCAAAACACCTTTTTCAGTGCTGTAGATCTCCCTGAATCCACGTGGTTAGGCAGGAAAGTGAAGTTGAGGTAGTGAATTAGCATGATCTTATTGAAAGGCAGAATAGGTTCAAAGAGCCAACGGGCTTAAACTGACTCCTATTTCTTATATACACACAATGAATAAATATACACAATACTTCGGACAGAACGGATTTTCCAAATTCCATATTTTGCCTCCACTGTGCTCGGTTTTGTCACATACCTCTACTTACACCTATATATCATTAAAAGCTTCAAGTAATTTTACTGACACACATGGGATATTTTATGTAAATCAGAAATTACTGGGTGTTTAATTTGTCATAAGTGTGGCTTTTTATGTTTAAATAAGAGACAAGTGGTTTGTTAGTCCGTACTGACAATGTCAGTTTTTTAACCATGAAAGTATCCACATTAAAGTCTTCTGGCCTGTATGGGGGATGGATGGTGCCAATTAATCAAAAATGGTGGTTGACAGAGAGTTATGTTTCCTGATGCCATCCAGCATACTTGTAGCATGAACCTTTAAAGAATTAAATATAAAAGAAGATGCAGGCACTCGGGGTGTAAAGAACAGTATTCTTTTTATTTCTAATCTTCAACAGTATATTAAAGCATAAATTAAAGTGCAAGATAATGAGACATAGGAGCAGAAATAGGCCATTCAGCCCTTTGAGATCATTCCGCCATTCAATGAGATCATGCCTGATGTGATCTTCTTCAACTCCACTTTCCTGCCTTATCCCCATAACAATTAATTCCTTTCATGATTTCAAATCTGTCTCGCTCAGCCTTGAATATACTTAACGATGCAACTTCAACAGTCTTTTGCGGCAAAGAATTCCACAGATTCACTACCCTTTGAGATAAGAAAATTCCTCCTCATCTCTTCTCCTCCTCCTCTGGACTGCCTCAATGCTCGTATATCTTTCCTTAGTTATGGGATCAAAACTGTTCACTGTGATATTCCAGCTGTGATCTGACCAGCCTGATGTATTTTTAGCAAGACTTCACAACTTTTTATATTCCAATCCTTTTGAACTAAAGGCCAACATTCCATTTGCCTTTCCTATTACCCACTGAACTTTGATGCCAGCTTTTTATGATTCATTCACTCAAATTTCTCTGTCCTGCTGAACCCTGCAGTCTTTCCATTTAAATAATATTGAACTCTATTTTTCCTGCCAAAGTGCATAACCTCAACCTTTCCACATTATATTCCATCTGCTAAGTTTTTATTCAATCACTTAACCTGTTATATTCCTCTGTAGACTCCCTGTGTATCCTCACTACTTATCTTGCCACCTATTTTTGTGTCAGCTGCAAACTTGATGATAGTATATTCACTTCCACCATCCAAGTCAATAATATATACTGTATATATTTCCAGGTATTCAAGAACAACCAGTCCTCAGATTCTCTTTCAACTGTCCCCAAAGATGTAGAAGGCATAGGAGATTAGTCCTGCATGCTTTATTGAATAAATATCAATTTGCTTTCTGCCTTTTTTGCATGCAAGTAGTGTGCAGAATGTGAAATGGCACAACCTCTTGTGCAGAATCAAGTCTGCAAATTTAATCGCAACATGAAAAGCTGAAGTCACATTAACCTGTTTTCTCCTCTTCACTGAAAACTCCTTCTTATCAGCCTCCTTTGGCTTTTGAGGACTTACAGGCTCACCATAACTGCTGTATTAGGCGAAAGTGAGGACTGCTGATGCTGGAGATCAGAATCAAGATTAGAATGGTGCTGAAGAAGTACAGCAGATCAGGCAGCATCTGAGGAGCAGGAAAATCAATGTTTCAGGCAGGAGCCCTTCATCAGGAAGGGCTATTGTATTGTTAACAGTACAAGTCACTTCAGAGTCCTTCCATTACTTTCATCTATCTCATTTTTGTGAAATTTGTCAATTGGATGTGTAGGAAGAATATCATTCACCATTCCCATATTTTCCGAAAATACATTTGTTCTACGTCTTAAATCCTTCAAAATCCTCTTCATCAGAAGACCCTTCTGAAAATATAACAGTGTGTAACAATTTTCCTAAGTCTTACTCAGTGTTGCACATTTCATTGATTTCCAAGCACAGGCCTCATTTAATTGTTTCAATGCTACATACAGATTTGAAGTTCTGTATTGTGCCTACATGATTGATAAGCTTCCTCATGAAATGTCTTATGTAATAATATTTCATTTTTTCTGGATGACACCCTGTTAGGTTAAATCAACAGTTGACTTTGGGAGACAGGAAACTGGTAAAAATGTTGCCTTTCCCAAACTCAGATTCATGAGAGTGAGCTCTACAACTGCTTCATTATCTTCAGGCTTGTCAATTTTTTAAAAATGCTGTTTCACTGCAGGTGTAAAAACACGATGAAATCATTCTTGAAAAATGTCTTTGTCCATCCATGCATTACCCTGCACATTGTAAATTACAGGTAACTGCAACACCTTTAAATGACTTCAGACACTGAATTTTCCAACCACCAGAAGTCTTACTTTAAGTGAGCCTGCAGCATTACAGCTGTACTGTAATCCTATCTTTGTCTGTTTAAAACCAGTCGAACCAGATTCACTTGCACCAGCCAGAGTAGAATCTGGCAAACATGCCAACATAAACCAGTTTTGTCTGTATTGTAAATTTTATGAAGGGAAATATTATTTTCTGAAATTAATTTGTTTAAAAAAAATCAAAGTATTTCTCTGCAGCATTTAATTGGCCAATTTTATTCTCCAGATAGAGCTAACCTTCTTATTCTGTAACAAAGTTTAAAACATGAAAGTGGTAATTAGAAAATACATATGGTTTCGTCAATTTAATATTCTCATTAATTTTTTTTGCCCTTTCAATGAGCATTGTGTAAGAGAAAAAAGTGGGGTGTGGGGGCTCTGAATATTTCAGTAAAACTATGAAATACTGTCTGGGCTCATGATGTTAGAGAGCAGCTTTTATTTGATTCAGAACTGGCAAAACACTTCAGCAATTATTCTCCTTGGCCCTAACATCATATATCATGGCTGAACCAACAGTATATTTAAAGGAGTTGGTTAGCTCATGTGGTTGGAGGGTCAGGGGTTTGCAATGCAGAGTGACGCCAACAGAGGGATTTAATTCCCGTACTGGCTGAGGTCATTATGAAGGGTCCACCTTCTTGACCTTACTGAGATGTAGTGGTCCTCAACTTAAACTTGCCACCAAGTTTAAGAGAGAGAGTTCAACTATGGTGACTTTACCTTGAAATTCTTTAATCAAAGCTTTCTGATTCTTGCCCTTTTCACCACATCCACAGATGTCAATTTTCTACTTAGTGTCAACGCTTTTGCACTTCTCACTCTGGCTTTTCTTTGGTAAATGGATTTATAATAGCAAGTCTTGGGTTTATAACTCATGTATTGGAAAAATAAAGAATGTCAATGGTAGCTATGAATATGGGCCGCCAGCACCCCTCACAGAAGCTTGTCCAGCCATATCAAGGAGACCTAGGAGGTCACCTTAATCAAATGGATCAATCAGCTGAAAAATGGCAGATGAAGTTCAATCAGGATAATTGCGAGATGTTGCATTTTGGTACAATAAGCAGAGGTAAGGCTTCTACAATTAATGGTAAGGCCTTAGATAGTGTTGTATAACAGAGAGACCTAGGGGTGCAGGTACATAATTCTTTGAAGGTTGCGTCACATAGAGGCAAGGTGGTTAAAAAGACATTTGGCACACTTGCCTTCATTGCTTAGTCTTTTACGTATCAGAGTTAGGATGTCATGTTGAGGTTGTACAGGATATTAGTGAGGCCTCTTCTGGAGTACGTGTCCAGTTCAGGTCACCCAGTTATAGGAAGGATATTATCAAGCTGGAAGGGATTCAGAAGAGATTTACCAGGATGTTGCCTGGTATGGAAGATTTGAGTCATATGGAAAGGTTGGATAGGCTGAGCTTTACTTCACTGTAGTGTAAGACGTTGAGAGATGATCTGATAGAAGTTTATAAAATAATGAGAGGTATAGGTAGAAATAATGGTGATTGTCTTTTTCTTGGAATGGGGGAATTTCAAGCGAATGGGCACATTTTTAAGGTGAGAGGAGAGAGATTTAAAAAAGACATGGGGGCAAATGTTTTACACAGATGGTTGTTCATGTGTGGGATGAGCTTCCTGAGGAAGTGGTGAATGAAGGTACAGTTACAATGTTTAAGAGACATTTGGATAGATACATGAATAGGAAAAGTTTGGAGGGATGGGGGTCAGGGGCAGGCGAGTTGGACTAGACTAGTTTGGGATTGTAATCTTCATGGACTAGTTAGACTGAATGGTCTGTTTCTATGCTGTATGACTATAACTCTGGTCCTGGATAACCTGAATGGCTTCCAATTGCTAAAATGAAATAGGGAAATACAGAAATTCTGGTTCGTAGAGAATTGTGGTTGGTGTAGTGCCAAACAACAAGAAGTTTACACTATGCAGCTGCATGTATCAGCAATGCTGTACCCAGGTTCCAGTTATTTGAGAGGACTGCTGTTGTGTGCAGCAGGTACAAGCTGAGATTCTGACAATAATTCTGCAATAAAGCTGATTTTCAAGAGGCAATGGTAAATCTTGAGAAGAAGCTGCCTCGAAGTCAGTTAACACTGACAATGGGCTAGTGAAAACTTCTGAAGCAATTTGCCTCATACGTACACGGCACGGTGGCACAGTGGTTAGCACTGCTGTCTCACAGCGCCTGAGACCCGGGTTCAATTCCCAACTCAGGCGACTGACTGTGTGGAGTTTGCACGTTCTCCCCGTATCTGCGTGGGTTTCCACCGGGTGCTCCGGTTTCCTCCCACAGTCCAAAGATGTGCGGGTCAGGTGAATTGGCCATGCTAAATTGCCCTTAGTGTTAGGTAAGGGGTAAATTAGGGGTATGGGTGGGTTGCGCTTCGGCGGGTCGCGCTTCGGCGGGTCGGTGTGGACTTGTTGGGCCGAAGGGCCTGTTTCCACACTGTAAGTAATCTAATCTAATCTACACACATAATTTATTTACAGAATATTACAAAAATAGATTCTGGACCGTTTTTACATGAAATTTACAACTCATACTCTTAAACACAATGAAACTAAAATGCATCAATGCTGAGGAGAGGCCTAGGCATCAAAAACAATAGCCTTATTAGTTCTACTTAAGTGTCTGGTTCCAAAAGGAGAAACTCATCCTTGTCTCACAGCACAATGGTTACTTCGCATAGGTCAGAATACAGGACACAGTTTCAGGAAAAATAAAACAACAAAAAACAACAAAAAACATCACATCAGGGCCGCTGGATTCAGTATTATTCTGAACTACTCTAAAAGGTAAAGTTGCCACAGTCCTGCTCTCTTATTAGAGAAAGACAACTGGAGGTGGTTTAACCTAAGGGTCTCTGTGCCTCAGGCAAGGGAGATGGATGAGAAGTAGAGCCCTTCATGGTAACCTCAGCCACTGTGGAAATTGAACTCACACTGTTGACATCACTCTGTATCACAAACCAGCTGTCCGGCCAACTAAGCCTTCTCCATTATTATTCAGCACTAAAAACATAGAAAGCCCATTACTTCTTTCTGTGTGCAATTTTGGGATGCACATAGGCAGCTTTGTCAGAGGACAGAGAATTCAGTGGGTTGTAGGGAAGAGGTTATAGAGATTGGGAGCGATGAGGCCCTGTGAGGACCTGCTCATGACTCCACCCCCATTCCCCCCACCATCACACCCACTCCAGTTACAGGCTCCGACCCCACTCCCAGCTCCACACCAGATCCCAGCTCCCAGCCTTGCCGAGTTTTCACCATCCCCCCAGACCTCCCCCTCACTGAGGACGAACGATCAGTCCTCAGCAAAGGACTCACCTTCATCCCCCTCCGTCTACGCATCAATGAATTTAATACACGCCGTGACGTCGAACAGTTCTTCCGTCGCCTCCACCTCCGAGCTTACTTTCACAATCAGGACTCTCGCCTACCTTCCGAGGACCCCTTCGCCCACCTCCAACACACTGCATCCACCTGGACACCCCAAGCTGGCCTATTACCTGCCCTCGACCTCTTCATTTCCAACTACCACCGGGACATTAACCGCCTCAACCTGTCTACTCCCCTCCCCCACTCTAACCTCTCACCCTCACAACGTGCAGCCCTCCAATCCCTCTGCTCCAATCCCAACCTCACCATTAAGCCAGCAGATAAAGGGGCGCAGTGATAGTCTGGCGCACTGACCTCTACACTGCTGAAGCCAAACGCCAACTCAAAGACATCTCTTCCTACTGCCCCATCGACCATGACCCCACCCCCCATCACCAAACCATCATCTCCCAGACCATACAGAACCTCATCACCTCAGGAGATCTCCCACCCACAGCTTCCAACCTCATAGTCCGGGAACCCCGCACTGCCCGGTTTTACCTCCTTCCCAAGATCCACAAGCCTGACCACCCCGGCCGACCCATTGTCTCAGCATGCTCCAGTCCCACTGAACTCATCTCTACCGACCTCGACACTGTTCTATCCCCCCTAGTCCAGGAACTCCCCACATACGTGCGAGACACCACCCACGCCCTCCACCTCCTCCAAGACTTCTGTTTCCCCGGCCCCCAACACCTCATCTTCACCATGGATATCCAATCCCTCTACTCCTCCATCCGCCATGACCAGGGCCTCCAAGTCCTCCGTTTTTTTCCTCTCCAGACGTCCCCAACAGTACCCTTCCACCGACACTCTTATTCGTTTGGCCGAACTGGTCCTCACCCTTAACAATTTCTCCTTTGAATCCTCCCACTTCCTCCAGACCAAAGGGGTAGCCATGGGCACACATATGGGCCCCAGCTATGCCTGTCTCTTTGTTAGCTACGTAGAACAGTTGATCTTCCGCAATTACACCGGCACCACTCCCCACCTCTTCCTCCGCTACATTGATGACTGCATTGGCGCCACCTCGTGCTCCCGCGAGGAGGTTGAGCAATTCATCAACTTCACCAACACATTCCACCCTGACCTTAAATGTACGTGGACCATCTCTGACACCTCCCTCCTTTTCCTGGACCTCTCCATCTCCATTAATGACGACCAACTTGACACTGACATTTTTTACAAACCCACCGATTCCCACAGCTACCTGGATTACACCTCTTCCCACCCTATCTCTTGCAAAAATGCCATCCTGTATTCCCAATTCCTCTGCCTCCGCCATATCTGCTCCCAGGAGGACCAGTTCCACCATAGAACACACCAGATGGCTTCCTTCTTTAGAGACTGCAATTTCCCTTAAAGATGCCCTCCAACGCATCTCATCCACATCCCGCACCTCCGCCCTCAGACCCCACCCCTCCAACCGTAACAAGGACAGAACGCCCCTGGTGCTCACCTTCCACCCTACAAACTTTCGCATAAACTAAATCATCCGCCGACATTTCTGCCACCTCCAAAAAGACCCCACCACCAGGGATATTTTCCCTCCCCACCCCTTTCCGCCTTCCGCAAAGACCGTTCCCTCCGTGACTACCTGGTCAGGTCCACGCCCCCCCTACGACCCACCCTCCCATCCTGGCACTTTCCCCTGCCACCGCAGGAACTGTAAAACCTGTGCCCACACCTCCTCCCTCACCTCTATCCAAGGCCCTAAAGGAGCCTTCCACATCCATCAAAGTTTTACCTGCACATCCACTAATATCATTTATTGTATCCGTTGCTCCTGATGCAGTCTCCTCTACATTGGGAAGACTGGACGCCTCCTAGCAGAGCGCTTTAGGGAACATCTCCGAGACACCCACACCAATCAACCACACTGCCCTGTGGCCCAACATTTCAACTCCCCCTCCCACTCTGCCGAGGACACGGAGGTCCTGGGCCTCCTTCACCGCTGCTCCCTCACCACCAGGCGCCTGGAGGAAGAACGCCTCATCTTCCGCCTCGGAACACTTCAACCCCAGGGCATCAATGTGGACTTCAACAGTTTCTTCATTTCCCCTTCCCCCACCTCATCCTAGTTTCAAACTTCCAGCTCAGCACTGTCACCATGACTTGTCCGGACTTGTCCGACCTGCCTAGCTCCTTTTCCACCTATCCACTCCATCCTTTCCTCCCTGACCTATCACCTTCATCTCCTCCCCTACTCACCCATTGTACTCTCTGCTACTCCCTCCCCACCCCACCCTCCTCTAGCTTATCTCTCCATGCTTCAGGCTCTCTGCCTTTATTCCTGATGAAGGACTTTTGCCCGAAACGTCGATTTCGCTGCTCGTTGGATGCTGCCTGAACTGCTGTGCTCTTCCAGCACCACTAATCCAGAATCTGGTTTCCAGCATCTGCAGTCATTGTTTTTACCCTGCGAGGAGTTGAACATATGGATTTGAGGTGTTGCTGGACTGGAATCCAATAATTTAGGAAGGACAGGGGTGCTGGTGAAGAGGGTGGAGCAAATTAGAATATGGGGAGCAGAGCTTTGGATGAGCTCAAGTTTCGGGAGGCAGTCAGGAGAACATTGGAACAGTTGATTCTGAAAGTAGCAATGATATGGATGAGGGTTTCAGCAGCAGATGTGCTAAGGCAAGGGTAGAGATGGGCAATGTGACAGGAGGTGGAAGTAGGTGGTCTGAGAGAGGATACAAGGGTGAAAGCTCAGCTCCGAGTTAAATACAGCAGCTAGAGTGTGAACAGTCAGATTCAGCCTCAGACTGTGGGCTATAGAATCACAAAATATCTGTCAATTCCCGGAATCCAACGATACAACTAAGACAGTGGCTCTCCACAGTTACAGAATCTGACTTGTTCACTCCAAATCTGGATCACTGGCCACACAGATTGATTATCAACCAGTAAATCCTCTATTATACCTATGGCAGCAGTCAGTGTGGGAGTCTCCTGACTAGCTGTGCCTGATGTGAAATGGTGTACCTCACACTATAACCTCCTGTGACAGGCTAGTGAGCTGTTCCAGGAAGAACCAACAGATGCTTTGCCTGTCTCTTGCCTCTCTGGGTATAGAAGGGGTAAAAAAGGATTTTAAAAAGTTATGTGAAACTGCTCACATTATGCTTTCGCATCATAACACAACATCAGATTTGATTGCCACCTCAATGTTTTAACAGACAAGTGAAACATTGGGAAAAATTCCAGGGTCCAGGCTTCAGACAACTCTTGCTGCTATTTTTTTAAGTTCTTGCAATTGCTGTTTGGTTAAATATCAAATGTTGCACTCCATTAGGAACTCCCAAATGTTATCCACAAATATTGTTGATGGGAGTTTTCCAATTGCCAAGAAGAACTCTGCTATCCCAGCTTCATTTCCAGAGACTCCGAAATTAATGACAGTGGACAGGTAAGAGTTCCATTTTGTTGCTTGTTTTCTTGTTCAGTCTTTCTTGGATCCATTTCTCTATCTCATGGTCTAAAGGAACTAAGAGTGTTAATGAACTCCTAGGCTTATCCAGACAGCAGCTTGCAGTGCTAGAGTTCTGATATTCCAGAGTTTTACTTTCCCTTTATCCTGCTCCAACCAGCCACATCAAGTTTTGAGCATGGCAGTAGTCTGAAGGAATATAGATTAGGTAGCCCAGGGCAATGTGTATGGCAATGGTCTGAAGGATGTACATGGCACTAAGTATCTTTTGCTTAGGTTAGCACATACAAAACTATGAGCAGAATTTTAACTGGCCACAGGAGATAAGACAGGAGGTGTGAGGGATTGAAAATGAGGTGGTTTGGCATTGGGAAAATTACCTGATTTTTCTTTTTGTGTCCTTATCAATTTTCTTTGTTTTGTATCAATTTTCTCTCTTCCTCTACAACAACCAGTGATGCCAGCAGAATTAGTTGTATCAATTGAGATTAAGTATTTGCAAGTGAAGGGCATTTATTGGATGGTTATTTGAGCACACTAGGATGGTTTGTAGGAGGCCACCTGGTTAAGGCGATGGATTAGAAATCTGTCGGGGCTTCTCCACAAATGTTTGAGTTCTACTGATTACAGTTCAATGTGTTGCTGTTTTACCCTCTTGTGGTGCATTGGTAGAGTCCCTACCTCTGAACCAGGTAGCTAGGTTCAAGTCCTACCTGCTGCAGAGGTGTGAAAGAACATCTCTGAAAAGGTTGATTAGAAAAATAGTTTTTTTGAATACATTTAAGCTCTTAATGGGCTTTTCATGTAAATTAATCAATTGGAGAACACGGATGATTTGCTGGTGGTGGTTAATAGGTGAAAAAAGTACTGTGAGTGATTTGGTGATAGGGAAAAAAAAATGTTTGAGCACATATGGCTTATTGGATAAGTGTCTGCATTTGGCATGGTTTATTAGGGGCTCTTGTGATTGTTATGGACCAGACCAAACCCCCTCAAAATATGTTAAGAATATAGTCTAGATGCTAACATTTTCTTATTTTAAAGGTAAGTGTAAGGCATTGCGTTCCAGATGCAATTCAATTGGTCAAACCACTCAACTTTAGGCAAATGCACTTCTTTTTATACTACTGTTAAAATACAGACAAAATAAAAGTAAAAGAATTGGCATAACTGTAACTCCATCAAAATGCTTAATCAAATAATATGTGTATTAACTATTACTAATTAAATGTTCCAGTATAGTAACATCCCATAAACACACCCTTGGCAAAGGCAAATTCAGTAAAACAGATTTTCTCACATGCAATTTCAGCAACAGGAAGAGAACCCCAGCTTATTGCTGTAACAGAGACACCAGCAACTGCAGAAAGCTAAAAACTAAAACTCCTGGTTCTGTGGGAGCTTGACCTCACACATTAAGGCAGTTTCTATTGTTCCAACTTTTAAAACAAAAACCAAGGCCTCACAAACTGTTTATTGACTTTGAGCAGACTGTCCTAAAAAAGTTAGAACAAAATACACCTTTTAAAGCCATAGTATTGTCACATGCTGCAGTGGTAATATCCCTCCCCCTGAACCAGAAGGTCTGGGTTAAAGTCCCACTTGCTCCAGGGAATGTGTAATTACATCTCTGAACAGGCTGATTTGAGAATATCTTGAGTGCATATCAAGAGACACTTACTGACACAAGAATAGAGTGGAGTCAGGAGATAGTAAGGACTGCAGATGCTGGAGATCTGAGTCGAGAGTGAGGTGCTGAGAAAGCCCAGCAAGTCAGGCAGCATCCGAGGAGCAGGAGAATCGAAGTTTTGGGCAAGAGCCATTCATCAGGAATGAGCATTTCTCATCTTGATGAAGATCCCTCGCCCAAAACGTGAATTCTCCTGCTCCTCGGATACTGCCTGACCTGCTGTGTTTCCAGCAACACGCTCTCGATTGGAGTCAACAGATATATACCAGCAATGTTTTACTCTGAGTACATCTTTCCAGAAGGCTGGCTCTTAGTTCTTTCTTCACAGGCTGGCTATCAGCAGTATAGCTCCCACAGCAATCTTCTAATGCCTCACAAGTAGCTTGGTGAATGAAGCCAAGATATTGGGAAAGTATATTTGTAAAACACTTGAGGAAAGCCTGCACTTGGGCTTTACACCTCATTTACAAGTATTTGGACAAGTGGGTGGTGTCTGCCATGCTTTCACAGATAGTGGTCCTGTGGTAAGACCCAGGAATTGGCAATATGGAGTAGCACTGGATGATTGGAGGGAGGTGAATGTTGCTTCTCTGTTTAAGAAAGGGAATAGGGAAATCCCTGGGAATTACAGATCAGTCAGTCTTACGTCTGTGGTAAGCTAAGTACCGGAAAGGATTCTGAGAGATAGGATTTATGACTATATTAAAAAAAAGCTTGATTAAGGATAGTCAGCATGGCTCTGTGGGAGGCAGGTCATGCCTCACAAGCCTTACTGAGTTCTTTGAGGATCTGACGAGAAAAATTGACGAATGTAAAGCAGTGGATGTGGTGTATATGGATTCCAGTAAGGCATTTGATAAAGTTCCCCACAGTAGGCTCATTCAGAAGTTTAGGTGGTATGGGATTCAGGGAAATTTGGCTGTCTGGATACAGAATTGGCTGTCCGAAAGAAGACAGCGAGTGATAATCAATGAAAAGTATTCTGCCTGGAGGTCGTTGACCAGTGGTGTCCCTCAAGGATCTGTTCTTGGGTCTCTGCTCTTTGTAGTTTTTATAACTGACTTGGATGAAGAAGTAGAAGGGTGGGTTATTAAGTTTGTCGATGACACAAAGGTTGGTGGTATTTTAGATAGTGTCAAGGGCTGTTGCAGGTGACAACAAGACATTGACAGGTTGCAGAGGTGATATGAGAAGTGGCAGATGGAGTTCAACATGGAAAACTGCAAATTGATATATTTTGGAAGGTTGAATTTGACTGCTGAATACTGTACAGGGTTAAAGGCAGGATTGTTGGCAGTGTGGAGTAACAGCAGGATCTTGGGGTCTATGTACATAGATCCCTCAAACTTGCCACCCAGGTCAATAGGGATGTTAAGAAGGCATGTGGTTCAAGCTGAATTCTATAAAGAATTTACAGGAATATTGGCTGACCCACTTATGGATATGTATAATTTTGCACATAGTCAGGTCTGTCTCCCGCCCTCGCTGAAAGAAGCAAATATTTCTCTTATCCTCAAAAAAGGAAAAGACCCAGATCACTGTGCATCTTTCAGACCAATATCCTTACTAAATGTAGACTTTAAAATTCTCTCAAAAATGTTAGCACTGAGACTAGAAAGGGTACTGCCATACATCATAAAGGAGGACCAGACGGGATTTATTAAGGGCCACAGATCATCCAATAATATCAGAAGGGTCTTGAATATGATCCAAGCCTGTCATCAGGGAAAGATTCCAAGAGTAGTAATTTCATTAGATGCGGAAAAGGCATTCGATAGGGTTGAATGGTCATATTTATTTTACACATTGGAAAGGTTTGGCGTTGGACAGGTGTTTACCAAATGGGTCTCAACATTGTATAATGACCCCAAAGCAGCTGTTATTACTAATGGGTTAAGATCGGATGGCTTCAGTGTGGGTAGGGGCTGCCGTCAAGGATGTCCTCTCTCACCATTGTTGTTTACACTGATAATCGAACCATTAGCAGAAACCATCCGGACTGATCCTAATATAACGGCTCCGAGGATTGGTACAGGCAAACACAAAATTACCCTCTATGCAGATGACGTTCTCTTATTCCTCAGTAATCCTTTAATATCAGTGCCTCGTCTAATTCAAGTTATTAATACATTTAGTGCATTCTCAGGCTATAAAATTAATTTTTCAAAATCGGAAGCTATGCCAATGGGTGGCCTGGTTATGATACCCCACCTAATGGACGGATCCCCTTTTCCTTTCCGTTGGTCCCTGGAGGGTTTCTTATATTTAGGTATTTTTATCACGTCAGTATTTGGTCAGCTGTATAGGGCTAATTTTGTACAATTAATGGAAAGGATAAGGCAGGACCTCCAGCGATGGAGAGACCTTCTGATTTCCTGGCTAGGTAGAATAGCATTAATTAAAATGAATGTTCTGCCCCGTCTCTTATATCCTATGAGAATGCTCCCGCTGATGCTGCCAAGGCTAGCCCTACGTAAATTATATGGCTGGTTGGGCTCCTTTATTTGGAACCATAGACGGCCCCTTATTAAGCTGAAGAAGCTACAGCTTCCACAGGCAAGGGGAGGACTGGATTTCCCAGATTTTAGGAAATATCAGTTAAGCTCCCTACTAAGTTACATAGCTGATTGGGTTTTGTATGATCCACAATCAATCTGGTTGGATATCGAAGCCTCCCAAATAAAATATCCACTTATTAACCTTTTATTTTCAGATAAGAGGAAAATCATTACAGACCACTGTAAAAATCCCATAATATTAAACACAATTAAGGCCTGGAATATAATGCGGCAAAATGAGGGTAACCCACATAAAACATCCCCCCATGCACCAATAGTAGGCGCATGGGGATTCCAACCGGGGATTACAGATGCCACCTTTAAACTCTGGAGATCCAGGGGCATCTCATGCTTAGGGGACCTATTTAAAGATGGGATCCTGATGTCCTTTGAGCAGCTGCGTCTGAAATTCGGAATACCTAATGGGGATCTCTTTCGATACTTCCAAATTCGAGATTATATACAGAGGAAGACTACATTAATAGATAGTCTTTATAAATCAGACAGAGAACGTAATGTCCTACGACCAGCGGGGGTATCCTCCGTTAGTACTATATACCATTTGCTACATGATGGAGTCTCAGGAGACATGGATGACCTGCTTAAAACATGGGAGCAGCACTTGGGGCTAGAAATCTCTGAGGATATGTGGAATGACATTTGGGAAAATGCTAGAAGAATTACTATCTGTAACAGAACTCAGGCTATCCAACTAAAGATACTTCATAGGGCCCATATAGCACCGGCTCGACTGGCAAAATTTAAGGCAGGAGCATCTCCAATGTGTCCCAAATGCAAAATAGAGGTGGGTACTCTTGTACATTGTCTGTGGACTTGTCAGAAAATCCGCAGATACTGGACTAAAGTAGCAAGTACCCTGACAGAAATTTTAGGAACGGAAATTAGGGTGGACCCTGTATCTCTCCTTTTGGGCTTTTCGAACCTTTCATCTCTGGATATGCACGGGAAGAGACTATTTTCTATTCTCTCTTTCTGTGCAAGGAAAAATATTTTGGTGAACTGGGTGGCTGAGGGCCCCCCTGGACTTTCAAATTGGCACAGATTAATTATGGAATATATCCCCCTTGACTTCCTCACAAATATGGTGCACCGAAAGACTGAATTATTTTATAAAATATGGCAGCCCTTTCTGAATTATATAAATGCAGATATTTTGGCCATCCTAACAAGGGCTTTTATTTAGTGAAGATTTCAGACCTGGCTGCTCCGGGGCTCCTTGGGAGAGGAATCCCGCACGAATACGGGCTTTATTATATTTGATGTTAATACGTTCCAAGCATGTAAGAGACTTAGGTATACACTCTGGTTAGTTATAGGTTAGATTAGTAGAAAGTTGAGTTTTGTTTTTGTTTGGTTCTCGTTTTTTTTCTTTTCTCCTTTTTTTTTCTTTTTTTCTTCTTTTTGTTAAATTTTGACTATTGTATATATGATTTAATTGTACATCAATGTTTGTATTTGAGAGTTTTGTTTATTTTTGTAAATTTGCAAAAATGTTAAATTTCCAATAAAAATATCTATATAAAAAAAAAGAAGGCATGTGGTGTTTTCGCCTTCATTCACAGGGGGATTCAGTTTAAGAGCAGTGAGGTTTTGCTGCAGTTCTATAAAACCCTGGTTAGACCACACTTGGAGTATTGTGTCCAGTTTGCCTCATTGTAGGAAGGATATAGATGCTTTAGAGAGGGTGCAGAGGAGATTTTCCAGGATGCTGCCTGGATTGGAGGGTATGTCTTATGAAGAGAGGTTGAGTGAGCTAGGGCTTTTTATACTGGAGAGAAGAAGGAAGAGAGGTGACTTGATCGAGATGTACAAGGTAATGGGAGGCATAGATAGAGTAAATAGCAGAGACTTTTCCCCAGGGCAGAAATGGCTGTCACAAGGGGTCATAATTTTAAGGTGATTGGAGGAAGGTTTTGGGGAGATGTTACAGATGGGTTCTTTATGCAGAGAGTGGTGGGTGTGTGGAATGCACTGTCAGCAATGGTAGTCAAGTCAGAGACATTAGAGACATTTAAGCGACTGCTGGACAAGCACATGGACAGCAGTAAATTGAGGGGTGTGTAGGTTAAGTTGATCTATATCAAGATAAATGCTCGGCACAACATCGTGGGCCAAAGGCCCTGTACTGTACTATACTGTTCTAAGCTCTATGGAGTGGTAGTATAGGGACAGGGGTGACTGCAACAACCATAGAGAGCATGGGGATCGTTTTGGCATCTTGTGGTTCCACAGAAATGTTTAATCAAATAGTTTTTTGGCAATCATTTTTAGACTGCAGCAACTGTTTAAGAATTCTGAGTGAACTTCAAAATGGCAAGGTACACCTGGATGTCTATGTCTCCCCTACCTGCTCCCCATTTCTGACAGATATTTATATGCCTTAACCGTCAGTGTCGCAGCCATATATTTATGGAGGAGATGAAAATGCTCTTGAAAGGAAGGTAACTGTCTCGATCTGAAAGTATTTCAATCATTAGCCCTTTAAAATTGAAAAGGGGTGTAGCTGTGAATGAAAATGGAAAAAAAAATTTGTATCACTTTGATTTACAGGCCAAGAGGTGTAGAAGCTATACTAATAGTTTCAATGGTTGTTTGTTAACATTTCCTAAGGATCCTTTATGAATGCTTAGCTGATTTCTAAAAGTTACAAATGTATCAGCAAGAGGATTCTAACTTTGATTGACAGGTTTTAGAGTTGTATTTGATGTGGAGTATGGAAAAAATGGTTGTTGTTATGAGATTAGACAATTGAGATTTTTAAAAAAGTTTTGAATGGGCTTTCATGTAAGAAAATACTTTTTAACTGTCAAGTCAGTAAATTGAGAGCTATATTAAACTTTTAGAACTTCATCCTCAAATGGCTCCTAAAGTGTGCTCAGGGTACATACTGGGTGAATTGGCATGAGGGTATAAAGGGGTGTGGGTGGGATGAGTATCCATGGTTCTGTACAGAGTCATGGAGGGCTGGTGTGAGAACTAGCTGATATGAAGGTATAAAGGGCTATAGATGTATGTTGGGGGGGGGGGGGATTGCCATGGTATGGGAATTTAAGGAACTGTGGGGTGTGGGGTGGGGGTCTTGGAGAATATGAGTTTGCATGGAAGGTACAAGAGGCCATTGAGGCAATTCAGAGAAGGTTCACTAGAATGATCGCTGGTATGGAGGGATTGTCTTAAACAGGTTGGGACTCTACTCACTGAAATTTAGAAGAATGAGAGGTGATCTCATTGAGATATATAGGATTCTTAAGGGATGTGACAGGGTAAATGCTGAGAGGATGTTTCCCCTCAAGGGAGAGTCTAGGACCAGAGGGGCATAGCCTCAAAATAAGGGGACTCTAATTTAAGACTGAGATGAGGAGGAATTTCTTCTTTTGGAGGGTTGTGTGTCTTTGGAGCTTGCCACAGAGAGCTGTGGGGGCAGGGTTCTTGAGTATATTTAAGGCTGATATACATAGATTCTTGATCATTCGGGGAATGAAGAGCTATGGCGAAATGCAGAAAAGTGAATATGAGGAATATCTGATCAGCCGCGATCCTACTGAAGGGCAGAGCAGTCTCGAGGGGTCGAATGGCCTACTCCTGTTCCAATTTCTCATGGTCTACTGCCTTATGATATAAGCAGTGGAGAGAGGGTGTGGGCATGTAAGGGGTGAGGCTCTATAGAGGGCCTAAGATAGTCCTAGAGAAGCTTCTAGAGCCTTCTATCGAGTCCACCTTAGCACTTGGCTGGCTTCGTGACCACTTGCATTCTGCTACCAGAGTCTGTGTCCCTGACTTTATTGCAACAGACATAAAGATTGATTCTTTTCCAGTGTTGTTAGCCATACCATCTTTATTGCAACAATCTAGGCCTAATGCTCTCATTTACACATGGGAGGAGTTAATAGCCGATTTTAGGCAGTTGCCAGGGTTCCATAAAATTAGCACAACCAAGCAGGTCTTTCAGGTGCTATTGGGATGCAGGAAGTTGTTGCATCCATTTTATGTCCATAAACCAGGCGCACAAGGTCCAATTTACCCTCTGACCTTGAGTGGACTAACAGGCAATGGGGAAATAGGGTTAGTAATCTCAACACCTCTTTAACCTTCTGAGTGTCATTTTGGTGCAGTATCATATGTAGTGGTGTGATCACCAACTGAGTCATCACGGAGCTCTTCATTTTGTAACTGGAATCACTTCAATTTCCTTAAAAATGTATAAATACTCTATCATTTTCTCTAGTAGTTTTGCATAAATGTGTTTCATAAACATTTTACTTTCATTACCAGAACAAATTCTTTCAGAGAGATGTTGACAAAAACGCAGATAAGTATTGTTGGAGAAAGCTTGCAGACACCAATGAAGAGACTTTCCATTCCATCTGGATCACAAATTTTCAGACAAAAATGTGATCTTAACCCTTGTTACATCTACAAACAAGTTTAATTTCTTTCAGCAGAGGTAAAGAGTTTGTTGCAATAACAGTTGTTGTGCCTCCCAAATGCTGTACTTCATATTCCATTTTTGTTTTTGTAACTCTTTTTTGCTTCAATAAAATATAAACAACACTTACAGATTTTGATCCTTTACTTCAGCACTTTCAATTGAACTGGAGGCAGGGACAGTTTTCAGTTTTGGCTTTGTGATGACTAGTGGGTACAAGCATCTGCTGTACCAAAGCCTGAATTTGACACGATCCTTATGATTGAGCCTGTTTTGCAATCTTTCAAGATTTGCAAATGTTACTCTAGTGTTTTTTTGTTTCTAATTTTTCTGCTTATCTCAGAAAAGGATGTCATTCCTGGGTGATCGAAGCCTTTAGTCACCCACTGCAATCATTCTGCATTTTCAGCTGTTTTACACAGTTCCAATAATGTGCAGCAGTCTCAACTCCAGGCTCTCATCCTGCACCAAAACCCATAGTGATATTGTAGATGTAATCCTCTTAAAGCTGGTGTATGACCTCCAAGGAAGTGGGTTGAAATACTAGCAGGTAAGCAGTACTGATTGTAATAGTCCACAGCCACTCCTGCTTCCAGTATGTTCATGTGGTCATCTTTGGGTTGATGAAGTTAGTGAAGAAAATACACCATCTCCCTCTCTCCCTATTTCAACCCTCACCTTTGGTGGTCTGTATTGCCTTTGATGGGTCGAAAAGTGTGGCACTGGAAAAACGCACTTCACATGTAAATTAATCAATTGGAAAACAGGGATGATTTACTGTTGGTGGTCATGAGATGAAAAAATACCATGGGTGATTAGTTGATAGGGAAAAAACTGTTCAGTTGTGTGTAAGAGAACTTCTGGACCTAAAAGAAAGCACACAGGGAGTGTCTTGTGGCGCAGTGCTAGTGTCCATACTTCCAGGCAAGGAGGCCTGTGTTCAAGTCCCAAATGCTCCAGCGGGGTGTGTCACATGCCTGGACAGGTTGAATAACAAAAAACATTCTATAACCTTGGGGCTCTTGTGGTGCAGTGGTAGTGATCCTACCTCTGGAACAAAAGTCCTGAGTTCAACTCCCATCTGCTTTCAGAGGTGTCTGATAACATGTCTGAACAAGCTGATTAGGAAATATGTGGAGCTGTGGTTAGTAGGAGAGCTCTTGTGGTGCATTGGAAGAGTTCTTATCTCTGGACCAGAAGGTCTGGGTTCAAATCCAACCAGTCCTGGTGTGTTGTAACACAGGTTGCTTAAAAAAAATTATAAAGTGAGTGAGGATACACTAATTCAACTGGGCAATAGACATAATATAAAGTGAGTCAATAGCAGTAAAGTGAGTCAATAGCAGCTCTTGTGGCACAGGTTGATTAAAAATAACATAGTAGACTGAACTAAAATACCCAAGTTCTACTGGGAGTATCCTGACAGAATCTCTTGAATAGCCGCTGTAATACAAAAAAAACATAGTGCAATGGTAGTGTCGTAACCTCTGGGCCAGAAGGCTGAGGTTCAAATCCCACCTACTCTAGAAGTGTGTCATAACATCTCTGAACAGGTTGATTAGAAAATATCTTAAGTGAGTAAGCGTCCCTTTAAATGGCTGTTATGTTTTCATTAAAAATCATACAACACCAGGTTATAGTCCAACAGGTTTAATTGGAAACACACTAGCTTTCGGAGCGTCACTCCTTCATCAGGTAGTTGTGGAGGACACAATTGTCAGACACAAAATTTCTAGCAAAAGTTTACAGTGTGATGTCACTGAAATTATACATTGAATAATACCTTAATTGTTTGTTGAGGCTTTCATCTTTTAGAATACTATAATAGTTTCACTTCTTCCATGTGTAAATCACAAAACCTTTTTTTAAAAGTTGCATTCTCTGGTTAACTGTAACAATGAGTGTTAGCTCGACAATATGTTGAAGATGTTAGCCCCCTGTGTTCTCTATCTTTGCCATAATGTTTAGACTGATTGTAAACTAAAAAGTGAGATAACAGAGTTTTACATGAATTCATGTAGTTTTTGAGCAAAGTACAATGTAACTCTGCAAGTCCAAATTCACCCCACAAACGTATATGTATATGTGTGTGTGTGTCTGGGTTGGGGGATTGTGAGTGAGAGAGAGAGTGTATATGTGTGTGTATGTGAGTATAGAGTGTCTTTAAGTCTGTGAGGGGGTGCATTTGTGAGTGTGGGACTGTGTGTGTCTGTAGGAGTGTGTGTGTGTGTCTGGGTGGGGGGTTGTGAGTGTCTGTGAGAGAGAGTGTATGTGTGTGTGCGAGTGTAAAGTGGTCTAAGTCTCTGAACGGATGCATGTGGGAGTGTGGGAGTGTGTGTGTCTGTAAGGGTGTGTGTGTTTGCGTGTGTGTCTGTGTACATGTGTGTCCATTTGTATGTGTGTATAGGAGTGCCTGTGTGTGTGTGTAGGAGTGTCTATGTGTGTGTAGTGCAATGGTGGTCACCTGTGGTGTGACATGAACCCAAGGTCCCGGTTGAGGCCCTCCTTATGGGTAGGGAACTTAGCTATCAGCCCCTACTCGGCCACTTTTCTCTGCTGCCTGTCCCGAAGTCCGCCTTGGAGGATGGTCATCCGAAGGTCCAAGGTCGAATGTCCTGGACCGTTGAAGTGTTCCCCAACTGGAGGGAACTCTCCTGTCTGTTGATTGTTGTGTGGTGCCCATTCATCCGTTGCCATAGCCTCTGCTCGCTTTCACCAATGTAGCATGCCTCCAGGCATCCTTGCCTGCAATGTTGGCAGCGTTGGCTGAGTCACATGAGTAACTGCCACGTACATGATGGGAGGTGTCCCCACATGTAATGGTGGTATCTATGTCCATACTCTGACACATCTTGCAGCACCTACCATGACAGGGTTGTATGGAGTTGTCCTGAAAGCCGGGCAGCTTGCTATGAACAATAATCTGTTTGAGGTTTGGCGGTTGTTTGAAGGCAAGCAGTGGAGGTTTTTTTTGATTAGATTAGATTAGACTTACAGTGTGGAAACAGGCCCTTCGGCCCAACAAGTCCACACCGACCCGCCGAAGCGAAACCCACCCATACCCCTACATTACCCCTTACCTAACACTACGGGCAATTTAGCATGGCCAATTCACCTGACCCGCACATCTTTGGACTGTGGGAGGAAACCGGAGCACCCGGAGGAAACCCACGCAGACACGGGGAGAACGTGCAAACTCCACACAGTCAGTCGCCTGAGTCGGGAATTGAACCCGGGTCTTCAGGCGCTGTGAGGCAGCAGTGCTAACCACTGTGCCACCGTGCCGCCCAGGTGTGGGGAAGGTCACTAAAGGTTTTGTGATTTACACATGAAAGAAGTGAAACTATCATAGTATTCTAACAGACGAAAGCCTCAACAAACAATTAAACTGTAAACTTTTGCTATAAATTCTGTGTCTGACAACTGTGCCCTCCACAACCACCTGATGAAGGAGTGACGCTCCGAAAGCTAGTGTGTTTCCAATTAAACCTGTTGGACTATAACCTATTTTTAACTTTGTGCACCCCAGTCCAACACTGACATCTCCAAATCATGTTTTAATTAGATTTGATTTGTTTTAACTGTTACTTAAAATAATGTAAAGTTAGTTAGTGGTCAGGAGGCAAAGGTCTGAAGTGCTGCATCTTGTTAATAAACCTACAAAAAAGAGAAATATCCATGTCCCCTTTTGTACTTCATTATCTGGCATGGATACATTTAACACAGCAGCAGGAAATGGTTGTGTAAAAGTGAAGATTAGAAACTGCGTTTATTTCAAGGTAGACGTCCATAATTGGAGTTTCTTTTGAAAATGGCTGAAACCAGGGTATGGTTTCTCACCATTGTTTTCTGAATCTGAACCTTTTGACAAATGGAAAAGTGCAGGAGCTGTGTGAACACTGGTCATGACCCTATCAAAGATAAAAAAAAAGGAGTGGCCTAGGACCTGTCATAGAGTGAAAGAGTCAAAGAGATGTACAGCATGGAAACAGACCCTTCGGTCCAACTCGTCCATAATGACCAGATAACCTGCACTCCAAGGTGTCTTTGTTTAGCAACACTCCTCAGGACCTTACTATTAAATGTACAAGTCCTGCCTGATTTGCCTTTCCAAAATGCAGCACCTCACATTTATCTAAATTAAACTCCATCTGCCGCTCCTCAACCCATTGGCCCATCTGATCAAGATCACATTGTACTCTGCAATAACCTTCTTCGCTGTCCACTATACCTCCAATTTTGGTGTCATCTGCAAACTTACTAACATACCTCTTATGCTCACATCCAAATCATTTATATAAATGATGAAAAGTAGTGGTCCCAGCGCCGATCCTTGTGGCACTCCACTGGTCACAGGCCTCCAGTCTGAAAAACAACCCTCCATCACCGTCTTCTATCTTTGAGCCAGTTCTGTATACAAATGGCTAGTTCTCCCTGTATTCCATGAGATCTAACCTTGCTAATCAGTCTCCCATGGGGAACCTTGTCAAACGCCTTACTGAAGTCCATATAGATCACATCTACCGCTCTCCCCTCATCAATCCTTTTTGTTACTTCTTCAAAAAACTCAATCAAGTTTGTGAGACATGATTTCCCATGCTCAAAACCATTGCTGACCATCCCTAATCAGTCCTTGTCTTTCCAAATACATGTACATCCTGTCCCTCAGGATTCCCTCCAACAAATTGCCTACCACCGAGGTCAGGCTCACCAGTCTATAGTTCCCTGGCTTGTCTTTACCGCCCTTCTTAAACAGTGGCACCACATTAGCCAACCTCCAGTCTTCCGGCACCTCACCTGTGACTATCGATGATACAAATATCTCAGTGGCCTAGCAATCACTTCTCTAGGGTACTAGGGTACGCAGAGTTCTAGGGTACACCTGATCAGGTCCTGGGGATTTATCCATTTTTATGTGTTTCAAGACATCCAGCAGTTCCTCCTCTAATATGGAAATTTTTCAAGATGTCACCATCTATTTCCCTACATTCTATATCTTCTATGTCCTTTTCCACAGTAAACACTGATGCAAAATACTCGTTTAGTATCTCCCCCATCTCCTGTGGCTCCACACAAAGGCGGCCTTGCTGATCTTTGAGGGGTCCTATTCTCTTCGTTGTTACCCTTTTGTCCTTAATGTAGTTGTAAAAATCCTTTGAATTCTCCTTAACTCTATTTGCCAAAACTATCTCAAGTTCCCGTTTTGCCCTCCTGATTTCTCTCTTAAGTATACTCCTACTTCCTTTATACTCTTCTAAGGATTCACTCGATCTATCCTGTCTATACCTGACATATGCGTCCTTCTTTTTCTTAACCAAACCCTCAATTTCTTTAGTCATTCAGTATTCCCATACCTACCAGCCTTTCCTTTCACCCTAACAGGAATATACTATCTCTGGACTCTTGTTATCTCATTTCTGAAGGCTTCCCATTTTCCAACTGTCCCTTTACCTGCCCCCAATCAGCTTTTGAAAGTTCTTGCCTAATACCATCAAAATTGGCCTTTCTCCAATTTAGAACTTCAACTTTTAGATTGGGTCTATCCTTTTCCATCACTATTTTAAGCCTAATAGAATTGTGGTCGCTGGCCCCAAAGTGCTCCCCCACTGACACCTCAGTCACCTGCTCTGCCTTCTTTCCCAAGAGTAGGTCAGGTTTTGCACCTTCTCTAGTAGGTACATCCACATACTGAATCAGAAAATTTTCTTATACACAACCAACCAACCCAACCACCCTGTGGCTCAACACTTTAACTCTCCCTCCCACTCCACCGAGGACATGCAGGTCCTTGGACTCCTCCACCGGCAGAACATAACAACACGACGGCTGGAGGAGGAGCGCCTCATCTTCCGCCTGGGAACCCTCCAACCACAAGGTATGAATTCAGATTTCTCCAGTTTCCTCATTTCCCCTCCCCCCACCTTGTCTCAGTCGGTTCCCTCAACTCAGCACCGCCCTCCTAACCTGCAATCTCCTTCCTGACCTCTCCGCCCCCACCCCACTCCGGCCTATCACCCTCACCTTGACCTCCTTCCACCTATCCCACCTCCATCGCCCCTCCCCCAAGTCCCTCCTCCCTACCTTTTATCTTAGCCTGCTTGGCTACTCTCTCTCATTCCTGATGAAGGGCTTATGCTCGAAACGTCGAATTCCCTATTCCTGAGATGTTGCCTGGCCTGCTGTGCTTTGACCAGCAACACATTTTCAGCTTATACACACTTAACAAATCCCTCTCCATCCAAACCCTTAACACTACGGCAGTCCCAGTCTATGTTTGGAAAGTTAACAACAAGCAAAACTAATGTCATTTACAAAGTACTGTGCGAGAACTGTAACAAACACTACATGGGACAAACAGGCAGAAAACTAGCCACCAGAATATTTGAACATCAACGAGCCACAAAATGACATGACCCTCTCTCACACGTATCCTTACATACAAATAAGGATGGACACCAATTCGACTGGACAACACGTCCATCCTAGGACAAGCCAAACAGAGCCAAACAGAGAATTCCTAGAAGCATGGCATTCCAACTGGAACTCTATCAACAAACATATCGAGTTATACCCCATCTACCATCCCTTAAGAAAAAGAACAGGAAATGACATCACCACAGGAAATCGCATCACCAACCCAAAGAAACCCAAACGTATAAATAGAAAGCAGGAATCAGCAGAATTCACCCAGAGGCCCACTGACGATGTTACCTAGTAGTGTGATGAAACGTCTGGAAATGAACCTTCCAGCTCAGCGAGCAAACCTATATCCAGTTAACATCCCCTACCATAACCAACCTATTATTCTTCCAGATAACTGAGATCTCCTTACAAATTTGTTTCTCAATTCCCCCTGACTCTTGGGGGGTGTGTAATACAATCCCAATAAGGTGAACATACCTTTTTTATTTCTCAGTTCCACTCAAGTAACCTCCCTGGATGTATTCCCAGGAATATCCTCCCTAAGTGCAGCAGTAACTCTATCCCTTATCAAAAACACCACTCCCCTCTTCTCTTGCTCCCCTCCCCCCCCCACACTTTGTATCCTGGAACATTAAGTTGCTAGTCCTGTCCATCCCTGAGCCATGTTTCTGTAATTGATATGACATCCCAGTCCCATGTTCCTTACCATGCCCTGCGTTCATCAGCCTTCCCTTAGGTTCTTGCACCGAAGTAAATGCAGTTTACCTACCTTGTTCTCTGCTTTGTCCCTGTCTGCCCTGACTGTTTGACTTGCTCCTTTTCCCAACTGTACCAGTCCCAGATTGATCTCTTTCCTCACTATTTCCCTGGGGACCCCCCCCCCCAACAACCTTACTAGATTAAATCCTCGTGAGCAACTCAAGCAAATCTCCCAGCCCAGTATATTAGTCTCATTCCAATTCAGGTGCAAACCATCCTGCTTGTACAGCTCACTCCTATCCCAGAAGACATTCCAATGATCCAAAAATGTGAACCCTTCTCCCCTGCACCAGCTCCTCAGCCATGCATTCATTTGCTCTATCCTCCTGTTCCTACCCTCATGACGGCACTTGGAAGTACTCAAGGATGCCCTCATAAGAACAGGGTACGATGCTCAACTCACCGATCGCCACAGTCACAGCGAGAAAATGTAATGACCTTCTCAGGAGACAGACACAAGCTGCAAACGACAGGGTACCCTTCGTTGACCAGTACTTCCCAGGAGCTGAAAAACTACGCCATGTTCTTTGCAGCCTGCAACACATCAATGAGGATAAGCACCTTGCCAAGACCTTCCCCATGCCTCCACTTCTCACCTTTAAATAACCACCAAACCTCAAACAGATCATTGTTTGCAGCAAACTGCCCGGCTTTCAGGAAACACTATACAACCCTGTCATGGCGGACACTGCAAGACAGGTCAGAGCGTCGACGCGGATACCATCATTACACATGGAGACAACACCCACCATGTACGCGGCAGGTACTCATGTGACTCAGCCAATGTACACTGCAGGCAAGGATGCCCTGAGGCATGATACATTGGTGAGACCAAGCAGAGGCTACGGTAACAGATGAATGGGCACCGCACAACAATTAACAGACAGGATTGTTCCCTCCCAGTCAGAAAACACTTCAGCGGTCCGGGACATTTGGCTCGGACCTTTGGGTGATCTCCCTCCAAGGCAGACTTCGGTACAGGCAACAACACAAAGTGGCTGAGCAGAGGCTGGTAGCCATGTTCGGTACTCATGGGGTTGGCCTCAACTGGGACCTTGGGTTCGTGTCACACCACAGGTGACCCCACTGCACCACACATACACTCCAACACTCCCATACACTCACACAGACTCTCACACGCTCAGACATACACACCCACACATGCACCCTCTCACAGATCTATCCCTCTTTACACTCACCACTCTCACACACATTCACACACTTTCTCGCAGACACTCATAACCCCCCACACACACACACACACACATATAAGTTTGTGGGTGAATTTGGACTTGCAGAATTACATTTTATTTTGCTCATAAACTGCATGTAAGATTCTGTGAATCCCTTTTTTAAGATTAGAATCAGTCTGAACATTGGGGCACATACAACCTCACACAGGCACCTCACACCTTCAATGCATTATCTGAGCTGACATGGCACCTATTGTTAAAGTTCACTTGAGAATCTAACTTTAAAACAAAACATTCTGGATATACATATGAAAGAACTGAAACCAACATGGTCATTCTAAAAGATGAGAGACTTCACAAACAATCCAGATCTTTTTTCAATATTTAATTTCAGTTGCATCACACTGTAAACTTTTGCTATAAATTCTGTATCTTACAATCTTATACTCCACAGCCACCTGATGAAGGAGCAGTGCTCTGGAAGCTAGTGCTTCCAAATAAACCTGTTGGATTATAACCTGGTGTTGTGTGATTTTACATATTACATATTAATGAACTGAAACCTGCAACCCATTCTAAAAGATGAAAGACTCAACAGCCATTGAGGTTTGTTTAATTTATTGTTTTAATTGCATGACACCGTGATCTTTTGCTATAAATTCTGTATCTTATGAACCTGTCCCACTAGTTACCTGATCAAGGAACAATGCTCTGAAAGCTAATACTTCCAGATAAATTTGTTGGACTATAACCTGTTATGTGATTCTAAAATGTGTATACCAAACAGTCTAAGCAGCAAGTAATAGAGGTAAATGATCCCACAACTAATGGATCAGATCTAAGCTTCGCAGTCCTGCCACATCCAGCTGGGAATGATGCTGGACAATTAGATCAATTGATTGATTGATTTATTGTCATGTGTACTGAAGTACAGTGAAAAGCTTTGTTTACCAACAGTACAGGCAGATCATAGTAAGCAAGGAAAAACAGATCAGAGGTTGTAAAAAGACTTAGACAGGGGCATACAGGTTACATTGGACAGGGCATGCATTAGGTGAGATCATCGTTATCAAGATCAGCATTTTTTGAGCTTAGAGAGTCCATTCATCAGTCTAATAATGGCCCGGAAGAAGCTGATCCTGAACCTGCTGGTGCATGTGTTCAGACGTCTGTGTCTTCTCCCTGATGGAAGAGGTTGTAGGAGAGCATTACCAGGATGAGATGGATCTTTATGATGTTGGTGGCCTTTCCGTGGCAGCGGGCTGTGTAAGTAAGGTCCATGGATGGAAGGTTGGCATCCGTGATGGTCTAGACTGTGCACACAACCATCTGTAGTTTCTTACAGTCCTGGACAGAGCAGTTGCCATACGAAGCCGTTATGCACCTGGACAGTCGGCTTTCAATGGTGCATCTATAGAAGTTGGTGACGGGGAGGAGATGGCCTCACAAATATCCTTCATCAATGAGGAGGCCCAGTACATCAATGCAAAAGAAAAGGCTGAAGCATTTATAAACATTTTCAGCCAAAGGTTCTGTGTGGATGATCCATCTTGGCCTCCTGTTGAGGTCCCCAGCATCACAGATGCCAGCCTTCAGTCAATTCAATTCACTTTGTGATATCAAGAAACATTGGAAGGCATTGGATACTGCAAAAACTATGTATCCTGATAATATTCCAGCAACAGTACAAAAGACTTGTGCTCCAGAACATGCCATGCCTCTAGCCAAGCTGTCACAGTACAGTTACAACATTAGTGTCTACCTGATGTGGAAAATTGTCCAGGATGTCCTGCCCACAAAAAGCAGGACAAATCCAACTTGGCCAATTACTGCCCCTTCAATCTATTCTCAAACATCAAAGTAATGGAAGGTGTCATTGATGGTGCTATCGAACAGTATCTACTCAATACTAACCTGCTCACTGATGCTTAGCTTGGGTTCTGTCAAGCCTATTCATTTTCTGACCTTACTACATCCTAGGTCCAAACATGGACAGAAGAGTTGAAGTCAAGAGGGAACATGAGGGTGAACTGCCCTTGACAGCAAGGCCCCTTTTGACTGCGTATGGTGTCAAGAAGCTCTAGCAAAACTGGAGTCAATGGGAATCGGGGGGAAACTCTCCACTGGTTGGGATCATACCTTTCTTTCATACATTCTTTTCTCTTCAGTGTCTTGTGTTTATTCAAATCCCTTTTGAAAGTTCTGATTGAATTGGTCTCCACCACACTGTCAAACAGCATTTTCCAGTGCTTTCCTAACCACCACATACTGCACAGAAGAGGCCCTTTGGCCCATTAAGTCTTTGCTGACCTATCTACAGTAATACAACATTCCAGTACTTGGTCCATAGTCGTGAATTTCAAGTTGTTGACATTTCAAGTGCTCATCCATGTACTTTTTAAAGGTCGTGAAGTATCCTGCTTCCACGTTTCTCCAAGGCAGTGCATTCCAAATTTCCACCACCCTCTTAAGTAAAAATGTGCTTTCTCAAATCTCCACTAAATGTCCTACCTTTCACTTTAAAATGACGTCCCCTTGTTTTCGACCCTTCAACTGAGGGGAATAGCTGCTTCCTATCCATCCTGTTCCATGTTCCTCATTATCTTTTACACCACTATCAGGTCCACCCTCAGCCTTCCCTGCTCTATAGATAACAGCTGGAGCTTATCCACAATTTGGAGATGCCGGTGTTGGATTGGGGTGTACAAAAGTTAAAAATCACACAACACCAGGTTATAGTCCAACGGGTTTATTTGGAAGCACTAACTTTCGGAGTGCTGCTCCTTCAACCACCTGATTAAGGAGCAGTGCGCCAAAAGCTAGTGCTTCCAATTAAACCTGTTGGACTATAACCTGGTGTTGTGTGATATTTAGCCTCGGAGTTTATCCAGTCAGTCTTCTAGACGAAATCCTCTATCCCAGGTAACATCCTGGTAAGTGAAAGGGTTTTTTTAAAAGTCACTTTGGTTCTTTTACCAATTCACTTATAAATGTTTCCTCTGGTTCTGGATTCCTCTATCTATAGAAACAGTTTCTCCTTTATCTCTGTCCAGACCCCTCCTGATTTTGAACACATCCTCTCCACTCGTCTAATTATTACCCTCCTCAAAATGTGGAACAATCCAATGGCTTTGCGAAGAGACAAACCTAACCCTTATTTTTCTTATTTTTTAAAAAAATCGCAGTCTTGCTGGTAAAATCCAGCAGGTGGTGTAAACATTAGAACCCATATGTCTCCTAGTCCTATAGATGGTGTTGTTCAAAAACACAACAGTTCTATAAAACGATTGTTCTGTGGCGCCAATGAGCAAGTAGGCTGCCGTCACCCCATCGCCCCCTACAGACAAGGAGGACCACACGGATGACTCACAAGTTCCACTTCAGCAGCAGCTCTGACGCTCTGAGGTCATCCGCTGGTGCGTGGCTTAAAATCTCGAGGCAGTCCGTCAGTCTGGGAAATTGGAACTGGGCTATAGGGGCAGGTGCGTTGGCAAGGCGGTGCGGGGAAAAAAAAAGCTTTCTTTCTGGGATATAAACTTTCGTTGACATTTGGAAAGCCGTTAGGGAGGGCAGAACGTCTGAACTGGTGAGCAGAAAAAATGCGGCTAAAAAGCACGATATTGGATTTTTGTTTCCTCTGGGAAAGTTATTCAATAGATTGAGGAGCGTCCTCTCTTGAGCTTGCGGTCAGAAGAAAATTCTGGATGCGTCTCAAGGACTAGTCTATTCAGAGCCATTTGAAAACAAAATGCCCGGGTGTTTGTGAATTAATCTCCTGATGTATTGTCATTTGTTTTCCTTTCTCTAGTTCTGCAGATCTGTACAAACGCATTCACCTGTTAAGGTGAGTTTTTCCACCCATTTAGATGAGTTTATAAGATTGAATTTGATCTTTTCTCTCATTGAGATTTCTTTTGGGAAATGACTCAAAAATAGCTTGAAAAACTTGTGAATAATTCTAAAGGGAATTTTCAAAAACAAGTGATTTAATTCGTGAGGTGCGTGCTATTTTTTTCACTGTTGTACTTACTAAAATGAAATCTTAGTTACACTTTTCTGTTTACTTACTGTACTTAAATATCTAGATTTACATTTCTCAACCTGCCGTATGAGTAGACGATCTGGTAATTATAAAGTAGATTGTGATAACAATTGTTTGTAGGAAGACATTGAAGTGAATTGTCAGTTCTGAATTGAATGTTTGTTCAATTAAAATATTTGTAATGTACTGGAGTTTCTAGATTTTAGATAATGCAGCAATTGGAGTTGAAATCAAATTCAGAAGTTACTTTTGTTTACTGGCTTTAATGGACTTTACTCAGATTATGTTTTGCTTATGATATTTAAATATAGACTTGATATGCTTTCCATTTTATAAATTCATTAGTTTCGTTTTGTGTATTTTACAGGCTATTAAAAATTTTGGCTTAACAATTTAGAAATCAGTTTTTAATGTAAACACAAGTAGTTATTTCTAATTGATTTCTGTGACCATATCTTTAAAAACTTGTCGATACTGTGAAGTTCAAATATGTTTCTATCGTTTACTGCATTTACTTGGGGTGGTGGTGAGCTGCTGTTGTGAAAATGCTGATTAGTCACTTTAGATTTTTAATAATAATTGGCTTGGAGGAATTGCTGAATCTGATGGTGTAATGGATTAACACCAGTAGCTGAAGGTTTTTTCCAGCTGTCCTTAATTCAATTTCAAAACAGCCCAAGCTGGTTTCCACAAGCAACGCCACCAGCACTTGCTGTTTAAAAATAATGCGTTGTACTTCTGATTTATACTGATTTGGGGGGGAAAAAAGTCTGTCTGACCCGAATTAAAATGCTGGCTGGAAATGGCATCCACCTTTCCTGATGAGTCAGTTTCTAATGAATTGCATGCTTAAGGATGCAGTGTGCCAGAGTTTGATTTATTGTGTGATGCCAAATATGGTTTCAACATCACAAAAAGGCTAGTCGTTTAGATTCTGCTCATCTGACCCTATTGTGCCACTGGGTTCAAGTCTCACTCTGCACTGACACTGGAGGGAGCACTGCACTATTTGGAGTTATGTGTGAAGCTGAGACTTTAGCTACCTGTTCAGATGGAATGACAAACCAAGCATGGTACTTGAAAACCCAACGGCATTTATAATATTCTGTTGTAAGAGTGGTATATTTTGCAAGATTTGTGAAGGTTTGTAGCTCAGGTTGAGGTTTAGGGTGTAGGTTTGCTCGCTGAGCTGTAGGTTTGACATCCAGACGTTTCATTACCTGGCTAGGTAACATCAGTGGCGACCTCCAAGTGAAGCGAAGCTGTTGTCTCCTGCTTTCCATTGATATATATATTTGTCCTGGATGGGGTTCCTGGAGTTTGTGATGTCATCACCACAAACCTCAGGAACCCCATCCAGGACAAATATATATAAATAGAAAGCAGGAGACAACAGCTTCGCTTCACTTGGAGGTCGCCACTGATGATGTTACCTAGCCAGGTAATGAAACGTCTGGATATCAAACCTACAGCTCAGTGAGCAAACCTACACCTTAAGTAGTATATTTTGTTAATACCACCAAACTGTGATGTGGAAAGCAATGGCCAGTGGTGTCATTACCAGGGTCTCCAAGTCCAGCAATGTTTTGGGGACCTGGGTTCAAATCCCATCATGGGGAGATGGTGGAATTTGGAATCAGTAGAAATCTGGAATTGAGAGGCTAATGGTGACTATGAATCCATTGTCAGTAAAACCCATCTGGTTCACCTTTTATCCTTTTGAAGGAAGGAAAATGCCATCCTTACCTGGTCTGGTCTACATGTGACTCCAGACTCTTAGCCATGTGGTTGACTCATTCTGCGAATAAGTAAAAAATATATAAATTAGTCTGATTTTGGTTTGTTTGCTGTCTGTGGGATCTTGCCATGTGTGTATTGACAACTACATAAGTGACTGCACTTCAAAAATACTTAGTTCCAAGATGCTCTATGATGTACCATATTTTCTCGGGGCAATTTTCATGAAAGTTGGTCATTCTCTAGGTTAGAGAAGAGGGGGCAGGAAGGCGTTCGTACTGTTTCTCCTGCTGATCCCTGCTGTAAAGTCTAAATGTAGCTCTCTAGGAATGTAACTACGATTAACTAATTTTAATTTTTTTTTCCCTTTTTTGCTGGTTGAATTGCGTACTGATGTTTCAAATTCCAAAGCTTAGATAATGAAATGACGGTGTGAACCATACATCTGGTAGGAGAGGGAGAAATTTGCTGTTATTACTTAGAATTTTGTTCTTTTTGTAAGCTTTGAGTAGTATGACAACACAGCAAGTTGTTTCAAAATAATTGTTCTTGCATACTTGGAGGGTTTGATTTGTTGATCTGCCAGAGATTGTTTCATAGTGTTGAAAAGTTGCTTTTGTTCAACAGCTGTTGTTCTCATTTTTTCCAGTTGTGCAACAATGCTGCAAAACCAGCTTTGCTTTCTTTTCAAAAGTCTTTTTCAGCAAACTTGTTTTGAATCTGTTGTGCAATGACACACGTTTCCAAGTTTCATCCTGAACTGGCTGTACTTGAGAAACAAACTTTCTTGTTCGTGTTGTCAACGAAATAGGAGGCTTTTTTTTTGTTTCTTTTTGCCACACCAAGATTGTCTTGCAGCCTAACTTGGAAACCAGACTGGTGTGATGGAAACAACTGAACTGAAATCACTGTTTTCTTCTTGCCTTACTTTGTTTGTTTGTTTGTTTGTTTGTTTAGATAAATATAATAGTTTATATATAAACTATCTTTGATATAGTGCTAGAATTGTTTCACAATTCATTTGGATCCGTGTCCGTCCTTATGGTAATGCACTTGTCTTGTGAGATTATGTCAAATCTTCATCTTAATATGAGGCACTGTCTGCCTGTTTCAGTGATTATGCAAGATCTCATAACATTTTTGGAGAAAGGGCAAAGAAGTTTCCCTTGTGTCCAGCCAGTATATCTCCCTCTGGTAACACGAGTGACAATGCTATTTATGTGACCTTGCTAGTTGTAAAATGACTGTTTGTCTACATAGCAACATAACTACACTTCAAAAGTATTTCACTGGTTTTAAAGCACTTCAAGCCTTTCAGATCCTTAAAATGTCCAAATGTGCTGTTTGCCTGAGTGTTTTGAGGCTTCTATTCGTACTGTGTACATTCCTTTTTTCAAATCGTGTGTGAATCTCCATGAGCAATACCATAGGGCACTTGCTCATGTAAAGTTCTGTGACAGATGTTAATAATACTATGTTCTAGCATCCTTTTACCCTTCCCTCTTTTTTTTTGTTGTTGTGAAATTACTCAAGGCCTTGTCTTGTTCCCTCCGTGGTGGTGCCAACTCAATCCTATAGATTTGATGATGTAGTTTGAAATTGCCTGAAGGTCCTCATAACGTGAAACCCACTTTGTTTTCATGCAGTCCGCACATAAGAAAAAGTGCATTTACTTTCTTTTTTTCACTAACAGTCGATGTTTCCATCCAATAACCTTTGGTCAGCATGGGGAAAGTTTAAGCAGGTGAAAGGGTGGAAGGTAGGAAAGAATAGTTCTAACATTCCAGAATGCTGAGGACAGAGGTCTTCATGAAAGCAAGGTGGAGAATTAAAATGGTCACTGATTGAAAGCTCTGAGTCATGTTTGTATTTAACTGAAAGATGGCGTTCTGTTAATCAGTCACTTAATCAGCATTTGGTATCCTCTGATATAGAGAAGTCTGCATTGCGAACAGTGAATAAGGCATACTAAATTGTAAGCAATACACACAAGTCACTTTGACTTGGCAAGTGTGTTTGGGCCTTCGAACAGGTAAAAGAGATGAGAGGCCTGTGAATTGAAATGCTAACTCTCTGGCAGCACCTCTGGAGAGCAAACTGAGTATTTCCAGCAATTTCATCTTTAAAACATGATTTCTAGTACTTCACCCGAAGAATCCAATGCACTTACAATTTTTCTTTGAGTTAATTGCTTTTGTGTAAAACATCAGTGTATCTGGAATATCACATACATAGTGCCTGATTACTTTGGCAACTTTGACCCAGATGCAGTGCAATGAAGGAAATTTTGGAGTTTATTTAAGATGTCTGTGAATTTACCCATTTTTCTTTTAAGAATCCTTTGTTTGTAAAGGACATTTAAGTGTTTGCAACAACTGTGGTTTTCTTGCATAGCCAGTGTGGCCAGGTGATTCTTTACCTGGAAGTAGTACCAACTCATGTAGGAAGTTTAAGAACTGAAGCTGAGTGGTTGGCAGACGTAGATGAGCTAGAGACCGATTACTGATGCAGATATAGAAAGGGTAACACAGACTCCATGCAAAATTCCAGCAAAATGATTGTTGATAGTTGAAACTTTTATGACAAGTGATTTGTAAGTAGACAGGCAGGAGGCTGGAAGAACACAGCAAGCCAAGCAGCATCAGGAGGTGAAGTCAATATTTCAGGTATAACTGTTCCTCCTTTTTAGGACTGGGGATGGTGTAGTAGGAGCTGTAGTTAAAGGGGGTGCTTGGGGAAGGGTGGTGAAATGGGGATAGGTGTAGAGAGGTAGAGGGTATGACCTGGTTGGTCAATGGGAGGAATGAGGGTTGGTGGGGGGTGAGGGATATAGAGAGAGGATGGGAAGGGAGGTTATTTGAAATTGGAGAACTCCACGAGCAAGCTAACAACTGAATCCTTTTTTTTAAAAAAAAGAATACTGCAACTCGCACAGATGTGTGAAAGAGCTGAAACCTTACCTCTGAAATGGCCCAATTGTGGGACTGGAATGTTATTAGTCGGTCTCTGGAAACTATCTGTACTGTTGTGACCAGAGGGTGAAAAGATTTGTAGAAGTATGCCTTGCTAATAATGACCGTAGCCATGAAATTGAGGCACAAACTATTGGATAGGACTCCTGACCCACCTTAAGTAAATGAAGAATGGTGTAGCTATGAAATATCACATCACATGTTTGGGAAGTCATGCAAATGCTTGTGCAAAATGTATCTTTGCATCAACTACTTAAATTGACACTTGCCTTTTTAAGTATTCGTTGTGTTATTTTTGATTTTACTTGGTTCTAACTCATGTCAGGTAAAAGTTACAAAAAGTGAAAGCTTGTATTTTAATTTTTATGGGAGTCATTTGGTTTACAGGGATTGTAATGTTTGATGTGGGTTCTTTTAAGTTTCAAATGCTGTGTGTTCAGAATTTTTCAATGATGGTCAGCACCCAGAAAACCTGTGACTGTATTCTTTCTGAATCACTTAATGTTACAATATATAAGATTGTAGGAGGGAACTGAGGGTTCAAAGGGCGAATACTGCATCATGGTTACTTTATTAAAGGGCACTTCGGTATCTGTCTGTTTCTCCCTCACCTTCTTACCCATCTTCTCCTTTGCTGAGTAATCCGTTGCTGTGCCTTCTGGGTAATGGCACATTGGTAATTAGCTTCAGAGTGACTTCCTGTTCAGCTTTGATATGTGCTCAGTATCCCTTTTCTACACCAGTGAGACAGCTGGAGAGAGGAATGGGCCATTGGTCCAGAGCTACGGATGGAATTATTGACTGTTCTATTACTGCTTGGTAACAAAACTATGCCTAACCCACTTTCAACCAAGGTACATGTCGCAAGGTTTGTGAAAGTTTGTAGCTCAGGTTGAGGTTTTTAGGGTGTAGGTTTGCTCGCTGAGCTGTAGGTTTGATATCCAGACGTTTCATTAGCTGGCTCGGTAACATCATCAGTGGCGACCTCCAAGTGAAGCGAAGTTGTTATCTCTTGCTTTCTATTTTTTGGCAGTACCTGTTTTCTTAAACGTTCATGTAGGAAGTAAAGTTGTTCGCGGGTGTCCACCCATGAACAACTGTACTTCCTACGTGAATGTTTAAGAAAACAGGTACTGCCAAAAAATAGAAAGCAAGAGATAACAACTTCGCTTCACTTGGAGGTCGCCACTGATGTTACCTAGCCAGGTAATGAAACGTCTGGCGAGCAAACCTACACCCTCAAGGTACATGTCTTCACCCCTTCGTGACCAAGAGGTCATGTTTCCCAAACGAACTCTGCTTCTGGTTATAATCTTGCTGTAGGATGTTTTGGGACATTATTACTGATAGCAATTTGATAAATGGTGTGCAAAACTGGAAATTTCGTTGTGCAATTAGTAAATTTAAAGTGTTTATTTTTTGGTATCTATTTCAATCCAATTGATACAACAGTGCATTTAAAGGCAAGTTTTTAGGTAGACTGTAAAGCTTCCCCAGGAGGTCTATCATGTAATAAAATGCTATTTACTTCAATAGTTCAGCAAACCTGGGCCTTTTTTTTTTGGTAAGTGAATAATTCAAACAATTGATTGCATATCCCAGTGTTGTATTGCATGAAATAATTTATGATTAGGGCATGCAGGGTGGTCTGGGAATTTGTGTTCATCATGCAATTCTTTTCTATGAATAACCGCTTCTAGTTCACCTCAATTGGCTGGTCAAGAAGTCTGTTGCAAAGGTCCATTTTTAAAAGCTGGCTTTGGTATAGGTGAATAACATTATCAGCACAAGACCAAAGGCACTTCTTCGACAATGTCACTGTGAAATATTCTGTTTGCTCTCAGCTGTGCAACAATTTAAATCGGTTGAAAATCTGGCAGAATGTTGAAAAAGGGCACATAGCGATCACGTTTTAAGTCCGCTGAGCTATTCTTGAAGCTTGGCAAATATCCTGAACTGCAAGGAAATAATAAACCTGCATAGTCAGAACATTGGAGGTGGGGTGGAATTTAAACCAATGGATGCACATATGGCTAACTGTTACACAATCCTCGTAATAGTTCTTGTGAAACTGAAATCCTTTTTTTTCCCTTTTTATAGCCACTTTGTCTCTGCCATTGACTGGGATGTGCTGCTGGTTACTGAAGCTCATGATTTTCCTCTTGGAATCACAATCGTGGAAAGATATTGCAGAATTGAAATTTAAAGTAAACTTGAGTTTTGGTATCAAAAACCAAATAGTTGACAAACATCCTGCAGGAAACCTAGAGTAAATTACATTCGAAGGGAAATTGAATAAATTGCAGCTCCATAATTTCAATTTGTATGAAAAGATTGACCACCTTGCAGTCATTACACCACCAAAGGAGACTAAATATCATCTACTGTCTTATAATCTAATCATTCCAATTTCCTTGTTTTATCCTTGTTTCATGGGCGGCACGGTGGCACAGTGGTTAACACTGCTGCCTCGGCACCAGAGACCTGGCTTCAATTCCCGCCTCAGGCGACTGTACAAACTCCACACAGTCATTCTCCCCGTGTCTGTGTGGGTTTCCTCCCAGGTGCTCCGGTTTCCTCCCACAGTCCAAAAAATGTGCAGGTTAGGTGAATTGGCCATGATAAATTGCCCGTAGTATTAGGTGAAGGGGTAAATGCAGGGGAATGGGTCTGGGTGGGTTGCACTTCAGCGGGTCGGTGTGGACATGTTGGGCCGAAGGGCCTGTTTCCATACTACAGTAATCTAATCTAATCCCAATATTCTAGTATGCTTATTTCCATCAAAACAAATCTAGTACCCTTTTGAAAATCACTGGTCTTTTCCAGTTTTTCTCAGTCGAATAGACAGAGTTCCAAGTTATTATCACCCATTGTATGTTGCTTTTCAAAAAAAGTTAGGACCGTTTGAATTCTTGTGTTTTCTGTACCATCAGCTAATGGGAACAGCTTTCTTTGTCCATTTCTTCCCCCCCCCCGGAACAGGTGGGACACTACCACTGCACTAATGGGGCACACTCTTGTGAATTTTTTTTTAATTATTAACCTAATTTTTCTAATCAACCTGTTCAGAGATATTATGCACCTCCTGGAGGAGATGAGACTTGACCCTGGGCATCCCTAGTCCAGGGCAGAGACTTGCTACAAGAGGGCCAAGGTACAGGCACCTGTTCTAATCTTGTACACCTGCCTCCGATGTCTCCTGAACATCCTTTTTGCTCTAGGGAGACCAATCCCAGCTTCTCTAAATCGACCTTGTAGCTATAATCTTAAACTCCCCGTTCGTAAAATAGATTTGGTAGGATGTGTGTTGTGCTAAGATACTGCAAGAGTCAAATTTAGCATCTTGCAAAATCCATTGGAACTGCAAAGGTTGAGCTCTTAAACTGTGTTGAGGTGGGATTATTGTTGGTTGCAAAATTTCAACTTAACAAGAGATAGCAAGCATACTTCAAAATGGAGTTGTCATTTGTGTTTTGAGGAATGCCTTAGTATGAACAGCTTCAATATTGAGACTTCGAGTTGGTCTATGTTAAGTGAAGTGTAGGGGAGATAACGTGCTTTCAGATGGAAGGTCACAATTTGAGGAGCAAAACCTTTTTTTCTATCTTTTTAAGTCCCCATGGTGGAAACAATGGTGATGTAATTTATTATCAGAGCAGCTAAGATCATATGTTGCCTAAGAGCTGACTTCATTTTTTGTGCATTCCTAACTTGTTTTTACAAATTTTTTTACAACCTGGAATTTAAATACTGTGCAATAATATTTGTTTTAAGATGTTTGTAGTCTGAGCCAACATTAAATTCAGTCTGTTACAGTGTGGGTTAAGTATTTTGTATAAGATCTTTTATCCAGAAATTAGAGTTGGTGCTTAAATGTAAGTACAATAATAGTTTTGAAATGTTTAACTTGCCATTTTAATAGAAGTGGTAAGTTTATTCAAGGAATGTATCTTTTAGTCATTCTGTAAATGTGGCATATTGCTTGGATAGCACACTATAATATTGTGAAAGACCAAGAAAGTATAGACCACTTAAGTCTGCTCGTGATCTCTTTCTTTAAACCTCCTTTTTTTTTCCACTCCATCCCCATCACCACCAAACAGCATATTTAATGCACAATGCTATTCCTTTTACATTCTGCCTTAACCTTCTTTTTAAATTGTTCAATGAGATGGCACATATGGCAGTTGACATGAGCATCCGCTACTTCTCAAAAGCAAGGAAGAAAATGGATGGAAGAAGACAACAGATGATACAATTCCTGAACAGTCAGATGAAATGGATAGAAAAATCAGAATCCTTCCACATTTTCTTTTCTGTGCATGTATTTATGTTGATATGATGTTCTATTATCATATTCTTGAAAGACAAGAAAATTCCTGCCACTTTTTTTTTGAAGTATCAGTCCTGCTGCCTTGTTCTACAAAAATGCATTTGATTGCCTTTGGCTCCTTCAGTATTGTCTGATTTTGATTACCTTTTCTATTCTAACAATTGTGCTCTTTTTGAAAGCAAAATCTACCCGACTTAATTTCTTATTGCTAACTTCCAAGGTTTTAGCTTCTTAGCTTGGAATTTTGTTCCCCAGATCCATTTTGTGAATGTTCTCCCATTGCTTTGCTTTATTTTAAACTAGGTCCCTGTCAATTTTCCTCTTCCATAGATCATTCTTTTAATCTTTCCTCAGCTCCGATATTTAAGAATTTTAACTATCTAAGGTTATCTGTGGTTTATCACCAGGAGTAGGTGACCCATCTCACCAGGGAAGTCCTATATTTGATCTCCAGCTCCTGCTGAGTTAATATATTTCAACTGGCACACACTGCCTCAATAAAAGATTTGGGTTAGTGAAGGCAAAATTATAAATGTTCCCATAACTACTACAGTTTTCTCTCTCACTCACTCACTCACTCACACACACACACACACACACTCTCTCTCTCTCTCTCTCTCTCTCTCTCTCTCTCTCTCTCTCTCTCTCTCTCTCTCTCTCTCTCTCTCTGTAAAAGTAAGTTTGGACAATGTCTGTCTGAAAATAGGCTCTGGTTCTGAGTCTGAAATGTGAAGAATGATGCACCTTCTTTGCAGCATGGAAATCTCTTTTAGGAGGGAGCAGTGCATGGTGGATTAGCAAGGGCTGGGAAAGAAAACAAATGCTTCCAGGTGTTCTGGGAAATTTTAATTTTAATGAAAAGACTTGTCATATACCTTCTTCCTTCAAAAACCTACTTCTTCAATCTTGGGAGAAAGTAAGGACTGCAGATGCTGGAGAGTCAGTTGAAAAGTATGGTGCTGGAAAAGCACAGCAGGTCAGGCAGCATCTGAGGAGCAGGAGAATCGACGTTTTGGGCATAAGCTCTACATCAGACATTTCTGACCTGAAACGTCGACTCTCCTACTCCTTGAATGCTGCCTGACCTGCTGTGCTTTTTATTTTTCCCAGTACCATGCTTTTTAACTCCCCTTCTTCAACCTTGCCTTTTCTTGCCATTCTGGTTACTTGCATTTTGGAATGTTTTACTAAGTTAAAGGCATTCTAAAAGTTGTTCAGTCAACCTTTTTCTTGCTTTGAACAAAAAGAACATTAGAAAAAACAAGTTCTTTAACTATCTCTTTTTGGTTTCCTGAGCTGTCAAGTTTTATTTGCAGATGTTTCATCACTGTATTAGGTAACATCAGTGAGCCTCCAGTGAAGCGCTGGTGTCCTGTCCTGCTTGCTGTTTATGTAATCTGGTTTGCTGAGATGGTATCATTTCTGGTTTTGTTGTTTATCAGTGGTTGGTATATGGCGTCTAACTCTACATGAGCTGAAAATGTGTTGCTGGAAAAGCGCAGCAGGTCAGGAAGCATCTGAGGAATAGGAGAATCGACGTTTCGGGCATGAGCCCTTCTTCAGGAATGAGGAAAGTCCTCACTTTCTCGTCTAACTCTCTACATGTTTGTTAATGGGGTTCTGTGTTGAGTACCAGGCCTCCAGGAATTCCCGTGCATGTACCGGGACACACACCAACCAGGACAGAACCCTAACGCTTCACTCGAGGTGCCCTGATGATGTTAACTAGTGTATGGTGATGAAATGAGTGCAAACAACTTAGCAGCTCAGCGAGCAAGCCAACAACCTCCTCCATAACTTGCGGTACACGTCTTCTCTAGGGCTGTTTATTGCAAGTGAACTTTGCATTCTCTCTCTTTTATCAGCTTGAATTTAATGAAATTCCTCCCAACCAATCTCCTGCCATCAACCTTCATTGTTCAAACAAATTGTACAGCATGGAAACAGACCCTTCAGTCCAACTCGTCCATGCCGACCAGATATCCTAACCTAATCTAGCCCCTCTTGGCCCATATCCCTCCAAACCCTTCGTATTCATATACCCATCTAGATGCCTTTTAAATGCTGTAATTGTACCAGCCTCCTCCACTTCCTGTGGCAGCTCATTCCATACACCAACCACCCTCTGTGTGGAAAAAGTTGCCCCCGAGGTCCCTTTTTATATCTTGCCCCTCTAGCCCTAAACCTATTCCTTCTAGTTCTGGCCTCCCCCACCCCAGGGAAAAGGCTTTGTTTATTTATCCTATCCATGCCCCTCATAATTTTGTAAACCTCTATAAGGTCACCCCTCAGCCTCCGAAGCTCCAGGAAAAACAGCCCCAGCCTGTTCAACCTCTCCCAATAGCTTAAACCCTCCAACCCTGGCAACTTCCTTTGTAAATCTTTTCTGAACCCTTCTCCTGTTTCACAACATGCTCCCTGTAGCAGGGAGACCGGAATTGCATGCAATATTCCAAAAGTGGCCTAAACGGTGTCCTGTATAGCCACAGCATAACCCCTCGACTCCACTCAATGTTCTGACCAATAAAGGAAAGCATACTAAATGCCTTCACTATGCTATGTCTTGATTATGAATTTGTAAAATGGTACTGATTGTAATATTTGCACAACAAAATTGTTGCACAAATGTTACAACAAGGCAAAACCTGAATAAAGAAAGTAAAGGCTGTTTTAGCATCCCATAACTTGGTTTGATAATGCACAAAACTTCTCTTGCATTATTACAGTATATTATGCTGTGCAAAGATGCTCTCTCACTGCTCCCTTCTGCTGTTTTGATCAGAAGGTCTCTGGTTCACCTTCCAGTCTGCTGAGTTGTGAGTAAAGTTGCCATAATCTTAAATGACCATAGGGTTGCTCGCTCATTAGAGAGTGAGAGACAACTGGTGGGTGAGTTTAACCTGAGGGTCACCACTCCTCAAGGCAGAGTTGAGAAAACAGCACCTTCATGGTTACATCAGCTGGTTTGCTCAGTTGGCTGGATGGTAAGTTTGCAATGTAGAGTAAGCCAACAGCATGGGTTCAGTTTTGCTGAGTTGATCCCTGCTTTGACAGCTGTAAAATGCTTTGGTTGGCTGGGGGTTCCCAGTGAAAGGCAGTGAGCTTGTTCTACTTATTGTTCTTGCATGACTTCATATAAGAGGCCATTTGTTCATGGCTGGTATGTTTCTCAACCCCGTTCTCCTGCCTACTCCCTGTAACCCTCGATCCTCTTGCTAATCAAGAACCTATCTATTTTTGTTTTAATGACTTTGCCACACAGAGGGCTGTGGAGGCAATGAGCTCCACAGATTGACCACACTATGGCTAAAGGAATTTCTCCCTAAAGAATCATCCTACACTCCTAAAGCTGTGCTCCTCAGTCCTGGTCTCTCCTACTGGTAGAAACCTCTTCTCCACGTCCACTCTGTCCAGGTCTCTCAGTATCCTGTAAGTTTTTGTTAACCCCCTCATTCTTCTAAAGTGCCATCGCATACACACCCAGAGTCCTCCACTTTGCCCCTTCTGACATGCCCTTCATGCCCGTGTCTTAGAAATCTCTTTTGCACCCCCTCCCAAAACTAGTGTGTCCTTCCTTAGGACATAGAACCCAAAATTGCTCACAATCTTGCAAATACAGTCTGACCAGAGCCTTATACAGTCCTCTTGAAATGAATGCTAACATTGTGCTTGCCTTCCTAAGGCCAACTGAATCTGTATGTTAATCTTAAGAGAATTCTGAACTAAACTTGAGTCCCTTTTTGAGCTTCAGATTTCTGAAGCCATTCCCCATTTAGAATTCCTTTCATAAAAAGAGAAATACTTTTGGGTGTTTCTTGAAACCGGTTTGTTTAGTTAAGCTCTTAGTCATCTGTCCAAAATGCCACCTCTTTTGGCTTTTTTTTGTCTTTTGTGCTCCTGTGATTCTGACTTTGTTCAAATACACCACCCACATACCAGTTGGTGTTGCACTGATCCTTTAAGGGATGTAGTTATTGAGATGAGAAATTAATTCTGCTTTCTCCTGTCTGATTCGCTTACTGCCATTCATTTGCCCGGGCTTGCATTTTATAAATAGTGAAGTACTAGAAGACAAGTTTTGTTTTGATGTGGAACTGTACCCTAGCAAGGATCTGTGTATTCAAGGGTTTGGGGGTGGGGAGAGCCACGAAACTTGATTTCTGATTTTGTGAACTTAGACAAAAATAAGTTTTTAAAACTGTCTTGTGCAGATTTTAACAATGGAGGGGTGGGGAATTGAATACTTTGTTTGCAATAGCTTGGAGCAGAAGGCTTTCGTTATTTTTGTTCTTTCCTTTACGTGGAGGGAATTTTTTAATTTGGGTCTGTAACTGGGTGTGGACTGAAACTATTGAGAATGGTGCCAGCTGCAGAATTGTGGCTTTTTAAAAATTGTTGGCAGACAATGATTGAAATGTATTTGCAGACAGGTTTTGTATCTAAGTTATTTGTGCAATCAGTTTTATGCCCTTCTACATGATAACTGTACTTGGAGACACAGCGTTTTTGTAATTAAACCCAAATGCCAGATAGAAAATTTGGGGATCTGAGGGTTTTAATGTAACTGGGGTGTTGCCATGAATTTTGATTTACTTTTGTCTAATTAAAGAAGCATGTCATGTCCTTTTGATCCCAGATCCGTTTGTGCTTTTGGTTTAGATTTCAAAGTGGTCTGTTTCACGGATGGAATGATTAATGATTTGGTAGGGACTTTCATAATTGGGGTTTACACCTCCACAGACATGTATGTAACTATTTTTGGATGGTACAAATTTTTGCACATTTTCAGCTGTGCGTTATAATATGCATTGACAAATTCTGAGTGTAAAAAGCATCTCTCTGAAACAAGATATCATTCTGGCATCTTGTCAGATGAGGTAATTTGTGTGCAGATCAAATGAAATATGATGTGCACCATGCAACTAGATGGAATTATTATCAGGAGAGTGAAACTTTTTTTTTGGCTTATCCAAAGACATTCGCTGGAAATTGTCCTTGTCCTCAAAGTTTGGGAGGAGATTTGTAGCTCGGGTGCTCATTGTTGTGGTTCTGTTTGCCGAACTGGGAATTTGTGTTGCAGACGCTTGGTCCCCTGTCTAGGTGACATCCTCAGTGCTTGGGAGCCTCCTGTGAAGTGCTTCTGTGCTCTTTCCTCCAGCATTTATAGTGATTTGTACCTGCCGCTTCCGGTTGTCAGTTCCAGCTGTCCGCTGCAGTGGCCGGTATATTGGGTCCAGGTTGATGTGCTTGTTGATTAAATCTGTGGATGAGTGCCATGCCTCTAGGAATTCCCTGGCTGTTCGGAGCCACTCTGTTCCCATTGAGTGAGACTGAGTGTCTAGACTTGGCCAAATTTTTGCTTTTTTTTTCCCCCTTAAACAAAAATGCCCTCTTTCTGAAAATCTGTCACCAAGAAAAGCATCCACATTTATGATGTGGAGATGCGGGTTTTGGGCTTGGGTGGACAAAGTCAGAAGTCCCATGATACTAGATTTTTGTCTAACGGGTTTACTTAAAATTTTTAAGTACTGTCTCCTGAAAGATACACCGCTTAAATGAATTTGGCTCTTAAGAGTTTTTTTTTAAAACGTGGAATTGTTTCCCTACAAGTCCTGTCTCTTAACTTGTTTTCTTTACGGAAGTGACAATTTAAATAACCAGACCATGGAGATTTGTTTGCCAGCACAACACTTCAAGGTTTCAATTTCATCAAGAATGATTCAAAACAATATTTGATTGAAACTCTGGGGAAATTCATGTACTGTACAAGCTTGCCTTACCCACAACTAAGTGGGGTTTGGTTGGGGTGGAATGGCCAATAGTCTTTTGCACAGTCCACTCTGTTGATCACGCTCAGATCCTGGAAAGTCATGATTCTGACTCTTGGCTGGTAATTAACTTTCTTTTTAATTGTGTGCAAGTATAGCAGCAGCACCAATCATTTTCTAATCTTGCCACACACTACTGATTCGTAGTGTTTATCATTACTGGAAGACTGCACATTTGCTTCTTACTGAAGTGATCTCATATTAGAAATTGAGGCAAAATATTTTTTTAAAGAAATAACCAGGGTTTGTTATTCACTTCAGTTTTTTTTAAGACTAGTGTACTGTGACTTGCATCAAAATTGCGTTACTGTTTGTTTTTCTTCCAAAATTACACACACGTTTGCAACCAGCTTTTAAACCTCTCCTGGATTTCAGTACCACTTTTCAGTCCTGTTAGAATGTATCGACTCTATATAGCCCAATTTTCAGCATTTTCATATGTTGTGATCTTACCCAGCTGGCTCCACTGTAGGAAGTCCAAGCTGACTGGGAGGATTAAAGCATAGTATTTATTTCCACTAGCTGCTTATTGAATTACCAGAATCAGATCATTCATAGAAAAATCTATATCCTCTTACCTTTGGCTAGCATTGTCTGATAATGTAGTGTTCATTTTAATACTGATGTCCTATTAAATTGTTTCAAAGTAGGGAAGTTTTGTGACCACTGTGCCAGGAGTTAATGTGACCATACCTAGAGTACTATGCACTGGTTTAGTCTCTTTATTTCTGAGTGGTTGTAAATGCACTGGAATCAATTCCGAGAAGGTTCACTTGGTTGACTCCTGTGTTGAAGGAGTTGTCTTCTGAAGGAAAGATTGAGCAGGTTGGACCTATACTCCTTTTTCAGTATTTAGAATTGATCTGATCGAAACATAAGATTTTGAGGTTCCTCAACAGGGTAAATATTGAGTCCCCTTATGGGGGAAATCTAAGTGATAGAAAGATGTGACTCCTTATTCTTGAAATGAAGATGGAGATGTTGGGTTTTTTTTTCACACACAGCAACTTCTACAAACAGTTAAAGTTTATTAAAGCTTGTACAAACTAGGTGACCCCCTTGCAGCCATGCAAGTTGAGTCAAAGTGAGGCCCTGAACAAAGAAAACACATTCCCTTTTAAGCAGGTCAGTTGGCCATGCCTACAGATGCTCTGGCAGCTCTCCACAGTCACATGGCACTCAAGACAACCCTCACAGTCACATGTTACCCCAGGTACAATGGTAGGATGAGATCATCCTCTGAGATAATGCAAATGTTAATGCCCTAATCCTGGGGAATCATTATGCAGATGTCCTGACTCAGTGATTTCCCCAAGACACTGCAGGTGTGACATACCTCTGGTCAGAAAGCATTTCTGGATGGAAGAGATTAAATGCTAGTTTACTCTCCTGCTATTGTCACGTTAAGAACAAATGGCTGTCGAGATGAAGTGTAAATTAACAATGGATAGTCATCTACATTCTTTCATGATTGCTCCCCCCCCCCCCCCCCCCCCCCCCCCCAAACAGTGTGGCTTAACCCTTGTAATATTTACATTTAATATCCAGAGCGATTCCCAACTAATCTTTTAATACAGATGTATGCGCAAAAGTTGACCTTCTCTTGGGAAATAAGGCAGGGCAGGTAAATGGGGAAGCACTTTGGAGTCAATGATCATAGAACAATATAGTAAAGTACAGGCCCTTCAGCCCACGATGTTGTGCCGAGCATTTATCTCAATTTACTGCCGTCCATGTGCTTGTCCAGCAGTCGCTTAACTGTCCCTACTGTCTCTGACTCTACTGCCACCACTGCTGGCAGTGCATTCCACACATCCACCACTCTCTGCATAAAGAACCTACCTCTGGCATCTCCCCTATACCTTCCTCCAATCACCTTAAAATTATGACCCCTCATGACAATCATTTCTGCCCTGGGGAAAAGTCTCTGCCTATCTACTCTCTCATCTCTCCTCTCTTCCTTCTTCTTCTCTCCAGTATAAAAAGCCCTAGCTCACTCAACCTCTCCTCATAAGACATACCCTCCAATCCAGGCAGCATCCTGGTAAATCTCCTCTGCACCCTCTCTAAAGCATCAATTTCCTTCCTATAATGAGGCAACTAGAACTGGAGGCAATATTCCAAGTGTGGTCTAACCAGGGTTTTATAGAACTGCAGCAAAACCTCATTGCTCTTAAACTCAATCTCTCTTAATAAAAGCCAAAACATCACATGCCACCTTAACAGCCCTATCAATTTGGATGGCAACTTTGAGGGATCTCTGTACGTGGATCCCAGTATCCCATTGTTCCTCCACACTGCCAAGAATCCTGTTTTTAATCCTGTATTCAGCATTCAAATTCAACCTTTCAAAATGAATCACTTCACATTTATCCAGGTTGAACTAAATTTTCCTTAGCAAAATACAGAACTTGAATTCCTCACCCATCCTTGTCCTTTTCCATTATTATGCAAAATCTGACGGAATGATGGTCACTGTCTCTTAAATTATCCCCTCTTGCTACACATTCAACCTGCTCAGGCTCATTTCTGAATATTAGGTCCAGAACTGCCCCTTCCCTTGTTGGGCTTTTTACATACTGGCTGGAAAAAGTTCTGGATGCAGTTCAAGAATTTTGTGCCCTCCTATCTTGCACATATAAAATTATTCCACTTAATATTTGAGGAGTTAGAATCCCCTATTATTTCTGCCTTATTATTTTTATACTTCTCAAAATTTGATTACATATTTGATCCACTATCTTTCATTGACTGCGGTATACCATATACACCCAACAGTGTGTTTTCCCCCTTTTTTTTGTTTCTTTTACTTCGAACCATATGGCCTCGTTTGATGGTCCATCCAAGATATCATCTTTTCTGACTGCTATGATTGATTATTTGATCAGTATTTCACCCCTTCTTTAGCTCATCTGGATGTAAGCAGGAATGTTAGGCTGCCAATCCTGCCTAAATTTCAGCCGAATCTTGATCCGAGCTATAATATCATACACTCACTGACCTATCTTTTTGACCTGTTTGTCGGTCTTCTATGAAGAAGAGGCATACTGGACTTGATATGTTAACACCATTTTGCACTCAGTTGCTGCCGGATCTGCTGAGTTGCTCCAGTGTTCTGTGTTTGTGCCCTCACCTTCTCTGTCTTCTATTTTAATACAAAGGATATTCTTCAGATTCTATTTAGCCTTGCTAAATGCACTACAGTACTTTCTTTATTAGCTCATGTTTCCTCTGCCTTTCAGACCATTTATTCACAGTTTAACTTGTAAATCTGTTTTGTCTTCTCTGAACTACTTGTCATGATCCCATGCCCCCACCTACACCAGCAATCTTGGTTGAGAGATAACATTTAAGTTCTTATCACTTACTAGTGTACTGACATTCCTCTCATTTTTTTGGTGGAGCTTTTCATGACAAGTCTGACATTGTGCAATTTGTTCTGTTTGTTTAAATGTTCATGTTAAATGGTAATGTTTTTCAGAGTCATAGATGTACAGCACTGAAACAGAGCCTTAGGTCTAACTCGTCCATGCCGAGCAGATATCCCACTCCAATCTAATCCCACCTCCAGCAGCCAGCCCATATCCCTCCAAACCCTTCCTATTCATATACCCATCCAAATGCCTTTTTAAATGTTGCAATTGTACCAGCCTCCACCACATCCTCTGGCTGCTCATTCCATACACGTAACACCCTCTGTGTGAAAAGGTTGCCCCTTAGGTCTCTTTTATATCTTTCCCCTCTCACCCTAAACCTATCCCTTCTAGTTCTGGACTCCTCACCCCAACAGAAAGACCTTTTTGTCTATTTACCCTATCCATGCCTCTCATGATTTTATAAACCTCTATAAGGTCACCCCTCTGCCTCCAACGCCCCAGGGAAAACAGCCCCAGCCTCCCTATAGCTCAAATTCTCCAACCCTGGCAAATCCTTGTAAATCTCTTCTGAACCCTTTCAAGTTTCACATCGTCCTTCCAATAGGAAGGAGACCAGAATTGCATGCAATATTCCAACAGTGGCCTAACCAATGTCCTGTACAGCTGCAACATGACCTCCCAACTCCTGTACTCAATATTCTGACAAATAAAGGAAAGCATACAAAATGCCTTCTTCACTATCCTATCTACCTGCGACTCCACTTTCAAGGAGCTATGAACCTGCACTCCAAGGTCTCTTTGTTCAGCAACACTCCCTAGGACCTGACCATTAAGTGTATAAGTCCTGCTAAGATTTGCTTTCCCAAAATGCAGCACGTCGCATTTATCTGAATTAAACTCCATCTGCCACTTCTCAACTGATTGGCCCATTTGGTCCAGATCCTGTTGTAATCTGAGGTAACCCTCTTCGCTGTCCACTGTACCTCCAATTTTGCTGTCATCTGCAAACTTACTAGCTATACCTCCTATACTCTCATCCAAATCATTTATATAAATGATGAAAAGTAGTGGACCCAGCACCAATCCTTGTACAATCGCTGTCCACTGGTCATAGGCCTCCAGTCTGAAAAAACAACCCTCCACTACTACTCTCTGTCTTCTACCTTTTTGAGCTAGTTCTGGATCCAAATGGCTAGTTCTCCCTGTATTCCATGAGATCTAACCTTGCTAATCAGTCTCCCATGGGGAACCTTGCCGAACGCCTTATTGAAGTCCATATAGTTCATGTCTACTGCTCTGCCCTCATCAATCCTTTTCGGTACTTCAAAAAACTCAATCAAGTTTGTGAGACATGATTTCCCACACACAAAGCCATGTTGACTATCCCTAATCAGTCCTTGCCTTTCCAAATATATATACATCCTGTCCCTCAGGATTCCCTCCAACAACTTGCCCACCACCGACGTCAGGCTCACCCAGCCCATAACCAGGGCTAAAGGTATTTGGACTGCATATTTGAGAGCAAGAGGAAAGAGTCCCTTTTTTTTTGTGGAATACTATGTTTAGCTTTGCTCTACCTGCTATAGGAAAGATCCTGTTAAACTTGAGAGGGTGCAGAAAAGATTTGCAGGGATGTTGCTGCAATTGGCAAGTTTGAGCAAGAGCGAGGGGCTGAATGGGCTGAGTTTTTTTTCTCCCCTGGAGCTGAGTGGGTGAATATCCAATGTCTTTTTCTCAGGTATGGGAGTCCAAAACTGGAGGGCATAGTTTTAAGATGAGAGGGGAAAGATTTTAAAAAGGACCTGAGGTAACTTTTTTTTTATTATCCAGAGGGTGGTACATGTATGGAATGAGCACCCAAAAGAAGTGGTGGAGGCTGGAACATTTGCAGCATTGAAAAGTCATCTGAATGGGTATATGAATAGGAAGGGTTGAGAGCGATATGGGCCAAGTGCCGGCAAATGTGACTGGATTAATTTTGGCTATCTGGTCAGCACGGAGGAGTTGGACCGAAGGGTCTATTTCCATGCTGTGTGACTCGACAAAGAGTCAATGAATTAAGTGTTTCAGCATTTGGATGTGTTGTGATCAAGCTCAATGTGCCACATGGGTGCTCATTCCATACATGCCACTTGACCTTTTTCTAAAAAAACTGTACTTTAAAAGGGAGATTGTTAGCAGCCTAAGACTTATTAATCTTTCTTGTATGTAAATATTACCTGTGTGTGCATTTCTATTGCAATGAAAAATGACGCTACTGTAAATGGCCCAAATTGTTATAGAATTTCTTTCTGTAGAAAGAACAGACTTCATATTGTAAACAAAAACAGAAATGGCTAGAGACACTCAGCATGTGTGGCAGCATCTGTGGAGAGAAAGCAGACTTAACTTTTTGGTCCAATGATCATCTTCAGAACTGATGAGCTGGGAAATGGTTTGTATTTATGCTGAAGATAGTGGGGGTAGGAGGAGGAGTAGACAATAGGTGGCAATAGAGCCCAGAGAGAGTGTGTAAAACAGTTGGGCAGACAAAGGCTTATGTAAAGCCCTTCCTGATGAAGGGCTTATGCCTGCAACATCGATTCTCCAGCTCCTCGGATGCTGTCTGACTGGCTGTGCTTTTCAAGCACCACATTCTTGACAATAATCTCCAGCATCTGCAGTCCTCACTTTCTCCTCCATGGGTAAAGGTCAGCCTGGGGGAAATCAACAGCTGCTAACAGGGACCATTAGTATCTGGCAATGGTCTGCTACCACAAAACAACCCATGTGATGACAAGGCTGAGTGTAGGAGTTGGGGTAAGGATGTGGGAGAAGGTCATAGTCACACTGCACGGAAACAGACCCGTTGGTGCTCAAGCCCTAAAGTTATTGAACCTGAGAGTCCAGAAGGCTGCAAGGTTCTGAAGCAGGCAATGAGGTGGTGTTCTTCCAGCTTGTGCTGAGCTTCGCTGGAGCACTGCAACAAGCCTGAGAAAGATGTTGGCCGAGGAACAGGGTAGTGTGTTGAAGTGGCAGGCAACTGGAAGCTCCGGGTCATTTTTACAAACCGAATGTGGGTGTTCTATTGTCTAGTCTGTGCTCCTCTCCCCAGTGTAGAGGAGACTGCAAGTTGCTTATATTTAATTTAAGGTATCCTAAAGGAGGAGATAGAGATAGTGTTGACATTGAGTTTGGGGTCCAGGCAGCTGAAGACGTGGCAAACCATTGGATTGAAGAAAATCCGACAGCAGCAACCAACACTTTAATATCAGTATGCACAGTGAGGTCCCAGTAACAAGATACCAACAGCTCAGCTTTGGTAAATGAATTTGATGGCCAGTTTTGTTTTGGTGCTGAAGGCTGGCTGGCTGTGGCCTTCCTTGTTTCCCTTTTGAATAGTTCTTAATCTTTATTGTGTCCACCTGAGAAGGCAGACACTACCTTGGTTAAAAATCTCTCCAGAAGCATGGCATAACAACACACCATGCCCTCGGCCAAGATCACCTGCTGAAGTTAATGTAGCCTGAACCCATGACTTTTTTCTCTACCCACAAGGGTTATCCTACACAACTGAGCACATCCCCATCACTAAAATCACTGACTTTTTTTTGCTTTTATTTGTCACCACTAGTAAAAACGTCCATGTAGTCAATTCAATATTTACGAGCAAAGACCATTATGGGAAATGCAAACCATCAAAGGTGAGGGGGAGGTATAGAGAACAAGAAGGTACTAAATCAAAATGGAGTTGGAGGGGGAAATAAGGCACTGTGTCCCCCACTGTAGCCACCTTTCTTTAAAGGCATGGAGTGTATTGATGGACACTGCGTATTCCTTTTCCAGCGAGACCCAGGCATGAATGTGACCAGGGAAGAAGGACAAACAGTTGGTAAAGAGAACAACTTCCACCACCTGCCTTCTGACTTGGTTTTTTGAGGTGAAAGTGCTGTAATCTGAACCAATAATCAATTAAATAAGATTCCAAAAACCACTTTTCATATGGTACCTTTTTAAACATTGTAAAATATCCCAAGGTGCTACTTCGGAATGTTATTAAACAAATGGGCACTGAGCCACTTAAAGGGGCTTTTTTGAAGTCATTTGAAATGACTACATGCTTGACCACAGGTAATTTTAAGGAATATTTTGGCGGTTAAGAGGTTATGTTGTAAATCATAAGTTAGTGCACTCCAATATTTGTCTAATTTAGTATGTTTTGTGAAATACTAGCTTTTTCAAGTTAAATTTCCTGCTCTATTGTGTTTTCTGTATTTCCAAATGAAACCTGCATCGCTTTTCAATCGATTTAGTATCCGTTCTATGTGGCATAACTGTTTGGTTTTGCAGGGCACTCTATAAAGATGGTAAGTTAAATGCAGATTTCAGAGCTCTACAGGAATTAAATTGACATTCTCTATGTGCGTTCTATATCGAAGTCTGTCTGTCAAAAAGCTTTCTTTAAAGCTGAGGTATAATTCAGTAGTGTGCCTCGATTTATTACTACATGTTTTGTGTTCTGTTTGATCTGGTTGCTTCCTATTTTAATTCAAACTGCCCTGTCTCCATTCCTCCATACAATATTCATATGTGCATGTTTCTTACTGTTCATATCTAATGATAGGTTGGGTCCAATTAAACACATTTCAATATGCTTTGTAGTTAGTGCTGTACTCTATTGGATAACTGAAACCTGGTGACAAACAGAGAATGCTAAAGAAACTCCGGTCTGGGAGCATTTGTGGAGAGAGAAATAAAGTTAACAATTTGAGTTCAGCATGACTCCAACTGAAATCTGGTGATCCTATTCTGTTGTGCATATGTAAAATTGAGACCCTAAAAGCAGTTCAATACTGGTCATCTACTTCATGCAGTCTGGAAATGCTTGTATGATCTAGTCATGCTGGGTATGATTTGAATTTCTAATCATATTCTTGAACCAAAATCCACTTTCCAGGATACTCTTGGTTTTGAAATAATGTTCATATCTTCAGAACACCTGAGTTCTGTATCGGTGACAGACAACAATCACTGTTGATATCTCTCCATTTCCTGACCCCTCGGTCAATGCATTACTTGACCTTCATAGTTTTCTTAAGCTTCTGCGTGTCCTGATTTGATGTAATAGATATTTTAATGAGTTAATAATTTTCAGAACTGGGGACAGGTTTAGAATACCAAAATAAAACTATAAAATCTATACAATAAATGTTCGATTCACTTAATAGTTAATTGCTTTGCCATTTTTTTTAAAAATTAAAACTTTAATACTAACTTGTTGCAGGAAATCTTATCAAACAGAGAAGGTGGATTGGCTACCGGTAACATCATCTGATTATTTAACTATAAAATGTAGTCACAAAGTAACGCATTATTCAAACAATGCCGCACTGTATTTCTCCGATTTTCACATTTTTTGGGGTATTGCAATGCTATTTGTATTGATTCTAATCTGATCTTTTTTGACGTGTATGTATGTTGAATTTTTGAGAGTCTGATGTATATCCAAAAAAGTGTTTTCCTAGTAGCTTGGCAAATGTATCCACCAATCTATCTTTGTGTGGCTTAATCAATGATGGCTCCATTATAGGAATATTACCACAGAACACTGGATGTCATTATCCATTGTGATGAGATGGGAATTAAATTCTTGCCATACCAATGTTGTGAAAGTCCTGAAAATAAATATGTATCACATTTTTGGTTGAGTCCCTTTTATAGAGTTGTTTGAGAATTGGGTTATAACTTCTGTTCTCTCATTTTCCATCTCTTCTCAATTGGATAGGTGGATGCTTTATGTTGAGACTTGTATGCTCTCACGTGAGAAAAAAAGAGCAGATTGGAGGAGCATTGATAGGGGATTGAAGAGTATTTTCCATTTAAGGGTTTTGAAGTTGAGCGGTGATTTGATTGAATGGAATTCAAGAAGTTAAGAGTTTTTTTTTGGTCACGATCACAAGCCGAAGACACTGGCTGTTTGCTGTCATATGCAATATATTTTTGGAAAAATTTCTGCAGACTTCTAAGCATGTTCCACTTGTCAGATTTTCTAAAAAAAAACTTCATTTTAAATCTCGGGTGTTGTTGTAAAATACTTCTGAATGGTGAAGTACTCTGGAACATCTTGAAATTATGAAATTGTTGTATGTGTCTCAATTCTTTGTCGAAGCTGTAAGAAACAGCAAGTTTATACTTCCTTGTGGTGTTGTACTGGGGTGTACAAAGTTTAAAAATCTCTCAAACCTGGGTTATAGTCCAACAGGTTTAATTGGAAGCACTAGCTATCAGAGTGCTGCTCCTTCATCAGGTGGTAGGTGGAGTACACAATTGTAAGGCACAGAATTTATAACAAGTTTACAGTGTGATGTAACTGATATTATTCATTGAAAAATACCTTGATTGTTTGAGTGTCTCTCATAGGTAAGTCACAAAACTTTTTTGTTAAAATTTGCATTCATAGGTCAAGTTTAACAATTTTTGGTATCAGCCTAGATAATATGTTGAAGATGTTAAGCCCCCGTGTGCTGTTGTCTGTGCCATAATGTTTAGACTGATTCTAATCGAAATAATATTTTGAGTTAAGAGGCTTACCTGGATTCATGCAGTTTGTGAGCTGTGTATGTGTATAGTTCTCTCTCTCTCTCGCCCCTCGCTCATGCCCCCTCGCCCCCCTTGCGGACGTGTGCCCTCGCCCCTCAGCACCCTCGCGGACGTGCACCCTTGTCCCCCTCGGCCCGCGCGCCCTCTCCCCTCGTGCCCCCTGTCGCCGCCGCTCGCTCTCGCCCCTCGACGCTCCCTCGGCCCCCTCGCGCACGCTCGCTCTCGCCCCTCGGACCCCTCGCGCGCGCGCCCTCTTGCCCTGGATGCCAGCCTCTGTGGAGTTATTTTAATAACAACAGCATCTTTGCATGCATTAATTCAGTCTCTAAGTTCACCTATCTTGCACGTTATGCTTGCATTGAAGCAAAACAGTTCAAGCCTCCAGTTCCGCTGACCTCCGCAGTCTCTCCCTGGCTAATGTCCCTTTGCTATGTTTGCCTTGGTCTCAAGCTTGTCCCGTTCCTATACTTGCTGTCCTGCTCTACTTCCCACCTCCTGCTACGCTTGCTTAAACCCTTCTGTGAAACACTATCAAACCTCCCTGCCAGGATATTAGTGTCCCTCCAGTTTAGATGCAACCCATCCTTCTTGTACAGGACCCACCTTCCCTGGAAGCCATCCCAATGAGCCACAAATCTGAAGCCCTCCACACTACATCAGCTCTTTAGCCCCGTGCTCAATTGAGATGAGCTCATCCTTGATCATATTAAGTGGTATAGTCGTCTTTAGGGCCTGAATTGCTTCTTCCTGCTCCTAGCTCTTATGTTAGGATATTTTGAGGTCAATGTTTTATTGTCTGTGGCATGGCTTTAATGTGCGGATGTACTGTAGATAAATGACATAGCTGATAACACTAGTTACTCATTGCTACTTCTGATTAATACTGCATCAGTGGGTAAAGTTTGGTTAAATGTTGCCTTTTAACTTCTGCTGTACTCTTGCATTTGTACACACTTTATTCTACGTTAGTTTCTGGGAAGTATAAAGTTGAAGGCATAATCCATTCAAGATCGTACAGATTAGATTACTTACAGTGTGGAAACAGGCCCTTCGGCCCAACAAGTCCACACTGACCCGCCGAAGTGCAACCCACCCATACCCCTACATTTACCCCTTACCTACCACTACGGGCAATTTAGCATAGCCAATTCACCTGACCTGCACATCTTTGGACTGTGGGAGGAAACCGGAGCACCCGGAGGAAACCCACGCAGACACGGGGAGAATGTGCAAACTCCACACAGTCAGTCGCCTGAGTCAGGAACTGAACCTGGGTCTCAGGCGCTGTGAGGCAGCAGTGCTAACCACTGTGCCACCGTGCCGCCCACCTTCTTCTAATAGCTGAGTTTTGCTGAATAGGGTTTGACAGCAGTCCTTGGACTGGGCATTGCTCATTCCATTGAAAAGTTGGACTTCATTTCCTATGCCTCTAGTACAATGGATAATGTATTTACGGATCAGAAGATTGCAGGTTTGATTCCCACATGTCTTTAATGCACTTGTGGGGAGATGGTGGCGTAATGGTACTGCTACTGGACTGTATTCCAGAAGTCACCTCTAATTTTGAAAGGGTCTTATGGTGCAGTGATCGTGTCCCTTTCTCTGGGCCAGAAGGTCCAGGTTGATGTCTCATCTGCCCAGAGGTGTGTCAGAACAGAGGTGTGGTTGATTTTAAAAATAAATAACAAACAAGCACTTCCTTGTTGGGTGCTCTTGCCAATGAGCTCATGCCACAAAACCCGGGACTTTAAGAGGAGACTCTTTTACTCATTGGATTATATTTTTTTGTCTCTCCACTTGTCATTAATTAGCCATTAATTTTTAAGTTGGAAATATACCTTTATCCTGCCAATTTTGAGTCAGAAGAATTTTTTTTAATTACATTTCAATAACTGTTCCTCTACTTTTTTTTAGAATGTGCCTGTTTGTAATTTGCTCGTGGCTAACTCATGTTTCCTATATAGCCATTGCTGTTACCTTGTACTTTCTTTGGAAACAAAATCTCATTTGCAGTTTGGGTTATCTGACTGTACTGTTGAGGTAATTGCTCATAACTTTATAGTCGCTGTAAAATAATCTCATGGTCCATTCAAAAGAAGATCGGGGTGTTCTCCGTGTCTTGGCCAAGATTTTCCGTTGCAGGTAATGCCATTAAAACTGAACTGAGCATTTTATAATGTCAAAACATAGATAATGCATGTGCGCACGCACAGAGAGCTTTTGGTTCATTTTGTAATGACATTTACTCCCTCTACTCCCTACCTCCATTAACCTTTCTCAACTATCCATTTGTCCGTTTTAATTTTGATTGTAAACTGAGAGATTAAGACAGCAATTAGGTACAAAGAAATTCCACAGAAACAAACTTTGTGTTTACCTTTTTTTCTTCTTGCATTTGATTTCTGCATGGATTCTGGAAATATTGTTTGAAGGAATTGGGGATCACCTGGATGGAAGGCTGAGAGAAATTACAATGTAGAAAGTTTCACAATATGAATATTTAACCTGCTGATGTTTGAAAGTTTATGCTATAGGATCTGTGCCTTCACCTGAGAGGGTAGATTGGGTCTTGCTTTAACCCCTCTTCCTCAAAATGGTCCCTCTGACAGTGCAGCAGTCCCTCAGTTCTGGATGCTGTATTGGCTTAGATTTTGTGCTCCAGTCTCTGAAGTCCGATTGATTCTGCAACCTTCTGATTTTAATAAAGTGATACCACTGAGGCATTGCTGGGACCTGGAAGGCTAAGGTCTCCATTGATTAGATTAGACTTAGTGTGGAAACAGGCCCTTCGGCCCAACAAGTCCACACCGACCCGCCGAAGCGCAACCCACCCATACCCCTACATTTACCCCTTACCTAACACTACGGGCAATTTAGCATGGCCAATTCACCTGACCCGCACATCTTTGGACTGTGGGAGGAAACCGGAGCACCCGGAGGAAACCCACGCAGACACGGGGAGAACGTGCAAACTCCACACAGTCTGTCACCTGAGTCAGGAATTGAACCCAGGTCTCAGGCGCTGTGAGGCAGCAGTGCTAACCACTGTGCCACCGTGCCGCCCTAAAATTGCTTTAAGAGCAACAGCAAATTGCATTTACAAAGTGTCATTAACGTGATAGTATGTCTTCATGTTTCACAGGAGTACTGTCAAACAAAATTTGATGCTGAGTTATATTAAGAGACTGGATAGATGACCCCAAGCTTGATCCTAGTGTAGGATTTAATGAGTCTCTGCGTGTAGAAAAGTGGAAAGGTTTATGGAGGGAATTCTGCAGCCTGGAGATCAGGCTACTAGGTTTTTCTTTTTCCTTTACCTTTTTTATTCTCTTGAGTGTCTTACTCCTTTTAAGCTACTGACAGTGGATACAACTTCTTAATTTGGTACAATATTTAAGAACTTGAAATAGGAGCAGGCATAGGCCATTTAGCCCCTGAAGCCAAGATCATAGCTGATTTGAAATGCGAAGTGTATAAGGCAGCATGAATCTATCTTTTGCTTATCTTTTAGATAGCCCTGTAAAAAGATTTTCTTCACACAAACCTACTGTTATGGACTAGACTAAAAGCCCCTCAAAATATTTTAAGAAGATAGCCTTTTCTTATTTTTAAAGGCAAGTGTAAGGCGTTGTGTGCCCAATGAAATTCAATTGGTCAAACTACCAGGTTTGAAGTGAAACAAGTTTGTTCTTATGCTATCGTTTAAAATAAAAACAAAAGAAAGAAGAATTGGAATAACTTTAATCTATTATTCTGTCAACTACTAAACAGCAACTGTTCCAGTATAGTAACATCCCATAGGCCCACACACTTGGCAAAGGCGTATTCTATAAAGTAGGTTGTCTCGCGTGTGGTTCTCCAGTCCAGAAGGAAGAACATCAAGAGAAAACAGAGTTCGAGCATTCTGCTGTGGGAGGGGGAGATGTTTAGCAGCTTCCAAACCCCAACTGCTACTCAAAGTTAAACTAAAATCCTGGTTCGTTTGGGAGCTTGACCCCCACCCCTTCATGCTCTTTCTGTTATTCCAATTTTAAAAAAACCCCAAGACCTTTCAAGCTGTTTAGTTTACTGGCTTGGAACAGTCGATCCGGCACCTGTCTCTCAACCTGCCCTTTTTAAAAAAAAAATGAAGAAAATACTCTTTTAAAGCCATAGTATCATCACGCCTACTCATCTGTCTGGGATGTAACTGGGTTCCTTGTGTTGTGGTGTTCTTCCTTGCTGACATGGGCAACTGGTGCTCTGAGACGGTGTCATTTGTTTGGTTTAAAATCCTCCTTCAGCACCTCTGCCATTTAAAACAATTTAGAATTCGTGAATTTAAGTTAGCTGCAATGAAGTGCAGTTGTCTTGCAGGTAATGTTTCACGTACTAGCTTGGGACCTGTTTGTGAAGCTCTTTTGAGATAAGAACATAAGAACATAATCAATAGGAGCAGGAGTAGACCATCTGGCCTGTTAAGCCTGCTCCGCCATTCAGTAAGATCATGGCTGACTTTTTTTTTAATGGCCTCCACCAACCTGCCCTCACACCATAATCCTTAATTATAGGCAGTGTTTTTGTTTGGAACGAAGTTTGCTGAGTGCATTAACCAAACATTCAGCTCTATTTCTGTGATTACCTCAAGTTTTTTTTTCTGTTGATTACTCAGGATAGTGGGACTTTTGTCATCAAATCTGGACTTGTTGGCAATATCCTAAATGCATGTCATCTGTCATTATTCATTTAATTTTAGTTTGTGATTTCACTTTCCTATTAACAATCCCATCTGCACTGAATGTAAGTGTTGTTAGAGTGGATGCATTGTTGCAAAAACTGATCAATTTCCTTCCTTGCATAACATTGGCATAGTTTAATGTTCTGAGCTGGAACCCGTTTTCCTGCCAGTGCGTTAACTTGTTTTGTGGTCAGGGATAAAACCTGAAACTTTCCTATCTGTGTTTTCACTTGGTACCAGGAACTTGTTAAATGAACCACCCAAGGAGCTGCATTTGGATAGATTTCTAAATAACACTTTCACCTGTTTGAAACATGTTTGCTCAGAAGGCTCATACTTAGGGCGTCTAGGTAATAATTGCTTGCCTTGCAAGTGACATACACATGGGTAGGAGGAACTATATCCCTCTTTGAATCAAGTTTTTTGTTTTTTAACTAGAATAATTGCTCCACTGTGTCTACTGTACACATGCAAAAAAGCATAACCATCATTTCTGGCATTTTCCCAAAGGACACTTTTATAAAAATTTTCCACATCTCCTCACCCTTTTTATAGAATGGGTGCCAATGAAGTTTAAGTTAAAAGCTGTACATAGGGAAATAAAATTCCAGTTTACTATAAATAAGCCAAGGGAAGTTCCTTGTAGGTCAAATAGAAATCAACAACAACGAAATGTTCTTGAGCACATACTTCAAAGAGAATGCTTACAGATGTGCAAGACCCCCTTCGTACCTTGCAACTCTGAAAAGGTTAGATTTTTTTTTCCTCTTGGCTTCCCCTCCCCCAAACTGCAATTTTTCATAACCACTTGGAGCCTAAAATAATATGAGAATGTTGGATGGTGAGTCTAACACAGCATACAAATGCCAAAAAAAGTGAAATAAACAGTAGTTGCTGGAAAACCTCTGCAGGTCTGGCAGCAGCTGTGAAGAGAAATCAGGATTAAGGTTTCTGGTCCAGTGACTCTTCCTCCGAACTGATGGTAGCTGGGAAAATGTTGGCTTATCTGCAGAAGATAGAAGAAGGCAAGGAGTAAACAATAGATGGGGACAGAGCTCAAGAGAGAAGAACAGTTGGACAGACAAAAGAATGGGTAACGATCTGTCTAGGAGGGTGAACAGTTGTTAATGGAGACTGTTGGTGGCTAACAATAGGTGGTGTGTAATTGCAGAGGAGGTGATAAGGCCTTGTTATTAAGCCTGCTGATCAGGGTGGTGCTGTTGTAGCCTGGCGTACTGACCTCCCTTGTAGAGGCTGAGCGCCAGCTCTCAGATACCTCCACGTATCTTCCCCTGGGCCATGGCACAACAGGCCATTGTATCAACTACAGTTACTAATCTCATCTCATCTGGTACAGACACACAGACACCGGATTAGTCCCCCAGCCCCACATAGCTCACTGCTACTTCTGAGAAGTCACCAAACAGGACTGCCTGGTCAGACCTATTGTTACAGTCTGCTCCTGCCCCACAGAACTCATCTCTTCCTACTGTCCCTGCCCATGTACATCTGTGATTCCTCTGACACTTTATGCCAGTTTCAGAATTTCCTGTTTGCAGGCTCCAGCTGCCTTCTCTTTACCATGGACATGCAATGCCTTTTACACATCCATCCCCCACCAAGGTGGTATCAAGGCTCTCTGCTTCTTCCTGGAACAAAGGCCTGAACTGTCCCCACCCACCAATACCCTTCTCTGCTTGGCCAACAACTTTTCTCTTTTAATTCCTCTCCTTTCCTTCGCATCAGAGGTGGCCATTGGTACCTGCATGGGCTCCAATAATGTCCTTGTGAGAGTATGTGGAATATTTCCTGTTCTGGCCCCCACCCATAGCCTCCTTCAATTTTTAGATCAGAGCGATACCATTGGTGCTGCTTCCCTCTCTAGGCCAGAATTTAAAAAGTTCATCAGGTTTTTTTTTTGTTTCCAATTTCCACCCCATCCTTGCTTTCACCTGGTCTATCTCGGAGTCCTCCCTTCACTTCCTCAACATCTGTGTTTCCATTTAGATTAGATTAGATTAGATTAGATTACTTAGTGTGGAAACAGGCCCTTTGGCCCAACAAGTCCACACCGACCCTCCGAAGAGAACCCACCCAGACCCCTTCCCCTACATTTACCCCTTCACCTAACACTACGGGCAATTTAGCATGTCCAGTTTAACTAACCTGCACATTTTTGGACTGTGGGAGGAAACCGGAGTACCTGGAGGAAACCCACGCAGACACTGGGAGAATGTGCATACTGAGGCGGGAATTGAACCCGGGTCTCTGGCGCTGTGAGGCAGCAATGCTAACCACTGTGCCCAGAAATATCCACTACAAACCCACTGACTCCCACAGTTACCTGGACTATTCATCCTCACACCCTGCTTCCTGTAAAGACTCCATTCCATTCTTCCATTCCTCTGTCTCTGTCGCATCTGTTCCAATGAGGCCAGGGAAGCCAGGAAAATGATGAAACAAGGGAGCCTCAGAAATGTCTACTGCCTCCTTCAACCAAGCATTCCCCAGCACTGCTGTCGATAGGGCCCTTAACCAGGTCTGACTCCTCTTCCACCCTCACCCCCTCTCTTCCATCCTGCAACAGCAATAGGGTTCCCCATATCCTTACCTACCATTCCACCAACATCCACATCCAGAAGATCATCAAATGCCATTTCCTCCAGCGAGATGCCACCACCAGACACCCATTCTCTGCCTATCCCTTGTCCACCTTCCGCAGGGACCATTCCCTCTGGGGCACACTGGTCCACTCTTCCTTCACTCCCAGCATAGTCCCTGATACCTTCTCCTGCAACCGTTGAAGGTGTAAAACTGCTTATCCAAGGGTTCAAACATAGGTGAAACAGCACTTAACTCTAGATTGTGAGAAGTACAGGTATAGATCAGAGTGGTGCTGGAAAAGCACAGCAGGTCAGGCAGCATCCGAGGAGCAGGAAAATCGACGTTTCGGGCAAAAGCCTTTCATCAGGAATAGTCTATTTTCCTGCTCCTCGGATGCTGCCTGACCTGTGCTTTTCCAGCACCACTCTGATCTAAACTCTGGTTTCCAGCATCTGCAGTCCTCTCTTTTGCCTTCTCTCAATCTAGTCTTCTGCCTTCAATGCTCACAATGTGATCTCCTCAACATTGGGAAAACAAAGCGTAGACTGGGTGATGGCTTCACAGAAATGACCCTGAGCTTCCAATCGCCTGCTACTTTAACACACCACCTTGTCCCCTGGCCGATCTCTGTCTCGGGCATGCTGCATTGCTCCAGAGAAACTCCGCACAAGCTGGAAGAACAACACCTCATTTTCCAGTTGTGGACCATGCAGCCCTCTGGACTCCATATTGAGTCAAGTAATGTTAGGGCATGAACTCCTCGTCCTCCGTCCTCATCCGCTATGGCACACTATCTCTTGTGCTGTTCACCCTCCTAGCCAGATCGTTATCCACTCCTTTGTCGGTCCAACTGTTCTCTCAATCCAACTGTTCTCTCAATCTCTCTCTGGGCTCTATCCCCACCTATTGATTACTCCTTACCCCCATCGTCTGCACATAAACGTTTTCCCACCTACCATCGGTTCTGAGGAAGAGTCAACAGGCCTGAAACGTTAACTCTGATTTCTCTTCAGATGCTGTTTTGTTTCTGAATTACATCATAGAGCCATAGAGATGTACAGCATGGAAACAGACCCTTCAGTCCAATCTGTCTATGCTGACCAGATATCTCAACCCAATCTAGTCCCACCTGCCAGCACCCGGCCCATATCCCTCCAAGCCCTTCCTATTCATATACCCACCCAAATGCCTCTTAAATGTTGCAATTGTACCACCCTCCTCCACTTCCTCTGGCAGCTCATTCCATACCCGTACCACCCTCTGCGTGAAAAAGTTGCCCCTGAGATCTCTTTTATATCTTTCCCCTCTCACCCTAAACCTATGCTCTCTAGTTCTGGAATCTCCAACCCCAGGGAAAAGACTTTTTGTCTATTTATCCTATCCATGCCCCTCATAATTTTGTAAACCTCTATAAGGTCACCCCTCAGCCTCCGGTGCTCCAGGGAAACAGCTGCAGCCTTTTCAGCCTCTTGCCACAGCTCAAATCCTCCAACTCTGGCAACATCCTTGGAAATCTTTTCTGAACCCTTTCAAGTTTCACAACATCTTTCCAATAAGGAGGAGACCAGAATTACATGCAATATTCCAACAGTGGCCTAACCAATGTCCTGTACACTGCAACATGACATCCCAACTCCTGTACTCAATACACTGACCAATAAAGGAAAGCATACCAAATGCCTTCTTCACTATCCTATCTACCTGCGACTCCACTTTCAATGAGCTGTGAACCTGCATTCCAAGGTCTCTTTGTTCAGCAAAACTCCCTAGGACCTTACCATTAAGTGTATAAGTCCTGCTAAGATTTGCTTTCCCAAAATGCAGCACCTCGCATTTATCTGAATTAAACTTCATCTGCCACTTCTCAGCCCATTGGCCTATCTGGTCAAGATCCCGTTGTAATCTGAGGTAACCCTCTTCGCTGTCCATTACACCTCCGATCATATGCGGTTCTTTTGATTTTTATTAGAGGATGAGAGGTAGTTGATTATAAGAGCGAATTTTTTTGCAGACAGGTTTATGGAATAGTATTTGAACAGAAGAAATTGTTCACAACACCAACTCCAGGGTGTGAATTCTCTGGAGGAGTGGAAACTTTATTCCACTTGTTTTGTGCTTTTTCAAGGCTGTGGCAAGATGATGTTAGCAGCAAAAAGTACAAAAATTCCCTATTGGGTTAATGATTGATCGACTCTGCAGCCTTGACCTCTCTCTCTCTCTCTCTCTCTCTCTCTCTCTTTCGAAGTGCTGCTCCTTCTTCAGGTGGTTGTGGAGTATAAATATCATAAAACACAGAATTTATAGCAAAAGTTTACAGTGTGATGTGACTGAAATTATATCTTGGAAAAGGCCTGGATTATTTGTCTTTTTCAATTGCATCACAGTGTAAACTTTTGCTATAAATTCTGTGTCTTACGATCTTATACTCCACAGCCACCTGATGAAGGAGCAGTGCTCCAAAAGCTAGTGCTTCCAAATAAACCTTTTGGACTATAACCTGGGTGTTGTGATTTTTAACTTAGTACACCCCAGTCCAACACTGGCACCTCCAAATCATCCTATTAAACAGTAAGCAAAGTGGTTTTGTTCTTGATGGACTAAGGACCTGAACCTGCTCTTGCCTGTAGGCTCCCTTAGAAAACATTCCTGATATATGTTTTAAATGGCATGGAACTAAAGGAAGAACTTGCACTTTTATATAATGCTGCCTTCTATCTCAGGAAACCACAAAATGCTTTATAGCCAATTGACAACAAGTTTTAAATCGTAATATCACAATCGTGATTCCAGGAGGACTTCTCAGGTCTTTGCTGCAAAAATGGGTGCTTTTTTTTTCCCTTCCATGTCCAGAACAAATGTTAGGAAATTTGTTTGGGTACACAATGGCCTTTGAAAGATGGTGCAGATGCCATGGATGTTGGGAAATTCCAGAATATCTTAGGAGTGGCGAGCTTTTCTGGGAACAGCATTTTGTTAAAATAGGGCCAGAATTGAACGAGAGGAATGCCATCTGGGCGGGTGGATAGTTAATAGGTGCCTTTGAAAGATATGGCAAACAAACTTGGGCCTCGTGCTGAGAACCCCGCTTTTAAAGCCTCATACTGAGCCAGAAACATGTAAGATTCAGTCCACAGTTTCCATTGTTAGTATTGTTCAAATGGTTTTGATTACGAAGTGACTGTCCACTTTTATCCTGTATAGTCTAAATGATTGAAACAGTAGTGGAATTTTCTCAAGACACAACAATTTCTGATACCAAATGGATGTAGCCCAGTACTTCCTAGTGGCAAGCTGGTCACCGTTGCTCTTTTCAGGCTTCATGTAAACAACAGCTTCTTAATAAGTTGGGTGTTGTCAGTGAGTAATCGCTTGGAAATTGTTCAGCACCTGGTGGAGTAAACTGGGAATATTTTTATTTCAAAATAACTATATTTTGAAACTGAAAATATTCCATGCACAGATGAGTCACCACTTGCATCCAGAAATGACTGACTGACTGACTGACTGACTGACTGTCGATAAAACTCTTTTTTTTTGCCACAGTGAAGCTTAGCACAGGTGATTTGAGGTTTTGGAGAGAGGAGGCCTGGGAAACAGATACTCTGATCTGAAAGAGGAAGTTAATGAATGATCTAAATTTCTGAATAGAAAGTAGAAAACAAATTGCGTTCTGGTGAGATAGGATAGAAGTATGAAATGGAAAAACAATGAATAGCCAAGATTGTTTCTATTCACTACGGACAGGACCCTCTGCTGTGAAGTTCTGAAAGTTAGCGTTGAGATCATTGCGTAAAAAGTTTATGTAAATATAACCTGCATTAAAATAGCATTGTGATTTCATTGGAACATTTGTCACATTTTTAAACAAATACATCATTTAAGATAGTCATTTTATTGCTTTAATGTACTTTGGAACATCTTGAGGTCATTAAAGACACTTAAAAACATGCTTTATAGTCAATGAAGCCTAGTAAATATCCAGGATAAAGAGTGATTTGCTTGGTTGGAAGCAGGAGGCCAAGAGGTCTGAGATGTGATAGAGGAAGTTTAAGTTGCATACTATGGAAATAGCAAGATTATACCAGCCAGCAGGCAAAGTGGTCACCAAAATGCCATTGTTCTCTTCAATATAAGAGAGGCAGCACTCTGAGCAGTATATTTTAATTTTTTTGGTGAAGCACGTTATGAATTGCCTAGTGTAAAATGTGCCCTGTACAGAATTTATTTTGGCTCATGGGACGTGAGTATTATTGGCTAGGCAATTGTCCATGCCTAATTGCGTAGATGTCAGTCAACCACACTGCTGTGAGTCTGGAGGCATCATCCTACAGAGGCTAGACCAGGCAGATTTTCTTCCCCAAAAGACAGTCGTGAACCCAATAGGCTTTCATGACAATAGACAGTGGTTATATGGCTGCCATTATTCCAGGTTTTTTAAAAAAAAGTTGTTTTCAGGTTTCACTATCTGCCATGGTGTGATTCAAACCCATAATCTCCCAAAACACATTAGCCTGGGTTATAAATTACTAGTCCAGTGACATTACCACTACTCCACTGTCTCCCCTTGGTGTGGCAGAAGGTGAATGATTTAAGTATTCTGTGTAGCTGCTGTAAGTTTGAGCTACAGAAGGGTGAACAAGGCTAATTGGAGGTATCTGTCTCATGGAAAGGAGGGAAGAGGAAGATTTACTTTGTATTTAATCAGAAAAGTAGGATTGAAGGTGAGGGAGAGTGGGGCAGGAGTTGGAGGAAAGGCGAAGGATCAGGCTGGGGTTAGGCTGATTGCTGTTGCAGACTGGGTTGAGTATCTTCTGCTGATGAAGAGAGGGGAAATTTCTGAATGTGTCAAGCAGAAAGTAGAGCAATTGGGGAATGAATAGAAAGAAGTGTCAAGTGTTGGACATGGATCACAGGAAGTGAGAGATGGGTGGAAATTGGAAACATTAATTTTCCTCCTATTTAAGTGAAAGTAGGAAGCTGTAACAACACAATCGCCATTGTAACAGAGGAAGAGGACAGGGAGGACATTTTGAGTAGGATTAGAACAATATATTCCAGCTATCATACAAAAAGTCTGAAATCGTTAGAACCCATTGGTTCCCATAGCAAATCTTTTATATGGGGGAAGTGAATGGATTTGAGAAGTTGTTGAAAACGTTCTTCAATCAGTTAGAGGATGGTGGAGATGGATCCAGAGTAATATAGCTACCATTCCAATAAGGATCAAAGATCTCAAAGCCATCCACATGGTGGATGGAAACACAGCATTCTGTGGGACAAACTGATACAGTTGGTCAAAAAAAAACTGAAAGCACGAGAGGGCACTTTTTAAAAAAAAACACGGGGGAGGGCTGAGGAAAGGAAATTAGTGAAACTAAGAAAATGGAATCCAAGCAAGAAGGAATTATTGTGATGAGCAATGTTTCTGCCTGTTTTGTCTTTTGAGGAGCAAGAATAAGTTTGTGCAATAGGTGGTATGATTTGCAACATACTGGGCAGCTTCTTTGATTAGTACTTGAGTTAATCCTGAGGTGGGTGGGCTTGATGACCAATAACATTTATGGGCCAGACCAAACCACTTCAGACCAGACCTTTTTAACCTTTTTCTTACTTTAAAGACGAGTGCCAGACATTGTATTCCAAATGCAATTCAGTGGGCCAAACTACCAGATTTGAAGCAAAACACACTTTATTCATACACTATAGCTAAAATACAACAAAAGAGAACAAAACAGAACTTTGAAAAATGTAACTCTATTGGAAAACTTGGCAGATTAATAGATTATTTAACCATTGAACAGTAACTTTTCTCATATAGTAATATCCTGTAAACCTACCCTTGGCAAAAAGCAAATTCAGTAAAATAGATTGCCTTTTGGGCAATTCTCCAGGCCAGAAGGAAACAACATGAAGAGAATAGTTTCTAATTAAACCTGTTGGACTATAACCTGGTGTTGTGATTTTTAACTTCCTTCACTATCATCCCTGAAGAAGGTTATACCTGAAACATCAACCACCACCTGATGTTGCTTGGCTTGCAGTAATCTTGAAGCTCCTTGCTTGTCTATTTCACTATCTGAGCAGCAGTGAAGAATATTGAAAATTGTGCAGTCATCTATCAGCATTCCTGCTTTTGACCTTAGGTTGGAGGGTAGGTCATGAAGCATTTACACAGTCTTCAGATCCAGGGCACTACTTTGAGGAACTGTAGTGATGTCCTGGGACAAAAATCATTAGCCTCCAACAATGACAACCATCTTCCTTTTTGTTGTGGTTCTGTTCGCCGAGTTGGGAATTTGTGTTGCAGACGTTTCGTCCCCTGTCTAGGTGACATCCTCAGTGCTTGGGAGCCTCCTGTGAAGCGCTTCTGTGATGTTTCCTCCGGCATTTATAGTGATTTGTATCTGCCACTTCCGGTCATCAATCAGATTCAATCAATAAGCACATCAACCTGGACCCAACATACCAGCCACTGCAGCGGACAGCTGGAAATGACAACCAGAAGCGGCGGAAACAAACCACTATAAATGCCAGAGGAAACATCACAGAAGCGCTTCACAGGAGGCTCCCAAGCACTGAGGATGTCACCTAGACAGGGGACGAAATGTCTGCAACACAAATTCCCAGCTCGGCGAACAGAACCACAATAATGAGCATCCGAGCTACAAATCTTCTCACAAACTTTGATCTTTTGTGCTAGATATGACTTGTAACCAGAGGTTTCTCCCCCATTTTCCATTGACTTCAGTTTTGCTAGGGCTCTTTGATGTTGCACTCGGTCAAATGCTGTTCATGTCGTCGTCGTCGTCGTCGTCGTCATCATCATCATTGCCTAAAGTTACCAAAAATACCAAAAAAAACCCCTTTTTTTGAGTTTCTTCATCCTTTCAATGAGAACAGTTTCTTCCAATTTATCCTGTCCATGATTTTGAGCTCTTGTAATATATCTCCCCTCTACTTTCTCCAGAATGATTAGCCCCAACTTCTCCATTGTATCAACTAAAGTGTAGGAGGTTGGGGAGTGACCTTCCATAGAGGTTTATAAAATCATGAGGGATACAGATAAACTAAAGTTGAGGGGAGTTCAAAACTAGGGGGCATATTTTTAAGGTGAGGGGAGAAAGATTTAAAAAGGACATGAGGGGCAACTTTTTCCCACAGAGGATGGTTAGTATGTGGAATGAACTGCCAGAGGAAGTGGTGGGTGCAGGTACAGTTACAACATTTAAAAGACCTTTGGACAGGGACATGAATGATTTAGAGAGACGTGGACCAAACGAAAGAAAACTGGACGAGTTCAGTTTGGGAAACTTGGTCAGCATGGATGAGTTGGCCCAAAGGCTCAGCAGATAAGGTAGCACTTTTATGGAAAAAGAAAAAGTTTAACATTTTGGGGTAGTGATTTTTTTTTAATCAGAATTGGTAAATGTTAGAGATATTTCAAGTCCAAAGGCAGACAGGGTACTAAAGGATTGACCGTGAACGGCAGGAGAGATTGAATGACAAAAATAATGATGGAAAAGGAAATGGTAGAAGTAGAGAAACCAGATGGACCTAGAGGAGATACAAATGGGAAAAGCAGAATCTTCACAGCTACTGCCCCCCTTTTTTTTCCTGGATATGGTCTGAAATTGTTGAACTCACTGATCCTGGATTGCTGTAAAGCATACAATGCAATATGTCTCTCTGTTTCTGTTCTAGAAATGAGTGAATTAGCTTGTAGGTGTGGCATCAATCTGATATGGAAGCTGTCCAAGAAGTAGAAATGTGATGTGGAGAGTAATGTGTTAACAATGTCAAGGAAGTGACTAAACCAGTAAGCAAATACTACAATTTTGTTGCACACTTTCTTACGAGCTCTGGTGTATTTCTGCAGGTGCCTTTTGGACAAGTGCTGAATCTGACATTGCAGGTTTGGGAGAAAGTAAGCATTTGTTCAGTTAATGGCCAATTTTTAAATGCTTTGTGTTTTAAAGAGAAATAGGTAATTGTGGTGTCGCCACACCATTTAAGACTGACATGAGTATGTGTACTGTTCGAGTTCCGGAAATGTTTGTCCAATTCGAGGCACCTGTTCCAACAGGTTGGAAGTATTTTCACTTGTGTATTTGCCTAATTTTGTATTGATACTTTCATTTTAAAAAAAATTCCATGATTATATAGCAAGATCTTTTTTCTTTGCTTAATCAATTGCCTTGGCAATTTGGGATTAAAATCCCTGGTAGGGGTACTGAGAACTGTGATTTGAGAAAGTTTCACATCTAATGTGGTGTTTTCATTAGCTACCAGTTTCATTTTTTTCTGTATTGAAGAATGCTTGAGTGATAAGTTTTCTGGCAGTATTTTTCAGTTTTCTTTTTCTGCATTGCTGTAATTTCAAAAGAAGATACTCGATCTCTACTTGAATGAACAAAAATCTGCCTATAACCAATACATGACACATTGATGCAATGAAGGAATGACACTTGCCACTTGTGTTGCTACCAGACGAAAATCCTAGTTCTAAGGTATTGGGGCTAAAACCCTGAAGGTGTGTTCAACCTCATTATGTTGATTAAAAGTTCACTTTGTATTATTGATGTGTTCATGGCTTTGAGTAAGCTTGAATCGGAATACGATCACTAAAATAGTAAATATTATTGTATTAAAGTCTCCAGGATTGAGCTGGGGTCTGTCTTCCTATTATGGAGAGCAAATTTAATAACCCAGCTTTTGCTTTTCTTGACTATAAATTGGTTGCATTTTTGATAAATTGCTAAACCAGCAGACTGTTGTTTAGCTTGGAGGGAGGGAGTTTTGTTCATGAGACTACATTTCCAATAAATAATGTAGTAGGTGTGAGTGGTGAAACCATATCCCTGTGCTGACTATCCCTTTCGTCTAGTGTGTTATTCTGTTGGTGTTAACTTTTATTCGCTTTGCATGCGATTCTTTTTAATTTTCCCTATGCTCAACTGTGTATTCCACAAGATGGCAGTAGCACTATGTGGGCAAGCTGTTTGTAGACTTTCCATCACCTTTGCAAAATGTGGAGTGTCAGATTAAAGTCCTGTCTCCACCCAGAGGTGTGTGATAACATTTTTTTTCTGAACGGGCTGATTTGAAAATACTTTTCAACTTTTTTTAACCCTCCTTTGGATACTGTTTTAGCATAAGCGTGTTACGAATTTGCTATTTGTGGAATCTTACATTTATTTTCCTATTACTATTCCTGTCATTTTGTATTCTGTTTTGTTAGCTACAGATTATCCTGAATCAACTCTTGCCACCTTAGTGCAGACAGTTAAAAATCGCACAACACCAGGTTATAGTCCAACAGGTTTAATTGGAAGCACACTAGTTTTTGGAGCGGCACTCCTTCATCAGGTGATAGTGGAGGGCTCGATTGTAACTCAGAATTTATAGCAAAAATTTGCAGTGTGATATAACTGAAATTATACATTGAAAAATTGATTGTCTGTTAAGCCTTTCATCTGTTAGAATACAGTGATTGAGCCCTCCACTATCACCTCATGAAGGAGCGTCGCTCCGAAAGCTAGTGTACTTCCAATTAAACCTGTTGGACTGTAACCTGGTGTTGTATGATTTTTAACTTTGTACACCCCAGTCCAACACGGGCATCTCCAAATCATTAGTGCAGACAGTCTATCTGTCTGAATTTGGATGACTTCCTCCAGTATCAGTCCAAGTTTTAAAAACTTGGACATGTCCAAACGGAGTATCTGCTGGGTGGGAGGTGTGTAGAAATCAACCTTGTGTCCATGATTCTGTTTTACTTTATCTTTCTGCGACCATATCTGATCCTGACATGAGTTTTGCATCTGTCTGTGTTTGTAGTGCAAGAAAAATTTCATGTGTGAAAGATGGGAACATGAAATATTTCGAGCAAGAATGAGGGTGATGGCAGAGGGTTGCTTTTCAGACTGGAGCTCAGTGGCCAGCAGTGTGCCACAAGGATCGGTGCTGGGTCCACAGCTTTTCGGCATTTATATGAATGATTTGGATGGGAACTTGGGAGGTATGGTTAGTAAGTTGCAGGTGACACCAATATTGGAGGTGTAATGGACAGTGAAGAAGGTTACCTCTGATTACAACGGGATCTTGATCTGATGGGCCATAGGGCTGAGAAGTGGCAGATGGAGTTTAATTACGATAAATGAGAGGTGCTGCATTTTGGGAAAGCAAATCTTAGCAGGACTTATCCACTTAATAGGTCCTGGGGAATGTTTGCTGAACAAAGAGACCTTGGAGCGCAGGTCCATAGCTCCTTGAAATTAGAGTCACATGTAGATGGATAGGATAGTGAAGAAGGCATTTGGTATGCTTTCCTTTATTGGTCAGAGCATTAAATATAGGAGTTGGGAGGTCATGTTGCGGCTGTACAGGACATTGGTTAGGCCACTCCTGGAACACGTCACAGAACTGTGCCAACTGCAGTGAGACCTGCAACCTGAGAGATGTGGTCCATCTATCCTGATCTTAAGGTGACAGCTGCACTAAATATTTATGCACCTGACTGTTTCCATGAATCCACTGGGGACCTGTGTGGGACCTCTGTCTTCAGCTTAAAAATAAAACGTGGCTGAAGCCGATGTGGTTTGTGCCAGGTCAGTGCTGTAGCCCAGGCTTTGCCAACATAGCAGGCTTCCCCGGTACAGGGAGCTACAAACTGTACACACGACACTGAGAGCACCAAGTCCTCAAGCAGCAGAGTTCATCAACAGAAAAAGGGTTCCATTCCATCAATATAGAAGGTATCTGTGGTCCTTGATCTCATTGTAGCATTCTATGCCAGGTACCCTGAAAGCTACCATTATGCCCTAAATCCTTGAGCTACCAGCTATAGGTGTCTCTGCTGCTAATTCATTCTGTCAATTCCTTCTCCTGGACTGGAGAAAGCAGCGCATGAGTGAAACTGTTTTGTTGAATTTGCCTATGCCAAACGTGTATTTATGGGATGCTGCTAAATTGGAACAGGTTGTAAGCAAGTAAATAGTGTTCAGTATTTTGAAGTTTTTTTTTGTTGCATACATTTTAACTGTGGTGTAAAAACAGGCCTAGTAGTTTGACCGGTCAAATCCCATCTGGAACGCAGTGCCTTACACCTGCCTTTAAATAAGAAGAGAAAAGTTGGAGTCCAGGCTGTCTTCCTGACGTAGCTTGAGAAGGTTTGGTTCATAAAAGGAGACCAGGTTTACATGCTGTATCCATGGCGGGATGACCCTGTTATGGAAGCCCCAACTGAGGTAGAGTGTAGAAACAATGCTGCCCATTCTTTGATCAGGGCCATTATGGAGCAGACAGTAGGCCTCCTGAAGATGAGGTTCTGATGTTTGTATAGGCTTTGCAGGAGAGAGTGTACTATATAATCCTCGCATGCTGTGCTCTGTCCAACTGGGGCAGGTGAAGAGGGGAGTGATGGACTCTGAAGAGCTGGGAGAGTGGCTCTGAGAAGGAAGGGGAGGATACTGAGCAGTAGGAACATCACTTTCAGCAGGATAGAGCTGTGCAGTGTCTGGTATAAGAAGCCAGACAGGACTTAATACCTGCTTCCAATACATTTGTTGCTTGAAAGGCAAGCTGTCCTTGTTCCCAGAAACAAATGCAGTTTTTTTTTGTTCTCTTTTTGCTGTTCAATAAAAGTTAATGTTTTCAACCATTTAAAGGTTTTCCAGTATGTGATGCTCCCACATTTCCCAGTCTTTGTATAATGTTTCTTCTTTGTTCATTTGGGAGAGAGTAGTGCTCCCTTTATACAGGGTTCTAACATGATCTGGCATAAGGCTGAGTAGCCGATGTGGCTTGATTCTTGTTACAATGACAGTCTGTCAGACGGGTGATGATGTGCAATAGTAATACATTTATGAATGTGAGCTTGTGTTGCCAATGAAGTGTCACCTGTGCTGCTAATGTGCCCACAGAAGCTGTTGTTTTTGTTTCACTCCCACTACATGAACTGAGAAAGGCAGTTCCTGGTTGGTAGTGCTTGATGTGGTGCAAGGGCTTCATAAGTGGCATTGGTGCCAAAATTTTGGATAGTGATGAATACTTCTACATTTGGTGAGCATGATAGCACAAGTGAAATGCCGTTGAGTACATTTATCACAAACTGTAGTGATTCAAAACACAGGGCAATCAGGGTTGGATAATAAATGTTGCTCAGCCAGTGATGTTTACATCACATGATAGAATAAAAAGGAATCTTCTTCCACCACCCTTGCAGGCAGGAAGTTCCAGATCATCATAGCTTGCAGTGTTTATTTTTAAAGAATATTTTCATCTTGTCACTTCTGGTGTATTCTCTGGTTGCTAACTCCTGCCACTGGAAACCGATTTCTGCTTTTATGCTGTAAATATGACTTTTGAACATCCATCAAATCACCTCTTTATCTTCCTTGCTGTAAGGAGAACAGCCCCAGGTACTCTAGTGTATAATTACTAGCAATGCGGGAATTCAGTTATTAAAAATTAGCAGGCAATTTGGTTCCTCCAGGATGCCCTGCCATTCAATAATATGACTACTGATAAGTCCCATGCCTCAACTGTTTTTGCCCCATAGCTCATATGCCCCATAGCCCTCAACTCCCTGATATTTCAAATATCAACCTTACTCCTTTTAGATTAGATTACTTAGTGTGGAAACAGGCCCTTCGGCCCAACAAGTCCACACCGACCTGCCGAAGCGCCACCCACCCATACCCCTACATTTACCCCTTACTTAACACTACGGGCAATTTAGCATGGCCAATTCACCTGACCCGCACATCTTTGTGACTGTGGGAGGAAACCGGAGCACCCGGAGGAAACCCACGCAGACACGGGGAGAACGTGCAAACTCCATACAGTCAGTCACCTGAGGTGGGAATTGAACCCAGGTCCCTGGCGCTGTGAGGCAGCAGTGCTAACCACTGTGCCACCGTGCCGCCCTCTTGAACTACTTCCAGTGATCTTGCCACCACAAGTCTCTGGTCTAGAGAATTCCAGACATCCACTACTCTCTTGGAGAAGAAATTCCTTCGCACACTTTTTAAATGAATGCCCCTTTGTTCTGTAAGATGACCCTGTCACGCCTCCTCAAAATATTGTATATTTCAATAAGATCACCCTTCATTCTTCTAAACTCTAATGAATGATGGCTTACCTTGCTTCACACTACTTGATAAGTCGACCCCCTCATCCTAAGAATGAGCCTAGTGAATCTCTTTCAAACTGCCTCCAAAATTATTATATACTTTGTTAAATACAGGGATTAAACTTTACACAGTCCTCCAGATGCTGCCTCACCAATACCCAATACAGTTGTAACAACTCAATAACTCTTTATTGATTTAAAGGCCAAGATTTCATTGGCTGCCTTGATTACTTGCTGCATCTGCGTGCTATCTTTGTGCTTCATGCACAAAATCAGCCAGCTGCTCTTTCTTTGGAGTGTCTCCATTTAAATAACAATGTTCATTTGATTCTTTCTATCAAAGTAGATGTCTTCATGCTTTCCTACACGAAACTCCATGTGGCACGTTTTTGCTCGGTCATTTCAACCTCTCTATAACCTATTGAAGGTTCCTTATGTTCTCAATATAACATGCCCTCCCACCTATTTTCAGCAAATTTGGATACATTACTCTGCCCCTTCTCCAAGTCCTTAATATAGATAGTAAATATTGGCCGTAGGACTGATTATTGTGGCACTCAACTAGTAATGTACTTCCAACCTGAAAAAGACCCATTAATCCTGACTTTGTCTTCTGTATGTTAATCATTTCTCAATCCATGCTAATACATTGCCCCTAATACCATGAGCTCCAATCTTATGGGTAATTATGCGGCACCTTTTGATTCATAAAAGAATCCAAATACAGTACTTCTACTGGTTCCCCTTTATCAACAATGCTTATTTTATCCCCAACTAGCTCTGGCAAATTTGTCAAACATGATTTCTCTTTCACAATACCATGTTGAGGGTTTGTGTTAAGCATTTCTAAATTTGGCCCTATTTCTTTCTTGATCATGGTCTCTAGCATTTTCCAGATAACAGATGTTAGGCTAACTGGCCTGTAGGTTATTGTTTTCTGTCTCCGTCAATTCATGAACAGGGGCATCAGATGATATTAGCAGTTTCCAATCTGCTGTAACCCTCCTGGCATTCAGTGAGTTTTGAAATATTTTGCCCAATGCTCCAGTATTTCTGTAGCCACCTCTTTTAAAACCCTGGGGTGCAGGCGATCAGGCCCTCGTGACGTGTTTGTCTTTTAATCCAATGACTTTGTCAAATGCTTTGTCTCGAGAGAAAGAATGTTGCAAGATGTTTTCTCCCTTTAGCATCTTCCTTCTGGTATCTGGGATGTTACCATGTTCTCTACTGTGAATACCGATGCAAAATATTGGCTTAACTTATCTGCCATTTTCCTGTTCCCATTATCAATTCCGCAGTTGCATCTTCCACTGTTTCCACTGTTGCTTTCGCTGCTTTTTAAAAAATAAACCCATAGAAGCTCTTGCTATTTATTTTAATATTTCTTGCTAATTTACTTTCATAGTCAGTTTTTCCCTCTGTTACCTTTTTTAAGTCATCCATTGCTGGCTTCCTTTCTTAAAAAAAAATATCAAATCTTCTGGCCTACCACAAGTTTTCTCTATTTCGTATGCATTTGTTTTTAAATAGATACTCACTCTCTCTGACTGCCATGGTCCATCCTTCTCATAGAATCCCAATTCTATCAAGAAGAACAAGGAACAGCAGATTCAGGGGAACATCGCCACCTCCAAGATTCCCTTCAAGCCAGTCACCATCCTGACTTGGACATATATTGTTGTTTCTTCAATGTCAGTGGGTCAAAATCCTGGAATTGCCTCCCTGTGGGTCTGCCTGCAGCATGTGGACTGCAGCAGTACAAGAAGGCAGCTCGCCACTACCTTCTCAAGGGCAGCTAGCAATAAAGGTAGGTCAGCCAGCAATGCCCACATCCCACAAAGAAATGACAAGCAAATCCTTGCTTTTGACTGGTGTAAATTTTTGCAAAGCATTGACCTTCTCCTTAGTCTTTTTTCCAAGACTGTGATTTTTTTTTTGATCACTTTTCTCCATGACTCTGCCCTCGTTTAAGTTGAGAATAGTGATTTGAGACTTAAGGTACTCTTACCCAAATTGAATTTGAATCTCCATGCATTGATTCCTAATCCTTATTTAGAGCTGCTATTTATTGCCCAGCCATATTTCTGTTCCTCAGTTTGCCTCCCATTCATGTGTCTATCAAGATCCGCCTTTAAACGTTGAGAACGTGCCTGCTTCTACCACCTCCATGACCAGTACATTCCAGGCATCCACCATCCTCTGTGTGAAAACTTTTCCTTGTACTTCCCATCTAAACTTTTTCCCCCTCACCTTGAACCTGTGCCTTCTTGTAGCTGACCTTTCTACCCTGGGGGGAAAAAAATCCTCTGATTATCCACCCAATCTATAGACCAGGCAACATCCTGGTAAACCTTCTTCTGCACCCAATCTAAAGCAACCACGTCCTTCTGATAATGTGGTGACTACAACTGGATGCAATATTCCAAATGTGGCCGAACTAATGTTTTATACAACCGTAATGTATTTTGCCAACTTTTATATTCTATACCCTGGCCGCTGAAGGCAAGTATGCTGTATGCCTTCTTGACCACCTTATCTACTTGTGTTGCCACTTTTTCAGGGACCTGTGGACCTGTATGTCCAGATTCCTTTTGTATGTCAGTGATCCTAAGGGTTCTGTCATTTTATTTTATAATTCGTATCTGAATTTAATCTTCCAAAATGCATCCCTCTCATTTGTCTATCTCTCATTTCTTTCCCCAAATCTGCAATCTATGTCCCTGTGTATCTTTTGATAAGCCTTCTCACTATCTGAACTCTGCCAATTTTGGTGCTGTTCGCAGACCTACTATTCAGCCTACTTGCGGTTTCCTCTGGATTATCATTTAGTTATTACAGACAGCAAAGGTCCCAGCACTGATCCCTGTGGAACATCATGGGTTACTGATATCCATTCCGAAAAGCATCCTTCCACCGCTACGGTTTTCTATGACCAAGCCAGTTCTGTATCCGTCTAGCTAGCACACCCCAGGTCCATTGAGACTTGTACCAGCCTAGCATGAGGTTAAAAACCTACCTTATCAAATGCCTTCCTTTTTATTAAAGTTCACGAGGACAACATTCACTGCCCTTCTCTCTTTTCCCCCCCCCCCCCCCCCATCATTCTCGTCACTTCAAAAATTCAGTCAAGTTGGTGAGACATAACCTTCCCTGTATAAACCCGTGCTATTGATGAGTAACCAGTCTGTTCACTTTCAAACGTGAATAAATCCTATCTCTTGGTATCATCCCCAACAGCTTCCCCACCACTGACGTCAGGCTCACTGGCCTGCAATTATCTGGCTTATTTTGGTTTCCCTTCCTTAAACAAAGGAACAACATTGGCCATTCTCCAATCCTCTGGAACCTTGCCTGAGGCCAAAGAGGATGCAAAGGTAACTGTTAAGGCCGCAGCTATTTCCTCCCTTGCCCCTCACTGTATCCCGGGATAGAGATCATCGGGTCCTGGGGACTTGTCTACCTAAATATATTTCAAGACACCAAACACTTCCTCCTTCATTATGTTGACCAGCCTGAGAGTATTCACATACCTTTCCCTAACCTCAACATCCCTCACTTCCCTCTTTTTGGTGAATACCAATGGAAAGTACTTCTTAAGGATCTTGCCCATTTCCTCTGGCTCCACACATTTACCTCCCTCCTTTTATCCTCGAGTGGGCCTACTCTCTCTTTTTTTCCCCCTGGTGACCCTCCTTGCTCCTAATACATGTATAGAATGCCTTGGGATTCTCCTTTAACCTTGCTGGCCAAGGTTGTTTCATAACCCTGTTTAGCCTACTAACTCCCTGTTTGAGCTCCTTCCTCCTTTCTCTATATTCTTCAAGTACTCCCTTAGTGGGTTTGGATGGGGGACAATTTACTAAGTGTGTCCAGGAGTTTGGTTTGTTTGAATAGTCCAATGAGGGAGGGGGTGTTACTGGACCTGGTATAGGGAAATAAGTCTGGCCAGGTGATCAAAGTTTCACTGGGGGTGCTTCCTGTTTGAGCTCCTTCCTACTTTCTTCTGTTTGTATTTTTTTCCACTAAGTTGATGCCTTTCCCTGTCATCTAAGGTTCCTGAATACTGCCATTCCTATCCTTCATTTCCACAGGAATGTGCCTGTCATGCCCTGTAATCAATTGGACTTTGAATGACTCTTTCCCATGTCAGATGTGATTTAACCCTTAAACCGCTGCTCCCAATCTGCATTCTCCAATAGTTAGCCTTCCCCCAACTTAATGCCTTCATTGAAGAGGTCTGCTCTTGTCCTTGTCAATAAATATCTGAAAACGTATGGAATTACTCATTGTTCCCAAAATGCACCCCCACTGAAACTTTGTTCACCTGGCTGAGCTCATTTCCCAATATCAGGTCCAGTATGGCCCCCTCCTTTGTTGGACTATCCACATTGTTTCAAAAAACCCTCCTGGACAAACGTAGCAAATTGCTCCCCATCCAAAGTCCCAGTCAATATGGTGGAAGTCAAAATCACCGACTATCACAACCCTGTTTTCGCATTTCCAGAATCTGCCTACATATCTCTTCTATCTCCTGCTGGCTGCTGGGAGGTCTCATTGTGATTGCACCCTTCCTATTCCTGAGCTGTAACCGTAATGCCTCGCTGCAAGATCCCTCCAGGGTGTCCTCCCTTAACATAGCTGTGATATGCTCTCGAACCAGTAATGCAACTTCCCCACCTTTTTTTTTATTGCTTCTCTCTGTCTCCTCTAAAACATCAATATCCTGGAACGTTAAGCTGCCAGTCCTGTCCCTCTTTCAATCATGTCTGCTAGCAACAGCAACATAACTGCAAGCGTTTATTCAGGCTCTAAGTTCATCTGTCTTACCTATTATACTTTCTTTTGTAAACTTGTGGAGGAAAAAAAACTAAAAAAAAGACCCAAGTATCAGCATTGATATACAGTTAAATCTTAAATAAATGATAACTGAAATCTATCAAACAAGAAAACAGAAACACCAAGAGAAAAAAAAGACGAAACTCCACTAACTACTCATCTAACTTACAACTAACCAGAGTGTATCATTAAAATTCTTACATTATTCAAGAGAAAAAAAAAATCCAACGGATAACACACAAATTGAGCAGTGATATACATGCTCGGAATGTATGAACATCAGATCACAACTAAACCCATACTTATCCAAAGCATCCCGAGCATAGAGCATATAAAATTCACAAAAGTAAAAGCTCTTTAGTACATTCAGATCAATATAATTTAAAAAAACCATTTCTAAATAGTAAAAAAAAGTAATAAACGTATTTAAATGGAGATCTTCATCCTTTATTCCCAGGGGGCATCACTTCCTTTCCAAAAAAACCCATCATAACCTCTCCCAACCAGTGCTCTTCTCCCCCCCCCCCCCCTCCAATCAACATTAACTAGACCCCCTGGTAGGGGGGGTAGACCGGGGTGGGAGTAGTGCAAAACAACATCAATTAACTCTTATAGTTTGTCTAAGAGAGTCCCAAAGTTCCTTGGCCTTCTCCGGTGATCCGAAGTTAAACACAGACCCTTCATGGCTAAAGCGTAGTGTAGCTGGGTAGCGCAAGGAATATTGAATGTTTAAATCCCTTAAACACTTCTTTGCTTCATCAAACGCCTTCCTCTTTCGAACCAAAGCTGGGGAAAAGTCCTGAAATAATATAATCTTGGATCATTTGAATCATGGCTTGTGGATCTTTCCCAAGATTTCTGGAGGCTTCAGAAAGCATCTGCTTCACCTTTATGGCTCTGTAGTCGGAACAGGACCGGGCGGGGGCGCTGGTTCGAGCCGGGCCTGCGTATTGCGACCTGGTAGGCCCATTCTACCCTTACCTGGCCTGATCCAGCCTCCAGATTCAATAACTGCGGAATCCACTGTTCAAGGAACCTTGTAAGCTGGCCGCCTCCTTCCTTCCTGTTTGGGAAGGCCCACCAAATGAATATTTTTTCGACGACCTCGATTCTAGGTCTTGGGAGGAGCACTATAGACTCAGACTTGCTGAGTTGCTGCCATCTTGGATCTCCCCCATGATACTTTTTGCATTGAAGCAAATACAGTCCAAGCCTCCCACTTCCACTGAGCTCAGCAATCTGTCTGTAATAAGAAACTTTGCTAAATTGGAGAGTTGTGAACCTTGAGATTCCTTGACCATGGAGGCCTGTGGAGATTAGTTTTTTTGAGTGGGTTTACGGTAGGGATAGGTTTGCGATTGTTAATATGGGTTATGGGATTCAGATGGGTAAAAGACACTGAAGTATTCATCATATTGAATGGCAGAGCAGGCTTGACAGGCTGACTGGCCTGTTCCTTTTCCTGTTCCTTCCTATGATAAGTGACCCCAGTGGACTGGCATTGAATTGATTACTTGTGATCTTGAAATATTACCCTGGAGTTGAAAATAGGCTTTCAGATCTGATCGGTATCCTCGCCAATGATTTTTTAAAATCAAATTGGACAAATGGTCTCTCGATGATACTGGAGTAGAAATATTTATGGAAGGAAGTTTGTAATTCTCCCAAATAAGGTAATGCATATCATTCCATAGGTCACGCTTTATCTACTTAACCACACAACTATTTGAGCTGGACAGCACATCGGGATGTTATTTGTTTATTATTGGAAATGGAGCAAAATGGTTTTTTTTTGGAAACTTCACCTAAAGGATAAAATTACAGCATAGCTAGTAGCAATTGGCCTAGTGCATGGCTACTTAGTCCAGAAAAGTCCTGATTTGGTCGATAAGATGGAAAGATGGTGGTTATTTTTGGGGGTGGGTGTGCGGTTTGGGGGGGGGCGCGGGGGGGGGGGGGGGAAGAGAGAGAGCGAGAGAGATCTGTTCTTTTGAGGTATCAGTAAAGGCACTACAATTGGTTACGGTTGTTTGAGAGAAAACTTTAGCTCTGCATTCAGTTTTTAGTGACTCTGCTATACAGGCATTTGTGCTGATATTGGGCTCATCTCTGCTGTACCTCCTTTTCAAAGTTAAATAGCCTGCCAGCACTCCCCAAACGTTGCATATGAATGCTGACACTTTTACACTAGTCCAGTAAGAAGCTCTCCAAAGGTATGCACTGCCAATAAAGCAAACATTAAGGCATTTCAGGTGAACTGACTAATTGGAAAGTACCAATTTTTTTTGAGATAAAATTGACTGAAGAGATTAGTTTTGATTATCGCTGAATGTTTGCAACACTTCAGAATGTGAATCTTGCAAACAGAACTAGTCAACGTTTTCATTCTTCAATGCCCTGAAACCTTTTTTTTCTGTCTGGGCCTGTATGGATTTTCCATAGTCATTTAGGAAAATCTAATAAATGGCCTTAGAGGAAGTATCAAATGTTAATTTCTTAAGTCTTTCAAAACACCATTGTTAAAATATTGGGTGGATCCTCAAACTGTGTGAACACTACTTCAGGTAGTCTGTGTCAGAACATGATTTCTCTTCAAGATTGTAGAAGTAACTTACAAAGTGAAACACTGCCATTTATATATCATCGCTTTACTAGATTACAACATTTATTTCCCTCCTACCTCCTTTTAGTTGCTTCCAGATAAAAGAAAATATCATGCTTTTGTTTAAATAGTAATTTGTAGACATTGATTTGTCTTTTCAATTGAATCCTTTCTTGCTCTAACCAGTTGATTGCTTGCTTAATCCGTGACGACCAGAGATCGGCATGTTGAAATTTGCAGATATGATCCTAGTAAATGGATGTACTCAGCACTAAAGAATGTTTTCGGTAATGGTTCCTATTGCTGTTATACAGGTTATTAACACTTGTGTTGCTGGACCCTGCTGACTGTCAAACCAATCATTGGGTTGAGTTTTTTAAAAAAGGATTCCGAAGTTCTGTTGCTTTTGATTTAAATCGGCAACTAACCTCACCTATTTTCTCTCTCTCTCTCTCTCTCTCACTCACTCACTCACTCACTCACTCACTCACTCACTCACTCACTCACTCACTCACATGCACATTTGCCCTGCAAACTCAACAGCAAACAGCCTCTTAATTGTAAACTTAGAATGAAATTACATCAGTATGCAGTATTGTGGTTCAAGTCCCACCTGATCCATGTGTGCCATGACATCTCTGAACATGTTGATTAGAACATAACTGCAATGTTATTTTACAGGTGGTAAGAAATTAATTATTGCCTGAGATTTCATCACTAAATATGATTTTACACTGACACTTCACAGAGCTGCAGAAATGTTTCGGCACAGAAAGAGACCGTTTAGTCTATCATGCCTGCAACAGTTTATTAAATGAGCATTATTACCTAGTGCCAAATATAATTAAGTTGGCGTCCAGGAAACCATCATTTGTACTGACTTCTGGAGATTTTAGCAAATCTGAATCCGGGCTACTTTTTATCCTGACAGTAGACTTCGACCACTGTTAAAAACTGGCTTTCAGTCTATGCCATGTATAAAGGAGCTGAATATCAGTGCGCCAACACAGCTGTCGTGTAATTTGACCCAAACAAGTTGCAATTTTTGTTTCAAAAAAATTTCAAGTTTGCAATCATATGAACTCTGAGGACAAATATATTGTCAAGGATAAGGGATTTCTTTGGGAGGTAAAAATGAAAAGCCACCAAAAAGATAACACGTGACTCAATAACACACATTACCTTGAAAATCCAAGAGTGTGTTTTTGCTTTCTTTGAGTGAGTTTTACAAGTGAACAGGATAAACAACTGTGCATCAGGTCAGATAGAGAGATCTGGAAATGTTGTCCTTTTTTTGGCTTGGCTTGAAGAAAGCCCTTTTTGGTTTCCATTTGCAGAGATCTTGGCTAAAGCTGGATCTGCAAAACTGTTACTCCTAAGAAAGGGGGGTAGTTTAGGACCATTAAGAAAGAGGTTGCCTTTGTATAAGAAGGTTAGTTTAAAAGTTCTACAGCAGAAGTGAAGGGGTTAAATTCCTGAAGGGGCATTTGAAGCTGAGAAAGTATAAGCTCAGTTGTGTGAAGGCCCAATGAAGAGGCTGTCAGGTTCTTGAGATTGGGAATTGAAGCTATGATTAAATTAATCCCTGTAGATGAGATTGGGAAGGGAATTTCTCTTTGTGAATACTGTGCTTTATGGATTAATGGGATTGTATTTTACTATGTTGTGAAAGTTTTTAATTTGTATAAATAGTTCGGTTTATTTTTGTTTTAATTACAAAATACACTCCTGTTTTATTGTTGAAACCAAATTCACAGCATTGTGTGCTTGTACTTCAGTGAAAGATCACCACTGTTTCTAAAACAATTCTTTGCATCAAAGCCAAATTTTCAGTCTGGGATCTGACTTGGCTAGTAATAACATTAGTGGGATCATAACACGAGGAATGAGGATTTGGTTTGAGCATGGAAAAGTCCATTTCCCTTTGCATTGAGAAAGTGAAAAAACATCTTTTTTTCATAAAGGGTGAAAGCATCAGTATACTTTGGCTGTGTCTCTTTAAATTCCTTCAGTTTCTTCCTGATAGTAATATGGAAAGCTGAAGAAATTTGGTGTTATGGGTCAATGGTCTAAAACAGCTTAAAAAGTACATGTATTCTTCAGTGAATTCCAGTAAAATGTTAGTTTCATATCAAAAGTAGGGGGCTGTGTTTGTTGAGTAAATGCTTGGAGTTTTGCTGAACCATTTGGATTAACAGGGATCTGTCTCTCACTGTCTCACTGGTTTGATTAAGTATCTTGTTTCTGTATGGTACAATATTCCAAGCTGTAGGTATAATCACTTTGCATGTGCTAGCTGAGTTTTTAAAAAATTCTTAATACAGTCATTGTGTTTCTGTAGCAGTACAGGTGCACAATCCTTTATCCGAAATCCAAAATTGTCTCAGCACTCCTACTATTCACACGCTGTTAGGTATTTTTTAATTTCACTATGAAAATGTCATTTAGAGTTATTCTGAAATCCAAAAAATTCCAAATTCTGAAAAACAACTGACCCCAAGGATTTCTGATAAAGGATTGTGTACCTGTATTAATATCAGTGGGGTGCTGGAAAAGCACAACAGGTCAAGCAGTATCCGAGGAGCAGGAGAGTTGACGTTTCGGACAGAAGCCTTTCATTAGGAATGTGGGGGTCTGAGATAAAGTGGAGCTGGTGTGGGGGGGCAGGGTTGGAGTTAACAGTATCAGTGTTATTTACTAAATTACATACTCCTTTTTTTATGTGCAGGCAAAACTATAGAGGACATGGAGCGATCACCATTCACCAGAGGGCAATGGACATCTCAGTCCCTGCGGATTACTGCCAAAGAACTGTCTATCGTTAATAAAAGGGGAACAGCGGCTCTTAGGGAACGTTTTTCTAAGTAAGTACATTAAATAGGGAAGATAAATAGCTTTCTAGGTCGACAAAGGTTGGCTGTCCCTTTCTGCTTGTGTGCATATGTTTTGCCATTTGACCCTCCTTAGGAATTTGAATTTGTTAATACAGACCTGAGCCTAAAGGCTTAAAGTGAAGGATGCAATTTTCCCAAATCGCAATTAGCTGAAAACTCTAAACTCAGGTCCACATGGTTATTTGCCTGCACCTTGAATTTTGCACTAAGTTGCCATCCACATGCATAGTTTGAGATGGTATTGGAAGTAAGCCATTCTCTGCATTCTTCAGTGAGATGACATTTAAAGTTTTCCCCTCTCACCCTAAACCTATGCCCTCTAATGTTTGACGCCCCCCCCCCCCCTCAACAAGGAAACTGCCTTGTTTGGTTATCCTATCCATGCCCCTCATGCTTTTTCAACCTCTCAGGTCACCCCTTAGCCTCTGATGCTCCAGGGAAAACAGCCCCAGCCTACTCAGCCTCTCTCTACAGCTCCAACCCTGGCAGCATTCTTTTCTGAGCCCTTTCAAGTTTCACAACATCCTTCCCATACAAGGGAGACCAGCGTTGCACATAATATTCCAAACGTGGCCTAACCAAATGTCCTGTACAGACACAGCATGACCTCCCAATTCCTACACTTGATGCTCTGGCCAGTAAAAGAAAAACATACCAAATGCCACCTTCACTCACCTGTCTACCTGTGACTCCACTTTCGAGGAACAATGAACCTGCACTCCAAGGTGTCTTTGTTCAGCAACACTCCTCAGGACCTTACTATTAAATGTACAAGTCCTGTCCTGATTTGCCTTTCCAAAATGCAGCACCTCACATTTATCTAAATTTAAACTCCATCTGCCGCTCCTCAACCCATTGGCCCATCTGATCAAGATCCCGTTGTACTCTGCAGTAACCTTCTTCGCTGTCCACTACACCTTCAATTTTAGTGTCATCTGCAAACTTCCTAACTATATCTCCTATGCTCACGTCCAAATCATTTATATAAATGACAAAAGGTAGTGGACACAGCACCGATCCTTGTGGCACTCCACTGGTCACAGGCCTGGAGAGTTGCTTTTCAGACTGGAGGCCTGTGATCAGTGGTGTGCCACAAGGGTTGGTGCTGGGTCCACTGCTTTTTGTCATTTATATAAATAATTTCGATGTGAACATAAGAGGTATGTGTCCAGTGATATGGGGAAAAGGCAGGAGGTTGGCCCTTTACAATAGAACCAGTGCAGGCATGATGGGCCAAATGGTCTCCTTTTGCACCATAGCACTTCTATGATTCTGCAACACTTTGGTTTCTAAAACCACTGGCCATGGCAATTCCCACCCATCTTGTTGTTAATCTCTTCTGTCAGTTTTGTTTTTCCCCATCCCCTTTTAATGCTGAAGATTCTGCCTCCCTTACAACAATTGACCATTTAGTACCTTAAGTGTTTGTCATTCATGGTTTACCACTAATCAAATATGTTGGCTGACTATTAGACTATTTTGCCGAATGAGAGATCTTTTTTTCTCCATGAGACATCTAGATAGGTAGTGGGACCTTGATCAATAATTACTTCTTATTTCCCCCCAGTTCTCGTTAGAGGCAAGCACAGACCCAGCGTCAAACTTGGCATCTTCCTGGTGACTTCACTTGGGAGATAGCTGATTAAACTTGGTTTGCTGACCTGCATGTGTGTAGCTTCCTGCTTGATCAGATGTTCATATTGTTTTGGAGCCAGTTGAGCATAAGAATGCATATATATGAAATTTTTGTGCTTCACCTTTTTTTGTCATTAATTTTAGAAATTCATGTAATTTGTTGAAGATATAACATTTCAAACTTATTAGGGTTGAATTGCGAAAAATACTGAGTACAATTCATAAAGGTTTAGTCTTCTAAACCTTGTTTGCATCTTCTGGGAATGTCTTTGAGCTGTAGAATACTGATTTGATTTGTGCACGGGCATGCTAGTGCCTCATGTACTTTTCACCAAGTAGCTTACTGGTGGTGTCCCTTGGGATAACTCAAATTGGCGACATCTGATTAATGTGCGAAGGGAGAAGTGGGATTTTGTTTGCTTCTAAAAACTCTTTTAGAACTGTTATCGGAACTCCACGCTTCCGTCCAATCCAACATTAGACAAAGAGGGAGCTGGAGGATGCATATTTTAAATGGCAAGTTCCTCAGCCAAATTCTTTTGTCAAGAAGGGATTGGACAGCAAATGTCAGGAAACCTGACGTTATTGACGAAGCTTGGACTGGTTCCTACTTGTTGTCTTGGTTTCAGATTTGTACCCATATTGGTAACTAGCAGCTGGAACTCAAATTTATTTTCTCCACTCAAGTCCAAGGAAACCAAAATCCTGTTGTAGAAATCCCACATTGAAAGCCTTAGGCCAGGATTTTGGAGTTCATCTCCTTTCTCTGCACTACACTCTTGTGCTGCCTTTGCACTCCTATCTTCATTGTTTTTCAGTTGTATTGAAAATAGTTGTCAATAAACATGAGGGGAGAGATTCTGAAGCATTGTAGTGTGTCTGTTTGCTCAATAACAATGTCTGTCTGTGTCAGATTTGTACGGTTTACACGTCAAATCCCACCTCATTAGTGAATGGTCTAATGAGGCATTCAGCATTCTGTGCCAAAAGTCTTCCATGATTTGATTCCTATTAATCCCAGTCTCTTTGCCCTCAGGTATCAGAAAGCAGCAGAGGAAGCAAGCAGTGAACGAAAGAAAGGGGTAGGTGCACCTTTTTAGATTGATTTAAGTGATGTATTTCTGCTTTGCACGTGCAGAGATTGTATGTTGAGCTGGAATTACTCAGTGAAAACTTGCTCGCTAAAAATCATATGCTTTTAGAATTTTGAGGTTTTTTGCATTCTTGTACATGCTCTCACAAATTGGGAATTATAATGTACATGATCAGTAAGTGGTTATTCTCCGATTACTATACCATAGTAGTTTCATTCTCATAACCTTTCCACCTGTTCTGGCAGGATTTGTGCTTGATGTACACATCTATTTGAATTGATTTTCTCAAGAGCATCTACTGACTGTCAGTAGAATAGCTTTGCGTTGACTCAAGATAATTCATTCACTGTATTTGTTAGTTGGGTTGTACTATAGAAGGTCAGAGATATGGGTTTGAATTTTTAAAACTTGGTTAACAAACCTGAAGTCATGGTGAAAAAGTGAATGGAGCTTGTACAGCTATTGGAAGATGTTTCACTTGTTCCTGTGAAATGCCAGCAGGAACTGAGTGTTGCACTTCTGTTCCTTGGCATCATTGTGCAGTTATTGTAGTTCTTATTCTCTACCTCATCTGCATCTCCAAAATTGTTCCTCCCCAACAAATCAAAGGATTGAAATGCCTGCAGAGTATCCTTAAAAATATTTTTTTAAAAATTCATTCACGGGATGTGGGCATCACCATCCAAGCCAGCATTTGTTACTCACTCCTAATTACCCAGTGGGCATTTAAGTGTCAAATGAGGTGATGGCCTAGTGGTATTATCACTGGATTGTTAATCTAGAGACCCAGATCATGTTCTGGGGAAGCAGGATTGAATCCTGCCCTGGGATGATAATTTGTGTCCTTGAGTGTAGCTGAGCAGTCTAAGGTGTGGCATTTAGGCTCCAGTCTCTAGAGGCATGGGTTTGAATCTGACTGTTACCATATGCTGTTAGTATGTTAGATGAATCGCAGTGTGGGTGAGCACTTTATGGGCGGCATAGTGGTTCAGTGGTTAGCACTGCTGCCTCAGTGCCAGGGACCCAGTTTCAATTTCACCCTCTGGTGACTGTCTGCCTGTGTGGAGTTGGTACGTTCTCCCAGTTTCTGTGGGTACTTTGGTTTCTTTCTGTCCAAAGATGTGCAGGTTGGGTGGATTAGCCACGCTAAATTGCCCCATAGTGTCCAGAGGAGAAAGTGAGGACTGCAGATGCTGGAGATCAGAGCTGAAAATGTGTTGCTGGAAAAGGGCTCATGCCCGAAACGTCAATTCTCCTGCTCTTTGGATGCTGCCTGACCTGCTGCGCTTTTCCAGCAACACGTTTTCAACCATAGTGTCCAGAGATGTGCATTGGAAATGTAGGGTGGCAGGGATAGGTTGGGGGTCTGGATCTGGGTGGGATGCTGATCAGTGTAGACTCGATGAGCCAAATGGCCTTTTTGCACACTGTAGGGATTTTGTGACATGTAGGCCAGACCAGGTAAGGATGGCAGTTTCCTTCCCTAAAGAATATTAGTGAACCAGATGAGTTTTTCCTGACAATGGTTTCATTGGTTATTATTAGCATCCTAATTCCAGAGAGTTGGTGAATTCAATTTATACCATCTGCCATGGCCGGATTTGTACCCAGGTCCCCAGAATACTCTGATGTAGTACTCTAGTGATAATATCACCAAGGCCATCATTTTCCCTAATCCCCAAAATCATAATAAATATAATTGATCCACAAGTACAGAAAACCAAGCCAAAATGGGCTATCAGTGAGGAAACCTATTCTGCCACCAGCATCTAATGCAGAGGAGTTGAACTGGTATATAACTTCTTCCTTTTTATAAATCTACTGGCACAGAGCTGCTGCACAGATTCATTTGTACGAGTTGATACGATTGAATTTGTTGAAGTAGTCTACAGGATCTAAATCTTTGACTTTTTGCAAATAATACTATAGTTAGTTGTGTTAAAAATCACAACTGAAAATGTGTTGCTGGTTAAAGCACAGCAGGTTAGGCAGCATCCAAGGAACAGGAGATTCGACGTTTCGGGCCAGAGCCCTTCTTCAGGAATGAGCCCTCATTCCTGATGAAGGGCTCTGGCCCGAAATGTCGAATCTCCTGTTCCTTGGATGCTGCCTAACCTGCTGTGCTTTAACCAGCAACACATTTTCAGCTCTGATCTCCAGCATCTGCAGACCTCACTTTTTACTTAAAAATCACAACACCAAGTTATAGTGCAACAGGTTTATTTGGAAGCACTAGCTTTTAGAGTGCTGCTCCTTCACCAGGTGGACACTGAAAGCTAGTGCTTCCAAATAAACCTGTTGGACTATAATCTGCTGTTGTGTGATTTGGTACCCCAGTCCAACACTGGCTTCTCCATACCGTTGTTAATTTAGAACCTAGTTAAGATTGGAATTTTCCTTTCTGGAATTTTTGAAATGATATCCACACTGGGAGGGAAGAGGTTAAGTAGTTAATTTCTAGCTTTAAAACATTAGGTTACTAAATTAGATCAGTAGCTAAGGTATTTGGATCAGCTGTGTCCCAGATTTGGTTGCTGTGCTGAGTTAATTGGTAGTGGAAGTGTGACAATTGATCACAACCATACTAAAATAGACCAGAGAAAGTTGACCAGTATTTCTGCTGGCTATCCAGTGACCCCTGTTGGTATGACTTTTTGTTTTTGCTTGCTTGACAAAGATGAGTCCAGTTTGGTTGTGCTGCTTAGACAATGCGTGACTGGAGACAGGAAGGAGCACAACTTTTATCAGCATTTTAGAGGAAGAAGAAATTGGCAGATGAAAAATTTAAGTCTTTTTTCTATTTAAACCATAAAAATATCTTACAATAATTTCTTATTGTTTCTCTTATTTTATCTTGGGGAAATTACATGGTTAAGTTTTAACAAAAGTTCTTAATTTTTTTGTGTTTAAGAATTGTAACATGATGATCCCAGTTGAGGTCAGTTATGCTCTTTCTTGGCACAAACTTCCCTTTATCCCACTGAGCCCTTGCCACTATAAAATACATACACTTAGGAATCTTTGTTTCTGGTAAGTAAGGATTTTTTTTATCCAGGGCTTGTATTAAATGCCGAATGTTATTGGGTAACCGTTCACAGGGTTAAGTGGTCACTTAGTTTTTAAAGAGTTAAATTTGTGAGGTGGACCTCAAGCTGAGTTTATCCAGTAATCCCTTTTTAATTCCCCCAGGCTTTGTCTGGCCTTTTTTTTGTTTCCTCTCTTTCAAACTGTGGGAAAATGAAAGGAGCATAAGCACCTGGTGTTGATGAATTGCAAACAGGTACAGTTATTACTAATGTTCAATTCTAAGTTTACCATTAGAGCATTGTTCATAAATATATATTGGAAAGCATCAAGATCAAAAGAACCTAAATCGTTTTTGTAAAGTTTAATATTTTGACAAGGATTTTTGCACTTTTGCATCTACTTTTGAACGTATTTCTTTTTTTCCCTAAATGTATGGATATTGGCCCACCAAGGAGCCAAAACAAGTGGATGGGTGTAAAGATACTAATTAACCATAATCTAGGGGGGGATCCAAGATGGCGGCGACCCAGCAAGACTGAGTCCACAGTGCTCTACCCAAAACTTGGGAAAAGTAGGCTATCCACCCCCACCACACTCTCACTAAACCATTTATAATAGTTGTTAACCTTAAATAGTTACCTATTAGTACATTTAAATAGTCTAATACTAGCTGGAAAATGAGTAAAGGGAAGGGAACAGGCGGCTCTAAGAAAGCAGGGACCCCTCCCCCACCCTCTCCCTCTTCATCTGCAACAAAGGTGTCTTCAGCTACTTCAGGAGATTTACCAATGAAGATGAGCTTTGAGGAGATGTTTGCCAGGTGGGAGGCGAAGATTGATGCTTTTATCGAAGTGCTTCTCTGCTCTGCCGAGACTCAATCAGCCGAGCTGCAGAAGCAGGGCAGAGACATTCAGGAATTGGAGTGCCGAGTCAGAGAGGTGGAGTCGAAGGCCGCAGCCTCAGAGACTGGGATAAAATCAACAGCCGACCACATCCGTTTTCTCGAGAATCGAGTCCAGAACCTAGAAAACCACATTGATGACCTCGAAAATCGATGTCGTAGAAAAAATATTCGGTTGTTGGGCCTGTCCGAGCAGGAAGAGGGAGGTCAGCTGACAGCATTCTTAGAGCATTGGCTGCCACAACTTTTAAATCTGCATAATGGATCAGGCCAGGTAAGGGTAGAATGGGCCTACCGGGTCACAGTACGTGGGCCCGGCTCAACCCAGCGCCCGCGCCCGGTCCTGTTCCAGCTGCAGAGCTATAGGGAGAGGCAGATGCTCCTGGAAGCCTCAAGAAATCTGGGAAAAGATCCCCAAGCTATGACCCACAAAGGATCCAGGATCATGCTGTTCCAGGACTTCTCCCCAGCTTTGGTCCGAAAGAGGAAGGCATTCGATGAGGCGAAGAAGCGTTTAAGGGACTTAAATATCCAGTACTCCTTACGATATCCAGCGACGCTACGCCTTAGCCACGAAGGATCCATATATAACTTCGGATCACCGGAGATATATGTTGGGGCGTTTGGTTAATGTTGATGGGGAGAGGTGGTTACCTTATTCTATTTTACTTCTGTTTTTAGGAGCGGGGTTGTTTTTCTTTCCCCTGTTATTTTGTGGTATTATATTTAAGTATTACATGTTGAGATTGTAATCTTATAGTTATATATGGTATTAATATTCCCAAATATATTTAGATGTGGGTGGGGGTGGGGTGTTCACTGTTAACTCTAGCTTTATATTATATTTGAATTCTCCTCATTTTATTGAGGAACACCTGGGTCAAGGGTGGGGCACTGGTTGGAAGAGGGTAAGATGGACTGTGGGAGAGGAAGTGACGCTCCCTGGGAACAAGGGAGAAAATCTCCAATTCGGAATGTTTTATATTTTTTATACTTAGAAAGAGTTTTTTGTTATATTGTTTTGAGTGTATCAGAGAATCTTTACTTTTGTAAATCTTGTATGCTCCATGCTCGGGATGTTCTAGATAGGGTTTCCCCTCCCGAGGGGTCTCGGATCTGTCCAGATGATTATGGCTGAACAGTCGGTTAAGTGGTGCACCTGGAATGTCAGGGGGAGTAATTCGCCAGTTAAAAGGAAGAAAATATTATCAAATCTTGAGAAGGAGAGAGTTGATATAGCTCTCCTACAGGAGACACACCTGTCGGATAAAGAACACTTAAAATTACGACAGGGCGGATTTGATCAGGCCTTTTTTTCCTCTTTTAATTCAAAAAGCAGGGGAGTCGTTATCCTTGTCCGGAAGAACTTCCCTTTGAAAATTCTAAATCAGATAAAAGACGAATCTGGACGATATATTTTGATTAAAGCCCTCATAAATGGAGAGGAATATGGGATCTTAAATGTGTACTGCCCCCCGGCACACCCCTTTAAATTCATAACGGAAGCTTTTTCAAAACTGATGGCCTTTGGTGCCCGTCATACAATTATAGGGGGAGACTTTAATTGTATTATGGATCCGGAAATAGACAGGATTCCCAAGAGTGCCGCTGGAGTATCTCCCAGATCTAGACAACTGGCGGACCTGAATAAAGAATTAGGATTGGTAGATGTATGGAGATGTCTCCATCCACAGGGTAGAGATTTTTCTTTCTACTCTAATCCACATAAATGTCACACAAGAATTGATATGTTTTTTGCCCCATCGATTTTTCTAAACTCTATAGCAACCTGTAAAATAGGTACTATAGCAATCTCTGACCATGCCGCTGTATACATGGAAACTAAGGTAAAGAACAATGGGACATCTGCTCGGCATTGGCGTATGGACCCCTTCCTGATAAAAGATAGCAAATTTTTAAAGTACTTCTCCCAAGAACTTAAAACTTTTTTAGAAATTAATACAGGTACGGCTAGCAATCCGTCAATGATGTGGGAGACCATCAAAGCTTATGCACGAGGTTTGATCATCTCCTATTCAGCGACCCAGAGGAAAATGAAGGGAGAGCAACAGCGTCTGCTCGAAGCTCGCCTAAAAGCAGCCGAAACAGCATACGCTGATAGACCTTCTATCACAAAATTGCAGAGGATTACAGCTCTTAGGACAGCTTTAAACACCGCGCTTACTCAAACGGCTAAAAGGGAAATATTATTTGCGAAACAAAGATTATATGAATATGGCGACAAACCGGGTAGATACTTAGCATTTCTTGCAAAGAAAAAGAAAGCCCCTCAAACTATTCCGACCATCAAGGAAAGTATAGGTACCCTGACTCCTGATCATAAAAAGATCAATGCGACCTTTAAAGAATTTTATTCTGAACTATATAGATCGCAGGATTGTGAAGATAGGATTAGGAGGATGCAGTCATTTTTTAAAAATTTGACCTTCCCGGGCCTGACTCCGGAACAGGTGTCGGCCCTAAATACCCCTTTAACAGTCCAAGAAATACTTGAGGCAATTAGGCAACTTCAGAGCGGAAAAGCACCGGGCCCGGATGGTTTTCAAGCTGAATTCTATAAAGAATTTACAGGAATATTGGTTGACCCACTTATGGATATGTATAATTTTGCGCATAGTCAGGTCTGTCTCCCGCCCACGCTGAAAGAAGCAAATATTTCTCTTCTCCTCAAAAAAGGAAAAGACCCAGAAGATTGTGCATCTTACAGACCAATATCCTTACTAAATGTAGACTTTAAAATTCTCTCAAAAATGTTAGCACTAAGACTAGAAAGGGTACTGCCATATGTTATAAAGGAGGACCAGACGGGATTTATTAAGGGCCGCAGATCATCCAATAATATCAGAAGGGTCTTGAATATGATCCAAGCCTGTCATCAGGGAAAGATACCAGGAGTAGTAATTTCATTGGATGCGGAAAAGGCATTTGATAGGGTTGAATGATCATATTTATTTTACACATTGGAAAGGTTTGGCGTTGGACAGGTGTTTACCAAATGGGTTTCAACATTGTATAATGACCCCAAAGCAGCTGTTATTACTAATGGGTTAAGATCGGATGGCTTCAGTGTGGGTAGGGGCTGCCGTCAAGGATGTCCTCTCTCACCATTGTTGTTTACACTGATAATCGAACCATTAGCAGAAGCCATCCGGACTGATCCTAATATAACGGCCCCGAGGATTGGTACAGGTAAACACAAAATTACCCTCTATGCAGATGACGTTCTCTTATTCCTCAGTAATCCTTTAATATCAGTGCCTCGTCTAATTCAAGTTATTAATACATTTAGTGCATTCTCAGGCTATAAAATTAATTTTTCAAAATTGGAAGCCATGCCAATGGGTGGTCTGGCTATGATACCCCACTTAATGGACGGATCCCCTTTTCCCTTCCGTTGGTCCCTGGAGGGCTTCTTATATTTAGGTATTTTTATCACGCCAGTATTTGATCAGCTGTATAGGGCTAATTTTGTACAATTAATGGAAAGGATAAGGCAGGACCTCCAGCGATGGAGAGACCTTCCGATTTCCTGGCTAGGGAAAATAGCATTAATTAAAATGAATGTTCTGCCCCGTCTCTTATATCCTATGAGAATGCTCCCGCTGATGCTGCCAAGGCTAGCCCTACGTAAATTATATGGCTGGTTGGGCTCCTTTATTTGGAACCATAGACGGCCCCTTATTAAGCTGAAGAAGCTACAACTTCCACAGGCAAGGGGAGGACTGGACTTCCTAGACTTCAGGAAATATCAGTTAAGCTCCCTACTAAGTTACATAGCTGATTGGGTTTCATCTGATCCACAATCAATTTGGCTGGATATCGAAGCCTCCCAAGTAAAATACCCACTTATTAACCTTTTATTTTCAGATAAGAGGAAAATCATTACAGACCACTGTAAAAATCCCATAATATTAAACACAATTAAGGCCTGGAATATAATGCGGCAAAATGAGGGTAACTCACATAAAACATCCCCCCATGCACCAATAGTAGGCGCATGGGGATTCCAACCGGGGATTACAGATGCCACCTTTAAACTCTGGAGATCCAGGGGCATCTCATGCTTAGGGGACCTATTTAAAGATGGGATCCTGATATCCTTTGAGCAGCTGCGTCTGAAATTCGGAATACCTAATGGGGATCTCTTTTGATACTTCCAAGTTCGAGATTATATACAGAGGAAGACTACATTAATAGATAGTCTTTATAAATCAGACAGAGAACGTAATGTCTTACGACCAGCGGGGGCATCCTCCGTTAGTACTATATACCATTTGCTACATGATGGAGTCTCAGGAGACATGGATGACCTGCTTAAAACATGGGAGCAGGACTTGGGGCTAGAAATCTCTGAGGATATGTGGAATGACATTTGGGAAAATGCTAGAAGAATTGCTATCTGTAACAGAACTCAGGCTATCCAACTAAAGATACTTCATAGGGCCCATATAGCTCTGGCTCGACTGGCAAAATTTAAGGCAGGAGCATCTCCAATGTGTCCTAAATGCAAAATAGAGGTGGGTACTCTTGTACATTGTCTGTGGACTTGTCAGAAAATCCGCAGATACTGGACTAAAGTGGCAAATACCCTGACAGAAATTTTAGGAACGGAAATTAGGGTGGACCCTGTATCTCTCCTTTTGGGCTTTTCGAACCTCTCATCTCTGGATATGCATGGGAAGAGACTATTTTCTATTCTCTCTTTCTGTGCAAGGAAAAATATTTTGGTGAACTGGGTGGCTGAGGGCCCCCCTGGACTTTCAAATTGGCACAGATTAATTATGGAATATATCCCCCTTGACTTCCTCACAAATATGGTGCACCGAAAGACTGAATTATTTTATAAAATATGGCAGCCCTTTCTGAATTATATAAATGCAGATATTTCGGCTATCCTAACAAGGGCTTTTATTTAGTGAAGATTTCAGACCGGGCTGCTCCGGGGCCCCTTGGGAGAGGAATCCTGCGCGAATACGGGTTTTATTATATTTGATGTTTATACATTCCGAGCATGTAAGAGACTTAGGTATACACTCTGGTTAGTTATAGGTTAGATTAGTAGAAAGTTGAGTTTTTTTTTCTTTTTCGTTTCTTTTTTTTTCTTTTTTTGTTTTGTTTTCTTTCTTTCTCTTTTCTTTGTTAAATTATGACTATTGTATATATGATTTAATTGTACATCAATGTTTGTATTTGAGAGTTTTGTTTATTTTTGTAAATTTGCAAAAATGTTAAATTTCAATAAAAATATCTACAAAAAAAAAACCATAATCTAATTGACTGGCAGAACAAGTTCAAGGGCCTTAATGGCCTACTTCTAAAGTCTGGTTGAAGATTTGTAGCTCGGGTGTCCGTTGTTGTGGTTCTGTTCGCCGAGCTGGAAGTTTTTGCTGCAAACGTTTCGTTCCCTGGCTAGGGAACATCATCAGTGCTATTGGAGCCTCCTGTGAAGCGCTGCTTTGATGTTTCTTCCGGTATTTATAGTGGTTTGTTCTTGCCGTTTCTGGGTGTCAGTTTCAGCTGTAGTAGTTTGTATGTGGGGTCCGGGTTGACGTGTCTGTTGATGGATCTTCTTGCCGTTTCTGGGTGTCAGTTTCAGCTGTAGTGGTTTGTATATGGGGTCCAAGTCTATGTGTCTGTTAATGGAGTTTGTGGATGAATGCCATGCCTCTAGGAATTCCCTGGCTGATCTCTGTCTGGCTTGTCCTATGATGGTAGTGTTTTCCCAGTCAAATTCATGTTCCTGGTTGTCTGAGTGTATGGCTACTAGGGATAGCTGGTCGTGTCGTTTTGTGGCTAGCTGATGTTCATGGATGCGGATTGTTAGCTGTCTTCCTGTTTGTCCTATATAGTGTTTTGTGCAGTCCTTGCATGGTATTTTGTAAACTACGTTAGTTTGGCTCGTGCTGGCTATTGGGTCCTTCGTTCTAGTGAGTTGTTGTCTGAGTGTGGAAGTTGGCTTGTGTGCTGTTATGAGTCCTAAGGGTCGCAGTAGTCTGGCTGTCAGTTCTGAGACGCTCCTGACGTATGGTAGTGTGGCTAGTCCTTTTGGTTGTGGCATGTCCTCGTTCCGTGGCCTATCTCTTAGGCATCTGGTGATAAAGTTGCGTGGGTATCCGTTTTTGGTGAATACCTTGTATAGGTGTTCCTCTTCCTCTTTTCGCAGTTCTGGTGTACTGCAGTGTGTTGTGGCTCTTTTGAATAGTGTCCTGATGCAGCTTTGTTTGTGTGTGTTGGGGTGGTTACTTTCATAGTTTAGGCACCTTTGTAATCATCAAAAACACAGAAATAGAAAAAACACACCGAATCATCAACGCCACACTCACAGGAATACGATTCACGAGAGAAGAAGAAAAGGATAGCCAACTCCCATTCCTAGACGTGTTAGTAGAGAGAACACCCAACGGAGAATTCACCACAAGGGTACACAGGAAACCAACACACACAGACCAAGTCCTAAACTATGAAAGTAACCACCCCAACACACACAAACGAAGCTGCATCAGGACACTATTCAAAAGAGCCACAACACACTGCAGTACACCAGAACTGCGAAAAGAGGAAGAGGAACACCTATACAAGGGATTCGCCAAAAACAGATACCCACGCAACTTTATCACCAGATGCCTAAGAGATAGACCACGGAACGAGGACATGCCACAACCAAAAGGACTAGCCACACTACCATACGTCAGGAGCGTCTCAGAACTGACAGCCAGACTACTGCGACCCTTAGGACTCATAACAGCACACAAGCCAACTTCCACACTCAGACAACAACTCACTAGAACGAAGGACCCAATAGCCAGCACGAGCCAAACTAACGTAGTTTACAAAATACCATGCAAGGACTGCACAAAACACTATATAGGACAAACAGGAAGACAGCTAACAATCCGCATCCATGAACATCAGCTAGCCACAAAATGACACGACCAGCTATCCCTAGTAGCCATACACTCAGACAACCAGGAACATGAATTTGACTGGGAAAACACTACCATCATAGGACAAGCCAGACAGAGAACAGCCAGGGAATTCCTAGAGGCATGGCATTCATCCACAAACTCCATTAACAGACACATAGACTTGGACCCCATATACAAACCACTACAGCTGAAACTGACACCCGGAAACGGCAAGAAGATCCATCAACAGACACGTCAACCCGGACCCCACATACAAACTACTACAGCTGAAACTGACACCCGGAAGCGGCAAGAACAAACCACTATAAATACCGGAAGAAACATCAAAGCAGCGCTTCACAGGAGGCTCCAATAGCACTGATGATGTTCCCTAGCCAGGGAACGAAACGTTTGCAGCAAAAACTTCCAGCTCGGCGAACAGGGCCTACTTCTGTTATTAACATGTATTTGCCAGGTATGGTCTTGTGCCTTTCTTTTGGTGCTGAATCAATGTTTGCCCCTCTCTTCTTTTTCAGTTTCTAAATTCCCAATGTTTATCTTAACTCTGCTGGAAAGTGAATTAGGGCAAAGTTGGAATCAGTTACGATGCCCACCCAATTTGCCATCTAGATTCTGTTATGCAGATTGAAATGGGGGATGTGAACAGGAAAAATTAGTGTGTCCAATCCATTGCCCAACCCCTTCCACACAGGTATCATAACCCACCATTCTGATGATGTCATTAACTTTATTGCTATTTTATTTATTTTTCTAATCAACCTGTTCAGAGATATTATCACTAAGCTCTGGAGCAGGTGGGACTTGAACCCAGGCTTGCAGATCATGAGGTAGGGACACCACCACTGTGCTGCGAGAGGGCCCTGATTAACTACTAATGTCAGTAGCCTTAACTCTTTCACTTGACCAACGTTGCTCAATCAGCAAGCTTTGCTGGTTGAAGCCTGCTATGTTGCCACTGTGCTCACTATATGTCCATTGTGAAAGATGTGATGACAGGAAATGAGTAACTAGTTATAAAGCATAACTAACTGCCAAAGTTTACATCTACAGGATGTTTCTGGGATTGTGCCAGGTTGAATTTGTTGTTTGAACTATTCAGCTACAGATAACTCTTGTGCAATGCTGTCAAGTCTCTGTTTGTTGGTACAGCTTGGATTGGCTATGAAATTCGAAAAGCTAAAGGAAAAGCCTTGGGGGGATGGTGGGGGGGGAGAAATATGTATTACTTACACTCTCTCACTCTCTCGCGCGCGCGCGCGCGCGCGCACACACACACACACACACACACACACACACACACACACACACACACACACACACTTACGCACACAGTGTGCTGCAAAAGTAACTTATTTTTGACAGTGGATGCTGACCTGTGCAGTTGTTGAAAAATTGCTGTAGAGCTTGGTGTATTTGTTTTATAATGCAGGATGGATCAAAATCGGCCACCATATTTGAGACATTGTAGAAAGCAAAAATAATTGAATTACTTGATGTTGCCACAGTATTTTCCTTCTTACCTTCCTCTTTCTTCCCATCCCTTTTAATGATCCCAGTGCCTGCCCTTAACCTTCGTTGGAGTACGGTTTCAAGGACGCTGGCTGTACCCTTTGGTAAAAACAAGGACTGCAGATGCTGGAAACCAGATTCTAGATTAGAGTGGTGCTGGAAAAGCGCAGCGTCCAAGGAGCAGGAAAATCGCCGTTTCGGGCAAAAGGGCTGATGAAGGGCTTTTGCCTGAAACATGGATTTTCCTGCTCCTTGGGTGTTGCCTGAACGGCTGTGCTTTTCCAGCACCACTCTAATCTAGAACTTGTACTCTTTGGTACTCTATCGCAAGTGGTCTATGATTCAGCAGCCTAGATTATTAACAACTTTTACTGTGGAAGACCTTATTAAGAAGCTTGATTCCTCCTTTTGTGCTTATGTTGCAGCAGGAGTTACTAAATGGCTGCTGTCGCTCTAGATTCCCATCTGGTAACCCCAATCTAGCCTGAGATCAATGGGTTGCTTTGATTGAAATTGGCTGTTGTGAATATGTTGAGGACTGAAATTGCCAACTATATTTATGTGATGTAACTCTATACCATCTGATAGTGTTACTCTGCCATTAAGGATGCTCAATTTTAAATTTAAGTCACTGTACCATTTCACAGAAATTAACAGGGCCGTGCAGCCCATTCTGCTTATACAAGCTCTCTGAAAGAACGGTGTGATTAGTCCTGCTCCCTTGCCAAATTACCTTCAAGTAGTGAGTAGTTTTAGAATTTTTTTTAGAACATTAGTAATGATTCTGCTTTGTCCAGCCTTGCTGTAGTGATATGCCTTCACTTTTAAAGACAAAGACAAGATAATGATAAAGTACGTTCTTCATGATTTATGGATGTAGTGGCCCTGTGACCTCTTTGGCTTCTTCTGTTACTCTGGGATGGGTAGGGGGAATTATTGATGGTAGTTCCCATAGTTCATACCACTAATGGCTAGGGGTGGGGAAATTTTCCCATTAGCTCTTGATAGATGGATGCCATATCTCTACTCTGCTCATGGTTGATTGTCATGAAAACTCCCACTGTTCATTTTAACATCCTCTGAGCAAAGTTCCATCTAAGCCATTGAGTAATTAATGTTCTCTCACAAGTCAAGCACAAGTTACACTCTCACTGTATGGTTGTACAAAACCATTTACCAGCCCACGCACTTAGATTATGCACGATAAAGAAATAATTATCAGAGACATGGCCTTGAAGTCAGGAGCGTACAGGTTCAAATTCCGCTCCAGAGTCCTGAGCCAGTAAGCCAAGCTAGCATTCCCAATTCAGTACTGTCTTTTGCACTGATGGTGAAACTGAGACTGTGGATATCAAAAGGTCTTTTAGTTGTACTTCAAAGGAAGCTGGGATGTTCTCCCCAGTGTCCTGAACTATATTTATTCTTTTGGCCAACATTAATTGTGTTTTTTTTTTAAAAAAAGCAATCACCATGCTGCTTGTAGAACTGTTGTGTGCAACTAGCTTGCTGCTTTCCCTACATTACAGTATTTGTCACACCTTCATTTTGCATTGGCTATAAAATGCTTTGTAAAAGGGGACTTTTGCCCAAAACGTCGATTTTTACTGCTCCTCGGATGCTGCCTGAACTGCTGTGCTCTTCCAGCACCACTAATCCAGAATGTAAAATGCTTTGGAATATCCTGTGTATGTAAAAGGTGCTATTTAAATGCAAGTTTGTCCTTCCCCCTTTTCAGGGAAGGGGGACAAATGCCTCTGCTGTGTCTGACCTTGATGTGATCTCAGTTTAACACCGTTTTGTGCTTGATTCTTTAATGTAAAAATACAGACCACCACTAACTTCCCAAAGTAGCTACAGATGAGCAATAAGTGGCTCCTTCCTAGTGTGGTAAATCCACTATAAAAACATTTGTGTTTTTTATTAAAAAGGTAACCTCCCATTGTTAAGAACCTGGGTTTCCAGTGTTGGCTAAAAGATTTAGTCAATGAGCAAAACTTTCTGCTCTGGTTGTTAACCCACTGTTGACTGCATTCGTAAACCTAAAGTCAGCAACTTGTCCAGCAGCAACAGAGACAACTTTGTTCTGTGCATATGCAGATCTTGTGAACTGCTGCTGGATACTTTGGCTGCACTTTGCTTGGTTTTTGAAGAACAGTTCGAAGTATGAAGTTGGGGGAGCATTATAGGCATTGCTCTCCTCAAGTCAAAATGGAAATTTGAAACTGGGTCATCCCAGTACTACTGAATTGCCCTGGAACTTTTTTTGTCCTGGATTGCAGAGTAAAACTCTTTTTGTGTACTCATTTAGTTTGATAAGTAAAATCCTTAACAATTCCCTTCATTGTTCTTCCTTTTTCCTTATAAGGAATTTCTCTGCTGTTTTATCATTTCCTGCTTTGGTTTCCTGGCTTTCTGCTATGCCCTGAGGGGAGAAATGCCTGTACAAGTTGTAACACTAAATGGTTGCAGCTGCCTAAGTAACTCAAAGCACTGGTGACACGTATGTTTTGTGTGTGTATGCGCGCACTGTTTCCTGTTTGCAAAGCAACAACAAAACTTTCAATCTGTGCTGTGGCCATTCCTTCTCTGTAATGGGTTTCAAATTCTGTCTTCTTGCAGAACACTGAAAATCTTCCCCCGACCCTGAGGAAAGGGACATTGAGCATCTTGAAAAAGAAGTGGGAAATTCCAGAAAGTTCCACAGCACAACCAGTGCCTCCAAAGTCGCCTGTCAGAATTAATCGTGCAGATTCCCGGGCTCAGATTGCTGCTGTCAGCCCAAAAGCAGACTCCAGCTTTGTGCCTCTAAGTGAGTCGGATCAGAATTTGGAGACTACCACAAGAGTCAAGTCTCCCAGGAGCCCAGGGGTCTTGAGCAGATTTCCTTATCCTGGTACAGAGTGTGAAGGCCAGGCTGAGTTAAAGATGGAAAAAATGCTTTCTAAGGAGGGGAACGAAGTGGAGAATGGAACAGCACAAGATTTGACAATCTCCCCTAAAATTGAGAAGTTTAATGTCCCACTGAACAGCTTGAAAATGATGTTTGAGAAGGGGGATGCACATATTCCGCTTAAGCACAGACACCATGAAATCCCAGCAAAGGTAAGTGTTTCCCCCAAGTCATTTGTTTCAATACAGGCTTCCTTTAGGCTTAGTTGATTTTACTCTGAGCTTAAGTTTGATGTCTTCGAGTCAACTAATTGCATGGGGAATTTGTGGTTCAGAATTTAGAATTTGTGCCCTGATTCATTTTGTTTTCAGTGTTTTAATTTTTAAATTTTGAAGGACTTTTTCAAGTGAACAGCTATGTCATTTGATGCTTTTCTTTTTTTCCCAAGAACTAAAGAAGAGCCTTGCACAGCCAGTCTAGACGGCTTTGTTTTGTTTAAAACAGTACAGTCACATTGCCTGGAAGTGCTCACTTAAAATCTGAGCATCAGAAATCTGGTACAAGATAATTTTGCTTGAGCAAAACACCAGAAATACATGCTACTGGAGTACCAGGATAAATCCTCTGCCATGTTAGTTGAATTGGTGTACAATTGATATTGTTTATAGGCATAAGATAATCCAGAATGTGCTAGTTGAGAGTGGATCTGTATAAATGCAGGTTGAAGAGAGATTGAGCTCCATTGGTAATTCTCTTCCCCCGTGGTGCACTGGTGCCTGCAAGACAAATACCAGAATGAACTGGCACCTTTTGAGAAAAGGAATCTAAATGTTTTCTGGATTGCTGGTTTAAGCAGAAGCTATCCCTTTTTTGCATTTGCCCTTGCTTTCTCATACATGTGCTCTCCCTCCTCCTTTCCTCAGTCATGTTCTTGATAGGTGATATTGCTCCTATGTATTTGGAGTCATTTTCCCTCCCTCAACTACAACCCAGCTAAAAGTCACTGAATTGACATCAACCGAAAATTACAACTTTCTGTTCTTCAAAGCATGATTTAATTTTTCAAGCTAATTGTCATTTTTACTCTGTAATGCTGTGTTTTGTTAGCTGTGTGAAAGAAAATGAAGGCTGGTACTTTTATAATGTCCCAGAGTGCTCTACTACCAATTGAATACTTTTGACAAATGTATTCACTGTTGTAATGTATAAAATTTTAAATTTCCATTGCCACTAAATAGCAGTTGATTTTGGTGACCTAACTTTTGGATTTATCTACCACTTACTATTTTAGCTACCATTTTTAAGAATTATATAACGTGTCCATTTCCACCTCCAGCCCATGAAATTAATTAATAAATGAATGTGAAATATGGGCACAAATGGAGCATGGTTGCTAGACCCTGAGCTGAGCTGTTTGGATCTGGGGTATTTGAAATGTTGTCTACATATATTTGCAGGCGATGTCTTTTTTTACAAAGTTGCCCATGGGAGGAGCAGGAAACGCAATAAGACTACTTTTTAAAATTCATCTATGGGATGTGAGCGTCGTTGGCTGGCCAGTATTTATTAGGTTAAAAAAAATGACTGCAGATGCTGGAAACCAGATTCTGGATTAGAGTGGTGCTGGAAAAGCACAGCCGTTCAGGCAGCATCCGAGGAGCAGGAAAATCGACGTTTTGGGCAAAAGCCCTTCATCAGTTCGCTGTATTCCTGCTGTACTTTCCCAGCACCACTCTAATCCAGAATCTGGCTAGTATTTATTGTCTGTCCCTTTTAGCAAGTGTATCTGTAGAGTCCGAGTCATAATTACAGGAGAAGGGGGAAATACTAAACGAGTATTTTGCATCCGTGTTTACTATGGAGAAGGACATGGAAGGTACAGAACGTGGGGAAATAGATGATGACATCTTGAAAACCTCCATATTACAGAGGAGGTGGTGCTGGATGTCTTAAAACACAAAGATTAATAAATCCTGTATGGACCAGGCAAGACCCTCCTCAAAATATTTCAAGAAAGTAGCCCGGACCCTCACTTTGCTAGTTGTTTTAAGTAGGTGTAACATGGATATTCCAGGAGGGATGTAGCTGGTCAAACCACTTTGTTTTAAACAAAGCCATTTATTTAGAAAATTACCGAATGAAACACAAACAAAAGAGAACACAATACTGAATAATTGATCTGAAAACCCAACAGATTATCTGAAATTAATGATGCTGTTCCCAATACTTGCAACAATTCCCATAAACACCCCTTGGCACAAAAGGTAAAATCAACCCTAGGGTCTTGCAGGAGATAAGTCCGAGAGAGATCCAGCATAGACCTGCTTCTTTTGGTCCAGCAGCTTCTACAACACTACTGCTAAAAACCAAACCAAAGGAGGGAACTGCTGAGCTGGGAGAAGTGGCTACTCTCCTATCATTGTACAAGTGTTTGTTTTTTTTTCAGAATCCTGAAAGCCTGTTGCCTGAGACAGTATCTGTTAGCTATAATCAAACTGGCCCTAAAACCTTTCAACTTTAGAAGTTTTGGCATTTCTGACTTTTACAGCTCCTCCCCCCCCCCCCCCCCCCCAGGAATAAAAACATTAGCGGCTTCATCGCAATCCCCAGGACTTGATTAGGTATACCCTCGAACTCTGCAGGAAGCTAAGGAAGTGTTTGCTGGGCCTTTTGCTGAGATAGTCACAGATGAAGTGCCGTAAGACTGGAGGTTGGCAAACGTGATGCCACTATTTAAGAAGGGTGATAAGGACAAGCCAGGGAACTAAAGACTGGTGAGCCTGACTTTGGTGGTGGGCAAGTTGTTGGAGGGAATCCTGAGGGACCGGATGTACATGTATTTGGAAAGGCAAGGACTGATTAGGGATAGTCAACATGCCTGTGTGTGGGAAATTGTACCTCTCTAACTTGAACATAGAACGTTACAGCGCAGTACAGGCCCTTCAGCCCTTGATGTTGCGCTGTCCTGTGAAATTAATTTGATGCCCATCTAACCTACGCCATTCCATTATTATCTGTATGTATGTCCAATGCCCATTTAAATGCCCTTAATGTCAGCGAGTCTACTACTGTTGCAGGCAGCCCGTTCCATGCCCCTATTATTCTCTGAGTAAAGAAACTACCCCGGATAGCTATCCTAACTGAATCGCCCTTCAATTTAAAGCTATGTCCCCTCATGCCTTTTCCATCTGAGGAAAAAAAGCTCTCACTGTCCATCTTATCTATAATCCTCTGATTATCATATGCGTCTCAATTAAGTCACCTCGCAACCTTCTCTCCAATGAAAGCAGCCTCCGTTCCCACAGCCTTTCCTTGTAAGACCTTCTTCCATACCAGGCAACATCCTTGATTGAGTTTTTTTTTGAAGAAGTAACGAAGATGATTGGGGGCAGAGTGGTGGATGTGATCTGTATGGACTTCAGTAAGGCATTCAACAAGGTTCCCCCTGGGAGACTGGTTAGCAAGGTTAAATCTCATGGAATGCAGGAAGAACTGGCCATTTGGATACAGAATTGGCTTGGAGGTAGGGGTGGTGGTGGTGGGTTGCTTTCCAGACTAGAGGCCTGTTACCAGTGGTGTGCCACAAGGATCAGTGCTGGGTCCACTGTTTTAGTCATTTATATAAATGATTTGGATGTGAATATAGGAAGTATAGTTAGTATGTTTGCAGATGACACCAAAATTGGAGGTGTTGTATACAGCGAAGGTGGTTATTTCAGAGTACAGTGGGATCTTGATTAAGTGGGCCAATGGGCTCAGGAGTGGCAGATGGAATTTAATTTAGATAAATGTGAGGTGCTGCATTTTGGAAAAGCAAATCAGGGTAGGACTTGTACATCTTTAATGGTAAGGTCCTGGGGAGTGTAGCTGAACAAAAAGACCTTGGAGTGCAGGTTTGTAGCTCCTTGAAAGTGGAGTTGCAGGTAGATAGGATACTGAAGAAGGAGTTTAGTATGCTTTCCTTTTATTGGTCAGTGCATCGAAGTAAAGTGTTGGGAGGTCATGTTGCGGCTGTACAGGACATTGGTTAGGCCACTTTGCAATATTGTGTGCAATTCTGGTCTCCCTTGTATAGGCAGGATGTTGTGAAACGTGAAAGGGTTCAGAAATGATTTCCAAGGATGTTGCCAGGGTTGGAGGTTTTGAACTATTGGGAGGCTGAATAGGCTGGGGCTATTTTTCCTAGAGCATCGGAGGCTGAGCAGTGACCTTATAGAGGTTTATAAAATCATGAGAGGCATAGATAGGGTTAATAGACAAGTCCTTTCCCCCCTCACCCTAAACCTAATACTGGACTCCCCCACCCCAGGGAAAAGATTTAAAAGGGACCCAAGGGGGATCTTTTTCACGCAGAGGGTGGTATGTGTATGGAATGAGCTGCCAGAGGAAGTAGTGGAGGCTGGTACAATCACAACATTTAAAAGGCATCTGGATGGGTATATGAATAGGAAGGGTTCAGAGAGATATGGGCCAAGTGCTGGAAAATGGGACTAGATTAGGTTGGGATACCTGGTTGGCATGGACGAGTTGGACTGAAGGGTCTGCTTCCATGCTGTACATCTTTACTTGGATATAGTAAGTAAGAACTAATGAAAAATAAGATTGGCACTAAGTGGATTTAGTTTACCATTTTAAAGTGACAACTTGAGGTTGGATTTTGGAATAATTTCCATTTGTTACTCTATACTTTTAAAAGTATAATGCTGTTTTGCAGTTCAGGAAAAGTTCTCCAGTCTCAATCTCCTGAATTTTTGAAAAGATCAGAACAGCAACAGACTGCACTGGTTAACTTCTCTGGGTGTGGTGAAACCCTTGTGTTTTGTTCTCTCATTTCTTTCACCAAATACAGGTCCTTCGGTCCAACTCCTCCATGCCGACTAGGTTGCCTAAACTGAACTAGTCCCATTTGCCTGCATTTGGCCCATATCCCTCTAAATGTTTCCTATCCATGTAGCTGTCCAAATATGTTTTAAATGTTGCAATTGCACATGCCTCTACCACTTCCTCTGGCAGCTCATTCTATACATGCACTGCCTTCCTGTGTGAAGAAGTTACTCCTCACATCTCTTTTTAAATATTTCCCCTCTCCTTAAACCTATGCCCTCTAATCCCCTACCCTGGGGAAAAGACCTTGGCTATTCACCTTATCTATGCCCCTTGTGATTTTATAAACCACAGTAAGGTCACCTCCCAGTCTCCAATGCTCTCGAGGAAAAAAGTCCCAGTCTCTCCTTATAATCAAACCTTCTGGTCTCAATAACATTAAATCTTTTTTGTATCCTTCCTATATATTCGTAGAGAGACCCGTTCTCTGCAAACAAAGGAAATATGCTGACCATGAAAGCCATCAGCGATTTTATAGCAACAACCCATCTGGTTCAATAGCGTCCTTCATCATTGATTTGTTTTTTTTTCGACTCTTACCCGATTTGACCTGTAGTCATGGGGCTGACTCTTAAAAGCCCATCTGACACACCTGAGCAAGACTTGCCAATCAAGGAGGCAATCAGGGATGAGCAACTGTTTACCTGTGAATGAAGCGAAGGCAGGCAGTGTCAGGGAGCCTCTTTTCCTCTATCTCGGAACTGTGTGGAGCAACTGACAGCCACAGCATCTTTGTCCTCTCATTTCTCTCACCAAATAATAGAGGTATGCAGCACAGAACGGGCCCTTTGGCCCAACTTGTCCATGCTGACCAAGTTTCCTAAACTAAACTAGTGCCATTTGTCTGCATTTGGCCCATTTCCCTTTTAAACCTAAGATGAACATGGGCATCAGACCTGGTCTTACTGATCTGAGAACCATATGTATTAGGGATTGAAGGATAATGATATCAATTTATCAGATTGCGCAAAGGAGAGGACACCCACAAGTTGGCAAAGAAAATGCACGGAACAGCTATTCTTGGCTTGCTTCTGGGTCCACGTTCAGAAGTGAGCTGCTAATCAGAGGCGAGACACTTACCTACACAATACAAATTTGTGGGACCTTGCTTTGCCCAAATTGGTTGGTGCATTTCTTATGATAAAACATTCACTACATTTCAAAATGTGTTTAATTAGGTATAAGCACTTCTGGGTGTCCTGGGATCATATAAGGTGCTATATAAATACAAATCTGTTTGTTCTGAAAGTCACTCTGGGCAGGGAAAATTGTTTATAGTTCAGATGTTTTCAACAAGAATAATTGTTCTTAAATAAAAATCACAACACCACCAGGTTATAGTCCAACAGGTTTAATTGGAATCACACTAGCTTTCGGAGCTAGTGATTATGGAGGGCTCAATCCTAACACAGAATTTATAGCAAAAATTTGCAGTGTGATGTAACTGAAATTATACATTGAAAAATTGATTGTCTGTTGAGCCTTTCATCTGTTAGAATACAGTGATAGTTTCACTTCTTTCATGTGTAAATCATAAAACCTTTTTTAAAAAGTTGCATTCACGAGTTAGCTGTTAACAATGATGATAGCTAGACAATATGTTGAAGGTGTTGGCCCCTTGTTTCTCTGTCTATGCCATGATGTATAGATTGATTCTAATCTAAAAAGTGAGATAATGGAGTTTTACATAAATTCATGCAGTTTTTGTAAAACTCTGTTAGCTCACTTTTTAGATTAGAATCAATCTAAACATCATGGCATAGACAGAACACAGGGGGCCAACACCTTCAACATATTGTCTAGCTATCACCATTGTTAACAGCTAACCCGAGAATGCAACCTTTTTTAATAAAAAGGTTTTGTGATTTACACATGAAAGAAGTGAATGTATCACTGTATTCTAACAGATGAATGGCTTAAAGACAATCAATTTTTTTCAATGTATAATTTCAGTTACATCACACTAAGTTTTTGCTATAAATTGTGTTAGGATTGAGCCCTCCACTATCACCTGATGAAGGAGCATCGCTCCGAAAGCTAGTAAACTTTCATTAAACCTGGTGGACTATAACCTGGTGTTGGACTATAACCTGGTGTTGTGATTTTTAATTTTGTACACCCCAGTCCAACACCGGCATCTCCAAATCATGCTCTTAAATACAAGTGTTTATTGTTTGATCACTCAGCCTTTCCTCCCTCACTTTGAGACTTACCTTGGACTGCTTTGCCAAGCTATTTCATATGTTAGCCTGTAGACAAATCATCTGCATGTCCCCTGATCTACAGAAACAATATTTCCTTAAGAGACTTGGAAGCAAAACTAATATCTGACATTGAAACTGAAGATGTGAAAGAGTGTAAATCTCCAACTAATCTAAGTGGTGAACCACATTGAAACATACTGAAAGGAGAAAGTGTTTTTTTTTGAAAAGTCAAATGATTCACATGATACATGCTGTCATATAATGAAACACTGGGTTCTTTCAATCCACTCATCTCAAACACATGATTTGCCTTTGCATGTTTATTCCTTTCTTATTCCTCTTTCTACTTGCTCATTTTTTAAAATATATATAACTTTGTTCTTCTGGATAGAGCAACAGCAGCCTTTCCAAACTTTTCAGTGGAACTGGGTTTGTACCTTTTATCTTTTAGGAACATAACAACAGGAATAGGCCATTCAGTCCATTTGAGCCTCTCTCATTCAATGAAATCATGGCCCAACTCTCTACACCTGCCTTTGGGGCATATCCCTTAGATACATTTTTGTTAAGCAGAAGTATTATCTCTGATTTAAAATTAATGACGTACCATCCACTGCCATTTGTAGAAGAGTTCCAAACCTCTACCCTTTTATGTGTAGAAGTGTTTTCTAACCTCTCTCCTAAATGGTCTGGCCCTTATTCTCAGACTATGCCCTCTAGTTCTAGAAGCCCAACCAGTGGAAAGAGTTTCTCTTTATGTGCCCTATCTTTTCCAATTAATATCTTGAAGACTTTGATCCGATCACCCCATAATATTCTAAATTCTAGAGAAAACTGGTCTAATTTGTATATTCTCTCCTCATAACTTAAGCTGTGAAGTCCACCTATGTTGTACTCTCTCCAAATCCACTATATCTTTCCTGAGATATGGTGCCCAGATTTCCTCTCAGTACTTCAAGTGGGTTTAACCGGGATCCTGGAGAGCTGCAGCATACATGTGAAGGCCAGCTGTCCATTAGCTGCCTTGATTATTTTCTGCACTTGTTTGTGACCTTTTAAAGATCCAGGCACCTGAACCCCCAAATCTATTTGGCCATCCACTGTATTTAACTTCATTTTATCTAGAAAGTATCCTAATCTGTCCCTTTTTTTTTTTGGCCAAAAATGTATAACCTCTCACTTGCTTACATCGAACTCCATCTGCTGTAGTTTTGTCCATTTACCTCATCAATTTTATGCCATCATCTAAAGTATACAATGCTGCCTAATTTTGTACTCCATAAACATGGATATATGACTTTTTATGCTGTTATCCAAGTCGTTAACAAAAATGGGGAGAGAAAGTTCATAGAGCAAGGTGGTGGCTCCACCTTTTTCTGAAAAGGCAAGGCTGAAGAAGAGTGCTAAGTCCGTGGAGTCTGCTTTGCCATCAAAAACCAACTGTTGGACCAACTCAAAGATGACTCATGTGGAATAAGCGAATGCCTCATCACACTGACTCCCTCTGACCCTTCGGAAGCCATCATGTCCTGGGGATTTGTCGCTCTCTTGAGTTCCAATAGTTTCCTTTTGTTATCAATGTTTCACTTCCATTTAATTTTATTCTGTCCCTGTCCCTGATCCACTATTAATTTCCGCAGAACTTCTGTTAACCTATCCTCATCTTTGTACTGTAAACACCTGAAGTGAAGAAATTATTCAGCATAATGGCTCAGTGGTGAGTGCTGTTGCTTCACAGCACCAGGGTCCCAGTTTCAATTCTAGCCTCTGGCGACTGTGTGGAGTTTGCACATTCTCCTCATGTCTGCGTGGGTTTCCTCCGGGTCCTCCAGTTTCCTCCCACAGTCCAAAGATGTGCAGGTCAAGTGAATGGGCTATGCTAAATTGCCCATAGTGTTAGGTGCATTAGTCAGAGGGAAATGGGTCTGGCTGGGTTACTCTTCAGAGGGTCGGTGTGGACTGGTTGGGCCGAAGGTGCCTGTTTCCACACTGTAGGGAATCTAATCTAATTACCATTTTCAATATCTCCACTTTCTAACTCCCCACTTTCCCTTTTATGTCACTATGAAATTTGTTCTTGTTGATTTTGATATCCTTTGCAAATTTCCTTTCATAATCACTTTTCATTTGTGCTTTTGAGTTGCTTAGTGGCTCTTTTGGTCGTTGTATTTTTCCCATTTGGCAGAATATGGTTTTTTTTCCCCCCCATCTTTTGTAAGACTGTGTTTTGTTTTTGCTGTGAAGTGGAGCTTTTCCCTGTCAGATATAAACTGGTTCTGTATTGCTTTGAATGTTTCTAAGACCACCTCCTCTATTGTTCTTCAGTTGTTTAGATTAGATTAGATTACTTACAGTATGGAAACAGGCCCTTCGGCCCAACAAGTCCACACCGACCCGCCGAAGCGCAACCCACCCAATACCCCTACATTTACCCCTTACCTAACACTACGGGCAATTTAGCATGGCCAATTCACCTGACCCGCACATCTTTGGGCTGTGGGAGGAAACCGGAGCACCCGGAGGAAACCCACGCAGACACGGGGAGAACGTGCAAACTCCACACAGTCAGTCGCCTGAGGCGGGAATCGAACCCAGGTCCCTGGCGCTGTGAGGCAGCAGTGCTAACCACTGTGCCACCGTGCCGCCTAAGTTGTTTTACCCATTTTACTGTGGACAGTCTCTGTCTGAACTCATTAAAGTCAGGCTTACCTTCATCTAAAATTCTAGTAACTAATTCCTGCTTTTTGCTTTCAAACCCTGTTGAACTCGCATGTTATGATCACTATTTGATAAATGTTCACGCAAATTAACTTATTAATTAAATCCAGCTCATTACTCATTAATTCCAATATTGCTTGTCTGTTGTTGCATCCATGACATAACCATAGGAAACTATCCTGGATGTACTCCAGAAATTCACTAGCTTTCTAACAGGTGCTGGTCTGCCTCTCCCAATCCATAAAGTTAAAATCCCCCATTAAAACTCCTCTGCATTTTTAATATGTTACTCCACTTGATGACAATATGACTATCATGTGTTCTTCCTTTGTAAGTGGTACCCAGCTGATTATGAAGGTCACCTAGATGCCTTGGATAAATCGGGGTATTGAATTTCCCCATGTGATAGTTTAATTTTTTTTTCTGGAATGAATGAAAGTGGCATTCTTAATTTTTTTTACACCAACTTTGTGCAGACTGCTAAAATACTAGTTCAGCTGAGAGGCAACCATTCTGATCTGACCCAAAATGTTTACTACCAAAATGGATAACCTCACAGTTTCCCACGTTGTCTTCCATTCCCCCATTTCTTTGCAAACTTGTCTAGCATTTGCAAGTCATTCTGCAGCCTCCTTGCTTCCTCAACACTACCTGTCCCCCCACCTCCCTTTTGTGTCCTCTTCAAACTTTGCAGTAATGCCCTCCATTCCTTCTTCCAGATCATTAATGTATCACAGGAATACTTGTGGTCCCAACACTGCTGCAAAACTCCTCTAATCACAACCTACCCATTTATCGCTATTCTTTGCCTTCTGCCAGTGAGCCAATCCTTTATCTATGCCAATACCTTGTCCCTTATACCTTTTGGGGTCTTATTTATTTAGCAGCTTCCTGTGAGACACCTTATCAGAGGCCTTCTGGAAATTCAAATAGATTACATCCACTGGCTCTCCTTTGTCTAACTTGCTTGTTACCTCCTTAAATAATTGAAACAGATTTGACAGGCATGACATCCCCTTGACTAAGTTGTGCTGACTGTCCCTATCTTTACCATGCACTTCTACCTACTCTGCAATCTTATTTGTAATTCTTTATCATGGACTCTTAAAATCTTACCAGTGACCAAGATCAGTGTAACTCACTTGTAATTTCCTGTCTTCTGCCTTTCTCCCTCCTTAAACAGAGATCTTACATTTGCCATTTTCAGCCCTCTGGGATCCTCCTTGATTCATGAAAGGTACCCACCAATGCATCCACAGTGTCCTCTGTTATCTCCTTCAGAACCCTGGGGTGTAGCCCATCTCGTCCAGGTGACTTAATTCGCTTTCAGACCTTTCAGCTTCCCTAGCACCTCCTTAGTGATGGCTGCTACCTGACTCTCGAAATTCTGGTATGTTGCTGATGTATTCCGCTGTGAAAACTGATGCAAAGTACCTATTCGGTTTCTTTGCTATCTCTTTGTTACCCATTACTATTTCTCCAGCTTCATTTTGCAGTGTTATCTTTTAGGTATCTGAGGAAACACTCCGTCTTTTTAATATTACGAACTAGTTTACACTCCTATTTCATCATCACCCCTTTTTTTTTTGTTGCTTTCTTAGTTGTCTTCTGGTTCTTAAACCTTTCCACTAAACTTCATCACATTGTATGTTTTAACTTTTATGCTGTCCCTGACTTTGCTTGTCAGCCATGGTTGCCTCGTCCTTCCCTTTAGCATGTTTCTTCTTGCTTGGGATGAATTTCTGTTGTGCTTCCCAAATTACCCCCTGAAACTCCTGCCATTGCTTCTCTGTCTTCTCTTTCACTCAAATCTGGCCAGTTTCTCCCTTATATCTTTTGTAATTACTGTTCCTCAATTGTAGTACAGTTAAATGTGATTCCAACTTCTCCCTCAAATTGTAGGGTGAATTCTGTCATATTGTGGTCACTGTACCTATGGGTTCCTTCCCTAATGACCTCTAATCAAGTTTGCTTTATTGCACATCACCAGATTCAGCATTGCCTGCTCCCTACCGAGCTCTACCACGAGCTGCTCCAAAAAACCATCTCGGGACATTACACTAATTCCATTTCTTGAGATCTGCTACCAACCTCATTTTCTTAGTCCATCTGCATATTGAAGACCCTTGTTATTGTAATAGTGTTTTTCTTACATGTCTGTCTATCTCCTGATTTATTTTCTGTCCCACATCCTGGTTACTGATAGGCCTGTATATAATTCCTATCATGGTCTTTTCTCCTTTTGTGGTTCCTCAACTCTACCCATACATACTCTACACCTTTCAACTCGATATCACTTGCTATCAATTTTAATTTCACTTCTTGCAAACAAGGTGGCTATGCCCCTCTGCTCATCTGCCTGTCCTTTCAATAGGGCATGTTTCCTTGGATATTTAGTTCCCAGCACATACAGCTATATTTCTGTGACAACCACAACATCGTACCCGCCAACTTCAATCTGCATTACATGCTCACTTACCTTGTTTACTGTGTGCATTTAAGTACAACACCCTGAGTCCTGCATTGATTGCTTCTCATAGCTGTGTCAAGTTGTTATGGCTCACGCAGTAATCTGAAGAATAGTAGCATTTTGGTTCTACTTTCCAATTTAGCCCTTCGCTGTTCATATTCCCTCAGCAGCACCTCTTTCCTCTTTCTACCTAATATTATTGGTACTTACTTGGACCATGACAATTGAATCTTCCCCTCCACTCCAAGTTCCTCTGCAACCCAGATGAGAGATCCTGAACCCAGGCAATACAACCTTTGAAACTCTCTGTCCTAGTCACAGAGAATTGCCTATGCCCTTGACTATACTATCCCTGGTTATAATTACTTCGCTTTTCTCCTCCCTCTTGAATGGTTCCCTGTACTCTGGTGCTATGATCCGTTTAAAAAATGAGGTCTCCAGTGTTTACTCATCCACTCTACAGCCCCCACTCTCATCCACACAGCAAGAATCTCCAACCTGTTAGACAAGTTCAAGGGCTGAGGCTCCCTCAGCACAACAAGCTGGATCTCTCTACCTGTCCCTGATTGTTGACCAAATTTGAGGTAGTTTATTATAGGGGTGAGACTGCCTCCTGAAACAGTGTCCAGGTAACTCTTTCCCCCTCACTGATGTGCTAAGACTCCAGCTTGAAGCTCAGACTCGTGCTTGCTTTTTTTTTGCAAAAATATACTTTATTCATAAACTTTTATCTACATTCACAGCTATTAAAGCAGTTCTGTAGAATCTTTGCACATCAAGAAAAACAAACATTGGAATTTGACTTTCCCTACAGTTGCAGAAACCAAAGATATTTCTTACTTGTGCAGGACACTACTTGCATACCTTGAGGCAGCGAGGGGGTCGGATAACTGCTCATCAACTCTGAGCCAGAGTTCCTCTCGCAACCAACGCTTCTGCAGATGTGGTCACGCTGAACCACAATGGGGTCCACCAGCTCCCACATCATGCAGATGCCACACATTGCCTGACCTGGCATCTCCATTTTAATTATTTGTTCTTAATTTTAAAAAAATCACTTTGGTCTTTGTTTGCAGCCTGCAAGCATTTCCCCTGTTTACCTTCAATCTGAAAGTAACCATAGTAGTCAAATTAGTAGCTGAAAGATTTTCCTGTTGTGATTAGCTACAACTGATCCAGAAAGGCAACCCAGTGCCAACAGTTTGTGTTCCAAGGAATGTTGGTGAAGAGCAGCATTTTGAATAATTTGAAAAATGCTTACTCCTGAATTTTATTTTTATGATTCCAGGTGATATTACAAGTCAAGTCAAATCCCAGACTGAAACCTGGCTTCGTAGATCATACTTAGATTTATTTAGTTTTAACCATGTGGTGTCTCACTGAAATATAAAGCAAATTCTGCAGCATTTGCATGCTTAACAATAAAACAGAAATCTATTAAGAGAAATGGATAAAGTTTTTAAAAATCTTTGATCTACTTATGCAAAATCGAAGATTTTTAAACGCACAATAAAACTATCATCCTAGTAATCCCATTACATTCCTTTATAAATTTGAAAAGAGAAAAATGAAAGTGCTTATATGTAGTACCCAAAGCACACCCTGGTATAGTACCCAAAATGCACTTTGTCAAATTACTCTCATCAGAGTCCCTGTATCTTAACACCTCCTTAAGTTTGTCTCTTTTTTGACTTCAGCTTTTAGATTGGAGCTGATGATAGCTGTTGTATAATTGAGTTTAACTGAGCTCAGCTTTAAGTAACATCTTCAGTGTTTCTTTTTACCAATAATTCTGCTCTGGGACTAACACTAACTCTTCACTCTAAAGTAACCTAGTTCACTGTATATCCTTCTAAGAAGTCTTCCTCATCCAAGGTCTTCACAGGTCTGCTTCAAAATAAAACAAAAAGCTTTCTTTCCAAGCAGTGGCAGTTTCCCTTCAGCTTTTAACAGAAAACAGTTTTGGAAATCGCTAACAAACCTTGAGGCCTTGTTATTTGCTTTGTGATCCAGCAAGGTAATCTAAGGTAAATTTTTAAAAAACTTTAAGTGATGCACAAAACGCATTCATTCTAAAGCCAGTCCTCCAAACTGTTTTAAGAGCAATCGACATGGCTACAGAAGTATCAAAGTTAATAATTAACTTCAGACCCACTGAAAACCCATGGGTTACTAACTCCGATCAAAATTCCACACTTGCAATAAATGAGATATAGTCACCTAACCTGATGAAGGAGTGTCGCTCCGAAAGCTAGTGTGCTTCCAATTAAGCCTGTTGGACTATAACCTGGTGTTGTGATTTTTAACTTTTTACTCCCCAGTCCAACACTGGCATGTCCAAATCAGATATAATCTCAGTTTACATCATAAGCGTTATTTGGCCAAAGTACTTTAAAGAAAACATTCTCTGCACAGAGCTTCATATTTTTCCCAGGCTTGGAAGAAGCATGTGTTTGTGTATTTTTAGAGAGGGGTAGTTGGATATATTTGCACACTTTAGATCTTTGCTTGAGTAAGTTGCTGTGATAAGCTGGTAACAAATTAAAAAAAACTTCAGGAACCTGGTTGACTTGTTCATGATACTACCAAATAATATAGTTCAGCACCACCTCCAATTTTGAATTCAAACTTGTAACACCATATTTATTTTCTGTTCCTGTTGTGAACACTGCTTATTTAAGGTTGTTCTGATGAAGGGTTTCACATCAGAAACCACAACTTGTCTGTTTGTTGTGCCAGTACAGATCAGTACTTCCAGCACTTCTGTTTTCATTTTCGGATATATTTCCAGCAGTGTTTTGGTTAGAACTTCTGTGATGAAATAATGGTGTGAAATTTTGGATCCCCTTGAATTATGCAAGAAGACCTCAGGTCAAGAAGCATCTGGGAGAGAGAGAGAGACTGTTTTCTTCAAGAGCAACAACAGTAATTAAGTGATGTAAATTTTATAAATGAGGTAGTTTTAAAGATCCAAAATCACTTCCTATGTTTGTATAGGAAAGGGGATCCCAATAAATCATGTCAAATAGACTTGACATAATATACTAGAAAATAAACTTGAGTCAGTTGAGATTTGTTCTGAATTGACCCATTCTGTCTCACACATCCTGTAAAACAAAAGCGCCAACTTCACGAGAAGGGTTTCTGGTTCAGTCACTGAGGTCTGCTTTTAAGGAGGGGAAAGTGAGTATTGCAGATGCTGAAGATCAGAAGTGAGTGTGGTGCTGAAAAAGCACAGCTGGTCAGGCAGCATCCGAGGAGCAGGAGAATTGACATTTCAGGCATAAGCCCTTCGGGAATGTGCTCGTTCCTGCTGAAGGGCTTTTGTCCAAAAAGTAGATTCGCCTTCTTGGATGCTGCCTGACCGGCTGTGCTGTTCTGGCACCACACTCTTCGAGTCTGCTTTTAAGTCCCTGCAATATCAAAAATCAGCTATACCTGATCATTATCCTGTGACCTTGCTGGAAAGTGCACATGTTTGGCTGTGATGCCTACTCAGGCTTGTGTACAGATTTAACTTTTTGAATGGTATTAATTGGATAACTCTACCAAAGGGTCAGGATATGCATGATGGGCCAAATTGCCTCCTGTAGGTAAAAAATAATGACTGCAGATGCTGGAAACCAGATTTTGGATTTTGCTGCTCCTCAGATGCTGCCTGAACTGCTGTGCTCTTCCAGCACCACTAATCCAAAAATTGCTTCCTGTGCCATTTCTGAGTTTACTTGTCTGCCTCTCTGAAACTGCACCATGACAGTAGCTGATGCTTTTGGGGAGGCTGGGAGAAAGTTGGTGGTTTGGGGGAGGGTGGGTGGAAGGAAGGGAAAACAAGAGGCAGAAGGATTTTTTTAAAATGATAAAACAAATGAGAAAATGCTACACAGACGAGCCCCTTTGATATGCAGAGTGTTTTCATGTTTGGAATTGGAGCAGCTGGAGCAAATCCTTCTGTCTGCACAGTACTGAAGCTGCTAAGGATGGCAGATGTAATATGAACGGAGTTTGGTAACACACTGATCTATCAAGTCTTTGTCACTGAAATACATACACCAGTGAAAGATATTTTTAAAATGATTAAATTACCTATATTATGCCAGAAGCAATTACCAGTGGCATATGGAGTTGCAAATGAGCATAGGTACCAGCCATTTTTTTTGACCATCTGGAAATGGGATTAAAGGGGCCCAGTGATCGCTGCAGATGGGGGTCAGCTTCATTCAGAAGTACTGCAAGGTTTTGAACTCTAATCCAGATGGCAGAACTGTACAGTACCCTCATTAACTGAGGGTAGGTTTATTAAGGCTTCAGCGAAATTATTTGGGTCTGAACTTGAGCAGACTGGCCTCAAAACGTTAAGTTCATTGTTTGAATTTCTTTTTGTTCATGTAGAGATTTAAGTGCTAATTAAGTGTGGTGGTGTCTTTCAGTCAGACAATATACTAATCACAATCGGCAGACAGAGAGGATTTGATTTAAATAAGTGATATGCTTTCTTCAACAAAAGATAATGCCACGAGCAAGTTGATTGCTTTCAGTTGTAATTGATAGCCAAATCATGTGCTGTGCTTCACTTTAATGAGATATGAAGAGTGAACGAGAGGATGTCATCATGATGTTGCCTGCCCCCAAGTGCGTTCTCTTCCCCCCACCCCCGTCAAGAAAAAAGAAAAATGATCAGGGTTGAACGTGCTGGATGTTTTTGTTCTCTCAAGCAGGCTAACAAAGATCAGCATCTCAAGTCTGATGTTTCCAAAAAGTGGTTAGACAAGACTGCAGAAGGCAGTTGTTTGATCGAAGACATAGAGAGAAAAGCAAGGGAGGAAAACTCAAGTGGTTTTGGTAAGGATTTTTTTTCAAATGTATAGGGATATGGTGGGGAGGGGATTACAGTTAAATTCTGGAGGAGATATTAGTAGCATGAGGACAACTTTTCAAAAAACAAAATTGTGCTGTCATTGCTTCCCATTTGGTAAAATGAGCATTGATGTTTGAGTCATTAGCCTTTGACAATTAAAATTGTTTAGCACACTATTTTAAAGCACGTGGATTGATTGTGCTTCATTCTGAAAACTGCTGTGACTTTGTATTTATAGTACAGGGAATGAAGTGGCTCTGTAATACTGGGTGCCTCACTGATATAATAAATGTCCTGATTACATTGCACATTGTTTCCACAGCAGCCTGAAGCTTTTTAGCCTCTTGGCCGCATAATCAGGTGTTAGAAGTTTTATACTGAGATTGGATTGAAACTTGCTGTCTTGAGTGCCACAAGTGCCACATTATCAGTTTACTGACTTTCAAATTGTGTTGTTCAGCATTTCTTTTGAGTTGTTTTGCCTTATTGACCAATGAGATTTGCTATATGAAAACAGATATTTGGGGGAAATTATCCCTAATGCCCCAAGGGTCAGTCTCCTTCCCTTTAGAGTTATAATATTAAACATTCTCACTAATTATTCTAATGGAATTTTAATAGCTTGTGTGTTTTTATATCACAGCAGAACATTTATATTCAGCCATTATCATTTAAGTGGAATCATTTGAAGGGATGCCTTTTTTTCCCTAGCAAATAGACAATTGTTTAGAGCAGCCATTGATTTCTTTTTGCTTTCCAGAATGCAAAAGTCCCTGGATATTTACAAGATAATTGCATAGCGTAAGGTTGCCAACTGTATCAAATTTCAATAATTTCTTGCTGTTCACAAGATTTCATCTGATCAATCTTCAAATTGATCACATCATATCCTAATGCAACGTTGGGAAAATCTGACATTGTCTCTGAACTGTTGGCACTGTTAGCACTCATTGTTTAGTTAATGAGAATTATCTTTGGGAAATAAGCTTCTCCTCCTCCTGCGCGCACACAATTTGTACTTGCAGAACTACATTTTATTTTGCTCAAAAACTGCATGAATCCATGCATCCATCTGAACATTGGGGCACAGACATCCTCTCACAGGGCACCTCACATCTTTAGCGCCTCATCTTCCGCCTGGGAACCCTCCAACCACAAGGAATGAACTCACATTTCTCCAGTTTCCTCATTTCCCCTCCCCCCACCTTGTCTCAGTCGGTTCCCTCAACTCAGCACCGCCCTCCTAACCTGCAATCATCTTCCTGACCTCTCCGCCCCCACCCTCACCTTGACCTCCTTCCACCTATCACATCTCCAACGCCCCTCCCCCAAGTCCCTCCTCCCTACCTTTTATCTTAGCCTGCTTGGCACACTCTCATCATTCCTGATGAAGGGCTTATGCCCGAAACGTCGAATTTCCTATTCCTTGGATGCTGCCTAACCTGCTGTGCTTTAACCAGCAACACATTTTCACCTCACATCTTTAATGCATTCTCTGAGCTGACATGACACCGATTGTTAAACTTCTCTTGAAACAAAATGTTCTGGGATATACATGTGAAAGAACTGAAACCAACATGTTAATTCTAAAAGATGAAAGACTTAACAAACAATCCAGGTCTTTTTCATTGTATAATTTCAGTTACATCACACTGTAAACTTTTGCTATAAATTCTGTGTCTCACAATCTGATACTCCATGACCACGTGATGAAGGAGCAGCGCTTCGAAAGCTAGTTCTTCCAAATAAACCTGTTGGACTATAACCTGGTGTTGGGTGATTTTTAGCTTTGTACACCCCAGTCCAACACCAGCATCTCCAAATCATGACTCCCATTCAAAAAGGGAGGGATGCAAAATGAGGAAACTACAGCCGGGGTTTGAAGTTCAAAGCTCAAGTAAAATTTGGATGAAAGGTCTAAAAGTAGGGTTGCCAAACTTGGTGATACAAAGATAGATAGGAAAGTTATTTGTGAAAAGGACTTAAAGATGTTTCGAAAGGATGTAGATAGGTTGAGTGAGCAAAATCTGGCAAATGGAGTGTAATATGAGAGGACTGAAAAAAAACATGTTATCCAAATAGTGAGAGATTGCAGAGTTTTGAGATGCAGATTGGCCTGGGTGCCCTCGCACAAATCACGATACCGCAAGTAATTAGGAAGGCAGGTAGAGTATTATCATTTTTCACAAATGCGTCTGAATGCAAAAGTAGAGATGTTATGCTTCAGTGACACAGGGCACCAGTTATACAGAGACTGCATCTGGAATACTGTGCACAGCGTTGATCACCTTTTATTGAAGGAAGTATGTAAGTGCTTTGCAAACAATTCAGAGAAGGTTTCTCTGGCTAATAGCTGGACTTGGGTGGGGGGGCTGGATCATCTCTGAAAAGGTTAGATGTGGAGATGATGATTCTTCTCGGAGAATCAAGAACCAGGGGTCCCTTTTGAAAATCAGGGATTGCCCATTTAAAACTGAGGTGAAATGTTTGAGGGTCATGAGTGGATATGTTTTCCTGAATAGATTGTAGAAACAGAGTTCTTGAATTTCTTATAATGCAGGTGTAAATAGATTCATGCTAAACAAAAGCATGAAAGATTACGTAGGTGGGAATGTAGATCTGAGGTCCAATCCGATCAGCCATGTTTTTATTGAATCACCAAGCGGGCTTCAGGGACTGAATGTGTTGCCCCTTCTCCTTACTCGTGTTTATATTGGCTGCCAATTAGGCACTGTGAGTTAAAACTTATGCCCTTTGTTTCGAGTCTCTCCACAGCTATGCACCTTCCAACTTGGATCCCTACAACTCTTCAATGTCTGCGTGTCTCCAATCCTGGCCTGTTGCACATACCTGGCTTTAATCATTACACCATGTGGGCTATGCCTTCAGCTGCTCAGATCATAAAATCTGGAATCTCTCTCTTAACTCCTCCACCTTTCCTCTTTGCTTTTTAAGACATTCCTTAATATCTACAATTTGACCAATGTTTAGTCATCTGCCCTAATGTCTCATATGGTCTAATCTCAAATGTTGTTTGATAACTCTCCAGTGTATGCCTGAAGATCTCTTATTATGTTGAAGGCACTAGTTCATAACATTCACTTGCAATTGTGCTGTTCCATATTCACACTGAGAGGTAGTATCTTATTTCAATCCATGTTTCTCTCTCTTTTAGCTACTTGGTCTGTTTCCATGCTGTACAGCTCTTTTATTTTGTTCCAGCCATCCAAGCTGACCGGATATTCCACGTTAATCTAGGCCCATTTGCCAGCATTTTGGCCCATATCCCTCTAAACCCTTCCTATTCATATACCCATCCAGATGCCTTTTAAATGTTGTAATTGTACCAGCCTCCATCACTTCCTCTGGCAGCTCATTCCATGCACATGTGTGGAATAAGTTGCCCCTGAGGTCCCTTTTTATATCTTTCACCCCTCACCCTAAACCTATGCCCTCTAGTTCTAGGCACTCCCACCCTGGGGAAAATACCTTGTCTATTTACCCTATCCATCCTCCTCATGATTTTATAAACCTCCAGAAGGTCACCCCTCAGCCTCTGATGCTTTAGTGAAAACAGCCCCAGTCTATTCAGCCTCTCCCTATAGCTCAAACCCTCCAACCTTGGCAACATCCTTGTAAATCTTTTCTGAACCCTTTCAAGTTTCACAACATCCTCCCTGTAACAGGGAGACCAAAATTGAATGCTGCTTTCTAAAAGTGGCCTAACCAATGTCCTGTACAGCCGCCCAACTTGTATACTCAATGCACTAACCAATAAAAACATAACACACACCTTCTACCTGTGACTCCACCTTCGAGGTACTATGAACCTGCACTTGTTCCCTTTCTCAGATCTTCAATATCATGCACTTTCTTTTTGGATGGTGGGTGGAAATCCGGGTCTGCAGTATTTCCTTTTAAAGCTCAGTTGTTCAGTCCTTTGTTTTTCTGTTTTATACGCACTGGCCCAGATTTTCCAATAGTTAGGTAATTGCTTTTGAAGTGTAGGTGGGACCCTGCAGGCCCCGCAGAAGCTGCTTCGTAGCAGATTCCAAAGGATTTGCCTAGGAAATTAAAGATTTTGTTGAGAATTTGAAGAGTTCTACTGGATATATAATCAGTTTGGAGACAGTAGACTATTTAAGTACCAAGTCTAACTACTGAGTAACTATTCAACTGGCCCCTCAACTTGTCCCTCTCTCTCCTTCAACTATACCTCCCCCAGACCCTGAGCTGACACCCCCTCTGAACTGATTATCTCTCTCACTCCAACCTACCCCAAATACTCCTATTGTTTACCTGGTATCCTCCATGCCTCCCTACCTATCTGCCCTACACTCCAGGCACCCTAACCTCACACTTGCCTTGTATATTTTTTGCAGGAGTTGTCAAAGTGGCTGTCCTTGGGAAATCTGGCTCCAGTGCCCTATCGCCCTTCCCTTTCCAGATGATTTTGATATTCAGGACTGTGTAAACTATCCAAAATGAGAGTCCTTTGTGCTTGATGTGAACGTACACTGCAGGGTTTGTGCTCCAACTCTTGAGCCGTGTATCTCAAGATCACATTTTGCATGTTCTCCTGATGGTTTTAGGATTTTTTCTATTTAAAATCAAGATTTCCCTTCTCTGTGTTTTCTGAAACTTTTTTTTAGGGGGACACTTGCGATATTTATTTGTTTCCTTTTTCTTGTTTCATGACTTAGTATCTCTCCAAAAAAGTCTTTTCCTATGTGGTCAATCAAAGGCTTTGTTAAAACTTTATGGATGTAATTTATTTTTGTTAACCTTGGGAATTCAGTAGATTTAACGGGTCATGTACATAATATCTACTTGTTTCCATTCAGTTTTTCCAAAGTTCTCCCCTTTCTATCATAGCATAAAATGCCTTATATCCCACTACTCATGGGAAATTCTCAAATCTTAATTATCATCTGTCCTTTTGAAAATTGGAGCTCCATTTGCTTCTTGGTCATTGGGTCAGCTTTTCTATTTAGTTATTGCCTCTTCTAGTCCGTTTTAGTTTATTGGCTATGGGCAGCACAGTGGTTAGCACTGCTGCCTCACAGCGCCAGAGACCTGGGTTCAATTCTCGCCTCAGGCAATTGACTGTGTGGAGTTTGCACATTTCTCCCCGTGTCTGTGTGGGTTTCCTCCGGGTGCTCCGGTTTCCTTCCACAGTCCAAAAATGTGCAGGTTAGGTGAATTGGCCATGCCAAATTGCCCTTAGTGTTAGGTGAAGGAGTAAATGTAGGGGAATGGGTCTGGGTGGGTTGCTGTTCAGAAGGTCGGTATGGACTTGTTGGGCCGAAGGGCCTGTTTGCGCACTAAGTAATCTTTTTTAAAAAAAAAAATGGTTTTCTCTAGTCTCTTTGGGCTGAGCAGACTTGCTGTTTGGGGCGTTAATGTTAGCCTACTTACCTGCCACTGCATTGTGGGTGACTTCCTGATGATTTTTTTTGTTTCCTTGCTATTAAAACCAGACTATTTACATTATTTTAAAAACTCACTCCTGGGACGTGGGAAATATTGGTTCGGGCAGCACTTATGGCCTATCCCTAAATGCCCTTGAAGATAGTGGTGAGGCACCTTTTCAACTGCTGCAGTCTGTGTGGTTTAAGTACACCTGCAGTGCCAGTAAGGAGGTCCTGGATTTTGACCGAGTAACAGTGAAGTAACAGCAGTTATGGTTCCAAGTCGGGATGGTGTGGCTTGGAGGGAAACTTGTAATTTCACTTCTAAGCTCCAATAAAGAAGTAATTTTCTTCCACTTTGCTACTTCTGTTCCTCTGAGAGATGTGCACTGGATGGGGAGATGTGAGCACAGATTTGAGTAACTGCTTTGCAAATGACTTTATCCTGTCCAGAAGTGTAACCCTGATGTCCCCATGACTCACTGTGACTCACTGTTTCAACAGCAGTGCTTCATTGTTCAAAAGTTCAAGGCCCTCCAATAAATAGAATCTCTGCTACATTATATCTCCCACCAGCCCTAATGTACAGCAGCCATGATTTCTATCTTTTGTTAACTTGAATATATAATGCATTGCTACTTTTATTTTTCTTAGCACAATATATTTGTGACAAGTTCCAACATTGAGCATTACTTTCAAGTTCTTAGGCTGCTCGTAGGCTAATCTGCTTTTCTTATCTTCAGGGATGGCAGGCTAGTAATTTTGAACAGAGAATTAACTGGTAAAAAGGTTTCAGCTTGTGCATTTCAATTCAAACAGTCCACAAGCCTGTGTACCCTTTTTTTGATTTGGTTTGTGGGTCTATACCCAGCTATTTATTTTAAAATGCTGTACACCCACTGGGTTTTGGCAGTAGATAGGAGGAAATCATTGCTGTAGTATTGCATAGAAAATATAATCCAGTATGAGCTGCATTTTCTGCTTCACATGCTGAGGTCATCATATTTTCTCAACTACATTTCTGAGAGTATAGATCTCTTTTGATCAAAGTATTGAGTTGGGGTACTTGGGAAGGGAGGCTTCAGTGTTCTGTTAAAGCCTTCTGAATGCAAGGCATTTATACTTTTGACTCCAGGTGTTTTGAGTAATTCAGGGAGGAGCTGTATTGCATATCAGATGCTGGGCATCTTTGGCCTTTGTAGTAACTTGTATTTTTAAAAATTACTTGAGGCCTTTTTTTTTCCAAAAATGAATATTTTAGGAATGTGTCAGCATTCTAAATACACTGCATCATGGGAAAGGTAGGGCAAAGACACACCAATTTGGAATGAACAATATAAACCAAGCTCATTCTTGACCAAATAAAATGTGATCCTTCAGAAATAAAGAGAAAATTTAGGGAATCAGCCAACCCCTATGCTGCTATTCTTTTTTGGAAAAATCATAGTTGAAGGGCCAAGCAGATGCCCAGTGGAAACTCATCAAATTTCCTGCAGTTGAATATAAAAAAAAGTCAGTGCAAGACCTTGAATTGAATAGGTCAGCGAGCTGACAGATGGCTGTTAAAAATGTCAGTCCAGATTCTTCTCTCTTCCCCCCCCCCCCCCCCCCCAAAGCCATTTTTAAACTGAATGTGTCAGCAGACATTGAACATAAGTGTATCTCTATGCTGGAGCTACATTCAGTAAAGCAAGCAGTGTTTGTTGACTTATCTGGTTAATCAGTAGATATCACTGGGAAGTAATGCTTAAATTGTACAGCGTGCTTGACCAAACTTTGATTATGTCTAGTTCTCTTTATTAAGATACAAAGCAGCCAAGCTTTGGCAGTATTGCAGGGATTTGCAGCATTCAAGAACTAAGCTGAGGAAATAATTGGTGTTAGGTAGGTTGATTAAATGTAGCCTTTTTCAGCTTTGGTAACTTAGAGTTGTGTGGTCTAATAAATAGTGTCAAAAAAATGTATCCAAGACATTCTGTTTAAGATGAATGGTGACAAAAAGGCAAAGGACATGGGTTAAAACTGATGAAAAGTACATTTATGACTGATTGTTAGGAGATTTTTCTTTCAATTCCATGCTTGTAATGGATTTTACAGCAGAATGGCAGAGGAGAGAGAATTAGAATTATTTACAACCAAATGCTGTGATTAGACTAGCTGTGTTTTGTGACCTTCTATCTTTTCCTGGCTCTCGGTTGATCATCTAATCAGGAAATGCAGAAAAATGAAGGAATTCTTCAAACCGTTTCAGATTGAAATGTCCACCTTTTTCTTCTCCCAATGATGCCCCACTACCAAGGTTGACAGGACCTTGGTAGTGTCCAACCTATTTCCCACTCTTCTGCCCTTACCCCTTCTCTTCCATCCCATAGTAGTGAGTGTTCCCGGTCCTTAATTTACACACAACCATCTGCCATTTCTGCTACCTCCAGTGGGATGTCACCACCTGACAAACATTCCCCACCCCTCCCTTGGCAGCATTCTTCAAGGATTGTTCCCTCTGGGGCACCCTGGTACACACCTCCTTTGTTTCTAGCATCTCCCCACACCCCATGGCACTTTCACATACAGTCTGGAAGGTGCAACACTTGACTGTTTACTTCCTTGCTATCCAAAGCCCCAGGCATGCCTATCAGCTGAAGGAGTGATTTACTGTACTTCACTCGATTCAATTTACTGTATACTGTTCACAATGCAGTTTTGTTTACATTGGGGAAACAAAGTGCAGACTGGGTGATCATTTTACAGAATGTCTACATTCTGTCCATAAAAGTGACCTCGAGCTTCCAATTATCTGCCACTTCAATACAGCAGTGTGCTCCCATGCCAACATTTGCCTCCAGCCTGCTGTAATGCTCCAGTGAGCCGTTGGGACACTGCAGCCTTCAGGGCACAACATCATGTTCATGCTATGAAATTGTTAAAACACTTCCTTCTATGTGTATGACCTAACTCCACACCCTGGGTCTTGACATGGGTTACTTTCAGCACTAACCTATTTTCAACTACTTTATATTTCCCTCGCTCCTCTGTCTCAACCTATCTGTTCACTATTCTTTCTCACCCCTCCCCATATTCAGCATAAATGCCGCGCTCCCCCCTCGCTCTCCTCCTCACTCCCCCCCTCGCACTCTTTCCCCCCACCCTTTGCTCCCCCCCCTTCGCGCTCCCCCCCCTCGCTCTTTTACCCCCCCCCCCCAGTCTCTGTGTCTCTCTCTCCTCTCTTCTCCACATCCCCCCCCCCCCCCTCCCCCACTCTCTGTCACTTTTTTTTTGGCCTGGCTGAACCATATTTACAATAATAAGTCAATGTCTCTGTTTAAAATGCAACTTTTTTTGTGTCACTTTGCAAAGTAGTTTCTGGTTCCTTGTCCTGTTAAACCTGTTGTTTATCTTCAATTGCCTTACGTTGTCAGGCCTTATTTTCTTCATGAACTTGGTTCTCATACGCAAACATGACTTTTTCGCCTCTTCTTGTATGGGTGTTGTAGAATTCAGCACATCTGGCATTTTCATGGTCATGCTGACCTCCGTCTAAAGCAAAAAGCTGCATTAGCTTTCTAAGCTGTTTAACGCAAGTCATGAAATCTGTGTGGTGTGGAAGTAGCTGAGGTGAAAGAGCAAAAGATTTTCTCGATTAGGAGAACCGTTTATTAAAAGTTCATTGCATGGTATGAGGATTGAGAAAGAAAGTATGTAATCTGAGAGGCTTTGTGTGCTGCATTGATTTCACTTTAATGTTCTAGCTTGGAGAAGTTTGAGGGAAATGAGACTTCTAATTTTTCGAGTAACTCTGGCTTTTGAAATTAAACTGTGAATTTGGAGTGACTGTAGTTCTTCTAGTATGTGTTTGTTGCTTCCTCATTTGGACACCACTCAAACGTTGGATTTAGTTTGATTCAGATCTCCAGCAATCTCCGTTCTTATTTTACATTTTTCTCTGCATTCTGAACGGCTGCGGGTCTCTTGGCCTAATTGAAGACTATAGGTAAGTTCCATGGTTAACACTGCAATTTAGGCCTGTAACTAGAACAAATATTGAAACCTGTCTTCAGTTTTATTTCTCACACTTTTTCTTTTTGTATACCCTGCATTTTCGCACATTCCCAGCATCCTACTTTCTTCATTCATTTTACCGCTGTAACCTTCCTTGCTGCCCAATCAGCCACTTGAATGTTTTGCATCTTTTCAAACCAATAGACAGCTTGCAATTCTTTTATATATGGATGGGTGAGGGAAATGGGAAGCTTTGTGACATTCTCATTTCTGTTTGGGGTCAGAACCCAAAAGGAGTGAGATGTGTGATTGCCTGTTGCATACTATAAAATTGACCTATTTGCCTTTGCTCTTGTAATTTTTATGATGTGCAGTGAAGTGTGTGATTTTGAGCTAATGACTTGAAATGGAAACACTCTTCTGGTGGTCACCTCTTGAGAATGGGATATGGTTGCCTTCAAGAAAACAACAGTGTGTATGTTAGAAACTTACACACACAGTATTAGGCAATTCCTAGGGATTTATAATGTTATATCACTTTCCTCCAGCCAGACACTTCATTTGCTGCTTTGATCAGTCCCAAAGACACTGATCGAATATGCTTTCATCACTTCCACAGTCAACTGAGATGGAACTTTGTGGACTAAGCTGTACAGCTGCAACTCCATGCAGCTTGAGTTTTCTTAAAGGAGGCAGAGGTGTGTCCAGCCCTGTTAAGCTATGTGTATATGACCCTGGTGTGGGCTGCATGCAGCAAAATCTCTGAGCCAAACCTCTCCTTCCCTACTGGCTTTCATGCCCCCTCTGCTGCTGCTGTAGGCCTGTCACAAAGATCACAAATAATAAGCCTTTTCATTGTCTTGACTTCTTGGGCCTGATAGCTACTTTCTGATTGTGCAGTTAAACCAGTGAAGGAGCAGAGCCTTTTTGTCTCTATCAGACAGCAATTCTTTGAAGGCAAAGCAATGCAATTATGTCAATGTTGCCCATGAATGGACAAAATAAATTGTGAACCAGGTTTAAGAGGCTTCTGGGCTAAGTCTTTAAGACTGCCTACCAAAGTGCTAAATTTCAAAAGAACGCGGTGATTTTGAACTTGACTTAACAGTCAAAATTTTTATTTTTGTTTATGTCTTGTGTATTTTTTTGCAATAAACAATATTGTAGCTTGACCTGAGAGATGCCTTTTTTCCCCCCTTTCCAAACCCCTCTTCTCTCCTCCTCCCCCCCCCCCCCCCCCCCCGCAATAAACAAAAGCCTGAGATCTCATGTGTGCTTTGGTCATCATGTCAAACCCACTGGCAAGTGGATTGATTTATAGGTGCTAAAGTACAATGCTTGGCTCGCTGCCCATTTATATTTTGATTCCTTTCAATTCATGAGGTGTGGTCCTGCTTACTGTTCCCTTTCCTTTTGAGGGTGGATGAAGCACATTGGGAGATGATTAATATTATAGTGAAGAGTCATCATTTTGCCCCATGAGGCATAAAGTACAATTGGGACCTTTTCAGTCCCCAGAGTTGAGCTTCACACTGTATCTCTCCATTAGTTAACATAAAAATATAGAAACTAGGATCAGGAATAGGCCATTTGACTCTTCAAGCCTACACCACCATTCAATATGACAGATCCTCCTCTCAAAACCACATGCTCACTTTCTCTACATACTTCCAGAGCCTTTTAATGTAAAAAAAAATCAAAATCTTGATGGGTGGTACAGTGGTTAGCACTGCTGGCTCGTAACACTAGGGACCCGGGTTTGATTCCACCCTCTGGCAACTGTGTGTGCGGAGTTTGCATGGTCTCCCAGTGTCTGTGTGGGTTTCCTCCAGGTGCTCTGTTTTCCTCCCACAGTCCAAAGATGTGCCAATTAGGTGGGTTGGCTGTGTTAAATTGCCCCTAGTGTCCAGGGATGTGCTGTTTTAGATGGATTAGCCTTGGGAAATGCAGGGTTGCTGTAGGGATTCTTTCTTGAATATACTCAGTTTCTGGGCCTCTCCAGCCTTCTGTAATACTGAATTTCAATACTTACTATTGTCTGCCTGTGGTCCCATCTTACTTCCACTGCAAAAACAACCTTTACATCTACGGACCCTCCTTTCTTCAGTCTCTAATTTATCCAAAACTGTCTCTTGTCCATTCTGCCTAATATTCAGTCTGTTTAATGTTTAAGCTGATTGTACATTGAGATTTCCCCTGTCTTCTCCTCTTCAACCTCCATCCTTACCCTGATTTTACAAATCTATTCCATACTTTTTACTTTATTAGATTAGCTTCCACTATTTACCTTCATTTCTTCTTTTTTTTTCTAAAGTACCTTGCCCTAACATGCTGTGTAAATGCAAGTTATTCATTTCCTTGCATTTATCTTCTCAATAGCAAGTGTGTTTCACAGAGAAAAATTGGGATGAAGATTCGATTACAGATTCCTGTTAACGATACGCTGAGAGGAATCCAGCCTCTGACACCTTTTACAACTTAAATGAACCCTGGCATTCCATCAAAGCTAAGGGAACTGTGGTACCCTAACCTGTTGCTTGCAATGTGAATTTTGTGGGCATGGAGATTTTGAAAGAGGTGTCCTATGTGCCATAGCCCCATTTGAACAACTTTAATTGAGACCACCAGAGCTTCATGGTATCCACCTTTACACCCCTGCTTTGTGAATTCACCAATTTTAAACTTCTCTTTGAGGCGGTCTGGAGGTACCATGAAAGATACTTGAAGTGGTGTTTGATTTGGTCTGTTCCAATTTAGGTGCATGTCAGACTTCATTTGCATGTTCTGATGCCTGTTAAGATCGCTACAGCATGGGACTCGCCACTTTGGGAGAGTAAAGAATGTTTCATTTTATTTTAATAACAACATTCAAATACCAGTGCTAATGCTGATTCCAAGCCAACTCACGCTAAAGGTTAGCAGAAGTGAAAAGCTAAGTAAGTAGTCAGTAACCAATTGAAGGGGGGGGGAATTTAAAATTGAAAAGTGCATCCTAGTTAGTCAACTGTTTTAAAAACTTAAACCAGTTAAAATCTTTGCAAGATGGCTAGGGTCAGATCTTCCTTACTTTGCTGTTAACACGGGTGTAACTTTTGGGGGACAAGGGATTAAAAAGAAAAATGCCACATTAAACAGAAGGCCAGTTGTGTTAGCATTTTAAAGGTTTTTTTTCTTTGAGATGTGGAGATGTTCATTAATGTTGAATCTGGCTCTGTTTGAACTTCATGCAGACCATACCTCGCCTGGAACAAGCCCTGATAAAACAGAATCTAAGGTTGGTACGAAGTTGGCAGATATGCAGGAACAGACATCAGTGAAAGACAGAATGGCATTATACCAGGCTACTGCATCACAGAAGGAGACCAGCATCCAATCTCCTACAGTAATCATGTTTTTGAATACATTTCCATCTGCACACAATTGATTCTAATGCTTATTAGAAATGTTGTTGAGGGTAATCCTGTTCTCATGTTAAAATAGAAGCTTGTAGGAAGACTTTTTTAAAAATTTAAACCTATTTTTCTAATTGATCTGTTCGGGGATGTTCTTGCACATCTTTGGAACAGGTGAGATTTGAACCCGGGCCTCCTGGTCCGGGGTAAGGACACTACCACTAAGACGTGCTGACGACAACCAGATTTGCACCACTTAGCAGGAATGTCTTCTTATAATAGCAAGGCCTGTTAAGCATGTCAACTTAGATTTTTTTTGCTGCCTTGCTCTCTTTTACCCTCTTCCCCCATCCTTTCTCCTTCAACTGTGTAAATGAACATTGTGCTTTGCACCTGTGCAGTGAAAGGTGGGAATCCTCTTTATTCCTGTGACCCATATATGCAAACAGGAGGTCAGCAGCTTTTTAATCTGTCTATAACACACATGTCAATGTGTTATTAAACTGCCACTATCCATTTATCAGAGGTTAGCATAAAGTCATACAAGATTATTAATTTGAATTTACATAGATATCTTGAATACTTCACAGAACATCAGTTGCTTTAAAGCTGCAGTTGCTATTGTCTTTTTTTGACAGCCATGTTGGCCTGCAATTTGCGCATAGCAAGGTCATGCAAATCATATTGAGATGAATCACTGATTAATGTGTTTCTGATTCTGTTGGTTGAATTAATTTTGCCCAGGACATTAGGATAATTTCTTGCTTTACACATCGTGTCAATGAATCTTTCGCAGTCACCCGAATAGAGTAATGTGATCTCAGTCCAAAGTTGGCACCCCAGATAATGTATCACTCCCTTTACTCTTCTCAAGGATGTTTGCTAAATGTGCAGCCTGAACCCATTACCTACTGACTCAAGTGAGTGATGTACCAACTAGCCATACTGGTGCTACTGGTTAAGGTAGCACCGCTCCCATATCTGTGTGACCAACTGGAATGAAAAATTAGTCCCTCTTTCCCCCCCCCCCCCCCCCCCCAAGAAACAAATTGGCGCAAACCTTTCTAGCTATGCTTTGACTCTGATGTCTGGCTTCTTGGACTTGAGTCCAGTGACATCAGATGCTGGATACGCATTGCATCTTTGTCTCGATATATTTGCGCAATTCTGTCTCGCTGCAATGTTCTTGTTTCCCTTACTGTATGCCAACAATTTCTTTTGAACAGTTTTTTTTAAAACCTTGCCTTCAAATTTAACTTGTCTGGTGTCTGGAGTGCTATTGGTGAATTTGGTCCCCCTTTGTTTTCAGTACTGCATCTATTCACCTGCATTCCTTCACCAGATGACCAAGTGAAAGCTCCTTTTCAAATCCACTTTGCAAACCTTTTTCATTGGGAATTTCTGAGCTGATTGCTTGACATTCAGTCGCTCAACTGGAGTGGCTGTGTTTTTTTTTCCTTTCTAATTGGTGTCAGGTATTTCTAATGCCCAGTTTTTCTCTGTGCCATGTCATTTGTGAATGTTTTATATTTATGACATTAAGATATGAGAGAGATTTAAAATAATTTAGTTACATCCTGATGTAATCAATGTAAACATGGCTCTGCCAGAGGAGAAGAGACATTATTTCTTCTGGTGAAAGGACCAGCCACCCTACCTATATCACTCTGTGTCTCACCTTTTTTTGACCTGTTAATAACTGGAAGGCTTGCAGGGAGCTGCCAGTGTCTTTAGCTTGGTGATATGTCAATTGGATTCCAAATACTAATAGCTTCCATTTTAAATCAGAGGTCTACAGCACAGATAAAGGCCTGAGCCTATGCTAGTCAAAAGCGAGCCACTAATTATTCTAATCCCATTTTTCAATATTAGACCTACAGCCCTGTATGCCTTGACAACTCGAGGGCGCATCTAAATACTATTAGACTGTTTGAGGGTTTCAGTCTCTACTACCTTTCACAAGCAGTGAGCTCCACATTCCCACCACCCTCTGGGTGAAAGAAAATTTCCACACATCCCGTGTAAACCACCTTCCCTTTCCCAGAAATGTATGCCGCCTGGTCATTGATCCCTCCACCAAGGGAAAAGTTTCTTCCTGTTTATGTCAATCATAATTTTATACATCTGTCGTGGTCCTCCCTCAGTCTCCTCTGCTTTAAGGAGTACAACCTTTAGTCTGTCCAATCTCTCTTCGTAACTAAAACACTCCAGGCCAAGCAACATCGGAGTAAATTTCCTCCGCACCATCTCCAGTGCAATTCCATCCTTTTTAATATGGTGGAAATGTTCTGTCAACTTGTCAGGTGTGAAGCCTGACATTTGGATATTCTGTCCACCCATGCCAGCTAGGCGTTCCTCTGTGATGCGCACACTTACTCCATACGCTATATTCACTCACTACTGGTGTCTTGTTTATCTAGTCTTTATCCTTTTCCATCTCTATTCTCTTTCAGCAGCCTTAAATGTTTGCCAAATGCTGCTAATTTTGTAATTTACGCCACTTTCGAGTCTCATGTCGTTTCGGGATTGCTCTTTCCTGTTTTTTTTAAAACGCATCCTGGCATGTCTTCCTGCCATTGTGCTACTTGTATTGCATTTTGGCTAAAACTAATCAGAATTTCAATTTTTATAAGTTTCCTTGAACCAGAGATTCATTTTTAAGTATGCCATTACTCCAGCCTTACTAATTTGAGTCATCTACAAACCAGAAGATGCAAACCTTTGGTTTTCTAACCCTTTAAAAATTTTAGCATGATCCTTGGATTGCTTGTCTGTTGGTTCTAGCTACTCTGGAATGTGGTGTTATCAGCACTCCAACTTTAAGCTCACATCCCAAATGAATAACTAAATTCATTTAGAAATGTGAAACAGAACAGCAACAGTTTATTCACGATGACAGCAGTAAAATACCGGTTTGTTTTTGCAATTAGTCTCTTCCTAACAATATAGTCTGTATTGTGAATGATCCCAAAACCTATTTGAGTCCTTGCATTTGGTTCCATTTTGCCTTGGTTTCTGCACTTTACTGTTTTGTTCTTTCTCTCCTCGTCACAAGTTTAAATATTCCCATTAGTTTTGAGCTGGCTAGAGTGTGCATTAATGGATTAATGCTTTCTCTGACAGTCTCATTTCATGTTGAATGTTCCATAGTTGGGTGGTGTTCCCATCATAACAATTGTTTTCCTGGCTCTATTATGTTAATACTTGCTCTTGGAAATTAGACATGCTGGAGCCAGTGGCCATTCTGACCATTGAAGTAACCGTGCTTTTACACAGCAATTTACCATACCTTTAGGTCATTCCAAAGCACTTCAAATCATCAAATTTGTTTTGAAGTGTTTGTGCTGTGTGGATAAACGCAACTGATTTGCGCATTGGATGATTGACTATTCAATCTGTTTTTGCTGAGGGAAAGTTTTTTGACCAGGAGAACTCCCTCCTCTTAATATTGTGCAACGGATTAGATTAGATTCCCTACAGTGTGGAAACAGGCCCTTCGGCCCAACAAGTCCACACCGACCCTCCGAAGAGCAACCCACCCAGACCCATTCCCCTACATTTACCCTTAACTAATGTACCTAACACTACGGGCAATTTAGCATGGCCAGTCCACTCTAACCTGTACATCTTTGGACTGTGGGAAGAAACCGGAGCAGACGGAGGAAATCCACGCAGAGACACTGGGAGAGTGTACAAACTCCACACAGATAGTTGCCCGAGGCGGGATATTGAACCCGAGTCCCTGGCGCTGTGAGGCAGCAGGGCTAACCACTGAGCTACTGTGCTGCCCAGTGTTCGCATCCACTCGGTGGCATCTCAGTTTAATGAATTATGCAAAAAAAAATTCCCTTTTGAATTTGCATATATTTGTATTCACATTTATTTAGAAAGTAATTGTGACTTTGTTCAATTATACTATGGTAAAATTGTAGTATTTTTCAACCATTTTTATTTTAAGATCTGTATTTGTCAAAGTTTAGTTGAAGTATCAGCCATGATTTCAGTTGACAAAACTGTTGCCTTAGTTAGTAGGTTGTGGGTTCAAGACCTCCAGAGTCTAGCATATAATCCAGACTGCCATGCTTGTGCAGCACTGGGGGAGTTCCACACTGGTCGTGCCATCTTTCAGATGAGATGTTAAATCAATTTCTTTCGGGTAGACAACAGAGTGGGTTTTTCTCCTGGCTAACGTTTATCCCTCAACCAACATCATTAAAACCTTGTGTTGCTTTTTTTATAAAAGCTTAATGTGTGCAAATTGGCTGTTACATTTCCCTATTCTATGACAATGTCTACAAAAATATTTCATTGGTTGTGAAATACTTTGATATGTCCTGAGGTTACATAAGATGCTGTATATGTTCAATGCTATCTTAAACTTCTCTAGTTTCCATAAACCACTTTTTTAGACTTGTACCAATTGTAGCAATCTGTCTTGTAACAATTCCTCCTTTGCTCCCCCTCTCTTCCCAACCCCCTCCACCCATTTCTGTGGCTTCACCCGCCTTATCTCTAATCTCCTTTAGCCCCATAATCCTCTGAAATATCCTTACTCTAATTCTCTGACCTTTTGTGCATTCCCAACCACCGTTGCTGCATGATTAGTAACATGCCTTCAGGTGCTTGTACCCTAAGTTCTAAAATACCTTCCCCAAGCCTGTCGTCTTTTCTCTACCTTGCTCTTTTTAAGAGATTCCTTTTCAAACCGTATCCTTTTGAACAAAGGTTTGGTCATTGCCCTGGCTTGGTATCAAAATTTATTTTATAATTGCCCCTGTGAAGCACTGTGGGCTGTTTTGTTATATATAAAGGTGCAAAATAAATACAAATTAATGAAATCAAAGTAGGCCTACTAACTCTATTGCTTTGAAAACTGCTTAGACTTTGGACGAGCAAATGCTGTCTGGAGAAGTGATCAATACCAAAGAGCAATGGGGAATCAAAGACTCATCAAATCCGAAGAAGTTGCCACAGGTATAAGAATTTCTTTTCTCTTTCTTTTAACTTGATAATTTGTTATTTAATTGCCTACCCTTTTTTTTGTTACAGGTAGGGTGGAGTTAGAAATTAGCTTTCTTAATACTGATGCTAGTGAGTATTGTGGGGGTTCTTCTCAATTTTTTCTCTCATTTATGATAACTCCCACTAGGTGTCCAACCCAGCAGCTCTCCATATCTGCAACCAAGTGGTTATTTCTGTGATGCACCTTGATCAATTTTTATGCACGTAGTATGATCATGAAGGACTTATCGTAACCAAGTCCATTTCATCTCTTTCTGATATCCGCTCATGTTCCGATTGTGATTAGGAATGACAGGTTTTTTTTCCCCTCCAGGAGAAGTGGGGCATGGGGTGAAAGAACAAAAGGGACGGCTTATGTTTGCGTTTGAAGGCAGGATGGATTAAATGACCAAAAAAAATCTCTCTTTGTTGGTTATAGCATCTTATGTATGTAAAACATGAAAGATAACTAGGTAATTTTTTAATGTCCCTTTAATGTCCATTTTTCCTTTCCTACTGTTCAAATAAAAATAACATTGTTGAATCAGTGTAGCGTAGAAAAGTACCAAAGACTGAAAATTATTTTGGGGGCTATAGCCTTCATCAAACCAGTTATTTTCTGGTCTGAATTCAGTGTTGGGTTACAGCTTTGTAATTGAGTGCAGGTGACAGTTTTGTTTGCAGTTTCATCTCTTGTATGTCCCTTCACTACTTAATGTTGACAATATGTTTGATATTTGTTGGGATTTCACCATCTGTCTAAATGTGATTTTGTATTTTTGAATCCTCATTTTGCAGCTTTTGTTTCTATTCCAGATGCTTTTTTTGTTTAAAGCTGTTGGTAATTCAAACACCATGCAAATAATGTGGCTCCTGTTTAAACAGGGCTATTGTAGTGTTTTCTTTCTCTCCTTTTTGTCTAATATTTATTATGTTTGCTTTCTGTTATAGTGTGACATAAGCACTAGTGACCTTGAAATGAATGCTGGCAATAGGAATGAACAAAAAGAAAATGTGCCACCAGTACCTTTGACCAACACCTCTTCCCATGCAGAACTGCAGAAGGTATGTGACGTAGACTTAAGTTAGTCATAGAGATGTCCAGCATGGAAACAGACCCTTCAGTCCAACCCGTCCATGCTGACCAGATATCCCAATCCAATCTAGTCCCACCTGCCAGCACCCGGCCCATATCCCTCCAAATCCTTCCTATTCAGATACCCTTCCTATTCATATTCAAATGCCTCTTAAATGTTGCAATTGAACCAGCCTCCACCACTTCCTCTGGCAGCTCATTCCATACATGTACCACACTCTGCGTGAAAAAGTTGCCTCTTAGGTCTCTTTTACATCTTTTCCCCTCTTCCCCCCAAACCTCTAGTTCTGGACTCCCCGATCCCAGGAAAACGACTTTGCCTATTTATCCTATCCATGCCCCTCATAATTTTGTAAACCTCTATAAGGTCACCCCTCAGCCTCCGCGCTCCAGAGGAAACAGCCCCAGCCTGTTCAACCTCTCCCTATAGCTCAAATCCTCCAACCTTGGCAACATCCTTGTAAATCTTTTCTGAACCCTTTCAAGTTTCACAACATCTTTCCGATAGGAAGGAGACCAGAATTGCACGCAATATTCCAACAGTGGTCTAACCAATGTCCTGTACAGCCACAACATGACCTCCCAACTCCTGTACTCCGTACTCTAACCAATAGAGGAAAGCATACCAAACACTATCCTATCTACCTGTGACTCCACTTTCAAGGACCTATGAACCTGCACTCCAAGGTCTCTTTGTTCAGCAACACTCCCTAGGACCTTACCATTAAGTGTATAAGTCCTGCTAAGTTTTGCTTTCCCAAAATGCAGCACCTCGCATTTATCTGAATTAAACTTCATCTGCCACTTCTCAGCCCATTGGCTCATCTGTTCAAGATCCTGTTGTAATTTGAGGTAACCCTCTTCGCTGTCCGCTACATCTCCAATTTTGGTGTCATCTGCAAACTTACTAACTGTACCTCTTATGCTCGCATCCAAATCATTTATATAAATGACAAAAAGTAGAGGACCCAGCACTGATTCTTGTGGCAATCCACTGGTCACCGGCCTCCAGTCTGAAAAACAACCCTCCACCACCACCCTCTGTCTTCTACCTTTTGAGCCAGTTCTGTATCCAAATGGTTAGTTCTCCCTTTATTCCGTGAGACTTAACCTTGCTAACCAGTCTCCCATGGGGTACCTTATTGAACGCCTTACTGAAGTCCATATAGATCACATCTACCACTGTGCCCTCATCAATCCTCTTCGTTACATCCTCAAAAAAACTCAATCAAGTTGTAATGTTAATTGTAGGAACAATATAAATATATATTTGGGTTCATTTTTCATTGGAGATCTGTTGACTTCCTAATTCTAAGATTCCACCAGTTTTTGGTTTTATTGTTGTGTCCAGTGTGTGACTGGAGATCATTTTCCACCTATTGGTGAACAAACAGGCAACTTTGTCTTTCTAAATAAAACACCTCATTTAAATGCTAAATTTGTGATTGAGGACTTGTCAATGAGGAAGGAATTGATCACTCGATTGATTGAATTAATTATTTTCAAAGTATTATGGTTGTGGATTATTTCCTTTTCTGGAAGGCAGAAAATGCAATGTCTATCCTATGCTGCTGTAATAACTGCCCTCGCCTGGTCAGCCCAGATTCTGCAGGATCAAATAAAAGCAAAATTATTTGGGCACTGGAAACCCAAAATGAAAACTGAATTTGCTGGAAAAACCTAGGTCTGGCAGCATTTGTGCAGAGAAATACAGTTGATGTTTCAAATTTGACTTATGGCTCCTCTTCAGCACAAGTTCCAAAGAAGAGTGTTTGGATTCAAATGTTATCTTTGTCCTTTAAAAGTGACCCCAAGCTTCCAGTTGCCCACCATTTCAATACACCATGTTCCCATGCGAACATTCTGTCTCACTGAGGCTCAACACAAGCTGGAGGAACAACATCTCATCTTCCGCTTAAGCACCTTGCAGCCTGCAGGACTCAACATTGAGATTGACAATTTGAGCATGAACACCTACTTCAATGTGTATTGGCTACCCATGCAATCCCAGGTCTTGCCATGAAATGGGTTCCTTTCAGCACAGCCCCAACTCCTTTTCAACTGCTCAGTCCTCATTACCATCTATCTGGCTTCTCTTCTTCCCTGGCTTACTATCAACAATCCCCTTATGTGCTTACCCTTTTTTCCCTTTCTCTGGGCTCCATCTCCACCTATCCACTCTCTACACGTACACACGTACACGTGTACACGTGTTTTGAAGAAGGGTCACTGGACCCAAAGCTTCCCAGTTGAGAAGTGTAGCGCTGGAAAAGCACAGTAGGTCAGGCAGTATCGAAGAATTGGGAGAATTGACATTTTGGGCATAAGCGCTTCATTAGGGATGTGGAGAGGGATGGAGGCTGAGATAAATGGTGGGGTTGGGGCAGTGGGAAAGGTAGGTGGGATGACGATAGGTGGATGCAGGTAGGAGGTGATTGGAAGGAAAGTGGGCAGGTAGGTCAGGTCAAGAGTATGATACCAAATTTGGAGGGTTGAATCTGGGATTGGCGAGGGTGGGAGGGGAGATTTGGCAACTGGTGAAGTCAGTGTCGATGTAGTTGGAGAGTCCCAATGCAGAAGATGAGGTGTTCTTCCTCCAGTGGGTGGCTTTATTTGGCGGTGGAAAAGGCCCAGGATTTGCACGTCTTTGGGGGAGTGTGAGGGAGAGTTGAAGCAGTTGGCCACAGGACGGTGGGGTTGGTTGGTGAGTGCAGACTTGATGTCCCCTGAACTGCTCTGCAAGTTGACATCCTGGCTCCCCAATGTAAAAGAGACCCTATCAAGAGCAACGGGTGCAGTAAATGAGGTGGGAGGATGTACGAAAAAATCTCTCCTGAATTTGAAATGTTTCCATGGGGCCTTGGATGGAGGTAAGGGATGAGGTGTGGATGCAGGTTTCACACCTCGTGCGGCAGTAGGGGAAGGTGACCGGTGTGGAGGGTGGGTTGGTGGGAGGCGTGGACCCAACTCAGGAGTTGTGGAGGGAATGGTTTTTGTGGAATGCTGATAGGAAGGGAGAGAGAGATATTGTTGTGGTTCTGTTTGCCGAGCTGGAAGTTTTAGTTGCAAACGTTTCGTCCCCTGACTAGGAGACATCATCAGTGCTCTGGAGCCTCCTGCGAAGCTGGCTTCGCAGGAGGCTCCACAGCACTGATGATGTCTCCTAGCCAGGGGACGAAACGTTTGCAACTAAAACTTCCAGCTCGGCAAACAGAACCACTACAACAAGCACCCGAGCTACAAATCTTCGCACAAACTTTGAAGAGAGAGATATTTTTGGTGATGGGGTCTGAGTGTAGGTGGTGAAAATAGTGGAGGATAATGCACTGTATCTAGAGACTCTTGGGTTGAAAGGTGGGGACTGGGGGGTATTGTTCAAGTGACATGCAAGTCCTGGGCCATCTCCACCACCAAATCAAAGCCCTCTGATCCAACCTTCCAACTTGGCACTGCCCCCTTGACCTGACCTACCTGTTCATCTTCTTCTTTCCCACCTATCCACTCCATCCTCCTCACTAACCTGTCATAGTCATCATCTACCTGCATCCACCTATCGCCATTTTACTTAGCTTTCCCACTCCCACCCTCCTATTTATCTCTTAACCCCCTTCCCCCTCCACATTCATGATGAACAGCTAATGCCTGAACGTCGACTGTCCTGCTCCTCGGATGCTGCCTGACCTGCTGTTCTTTTTCCAGTGCCATGCTTTTTTGACCGATGTTGCCAGACCAGCCAAGTTTCTTCAGAAATTTGTTTTTGTTTGTTATCTCTGTTTCTCTGGTTATCTGGTTTACACTATACTTTGCAGCCAATCGAGGAAAAATTGAGCACCTGTAGCCAGCTGTGTCTTAGTGTCACAATATTTATTAAGCAATTACTGCCCAATGCAACTCTAATATACGCATTTGAACCAAATCCAACGGAACAGCTGTGAAATTCCTGTGCATCGTTCTTGCCAAAGTAGCATTAGTTTTGCAACCGAAGCCATCCATAATTTAGTGGTTTGATCACATTATAGTTGAGATGTTAAATGGTTTCTTCTTTGGTGTGTTAATTACATGAAGTTGAAAGATGAGTGATGCAGTCAAATCACTGACTGGAACCAGATCATCTGTGCTGCTGATTAGAAGAATTGATGTAACTCAATTCTTGGTTTGATTCAGTGTCTGTTTGCTATTGTAGTTGACTATATTTCAAAGAATCCTGTTTAACGGAGCCATTAATAAGACCTTCCAATCCCTCAGGAGATTGTTGGTAATGCAAGGATAGTGTCTTGCTAAGTGACCTTTTCCTTGTGATATGGGTATTACTGACTGGTTAGCATTTATTGCCCATCCCTCGTCACCCTCGAAGGGAGCTGCCTTCTTGGACTGTTGCAGTCCATTTACTATAGGTCCACCCACAATGTTGTTGGGGAGGAAGTTCCAGACTTCTGACCCAATGACGGTGAAAGGACAGTGATATGTTTCTTGTGAAACTACCTTCCTAGTTTGAATTTTTATCCTACTGAGACAAGAACCATTGAAATTTAGCATCTTCAAATTTCTTATCAATACTCCCTTTGGCCAAACATTTACAGCAGGCTGTACTTCAGCTTGACAAACTGCCAAAGTTTTAGATTTATGAACCATTCTAGATATTTGCAAACGTGGGCCTGGCATTTTATCCCCTTTCTACCAAACTTTGGGGCCAGAGATTAGTGACGTGGGCATTTAGTTCAAACGTCACCAGAGCAGCCAATAAACCTTTACACAAGAATCATTTAATGCTGTTTCACTACCAATATTTTCATGAGTGTGTTGGACAATGCAGCTTGCCAAGTGAAATTGCTTTTGTATTATTTACCAGGAGTCTGTGATTGAGACATCGAATCTTTGGAAAAGCTCTACTTACGAGAAACCAGGAAATGGTCAAGGTGAGCCTCTCTGTTCTAAATGTACGCCACATGCATTTCCTTCATGCTATGGGCATGCAGTTGCTCTAACACATCTGGGTGGATGCAATGGTCCATGTGGCTTAGTTTTGCTTTCATTCATTTTGTCATACGTAATTTGAAGGTGAATGCGTTATGTATATGTAAATCTATTTCCAACCACTAGAGGTTTCAATGCTGCGTTTGCACTTCAAACGGAACCAACGACAATCTCTTCATATCTGCACTAACAGGTTAAAATCACTCATTTGAAATAAGAGCTTGTAAATTGTTGGTTTGGGTTTAATTCATGCTTTTAATCTTTTAAAATGAACAGTTAATGTGGAAAAAGAAGAAGGGACGCCAAAGCTTTCAACTCAGGGTAGAGATCAACAGAGATCAACAGCAGAAATACAAAGTAGTCCAGTCAAATCTGTTAAGGTAAGTCATCAACTTGTTTGGTAATTCATGAATGTGATGCTCACCTTTACAAAGCTGAGGATTTACAGAAATAAAGTTGCATTTCCCTTTTTGATATTTGTTTTCTCCTGTTGCTTTTTTCTGAAAGAGTTGATCCAGATTGTACCGGTGCCTATAGTTATAGCAGGGCTCCATAGCTCCTCCCAAGTGGCCATTCTTTGTATGAATCTAGGAGTGGCAACCAAAGGATGGGTGGATTGAGGGTTGGAGAGAAAACAGTCCCAACTAAGCTCAGACCTGATTTCAGGCATTGCCATAGTCTCTCTTCTAAAGATATGTTGCCAGATGTGATCAAAAATTGAAACCCTACTTCTAAGTGCCCATTTCTCGAGTCTGTGGTATCACGTTTCTATTCCTTGTTTAACTTTGTGTTGAAGGAAACTGGTGTCAGAGAGACCTCCTTGTATTTGTATACTAAATGTCTTGGCCCCAGAAGTACAATATTTTGAGTCTCCCAAATCTAATCACCAGAGTAAGAGAAGCTGCATTAAACAATGTAAATGGCCTGACTCATGAATGCTGCTCTCCCTCAATCTAAAATGACAACCGCAACATGAAAACAGCTTGTATCTATTCACACAGCAGATGGCTAGCAGTGTAGATCTTTATCAGGCAGTGGGTGCTATGATTATAGAGTATGATGAGCTGATGTTTCATCTATGGCTCCAGCTGATCTACAAGGAAGATTGCATTAGCTGAATCCTAGAGAAAGTCCAAACAGGCATTATTATCTTTTACAGGATTGAATAACTTCACTTACACAATGTCGACCCCTTTCTTAAAGGGGAAATGCAGTACCCAAGAATATACAATAAATATGCAATTCGAGGGCTGTGTCAAATGTTTTCCATTTAAAAACAATTCCGTATATATTTTATTTTAAAAGCTTAATGTGCAGAATAATTTTTTTGGAGGAATTAAACTTGAAAATTTAGCTTTCAAAAATCAAGAGTTGTCTAAACCCTGGAACAATAGACTGATTCAATATGATTAAGCATGGTACTAGAACATGTGTGGCATTTGTGTTGCTGTTTAGTATATTACTGTTTAATCCTATTTCTCTGCCTATTTTTCAGCTTCTACTTCCTGTTCCTGAAGTATCCCTTTTCTCTCTCTGCATTCCTCTGTCTCCAATATGAGGTTCTGTTTGCTCTTTTTTTTAAATAAAAGATTCTCAACTCCTTACACTTGTTTATGTGAACACAAAAATCTAAACTGATGTTGCCTGTGTCTGATCATAATTTACTTTTAAAATGCATAACTTTTATCTGAGCAGTATTAATTAGAATCCTGTGTTTCTTGATTTGAGCCCAATGAGTGTATGTTGTTTTTGGGAAAGTAAATAGGATTAGCTTGTGCAAGTTTGTATTTGTATCATGATTCCCACTGGATGTGAAATAATTGTGGGCATACTGCTTAACAGCATGTGGAAGACCCAGTGGCAGGTGTCTATCAATGCTACTCTCTTTAAGGCTTCGAGAATTTGCAAGAGGCTACATTTGATCAATTTTCAATTGATCATGCCTATTCACTTTACTCCACTTTATTTTCTGCCTCCCCTTCCAAATCGTTAATCTTGCATTAGAATTTGACCTAAATTTATGTTTCCGAGGTGACTGATTTTAGAACATTGATATTATATATTGATCAGTAGCTTGGTGCAGTTGCTAGTGCCAAGAACGATACTTGGTAGCTTCATATATGCAGGATTTGCAGCAATAAACTGCCCCTCAAGGGTTAGCCTTTACAGCCTTCAGCAAAAGTGTATCATATGAAGACCACCCCAACTGAAACAGATTGTCTGTCCATCATCCTTCATGGATGTGAGGAATCTGGATTGGAGCTCTACACAAGGCCAAGAAGGGGCATCACTTATCTCAGTTATTCACTGACTGCCAAAGTGCCTTTTTTCCAAGCTTCCTTGTTTTCCCTCTTCCAACTCCCATGCTATTAATTTTCCTTTGAACAATAGTGTTGATATTGAGGAAACTGTTTGGAGAAAACTGGCAGATGGAGTTTAATTTAGATAAGTGAAAGGTGTATCAGAGCAGGACTTCTACACTTAATGGTAGAGTCCTGGGAAGTGTTCTGAACAAGAGACCTTGCAGTGCAGGTTCATAGTTCCTTGAAAGTGGAGTCGCAGGTAGACAAGATGATGAAGAGGATGTTTGGCATGCTTGCCTTTATTGGTCACTGCATTAAGTATAGGAGTTGGGAAGTCATGTTGCGGCTGTACAGGACATTGATTAGGCAATTTTTGAAATACTCCATTCAACTCTGGTCTCCCTGCTCTAGGAAAGATGTTGTGAAACTTGAAAGGGTTCAGAAAAGATATTTGTAAGGATGTTGCCAGGGTTGGAGGGTTTGATTATATGGAGAGGCTGAATCGGCTGGGGCTATTTTCCTTGCAGTGTCAGAGGCTGAGGGATGACCTTTTTACAGAGGTTTATAAAATCCTAGAATCCCTACAGTGTGGAAGCAGGCCATTCCACCTATCGAGTCCATGCTGGTCCTCTGAAGAACATTCCACCCAGACACATCTCCTACTCAAACCCTGTAACCCGCATTTCCATGGCTAATCCACCCAGCCTGCACATCCCTGGACACTAGGGGAAATGTAGCTTGGCCAATCCACCTAACCCTCACATCTTTGGACTGTTGGAAGAAACCGGAGGAAACCCACACCGACACTGGGAGAACACGTGGAGTTTGCACAGACAGTTGCCTAAGGGTGGAAATGTACTCGGGTCCCTGGTGCTGTGAGGCAGCAGTGCTGACCACTGAGTCACCATGCAGCCCACCTGAGGGGCATGGATAGAGTGAATAGCCAAGGTGTCCTCCCCAGGGTAGGAGAGTCTGAAACTGGAGGGTGTAGGTTTTAAGGTGAGGGGAAGATATAAAAGGGACCTGAGCGGTAAATTTTTCAAGCAGAAGGTGATGTGTATATGGAATGAGCTGCCAGAGGAAGTGGTGGAGGCTGGTACAATTGCAACATTTAAAAGGCATCTGGATGGGTATATGAATAGGAAGGGTTTAGAGGGATGTGGGCAAGTGCTGGCAAATGAGACTAGACTAATTTAGAACATCTGGTCGGCATGGACGAATTGGACCAAAGGGTCTGTTTCTGTGCTTATAACTCTGATTCTATAAAACATTGAAAACTAAATTGCTGAAGTACTTGTCTCAAGTTTCTGACTTTCTCCAGGCCTGTTTTCTTACCGTGATTTGTTTTGAATAAAAAATCTGTTTGAATTAATGCAACTGGTGTTGGTTAATTCCAACTCAAATGTTTTGTCATGTTTTGAAAATGTCTCTTGCTGTCACTGCAGCTTTCATAAAGTGCCTGATGAGTTTGTTTTGCTTTTTTCCCTCAATGACTACCAGAAATTTCAGCTTCCAGCCAGAGAGTTGTGTGTCACCTGCCAAAAGACTGTCTATCCAATGGAGCGCCTTGTTGCAAACCAGCAGGTGTTTCATAATTTCTGCTTCCGCTGCAGCCACTGCAACACTAAGCTGAGGTGAGGATTCTGGTTTCAGATGACCTTGGGCCCAAGAATAATGCAGAACCCAATCGTTTTTGACTTGCAAACTATTTTGAGCTTGGTTTTGGATATGAAATGACTAAATTTTGTTGAAAGCTTTCCAAAGTGTTCTTGCCCTGTAAACTGCTAACCCTCTCCCCCACAATTTCTTCCCCCCCCCCCCCCCGAAACCAACAGCTCGATTAGTAAAAAGACCATATGCGACCCAAACAGAGAAGAAAGCTCAGTCTCTGGTTGATCCTCAGTAAGCAGCAGAACCTTGCACCCGACCCGCTGCTTCTTGTGATTAATGTCCCACTTTTCTCAGCAGAGGTTATTAATTTGTATCTAATGAGTGAGAGCAAGATTTGTCATGTTGTAATGTACCACCCATCCCTTGCCTATGCAGACAGCTGTCATTATCCAGACTGCTGGATTTCTTTTGCTAGGCATTTATCATTATTGCTATTCCACAATGGTATCCAATAGACAAACAAGCCAGTATAACTACTTCATAGAACATGAAAAACAAATTCATTTGCAGGGTACTCTGTACAACTGTGCACATTATAAATGATCAGCTGAACCTTTCTGGCGTAAGCTTTCGTCTTCAGAAGTCTAAATGTTTTTAAATTTCTTTTGCACAGCATTGGGAATTTTGCTTCACTACATGGGAATGTGTACTGCAAACCACATTTCAGCCAGCTCTTCAAATCCAAAGGTAATTATGATGAGGGATTTGGTCATAAGCCACACAAGGAGCTGTGGATGGCCAAAACTGAGCCTGATACTGCAGAACACAAGAATGAAGTTGTCATGGATAAATCTGAGGCCAAAACTGAGAATTCTGGAGTAGATGAACTTTCCATACGCAAGGTAGGTGTTTTGGCTGCCAGCATGGAAGCCTTAAATACCAGTAATTCACCAGAAAAGGCGGAAAAACCTGTTGAAACAAGAAAATTAAAAATAGCTTGGCCACCACCTACTGAAGCAGGTAGTAAAGGAATCAGCTGTTCTGAAGAGAGCCTCCGAGTTAACAAACCAAAATGGCCTCCAGAGGATGATTTCCAACACCTGACCAAGAGAAACTCCGAATTCAGTGGTACCTCCAGACTGAGGCGAAGTGCTTCTCTGAAAGAACGATGTCGACCGTTTACCATTGCGGCACCGCTGAGACCTATAGCCATTAAAGAGCCAGGAAGAAATCTGTCTGCTAAAAATATAACCCAGGATGTGATCACTAAAGAAAGAGAAGCTAAAAGAGAGACTGAACAACCGAAGAATGAAAACCAGTCAAGTCTGGATAATGAGCATGAGCAACCAGTGACTACCGAGCTCAAGGGCATGAAAGAAGATCCTGTGACTGAAGAGGTTGTAGAAGTCAAAAGCAACAAAGAGCTGCTTCAAGATAAGGATGTAGAAGAACTTCACTTCCGCAAAGAAGAGGCCAGAGAACCTAACTACTTGGAGTGTGAAGAGCAGCAATCCAAACAAAAAACAGTTGAATTGCAAACTTCCGGAGACACGCTTGCATTAGATGAGCACATTCCAGAGAATGAGACAAAACTGGAAGATGTTGGTTTTTGGGATGGGGAGGAAAATGAAGTGGAGGAAACTGAGGAACTGTCCGTTGAAGAGCAAATCAAGAGAAATAGATGTTATGAAGATGAGGATTAGATACTGTGGGTGACTTACATGATATTTTAATTGGTGATTGGCCTTGTGGTTCATAGGTGTCAGCATCAGCTCCGAACTTCCTGTCGTAAAGTGGTTTATTCTAAGTACCTGTATTGAATTGAGCTTTATATTGAAAATAAACATTAATTAAATTAGTTATATTGAGTGAGAAGCAAGAGCTTGCTATTTTGTAGATTTTTTAAAAATTGCTTAATGCACATGTATGTCTGAAATGGTTCCTGAGTACACTTTGCAATCCTTCTCATTCTCAAGCACTAGATAACCTCTGAAAAAGCTAGACTTTGCTTGGTTAGTTAGTTTCTTTTATGTTGACAGTTAAAAGAACAAGTATGGAATCATGGAAGGTAGTGAAGCACTAATGCAAGGAAATGTTTTTTCTAATGCCATTTTTGTGCATCATCCACTGTCTGGGCAGGGGAGATTGAGTTTCAAAAGACTGTGTGCGCTTTTTAAATAAAAAAAAATTCTAAAAGTTAGAAATGCCATTCCACATTGTATTCATACCACTCCTTTAATGCTCCACCTGCCAATGCTTATCATATAAAAGATGTATTGAATTTATCAAGAAATAATGGAAGCATTTAAGAACCAGAGTGTTTACACCTCAAATGGTAGTGGAGCAGAAAATGATGCCCAGCTGTTTTCAACTTAAGGTATCTTCTACCTTGTTGCCATGCACTTGCCTACATGTGAACCCAAGAATGGAAGCTTAATGAAGGCTATGCTGTACTTGGTTCTGAGATTTAAAAAGTTCATTTGTTAGAATTCATTTGATAACAATTTATTGGATTAAGGAGGTTCAGCTGGCAAGATAAGATGGTCCCTCCATTGCAGTAGCAGAGTGACAGATTTATCCTGAGTCTAACACACTCCCATTTGCGTAGCTGCTAAGGTGATCCAAAAGTCCGAGGGAAGATTTGATGCGTCAACCTTTTCTAGAATTATGTAATCTTGTTGTTTCAAACATTAGAATAGTGTAAGTAATCTCAGTAAAATGAAAATGGAAGCATTAGAGTAACACCACTTTACAACAATGTTATGAGCTGTAAACCTGACTTTAGTCTTCAAACATTGTAAATTCCTACTTTTGGCTTTATTCCTTACCCTTCGATGCTATTTTAGAATTTCTTGTGTATTACAGTATGATTTTATGTGAAATTGTCTTTACATATTGATAGCACATGAGAGACAAGATGCTGCTGAAAATAGTAATTTGACTTGATTATAACAATTTTAGATGGGATGGGTAATAAAGAATTGGGGTATAAATTTGTGCTATGGTGTCTGGAACAATGCAACTTTAATCTTAACGTTAAAAACAAAAACACTGCACAATACTGAAATCTCTTCTCTGGTAGTGTTGGATATATCACCTCTACAGCCTTCTGGCACCTGATTTGGTCTAAGGTGATTTAAGTAGCACAGGAAAAGTCATTCTTTTTATTGCAGCAGTCTTTATATTTAAATCATGTTTCTGTTTTTCTACAGTTATGTGATGACCCTGATGGTCAAATCAATCAATCTGTCTCAAAACTCCTCATCTGTTAAGATTTGTGCAGCCAAAAGATAAATTGAGATGTTAACCCATTAATCCAGGTTAGAGTCCAACCCAAGTCCTAGCAATAGGTGGAGAAATTACTGCTGTGTCCCATGATCTCTTGTCCATTGATTCTTGTGCAAAGAATCTAAGAGCAATTTAGAAACGTGCAAAATTATTAAATGCAGAGAAGTTAATTATGTAATAAAAAGAATTACTTGACCAATGCTGGCTGTTGACTTTCTTTTCAGACTCTTTTACAATTGGATATGTTGTGATTTCTGTTTGGCACATAATTAATAAACTCTTTAAAAGATATTTGTGGAATAATCTTTATACTGTGTCCTATTTTGCATCCAATGAATTTGAGCATATGTGCACCATTGGGATAAGCCTGTTGGTAGTTTACAATTTGCTTGGACCTGAAGATCATCAACACACTTCACATTAAACCGATTCCTATGGTAGTAGTAGAATAATGTTTTTATGACTAAAATGCTCATCACTACTTTAATTTGTATTTAAGCTTTGGATATACTGTTTATTTTTTTTTTAAAAGCTGGGTACTCTAAACACAATCTTTAAACAGTTTTTATTGTTCTTGCACCATTCCATTTTGATTTTGGGCTTGTACAAATCTCTCTTTTAAGGACAGAGATGCTTTATTTTTGGCAGTTTTGAATGCATGCCATGCATACTTGTGTGCACCATTCATGACAGCAGGCATGGTCAAATTTTTTCATGAGTTGAGGGGGAACGCATTTCATAAAAACAACAGTTGCCATGACAGTAAACATGAACTTCTTCAAACAAAATTCAAAAGCAGTAAATTGCTTTGTGAGTAATTAACAAAAATGGCTATTAAATTGTTAAATCGTAAAGTTTAATAATAAAGCCACTTTTGTCTTTTTGATTACAAAGCAGAGCTAGAAAGAAAAAGAATCCATCCCAACTAATGTTCACCAAGGAAGGGATTGGCAATTGGTGCCAAGCCATGAAGTTAGATTTAAACAACACCTGGGTCACTTCTGGTGGGGCAAATTTGGAGCTGGCTTCAATGGAATTCAAAAAGGAGTTGGAGTCGGAAATGATCTGACTTTTGGCCTAGGGTTTTCTCCTCTTAGCCTGCTTTCACACCTTTTCCTGCTCTCTGTCTCCCACATATTTAATCCTTCCTTTCTCACCCCTTACCTCCCTCTCTATATAGCCCCCCGCACTCTTAGGCTTCTTGCTCTATCTGTCTTACTTTGCCCCCTTAACTTTTTTTTAAAAAAAGTTCTCCATGGGAGACTCTGCTTCAAATATTTCCACCAGCACTATTACCCCACCTGCAAACATTTTGTGTTGAAATGAGAGTGACCAAGTATATTTTTCCCAGAGCGGCATAAATACAATATAGTGAAGGCGAGTGTCTTTAAAAGTAAAATGAATGAAAGAAAATTTTAGTGGGAGAAACCTAGCAGCTTGACCATCATCACTTTCTCACAGCTTCCCTTTGCCATCAATCCCTATGCTTTGGTCCCCATGGTGTGACTCTCATCTCCTTTTCTCTCCAAACCCCCCCCCCCCCCCCCCCCCCCCCCCCCACACACACACACACACACACACACACACACACACACACACACACACACACACACACACACACACACACACCCCTCAACCACCTCTTCCCTTCTCTATCTCTTTCCCCCCTCCCCCCCACATACCTCCCTCCCCCTCTCTCCTGCCCCAAAAGTTTCTGCTGGTTGTAGCAGCACACCTAAGAGAAAGGGTCTCAGTGGAGGAGCAGCCCTTGTAGTTGAAATTCTGGCTTCAAATAAACAAAACAAATTGCTGAGAAACAATAAGTGCACTTCACTTTTTTTTCCTCTCGCTTATCATCCTTGTGTTGTTATCTGACTATTAATTGTGGGAACTTTATAATTGAGCTGTAAATTCATCTAGCAGTAAATTTAGATGTTGGCCTATGGACTATAGGTTGGGCAATACCAAGACATTTTCCAAGCTACGGGAAAAGAGTGTAGAGTGCTAGGGCAATTTAGGATAGTTATTTTCAAAGATTAGATTAGATTACTTAGTGTGGAAACAGGCCCTTCAGCCCAACAAGTCCACACCGACCTGCCGAAGCGCAACTCACCCATACCTTTTACATTTACCCCTTACCTAACACTACGGGCAATTTAGCATGGCCAATTCACCTGACCTGCAGGTCTTTGGACTGTGGGAGGAAACCAGAGCACCTGGAGGAAACCCACGCAGACACGGGGAGAACGTGCAAACTCCACACAGTCAGTCGCCTGAGGGTGGAATTGAACCCAGGTCTCTGGCGCTGTGAGGCAGCAGTGCTAACCACTGTGCCACCGGTCTTTCCCACACCCTAATGTCTCAAAGATTTCCCATGTATTCTTTTGGCCACAACTAGTGTAATAAAACCAGAAAATGTGAAGAACTTAACTGGATTGTGATGAGGACAAATCCCCTTCCCCTGTTTAGTGTTGAGGGATTTTTGTGATTCACATGTTTATCTTAGAGTGCAGCACTTACATAATAAGTACCAGGTAATTATTGCCTCGTTACTACTAACAATTTGATACTTCAGAATTGGCTCAGAAAAGTAAATGTAACTGATGTAATAGTTTGACGTTTTGCATCTTTACAATAAATGCCATCTTTTGGTTCTGCAAATCAGGAGTGGGCTGTAGAAGCTTTTTCTGCTTGTAAAAGGAGCAAGATCAAAAGGTCATAGATTTCAAGTGATGGTGCAAGCGAAGCAAGGGTGATGTGAGGAAAAAAAATCGCTTTTTCCCCACCGTGAATAACTAGGGTATGGAATGCACTGCCTGGAAATGTGGTAGAGGCAGGTTCAGTTGAGACATTCAAGAGCCCCCAGTTTGTTATCAACCAGACCAGACCCCCTCAAAATATTTTAAGAAGGAAGCCTAGACCCTACCCTTTTCTGACTTTAAAGGCAGATGTGAAGTGCATGTTCCAGATGTGATGCAGCTGGTCAAATTACTTCAGGTTAAGCAAACCATAATTTATTTAAACACTGTTGTTAAAATTATAAACAAATAGGAATTTAGAGAAACAACTACCTGAAAACTTAACTGTAAGAGATATAGTACCCATTACTAATTAACTGTTCAAATACAGTAACACCCCATAACTCCACCCTTTGGCAAAAAGGCAAAGTCAGATGCAGATTCTTACATGCGTTCTCCAAACCAGGAGGGAAGAAATATCAAGAAAATTCCAGAGAAAGTAGCAGCTAGGGATCATTTACTGAAACTTTTAACACTTCTGAGATTCAAACCGTTTCTGACTGTTAAACTGTTTTTTAAAGAAAAACTAGAAAGCCTGGTCTGAGAGAGCTGGCCACTCCCATTCAAACTGCTTCTATTGTTCCAACTTCTGCTTTTTAAAAAAAAACCTTAAAGCCTCCTAAATTTTTTACTTGAGCCGTCTTCAGTACCCAGTTCGTCACCTCGGCCTTTACAACTTAAGACAAAATAACCTTTTTAAAGTGTCAACATCGTTACACATTGGATAACCACTTGGATAGAAATGGCGTGCAAGGGTATGGGAAATTGGCACTAGGGAATGGTGCTCTTTTTCAGAGTTGGTACAGGCAGAATGGGCAGAATAGCCTCCTTCTATGTCATAACAATTGAGAGATGCTGGAATGTTAAACTATTTCTCATTCCTCTGGTCCCTTAGCTTATCATTGAAGCTTAATCTTGCATGCAAAAATTAAATTCCATGCAATTCTATCTTATGGAATTTCTAGTGGTGTGATATGAGTTGGGGGGAGCTTAATATATTTCTCATTTACTGCTGCCCTTGTTTTTCTGGGTGGTAAAGTTTATGGCTTTGAGAGGTGCTCTTTGAAGGAACCATGGTGAGGTGTTGCAGTGCATTGCTGCCACTGTGCATTCTTTACGGATGTTTTGAATTCAGTGGGCTGCTTTGTCCTGGATGGTGTCAAGCATCTTGTGTTGTTGGCACTGCAACCATTCAGACAAGGGGTGGTATTTCATCACATTCCTGATTTGTACCTTAGATGGTGGACAGGCTTTAATGAAGAAGGGCTCCTGCCCAAAACGTCGATTCTCCTGCTCCTTGGGTGCTGCCTGACCTGCTGTGCTTTTCCAGCAACACATTTTCAGGCTTTAATGAGTCAGGAAGTGAGTTACTCAGAGTTCCTAGCCTCTGACCTGTTCTTGAAACCGCCATATTTATATGGCTGATTCAGTTCAACGGTGAGCTTCAGGATGTTACACGGTGAGTGATGTGATGATCCTAATGCCATTGAACATCGGAGTGATATTAGATTCTCTGTGAGACGGTCATTATCGCTTTTTGTGAGGTGCAACTGTTATTTGTCGCTTATCAGCTCAAGCCTTGCTGCATATGGACACAAACTGCTTCAGTATCTGAGGAGTCATGAGTGGCACTGAATATTGTGCCAAATCCCTTCTGATCTTTCTGATTGAAAGATAGTCATTGATGAAGTAGCTGAGGATGGTTGGGCCTAGGATACAGTCACAGGACATCCCTGCAGGAGCTCCTCAGGACAGATGACTGACCAACAACCACAACCATCTTCCTTCAAGCTGGATGAGACTCCACCCAGCAAAGAATTTTCAGATTCTCAATTATTCTGGTTTTTGCTAAGGTCCCTTGATGCCACACTTCAAATGCTGCCCTAATGTCAAGGGCACGCGATCTCACCATTATCACATGAGTTTAGTTCATTTTTAATCCATATTCGGACCAAAGTTGTAATGAGATCCAGAGTGGAGTGACCTTTGTGGAACCCGAACCAAGCATCACTCTGCAGGTTATTGCTGAACGAGTACTGCTTGATAACACTGTTGATGACCTATTCCATCACTTTGGTCAAGAGTAGACCGATAGGGTGGTAATTGGCTAGGTTGGATGTGTTCTGCATTTTGTGCACCTGGGCAATTTTCCATATTACCAGACATTTGTGCTGTAGCGGTTTTGGAATAGCTTGGCTAAGGGCGTGACAGATGCTGGAGCACAAATCTTCAGTACTACTGCTGGACTATTGTCAGGCCCTGTATATTTGTAGTATTAAGTGCCTTCACCTTTTTTCTTGATGTCATATGAAGTGAAGCAAAGTGGTTGAATATAGGTATCTACGACGCTGGAGACCTCAGAAGGTTGATACGTTCGTATAGTACACAGCAATATGCTCCCAATTGAAGAGCTCTGAGTTTGGTCTGTCTGTACTCCCATGTGTTAAACTCTTGCAACATAGAGTAACAGTGATGCTATCCCATAAAAGAATTAAAATGCCATTTACAGAAATGCAAAGTATTACCATTTATTGATTTTCAAACCATTTCTGGTCCACATTAAACTTTCTGCAATATATTTGAGAGTGTACAGTACAATAATTAGTGCAGATATATTGCCTATGTTTAAGCAGGCTTATGCATGAACTATTATGTGCCAAACCATAACCACAGTTGATAATTGGGAGGTTTCGGTGGGTGGGGAGCTGTGAAAACAGGTGTTGCGAAAACAGGTGTTGCACTTGTTTGGAAAGTGCTTTTCTTCACTCTTTTGTCTCTTTAAATGGGATACTTGATTACACACTCGCTGCCTGTTCCATAAATATCTCCCATAGTACAATAACTTCATATAGCATAGTCCAGGCTGGCCAGCCTAGTTTACAATGTTTTGTTGTCCAATTCAGAGTGAAAGCTTCTGCTTTGACAGCAGTTTAAATAAAAGTATTTCTCTTTTTAAGCTATTCTTTTCCTGTTCAAGTTTATAATTTTTCTTTAAAATTTGCAAAATGTCAAGATTAGCTCACCTGTGATCCTCTAAGCAGTACAGAATTTATTACATAGCCAAACGACTCTGAATTTTTGGCTGTAGTAATTGTACTTGCTAATCTTCACAGATGAAGTCAGACAAAGATGCATTAACTAACATTACTTTATTTAACATTCTATAGCATATCGAATCATCACAGGCTTCAGCATCAAGAATTACATCAACTACTTCACCCTAAATTAGTTGACATGTCTCAATTCAGTGTATCATCATATTCTTAGCTAGGTTTTGCTTAATGAGTGTTTGAGCTATATTCAAGGCCCAAGAGTGTAATATGCCTTTGGAAGGTCATATTTCATATGAAATGACACTTTTTTTTTAGCACTTGGTTGGACTCATGAAATTCGAACTTAAATTATCTGTTTTCCTTTGCTCTGGAATAATCCACTTCTCCAGAATGCTTATGGTGAACCATCACCTGGGGTGATTTGCTTTTCTTCGGTTGTCATGGTTATCCCAGATTAACCAACATTGCATGTGTCATTTTTCTCTATACCATTTTGTTTTGGAGTTTAGGTATTTAAACAATTTTGTTTTTAAATAGACTTTTGCAACTTTCACTTCAGGTCAATTAAACTGTTATCCATTCTTAATGTTCCAACTTACACTTTTTTTTGAAGAACAAGTTAAAATATTAAAAAGACTATTCTTTCTAGAACCTCTTCTAACACTTGAAATCTTTTTCCAAAACCTTTTTTCCCTTCTCTTCTCTAAATTTTAGGTATTTTTAACCAATCTGTTCAGAGTTGTCAGGATACACCCCTGAAGCAGGTGGGACTTGAATCCAGGCCTTCGTAGTTCAGAGTTAGGGATGCTCTGCACCACGAACTCCTTCTCTAACTATAGAGATGAAGGGAAAAGCATAGCTGCTTATGAAATGAAAGATTAGTGATCAAATAGAATATTAACTCTTGCTGCTTTGATCCTTTTTTTAAGGCGTCTTGTGCAAATTGTCAGATGTTGCTTAATTTGATGGAGGCTAGGTGCTGAATTTAGGTTGCTGTTTAGTTAGTGATCTGGGTACGAAGTCTCTGACTCCAGTTGTTTCAAGGCTCTTCCCACTCATTGGGCCATTTATGTTTCAAGATTTGTTTTTGTTCCTCATCAACTTAATGCACAGCTTTGAAGTTTGATTTAGACCCAGCTGAAGCAGAAGCTATTTCCATTTGGCCTTTTGCTAACGCCTGAGTTAAACTGATTTTTTGAATGTTTACTTATATTTACAGTTGATTTTGTGAGATTGAATTTTTTTAAAAAGTGAACATTCATGGGAATTTTGCCCATCTCGAAGGACATTTAAGAGTCTGACCAGGTGAAGACAACTATTTTCCTTCCCCAAAGAGCATTAGTGAACCAGGTGGAGTTTTCCCAACAAATTGGTAATGGCCTCGTGGTCATCATTCGACTCTTAATTCCAGAATTATTTTTATTGAATTCAAAATCCACCATCTGCCATGGTAGGATTCAAATTCAGGTCCCCAGAACATGACCTAGGTCTCTGGATTAACAAGCCACTAATAACGCCAGTAGGCTATCGCCTCCCCTTATGCCTCCCATTGTTGTTGACTAATCAAAGACTAAGTCCTCTGGGGGAATCTTAGCACTGCTGTTGAAATTTATGCATTTTGTATTCAGCAATAGAAAATGCCAAGCAGAAGCATGAAGGACCTTTACATTTAAATAGCGCCTTCGCATTCTCCTATCTCAAAGTATTTTACAAGCAATAGATTAGCTTTTCAAGTGGGTATCACTGTTATATTGACAAATGCAATAGCCAGTTTGCGCTCAGCAAGGCTCTGCAGGCATTAAATAATGAGTAGCCCGATAATGCATAATTGGTAGCATTAATCATGGAAAGAAGGGTGGCCAGTCCCTGGAAAAATCCTTGATCTTCCTTCAATAGAGATTTGCAACCACCCAAGCAGATAGAGGGATGCTCAAGTTAGTATGGTATCCACAATTGGCATCTTCAGCAATTTCATCTAGTACTGCTCTGAAATGTTGACCCCCCAATATATGTGCTTGATATGTGAAGCTTCAACCTCGGGCATGAGTACAATTGACATCCAAGCTGATGTTTGCAACACAAAAGAAGCAAAATGTAACCAATTAATGGTGGCATTTTGAATGTTTAACTTGAATGATAAGTATAGCCCAAACGTGAGGTCAGTACATATCTATTACAATTAATCACAGTCTGAGGTCTGTATTGCAACTTAGTCCAAATTATGTGCTGTTGAGAGTACTTGACCACGTGTTTGTTTTCATGAAGTGAAAATGTAATTAATTGGTGCAGACGCTGAATAATTGGATCGTTGTGACTTTACTTGTGGTGTTACTCTAATGACAACATGAAATGTAGGAGAGGGAGCAAACAATATATCGGAAACCATTTTACGACTCCTACCAGTCAATCAAAGCTCTTTCTATGGCATGAAGTGCTGGTTGTTGTACAGTTGGCTTTTGAAGCATAAACCTGAGATGTTTGCGGTTTCCTTTTTCAGGTACAGCCATTTTAACAATCACTTCCTAAACGAAAATGGCATACTTAGCATCGCCCCATCCTGAGAGAACCTGAATGAGGTTTGCTGCTGTCCTGGTATAACTTAAGAGTTCTGATAATTCTATTAGGCTTCTTTCTGAAAAGTTGCTGTAGGATTGCAATTACATTGCTGTTTTTGGATGCTTCTTCTAGACCATTTATAGGTCTAGTATTATCTAAATAAGATTAAAGTCAAGGTATGGAGTGTAATAGAAATCCATTTAGAGAGCAGAATTTTTTTTTCCCACTCCGGCTTTTCTAATGCTTTTGTCATGCAATTGAGTATTAATAATGCCTATGGTGGCAGTTCAGCCACATGCCTATCATAATGCCTATCATATCGGCTGTTTATTAGGGATTGAATTTCCTTTATGCCCATTTTCAGACTTGAAACCTGAAATGTGTTGCATGATTGCCAATGGGAAGGACTTTAAGTTGGGCCTTTGCTCTAATTTATTGATGGTCTCCAACAGTAGCTTGCTGCTTTTCAAGAAAAAACCTTGCAACATCCTGAAGATAAATTCCTTTTGGATAGCAGGGTGGTGATGAGAGTGGGAACAATTGGGTTATTGAAGGCTGAGACTTGGAGGCTGCCAAATATTTTTTTAAAGTTACACATAAGAAATCTGTGGAGATAACTTAAACCTTGTAACTAGTGGAGCTTTGTTATATTGTCAACAATGACTTATTTTAGAACTAACAACTTTGTATAACATTTTGATGTCTTTGGTAAGCAGTCCCAAATTTTGTTCATGGTTTGATTTGATTTTGATTTCACTTATTGTAGTCACATATAAGTACAGTGAAAGGTGTTTTGTTTTGCGTGTGGTATAGGGAGATCATAGCATGACAAGGACAAACCGCTCGTAGGTTAGCAGGTCTGGTGGCATCTATAAAGAGAAATGAGTTTATGTTTCTGATCCAGTGATGCTGCCAGACCTGCTGAGCTTTTCCAGCAACTTCTGTTTTTGTTTCCGAGTTACAGCATCTGCAGTTCTTTGTTTTCATTCAAATCATAAGGGGTTTAGACAAGAAAGGAATACAATAACTGGAGGTCTGTTTTTGTGTGTTCAGTCTTTCCAACAGCTGTTGGATAACAGTTGAGCCAGGTACCTATCTTAAATCATCAGTTCAACTCTGAATGGGTTTAGTATTGGCTGCATGGTTATTTCCTAGAACCGAAACAGTGGAAGTTAATTGAAAACTAAGCTTTTCCTTCTCCATACACATTGGGCTGTATCTAGTTGCCTTGAGCAAAATTAGTAGAGACATAATTGGCTAAATATTCACCTTTGTGCTCCAGCTGGCCGGTTCCATATGCAGGTATTTGTATAGATCTTCCCAAGATATGTGGGAGGTTCATAATGAGGAAATGATGGCATAATGGTAATGTCACCGGATGAGGAATCCAGAGGACCAGGTTAATGTTGTCGAAATTTGGATTCCGATCCATCCATGGTAGCTGGTGGGATTTTAAAAATAAATTTGGAATATGAAGTAGTCTTAATGGTGACCATGAAACTACACTTGTAAATTCTATCTAATTCACTAATGTCTTTTGAGGAAAGAAATCTGCTGTCCTTTCTTGGTCTGGCTTGTATGTAACTTCAAACCCACAGCAATGTAGTTGACTTTTAATTACTTTGAATGGAGTCTCTCAGCTATTTCAGAGGGTAGTTAAAGCTAGGCAATAAATGCTGGCCTTGCTAGCATCACTCATATCCCTTAAAGGAATAAAATAGTCAAGAGTGGAACAGAGAAAATAATCAAACTCTAGATTGGAGGAGATTGATTTGGTGGTTTTATCCTAAGTGGCTTTTTCCAATCCAGGTATAACTTTATCATCATAACTGGCAGGAATTGATACCAGGACTGAAGTACGCAAGATTGAATTAATGATGTACAAGTGTAATTCCCCTAAAAGGCTATTTCCACAAGGCAAGCTTTAATACCAGCAGGGACTATTACTCCTCCATAAGTGTTTTTGTGCTGCTTTCACAGAACCTGCAAACCTCACCTATTCTATAAAACACCTCTGCCCTTGTTGTGATTTAGGTTTGAAGAACACTAGTCCAGAACCATGAGTTTCATACTTCTCATGTATCTACCATAGTTTCTGTAAGTGTTTGTAAAATGGAAGACTAAATACATTGATTTAAAAACAACTGCACATGTCACTGCCATAGTAAGAGCTTTTACATTAGTGTGATAAATGGTTATGGCATATTGTAAAATGTCTAAGAACAAAAAAACCATTTGCAAATGGTTGAATCCTCAATTTCTCACATTCTTGTCAAGGATATTTTAAATAAAATATTAGTAACAATTTTTGCAGTCTTTCATGAGAATACAGTATCTCCAATAACTATGGGATGTAAACAACAGCAGCATTAATACACTGAAACCCGTATGCTAATCCTTACAATACTTCATACATATCTAATACCAAGTATATCCTTCATGGAAAGCAATAATGCAAGGCACTTTCCTCATTTGTGCACTTTATGGTTACTGAGTAGAACTTCCCTTACAGCTTCAGAGATCCCAAAAATCATTATGTAGGGTTGCTAAATAATTAGAATAATGCCAGGTAGCTGTGGGACTGTGACTTGAGTTTGAGATTTGCTATGCTGCTGAGGAATTATCCATAAATTAACCTTAATTATCTATAATTGTTTCCACACTGACCCTAACACAGCAATATACACAGGAAATTAATCTCTTCATTCCTTTTGCATCCACATTTCCTGAAAGGTCACTACCAATATTAAAAGAACATGTTAATGTTGGTGTTAAAACAATGCTGATTACAAAATGTGGCTTGTTGTTAGCAGTTTATATCTTTAATTTCTAGATACCTGGCTCAAAACAGGACAGGTGGTAACCTTACAGCCAATCATTTTATCATTTATTCTTTGGGACAGTTCCTTCAGACCCAATCTTAGACTATACTGACTATCCTAAACATAAAATAGAGTATGACCGTCATCCTCTTTGCCCACATCAACTGCCAATGATACCTGATATATTGTACCACTTCATGCACTAAGACCACTTCTGAACCACACTCTCTATGAACTTACAAATACGTAATGCTGAGAAAAAAGTAGTGCTGTATTGAGTGACCATATATAATTTAATCTATCCATTCCTTGTCTCAACCCCATGCATGCACACAACCACTACTCCCTCAAATGAAAATGTGCTTTGGAGTGATGTACTTCCCTGTTCCACCACCAGTGTGCCTCCAATAATTGCATCAGACTGATTCAGACAAACTTCAAATAGTACAGCCTAGGGGACAGATTCTATTCATTTCTTGGGGGTGAAGGTCTCATTGTGTATTTGTAATTCAGTTCCTGTATTTGGGGAGGTTGATTAAAATTCTGATCTCATTTGGTGAATTGTGCATACAAGTAGCAATGGATAGTGTTTTTTATTCATTTGAAATATGTCTCTTACTGTTGAGTGCAGTACTTGCTTCACAACAGTCAGCTTATTCATAACATTAATAGGTTAGGAAGGAAATAGTATACAGTATTAATTTGCATGCAAATTTTGGTGTATCCTGGGAGCATTCTTGCTGTGTGTGTCTGGGTTATTATCCTACAGAGAACATTATGGAGATATTCATTAACATGTAAATGGTCACTAGCTAGAGGCCATGTACTTGACCCTTCCGGACATCCATCCCAAAATAAAATGAGTTTTAATTCTATTTCTAGCAGGGCTGCTATCATAATTTGTGGTCAATTAGACTACTTAACCAATGACTTGTCCTGCAGCTTTGTAGAATTTGTAACTATTGAGAAGTACTTTGAAACAGGAGAAGTCCATATACTAGTGTTGTTCTTTACAACTTCTAGGTTTAATTTCAAAGCTATGATTTCTTGTTAGTCTGACATAGTGGGCGTATAAAACATAGTTCCTCGATTTTCCAGACCTATGGTTCACATCACGTCAATCTTCAGTTTTGGAGATGATCTGCTCACTTCTTCCACCAAAATGAATATTACCCGTTTCTTGCCCTAGCTGCACCGACTACCTCACTGCCCCAACTAGTTCTATAATTAAACTCCCAGCAAGAATCAAGATGGATGATTTGTGAATAAATCCACCTATTTCATCACCTTCAATGTACATAGGATGGATTTCTACATCACAGTATAAAACCAGAGGGTTCTGATGTAGAGATCACATGAATTTCCAGATCAAAGTTTCAGTCAGCAAATTTTGCTTCCACGTATTGAAGTCATCCAAGGAGCATTGACCTTCCCTTATCATGGTGTACCTGAAGTATCATTTCATTTACCAAGTGCAGAATAAATACATTAAACATGAGTTGTGCAAATTCAGAAAGTTGGTACTTGCTTGGGAGAGTCCTATAGTTTTATGCTTTGGTGAGCCTATCACTATTGGCATATGGACCATGTCTGGATGAGAGCCAAGACAAAACAGTCAAGGAAACATATCACATCACAATTTGGATGTGCTTCACTTTGGGAATACCAAATACCAAACAAGTTCTGGATTAGGTTCATCATTCATCTCTCCAGGCTTTATAACCTCTGTATTTCCTCAACTTTCCAACCCCTGTCCCATTTTGTTTAAAAAAATATAGATCATATCTACATTATTAATAATCTTTTAAACAGTGAAGAAAAAAACATTCTGCCCCCAAGACATCTCCTCCAACATCTTGTCACCCTTGACACTCACCAAGATGCACACTAGATTGGTACTGGAAATACTTTCACTCACCAACCAAAGGTGCTGAAACACATTGAGGCAAACTCATATGTAAATATGTAATCCATTAAATTCCAAATTAATTCTAGATTTTCAAAATTTCCTTTGTCACTCAACTACATAAAATCTGAAAGGAGGTAGGAAATGTCCTTAAATCCAGGTAGATCCCCTATGATTCTAAACCCGATGGGCTCAAGAGTACTTAAGAACCACACTTCTGATTTCATATCTCCTTATTGTACATAATTACTGGTTTTCATATTACTCTTCTGTCCAGTTCAGGCAATATGTACTGTGGATTCTTGTCCAAACCAAGTTACTCTTTAATCCTCATGATCTTGTATCAGGGGCTTTAAATTCAGATTGCAAAGAAAATCTCATAGATAATATGATAAAGTGATATGAGAAAATAATCCAGCTGTAACAAATCACTGATAGGACTCCAACCTTAGGATTTATTTGATAGAGGACTCACTGATAATCATCCTTCCAAACCCCACTGCTGTAGCAACTAATCTGTTTACTATATCCCTACTAGAAGCTTTTTAATCTTATGTCACTGACTGATTTTTCCCCTATTTTAATTGCCGATGAAAAGTTCCTATGATACAAGAAAGGATGAGCTGTTCTCAACTGTCTTATTGTTGTAAACGCAGTACAGCTTAATACCAGTGGTACTGCAAGATATATCTACCCTTAAGGAAAATTCAGCACAATTAACACTTTTTGACTGCCAATACTTAACAGGACTAGAAGAGAAGTAAAGATGACACTAGTCTTGTAATTAAATGGCAATTAATCTAAATGAAATGGAGTGAGTGCATTCTTATTTTGAGACCTTACTCTGGTTTCTTACCTTCAGACATTAAACTTAGGCTGCAATGGATAGGGAGTTAAAATGTTTTTTTTGTTATAATCTAGAATTGAATTAAGACACTTTGCTCTATTCAAGGAGGCACAAATCCATTGTACATGGTTAAGATACTGGAGCTGATTCGCGTGCCAGGTAATTTGACAATCTTTGAAAATCCTTTGAATATTTAACTACTACTATTACAGTATTGATATGATGCAGGGGACTAGAAGCATGATAATTGAACAGCATGTATAAAGTGCTCTCAGGGAGGGGCAAAGGAGGTTCAGGTCGTGTTGATCGAGAGGCGTCCCAGAATTCTTTGGTACCAGTTGCTGAGGAGAATCGTCATCTTATGCTGAGCTGTGCAAATCCAATGAGTTTGGTTTCATCTGGGCTGTAGCCCTCACAGCCAGAGACCTGTGAGGAGAATGAGGGGGAAAGAGTAAGCATCCAGCTGGAATTCCTTTCAGTTATTTAGTTTTATATTTTGATTGGTCAGCAGATGCCAAACAGAACTATAGGGCAGTGGTTATATTAGCAGACAAATTGGAGAAGCCTTGAAAAAGGATAAGGGGACCACGACACATGATTAACTAGTGCTCGTTCAAAACAATGCAGGGAGCATATCAATTTCTGTTGCCTGCTCCTTTAAAAATAACTGCTGCATACAGCCAACAGTAGCTACACTGTTCATTGGCTGCACACATGAGCAGAGGGCTCAAAATTGTAACTTTGTAATCCCAGTTAAATCTAGCCTCTGCCTTTTAAAAGAAAAGGTGTGGCTTGCGCAGGGGCAGGAAATAAATCTGACCTGTGAAATAGAAAACAATCTATAATATAGAAAGCGGGTTGCACTAGAGCCGTGGGTGGAGGAGGTGGAAAGGAGGAGAGAGAGCCTGTATTCATAGGCAGCGGAGAACAGATAACTGTAGATATCAATTCTAAGAGTCAAGCCCATAGTGCTGCAAGAAGTTCAATATCCTTACAAGAGTAGCAAAAGTCAGTGAATGCATCTTCAAAGGTCATATCCTTACAAATGCAACTCTAATCTTGGACACCATTCAATTTTCCTCACCTGTCAACAATTACTAACATAAGAAATAAGAGTAGATCTATGAAGTTTGACACTTCCCAGCCTCTCATCACTTAAGAAATACTCCTTTATTTTTGTCTACCAAAGTGGATACCATTTCACACACTGCAAAAACTTGGCAGATGAAATATGCTCATTTTGCCTCTCCAAATCCCCTTAAGACATCATCACATCGTCCTTAGAACTGACACTGCCCCCAAGATGTGTCCTTTGCAAACCACAACGTATTGCATTTCATCCCCATATCCAGGTAATTAATATAAACTGTGAATAGCTGGGGCCCAAGCACTACCCTCCTAATCACGGCCCTACACATTCCCTGAGTTTGCAGAACAAGGTGGTATGCAACAGAAGGCAACACAAGCAAATTGGAAGGGACAGGCACACCTACATGTTTCACCTGGCAAGGTGATGATGCTCACCATTATCAGACTACTCATCACTGAGTAATAAAGTATGACAGGATCCTCATACCTGACCCTCCTCCTCACACCATGTGTCCCACATGCCCATAAACTTAATTCTCTTCCAATTTACAAACTGCATTTCTTACATTATCAACCATACCACATTGCAACTTTGTCCTGTGCAATTTCTCTTTCGGATACCAACGAGTGCAATCTGGTCAGGTGTGGAAGAACAGCAAGATGAATACACAGCTTTATAATGTACTTTCACACTTGCACCTATGAGCTCAGATAACTATGCAGCTTAGGGGATAGCACAGAGGTAGGATTTCCATGTGATGAGACACTGGGCACAAGGAGTCTGCATCTAGAGCACAGATGCCAGCTCACCAATGTATGATGGGCCAACCTATGGAAGGATGTTATTAAGTATGCAAAACAAAAATGCTTAATGCGTTGTGAAGCCTGCAAGAAAGCCGGTGATCAATATCGAAGAGCAGAGAGGAGGCACAGTATTTTGCGCAGAATTTATAAACTCATCATTTCAGAATGGAAACGACAGCCAGTTTCATCTGGACACTTGTGCAGCCAGCTGTGATACAGATCTAATAGTCTAATTCTCAACTTTCATTGCAATACCAGCAGCAGTCACACAACTTCTGAGTCCTGCAGCGAAAACTCAGATTGCTGCCATTATGGCTGTGGATTAGTATGCAAAAGCCACCTCAAACTGTGGGAGTGGCTCCACACAGCACAAACCTACTGTGCTTCCTCAGGAAGATAGCATTAATTCTACAAAGATGCTGCAAGCCACAGCCTTTTAGGACCACAGCCCATCAAAGGCATTCTATAAGACCACGTGCAGTCACCTCTTTTGAAATTTAGCATCTTTCCATCAATCATGCTTAAAGCCACTGTGTGGGAACAATAAGACAAGTAAAAGCACAGCAGACAGACTCTAAAGGAAATGCACAAGGTTGATATGTGTATTTTGCCATAGGTTTTGGTTTTGCATTGTGACCAAGTGGTCACTGTGATGTTTAGTGAGAGAGAAGAATGGATGGGACTCTTGACGAATGGGAAATTGGCATTATATTTACTGGTATCACATTTGGATACATCATTCACCAACCCAGCCAGAAAGCAGATGTCTTGGTTGCTTCACTTCTCTTCCTCCTCATGCTGGTGGCAAGGGCTGTCCTCTCACGATGGTATGGTTGTGCAGCATGCAGCAAATCTGCTGCTCTACAAACTGTGTAGAGCTCTTTCACAGTGGCGCAGACTGCATAAATGTTGTTTCAACATATCAATGGTCTTCTATATCATTTTGTATAACAGCATGTAGTCAGTAAATACCAAACTTCAGTTTGCTGCAGTGATTCAAAATGCAGTTGGCACAGAGGACTACTTCAGAATGCAGGTATTTACCTGCTGCCAAGATATTGAGTGATGGCCTTCCTGATTCTCTGTCCAGGGTCACACATGAAGAATTAGAATTCCTATTGGTTCTCATATAGGGCAGTCTTGCCACATGCTGTGCCAGCAAATTGATATGTGCATATTTTATGGAACCCTGCGCAGGTAAAGCTGCAAGTGAAGCTGCATGCTTACACTGCCTGCTTCTCTGATCAAGAAATAAATGAAATGTATTCAGCTCTCATTGCATAGAGGATCCCAGTAGCCTCCCTCATTCAACAGTGGATGGCAAACTGAGATGTTGTAAATATCTCCAGATCCAGTCTGGAGGGAACTCGTTTAGCAGTTCATCATCACGGTCACCTGCACAGCTACTAGTAATGTGGTCGTTGCCCTACTCTGAATTGTAGTTGTTGCTACATTGACTGAAATCTGCTGCCCAGAATGCCTTTATTGAAGCCCACATGCTGTTGGTCCTCTCTCTTCCAACCACTTGTCCTGATCTGTGTAGCCCAGAAGTTTCAAATTGCTGGCTTTGTATGAGTGATACTCATGATCATGAGCTGTGTGTTATCCCGAGAGAAAAGTAAAGCTCGGAGTTACTGATTAAACAACTTCATTCAAATCATACAATTTTCAAGTTAAAGTAAAAGTATTCTGAAATGATAAGATCAGACCATTCTCAAATGACTTTAAGCAGAGGACATTTTACAATCTTGGAATACTAATGAGATCACACAGAAGTTTCTCAAACACTAAAGAATTTGAAGGTTAAAATGGTTAAGAAGTACACAAACCAGTAAAATGAGCAGAATTCCTGTTATGGCTTAGAATGGACAGTAAGTGATATAACCCCTCATGCCTGCTCTGGCAAAAGATTAGATCATGAAGATTTTTCCAAATTAACTTCACTTTTCTACATTCTACTCATATCCTCCGTTCCCTTAATTGAAAATATCAACTTCACCCTTAAAGAAAAGTAACAGCATCCACATTAGTAAATAAATGCATCAGATGATGTGATGGATCAAGTAGTAGAATAGGAAGACCCAATGTGCAAGAGCTTGTTGGGATTGTATTATAGTGGGAAATGTAGAAGCAAACATATAAGGAGATCTCAAATATCTGTAAGAATAATAGGATGGTAATAGTAATGGATTTAACTTTCCAAACATAAACTGGGACTGTCAACACTAAGGGCTTGTAAAATGTGTACAAGAATACTTTCTTATTCAATATGTGGATGTACTGACTGGAGAGCGAGCAATATTTAACTTTCTGTTGGGAAATAAGGCAGGACAAGTGATTGAGGTGTCAGTGGGGGAGCACTTTGGGACCAGTGATTATAATTCTATTAGTTTTAAGATAGTTATGGAAAAGGATAGACCGGATCTAAAAGGTAAAACTCTAAATTAGAGTAATGCCAATTTTGACAGTATTAGACAGGAATGTTACAAGGGGTCACAGGTTCAAGGTGAGAGGGGGAAAGTTTAAGGGAGATGTGCACGAGAAGTTTTCATGCAGAGAGTGGTAGTAGTCTGGAACACACTGCCAGAAAAGGTGGTGGAAGCAGGCACATTGTGACATTTAAGAAGCATCTGGATGATTACATGAAGAAGGAGGTAACAGAGGGATATGGACCAAATAAGAACAGAAGATTTTTCAGTTTAGTTAGAGCATGATGATCGGCACAGGCTTGGAGGGCTGCACTTCTCTTGGTTCTTTGATTGGGAGAGACTACTCACAGGTAAAGGGATGTTTGGAAATTGGAAGGCCTTCAAAAGTGAGATAACAGGAGTTCACAAACAGTATGTTCCCATTAGTGCAAAAGGTAAGGCTGGTAGGTGTAGGGAACACTGGATGACTGGAGAAATTGAGGCTCCGGTCAAGAAAAAGGAGGCATATGACCAGTATAGATAGCTAGGATTGACTGAATCCCAGCAGAGTACAAGGGCAGTAGGAGTATCCTTAAGAGGGAAATCAGGAGGGTGAAAAGGCAAAGTGAGGTAGCTTTGGCAAACAGTGTTAAGAAGAATCCAAAGAGATTCTGTAAGTGCTTTAAGGGCAAAGGAGTAACTAGGAAAAGAATAGGGCCCCTTAAAGATCAGTGTGGCCGCCTATCTGTGGAACCACAGGAGCTGGGTGAGATAATAAACAAATATTTCGTGTCAGTATTTACTGTGGAGAAGGACAATGGATGCGAGAGAATTTGGGAAAATAAATAATAATGTCTTGAAAAGAGTTCATATTACAGAGGAGTGGTGCTGAAGATCTTAAAATACCATAAAGACAGATAAATCCTTAGGACCTAATCAGTGTTTCCCAGCACTTTATGGGAAGCTAGGGAAGAAATTGCTGGGCCTCTTGCTGAAATATTTGTGTCATGGACTGCCATGGGTGACAGCCAGAAGACTGGAGGTTGGCTAATGTGGTGTCGTTATTTAAGAAAGGCTGTAAGGAAAAGCCAAGGAACTACAAACCGGTGAGCCTTATGTCAGTGGTGAACAAGTTGTTGGAGGGGACAGGATTTATATGCATTTGGAAAGGCGAGGGCTGATCAGGGACAGTCAACGTGACTTTGTGCATGGCAAACCATGCCTCATTAACATGACTGGGTTTTCTGAAGAGGTGACAAAGAAGATTGATGAAGGCAGAGTGGTAGACATTGTCTATGTGGACTCAAGCAAAGTATTCGACAAGGTTCCACATAGTAGACTGATTAGTAAAGTTAGACTTTAGGGGATCCAGGGGGAGCAAGCCAACTGGATACAAAATTGCCTTGAAGATAGGAGACACAGAGTGTGGTGGTGGAGGGTTGCTATTCAGACTGTAAGCCAGTGAAGTGCCACAAGGATTGGTGCTGGGTCCACTGCTTTTTGTCATTTATATAAATGATATGGATTGAACATAGGAGGCACAGTTAGTAAATTTGCAAATGACACCAAAACTGGTGGTGTGGTGGACAGTGAAGATTATCTCAGAGTACAGTGGAACCTTGATGAGGATGAGGAGTGGCAAATGGAGTTTAATTTAGATTAATGTGAGCTGCTGCATTTTGGAAAAGCAAATCAGGTTAGGACTTACACACTTAATGGTAAGCTCCTGGGAGTGTTGCTGAACAGAGAGACCTGGGGTGCAGGTGCATATTTTCTTGAAAGTCGAGTTGCAGGTAGACAGAATGGTGAAGGAAATGTTTGGTACGCTTTGCTTTATTGGTCAGAACATTGAGCAGAGGAGTTGGGATGTCATGTTTCGGCTGTACAGGACATTGGTGAGACCACTTGTACATTCTACAAAGAAGGATGTAGTTAAAAGAGAGTGCAGAAAAGAGTTACAAGGTTCTTGCCAGGACTGAAAGGGTTGAGTGATAAAAGAGAGGCTGAGTAAGCTGATGTTTTTTTCCCCTGGAGTGTCAGAGGCTGAGAGGTGTCCTTTATAAAGGTTTATAAAATCATGAGGGGCATGGATAGGGCGAATAGCCAAGGTCTTTTTTCCTAGGGTGGGTGAGTCCAAAACTACAGGACATAGGTTTAAGATGAGAGGGGAAGGATTTAAACAGACTCGAGGGGTAATTTTTTTGACAGAGGGTGGTGCGTGTATGGAACAAACTGCTAGAGCAAATAGTGGAGGCAGCATTTAAAAGGCATCTGGATGGGTATATGAATAGGAAGGGTTTAGCGGGATAACGGGCCAAATGCTAGCAAATAGGACTAGGTCAGATTGGGATGTTTGGTCAGCACAGACGAGTTGCACCAAGGAGTCTATTTCCATGCTATATGACTCCATGACTCTGCAACATAAGTAATAGGAGCAAGAGTCGACCTTTTTGTCCCTTGAACTTGATCATTCAGTAAGATCATGGCTGATATGCTTATGGCCTTAATCCACATTTTCCTGCCCATTCTCCATTTCCCTTAACCTCACTATATTTCTAAAATCTAACTCAGCCATCGGTATACTCAATGACCTAGCTTCCACTGCTCTCTGGGAGTAGAGAATTCCACAAGATTCATAATCCTGAAAAAGAAATTCCTCCCATCTCAATCTTAAATGGGAGACTCCTTATTTTTAAACTGTGCCTCATTTTCACCTCTCCCACACTGGAAACAATTTTTAGTGTCTATCCTGTCAAGCCCCCTCAGAATCTTTAAATTTCAATATGATCACATCTCATCTAAATTTCAGTAAAATCTCCCTCAACAATGCCTACAAAGTTGGAGCGAGTCTTCACTATTTTTGTTTTCCATTCCTCATCCCCTTTGCTATGAAGAATAGCATTCAAGTTGCCAACTGGACCTGCACATTCACTTTTGTGATGCATGTACAAGGACACCCAGATCCCTCTGTACTGCGGCAGTCTGCAGTCTCTCTCCAGTTAAATCATATCCTACTTTTCTATTCTCATTGCTAAATATTTACCCACTCTCTTATTCTATCTAAATCCGTTTGCAAGATCCTTTGTATCTTCCTCACAACTTGATTTCCTATCCATCGGCAAATTTGGCTACAAATCACTCAGACACTTCATTCAAGATATTAATATATGTTGTAATAGTTTGTCAATCTGAAAATTAAACACATAATCCAACTCTGTTTTCTGTTACTCTGACAATCCTGCTTTCTTGCCATATCCTCAAAGAACTAGGATAAATTTATCAAGCACTATTTCCTTTTCATAAATCCATTTAGACTCTGACTGACTACGTCCTGCTACTACTTCCTTAATTATGGATTCTAGCATTTTCCCAATAATGGATATTTGGCTAACTGACCTATAGTTTCCTGCTTTATGTCTCCCTTCTTGATCCTTGGTCTGTGTTGGCTTAGATGAATGAGGTGTTCATTAGCCACAAGAAGAGGAGGAAATAAGTGCCCACTTATATCAAGAAGCATTCCTAGATCAGTTGTAGCAATTAAATTATACAGCACAATGAACCTCTCCCTCCTCTGCCCAACAGCACATCTTGACCCTAAGCTCAGAAAAGTACCTACATCATATCAAAATCATGCTTCTTCCCCATTCCCACATCAGCTAGCTGTGACTCCCCAGTGAGATTGTGAAACGTTGTCTTGTGTCTCAGGCTGCCTGCAGACTGGATTGAGAGGAAGTGAGGACTGCACATGCTGGAGAGTCAGAAGCGGAAAGTGTGGCACTGGAAAAGCACAGCAGGTCAGTCAGCATCTGAGAAGCAGGAGAGTCTACATTTCGGGCATAAGCCCTTCAACAGGAATGATGCAGACAGGATTAAGGCTGCCTGATCATCCCAGTTCTGATCCTCCCAGCCAGTCAGTAGCCTCTCATTCCAATTAAGGTGTCCCTATCAAGGTGATGGTAAAAGGGCTTTCTATCAATACAGGCTGCAAGAAGCCCATTAACACTTATGGACAACATTACATTCAAGCAATATCTTGTTTATACAGTACTTTTAACAAAATAAATTGCCCCAGATCGCCCCACAAAGTGGACGGCAACCAGACACCAAAACATTTGTGAGCCAAGGTAAATGAGCAAATGAATGGAAATTAATTATCCAATTCTAAAATGATAAACCTATCAAAGAGTTAGGAAAAACAATCAGCTGTCACAAATTCATGAACTTTCATGCAACTACCTGTGTACAGTTCTTTAAATATTTGAACATCTGAGAAGTTTGTAGAGAGCGCGTTGGGTTCTCTTACCAGTCTGAATGTGAGGCTCCTGTTTGAATGAGGATCATCTATTAGTCTCTGCAGGTTGTTGGCTACTAATGAAACAACAGAAAAGGAGGTTGTCAGGGTAGGTAAAAGGACATTGTATCAGCCAACATTTGAATATGACAGTGCTGCAACTTACCAACCATCATGTCAAACTCGTCTACCAAACCAGCAGAGACGAGCTCCTGAGAAACACCAACCGCAGAGTCTAAGGGTCATATATTTAAAATCAGTTTTGTGTGGAATTAGTATAATCATAGAATCTCTACAGTGCAGAAAGAGGCAGTTCAGCCCATTGAGTCTGCACTGACTCTCCAAAGAGCATCCCACTCAGACCCACCACCTTACCCTATCTCTATAACCCTACATTTCCCATGGCTAATCCACCTAGCCTGCACATCCCTGAACACTATGGGCTATTTAGCATGGCCAATTCACTTAACCTGCACATCTTTGGACTGTGGGACAAAACCAGAGCTCCCAGGGGGAGCCCCTGCAGACACGAGGAGAATGTCTGTGTGGACTTTGCACAGTCGTCCAAAACTGGAATAGAATCCAGGTCCCTGGCATTGTGAGGCAGCCGTGCTAACCACTGAGTCACCGTGCTGCCCCTTATCATTAATACTGATCAGGGCGACACAGTCTGATCTTAAACTTAACAGTCAATAAATGTACTCTTCTTGTCCATGTTTATTATAGTGCAGAACACCCACTGCAGCTTTTTAAAGATACAGTTGCCCTCCTTTACTCTCAACTAATTGGTTAGTCATCCATTTCCAGTTGGATTTCAGGACACATGTCCCATTTCTAACCAAGACAATATAAAGGGTGACTTGGGTTTGGTCTCTGCCATTTTATAACCAACCACTAAAATCTCAATGACTTGGAAGTCTAATGTTATGATAGATCAGAATTTAATAAGTATCATCCAAACTTACCCCTTCCTGGAGTGAACTCAAATCTGATATCATTTAACTCCCTTCGTAAATTCCTGTGTAAACATTAAAACAGTTAATACAGAAATTGTGACACAGCACCTGGATTACCTTCTCCAGTTCTAAAATTATTTTTTACTAATGGAAAACTTTGAGTTATGAAAATCTGCCCCTCCCCCACTCAGTCTCATTTTCCAATTTCCTATCAGTGCTGCCCACCCTTAGATGAACATTTCCGCAGTACCTCATCTAAGAGGACTGGGTTGTCTAGCCCTTCACAGTCACCAATCTCTCTCCATGACAGTAACTCTGATAGCAGCCTCTCTCCCAGTAACTAAAATCAGGAGTAGTTCCTTTTCAGGATGCCTTGTTTAGTTGCTTTATTGGACGTCTTTGCAGGGATGCTTTAGCTAAGCATGTTTGCTACTTGTACTGATCTGAAGTGCACAGTGACCAGATCACCTATTATCAGCACAGCTTACTTCATTCAAATGGTCAGTGTGTACAAAAAAACTTTCCACAAGATTTAGTTGAGGTTGAATTCTCCTTACCGTAGTCGCAGGACTAGATGGACAGAACTATCTTCATTACTTAGATGAGATGGACTTTCTGATTGTTCCTGTCAAAAGCATAAATGTTAAAGAGAGTTGGAATAATATTAAATGCCTTTGTCAAATCCTAAGCTTCAGAGAGGGCCGCTCTGCTAGCTTCTACAAGTTACTAAAGACAGTTTGGAAAATCATTGCAACAATGTCCCATTTGGCTCACCATGTAAGGGCACTTATCTTTTGGCAATGTTCTGAATCCCAAAAAAGATAATTGAAAACAACATGGGATTGGTAACAAAATCTCTGAACCCGACACCATCAATTACACCCCAGAAAGATGTCATCGTTTTATTATCATTAATGATCACTAATCCATAGGTTCACACAACAGGTCCTTAGTGTCGGATTTATCTTTATATCCCCAGTTATATTGTCGCATTTCTCCAGAGGCACAAGCTTGTTAACAATAACAGCATGGTATAAAATGTATTGTGAATATGTCAGGGTCCTGAGGGACTACAGCTGATCTCATGTTAGCAGGATTGCCGTAAGATATGGAAGGCTCTGGGTCTTCACCATTGTTATCCCAACAAATTGTTTTAAGTATTATTTGTACTTTTCAGTTAACATTAGTATGGGATTTGACAGACATATACGTTTGTTCTGTTTGCCTCTGGCTGCTGTGAAGTGCATCTGAAATAAATCTGGAGTCATTGCTGGAAAGTGTATCTATATTTAATAGTAGGGTCTTTATCTCTTTTGTGATTGTAAGATGTTGATACCTTTGTTGGAGTCACTCTTCAATTTCCTGCCTTTGTCCCCCATTGTTCATGCATGGAGCTTGAAGGTTGATGTGAGAGACGAAAGAGCTACAGATGCTGGAATCCAAGGTCGACAGGCAGGAGGCTGGAAGAACATAGCAAGCCAGGCAGCATCAGGAAGTGGAGAAGTTGACGTTTCAAAACATTGACTTCTCCACCTCCTGATGCTGCCTGGCTTGCTATGTTCTTCCAGCCTCCTGCTTGTCAACCTTGAAAGTTAATGTTGGCAGGCTACCTAACATAGGAACAGGAGTAGGCCATTCAACCCATTGAGCCTGCTCCTCCATTTAATACAATCATGGCCTGATCAAATATTTCAACGTCTTTTATCCACACTCTCTCCATACCCATTTTTGCCACTGGTAATCAAAACTTGTCAACCTACACTTTAAGCATACTCAAAGACTGAGCTCCCACAGCTTTCTCAGATAGAAAATTCCAAAGATTCACAACTTTCAGTTATAGAATTACTCCTCATCCCAGTCTTAAATGCCACCCTCCTTATTTTAACTTGTGCCCCCTGGTTCTAGACTCCCCACGCAGGCATTTAACCGGTCTATCCCTTCATGTATTTTGTAGATTTCAATGAGAACACTTCTAATTTTCCAAAACTCTAGCGATTATAAGCTCGGTTTGCCTAATCTCTCTTCATAGACCAATCCTGCCACCTTGGGACAATTCTGGTAAATCTTGGTTGCACTCCATCTATGGCAATAATATTCCTTGAGATAAAGAGACCAGAATTGCACACAGTCCTCAAGCTCCTATGCAATTTAAAGCAAGATGTCACTCCTGGTATACTCAAATCCTCTTACAGTGAAGACTAACATTCCATTAACCTTTGTAATAGCTTGCTACACCTGCATGTTAACCTTAAGTGACTTATGAACAAGGACACCTAGGTCCCTTTGCACATCTACACTTTCCAACCTCCTAACCATTTAAGAAATATTCTACACATCTATTTCTCCTACCAGCGTGGACAATGTTATATTTTTTCCACATTATATTATACTTGACAATTTGTTTGTTCAATCACTAAGCCTGTAAAATCCTCTTCACAACACACATTCCTGTCTAGCTTTGTGCCCCTGCAAATATTACATTAGATCTCCATGTCCAAATCATTGGGGCCCAAGAACACATTTTTGAGATACCCCACTAGTCATTCTGCCAAAGCAAGAATAACCCACTCATTCCTACTCTGTTTTCTATTTTTTAAATAATCATTAATCAATGCCAGTACATTACTTCCTGTGCCACATCCTTTAATTTTGCTAACCAACCTCCTGTTGGGGGGGGGTCTGATCAAAAGCCTTCTTAAAATCCAAATATACTACATCCATTAACTCTCCTTTATCAACTTTATTAGTGACATCCTCAAAAACCTCCAAATGGACCAAACCGGATTTTCAATCAAATCAAATCAAATCTAATACTGATTATACCCAACAAAATCATTTTTCTCCATGTGTCCATTTATCATGTCCTTTATGATAGATTCGAGCATTTTCCCTACTTCTGATGGAAAGCTGATAGGTCTGGAGTTCCCTTGCTCCTTTTTTTAAAAAAAATGGTGGGAATACAACATACAAGGTTCCAATCTGCAGGAATCATTCCAGAATCTAAAGCATTTTGGAAAATGATTATCAATTCAGCCCCATTAATTTATCTCGTATAACCTTCATACTAATACAATTTTCCATCAACTCCTTATTCTCCTTCATTATTTGAATCTCTAATTCTGGGAGATTTCTGGCAGTGAAGAGTGTCACCTCCTAGTCCCAATTCAGTTCTCACCCAACATCCACGCTTTCAACAATTGTCAAAACACCACTGATGACTAAGCTTCCAGCCCATAACAGAAGTGTTCAAATTAGTTATATACTCCAGTTGACCATATAGACCTGGGACCTGTCTAGACTGTTGAGGGTAACTTTACTGATGAGGCATCAGGGTGCCAATTGAATGTCTTTTGAATGAGATGCAGTGATCTTCTCTTTGCTGAACTCAGGAAGTGGTATAACCTTTGTGCATGACTCTGGAAGTGGAGGGTATGCAATGTATAACATTGATGATTTTAGCAAAACTTCCTCGTAAAAAAATAGTTCCAGAGGTAGACCTGGGTGGGAAGAAAATGCAGTTAAACCCGAGGTTTCAATGTCCTACCAGCCCTTGCCCCACTTGCTGGCAACGTGACAAACTGTCTTTTAAAGTGGTTCACCTGAACGTTTTTGAGATCACGATGCAACTGAACGAAAGAGTCACTCATCTGATACAGAGTTTAAACCCTCCCAGCACTCCAACCTCACTCACCTTGAAAGTAAAGCTATAGCATGGTTTCCAGTCAACAAATGTGGAAGTTCAAGGTGAACAACAGCTATAAAACTGGGACAGAGGGTCAGCATTAAAGTATCGAGACTACTTTTGTTTGATTCATCCAACAGCACTCCCTCCAGACCCAGGATATCCTTCCTCAGATAAAAAGACCAAAAATGCACGCCATACTTTAGGTGTGGTCTCACCAAAGCACTGGACAATTGCAGCAAGACATCCCTGTTCATATACTCAAATCCTCTTGCAATGAAGGCCATTTATCCTCTTCACCACCTGCTGTACCTGCAGGCTTACATTCAGCAACTGGTGAATGAGGACACCCAGGTCTTGTTGCACCTCCTTTTTTCCTAAACTATCACCATGCAGATAATAATTTTCTTTCCTGTTTTTGCTACCAAAGTGGATAAATTCACATGTATACACATTATACTTCACCTGTCAGGTATCCAGCAACACTGATAGAGTGATAGAGTCATAGAGATATACAGCATAGGAACAGACCCTACGGTCCAACCCCTCCATGCCGACCAGATATCCCAATCCATTCTAGCCACACCTGCCAACACCCGGCCCATATCCCTCCAAACCATTCCTATTCATATACCCATCCAAATGCCTTTTAAATGTTGCAATTGTACCAGCCTCCACCACTTCCTCTGGCAGCTCATTCCATACACATACCACCCTCTGCGTGAAAAAGTTGCCACTTACATCCCTTTTATATCTTTCCCCTCTTACCCTAAACCTATGCCCTCTAGTTCTGGACTCCCCCACCCCAGGGAAAAGTCTTTTGTCTATTTACCCTATCCATGCCCCTCATAATTTTGTAAACCTCCATAAAGTCACCTCTCAGCCTCCGCCACTCCAGGGAAAACAGCCCCAGCCTGTTCAGCCTCTCCCTATAGCTCAAATCCTCCAACCCTGGCAATATCCTTGTAAATCTTTTCACAACATCTTTCCGACAGGAAGGAGACCAGAACTGCACGCAATATTCCAACAGTGGCCTAACCAATGTCCTGTACAGGCGCAACATGACCTCCCAACTCCTGTACTCAATACTCTGACCAATAAAGGAAAGCATACAAAACGCCTTCTTCACTATCCTATCTACCTGCGACTCCACTTTCAAGGAGCTATGAACCTGCACTCTAAGGTCTCTTTGTTCAGCAACACTCCCTAGGACCTTGCCATTAAGTGTATAAGTCCTGCTAAGATTTGCTTTCCCAAAATGCAGCAACTCGCATTTATCTGAATTAAACTCCATCTGCCATTTCTCAGCCCATTGGCCCATCTGATCAAGATCCTGTTGTAATCTGAGGTAACCACCTTAGCTGTTCACTACATCTACAATGTTGGTGTCATCTGCAAACTTACCAACTATTCCTCTTATGCTCACATCCAAATCATTTACGTAAATGACAAAAAGACCTAGCACCGATCCTTGTGGCACTCTACTGGTCACAGGCCTCCAGTCTGATTAAACAACCCTCCACCACCACCCTCTGTCTTCTACTTTTGAGCCAGTTCTGTATCCAAATGACTAGTTCTTCCTGTATTCCATGAGATCTAACCTTGCTAATCAGTCTCCCATGGGGAACCTTATTGATGTCCATATAGATCACATCTACCATTCTGCTCTCATCAATTCTCTTTGTTATTTCTTCAAAATCTCAATCAAGTTTGTGAGACATGATTTTCCACACACAAAGCCATGTTGACTATCCCTAATCAGTCCTTGCCTTTCCAAATACACAGACATCCTGTCCCTCAGGATTCCCTCCAACAACTTGCCCACCACCGAGGTCAGGTTCACTGGTCTATACTTCCCTGGCCTGTCTTTACCGCCCTTCTTAAACAGTTGCACCACGTTAGCCAACCTCCAGTCTTCCGGCACCTCACCTGTGACTATTGATGATACAAATATCTCAACAAGAGGCCCAGCAATCACTTCTCTAGCTTCCCACAGTGTTCTCGGGTACACCTGATCAGGTCCTGGGGATTTATTCACCTTTATGCATTTCAAGACATCCAGCATTTCCTCCTCTGTAAATCTGGACATTTTGCAAGGTGTCACTAACTATTTTGCAACTTTGTATATCTTCCATATCCTTTTCCACAGTAGATACTGATGCAAAATACTCATTTAGTATCTCCCCCATTTTCTGTGGCTCCACACAAAGGCCACCTTGCTGATCTTTGAGGCACCCTATTCTCTCCCTAGTTACCCTTTTGTCCCTAATGTATTTGCAAAAACCTTTTGAATTCTCCTGAACTCTATCTGTCAAAGCTATCTCATGTCCCCTTTTTGCCCTCCTGATTTCCCTCTTAAGTATACTCCTACTGCCTTTATACTTTTCTAAGGATTCACTCGATCTATCCTGTCTATATCTTACATATGCTTCTTTCTTTTTCTTAACTAAACCCTTAATTTCTTTAGTTATCCAGCATTCCCTACATCTACCAGCCTTTCCTTTCACACTGACAGGAATATACTTTCTCTGTAATCTCATTTCTGAAAGTTTCCCATTTTCCAGCCGTCCCTTTACCTGCCAACATCTGCCCCCAATCAGCTTTTGAAAATTTAGAACTTCAACTTTTACATCTGGTCTACCCTTTTCCACCACTATTTTAAATCGAATAGAATATGGTCATTGGCCCCAAAGTGCTTCCCCACTGACACCTCAGTCACCTGCCCTGCCTTATTTCCCAAGAGTAAGTAAAGTTTTGCACCTTCTCTAGTAGGTACATCCACAGAATGAATCAGAACATTTTCTTGTACACACTTAACAAATTCCTCTCTATCTAAACCCTTAACACTACGGCAGTCCCAGTCTATGTTCGGAAAGTTAAAATCCCCTCCCATAATCACCCTATTATTCTTACATATGGCTGAGATCTCTTTACAAGTTTGTTTCTCAATTTCCCCCTGACTATTAGGGGGTCTATAATACAATCCCAAAAGGTGATCATCCCTTCCTTATTTCTCAGTTCCACCCAAATAACTTCCCTGGATGTATTTCCAGAAATATCCTCCCTCAGCACAGCTATAAAGCTATCCCTTATCAAAAATGCCACTCCCCCTCCTCTCTTGCCTCCCTTTCTATCCTTCCTGTAGCATTTGTATCCTGGAACCTTAAGCTGCCAGTCCTGCCCATCCTTGAGCCATGTTTCTGTAATTGCTATTATATCCCAGTCTCATGTTCCTAACCATGCCCTGAGTTCATCTGCCTTCCCTGTTAGGCCCCTTGCATTGAAATAAACGCAGTTTAATTTATTTGTCCTACCTTGTCCCTGCCTGCCCTGACTGTTTGACTCGCTTCTGTTTTCAACTGTACCAGTCTCAGATTGATCTCTTTCCTCACTATCTCCCTGGATCCCACCACCCCACCTTACTAGTTTAAATCCTCCCGAGCAGTTCTTGCAAATTTCCCTGCCAGTATATTAGTCTCCTTCTAATTTAGGTGCAATCCAACCTTCTTGTACAGGTCACTTCTACCCCAAAAGAGATTCCAATGATCCAAAAATGTGAATCCTTCTCCCATACACCAGCTCCTCAGCCATGCATTCATCTGCTCTATCCTCCTATTCCTGCCCTCACTAGCTCGTAGCACTGGGAGTAATCCAGATATTATTGCTTTCGAGGACATCCTTTTTAAATTTCTGCCTAACTCTCTGTAATCTCCCTTCAGAATCTCAACATTTTCCTTTCCAATGTCATTGGTTCCAATGTGGACAATGACCTCCTGCTGGCCCCTCTCCCCCATGAGAACATTCTGCACCCTCTCTGAGACATCCTTGATCCTGTCAACAGGGAAGCAACACACCATTCTGATTTTTCGCTGCTGGCCACAGAAACGTCTGTGTGTACCTTGGACTAGAGAGTCCCCTAACGCAGTTGATCTTTTGGAACCCGACGTACCTCACATTGCATTAGAGCTAGTCTCAATACCAGAAACTTGGCTGATGAGCCATTACTCCCCAGACCTAGAATACAGTAAAATGCTGTCCCTACTATCTGCCGCGAGAGTTCACCGTAGTCTACATACCACCTCATGCGGATGTGAAGAATGCCCTGGACAAAATTTACACTCTAGAGACAAAATTCCGTGAGGCCTTTTTCATCGTGGCCAGTGAATTCAACTGAGCCAACCTCAAGAGGATGCTGCCAAAGTACCACCAACACATCTCCTGTCCCACCAGAGGACTGAACATCCTGGACCACTGCTACACAACCAACAAAGACCCCCACCACTCAGATCATAATGCTGTGTTCTTCTTTCCAGCTTATGCTGAAATGGGAGGATCCTCCACAAAAACTACAATGCTGGTCCAAGGCAGTGGAAGACTGGCTCTGGGACTGCTCGGAATCAGTGGACTGAAACATATTCAAGTAGTCAGCGGAAAACCTAGACGAGTATGACACTACCGTCACAGACTTCATTAGCAAATGCATGGAGGTCTGTGTACCAAAGAGGTCAATCCGAGCGTTCCCCAATCAGAAACCTTGGATAAACCGGGAAATCCACACCTTACTGAAGACCAGGCACACAGCATTCAAAGTCGGACGACCCAGACCTATACAGAAAATCCTGAGATGACCTCCACAAAGCCATCAGGGATGCCAAGAGGCATACTGGACCGAGTTAGAGGCCCAAACCAACCACACAGAAACCCATTGCCTGTGGTAAGGCCTAACTAACATAACGGGATACAAAATGAAGCAGAGCAAGATAGCGGGCAAAGACACATCCCTCCCTAATGTGCTCAACACTTTCTATGCCCGGTTCGAGCAGAATGCCAGTGGCATGGTGCCACCTGCCCCGACAGTCTTGGACATACCTGTGCCCACACTCACTGCTGTTAACGTCAGTTTGGTCAGCCTAGGAGTCAATGCAGGGAAAGTGACTGGCCTGGACACAGTCTCCGGCTGTGCACTTAGAGCCTCTACAGACCAGATTAGAGTGGTGCTGGAAAAGCACATCAGGTCAGGTAGCATCCCAGGAGCAGGAAAATCGATGTTTTGGGCAAAAGCCCTTCATCAGGAATAGAGGCAGAGTGTCTGCAGAGTGGAGAGATAAATGAGAGGGGGGTGGGGGTGGGGAGAATGTAGCATAGAGTACAATAGGTGAATGGGGTGGGGATGAAGGTGATAGGTCGAGGAGAAGGGTGGAATGGATAGGTGGAAAAGAAGATAGGGCAGGTAGGACAGGTCATGGGGACGATGCTGAGCTAGAAGGTTGGAACTGGGGTGAGGTGGGGGAAGGGGAAATGAGGAAACTGTTGAAGTCCACATTGATGCCCTGGGGTTGAAGTGTTCCGAGGCGGAAGATGAAGCGTTCTTCCTCCAGGCGTCTGGTGGTGAGGGAGCGGCGGTGAAGGAGGCCCAGGACCTGCATGTCCTCGGCAGAGTGGGAGGGGGAGTTGAAATGTTGGGCCACAGGGCAGTGTGGTTGATTGGTGCGGGTATCCCGGAGATGTTCCCTAAAGCGCTCTGCGAGAGGCGTCCAGTCTCCCCAGTGTAGAGGATACCACATCGGGAGCAATGGATACAATAAATGATATTAGTGGATGTGCAGGTAAAACTTTGATGGATGTGGAAGGCTCCTTTAGGGCCTTGGATAGAGGTGAGGGAGGAGGTGTGGGCGTAGGTTTTGCAATTCCTGCGGTGGCAGGGGAAGATGCCAGGAAGGGAGGGTGGGTTGTTGGTGGGGGGGGGGGACATGGATCTGACCAGGTAGTCACAGAGGTAATGGTCTTTGCGGAAAGCAAAGCAGGGGTGGGGAGGGAATTATATCCCTGGTGGGTGGGATCCATTTGTCCTATACGGACCAACTGGCAGAGATAGTCACTGACATGTTCGACCTCTCCCTCTGCAAGCCAAAGTCCCCACCTATTTCAAGAAGGCCATTATCATCCCAGTACCTAAGAAAGCACATGCAACATGCCCTAATGACTACTGTCCAGTGGCTCTGACCACCAAAAATCATGAAGTGCTTCAAGAGGCTGGTCATGGCCCACATCAGTTCTAGTCTCCCAGCCTGCCTCGATCCCCTATAATTTAGGTAAAAACAATGACTGCAGATGCTGGAAACCAAATTCTGGATTAGTGGTGCTGGAAGAGCACAGCAGTTCCGGCAGCATCCGAGGAACAGGAAAATCGACGTTTTGGGCAAAAGCCCTTCATCAGGAATACAGGCAGAGAGCCTGAAGCGTGGAGAGATAAATGAGAGGAGGTTGGGGGTGGGGAGAAAGTAGCATAGAGTACAATAATTGAGTGGGGAGGGGGATGGAGGTGACAGGTCAGGGAGGAGGGTGGGGAAAGGTAGCAAAGAGTACAATGGGTGAATGGGGATGGGGATGGAGGTGATAGGTCAGGGAGGAGGGTGGAGGATAGGTGGAAAAGAAGATAGGCAGGTAGGACAAGTCATGGGGACAGTGCTGAGCTGGAAGTTTGGAACTGGGGTGAGGTGTGGGAAGGGGAAATGAGGAAACTGTTGAAGTCCACATTGATGCCCTGGGGTTGAAGTGTTCTGAGGTGGAAGATGAGGCGTTCTTCCTCCAAGCGTCGGGTGGTGAGGGAGCGGCGGTGAAGGAGACCCAGGACCTCCATGTCCTCGGTAGAGTGGGAAGGGGAGTTGAAATGTTGGGCCACGGGGCGGTGTGGTTGCTTGGTGCGGGTGTCCTGGAGATGTTCCCTAAAGCGCTCTGCTAGGAGGCATCCAGTCTCCCCAATGTAGAGGAGACCGCATCGGGAGCAACGGATACAATAAATGATATTGGTGGATGTGCAGGTAAAACTTTGATGGATGTGGAAGGCTCCTTTAGGGCCTTGGATGGAGGTGAGGGAAGAGGTGTGGGCACAGGTTTTACAGTTCCTGAAGTGGCAGGGGAAAGTGCCAGGATGGGAGGGCGGGCATGGATCTGACCAGGTAGTCACAGAGGGAACGGTCTTTGCGGAAGGCGGAAAGGGGTGGGGAGGGAAATATATCCCTGGTGGTGGGGTCTGTTTGGAGGTGGCGGAAATGTCGGCGGATGATTTGATTTATGCGAAGGATTGTAGGGTGGAAGGTGAGCACCAGGGGCGTTCTGTCCTTGTTACGGTTGGAGGGGTGGGGTCTGAGGGCGGAGGTGCGGGATGTGGACAAGATGTGTTGGAGGGCATCTTTAACCACGTGGGAAGGGAAATTGCGGTCTCTAAAGAAGGAGGCCATCTGGTGTGTTCTGTGGTGGAACTGGTCCTCCTGGGAGCAGATACGGCGGAGGCGGAGGAATTGGGAATACGGAATGGCATTTTTGCAGGAGGTAGGGTGGGAAGAGGTGTAATCCAGGTATTTGTGGGAGTCAGTGGGTCTGTAAAAAAATGTTGGTGTCAAGTTGATCGTCATTAATGGAGATGGAGAGGTCCAGGAAGGGGAGGGAGGTGTCAGAGATGGTCCAGGTAAATTTTAAGGTCAGGGTGGAATGTGTTGGTGAAATTGATGAATTGCTCAACCTCCTCGCGGGAGCATGAGGTGGCGCCAATGCAGTCATCAATGTAGCGGAGGAAGAGGTGGGGAGTGGTGCTGGTGTAATTACAGAAGATGGACTGTTCTACGTAGCCAACAAAGAGACAGGCATAGCTGGGGCCCATAAGTGTGCCCATGGCTACCCCTTTGGTCTGGAGGAAGTGGGAGGATTCGAAGGAGAAATTGTTAAGGGTGAGGACCAGTTCGGCAAAACGGATGAGAGTGTCGGTGGAAGGGTACTGTTGGGGACGTCGGGAGAGGAAGAAACGGAGGGCTTGGAGGCCCTGGTCATGGCGGATGGAGGTGTAGAGGGACTGGATATCCATGGTGAAGATGAGGCGTTGGTGGCCGGGGAAACGGAAGCCTTGGAAGAGGTGGAGGTCATGATAGTGTCTTGAACGTATGTGGGGAGTTCCTGGACTAGGGGGATAGGACAGTGTCGAGGTAGGTAGAGATAAGTTCAGTGGGGCAGGAACATGCTGAGACAATGGGTCGGCCAGGGTGGTCAGGCTTGTGGATCTTGGGAAGGAGGTAGAGCCAGGCAGTGCGGGGTTCCCGGACGATGAGATTGGAAGCTGTGGGTGGGAGATCTCCTGAGGTATGGTCTGGGAGATGATGGTTTGGTGATGGGGTGTGGGGTCATGGTCGAGGGGGTAGTAGTAGGAGGTGTCCTCGAGTTGGCGTCTGACTTCGGTGTAGAGGTCAGTGCGCCAGATTATCACTGCGCCCCTTTATCTGCTGGCTTGATGGTGAGGTCGGGATTGGACAGAGGGATTGGAGGGCTGCGCGTCGTGAGGGTGAGAGGTTAGAGTGGGGGAGGGGAGTAGACAGATTGAGGTGGTTAATGTCCCAGCGGCAGTTGGAAATGAAGAGGTCGAGGGCAGGTAATAGGCCAGCGCTGGGTGTCCAGGTGAATGCAGTGTGTTGGAGGTGGGTGAAGGGGTCCTCGGAAGATGGTCAGGAGTCTTGATTGTAAAAGTAAGCTCGGAGGCGGAGGCGGCAGAAGAAGTGTTCGACGTCACGGCGTGTATTAAGTTCATTGATGCGTGGGTGGAGGGGGATGAAGACTGATCGTTCGTCCTCAGTGAGGGGGAGGTCTGGAGGGATGGTGAAAACTCGGCAGGGTTGGGAGCTGGGATCTGGTGTGGGTACGGAACTGGAAGTGGGGGCGGAGCCTGTAACTGGAGTGGGTGTGGTGGGGGAATGGGGGTAGAGTCATGAGCAGGGGTGGTGTTCCCATCCAGTGTTCTGGATGGTGACAGTGGGATCTGTGGGGGGCATGTCAGCAGAATACAGGTTCTTAGTCAGGTGGAGGAACAGAGGGATCTTGGGGTCTATGTACATAGATCTTTGAAAGTTGCCACTCAGGTGGATAGAGCTTGTAAGAAGGCCTATGGTGTATTAGCGTTCATTAGCAGAGAGATTGAATTCAAGAGTCGTGAAGTGATGTTGCAGCTGTACAGGACTTTGGTTAGGCCACATTTGGAGTACTGTGTGCAGTTCTGGTCGCCTCACTTTAGGAAAGATGTGGAAGCTTTGGAGAGGGTGCAGAGAAGATTTACCAGGATGTTGCCTGGAATGGAGAATAGGTCGTACGAGGATAGGTTGAGAGTTCGCGGCCTTTTCTCGTTGGAACGGCGAAGGATGAGGGGTGACTTGATAGAGGTTTCTAAGATGATCAGAGGAATATATAGAGTAGACAGTCAGAAACTTTTTCCCCGGGTACAACAGAATGTTACAAGGGGACATAAATTTAAGGTGAAGGGTGGAAGGTATAGGGGAGATGTCAGGGGTGGGTTCTTTACCCAGAGAGTGGTGGGGGCATGGAATGCGCTGCCCGTGGGAGTGGTAGAGTCAGAATCATTGGCGACCTTTAAGCGGCAATTGGATAGGTACATGGATGGGTGCTTAATTTAGGATAGATGTTCGGCACAACATCGTGGGCCGAAGGGCCTGTTCTGTGCTGTATTGTTCTATGTTCTATGTTCTATGAGTGGCGTTGGTGGGGGCAGAAGTCGTGGCAAACACGGCAGTAGGGGTGGCGGAAGTCACTGAGCGTGTGACATCAGCGATGATGTGAGGGGCGTCACATATGGTGCATGAGGAATTGTATGGGGCGGAAGTGGCTGTGGAAGCGGCCCTGATGGGGGCGGAAGTGACGTCATCAGTGTGGAGGTGGCAGCTGCACCAGCCGCATGGCTAATGGCATCCGAGCAGTTCCAGAAGCCGGGGGAATCTTCTGGAATGTTTGAGGAATGCTGGTTATGGAGGTGGATAGATAAAAGTTTGTTGTATCCGTTGCTCCCGACGAGGTCTCCTCTACATTGGGGAGACTGGACGCCTCCTAGCAGAGCGCTTTATGGAACATCTCTGGGACACCTGCACCAATCAACCACACCGCCCTGTGGCCCAACATTTCAACTCCCCCTCCCACTCTGCTGAGGACATGGAGGTCCTCGGTCTCCTTCACCACCGCTCCCTCAGCACCCGACGCTTGGAGGAAGAACGCCTCATCTTCCGCCTCGGAACACTTCAACCCCAGGGCATCAATGTGGACTTCAACAGTTTCCTCATTTCCCCTTCCCCCACCTCACCCTAGTTCCAAACTTGCAGCTCAGCACTGTCCCCATGACTTGTCCTGCCTATCTTCTTTTCCATCTATCCACTCCACCCTCCTCTCTGACCTATCACCTTCATCCCACCCCCATCCACCCATTGTACTGTTTGCTACCTTCCCCCACCCTCCTCCCTGATCTATCACCTCCATGCCCACCCCCACTCACCTATTGTACTCTATGCTACTTTCTCCCCACCCCCACCCTCCTCTCATTTATCTCTCCCGCTTCAGGCACTCTGCCTGTATTCATGATGAAGGGCTTTTGCCCGAAACGTCAATTTTCCTGCTCCTTGGATGCTGCCTGAACTGCTGTGCTTTCCCAGCACCACTAATCCGGATTCCCTATAATTTGCCTACTGACGCAACAGGTCCTCAGCAGACACCATTTTCCTTGCCTTATACTCATCCCTGGAACACCTGGACAAGAACGACACCTACATCAGACTCCTGTTCATTGACTACAGCTCTGTCTTCAACACCATGAAGCCCTCGAGGCTGACCTTAAAACTTAGACCTAGGTTTCAGCTCCACCCTCTGCAACTGGATCCTCAGCTTCCTGACCCACAGACCGCAATCAGTGAGGATAGACAACAGCATCTCCTCCATGATAACACTCAATACTGGAACCCCCCACCAAGGATGTGTTCTCAGCCCCCTACTGTACTCCCTCTACACCCACAACTGTGTTGCCAGTTTCAGAATGAACACCATCTCCAAGTTTGCTGATAACACCATCGTGGTAGGCTGGATATTAGACGACGATGAGTCAGAATATAGGAAGGAGATAGAGGGCTTGGTGACATGGTGCAATGAGAACAACCTGTCTCTGAATTAGATTAGATTAGATTATTTACAGTGTGGAAACAGGCCCTTCGGCCCAACAAGTCCACACCGACCCGCCGAAGCACAACCCACCCATACCCCTACATTTACCCCTTACCTAACTCTACGGGCAATTTAGCATGGCCAATTCACCTGACCCGCACATCTTTGGACTGTGGGAGGAAACCGGAGATGTGCGGGTCAGGTGAATTGGCCATGCTAAATTGCCCGTAGAGTTAGGTAAGGGGTAAATGTAGGGGTATGGGTGGGTTGAGCTTCGGCGGGTCGGTGTGGACTTGTTGGGCCGAAGGGCCTGTTTCCACACTGTAAGTAATCTAAGTAATCTAATCTAATCTTATGGTCACACTTCCCAAAGGGGCCTCGCACAGCTTGATTGCCAATTATTCACTTCTCATAACACAATATTCAGTCTAGGAGGCCCGTTCTCTATTTGGTTCCTCAACCTATTGATGCAGAATGCCATCCCGTACACACTTGGAACTCCTCCTCCAAGCTATTGTTATTTGATTTGCCCAATCTTTACGTATTCAAATCACCCATAACTACAGCTGTATTTTTGTTGTTTGCATCTCTAAATGTCCTGTTTAATGCCTTTCCCACATTACCACTATATACAACACCCTATAATTTTCTGCCCCTTGGTGTTTTAAAGCTCTAGGTTCCATTTACCAGAGTTAATATCCTTTCTCATATTTGCGTTAATGCCTTTTTAACCAGCAATGCCTCTCCACATTCATCTCCTTTTTGTCTGTCCTTTCTAAAATCGGAATACCCCTGGGATATTCAGTTCCCATCCCTAGTCACCCTGCAGCCATTTCTCCATAATCCCAATTATATTAAACCCATTCACATCTATGTCCGTGATTAGTTCAGGTCTGAGCTTGCTACTCCAGAGACCACAAGAATGGTCTGTTCCCTAGTTGGTTCTGCAACCTACTGATCCAGAAAACCATCCCATACACTTCAGAAATTCCTCCTCTAAAAGGTTTTGTTACTGATTTGATTTGACTAATCTAGATGTGGATTAACATCATCCATAACCACAGCTGTATTTTTGTTGTTTGCATCTCTAAATGTCCTGTTTAATGCCTTCCCCACATTACCACTACATCCAACACCCTATCATTTTCTGCCCCTTAGTGTTTTTAAGCTCAGACTACACTTCACCAGATCTAATATTCTCTCATGTCGGTGTTAATTCCTTTTGAACCAGCAATGCTATCCCCACCTTCATTTCTTTTTCATCTATCCAACCTAAAAATGGAATACCCCTGGGATATTCAGTTCCCATCCCTGGTCACCCTGCAACCACTTCTCCATAATCACAACTATATTAAACCCATTCATATCTATGTCAGTGATTAATTCATCCACTTTATTACGAATGTTCTGCACATTAAGACAAAGGCCTTAAGGCTGATCTTTTCAAACATTTAGTCCCATTCTCATTATTTTGCCACATGTGGCCCAGTTATCCTTGCCTTTTAATTCTTCGCCTAATCACTTTCTTATTTCCCATTCAGTCTTTTGTTTTTGTCCTGTTTCCTTCTCTTCTATCTCCTTGTATAGTTTCCAATCCCCCTGTCATTTCAGTTTAAACCCTCCCCAACCAACACTGGCATTTCCTTCCTAGGACATCAGTCCTGGTCCTGTCCAGGTGGAACCTATCCAATCTGTACTCAGCCATTCCCCCCCCTCCAGATCCAGTCCCAATATCTGAGGAAACTGAAACCCTCCCCCTTCACCATCTCTCCAGCCATTGATTGAACTGATATATCCAGCTACTTCTATTCTGACTGTGGCACAGGTAGCAACCCTGAGATCACTACCTTTGGAGGTCCTATTTTTTAAAAACCTGCTTCCTAAGTCCCTATATTCTGCTCTTAGGACCTCATTCCTTTTTGTTTTAAATCTATGCTGTTGGTATCAATGTGTAACATTACCATTGGCTGTTCACCCTCCCATCCAGAATGGTTTGTAACCACTCTGAGACAAAGTTGACCCTGGCACCTAGGAGGCAACATTCCATCCTGAAATATCTATCTATTCCTATTGCAATTTATCCCCCTATTTAATAGCCTTTCCATACTTATTCCTCCTCTACTATGCAGCAGAGCCAACTGCGCTGCACCAAACTTGGCTGTTGCTACTTTCCTCTGACAGGCATTTTCCCTGTTTGGTCCAAAATATAATATCTGTTTTGCAGTGGAATGGTCACAGGGGACTTCTGTACTGCCTGCTAAGTCCTCTTGCTCTTTCTGTTGATCATCCATTCCCTCCCTGCCTGTGAAGTCTTAGCCTCTGGAGTGACCACCTCATTCCTCTTCATCCAGTTTTAAATAGTCTACCTCTTATTGGGAGACTTATGCTGTCTAAACCTAGACTCACCAGGCAGGGAATTATCTATACCCTATGTAAGGATTCTGTAAGTTTCAATTAGATCACCTCTCATACTTCAAAATTCTAGGAAGTACAGACCTGGTTTGCTCAATCTCTGAGAATAAAATAATCCCACCATCTGATGGATTAATCTGGTGACCTCTATTGCATGCTCTCTATGGCAAGTACACTCTTTCTTAGACAAGGAGACCAAACCTGTACACAATACTCCAGGTGAAATGTCACTGAATCTCTATAGGAGTTACAGAAAGGCATCAGTACTCCAATCCTCTTGTGATGAAGGTCAACATACTGCTTGCCTTCTTAATTGTTTGCGACACCTGCATGACAGTTTTTAATTACTCATGAACAAGGACATCCAGATCCCTTTCGACATGCATATTCCCTAACTTCTCACCATTTAGGAAATGTTCTGAATTTCTGTTTTTTAACCTCCTATCAAAGTGGATAACTTTATTCCATCTGCCATGTTTTTGCCCATTTACCCAGCCTGTCTAAGTCTTCTTGAAGCTTCCGTGCAGCCTTCTCACAACTTGTATTCCCACCAAGTTTGATGTTATCTGCAAATTTGGAAATATTACAATTGATTCCCACAGCCAAGTCTTTTTATAAATTGCGAACAGCTGAGGACCTGGTTCTGACTTTTGCGGTACCCCACTAGTAGTCTGCCATCCTAAAAATGATCCATTTATCCCTACTCTCCCTACTTTGTCTTGTTGATCAATTCTCAACCCATAACTCCCCAATCCCAGTGCTCCATGTTTTTAAACTAACCTCTTGTGTGGAACTTTATCAAAAGCTTCCAGAAAACACTATTACACCACATCCACTGGTTCACCCTTATCTATTGTAGAAGTAAAATCCTTAAAAGAACTAAATTAAGTTTGTCAAATGTGATTTGCCTTTCATACCATTCTTTTGTAGGTATCATCTTTAGTTATCATCTGTTATAGCAAGAGAGTGGTACGTGTATGGAATGAACTACCAGAGCAAGTGTAGAGGATAGTACAATTGCAACATTTAAAAGGCAGGGTCTGGAGGGACATGGATTGGGTGCTAGCCGGTGGGACTAGATTGGGTTGGGATATCTGGTCGGCATGGACGAGTTGGATCGAAGTTGTGCTGTAGGACTCTAAGTTCTAGCATTTTCCCTCTGACTGACATCAAAGTAACAGGTTTGTAATTCCCCTTGCCTTGTTAGTGAAAATAACTGCTATGAATTATGTTGGCTGATGTTCAGATGCAATCAAAATGCACTGATTTATAATAACCATTATATACCAAAATAAATGTTTCGAGCAGAGCTAATGATTATACAATGTTCAGCACCATTCACGACTCCTCAGATACTGAAGCAACCATGTCCTGGACAATATTCAGGCTTGGGCTTTCAGGTGGCAAGTAACATTCACACCACACAAGTGTCAGACAATGACCATCTCCAACAAGAGAATTCAACGATCGCCCCTTGATATTTAATGTTGAATTCCCCACTATCAACATCCTGGACATTACCACTGACCAAAGCCTGAACTGAAACAGCCATATAAATATTGAGGCTACAATTCAATTTCAATAAATATCTGGATTAATAGCCGACTAATGACCATGAAACTCCTGTCAATTGTCAGGGAAAATTCCATCACTAACGTCCTCGTGGGCAGCACGGTGGCTCAGTGATTAATACTGCTGTCTCACAGTGCTAGGGACCTGGGTTCAATTCCAGCCTTGGGTGATTGTGCAAACTCCACACAGACATCCTCCCTGTATCTGTGTGGATTTCTACTTGGTGCCCCAATTTCCTTCCATAGCCCAAAGATGTGCAGATTAGCTGGATTGACTGTTCTAGATTGCCTATAGTGTCCAGGGATGTGCAGCCTAGGTGGGTTTGCCATGGGAAATGCCGAGTTATGGGCATATGGTGGGGGTTTGGGTGAGATTCTCTTCGAAGGGTCAGTGCAGACCCGATGGGCCAAATGATCTCTTTCTGCACTGTAGGGACTCTACGAGGCCTTTCCGGGAAGGAAATCTGCCATCTTGATCTGGCTGACATGTTAATCCAAATTTGCAGCAATGTGGTTGACTCTTAACTTCCCTCCGAAATGGCCAAGCAAACCACTCAGTTTCAATCACAAGGAAGTCTCAACAAAGAAATGACACCAGACAGACCATCTGGCACCAGAAAAGACAATGGCAGAAACAGCCCTGTCAACCCTGCAAAGTCCTTCTTACTAACATCTGGGGGCTAGTACTAAAATTGGGACAGCTGTTTCATAAATCAAACAACAGCCTGACATAATCATACTCACGGAATCATACCTTACAATGTCCCAGACACCTCCAACACTATTCCAAGATGGGTCCTGTCCCACCAGCAGGACAGACCCAGCAGAGGTGCTGGCCTGTGAGTCCTCAACATTGACGCTGGATCCCATGAAGTCTCATGGCATCCGACAAAGGAAATTTCCTGCTGATTACCATGTACTATCTTTCCTCAGCTGATGAATCGGTACTTCTCCATGTTGAACAACAGTGAGGGCAGCAAGAGTATGAAATGTACTCTGGGTGGGGGATCTCAGTGTCCACCACCAAAAGTGGCTCAGCAGCAGTGTTACTGACCGAGCTGGTCAGGTCATAAAGGACATAGCTGCTACCCTGGGTCTGCGGCAGGTGGTGGGGGATCCAACAAGAGGGAAAAATATACTCAACCTCATCCTTACCAATCTGCCGGCTGCAGATGTATCTGTCCATGACAGTATCGATAGAAATGACCACTGCACAGTCCATGTGGAGACGAAGTCCCGCCTTCACATTGAGAATAACCTCCATCGTGTTGTGTGGCACTATCAATGTGCTAAATGGGACAGACTTCAAACAAATCTAGCAACTAGTGGGCCAACAAATCTAGTGGGCGGCACGGTGACACAGTGGTTAGCACTGCTGCCTCACAGCGCCTGAGACCCGGGTTCAATTCCCGACTCAGGCGACTGACTGTGTGGAGTTTGCACATTCTCCCCGTGTCTGCGTGGGTTTCCTCCGGGTGCTCCAGTTTCCTCCCACAGTCCAAAGATGTGCGGGTTAGGTGAATTGGCCGTGCTAAATTGCCCGTAGTGTTAGGTAGGGGTATGGGTGGGTTGCGCTTCGGCGGGTCGGTGTGGACTTGTTGGGCTGAAGGGCCTGTTTCCACACTGTAAGTCTAATCTAATCTAATCAACTCAAGACTGGGCATCCATGAGGTGCTGTGGGCCATCAGCAGCAGCAGAACTGTACTCCAGCACAATCTGTAACCTCAAGGTCCGGCATATCCCCCACTCAACCATTACCATCAGGCCAGGGGATCAGCCTTGGTTCAATGGAGGGTGCAGGAGGGCATGCCAGGGCAGCACCAGGCATTCCTGAAGGTGAGATGTCAACCTGGTGAAACCAACAAACAGGACTACTTGCACACTATAAAGCATAAGCAGCAAGTGAGAGACAGAACTAAGCAATCCCAGAGGCAACAGGTCAGATCTAACCTCTGCAGTCCTGCCACATCCAGTTCTGAAAGGTAGTGGACTATTAAACAACTCACTGGACAAAACAGCTGAATATCAGAGGTGAAGTGAAAGTGACAGCCCTTGATATAAAAGGTTCATTTGATTGAATTTTGCATCAAAACCTGGCATATAGGAAGATGGTTGTGGTTGTTGGAGGTCAGTCATTTCAGCTCCAGGACATCTCTGCAGGAGTTCCTCAGGGTAGTGTCCTAGGCCCAACCATCTTCAGCTGCTTCATCGAGTACCTTCCCATAGCATAAGGTCAGATGATTGCACAATGTTCAGCATTATTTGCAACTCCTCAGATATTGAAGTCGCACACAAATGCCAGGCAATGACCATCTCCAATAACGAGACAATCTAATCACCACCCCTTGACATTCAATGGCATTACCATCTCTGAATGCCCCACTATCAACATCCTGGAGGTTTCCATTGACCAGAAACGCAACTGGATGAACCATAGAAATACCATGGCTGCAACAGCAGTTCAGAGGCTAGTAACACTGCAGTGAGCAACTCACCTCCTAAATTCCCAAATCCTGTCCACCATCTGCAAGGCACAAGTGAGAAGTGCAATAGAATAATCCCCACTTGACTAGATGGGTGCAGCTCCAACAACACTCAAGATATTTGACACCATCCAGGACAAAGCAGCCCACTTGTCTGGCACCACATCCTCATGCATTCACTGCCTCCACGACTGACGCAGAGTAGCAGCATCCACGGGATACACTGCAGACATTTCCAATGCATTACACTGTCATAAAGGTGTACAGGAGAGAGAAAGGCCATGTGGGCAATGTCTGCACCAGGTCTGTTTGTGCCAGTCAGAAACAAACACTTAACTATTCTAATCTCATTTTCCTGTACTTGTGTGTATACATAGGCTTGTATGCCTTGGCATTGCAAGTGCATATCTGAATACGTATTCAACGTTATGAGGGTTTTGCCTCTCTCAGCCTAAGGGAAGTGTGTTCCAAATTCCTGCTACCCTCTGGGTGAATAGTTTTCCTCACATCGCCTCTAAACCTCCTGACCCTTACCTGAAATCTATGCTCCCTCATCACTGATCCCTCCACCAAGGTGAAAAGTTCCTTCCTTTCTACCCTGTCTATGCTCCTCATAATTTTATAAATCTCAATTCATGTTCCCCCTCAGTCTCCTCTGCTCCAAGGAATACAACCCCAGTCTGTCCAACCTCTCTTCATAACAAACTCTCCAGCCCAAGTAGCATCCTGGTAAATCTCCTCTGCACCTTCTCCAGTGCAATCACACCCTCTTATAATGTAGATTCCAGAACTGCACACAATACTCAGTGGGAGAGCAGTCCGGTGACAGTGACTACAACTGCCTCACCTTTACCATAACCATAGAGGGGGACAGGAACAGAAGTAGGGGAAGGTATTTAATTGGGGGAGGGGAAATTATAATGCTATTAGACCAGACCTGTGGAGTATAAATTGGGAACAATTCATCTATGGGAAATGCACAATAGAAATGTGGAAGCTGTTTAAGGAGCACTTGTCGGGAGTGTGAGATAAACTTTGTCCCACTGAGACAGCCAAGGAATGATAAGGTGAAGGAGCTTTGGATGACAAGAGAAGGGAAGCTTCTCCTCAAGAGACAGAAGGAAGCTTATTTAAGGTTGAGGAAGCAAGGATCTGACACAGCTTTAGAGAATTACAGGGTAGCTACAAAAGAACTCAAAAATAGACTGAGGAGAGTTAGGAGGGGGCATGAAAAAGTCTTGGTGGGAAGGATTAAGGAAAACCCAAAGTTAAAAATCACACAACACCACGTTATAGTCTAACAGCTTTATTTGGAAGCACTAGCTTTCAGAGCGCTGCTCCTTTATCAGGTGGTTGTGGAGAATAAGATTGTATGACACAGAATTTATAGCAAAAGTTTACAGTGTGATGTAACTGAAATTATATATTGAAAAATACCTGATTGTTTGTTAAGTCTCTCATCTTTTAGAATGACCATGTTGGTTTCAGTTCTTTCATATGTAAATCACAAAACTTTTTTTAAAAAGTTACATTCTTAGTTACATTTTCAAAGTTACAAATTAATCCCACAAACTTATTTGGGTCAGTGTTTGGGGTGGGGGGGTGAGGTTTCCACATGTACACACACACATATAAGTTTGTGGGGTGAATTTGTACTTGCAGAATTACATTTTACTTTGTTCAAAAACTGCATTAATCCATGTAAGATTCTGTAAATCCGTTTTTTAGATTAGAATCAGTCTGACCATTGAGCACAGATAGCCTCACAGGGTAGCTCACATCTTCAATACATTATCTGGGCCGACATGACACCAATTGTTAAGGTTCACTTGAGAATGTAACTTTTAAAAAAGGTTCTGAGATTTACATATTAGATTAAGTTACTTACAGTATGGAAACAGGCCCTTCAAGTCCACACCGACCCGCCGAAGCGTATACCACCCAGACCCATTCCCCTACATTTACCCCTTCACCTAACACTACGGGCAATTTAGCATGGCCAATTCACCTAACCTGCACATTTTTGGACTGTGGGAGGAAACCGGAGCACCCGGAGGAAACCCATGCAGACACGGGGAGAACGTGCAAACTCCACACAGTCAGTCGCCTGAGGTGGGAACCGAACCCGGGTCTCTGGCGCTGTGAGGCAGCAGTGCTAACCACTGTGCCACCATGCCGCCCGTAAAGAACAGAAAGAATATGAAAGAACTGAAACCAACATGGTCATCCTAAAAGATGAGAGACTTAACAAACAATCCAGGTCTTTTTCAAGATATAATTTCAGTTGCATCACACTGTAATTTTTTGCTATAAATTCTGTGTCTTACAATCTTATTCTCCACAATGACCTGATGAAGGAGCAGTGCTCTGAAAGCTCGTGCTTCCAAATAAATCTATTGGACTATAACCTGGTTTGTGTAATTTTTAACTTTGTACACCCCAGTCCAAAACCAGTGTCTCCAAATCAGGAAAACCTTACGGAAGGAATAAGAAAATGATCAGAGAGAGGGTAGGGCTGATTGGAGACAGCGGAGGGAGCTTGTGCCTGGAGGCTGAAGAGGTAGGAGAGGCCCTAAATGAGTTTTTTGCTTCAGTATTCACTAGAGAGAGGGACCTTGTTGATAGTGAGAACACTGTGGACCAAGTTTATAGGCTTGAACAGGAAGTGGATGTGCTGCGAATTCTGGGGAGCACCAAGATAGATAAATCCCCAGGGCCAGACCAGATATATCCAAGGTTACTACGGGAAGCGAGGAATGAGACTGGTGTGCCTCTGGCAATGATCTTTGAGGATGATCTTTGAGGATTGGAAGGAGGCGAATGTTGTTCCTCTGTTCAAGAAAGGGAATAGGGAAATCCCTGGGAATTACAGATCTGTGGTAAGCAGGGCACTGGAAAAGATTCTGAGAGGTAGGATTTATGACTTTTTGGAAAAACATAGTTTGATTAAAGATAGTCAGCATGGCTCTGTGAGGGGCAGGAAATGCCTCACAAGCCTTACTGAGTTCTTTGAGGATCTGACGAGACAAGTTGATGAAGGTTGAGCGTGAATGTGGTGTATATGGATTCCAGTAAGGCATTTGATGAAGTTCCCCACGGTAGGCTCATTCAGAAAGTTAGGAAGTATGGGATACAGGGAAATCTGGCTGTCTGAAAACAGAATTGGCTGTCTGAAAGAAGACAGCCATTGGTAGTGAATGGAAGTGGAGGTCAGTGACCAGTGGTGTCCCGCAGGAATCTGTTCTTGGGCCTCTGCTCTTTGTAGTTTTTATAAATGACTTGGATGAAGAAGTGGAAGGGTGGGTTAGTAAGTTTGCCGATGACACAAAGGTCAGTGGTGTTGTAGATAGTGTCAAGGGCTGTTGCAGGCTACAACAAGATATTGACAGGATACAGAACTGGGCTGAGTAGTGGCAGATGAAGTTCAACCTGGATAAATGCAAAGTGATTCATTTTGGAAGGTCGAATTTGAATGCTGAATACAGGGTTCAAGACAGGATTCTTGGCAGTGTGGAGGAACAATGGGATACTGGGGTCCATGTACATAGATCCCTCAAACTTGCCACCCAAGTTGATAGGGTTGCTAAGAAGATGTATGGTGTTTTGGCCTTCATTAACAGGGGGATTGAGTTTAAGAGCAATGAGGTTTTGCTGCAGTTCTATAAAACCCTGGTTAGACCACACTTGGAATATTGCCTCCAGTTCTAGTTGCCTCATTATAGGAAGGAAATTGATGCTTTAGAGAGGGTGCAGAGGAGATTTACCAGGATGCTGCCTGGATTGGAGGGTATGTCTTATGAGGAGAGGTTGAGTGAGCTAGGGCTTTTTATACTGGAGAGAAGAAGAAGGAAGAGAGGAGAGATGAGAGAGTAGATAGGCAGAGACTTTTCCCCAGGGCAGAAATGATTGTCATGAGGGGTCATAATTTTAAGGTGATTGGAGGAAGGTATAGGGGAGATGCCAGAGGTAGGTTCTTTATGCAGAGAGTGGTGGATGTGTGGAATGCACTGCCAGCAGTGGTGGCAGTAGAGTCAGAGACAGTAGGGACAGTTAAGCGACTGCTGGACAAGCACATGGACGGCAGTAAATTGAGATAAATGCTCGGCACAACATCGTGGGCTGAAGGGCCTGTACTTTACTATATTGTTCTATTTTCTAAGTTTTATTCTAGATGTGGTTTAACCAACATTTTATACAATTCCAGCATCAGCTCCCTGCTCTTCAACTCTGTGCCTTGGCTAATAAAGGCAAATATGCAATTTGCTTTCTTAACCACATTATCCAACTGTCCTGCTACCTTAAGGGAACTGGTGTTCATGCATACCAACTTCCTTCTGATCCTCAAAGCTTCCCAGGTCCGACCATTCATCATGTATTCCCTTACTTTGTTTGTACTATCAAGTAAGTCACCTCACACTAATCTGGATTGAATTCCATTTGCCAATAACCAGCCCATCTATGTCCTCCTACAATCTAAGGCACTCCTCCTCATTATTTACCACCCCATTGATTTTTGTATCATCCATGAACTTACTGATCCTGGTACATTCAAGTCTAAAATTATTTATATACAACACAAACAGAAAGGACCCCAACACTGACCCCTGCGGAAGCTCACTGAACACAAGCGTCCAGTCACAAACGCATCCCTTGACTATCACTCTCTGCTTCCTGCCACTCAGCTAATTCTGGATTCAAGTTACAGACATTGCTTGGATCCCATGGGCACTAACCTTCACTATCAGTCTCCCGGGGAAGACCTTATCAAAAGCATTGCTGAACTCTAAGTAGACTACATCAAATGCATTGCCCTTAGCTAAAAACCTGGTTCCCTCTTCGTAAAGTTGGTCAGACACAATGCTCTGTTAGCAAAGCCATGCTGATTTTTTTTGATTAATCCTGGTGTCTCCATGTGCAAATTAATTCTGTCCTTCAGAATTGCTTCCAATAGTTCCCCTACCACTGAGGTTAGAGAGATTGGCCTGTGATTTCATGTTTTATTACTTACTCCCTTCTTGCATACTGGTACCACATTGGCTGTCCTCCAGTCCTCTGGCAACTCTCCTATGGCTAGACAGAAACTGAAAATTATTGCTAATGCCCTGTTATTTCCTCCCATGCCTCACTCAACAGCCGAGGATATATTTGATTCAGCCCTGATGATTTATCTACTTCTTTAACAGCACCTTCCAAACCCATAACCTTGACCACCAAGAATGACAAGGGCAGCTTACACGACCTTCTCAATACATGGGAGCACCACCACCTGCAAGTTCCCCTCGAAGCCACTCACCATGGAGACTTGGAAATATACCACCATTCCATCAGTGTCGCGGCATCAAAATCTCTTCCGAACAGCATTCTGGGTGTATGTGCACTAAATGGACTGCAGAGGTTCAAGAAGGCAGCTTACACGACCTTCTCAAGGACAGCTAGGGACAGGCAATTATTGTTGGCCCAGTGAGTGACTCCCACATCCTGTGCATGAATAAAACCAAAGCCAAAGTGGTAGAATTAAATGTTTGATTTTGGCTGGTAGGAAAGCTAAATAACTGAGAGAAAGTGAGGACTGCAGTTGCTGGAGTACCAGAGTTGAAAAATGTGGTGCTGGAAAAACACAGCAGGCCAGGCAGCATCCGAGGAGCAGGAAAATCGATGTTTCGGGCATAAGCGTATGCCCGAAACGTCAATTCTCCTGCTCCTCGGATGCTGCCTGGCCTGCTGTGTTTTTCCTGCACCACATTTTTCAAGTTAAATAACTGATCAGAGGCCGCCATCCCAACCCCTATCACCATTTATATGGAACTCAGATTCTATAAGGTCCAACGGGCTGACCTCATTACCATCAGTACATTCCCGCCTCCCCCCCCACCACCACCACCACCACCACCACCACCCCAGTCCATGGACACAGGGCACTTCCTTTGACAGCTTCCTTAAGCGTGTTAACACCAGGTCAGGTGCCTTCAACTCAGAATCCAACACAGGAAGCATGTAACAAACAGGAGCTTGCATCTTGCGCCTGGAGCATTTTGGTAGACTTTCACTCCTCCTTTGGGAGGCAGACGTGTCGAGGTGGCTACTTCTGTCATGTCTATCTCTGATTCAGAGGATTCAACAATGTTTGACAGAGCAGGTGAATCAACAGTTCATTGAAGTATTTCTGAAGGCTCCAAGGAACAGGGCAAGTTGTGCACCTATAGCAGTCTGCAAATTTGTAACTTCCAAATAGTCTACATGCTTATTCAGGACAGTCGCACCTACCCGAACTTTATTAGTCCCTAGTTGTGATCTCATGTCGATCATGCCTCTTACCCATGTGTGGCCATTTCCATGATTCTTGAACCAAACTTTATTCCCCGTATCAAACCGTCTCTCGCTTGGCAGAGTCTTGGGTCCGGCATTGGAGTTCCTAATGCAGTTTCACCCCCATCTTCTGGTTCGGGAAGCTCAGACTTAGCCTGGTGCAGTCTTCTACCCATTAGCTAATATCGCTGCTATCCCTGTAGTTGCATGTGGGGTGATCCTATAATCAACAAGATCCATGACAACTTGGTATCTAGTGAGGCTTTAGGTTGTTACTTTAGTCCAGCCTTCAATGTTGGACTGCTCTGTCTGCCAGACCATGAGATGTTGGGTGGTAGGGAACTGTCCTAACACTGTACATCAAATCCTATTCAACTTTAAGTAGTAACTAAAGTTTCTGCTGGTAAACGATGGCCCGTTATTTATGGCCAATACCCCTGGGACTCTGTATGTCGCAAAAGGTATGTGCAATTTTTCTATCATCACTCCAGTGTTTGAACAATGGACTCTATGCACATCTAACCACTTTGAGTGGGCATCTACAGTGACAAAAAGCATTGAACCCATGAACGGACCTGCACTATGGATATGCAACTGTGTCCAAGGTTTACCCAGTCATTCCCACAGATATGGAGGAGCTGCTGGCAGTAATCTTTGTTCTTGTTGGCACTCTGGGCACTGCCCTAACAATGTGACTATGGTTACAGATAGTCCTGGTCACCAGACATAGCTTCACACCAACATCTTCACTTTGGATCAACCAGTATTTGATGGCGACGTGTTCAGGACAATCACTCTCACTCCCCATAACAATATGACATCCTCTACCGTGAGCTGGTCTCTCTGGGTCCAAAAAGGTTTTGATTCTAGTTATGACAGCCCTTTGGTTTCCCCATTAATACCAGCTGTTTCAGTTTGGAAAGGACTGAATCTTTCGGTGTCCAAAGTCTGATATTGTCATCTTGACTGGGAGCGTGTCCAGAAAATTCAATGTCATGATCACCTCTTCCATTGGTGGTACCACCACTGGTGTACCTGCTAATGGACGGTGGCTCAATTCATTTGCATTTGTTACTCAGCCATCCAGACAGTGCTCTAATTTGTAATTAGAAGCACTTAGTAAGAGCCCACCACAGAATGTTGCCCGAAGCTATGGATGGCACTGCCTTGAGACCAAGTAGGGGCTTTGTGGTACGTGATTATCACAAATCTTTGCCCATAAAAAGGTATTGGTGGAACATCCTAACTCCAAATATGACTGGCAATCCTTCTATCTCTATTACGGCATATTTATGCTCTGCATTATCCAAAGTCCTGGATTCATAAGCAATTGGGTGTTCCTCTCCAGTGGACCACCTATGAGCTGATATCACCCTGATGCCATATGGGGCGGTATCACATAGATCTTTCTTGGGACCATGGTGTGCCAACAGATTAGAAGATGATAGTTGTTTCTTTACTTCATCGTAAGCCAAGGCTGTCTGTGTGACCATTTCCAATGCTGACCCTTTTTTGGGAGTTCATGCAATGGTGTCAGGATGGATGCCATGTTGAGTATGAACTTTCTGTAAGATTTTAGTCAGACCCAGAAATGACCTAAGCTCCTGGACAGACTTAGGAGCTGAGGCACCTTTAATCATCCTCACTTTATCTTCCAATGGGTGTAATCCAGTCTTGTCAACACTGTAGCCTAAGTAGATCACTTGAGGGGGCTTGGAACACACAATTCTCCCTTCTAATGCATACGCCTGCCTCAGAAAAATGCCCGAGGATTAAATGTTCCTTACTGGCTTTCCCTGTTAACAAGACATCTTCTAGGTAAATGACAACCTGAAGTAGACCTTGTAAAATGTTCTCCATCATCCACTGAAAAATTGAACAGACTGAAGATTCGACAAATGGTACAAGCTTTGAAGGGTATTAATTGTAGCATACATCTGCGTATCCTGGTCGACACACAATTGCAATTAAGCATGGCTCACATGCAGCTTTATGAAGCACAAATCTCCTGCCAGAATTGCATACAAATCCTTTCTCCAAGGGAGTGGGTATTTATTGAAAGTGATTTACTGTTTGTTTAAAGTCCCCACAAAAACTGACCCATTGGGCTTCAAAATCGGTATGAACGATGCTGCTCATTTCCGGAATTTCCTGATGAAGGGCTCTGGCCCGAAATGTCGAATTTCCTGTTCCTTGGATGCTGCCTAACCTGCTGTGCTTTAACCAGCAACACATTTTCAGCCCATTTCCGGAACTGGACTGGTTTGATGATTCCTTCACTTTCCAGCCTCCTGATTTCTGCTCCTACTTTTGCCAGTAAGGCAAACTGGCACTGGATGGGCCTTGCAGGATTGCTTCCTGGTCAACTTTAGTTCCTCTGATCGTCCCCAGACCTTCCCGGAAAACTTTTGGATATTTAATTCGGATTTCACTCAGGCAGCCATTTTCTAATAAAAAAGTGTTGTAGGTGAATTGCTTGCAACGAATTTCACCCCATCAAGCTTGGGTCCAGGCCTTCTACTACAGTTACTGAGAACTAAACCAGCTGCCTTTCATAAGAGGCAGGAACAGTGGTTGTACTCTTAATCTGCAAAGGTTCCCTGGTGTAGGTTCTCCGGTATAGGTTCTCAGCTTAGCTAAAGTCTTGCATTAACTTAAGAGCTGGAGCCAAGAGTGAATTTTATTAAAAGCTGGTTCTACAATCACTGATACGGCCATGCTGGTATCAACCTCCATTAGAACCAGATGACCATCTAACCAGGCATTTATCTTGATTGGTTCTGATTTGGAAGTTGCTAAGCAAGTTAACTGTTACAAACCAGATGTGGGTGAAGTTTCCAGGGCTGAACCCTCTTGGACACCCTTCCTGATACTGGCATATGAGTTAACGCACTCTATTTAAGTCTAGTAGGGCTCTGTTGCTGTCCTGGATCCACATATTGACAACAATTACATTGTCTCACCAGGCAGGATCCTGAAGAAAATTCTAACATTTGGCTGAGACTTGGCCTTGTTTTACAGTTTCACTGTTGGCCAACCTAGAGTTACTCTTACTTTCCTGAGTGAAACAATGCAGTTGCCTGCACTCAAGTGGTGTTCTCCAAGCTGGCAAACTGACGAGGGAGTCCACTTCCATCGGAATACCTTGCGACTCACGTGCTCCACTTGCCGCAACTTCCAACAATAAAGCCAGTTGTAGTACCTGTTTGAAGTCCAGTTGAGCTTTAGCCAGTAGGCATGTTTGCTTAGTCACATTATTAATCCCACATACTAAGCAGTCTCTCAGCATATCATTAAAGGGTTAGACTAAATTCACAGGTTTCTGCCAGTTGTCTTAACCTAGTCAAAAACCCTGACATGGATCTCACTCTCATCTCTCTTCAGAGGCCAACATCCCATCAGCAATCAATCTTTATTCATTGATCTGAGCACAGCCATTCACTGAGTCAGGGGCTCAATATCCCTGACATTCACTCTTTCATGTTAGCCAGGCCTCTCTGATTGGACCAGATGCACAGCCCCAATCAGGGAACTCATTACCTAGGAGGTTCAACTGGCTGACCGCGTTACAATCACTACTGAAGGAATGTTACTACTGTCACAGTTTGTACTTCCCTTTGCCTTTCAATTAAAAGTTCACATTTTTAACTGTTGCACAATGAGAGTTGGGACAATTAATTGTGTTATTTAAGGTTTATTTACAATTTCCCTTTAATCTACCCCTGGCTTTTATTTGTTTATTGTGGTTCTGTTCGCCGAGCTGGGACTTTGTGTTGCAGACGTTTCGTCCCCTGTCTAGGTGACATCCTCAGTGCTTGAGAGCCTCCTGTGAAGCGCTTCTGTGATCTTTCCTCCGGCATTTATAGTGGTTTGAATCGCCGCTTCCGGTTGTCAGTTCCAGCTGTCCACTGCAGTGGCCGATATATTGGCTCCAGGTCGATGTGCTTGTTGACTGACTCTGTGGATGAGTGCCATGCCTCTAGGAATTCCCTGGCCGTTCTCTGTTTGGCTTGTCCTATAATAATAGTGTTGTCCCAGTCAAACTCACGTTGCTTGTCATCCACGTGTGTGTCTACTAAGGATAGCTGGTCATGCCGTTTCGTGGCTAGTTCATGGATGCGGATCGTTAGCCATCTTCCTGTTTGTCCTATGTAGTGTTTTGTGCAATCCTTGCATGGTATTTTGTATACTACGTTGGTTTTGCTCATGCTGGGTATCGGGTCCTTTGTCCTGGTGAGTTGTTGCCTGAGAGTGGCTGTTGGTTTGTCTGCTGTTATGAGTCCTAGTGGTCGCAGTAGTCTGGCTGTCAGTTCAGAAAAGTTCTTGATGTATGGTAATGTGGCCAGTCCTTTGGGTTGTGGCATGTCCTCATTCCATTGTCTTTCCCTTAGGCAATTGCGGGGGTATCCGTTTTTGGCGAATACATTGTAGAGGTGTTCTTCTTCCTCTTTTTGCAGTTCTGGTGTACTGCAGTGTGTTGTGGCCCTTTTGAACAGTGTCTTGATGCAACTTCTTTTGTGTGTGTTGGGATGGTTGCTTTCGTAGTTCAGGACTTGGTCTGTGCGTGTGGCTTTCCTGTATACCTCTGTGGTGAATTCTCCATTCAGTGTTCTTTGTTCCGTGATGGTACAGAGAACACCGAATGGAGAATTCACCACAAAGGTATACAGGAAAGGCACACACACAGACCAAGTCCTGAACTACGAAAGCAACCACCCCAACACACACAAAAGAAGTTGCATCAAGACACTGTTCAAAAGGGCCACAACACACTGCAGTACACCAGAACTGCAAAAAGAGGAAGAAGAACACCTCTACAATGTATTCGCCAAAAACGGATACCCCCCGCAATTTCATGAACAGATGCCTAAGGGAAAGACAACGGAATGAGGACATGCCACAACCCAAAGGACTGGCCACTTTACCATACACCAAGAACTTTTCTGAACTGACAGCCAGACTACTGCAACCACTAGGACTCACAACAGCACACAAACCAACATCCACTCTCAGACAACAACTCACCAGGACAAAGGACCCGATACCCAGCATGAGCAAAATCAATGTAGTATACAAAATCCCATGCAAGGACTGCACAAAACACTACATAGGACAAACAGGAAGACGGCTAACAATCCGCATCCATGAACTAGACACGAAACGACACGACCAGCTATCTTTAGTAGCTACACACGCAGATGATAAGCAACGTGAGTTTGACTGGGACAACACTACTATTATAGGACAAGCCAAACAGAGAACAGCCAGGGATTTCCTAGAGGCATGGCACTCATCCACTGATTCAATCAACAAGCACATCGACTTGGACCCAATATCCCGGTCACTGCAGCGGACAGCTGGAACTGACAACAGGAAGCGGCAGATTCAAACCACTATAAATGCCGGAGGAAAGATCACAGAAGCGCTTCACAGGAGGCTCCCAAGCACTGAGGATGTCACCTAGACAGGGGACGAAACGTCTGCAACACAAATTCCCAACTCGGCGAACAGAACCACAACAATGGGCGGCACGGTGGCACAGTGGAGTGGGCGGCACGGTGGCACAGTGGAGTGGGCGGCACGGTGGCACAGTGGAGTGGGCGGCACGGTGGCACAGTGGTAGTGGGCGGCACGGTGGCACAGTGGCTAGCACTGCTGCCTCACAGCGCCTGTAGACCCGGGTTCAATTCCCGACTCAGGCGACTGACTGTGTGGAGTTTGCACGTTCTCCCCGTGTCTGCGTGGGTTTCCTCCGGGTGCTCCGGTTTCCTCCCACAGTCACAAAGATGTGCGGGTCAGGTGAATTGGTCAAGCTAAATTGCCCATAGTGTTAGGTAAGGGGTAAATGTAGGGGTATGGGTGGGTTGCGCTTCGGCGGGTCGGTGTGGACTTGTTGGGCCGAAGGGCCTGTTTCCACACTGTAAATCTAATCTAATCTAATCTAATCTAATGAGCACCCAAGCTACAAATCTTCGCACAAACTTTTATTTGTTTATCCTACTATCTTGTCTGCTGTAAATAGTCCTGCCAATACAGTGGGCTGAAAAGAGAAATGAATTTCAAAAACAGTTCAAACATTTGGAAGCTTTTAGTTGGTTAATGATTTAATGATGGCTTCCCAACTATTTTTAGGAGTGGAGTAAAGAATCACATGGGCTCCTATTTGATGTAGTTCAGTACTAGCATGCTGAATTTCATCACTGCCCAAATAGTTACAAAAGGTTGTTTCCAAAATGTGCAAAGATTGTAAAATAGAATGAAAAAAAGTGATTTTATTTGGACATTTTATTTTACACTCAGGACAATAGTAAAGCATCGGTATTCCACATACTCCTAGATTTTTTTCAATTACTTTATGAACCTTAGAAAAAATGATATTTTTTTAAGAAAAGAACACTAGTTCAGTCTTGGTTGTAGTATTTTCTTTCTTAGGAAAGATCTTAAAGCCCTGGAGAGGAGATTTATTAGAAATGTAACAAGACAGGGATTTCAGTCATGTGGAGAAATCAGAGAAGTTGTGATTATTCTTCCTGAATTGAAGGAGGTTAAAAGATGACTTAGTGCAAAAAGGGAGAAACTGCTTTTACTGACAGAAACTGGTTTTACTGACAGAATTAAGATAAATATTAGAAGAACTAGAGAAAATATGCAATGTGTTTTGGGTAGCAAGTTGATGATCTGGAACACAATCATAAACAACTATTTGAAGGAGTGGGCATGACTATTGAACCTGCTCCTTAACTAACAGCTATGGAGGTGCAATTCCAAAATAATCCAATTCCAAAATGATCAGAAGCCCCAGCCAGTTAAAGTTTCCTTATTACCGTGAGGCTGAAATCAATTAACTTGGGACATATCATGGATCAGATGTCTCTCTCTCTATGACTATATAGCTCAGTTCTGATTGGATCCAGTTCTGACTGAACTATTAGGAAAGGCTTGCTGGTTTTTGCTCCATTTAAAAAGGGATAATTATTCATTCCCATAGATGGCAACAGACAAAGAACAAAAAGCACTCACAGTTTTCTGAAAGGCTGTAGGCTTCCGTTCATCAAATGCATCACCTGATTCATCATCACTCCATTCCCAACCTCCATCCTCTGTTTTGTACAGATGGCCACTTGATCCCTGGAGCCGTCTCACCTACAGTCAACCACAACACAGGTGAAAGGTCAAATGGCAACATTTTGAGTTTTCTGGTAAGATTTTTTGTTGCTAATCTTCTCTCTTCAGTGTTCTCTTGTCAAATTTCCACCCTTCTTCAGTACATCTGCTGTTCTGTTGTAATTAATTAGAAAATGTCCTGTAATTGAGCAGCTTGCCACCTTTAACTTCACTGTGATGAGGTTAACCAATTGGTTTACTCGGAGATGGCGTTAATGTAATGAAGATGGAATATTTGGAACGGAACTCCAAGAAAAGAAATGTAGCTGGGTAGCTGTTAAGCATCTGTCTTGTTGATTAAAAAAAATGAAGACTTGCATTTATATAGTACCTTTCACAACCACAAGACATTTCAAGATGCTTTAGAGCTAATAAAGTACTTTTGAAGTGCAGTCACTGTTGTAATGTAGGAAACGCAGCAGCCAATTTGCGCACAGCAAGTTCCTACAAACAGCAATGTCATTAAAACAGGTTATCTGTTGGTAAAGTGATGCTTACTAAGGTATAGATATTGGATAGGACACCATGATAAACTTACTTGCTCTGCTTTGAAATAGTGCCATGAGAACTTTTATTTCAAACTAAGATGGCAGACATATCATATCACCCAGAAGACAGCATCTCTGACAGCGCAGCACTCCCTCGGCACTGCACTGGAGTGTCAGTCTATACCTTGGCACTCGGGTCCTGGCTGGTGCATTAATCCAATCAAACTCAAATGCATAAGTACTATGGCAAACATGCGTGCATCCAACAGGAATGAAAGACATGCATTTATATAGTGCCTTTCCATGTGAATGAGAAATAAATTCCTTTTGAAGTGCCGTCACCATTGTTATGTAGACAATTGCAGTCAGAAATTTGCGCACAGCAAGATCCATGAACAGTAATGAGATTAGTGACCAGTTAACCTGTTTTGACAGTGGCGGTCAAGGGATAAATGTTGACCAGGAGAATTCTTCTTTGAATAGCAGCACAGGACTTCCTTTGTATTCGCCTGCACAGGCTGGTGGGACCTCAGTTTAACATCTTGTCTGAATGACAGCACCACTTGCAAGTACCACTCCTTGACTACTCACTGCAGTTTAGGGTATGTGCTCAAGTCCTGAACCCACAATTTCTTGACACAGAGACAAGACTGCTACTTGGTGAACTCAACAGCACTTCTTTATACTTTCAGTAATAAGCAAATTGCTATTAAAATTTGCATTGTCTCTGCTGGGTAATGTTTTTGTGGGCTTTTAGAAAATACAGACCTTTTTTTTCGTTTCTGGCTCACTCGAAGACTTTAGCACTGTGCCAGTAGCTTGGACTGTGTTGTCTGCCTGCAAGAAGATAGAAGAATTCTATTTGCGCAATGTTTAGAGTCGAAAAGCCCGTGGATCAAAGAGTCCCATAGCGTCTATGACCAGCCCACAATACAGAGCTGCGAGTGGCCCAATATTCTTTGTTCCAAACCAAGAGCACTTGTTCCTTGGTCCACGCTTTGGGAAATTTTAGTATTACTTAAATTCTTAAACAATGTGCCTTTTTACTTAAAAACAGGAGAGAAACATTACGCCTAAGTAAGATCCGGATTCTAAATGATACAGGAAAATCAACTGCTATGTGCTGTTCTCTTTATCTATCATATTGACAGTGTGTACAAGAATCTCCTGTTTGGGTGATGCTTGAAGTGCTTACTTGCTACTCAATTAGACCTCAATCTCTCTCCAATGAACTGCTGCAATTTCATCTATCTAACAAAACACTTCACTCTTTGTAAGGAATCAAGTACTTCTTTATTCTTCCATTTCAAACCACCAGCAGTTTGTTTTGGGTTCCATGACCTCATGACCTTTGTAAGCATGTACCTAAGTGTGTTGTTTGGTACTATTTGCATTTTGTTTACTCCTCTGCTAAGTGATGTGTTCTAAACGTATTGCAACTATCACTACCTCAGTGCACTGTTCCATTGAACCAAGCTAGCCAAAACTGAAGACAAACCTTCAGAAATGAGACACACTACATCACAAATCTTTTGCTCTGTAACTCTGTAACTAATTGCAGGGAGTCATTTTTACCTTTGTGTCCTTGTGCCCGCCACCTAACGACTGGCCCAATAACTTCTCCATCAGATATTCTTTATTCTGAAAGAAGAGAACAAGTTCCACATGAAACATTAGGTCTCAGTGTTTAAAGAGCATGCCTCAGTGACTGCTGGAGATCCATGTTTGCATCCAGTCCATGACAGAAACTGAAGTACAAATCATCATTCGATGAGCCCAAAAATGATTAAGTGAACTGCAGCAAAATTAACCAGAGCTTAATCATCTGGGACTACCAAAATGTCAGTCAAAGACATTTGTTTGATGTTAAATTGTAGACTTATTGAAGTAAACATTCACCCCAACTTCAATTAACAATAGATTTGCTGAAAGTCATGTTTGACACTGAGAAATTATTAGCAAACAGCACTAAATAAAATCACAAATTGAGTACCTATTTGCACTTACACAGAAACCTTAAACATGATTAAATGTACCAAAGCAATAAACATAAGCAGACATTGAGTAATGGGAAAAGCATAGGAGTCAAAAGGAGAGGAGAAACATGGCAAATTTAATCAAAAACATGGACTGTAAAATGTTCTATAAGTATGTAAAAAGGAAACATTTGGCTAAGCAAATGTGGGCCCATTTCCAGGGTCAAGAGATTTTATAATGGACAATAGAAATATGGAAGAGAAGCTAAATGATTACACTGTGTCTATTTTCACTGAGGAAAATACCAGAAATCTCCTGGAATTAGATATCCAAGTGGCTACGGAGAACGAGGATTCAAAGGAAGTTAGCACCAGTAAGAAAACTGTACTGGAGAAATTAATGAGGCAGAAAGTTGATAAGTCTCCAGGATCTGATATTCCTCATATTCCAGAAGTTAGAAGGACTCAGCTATAGAGACACTCAATGTGTTGGTGATTATGTTCCAAAAATTCTATAGATTCTGGAATGATTCCTGTGGATTGGAAGGGAGCAAATGTCACTTCACTATTTAAGAAGGGAGCGAGAGAGATAAGAGGGAACTACAGTCTTGTTAGTCTTACATCAGTATCAAGGAAAGTGCTAGAATTTACTCTAAAGGATAGGTTAATAATGATCTGGTTGGGCATGGATTCTCAAGTGGGAAACCGTGTTTGACAAACTTGTTTCAGTTTTTTGAAAATGTTACTAACAAAATTGATTAAGGAGAGCCGATGGCCTTAGAATACTTAGATTTTCAGGAGACTTTTAACAAAGTCCCCCACAGGAGGCTGATTGGAAAATTTAAAGCGCATACAATAGGTGGTAATGTATTGTCACGGATTGATGATTGGTGAACAGACAGAAAACAGAGAGGAGAAATAAATGGGCGATTCTAGTCATGGCAGGCAGTGACTACATGTAGTAAGGTATCACAAGGATCAGTACTTGGGTCCCAGATGTTGACAGTGATTTGGAGTTGAGGACCAAATGCAATATTTGCAAATTTGCAGATAATGCAAAGATAAGCAGGAATGTCTATTGTGAGAAATATAGAGGATTTTTTTCAGGCTAAGCAAATGGGCAAGAACATGGCAGATGAACTATAATGTGGAAAAAATGAGTGGTTATCCACTTTGGTAGGAGGAACAGATGCTTGTGTACAAAGGGACCTAGGTATCCTTGACAATAAACTACTGAAGGTTAATATGCAGACGCAGCAAGCTATTAACAAGACTAAAGGAATGTTAGCCTTTATTGCAAGAGAGTTTGAGTACAGGAGTAGTGGAGTCTTGCTTCAACTGTATAGGAGCTTGGTTAGATTGCATCTGGAATATTGTGTGTAGTTTTGGTCTTCTCTCAAAGAAGGTATTACTGCCATAAGAGGGTGCAACCAAGGTTCACCAGACCTGTTCCCAGGATGGCAGGACTGTACTATGAAGACAGATTGGGCAAACTGGGCCTATATCCTCTCAAGTTTTCAAGCACGAGAGATGATCTCAGTGAAACCTACAAAATACCTAGACAGGGTAGATGCAGGTAAGATCTTTCCCCTGGTTCAGAAGTCTAGAACTGGGGGAATAATTTAAAACTAAGTGAGATTCCATTTATGTCTGAGATGAGGACTTTTTTTGTTTACTCAGAGGTTGTGGATCCACGGAATTCTTTACCACATAGGGCTGTGGAGGTTCAGTCTTTGAGTGTGTTTATGGTAGAGATGATAAGAGTGCTGATTACCAGTAGCATACAGGGTTATGAGGCTGGGGTGAGTAAAAGGCATTGAAGTGTTTGATCAGCAATGATCATCCTGAATGATGGGGCAGGCTCAGCAGGCTGAATGGCCTATTCCTGTTGCTATCTTCTAATATAGCAGGCTACATTGTTTTAAGGATATAATTCTAGAGACTGGAGCAGGAATGGGTGAAGGCTGTGGCATTGAAGGTAAATTGAAACAACTCATTTCCTTCTTCACCCGCAGACTGACTCCTAATGCATTCTCACCATTTAATGCAGTTCTTCCAGCTAAGCTAAGCCACCAAGCAGTGGGGAAGAAATGACATTTTGCTCCTGCTGAGCTGGAGAGGTGCTTGTGAAGCTTCCACAATTTCCATATTGCAGCCTGCTCTGATTGAACGACAAACCAAAAAGAGAGAGATGGCCAAACTATGTCATAATCTGTCTCGTCTTCCATACAGCATGGAAACAGACCCTTCAATCCAACTAGTGCACACCAACCATGTTCGCAACTAAATGAGTCCCACCTTTCTGCATTTGGCCTATATCCCTCCTAACCTTTCCTATTCATATACTTATCCAAATGTCTTTCAAACGTTGCAACTGTACCTGCATCCATCACTTTCTCTGGCAGTTCATTCCACATACAAACCATTCTTTGTGTAAAGATGTTGCTCCTCATGTCCTTTTTAAAATATTTCTCCTCTCGTCTTAAAAATATGTCCCCTAGTTTTTAACTCCACACACTTTAGGGAAAAGACCTTTATTATTCATCTTATCTATGTCCCTCATGATGTTATAAACCTCTATAAAGTCATCTCTCAACCTCCTCTGCTTCAGTGAAAGAAGTCCCAGCATAACCAGCTTCTCCTTATGATTGAAACCCTCCATTCCTGGCAACATCCTCGTAAAATATTTTCTGAATCCTCTCCAGTTTAATAATATCTTTCCCATAACAGGGCGACAAGAACTGGACGCAGTATTCCAGAAGAGGCCTCACCAATGTCCTGTACAACCTTAACATAATGTCCCAACTCCTATACTCAAAAGTCTGAGCAATGAAAGCAAGCGCGCTAAATGCCTTCTTAACCATTTCAAAAACTATGTACCTGAACCCCTAAGTCTCTCTATTCTACAACACTAACCAGGACATTACCATTAATTGTATAAGTCCTGCCCTTGTATGTTTTGCCAAAATCCAATACCTTGCACTTCCTTAATTTATTAATGATAGTATGGTCAGTGTTCCTCATAATGTCCCTCTTTTCCAAGCATCTTTCTCACATTTATTCCTACAAAATGTTTAAAAGGAAGATCCATCACAAACACCAGATCAGTTGCTCCTGTATTTCGCTGTGAAGTGAGCAACCATATGTATTGGCATTGGCATAGCTTCACAACTCCCCTTTAACTCTGTCAACTGGGAAAACAATACTTGGAGACAGACATCAGTGAGATTAGCGAAACCCAGAAAGAAATGCAAAGGGAGGCGCTCGCAATTCTCCACACATTGAGTTCCTGATCTCAGCCATGGAACAGTCTCGATCTTAGCTAATACAGAGTGGTTCCTCACAGGGAAAAACGAGAATTGGTGAGAACTACTCTGACAGTACAGCAAAAATCAGGATCATAATCGTCTGAGGACAGCACAGAAGGAGCAGTCCATTTCAGTGGGGTGATGATGTAATGATATGGTCACTGTAATGGTAACCCAGAGGCCCAAGCAATGTTCTGGGGTCATGGGTTCGAATCCTGCCATGGCAGATAGTGGAGCTTGAATTCAATAAAAATCAAAATTAAGAGTCTAACTATGACCATGAATTGGAGATGCCAGTGTTGGACTGGGGTGTACAAAGTTAAAAATCACACAACACCAGGTTATAGTCCAACAGGTTTAATTGGAAGCACACTAGCTTTTGGAGCGAAGCTCCTTCATCAGGTGATAGTGGAGGGATGTGTTACGATTGAGCCCTCCACTATCACCTGATGAAGGAGCGTCGTTGTAAAACCCCATCTTGTTCAATAATGTCCTCTAGGGAAAGAAATCTTTACCTGATCTGGCCTACATGTGAATCCAGACACACAGTAATGTGGTTGACTCTTAACTGCCCTCTGAAACAGTTTAGCAAGCCATTCAGTTGTAGCAATTGCTACAAAACCTCAAAAAAGAAATGAAACTGGACAGACAATGTGGTATCGCCCTAGGCACCAGAAACAGCAATGGCAAATTAGCCCTATCAACCCTGCAAAGTCCCTGGGGTGCTGAAGCTAAAATTAAGAGTTATCTCACAGACTAGTCAAGCAACAGCCTGATATAGTCATACTCAGGGAATCATACCTTACAGACAATGTCCCAGACACCACCATTACCATCCCATGATATGTCCCACTGGCAGGAAAGTCTTAGCAGAGTAGGCATCACAGCGAAATAGCATCAGAAGGGAGTTGTCCTGGAAGTCCTCAACATTGACTCCAAATCCCATGATGCCTCATGAGCATCAGGTCCAACAGAGGCAGGGGGACACTCTGCTGACTACACAGTCTCAAAACGTTAACTTTGTTTCTCTCTTCACAGATGCTGTCAGACCAGCACCTTTTGTTTTTAATCTTAGATCTCCAGCGTCTGCAGTACTCTGCTTTTATTTAAGCGAATGATTCAATGAAGAATGAAGGAGAACATGCCAGGAGCAGAACCAGGCATACCTAAAACTATGGGAAACTTTGCAAAGCTCCAAACAAAACTATTTGCATAAAATATCAAAACAGTATAAGTAGCAAGTGATAGACAGAGATAAGCGATTCTACAACCAACAGAGTGGACCTAAGCTCTGCAGTCCTGCAACACCCGGTTGTGAATGGTGGTAGATGATTAAACAACTCACTGAAGGAGTGAGTGATGAAATTAATCAATGATGAAAGGACCCAGGACATCAGTGCAAAAGATAAGACTGAAACATTTACAACAATCTTCAGCCAGAAGTACCAAGTAAACGATCCATCTTGGCCTCTTCCAGTAGTCCTCAGCATTGCAGATAACAGTCTTTAGCCAATTTGATTCACTCCACGTAATAGCAAGAGATAACTAATAGGAGAGGGTAACATAAAGGCTCAGGACCCCAACAATATTCTAGCAACAGTCCTAAAGACTTATGCTCCAGAACTAGACATGTCCCTAGCTAAACTTTTCCGATCCATCTATAATACTGGCATCTACCCGGCAGGGACGTCCTGTCCATAAAAAGCAAGAAAAATCCAACCCAACCAATTGTCGTTCCATCAGTCTACTCTTGATCATCAGTGAAGTGATGTGAACAGGGATATCAAGCAGTGCTTAGCAATAACCTGCTCAATGACAATCAGTTTTAGTATCACCAGGGCCACTCAGTTTCTGGTCTCATTACAGCTTTAGTTCAAAGCCGGACAAAAGAGATGAACTCCAGGAGTGAGATGAAAGTGACTGCCTTTGACATCAAAGCTATACTTGACCAAGTGTAGCATAAAGTAGCCCTCACAAAACTACAGTCAGTGGGAATCAGGTGAAAACTCTTCGCTGGTTGAAGGCATGCCTAGCATAAAAGGTAGTTGTGGTTGTTGGAAGTCAGTCATTTCAGCTGTGTCAGAGTTCCTCAGGGGCAACCATCTTCAGCTGCTTCATCAATGACCTTCCCTCCATCATAAATGTCAGATGTGGGATGGTCACTGATAATTGCATAATATTCAGCGCCATTCATGACTCTTCAGATACTGAAGCAGTTCCATACACAAAGGTAGCAAGATGTGCACAATCTCCAGGCTCGAGCTGACAATCGGAAAGTAACATTTGTGTCACGTGAATGCCAGGCAATGAACATCTCCAAAAAGAGAGAATCTAACCATCGCCCCATGACATTCAATGGTGTTATCATCAGTGAATCCCCCACTATCAACATCCTGGGGACTACTATTGACCAGAAGCTGAACTGGACTAGCCATCTAAATACTGTGGCTATAAAAGCAGGAGACAGGCTAGGAATCCTGCAGCGAGTAATTCACCTCCTGATTCCCCAGAGCCCATCCACCATATGCAAGACACAAGTCTGAAGTGTGATGGAATACTCCCCACTTGCCTGGGTGAGCGCAGCTCATAGAACACTCAAGCATCTTGACATCATCTAGGCCAAAGCAGCCTGCTTAATTGGCACCACACCCACAAATATTCACTCCCTCCACTATCAAAGCACAGTGACAACAATGTGCACTACAAAATTTCACCACTTAGACAGCACCTTCCAAACCCACAAACACTTCCATCTATTAGGACAAAGCAGCAGATACATGGGAACACCACTATGTGCAAGTTCCCCTCAAAGTCCCCGCCATCCTGCCTTGGAAATATATCGCTGTTCCTTTAGTGTCATGAATCATAGAATCCCTACAACGTGGAAAGAGACCATTCCGCTCATTGAGACAACATCGACCCTTTGAAGAATATCCTATCCAGACCCAGCCCCTGCCCTATCCCCATAACCCCGCATTTAGATTACTTAGATTACTTACAGTGTGGAAACAGGCCCTTCGGCCCAACAAGTCCACACCGACCCGCCGAAGCACAACCCACCCATACCCCTACCCCCACCCCTACCCCTACCTTTACCCCTTCACCTAACACTACGGGCAATTTAGCATGGCCAATTCACCTAACCTGTACATTTTTGGACTGTGGGAGGAAACCGGAGCACCCGGAGGAAACCCATGCAGACACGGGGAGAGTGTGCAAACTCCACACAGACAGTTGCCAGAGGGTGGAATTGAACCTAGGTCCCTGGTGCTGTGAGGCAGCAGTGTTAACCACTGAGTCACTGTGCTGCCAGGTCAAAGATGCTGCCCAGCTTGCTGTGTTCTTCCAGCCTTCTGCTGGTCTCCCTTGGATTCCAGCATCTGCAGTTTTTTTTGTCTCTCAGTGAGTAAGGGTAGCAGGCAATTCAGCACTGACTTATTCAGATAATACTGCAGATTTGATTCTCTGTCTGGGCTGAATTTGTTGGACATATCTAAGAGCCTCTTCACTCTCAAAGGAAAAGCGGCAAATGCCTGGTCCTCAGTGGGGAACAATAAATATTGCCTCTGTCATTTTTGTTTTCTATTCAGATTCCCTACAGCTGTAGTATCTGAGGGTTATCTAAGTTTACAGCCATTTGGGTTAGGACTTCAACACAGTTACTGGAACCTGCCAAAGAGATTATCTATTTTGCAGTGAAGGGCAGGAAAACAGGAAACCTGACTACAGTTGTACAGTAAAATTACGAACACGGTCTAAGATAGCCAATTGATGAGCCCTGTGCACACGTGGGACATTTAACCTCCACCCCAATCCACCTACCTTTGATTTCTGGAAGAATTTGTGCTTCAGAAGCTCTGCTGCTGTCGGCCTGAAAAACAAAGTTTCCAGAGTAAGGTGGGACTCATGCAGCAATTTGAAACCATCTTGGTCTAGTCTGAGCAGAATGTGATATGATAGGAGGTATTCCCCAGACTACTAAACTATCGGTGCAAGGACAGGCAATATTCCAAGATCAGTATCACATTTTTGAGGCAAAAAATGCATTTCACAAACTGTTCACACACTCCACAGAATGCTGGCATTAGGTTTATTTTCCCACCTCCTTCAAGCCTTTGTTTGCCATGGCATTTATTGATGGAGGGAATAGGCTTATTGCATGCTTTCAGGCCTCTGCCAAACTACAGACACACAAAATGCAGCCAGTCATATTGAAACATTGGCCAATCAAATTCCAACAATGGATGGTCAAATTCCAAGGAGTGAATTCCTTAAATGTTCATCAGCATCAACTCAACATAGGCTTTTTCTACAACTAATCAGCAACACTGGCAGAATATTTCTGTCAATGTGGCATATGTACTCAGTCCAAGTAGTGACTAGTTCCCAGCTGTAATGTTAGCGACTGGTGCTTTTCCGTTTTGTATTGTGAAAAAGCATCAAGGAATTACTTGCTTATTGTTAGTCACCAGTTCCTGGAAACCACAAAATTATGTGAAACAGTCTGTCTGAAACTCATAAATCACCCCCAAGACTGCCTACTTCCCAACTTTCCTAAGACCTCTCACAGGCTTAGCATGGGAGTTACACCAATGTCCAGGCATTTGATGACACTAATATGAAACAGCAGCATTGCAATGCAAAATGCAAATCAGAGAGAGATGTTAGAGCCATCAGGTGTAGCATTGTGTCATGTTAAGTGAGGATTTCATGTACTTAATTGGCACCACACTTGATGTGCCAGCCTGCTATGCTACAAGATGTTTGCTGCATATTTGTGCCCATGGTTCCCACCTTTCCATATCTTCTTGAAATAACTCATTTAGATTTTACTGTTCCTCAGGAGTAGAGTCTCCTCTGTACTCCCAGCTGTAGTTGGGAATATCCAAAGGAAGGCTTATGCGCTCATTGCATTGGCATTGCCACGAACAGAATGTCATCATTTTACCAGCATCATACTTCCACTTGGGCTTAGAATTTAGCCTTCACCTTGGGTATGTTGCCGGGCTGGGCTGGCCCAATTGTTGGCCTGAGCATCAAACTCCTCCAACAGGACCAGATAAATATTCAGATCAGTCAGAGCCAAGACTTGTCATGTGACCAAGAGCCCAGTGCTGTACATCTACCCGATCTACAGTCCCATAGATCACTGGCTTTGAATCTTAGCGCGCACACCTCTTTGCTGGCTCTTTTTGCAGGCACAGGGCAATCAGTTTACGGAAGGACTTGCCATACTTCTTGACCATTTCCTTGTCCTCTACTCCTGTCTCGAGAGTAGGAGGGTCATTCTGCAGTGTCACCATCAGAACCTAGCGACAAATTAAAGGAGATGTGGGTCATAATGTCCAGTGATACCGTTCTCATGCTGCAACTGGTATCTCTATTGTCATTTTACCTATCACTGCATAATTCTTTTTTGTTAATCGAGTGGTAAAAGATAAAATTCAGCTCCAATCCAATTGTATAAAATTAACACAGTTTGATCAAATCTCACTGAAAACCAATTTCCAATTTGGATTAAGTTGAATCAAATTCCATACAAAATAAATTCTGATCAATTAGAATTAACCTTAATATGGAAAAGATAACTGGCTTATTGAGCACACAACACAGTTAGTTTTAGATTTAACTAACACATTTTGGTTAAAATAACTAAGGCTAGAGAAGAATTAATTAAATGGACTGGAAACTCAAGTCTAGGTCATTCCAGAGTACTTGTAAAGGCATGTAATTCATCCCAAATCCTGGAATAATTCACTCCCAATATCCCAGGTTCCTTATAGAACTCACTCTCAGATTCTGTATAGCGCTCACTCCCACATATCCCTGATTCTGTGTATTAAGCTAACTTCATTGCAAAAAGGCTGAGGGATGACCTGGTGACCCAGTTGAAAAACTCTTATGAAAGATTTTGAGAACTAATACAAAAGGAATGTTGCCTTTTTTATGGAACAGCTTAATTAGAGGACATCAATGCTAGTCACCAAGAAATCCAATAGGCAATTCAAGAAACATCTGTACTCAAGAGTGGTGAGAACGTGGAACTCATTAGTACATTTATGGGTGGCACGGTGGCACAGTGGTTTAGCACTGCTGCCTCACAGCGCCAGAGACCCGGGTTCAATTCCCGACTCAGGCGACTGACTGTGTGGAGTTTGCACATTCTCCCCATGTCTGCGTGGGTTTTCTCCGGGTGCTCCGGTTTCCTCCCACAGTCCAAAGATGTGCAGGTCAGGTGAATTGGCCATGCTAAATTGCCCGTAGTGTTAGGTAAAGGGGTAAATGTAGGGGTATGGGTGGGTTGCGCTTTGGCAGATCGGTGTGGACTTGTTGGGCCAAAGGGCCTGTTTCCACACTGTAAGTAATCTAATTACCAAAAGGGAGCAATTGAAGGGAATAGTATTAGTGCATTTAAAGCAAGCTAGATGAACTGAAAGGGAAACTTATGGTGGACTTAAATGAGGAAAAATGGACAGAGATTCAAGTGGAGCATAAACATTGGCATCAGCCAGAAGGACTTAATCACCTGTGTTGGTGCCATATATCCGAGGTAATCTATATATTGTTTGGACTGAAACACAGTCATGTACAATTGTCCTTCTTTGTCTGCCATAGTCTGCCATAGTCTGCCATAGTCATGTGAGACACATGAGACACACTATGAGACACACTCACTGCAGGCAGGTATTTTATTAACACTTCAATAAAGAATTCATTTTGACCAGAATGCTGTCTGAAATGCTAAGAACATAGTGTCTGAAGAGGTGGTAAGATGGTATGTAAAAAAGCAATTACTAACAGACTGACACAAGAATGTTCTCAGCATTGGAAGCTCTATAAGCAACAGAAATAAACTAAAATACAAAAAAGAAACAAGCCATAGCTGAAACACAGGCAAGAAAAATATGGCATCCACTTTTCTTCCCCCAATGAAATGAAAATGCTTTTAATTTCAGCTCCAGCTGAAATGAAGAGCAAAACTGGCAGTTTTATCGTGCACAACAGCAAAATTATAAAAGAGCACGAGATTTATTCAACAAGCCTAAGTGTCAGCAAGACACTTATCTGCAGTAATTGTGCTCGATCAATTGGGTCAATGGGCTGAAGAGTGGTCGATGGAGGTTAAGTTGGATAAATGCGAGGTATTGCATTTTGGTAAAACAAACAAGGACAGGACTTATACAGTTAAAAGTAGGGCCTTGGGTAGTGTTGTAGAACAGAGGGACTTAGGGGTTCAGGTCCATAACTCTTTGAAGCTTGCGACACATATAGACACTGAATTAGAGGTGCTGGAAGAGCACAACAGTTCAGGCAGCATCCAAGGAGCAGGAAAATCGATATTTCGGGCAAAAGCCCTTCATCACGAATACAGGCAGAGTGCCTGAAGCGGGAGAGATAAATGAGAGGAGGGTGGGGGTGGGGAGAAAGTAGCATAGAGTACAATAGGTGAGTGGGGGTGGGGATGAAGGTGACAGGTCAGGGAGGAGGGTGGGGGAAGGTAGCAAAGAGTACAATGGGTGGATGGGGGTGGGGATGGAGGTGATAGGTCAGAGAGGAGGGTGGAGGATAGGTGGAAAAGACGTTAGGCAGGTAGGACAAGTCATGGGGACAGTGCTGAGCTGGAAGTTTGGAACTGGGGTGAGGTGGGGGAAGGGGAAATGAGGAAACTGTTGAAGTCCACATTGATGCCCTGGGGTTGAAGTGTTCCAAGGCAGAAGATGAGGCGTTCTTCCTCCAGGCGTCGGGTGGTGAGGGAGCGGTGGTGAAGGAGGCCCAGGACCTCCATGTCCTCGGCAGAATGGGAGGGGGATGGTTAAGAAGGCGTTTAGCATGCTTGCCTTCATTGCTCAGACCTTTGAGTAGCGGAGTTGGGACATCATCCTGTACAACTTCAACATGTTGGTGAGATCTTAACTGGAATACTGTGTCCAGTTCTGGTTGCCCTGTTAATGGAAGGATATTATTGAGCTGGAGGGAGTTCACAAGAGATTTACCAGGATGTTGCTGGAAATGGAGGGTTTGAGATATAAGGAGAGGCTGGATAGGCTGGGACTTTTGTTTTCCCACTGGAGTGCAGGAGGTTAAGAGGTAACTTTATAGAGGTTAATAAGATTATGAGGGGCATAGATAAGGCAAATGGCAGGTGCTTTTTTTTCCCCTAGAGTGAGGGGTTTCAAGACTAGCGGGTATATTTTTAAGGTGAGAGGAGAAAGATATTAAAAAGACATGAGGGTAACTGTTTTTCCATGGAAAGTGGTTTGTGTGTAGAATAAACTTCCAGAGGAAGTGGTGGATGTAGGTGCAGCTACATTTAAAAGACATTTGGATAATGACATAAATAAGAAATGTTTGGAGGGATATGGGCCAGGCTCAGGCAGGTGGGACTAGTTTATGGTCTGCATGGGAATGGTTGGACCAAAGGGTCTGTTTCCGTGTTGTATGACTCTAAGGCAGAGAAGGTATGCGTCACTACACTCTGATCACTGTTCAAAATGTGTTCCACGATGTATCTTTCTGAAAAACAGACTGAAATGCCTTGAAGGCACACTTTGTACCCCAAATGAACATAATTTATAACAGTACATGTTCAATATTAGGGCCCAAGGTGAAAAAATGTCCAGTAATCAATGTGACCACATTAATTCAGCTCATACAATTCTGTGAATTTGCGCAATTAAAATAATATCTAACTAAAGAGAAGATTGTGTCAGGCACAAGAGATCCTGCAATGAGAGAACGTCTACTGAGAGAGGAAAAGCTCTCAGGAAATAAGCATACGCAGAAGTGCGGAGGTTGTAAATCAGCAGTCACAGCATATTCATGATAGCTCTTGAATTATGCTGACAGATTCTCCAGCCCCAAAGGACAGAGCAATCATGGACAAAAGGCAGGACAGAAATATTGCAGAGGACAGCATGCAGTGGAGAAGAGGAAGGCATGTCCAAATTGAGGAAAGCAGTGCTCTCATTGCACAAAGCTGAATCATTTTGTACACAAGTGTATGGCTACAAGGAAGCACAAAAGGCAAGAACAGATGACCAATAGAGAGATATCTGGTGTAGATTCTAACAAATCACTCTATACCATACAACAGATTAGTTCAATCAAATCGATAGGTGGTGCATGATTTACATAGACACTAGAGCAGGAGTAGGCCATTCAGTCCTTGAAGCCTGCTCCGCCATTCAATAGAATCATAGCTAATGTCTATCTCAATGCAATATTACCATTTTGCATTAACTCCTATAGAATAGATTAGCAGCATGGTAGCAGTGAAACAACCCGAGAGTGTGCATTGACTCAAAGGATCTAAATAAAGCTCTGAAGAGATCTCACTACCCCATGCCAGCCTTGAAAGAATTTTGCTACAACTTACAAAGACAAAAGTCCTCACCACCCTTGATGTGAAGAACATTTATTAGCAAGTGAAGCTGGATGAAAACAGCAGTTTCCCAGCTGTTTTCCAGGTGCCCCTCAGGAGAGACTGATGCTTGTGCATGTTATTTGATATATCCACAGCTCCAGAGGAATATCAATGCAGACAACATGAGATGGTCAGTGATCTTCCTGGAGTGGTAATTACAGCAGTTAACCAGCTGGTTTGTGGATGCAGAGACACAATGAAAGACGCCATCACTGACCATAATCAAAATCTGGTCTGACCAGTTGACAGAGGTCGACAAATGAACTTGAAATTGAACAAGAAAAATCTGTAATTAAAGAAGCCCAAAGTCAAGTACACAGGCCATGTACTGACAGCAAAATATCTTTGCCCAAACCTCAAAAAGGTAAGGGCAATCAGCACATTAAAACAAATAAAACGACGCTATGCTCAGATCGGAAAACAGTGCTGGAATTTTGCTTGTAAACACTTTCATGCATATCCACTTGGAAAAGACAAAATGACAGTCGGGTCCAACTACCAGCCACTTCGAAGCATTTTCCTCAAGCTGAAACTATCTGCTTTTTTTTAAGAATCCCTACTGTGTGGAAACAGGCCCTTCGGCCCAACAAGTCCACACCGAACCTCCAAACAGTATCCCACCCAAACCCATTCCCCTACCCTATTACTTGATATTTATCCCGACCAGCATCCAAGTATATTACTCTGGTTATGGAGATATCATCTGGATGTGACATATAAGCAAGGGAAACAGGCACACGCTTCAGTCATGCTGTTGAGAGTAGCATCCCCTGTATTTTCCTTTTCACATGTCATGACAGTGTGTGAAATCATCCAGATTCAATGTGAATCAAAAGGCGATCATACTCTTGCAGTCACCAACCCAGCAAAGGTATTCAATATAACAGACAAGCGTCTTACTCACATCAAGCAAATGACCTTACAAGATGCAATTTTCCAAGTATTGCAAAATGTAGTGATAAGCAGATGGCCTGGAAGCATCAAAGATACACCTGTTGCTACAAGAGCATATTGGGCACAGAGATGAATTGATAGCATAAGATGGCATATTGTATAAACTGAAATAGAATCATTATTCCTAAGGAGTTGCAAGGAGAAATGCTAAAGCACATCTGTGCAAGCCATCAAGAAACTGAATTAAGTCTGAGGAAGGCAGCAGATTTGCTCTACTTGCCAAACACGAGTAGCAAAATCAAAGATCACATCAGCAGTGCATGGATGAAGCTGGGAGAAGACCTCTTCACAATTGCAGGAACTGATTATCTTGTTACACTAGACTATTCTGACTACAAGGAAGTGGACCATTTGACTTCAATGACTACCACTGAGTTTGTCCAAAGCCTGAAAGCACATTTCAGCTGTTACAGCATTCCCACCATTGTCATTACTGGCAATGGCCCTCAGTTCATTTGTGAATAATTTAGCCACTTAATCAACAATTGATAAAATCAACACCATACATCATCTCCACACTATCCGCAGTTAAATGGAAAGGTTGAGGTGGCAATAAAAATCGCCAAAGGAAGCAAAATGAAATTGAGCAAATCTCAAACAGATGTATAGAGGGCAATCCTTGAGTGGAGGAACACACCTGGTGATGGCATGGAAAGTAGCGTAGTACAACGAACAGTTGTTGTGGGTATGTTCGCTGAGCTGGGAAGTTGGTTTGCAGACGATTCATCCCCTTTCCAGGTGACATCCTCAGTGCTATGGAGCCTCCTGTGAAGCGCTGCTGTACTGTGTCGGTTGGAACTTATTTGGTTTTGTTCCAACTGCTTCCGGTTGTTTGGTGCAGTGGTCAGGATATTGGGTCTCGGTCAATGTGTTTGTTGATGGGGTCCATGGATGAGTGCCATGTTTCTAGAAATTCTCTGGCTGTCCTGTTTGGCTTGTCCTATTATTGCGTTGTCCCAGTCAAATTTGTGCTCCTTGTCATCTGCATGTATAGCTACTAGGAATAGCTGGTCATGGCATTTAGTGGCTAGTTGATTGTCATGTATGCAGATTGTTAGTTGTCTGCCTGTTTGTCCTAAATAGTGTTTCATCCAGTCTCTGCGTGGAATCTTGTACACCACATTTGTCCCGCACATGATGGGTATTGGGTCTTCAGTCCTGATGAGTTGCTGTCTAAGAGTGGCTGTCGGTTTATCGGCTGTCAGGAATCCCAGAGGTCAGAGAAGTCTGGCTGTCAGTTCTGAGAGAGTTTTTTAATATAATTTAGAGTGGCTAGTGTGTTGGGTCATGGCATGTCCTTATCACATTGTCTGTCTGCCAGGCACCTGTGGATGAAGTTGCAGGGATATCTATTCTTGGCAAAGACTTTGTAGAGGTGTTCTTCTTCAAGCTCTGGAATGCTGCAATATGTTGTAGCCCTTTTGAACAGGGTCCTAATGCAGATTCTCTTGTGTGTGTTTTTGGGTGGTTATTTGTATAACTCAGGATCTGCAAACCAACTTCCCAGCTCGGCGAATATACCCAAAACAACTGCAACCAGCACCTGAGCTACAAATCTTTACACAAACCTTGAACAAAGAATAATGTCACACCAAAAGCAAGCTACACTCGCAACAGCAAACTACTTCTGGCTTCAGAAGTTTTAATAGGTGTGAGTGACAAAATCAAGGTGAAATGGCAGACAGCCAGAGTTTATTTTGACAAGACTCTTAAACTATTGCCAGATTGAGAATTGGAGAGATGGTGGAAGTGCAAATATGAACAATCTCAACAAAAGCCAAGCCAAATGACAACTTGGGACCTGTGTAGAGCAGTTAGTCACCTCAGTTGTGGAATTGATGGAAGTGAATGACCAGATAAGTTGTTGCAACGGCAGGCACATAGCCAAATGTTGAGAAGCTTTTCCTCAACTGCAGACAGATGATCAGGAAGATATTAATTCATTACCTACACAATCTACAGATTAACCATCGGACCCAGAGGTCCATAACAATAGATATGGAATAACAACTGCAACAACAAATAACATGGGAATGACACTCAGATGAACATCACCCAGATGAACAGCCAACAAAAACATGCATGCATTCCATTAAGAAACCAGCACAATTTAAAAATATGTACGCAATGAATTATGCAAAGACTGAGAGTAATGAACTGCAAATGCATGAGAGCAGCTGTGTATATATTGGGTAACTTGGGCAACTCAAAATGTACACAATAATGCAAGCAATTTGTTTTTTGTATAAATATGCAATCATGTACAAATGTTCTGGTCTGCCATAGTCACTTAACCTTTAAGATGAGGCATATTCACTGCAGGCAACCATTTTACTGAAACTTCTATTAATTCTGGTTGTGGCTGTACTCAGAACATGCAAGATCCCATATTCTGTATACAATTTAGTCCCAGATATCTGAATACTTCTATCCAAGGTATCCAGCGTTTTGAAAAAAAAGCTGTTTAAAGGTTTGCTCTCACCTTCATCGGTGGGTACTTGTGATATGGCGCTGTTCCGGTTGCCAATTCAATCGCTGTTATTCCAAAACTCCAGATATCTGCTTTGAAGTCATAACCTCGCACCTGTAATTAAAAAGAAAATGAGAAATCAGTCTGCAACTGCCACAAGCATGAGGAAAGCAAGATGTGTGCAAAATTTATGTGCTCTACTGCGGTAATAACATCTGCTGGTATCAAGTGGTTTCTGATTTACAGCAAGATTATCTGCAGAGATCAATTGAAGCAAAATACTAAAGATACTGAAAATCTGAAACAGAAACCAAAATTGATGGAAACACTCAGCAGCTCAGATGGCATCTGAGGAGAGAAGGAGAGTTAATGGATAAGGTCAATGACATTTCATCAGAAGTAATAAAATAAACCCATTTGTGAATAATCTTTTCTCAAACAATTACAGATTAATTTGAAGAGCATTTTTTGAACAAAAAGGATGTTGTTTCACACTGAAACATACATATGTGTCCCATCTTGTGTCCCATCCAATGCTTTACTTGAAGAAACAACCACCATTTACACCATTTCAGGTTTTAGCACTTGTTCTTTGGAGATTAAAGATGATTTACAAGAGTAAAGTATAATGGAACACTTTTGCATTTTACTACATTCAACATTGATGACTTCCCGGCAGCCATTTTTAGATGAATTCAGATAGCCTTTCCATGCTTTATGATGGACCCATTCCCTGTTTTATAACAATCTTTCCCATACTATGGGTATATTTATCACACATCCTGTAATTGATCCATCCCATCTTCTCATTATTTGCTTTGTGACAGATGTGAGTCTTGCAAGTATTTCATTAATGGGCTAGGAGCTGCAGGGTTATCAGTTATGTGATCAGCTAAATAAACAGCTATGATGGTAAAGTCTGAGCATATGTCTAAGCATGATGTATTACATTTGAACAGAAACATTATGCATGCTCATCATATTCACTGCATAATACTACCAAGATGAGTCTTGCCTGACATTTTTTATTCTTAAATTGTGGATGTCAGTGACCAGATCAGAATTTATAACTCATCCCTAGAGGGCAGTGAAGAGCTCACCATGTTATTATGGGACTATGTTTGCAGCCAATGCAGCTGCAGCTGCAGGGGGCGCACTCAGCTCACATGCAGTTACAGTGTCACTGCATTCCACCACTTGCTAATAGCAAAGGGTAGAACACCAAAAATGTTTACTCTCAAAAGACTAAAGACATTGCTAAAGACATTGAGCCAACTAATCCACCTATATTCTCCACTCTTTAAAACGTGTTGATGATTTAATGCAATTATAAGGTTTAAGTACAAAAAGATTTATTGTGCAGCGCATCATCAGCTCCCCGGAGTCCAAAAATAGTCTGTTCAATGAAATATTTGACAAGAAGGGAAATTTATTTTAACTCAATAATATAAATGCAGCTTGCTGGACGTTTATGTTACGAATTCTCAATGAGGCAGGATTTTAAATTTGCCAGTTCACAAAGGAGAGGATACAAAGTTTAATTGCAGGAATCGGGATCTACCTTGTGCCATTCACACAACAAAACTAACAAGGAACAACAGCAAACAAAGCAGTGAGATGGCAGCAAAGGAGTAAGCAAGTGGGTTCAACAGACAGTGGACACACAGTGATGACATCAGCTCCATTACACATGTGCATACAGACAGTGGATTTTGAGTTCCAGTTCCAGGCACACAGTGATGATATCTGCGGCACCAAATTCCTGTTCCTGACTGGTGCAGGAGACACAGTGAGTCGGGCATCAGTCACAAGGCACATTTCCGTCCCTAAAGAACATTAGTGGACTAGTTGGGTTGTTATGGCAATTCAACAGTGTCACGGTCATTTTTACAGATACCGGTATTTTCTCTTAATTCCATATTATATTTCAATTTTAAACTGCCATGGTGGGATTTGAACTTGCTCTCCCAATTATTAGTCCAAAAAGTAACTACTATGCATTGTATCCAGTTAGAAGGGGACTGACGGAAAAGTGGGTTGAGATCAGAACCAGATCAGCCATGATCTTGTTCAACAATAGTAGAGTCGCAGATAGACAGGATAGTGAAGATGGCATTTGGTATGCTTGCCTTTATTGGTCAGTGCATTGAGTATAAGCGTTGGGAGGTCATGTTGCGGCTGTACAGTACATTGGTTAGGCCACTGTTGGAATACTGTGTTCAGTTCTGGTCTCTCTGCTATAGGAAGGGTGTTATGAAACTTGAAAGGGTTCAGAAAAGATTTACCAGGATGCTGCCAGGGTTGGAGAGTTTGAACTATAGGGAGAGGATGAATAGGTTGGGGCTGTTTTCCCTGGAGCATCAGAGACTGAGGGGTGATCGTATAGAAGTTTATAAGAGAGGCATGGTTGGGTAAATAGCCAAGATCTTTTCCCCATGGTAGCGGAGTCCAAACCTAGAGGGCACAGGTTTAGGAATGAGAGGAGAAAGATTTGAAAGAGACCTAAGGGGCAACCTTTTCACGCAGAAGGTGGTACGTGAATGGAATGAGCTGTCAGAGGAAATGGTAGAGGCTGGTACAATTCAACATTTAAAAGGCATCTGGATGAGTATATGAATAGGAAGGGTTTAGAGGGATATGGGCTAAATGCTGGCAAATGGGACTAGATTAGGTTGGAATATCTGGTCAGCATGGGTGAGTTGGACCAAAGAGTCTGTTTGCGTGCTGTACAGCTCTATAATTCTGTTAACAGGCTTAAAGGACGAAACGTCTACTCCTGCTCTGCATATGTCAGAGATTGAAATGCAAGATACTGAATGGACTTGACAGGATGGATGCTGAAAGGATGTTTTCTTTTGTGAGAGACAGATTAAAAATAAAGAGGTTTCTAGTTTAAGGTTAGGATGAGAGGAATTATTTTCTCTAGTGTCACAAGTGTTTGAAATTCTCTTCCCTAGAAAGTGGAGGAGTCATTGAATATCTTTAAGATGGAAGCAGATGGATTCCTGACTCATAAATGAGTGAGAGGTTATCAGGGGTAGGTGGCAATATGGAGCCAGGCCACAATCAGATCAGCCGCAATCTTATGAAAACACTAGCAGGCTCAAGAGACAAAATGGCCTATTCCCTCTCTTAATTTGTATGTTCCTACAAAACCGTGGATTCAAGCCCCAGTCCAGAGACTTTAACACATTATTCAGTACGGTGTCAGAGCTTCATTGTCCGAAGAGCTGTATTTTTTGTTAAGGTATTAATCAAAGACCATGGTGGCTCTCTGAAGTTTATGCAAAAGATCCTACAGTACAATTCGAAGAACAGGCAGATCTCCTGGAAGTGCTGAAAAAACTTCAGCAGGTCGAGGCAGAAACAGAACTAAACTTTGTGAATCCAATAGGATTCATTTTTTTCAAAACTGCATGTCTCCTGGCATTCTTGAATCTTTGTCCTTCAAACATCACTGACAACAAGTTATTTGGTCATTTATTGCAAAGCTGACTGTGGAGGCTTCTGTGCCCAAATTGGCTGCCACACTCCCTATGTTAGACAGCCGACTACACTTCAAATAAAAATATTTCACTGACTGCAAGGTGTTTTGAGACATCTTGAGGTCATGTAAGGTGCTTCATAAACACAAGTTCTTTCTATATACAATCTGGCTGTTGATTTGTGCTTACCAAGGCAAGTAATGTCAATGAAGGAGAATCACACCTTTTCCACATGGACCGTCTACTATCTACCTTAACGAGATCAATGAGGACTCTCACATTGTGGATAACATCACCTCCAGAAAAAAGCTCCCTTTTAATGTATCCCAATAACATACTGTACATTAATTGCAGAAGTGTGCCACCTACTGTACTAGTATATTAGATCCACTTCTTGGAGATAATGTCACTGATAACAATCCCAAATTAGTTCAATTTCAGATTTTTACAGCTGTCAAGATACAAGACATTATCCTTTCAATACTGTTGGAATCAGAGTTAGAGATCAACAGCACAGAAAAAGGCCTATCAGCCCACCGAGTCAGAGAAGAACAAGCACCTAATTTTCTAATCCCTTAGTCCATAGCTTTATATGCCTTGGCTTCACAAGTGCACATCTTAATAGTTCTTAAAAATGTTATGAGGGGTTCTGCCTTTCCTACCTTAGAGGTAGTGAGTGATAGTGCACCAATACCCACCAATTTCAGGAAACATGAATCCCAATTTTAACCTAACACACCTCATGGAAACTAGACAGATTTGGATGAGTCACCCATTTACCCACTGTCTTATTTTCCTTGCCAGGCAACAGGGTCAGGACATCTGTAAATCTTAACAGGTTTCGTTCAAACTGGAGCTTAGATTTTCTAACAGTAGGAATAATGTAAAACTATGCAACTACTTTAACAAAGATTTTACTTGAAACCTAGTTACCTGTTCCATCACTTCTGGGGCCATCCAACATGGAGTTCCAACAAAGGTTTTACGCACTTTATTTCTGGTCATATCTCCACCAGCAGCTAGAAAGGCACTGACTCCAAAATCTAATAAAGGAAGAAGTCAAGTGGTACATTGTTGTGAGAGAAATGATTTACATCAGTAACTCTTACCACTCGTAATACCTCCATAGATTCACCCCTTCCAATTCTTATCAGTGTGACCTCCTCTGATCCTACAACCCTCCAAGAACAATTAGGGGAGCTCTGCTTAAAGACCTATTTTTGGTTTGTTGTCTCATTCATGATGATACTAACTGGAAATGGTTTTTACAAGTTGGAAGGTTTTGAAAGGCCTCTCTTATCCATACCTTACGGTTTGACTGTGGTTTGTAACCCACTTTATGACTGGGGGTAACTTTGACTTAGTATGATTTGTTTGGATTACAATCATTGACTGCAATGGAAGTAAAAGTAGGAGATATATAAAATAGGCTATTGCACAAAGCTAAGGCCATATCATTGTTTTCAAAGTAGATGCACCGAATGTTTTAATTTTCAATTTATCAATGAGATTAAATGATGAGGATTCTATGATTTGTGAGTATAATCAGCAAACCAATCAATATCAACAGCATAAGAGCAGACTGTGAATACATCATGACCTTTTGGTTTTGCGTCACAGATACTTTGCCTACAGGTTGTGACTAGAGATGCTTTGTTACAAGAAGTCATGTTTTAAACATGATCCATTTTGTTATACTTCTGATAATCCTCTATTAGTTGATATAAAATAACTAACAGGAGAAGCACATTCAGGGAATTATTATGAAATTACTGGACAAAGATGAAATTAGATTAGATTCCCTACAGGGCGGAAACGGGCCCTTCAGCCCAACTAGTCCACTCTGACCCTCCGAAGAATAACCCACTCAGACCCATTCCCCTTAACTAATGCACCTAACTCTACAGGCAATTTAGCATAACCAAGTCACCTGACCTGCACATCTTTGGACTGTGGGAGGAAACCAGAGCACCCGGAGGAAACACATGCAGACACAGGGAGAATGTGCAAACTCCACACAGACAGTCGCCCGAGGCTGGAATCGAATCCAGGTCTCTGGCGCTGTGAGGCAGCAGTGCTAACCACTGAGCCACCGTGCCGCCCCAAACTTAAAGGCCGGGCAGCGCCCGTAGTTAGCGAGTCGCGGATACGCAACGAGAAGGATTTGAGTGAAATCGAAGTAACTACTGAGCTAAAGCCGGCGCCAAAGCATTGTGGAGAATGTGGGCTTTACTACTGCTTTTATAAATTTACCTGCAATTTGTATAGACCCATCATCACCAAGCAGAATATTACCGGCTTTAACATCCCTGCAATTGAAAAACACATTCAAGCAATGTAAATATTGAAAGATTAGAAGGATTATTTTTGAAGATTCAGATCTCATTTTGCATCCCTCCACTTTTTTTCCATGCTGTTTCAGGTTACCCTGCAATTGTTTAATGTTGCTGATGGCCCTCCTTGCATGGGAGTCCATACTGACCATCTAGCAGAACCCTTGCTAAATTATAATATGCTGGATTCCCAAAAAACCTGAACTGGGCACAAAGATGAAGGAGCAGAACTAGACCATTCAGCCGATCAAGTCTACTCCACTATTCAATAAGATCAAAGCTGATCTGATAACCCTCAATTTCACTTTTCTGTGTTTTCCCCAAGACCATGCTCCCTGGTCCTAGACTCTCCAACAAGAGTAAACAAGCTTTCTGTATCTCCCCTAAAGCATCTTGTCTGTTTTAACAATGACACCTCACTTTCTTCTAAATTCCAATGAATGCAGGCCCAAACTACTCAACTTCTCTGATAAGAAAACCCCTGCATACCCAGAATCAACCTCGTGAACTTTCTCTGGACCGCACCCAGTTCCCGCGTACCTTTCCCAAGAATGAAGAGGACCAAATACTGTACACAGAATAGCTCCTTGTATTAGTTTTAGCAAAGTCTCCCTATTTTAATACTTCATGCCTTTGAAATAAAGGCCAACATTCTTTATTCAATTTCCACCACCAGGAAAAAAGCAAACACCCGAGTGGCCAGTGACCAGCAGTGCCCTTCACATCAAAGGGCAATGCTGTGTGATCAAACAGTGAAGGGGAGGGCAGGGATTAAATCAAAATAGAATTGGAAGGGGAAATAATGCACTCCACTCCCTGCAGTACCCACCTCTCCCTGAAAATCTCGAGGGTGGTGGTGGATACCGCGTGCTCCTTCTCCAGGGACACTCGGGCAATCTCCTGTCTATTTTTTTTTACCCCCACACGATGCCTAACTGTGGTAGTGCTTATTTTTTCCCCAGCACCCATGTTGTGTGTGAGACACAATGAGAGACACAAGGTGTACGAATCTTTATTCAATTTCCACCACCAAGAAGAAAGGAAACACCCGAATGGCCAGTGACAAGCAGTGCCCTTCACATCAAAGGGCAATGCTGTGTGATCAAGCAGTGAAGGGGAGGGCAGGGATTAAATCAAAATAGAATTGGAGGGGGAAATAATGCACTCCACTGCCTACAGTGCCCACCTCTCCCTGAAAATCTCGAGGGTGATGGTGGATACCACGTGCTCCTTCTCCAGGGATACCCGGGCAATCTCTTGTTTTTTTTTCTTTTTTCTCTCTTTTCTTGAAGAAAGGAAAACCCCCGAGTGGCCAGTGACAAGCAGTGCCCTTCACAAAAGGATAATGCTGTGTGATCAAACAGTGAAGGGGAGACCTTCCTATTTTTTTTTTCGTGTGTGCAGGTGTGAGACACTGTGAGAGACACAAAGTGCACGAATCTTTATTCAATTTCCACCACCAGGAAGATAGGAAAACACCCGGGTGGCCAGTGACAAGCAGTGCCCTTCACATCAAAGGGCAATGCAGTGAGATCAAACAGTGAAGGGCAGGGCAGGGACTAAATCAAAATAGAGTTGGAGGGGGAAATGACGCACTCCACTCCCTGCGGCGCCCACCTCTCCCTGAACAACTCCAGGGTGTTGGTGGACACCGTGTGCTCCTTCTCCAAGGACACCCGGGCAATCTCCTGTTTATATTTTTTTTAGAATTGGAGGGGGAAATAATGTACTCCACTCCCTGTGGTGCCCACCTCTCCCTGAACAATTCCAGGGTATTGGTGGATATCCCATGTTCTTTCACCAAGGACACCCAGGCTCTCATGTAGCCACAGAAGAGGGGCAGGCAATTGGCTAATCTCCTGGTTATGTTGATTTTTTTTTCTTTTTTTGTGTGTGTGAGACACTCTTTTTTTTAAATTAACCCCCATGCTACCGCCTAACTGCGGTAGTGCTTATTTTTTCCCCACTACCCATGGTGTGTGTGTGCAGGTGTGAGACACAGTGAGAGACACAAAGTGCACGAATCTTTATTCAATTTCCACCACCAGGAAGATAGGAAAACACCCGGGTGGCCAGTGACAAGCAGTGCCCTTCACATCAAAAGGCAATGCTGTGTGATCAAAACAGTGAAGGGGAGGGCAGGGACTAAATCAAAATAGAGTTGGAGGGGGAAATGATGCATCCACTCCCTGCGGCACCCACCTCTCCCTGAACAACTCCAGGGTGTTGGTGGACACCGCGTGCTCCTTCTCCAGGGACAACCGTAATCTCCTGTTTATATTTTTTTATATATATGAACACTCCTGTTTATTTTTTTTTATTTTTTTTAGTGCCTTTTACATCAAAGGGTGATGCTACACTCTTGTTTTTTTTAAATTTCCCCCACACTACCGCCTAACTGCGGTAGTGCTTATTTTTTTCCCCAGCACCCATAGTGTGTGTGTGCAGGTGTGAGACACAGTGAGAGACACAAAGTGTGCAAATCTTTATTCAATATCCACCACCAGGAAAAATAGGAAAACACGCGAGTGGCCAGTGACAAGCAGTGCCCTTCACATCAAAGAGGGCAATGCTGTGTGATCAAAACAGTGAAGGGGAGGGCAGGGACTAAATCAAAATAGCGTTGGAGGGGGAAATGATGCACTCCACTCCCTGCGGCGCCCACCTCTCCCTGAACAACTCCAGGGTGTTGGTGGACACCGCGTGCTCCTTCTCCAGGGACAACCGTAATCTCCTGTTTATATCTTTTGTCATTTTTTTTCTTTTTAGTGCTTATTATTTTTATCCCCAGCACCCATGGTGTGTGTGTGCAGGTGTGAGACACAGTGAGAGACACAGGTGTACAAATCTTTATTCAATTTCCACCACCAGGAAAAGTAGGAAAACACCCGAGTGGCCTGTGACAAGCAGTGCCCTTCACATCAAAGGGCAATGCTGTGTGATCAAACAGTGAAGGGGAGGGCAGGGACTAAATCAAAATAGAATTGGAAACACTCCTATTTATTTTTTCTTGTGTGTGTGCGGTTGTGAGACACAGTGAGAGACACACAGTGCACAAATCTTTATTTAATTTCCACCACCAAGAAGATAGGAAAACACCCGAGTGGCCTGTGACAAGCAGTGCCCTTCACATCAAAAAGGGCAAAGCTGTGTGAACAAACAGTGAAGGGGAGGGCAGGGACTAAATCAAAATAGCGTTGGAGGGGGAAATGATGCACTCTACTCCCTACGGCACCCACCTCTCCCTGAACAACTCCAGGGTGTTGGTGGACAACGCGTGCTCCTTCTCCAGGGACAACCGCAATCTCCTGTTTATATTTTTTTTTCTTTTTTTTGAACTCCTGTTTATTTTCTTTTTTTCTTTTTTTTAACCCCCACACTACCACCTAACTGCGGTAGTGTTTATTATTTTTATCCCCAGCACCCATGGTGTGTGTGTGCAGCTGTGAGACACAGTGAGAGACAAGGTGTACAAATCTTTATTCAATTTCCACCACCAGGAAAAGTAGAAAAACACCCGAGTGGCCTGTGACAAGCAGTGCCCTTCTCAACAAAGGGCAATGCTGTGTGATCAAAACAGTGAAGGGAGATATCAAGATTTCATTTTTTTCTTTTCTTTCTTTTCTTTTTTTTTTCTTTTTTACACAGTGAGACACAAAGTGCACAAATCTTTATTCAATTTCCACCACCAGAAAAAGTAAGAAAACACCCGAGTGGCCTGTGACAAGCAGTGCCCTTCACATCAAAGGGCAATGCTGTGTGAACAAACAGTGAAGGGGAGGGCAGGGACTAAATCAAAATAGAGTTGGAGGGGGAAATGATGCACTCCACTCCCTGCGGCACCCACCTCTCCCTGAACAACTCCAGGGTGTTGGTGGACAACGCGTACTCCTTCTCCAAGGACACCCGGGCAATCTCCTGTTTATATTTTTTTTTCTTCACTCCTGTTTATATTTTTTTTCCTTCTTTTTTTTTTCTTTTTTTTTTAGGAAAAATAGGAAAACACCCGAGTGACCAGTGACAAGCAGTGCCCTTCACATCAAAGGGCAATGCTGCGTGAAAACTCCTGTTTATTTATTTATTTATTTATTTATTTTTTCTTTTTTTCTAGAGACACAGGTGTACAAATCTTTATTCAATTTCCACCACCAGGAAAAGTAGGAAAACACCCGGGTGGCCAGTGACAAGCAGTGCCCTTCACATCAAAGGGCAATGCTGTGTGAACAAACAGTGAAGGGGAGGGCAAGACTAAATCAAAATAGAGTTGGAGGGGGAAATGATGCACTCCACTCCCTGCGGCGCCCACCTCTCCCTGAACAACTCCAGGGTGTTGGTGGACAACGCGTACTCCTTCTCCAAGGACACCCGGGCAATCTCCTGTTTATATTTTTTTTTCTTCACTCCTGTTTATATTGGTAAGCCAGGGTTTGTCTGATTAGCCCAGGTTAACAATTCCAATCAAGGACCTCATAGTTAACAAGATCCAGCCCGTTCCAATCACTACATCTTCCCCCCCCCCCCCCCCCATCCCTACACTCCCTCATGTCCGGGGATGTCTCTTACAGCTTTTCCTGAGACATTTTTGCCCCACATCCAGTTCCTGTGACTCGGACTCTAAGGTGGGTGGTGTTACCAGACCATAGTCCATCTCTTACAACTGGAGCTTCTTGGGAGAGTTTCCGCTTCTTCTTCCGGTGATAACAGTATTGAGGCTACATCCATCTCAGACTCGGAAATCTCCTTGACACTAGATGGAAGAGGAGAACCTGCAGTTTCTGACAGGCCTTCTGGCTGTTCTGAGGGTCTGGGTATGTTTTGCTCCTGCCCAATGTGTGAGATAACAGCTTTCAGGTGATCCAAGTGTTTGTTCAGGACTGCATCACCTATCCGAGTTTGTAAGTCACGGGACTTGACCTTGCATCAACCTCACCTCGTACCCATACAGGGTCAATTCCATGATTCTGGCGTCACACTTCGACACCTGAATGAAACTGTCCCTCAGGCTTACAGGAGGCATGCAGCTGGCATTGGCATTCCCACTGCCGTTTCACCCTTCACCTCCCCACCATGTCTGGGAATATCCGAGTCTTCTCCTCATCAGCAACTCTGCTGGAGCTGTCCCTGTTGTTGTGTGCAGGGTGGTCGTATATTTGAACAGGAACGGAGACAGTTTGGTATCGAGGAACACTGTGGGCTGTTTCTTTTACCCTATCTGTAATGTTTGGACTGCTCTTTCTTTGAGACCATTGGTTGATGGATGGTATGGAGTTGTCCTTATGTACTGAATGACATTTGACTTTAGGAAATATTCAAATTCTCTGCTGGTAGATGACGTCCCATTGTCCGTGACCAATAGCTCTGGGAGACTGTGTATCATGAATGATGCCCGCAGCTTCTCAATCGTCATCCCAGAGTTTGCTGAATGCACTTTATGCACATTCAGCCACTTTGAACGGGTGACCACAATGACCAGGAACATTGAGCCCATGAAAGGATCAGCTTTGTCAACATGCAGCTGAGTTCAGGGTTTACCCAGCCATTCCCACACATGTGGGGGGGCCACTGATGGTAATTTTTGTCCTTGTTGGCACTCTGGGCACTGCCCCACCAATGCAGCTATGTCGGTATCCAATCCTGGCCCCAGACATAGCTTCTTGCTAGCACCTTCGTTTTGGAAACCCCTGGATGACATTGGTGGAGTTCAACCAATTTCTGGTAGTGACCTTTACTCAGGACAATCACCCTTGCTCCCCACAGTAATATGCTGCCCTCTACAGTGATCTAGTCTTGCCAGGTCCAGAAAGGTTTCAATCCGGGTTGTGATGGCCCTTCTGTTTCCCCCATTACCACCAGCTGTTTTAGTTACACTAGGACAGGATCTTTGTGTCCGCAGTCAGATATTGCCAATGGTCTCTGAATTTATCACCAAAACTGCCTCTTCTGGGGAGGGTACCAACAGTGGAATACCTGTCAGTGGGAGGCAGCTCAAGGCATCTGCATTAGCCACTTGGCTTCCTGGACGGTGTTCCAGTTTGTACTTTTATGTGCTGAGAATAAGGGCCCACCGCCAAATTCTCCCGGAGGTTACGGGCAGCACCGCCATGTCTTCCTTCAGTAGCCCCAGGGTTTGTAGCAAGGGTTTGTAATCTGTCACTATGACAAATTCCTATCCATAAAGGTATTGGTGGAACTTCCTCACACCAAAGATGACTGCCAAACCTTCCTTCTTATCTGGGCATATTTACGTTCTGTATCAGCCAAAATCCGGGAAGCATATGTTATCGGGTGTTCCTCTCTGTTGGGCCACCAGTGAGCCAACACTACCCTGATACCAAAAGGGGAGGCATCACATGTCAGCACCACCTCTCACTTTGGATTGTCGTGGACCAACAGCTTAGATGACAATTGCTGCTTTTTCACATCCCTAAAGGCTACTTCTTGGCTATGCGACCATTTCCAAGGCTGACCCTTTTTTCAATAGCAGGGGTAAGGTTGCCAAGATAGAGGCCAGGTTTCATATGAATTTTCCGTAATAATTCATGAACCCAAGGAAAGACCTAAGCTCCGGTACAGACGGGAGACCTGGGGCTCCTTTAATTGTCCTCACGTTCTCTTCCAACGGGTGTTACCTGGTTTTAACTCTTTAACCCAGGTAGGTCACTTGCTGTGCCTGGAGCACATATTTTTTTCCTTTCTAAGGCGTACATCTGCCTGGGAGAAATGCGTAAGCACTATGTTCAAGTTCTCCAAGTGCTCTTTATTGGTCTTCCCTGTTATTAGTACGTCATCCAGAAAAATGGCAACCTGGGGTAGCCCTTGTAAAATGTTCTCCATGGTCCACTGGAAAAGGGTGCAGGCTGATGATACCCCAAATGGCAGTCTTGTATATTGATATAAACCCTTATGGGTATTAATTGTAGCGTACCTCTGGGGCTCCTCATCCAATTGCAATTGCAGGTAGAAATGGCTCATGTCCAACTTCTTGAAGGGCACCCCCCTGGCCAACTTTGCGTACCAATCCCCGATGTGAGGGATTGGATATTTATCCAGCTGTCAGAAATGGTTTACCATTTGCTTAAAATCCCCACAAAGGCAACCTGAGCGGCCAGGCTTCACCATCAGTCCAGTTGGTGCTGCCCATTCTGCAAACTGAACTGGTTTAATAATTCCTTCACTCTCCAGCCTCCTGATTTTATACACAAGGCAAATGGCACTGGGAAGACCTTGCAAAATCTTGGAATTGTTTCCTGCAAACATGTAAAATGACTTTGACCCTTTAATAGTCCCAAACCCTTCCTGAAATACCCCTGGGTATTTCACTAGGACTTCTCTGAGGCAGCCATTTTCTGGTCAAATGTTAGACCAATCCAGGTGAATCCTTCTTACCCAATTCCACCCCAATAGGCTTGGGCCCAAGCCTTTTACTACCATCAGTGGTAACTGCACCAACAACTTCTCATAGGAGACTGGAACCAAAGGCATACCCTTAATCTGTAAAGGTTCCCAGTGTATGTTCTCAGTCTGGCTGAGGCCTTGTGCAAACTTAAGGGTTGGAGTCCCAAGCGAACCTTGTTAAAGACCGATTCTGCAACCACAGATACAGCTGTGTTGGTATCCACCTCCATGGGAACTGGGTGACCATTTAACCAAACATTCATTTTAATCAGCTCCAATGTGGATGTCAATAAGCAACTTAATTGTCCCAACCCACATGCAGGGTGATTTTCCAGGGTGTGCACTCTCCTGGGTACCGGCCTATGAGTTTTGTTTCCCAAGTCAGGTCTTGTAGGACCTGTTTGCTGTCTCGAGTCCACACATCGGCAGCAACTACAATAGCTTGCCGGCCCAGATTCTGAAGAACATTTTAGCCACTTGGCTGAGGCTCAGCTTCATTGTGGGGTCCTGCAGTGGGCTGGCCTAGAGCCCGCCTGCTCAGGATATGCCCTGCATGAAGCTCAGTGATTACCTTCACTCAAGTGGTGTTCCCCAAACTCAGTCAAACAGGTGAGGGAGTCCACTTCCATTGGGATGGGCTGTAGCCCCCCTGCTCCACTTGCCACATTTTCTCAAGATAAAGCCGGATGTAGGGCCTGTTTGAGGTCCAGTTGGGCTTCAGCCAATAGGCGCTTCTGCATGGTTACATCATTAGCACAGCAAACATTAGCATCTCATTAAGGGTTAAACCAAAGTCACATGCCTCTGCCAATCATCACAACTTCGTCAGAAATCCTGATACGGATTCCCGATTCTCCAACAGCCAAATAAAACTGATAGCATCTCAAAATTAGAGGAGATTTGGGGTCATAATATTCCTTAAGCAACTCTGTCAACTCTTGGAAGGTTTTAGTGTCTGGTGCCTCTGGGAAAATTATGCCCCTTATAACCAAGAATGCTGCGGCTCTACAAGCTGTCAGGAAAATTACTCATTGCTTTTCTTCGGTCCCAATTTCATTTGCCCAGAAAAAAATTGCACTTTTTTTCCACATACTGTGCCCAGTCTTCAACAGCAGGATCAAATGAGTCAAGCTTCCCAAATAAAAACATGATGCCAGAAATGTTTACCCCAACTCCACAGTGATTGTTGCAAGTGAATGTTCTTCAGGCACATCCTGTTTTCTCCCGTCCCCATTGAAATAAGTGCGCAGAGGCAGGTATCCCATCGCCAGGTCACCCTTACATGTGCACAGTGTACTGGCTGTGGCCCAGCCAGCTCAGAGTCAGTCCCCTGAACTGAGGAGACCTGGTTAACAACCCCAAACAAGGATCTCGTAGTCAACAAGACCCAGGTGGTTCCAATCATTCCAGAACCCCTTCTGGAAATCCAAATATGTTACATCAACTGGATCCACTTTATCTGTCCTGCTTGTTGCCTCCTCAAAAGAATTCTAATACATTTTTCAGCACGATTTCCTTTTTATAAAGCCATTCTGACTCTGTTTGGTCATTTTTTTTTATATATAAATGCTCCGCTATTACATCCTGAGCTGATTTTGAAGGCATTTGTGTCAGCTGAGTCATTGGGTAGCACTCTCACCTCTGTCAGAAGGTTGTGGGTTCAGGCTGCACTACACTGTCTTGAGCACCTAATCCAGGCTCTTATTCCGGCTTCAATACAGAGGGAATGCTGTCTTTCAGATGAGATGTTAGACTGAGGTTTTAGATGGATCCCATGTCATTTTGATTTTAAAGGAGCAAGGAGTGCCCTGACTAAGATTTAATCACTCAATCAAGATCACAAAAACAGATCACTTGTCATTATCATACTACCATTTATAAGAGCTTGCTGTGCGGAACCTGGCTGTTGTGTCTTCTTTATTACAACAGAAACTCTATTTTAAAAGTAATAAATTGGCTGTAGAATTAATTTACAGTAAAACTTGGGATGTCCGAGATTCAGAAAAGACACTACATAAATGCAAGTTCTTAATTTCTTTTTCACCATAAAATACTGACCAATGCTCTGAATTGTATGAAGGAATAGCCAATATTTCAATAAGGTTATCTACAGCATCATGTTAAAGAGGTAGAAATAATATTCCTTGTTCATTTAAAATTACGAATTAAATCCCTCAGGGTTAACACTGCTACCTGACTTCTCCTACTCAATTTGCATTAGAGATCAATACTTGAAAGTTTACCTGTGAATTTGTCCATTCCTATGCAGATAATCCAAGCCTTCCAACACTTCTTTTAACACTGTTGCTATTACTGGCTCATCTAGCACGCCAGTCTTGTGTTCATTGTTGCTGATTGTTCTCCTGATTATATCCAACATAGAGCCTGAAACAGGAACAAGAAATGCTGGGTCACCGTGCACCCAAATACAACTGTCTTTCTCTTGCAAGCAACTTTGCTCGCTCACCTGCTCTCACTTTCCAACTCTCCAAATCCCCGCGTGCCTTAAAATTTAAAATATCCCAATATTGAATCTACTGAACTAATTAACATCCAGAGTGAAAGAATTTTTCCTCCTTTCTGTCTGAAATTTCTTACCTCCGCTCAGCAACTTCATGACCAACCAGAGTTCATCCTTCACAACAAATGAGGTGAAATAGGTCACGACATTGGGGTGATTGCACTGACTCATGGCTTGAATCTCTTTCTGTTCAGGGAAAAACAAGGTGATCAGCATTTTGCAGCGATATTTCAAAATGTGCAGTCCATGACAATCTGTCACAACCCAACATAAGCTGGAACAACAGAAGTTATCGCCATAAGAAAACGCTTTGATCATTCCAAGCCGCTCACCATCTGACTTAGGAATGATTTGCCGTTCCTTCAGTATCACTGATTCAAAGTTCTGGAATTCTCTCCCTAACAACATTGTGGGTCTCACAGGACATGGACTGTAACGATTCAAAAAGGCAACTTTTCATCACCTTCTCAAGGGCAGTTAAGGATGGCAATAAATGCTGGCCCAGCCAGTAATGCCCACATCCCATAAATGAATACAAAAATCCCTAAACATACGCTGGAACAACAGTCAGTTATTCTCACACACACAAAAAAACACATTGATCATAACTGTTGTCCTCTAGATGCTTGATTAGATATGGTCAAAAATCACACAACACCAGGTTATAGTCCAACAGGCGTATTTGAAAAACTACCTTTCAAAGAACTGCTCCTGCATCACCTGATGCAGAAGCAGCGCTCTGAAAGCTAGTATTTTCAAATAAACCCATTGGACTATAACCTGGTACCATGTGATTTTTGACCTTGCCCAACCCAGTCCAACACTGGCACTTCCACATCCTGATTAGGTATGGGGAAGTAGTTTTATGAAGGTGTAGGTGTGTACTGTATCTTTAAGAGACAGAGAGGAAGCTGGCAAGGACTGAAAGCAGAGCGCGTGCTGAACGAGTTAAAAATGTAACATTTGGTTGACACAAATAGCTGGTTACGTGTTGCCATGGTACAAAAACAGATTCAAATTTGGCCAGTTTAAATTATGCCCCAGAGACCAAAATCCAATTGAATTTGAAATTAATGTTTTGATGACATCAAACCAATGAAATGATCCAATGTTTGGGGGTATAAAACTGGACATTATGAACAGTTAGGGGGAGAACTGCCAAGAACACCAATAAGTATAGGCTGCTAGTAGAATAGTTCTCTGAAAGGTACTTGTCCATAAGGAACTTGTGCAGCAGAACCCCAAAGTCGACCCAGGAAAATCTATAGAGAAAGTTCAACATTCATAGATAACAACTGAGTTTGAAAGTGATTTGCTGTAAATTTAAGAGGGAATTTATCAGACCAATATTGTAGAGTGGGAGATAAAAGATAGGTTTAAGAGAAAGGAGTTGTAAACAGTTGTTTAATGTTCTCTTTTGGGCTTAAAGAATAAAATTGTTGATTTTTACTTTAAATAGTGACCTCTGGGATAGTTCGTTGCCTCTCGAAATTTAACAGATTACAGCGTGAGGGGAGTTTCTCTGTGTGTCATGTTTAAACTAGCAGAGGGGTTTACCTCATATAGTAACTGTAGACACCAGAAAGAATGCATAGATGGGCTTCACAGTGAGGATAGGAATGAACCTCACCGAGAAGCCTTCAGCAGGTGCATGAACTGCTTATCTAGATTCACACATCAAAGCACAGTTTTCATAACTCCATGATGCAAACCAAGCTGACTGCCAAGCTAGAAAACACAGTTTGAATCTACAATTAACTGTGGCCTATAATTTTATAGTAGATAAACTTTACCCATTGACCCTGTGACGGTCATTTAGTTTTGTTTTCTTACCCTGCACCGACTCAGAGGTTGGCCATTGACTGGCTTCCAAGTTCTATCAATGCTGCCTTTCACTGGTGCAACATCTTGCAGCACCCGCTGTAGTGAGCGTAAAACTTTGTCAATTCAAACCCTTCGGCAAATTCAGTGCCATAACTCACCAGGAGCTCGTCCATGCTGGTGTTGCATTTCTCCAGATTGATTCGCTTTATTGCCACCCTCTCCTTCTTGGGTTTGCAGAGAGCTGCTTGTACTACAGCAGTGGCCCCACTGCCTGCAGCAGGAAAAGAAGAGAAACTCAAAAATAGCAATCACAAGGGGGGGAAAAATAAAAAATCAGAAAAAAAATCTCATCCAGCAAGCTGCTCTTGACTTTTCCAATAGTTTCCAGATTCAGCAAAGCTTCTTCCAGGCTAATCTTTTGACAGATGGTTATCTAACTCAAGGTTCAATTTTTCTTAACTGATTTATTATTGGGACAGACCCATGATCAGTGCTCTCTCTTTCCAGAGGTGATCTTTGAGCGAGCTTTCTGAACAATGATCAAATGCAAGTTGTTGTTGACAATTGTAAGGTATTCAGTTCACAGCAAGCTGCAGAATACAACGGAAAATCTAAACCACTTTGCATATGCCTAAATATACATTCAATTTTTTTTTGACAAGTCATTATCTTCATGTACTAGGATACAGGTTTGAACCTGTAATTTACAGGCATCAATTTCTTGATTTCAGAGATGCTACTACAGAGAGGAAAGCAGAAACTAGGCTGTTTCAAACAGAAAGTTGGGGAGGGGGGAAATGGAAAGATTCAAATAGAGCCACTCTCTTACAAACATAGTCCCACGGGTTTTACTAATGGATTAAATGACTGTCCCTTGTCTTAGCTAAAAGCTAAGCCTTGAACAAACCCATTCCTTAAGTGGGAGCATCCTCTTCCATGCAGGGACCGATCTGAGTTGATGCAATTAAACCTATGTTCAGCATTCTTGTGGCAATGGCTGTTGTCACAGTACCACACTGCTATTCAAAACTCCTGAAGAGATTCTTTAGTCTGCGTGACTGGTTTACCCCACAGCCCTTTCCCTACCTTTTAAAAAAATGTCTTACAACAGTATCACCAGCCAATCCATTCCGATACCACCATCTTTGTTTCTAGCATTCAGTTCATTACCTGGTCATTTTGAATTTGTTTCAAAGACAAAAGAAAATGCTGAGTCAATTTGTTAACTTTGGTTCAACAGTGGCATTTTCTATGCTGATTCAGAACATTAGGGGTTCAAGCTCCAGTCCAGAGACTACAGCCCCATAGCCTAGGCTTACATTCCAGTACGCTAAGTACTAAGGGAGTATTAAGCGAGTTGGGTGGTGTCAGTTAGCTCAGTTGTCTGGTAAGCTGGTTTGCCAAGCAGAGTGGTGACTGTTACTATGAAGGACTGGCCCTCTCAACCTCTCTCCTCACCTGAGGTGTGGTGATCCTCAGGTTAAACTACCACCAGTCATCTTTCTGATGAGAGAATGGGACTATGGTGACTTTACCTTTTTTTTAAACTAAGGGAGTGTAGAACTAGTGGGAGGTGTCATGCTTTGGGATGATGGAAAAGATTGTATAATATCAATATCTAAAGTACAGCAGGACAGTTCTCCCCAGTGCCTTGTCCAATATTTATTCCTGAATCAACACAACTAAAAACAGATTATCAGGTCATTTGCACATCGCTGTATGCTATTTCACCCAATTTAACATGTTTCAAGAATGCTTGCTGTGAAGCATTTTAGAACATCCCGAGGACAGGAAATGCACTGCAGAACTGAATCTCTAAGTATTACAGGCCGTGTTTCCAAATTGATGTAGTAACATCACCCAGTTACTGCTGAACTGTGCAAAGTGCCTTGTTCCTGTTATTTTGCTGTGAGCAGGAAGTTTGCTGAAATTCTGCATGTTTACCACCAAGCATAAGCTCCAACAGTGCACATAGGTAGGAGGTAGAAGGTAAAGGAGCACAAGAAAAATCATACTTTCACTAGTGTGAGCTACAAGTTGCTTTTCAATTGCATTTATAACAGTGTCTACTCTTTAAAAGAATTTCACTAGCTGGAGGACATCAGGAAATCATGAAAAGCGCCATATAAATGGAAGTTTTGTTTAACCAAAATTAAGTACTTATAAACTGTCAACATTTCATCAGCAACTATGGCGAGTGGAATACTTGGGAATGGATTATCCATAAAATAAATTACAAGCATTTCCTTCCCCACAGGTGTTGACTCTTTACTGGGGTGCAGTTTCACTGGTACAAAAGCAACGTGATGCACATGCTGGAAAATCTGAAATCAAAACCGAAAATGCTGAGCAGTTCTGGGAGCACCTGTGAAGCCGGAAAAAGAGTCACTGCTTCAATTTGATGATCTTTCATAAGAACTCGTCTGAAATGTTAACTCTGTTTCTTTCTCCATAGAAACTGCCTGACCTACTGGGTGCTTCTATTGTTTTCTGACAGGTGCAAGTCTCTCCTGGATATCTCACCCACCTGAAGCTTAACAATGAATATCGACAGACTATTCATCCTTGGAAGGGGTGACAGTCCTCCTGATCTCAGCAACATACATACCCCATGGGTTTCCCACTGGGTGCTGGGCTCCTGACTGACTTATTTTACCTTCCTAGCCCAGTGGATCACAAATAGCTCCACAGATCCTAGTCTGACACCAGCTATACTCATCCAACTCAGCACTAATCAGCAACTTAACCATTGCTGCTTCCTATGGCTCAGCTCCACATCAGGTAAGACACCGGGTAGTCACTGATAATTAATACTTAAAAAGAGCCAATGACCCAAAATAAGAGGAGAGACTCCAAATAAAAATGGCCCCAGTACACACAATATTTTAAAAATAGCAATATATTATCAAAGCAATGAAGGAACATATTTTCTGCTTTCATAGCAAGAGTCTAGAAATAATTAGAGTAGTCTGACTCTGGTAAGTAATGGTTCAATGTTTAACGTTCAGCTTTAATGGACCATTAATGAATGGAAGACTCCAACAAATCTGATAGCTGTGGCCTATGAACCACTGTCCGAGCACTTTGTAATGAGAATTAACTGTTCCTCTCCTCCCCAATGTTGCCCCATGATTATGTTTATCTGTTAAGGTGGCATTCTGTTCAATAAGGTCACATTGCCAAAATTCCTACTGTTTAAATAAGCACGTCCCAAAGGTCTAAATGAGCAGCACTTGTTCATCCCCAATTCTTGCCCTTAGGATGAGACCATGTTATCAAGGTCAGGAAAACCAGCAGCAAATGGCTGACTTTCTTTCATTTATTAAAATACTTTTGAGATTGTTTTACATATTTAACAAAGGGTTGAACTGTAATATCTGCAGTGTGACAGAAGCATACTAACCGTAAAACTTAAAATAGTAATTTCCCACTTCACGTTCTGCATGAGGGGCACATTTAAGTGCAGAATTAACTCAAGTGAATGGAATATCATACTTCGTAAATTTTCAACACAAGTCCCCATAGGAAACACAAAGTCAGAAAATTATTCTTTTTAAATAAACGTTTGATCATTGCAGACTAATCTAACTTCTGCTCCAATTTTACAAATTCTGGATTAAAATATTAAACACAAAATATAATCTTAAAGATTTTAAAAAATTAATCATATGAAAAAAAACTGTGAAGAAAAACCCCTCAGTCATAGAGTCACATAGAGATGTACAACATGGAAACAGATCCTTTGGTCCAACCCGTCCATGCCGACCAGATATCCCAACCCAATCAATCCAGCCAGCCAGCACCCGGCCCATATCCCTCCAAACCCTTCCTATTCATATACCCAACCAAATGCCTCTTAAATGTTGCAATTGTACCAGCCTCCACCACTTCCTCTGGCAGCTCGTTCCATACACGTACCATCCTCTGTGTGAAAAAGTTGCCCCTTAGGTCTCTTTTATATCTTCTCGAGAACTTAAACTCCTACACACTACTCACAGTAAATTGACTAAATCACCATTCATAGCTACAGTGTTCTTCCATGACACTGAATACAAATATCACATAGATCCTTCATTTATTTCATTTTTTCTCAATGTTTTTACAATGTAAAATTAATTAGTCATCATTTGAATAGAAAAAGACCCAGTGCGATATATTTTTAAACAATTTATGTACAGACAGATGCAGTTCCCACCCCTGTACTGTCAAGCCTGAGTGACAGAAATGTGAATACCATTGGCTTGATTATCCAGGTTCACATCATATATGACCTTCTCAAGAAACCTTCCATCCATAGGCAAAGTCTGAATTATTCCAGAGAGTTTATTCATTCTTTCATGGGATATAGGCATCATTGGCAAGGCCAGAATTTATTCTCAATCCCATATGCCCTTGAATTATGTGGCTTGTTTGCACAACTCAGAGGGCAATTAAGAGTCAAGCCCATTGCTGTTCTTCTGGAGTCACATGTAGGCAAGCCTAGATAAGGATGACAGATTAGTGTAAAACGTGAGATCTGCAGATGCTGGAGATCAGAGCTGAAAATGTGTTGCTGGTTAAAGCGCAGCAGGTCATAAGCCCTTCTTCAGGAAAACGTCGAATCTCCTGTTCCTTGGATGCTGCCTGACCCGCTGTGCTTTAACCAGCAACACATTTTCAGCAAGGATGACAGATTTCCTACCCTAAAGGACATTAGTGAATCAGATGGATTTTTACCACAATCAATGATAGTTGCTATGATCACTCTCACTGAGACGAGCTTTATGTTCCAGATTTATTAAATTACACCAGCTGTCATAGTGGGGTTTGAACCAGTGCATTAACCCCTGGATTACTAGTGCAGTGACATTACCACAGCGCTACCATTTCACCAAGACAATTATGCTGGGACAATTATAGACTTCTTCTTTCAGTAATCAATGCTCTCCTCCACACACATATTCAATGTCAAATGTATAGACCTTCTGGACATTTTGTCTCTAAGATTCAGACTGCCCATACAGTTGACTCAACCACGATGTCTTCGTTCTCTGGCATTCTTCTCAAAGTATCCTTGATTCCATGAAACTCTATAGCTTTCTCCTGGCCTCTGCAACCCGCACCATGCTGACCTTTATCAATGCCCTCTCCACACAATTGGTATTCCATGCCTCAATGTTCATTGAAATTATTAATGGCTTCCACTCAAGGGCATTGTTCCCTTCTTCTTTAATACTGCAGATATCAACTTCACCTCTGTGCTACTACTCTAACATATCCCAAAATGCCCAATGCATTTCCAGCATATCTTTTCTTCCAGTCTCCACTTCCAATGTACCTGAATGTTTCAAGGTTAGACTATTACTTTTCCTAGTTTGGAGGTGACTGTGCATGTGCTGATTATGCCTCTCCTCCACAGATTTTGACTTCATGACTACCTCTATGTTAGACTGCTCATCAATGTTAAGTCACGGATGAGGAAGAATTTTACTTCAAATATTTTGAAGACTGAAAGTATCTTATTTAATTTCTGGTAAAAAGACCTATGTCCTAGCCATAATTCTGTTCCCTATTCAGCTGTTCATTTGATTTGAATCAGAATAATTGCAACCTCAATGTTTTGTTTGACCACAGCTTATCAAACAACAAATCCTTTCCATCACCAAGACTGTTTACTTCCACCTCAGCAATATTGCTCATCTTAGCTGAAACCTTCTTGATGCTTTCTTTACCTATACACTCCACTGATGCCCTGTTCACCAGCCTCCAAGTGCCACATCACCCAAACCTCTACCACCTACATCCTGTCTCATCACCCCTCCACTCATTGTTCCCCAATTCCACTATTTTCCTCCTTGCTTTCCTTTGACAAAATCCCTCTAAGGGCTTGTCCTTTACCAAATCCCTGAAGCTCTTTTCCTGCCTTTTAGAAAGCTTACCTTTTCCCATTGTGCTTTTAATCTAATTCTTGCTCCCTGTCCATTTTGTCCTTGCACCTTTGGACATCTACTACATTATGAATCCTGTCTGAATGCAAGCTGTCATTCATCATTGCACCCATTATCATCATGACCTTTGTGTATTGTGTTATGTAGTCAGGTACACCTTTCTTTTAAGTGAGTTGCTGACTCATGTATTATAATCTAAAGTTGTTTTAATCTTTTAGTACTTGATGGTTGGAACACGATTTTAATGTTGATTGTCTACTTTTATCAGCATCACAAAGTTTTATAAATACAACTAGTTCAAGTACAGTAGACATGCTAAAATGAAAATCTCCTCAGCAAATGTCGTCGCATAGCCAATGTGATAGATTCTGTAATGATGCATTATGGTGTGTAGCTAGTTAGCAGCAAGTCATATGATGAGTTAACAAGATACGATTAGGTATCAGAGAGGACTGGATAGAAATCAGATGCTTATAGGGGTCGGATTCAGAATGAACTGTTGGTTGGTTTTGACCTGAGGAGGAAAGAACAGCTAGCTTCCTTTACAAGGAGTGAAGTGTTTTGTTAGACATCACTACATAGGCTTCTTCCATGTCTAGCTCTCCATCAGCATCGATGCCTGCAAACATCACTGTCATGTCAGAGGAGGGGAAAGTCAACAGCAAGAACCTTCACCCTTGGGCAAAATCACAGCCAAGACATTTGAGCAGTGAGAGGACATCACACCTTTTCAAGGATCCTCCATAGAGCCACCTCAGGAAACAGCCAAGTCATTAGTCTGTGCATCTGAAAACACAAAGGGACACATTAGCCACAATGCACGGCAGGTTGTGCCCTCAACATCCTCCTTCAATAGCTTCAGCACACAGGGTGTGATCCAAAAACTTAGGGCAACAACAATATTTCACCACATGCATGGCAACTTCAATGCCTTGCATCACACTGTGCAAGTAAGGACACCTGAGCAAAGAGACTCACTGGTCAATTTGCTCATCCTCATTAACGTACAGCCAGTGACTCTCCCTCCATTCAGTGCTCCAACGAGTTGTTTGAAGCCCTGCCTGGCAGCATTGTTTGGGGAGGTTTTAATGCCAATGAGCCTAATGTGCTCCTTCCGTTGTTGCAGTATCCCTTCCCAGTGATTCAATGTGGCCAAACTCTTTAGACCAATCATTTCAACTTTGTTCTCTGTGATATGCAAATAAAGACAACATTTACTTCATTTATTACATAGGAGAAATCTTAGTAAATTACCTTTTAAACGTTAACGATTTAATCAACTGTTATTTTTCATCACTCCTGACTCCATCACCTGCTTTCCTCCTTGGTGCAGGACATCCATTATCATTTTCAAAAGCGATTGTAGCATGATGGATCTGTATCCAGCTCTTTCAGTTCTGGTATGGTCCAGTACTCCATCCACTACAGGAGCAGGCTTTCCCTCGTTGACACAATGTTAAAAACAACAATGAGTTCTTCAGTCAATGGCTCAACTGTATCTCAATCCATTGGTCGTATTTGACATCCAACCGCAAATTCTGCTCAATTGAAGTCTCATCATTGCTGGAAGTGTTTTTTTCATTCCTTCACAGGATCCCTAGCAAGGCCATTATTACAGATCCCTAACTGCCCTCAGCTGAGTGGCATGGTGGCCACTCAAAGAGCAGTTAAGAGACAATTACATTGATATGGATCTGGAGCATCACATAGGCCAGCCAAGTAGGAACAACAGATTTCCTTCCCTTAAGGACATGGTCATCATTACTGATAGTAGTTTTTCAGTCCAGATTAATGAAATTTAAATTCTCAAGTGACCCTAGTGAGATTTTAACTCGGTTGCTGGATCATTTGTTCAGGTTTCTGGATGATTCATCCAGTAACATAACCACAGTGCTACCATTCCCCTCACATATAAGCAGGTGAGGCAGCAAGCTGACTTACAAAATTACCAAGCCTTTCCCAAAAAGTACGACACCCTTCTCCTTAACCTCTTCAGCTGGCTTCAAAAGGGAGAAAGGGACACAAAATTGTTCCACTTACTTTGTGAAGCAAAAGAGCTGCAAAAGTCATTGACCTCAGTACTTTAGCTAAAAGACGAGTTCCTAGCAACATTCCAAGTCAGACCACTAGGTTGTAATGGTCTCTCATCATCTGCTGCTGGAGTAATCAGCTCCTAACTATTTGACAGAACACTCACTCCTTGGAAGCACAGCCCACACCTTCATCATCAGAACATTCCTGGGAATTCCTCTACTAGCTACAGACATGACCCCTGCCATCAAGTGTGCTTTAGCTTCTGCTTACTACTTAACTCTGAGGTTCAACCCAACATTGAACCTTCCACCCCACCAATCTCCGTACACATTGCATCATCCTCCGCCATTTCCGCCACCTACAAATGGACCCCACCACCAGAGATATATTTCCATCCCCGCCCCATCTGCATTCTGTAAAGACCATTCCCTCCGCGACTCTAGTCAGGTCCACACCCCCCACAACCCACCCTCCCCTCCCAGCACCTTTCCCAGTCATTGCAAGAATTGCAAAACCTGCACCCACACCTCTGTCCAAAGCCCCAAAGGAGCCTTCCACATCCATCAGAGATTCACCTGCACTTCCACACATCATTTACTGTATCTGTTGCTCCCGCTGCAGTCTCCTCTACATTGGGGAGACAGGATGCCTATTTGCAGAATGCTTCATAGAACATTCTGCTTCTCCAGGACACGTGCACGAAGCAACCCCACTGCCCTGTGGCTGAACACTAACTCCCCCCTCCCGCTCTGCCAAGGACATGCAGGTGCTGGGCTTCTCCACTGCCAAACCCTAACTACCCAATGCCTGGAGAGACAACGTCTCATCTTCCACCTTGGGACCCTTCAACCACATGGGATCAATGTGGATTTCACCAGTTTCCTCATTTCCCCTACCCCCACCTTATCCCAGATCCAACCTTCCAACTCAGCACCGCCCTCATGATCTGTCCTACCTGTCCATCTTCCTTCCCACCTATCCACTCCACCCTCCTCTCTGGCCTATCACCATCACCCTCACCTTCATCTACCTATTGCACCTGCAGCTACCTTTCCCCCAGCCCCACCCCCACCCCCCCTCCCATTTATCCCTCCACACCAGAGGCTTCCAGCCTCATTCCTGATGAAGGGCTTATGCCCAAAACGTCAGTTCCCCTGCTCTATGGATGCTGCCTGACCTGCTGTGCTTTTCCAGCACCACGCTCGACATAGACTCAAATTCTTCTCCTGGTCTCTAACCATTAAATGCAAATACAGAATGTTTTAGCCATGTATAGCTTTTTCCTATAATTTGAATAAAACTAATTCTTGTGAATCCAGTTGTACATTCAGATTGGCTGCTATTCCAGACCCAAGCTTTTCTAGCTGTTTATTGCTACTTTCTAGTCTTTCCCTTCATTTATCTTCGGTTTACTCCCAGCCCTCCCGATCTCGGATATCATGGCCCTCCCAACTCATTTCTTCAGCCTTATTCTCACAGTCTCTCATCCCAATCAATGCTATTCTTCCACCGATCTCCTCACCTATGCCCATCCCAGGCTTTAGAATCTACTGGACTCATCCAGTATTCCTATCTAAACACAATCCATCACACCCAGCATGAGACCTGCTGCTGCCACTCACCCACCACTGCCCTGTGTTTTGGGTTCACTCAATAATTAATCTCCTTTGTTAAATTTTGTCACACTTTAAATATGTTGTCAACCTGCCTCAAGTCTTCTTCTGTCTCCTGCTGTGTCGATGCCTCAACCTTGATGAAATTCCCCTGGGAGGTTTGATTATACTAAAAGTCACTATTGGCAAATGTTGAAACTGTATATTTCTGTTGAAGCGGTTCACTTTATGGCATTTAACTTCTCAATTTAACTGTATTTTGCATTTTGTTTCTATGTCACATCCGGAACTTTCTACTGTCCCATCAATCTGTTTATAGAAATATTTGGAGGAAATCAGTGACACACCACATGTCACACTTCAAAGTATTAAGAGAGCGAAAAGGAGAGCAGTCTTTCCATGCTGGTTTTGTCTTGATGTGAAGGTGTGTAAATTTCCAAAACACTGGCAAATTTCCTTCAAATTCTTTCAGGAGCAATCAAGCTCTGGTTGTCCTCAGGACCTGTTCTTGCCTATGGCAGTTGCCTTTAAGGCATAAATCAGGTTAGCAGCTGAACATCAAAGCACATTATGGAATACAGATTATCCACAAGCAACACCACAGGAGATCAGCCAATATTGTGTAAATATTATTATTCACTTTCCACAGATCATCATGTTACCTCACTGTGATTTAAAAATGAATGCTATAGTTTTCTGACTGACAAAATAGTGTTGTGCCTGTTTAGACATTGAGACACATCCATTATGCTTCAGTGTCAGACAAATTTTTGTGTCACAGTTGAAACAAAGAAAATCAATTTTCTGCATTTTGAAATTAAAGAAAAGCTGCCACAAAAAGATCTTCAAAATGATCACCCTTAAACCAGCATAATTTACCTTCCTTACAATGGTGGTGTTTCAATGTTAAAGGGGATTACAGTGCGACATGTTTTTCATCAGGTGTTGTCATTTTAAGTGATGGTATAGGAAGTTACAATGGGAAGAATTGACAGGGAATGTGTGCAGCTGGAGGCTTATAATATGTACATAAAAATTAACCAAAAACACGAATGTTGGCTGCATACCAAATCATCCATGTTGAATCTGAATGGATGTTAAGTACAAAATAGTTAACGAGCTACCTAACTTAAGGAAGTTCCAAAATGTAATCAAATATGACAATACAATGGCAAACACTATCATCTCACATGCAGGAAGTGTTGCTGTCTTTCATATATATGGTCAACTGCTTTACTTATATATTTGTATTTAATATTATTGCTGATCATTGTTCCACATTATGTAATTGTATAATACAGGCAATGTCACAGAACATCAGACAGTATTTGCAATGGCATCTAAATCGGATTTTGAATAGCTTCAATATCTGTGCCTTTATTAACTTGGCTGTTAGAGTGATAACATTAAAAAGTCAAAAGAAAGTTTGGAATGATAAAAAAAAAAATTTATTGGTTGCATCAAGCCCAAACCCCCCAATTCTCGTACCATAACTACATCTATCATGGATTCTTCCAGCCCCTCAGGTTTCCCCTCCTAACTCTCCCAATGGGAATAAAACACAAGAACTAACATCTCCATATCTCAAACCCATTCTCAACAGATATTTGTCCAGCATTTTTAAAAAGGTATAGGTGCAGGAACAGGTAATAGATACAGAGTTAGCTTTTTTTTCTGCTCTCTCTACCTCAAAAATGATAAAGAATTCAGAGAACAGTGAGCAGCACAGACGTACTTGTCATATCTTCATTATGAAGAAAGAATCAGACAACTGGCTAATTTTTCCTCTTAAGATTAAAGAAGCGTTACAGATTATCTTTGGAAGAAGTAATGTAGAAGCAAAGAAGTTCATTTTCTTCGACAGCACTCAGAGACACAATTGCATCAAAAATGGTTCCTGATATCGGTTTTAAGTCTCTTTTTCACTCATGCCCATTTCTACTCCCTGCTGCTACTTGGCCTCCTTTGGAGTAGTATTCTGGGTTATCTATATCATTTTATATTTCATGTGCAATCACGACAGCTTCACTCACCCTGCAAACTCGTTTCTAGAATGTTGAGGTTGAGTTACTCTCATCTTCCCTTTTCACTTCCCTGTTGCTCTTCTCCATATTTTCTCCAATGTGTTAAGTCCTCTTAACTTGCTGCCAAAACCAAACACAAAAAGCCTGAAATTCTGTGTCTTACAATGGTGTCCTCCACAACCACCTGATGAAGGAGCGGCGCTCCGAAAGCTAGTGCTTCCAATTAAACCTGTTGGACTATAACCTGGTGTTGTGTGATTTTTAAACTTTGTACACCCCAGTCCAACACCGGCATCTCCAAATCATGGAATTTCCTGATGTGTAAACTTTCACTGCTCTTCCAGGACAACAACAGCAGCTCAAAGAAAATCCCATGCTAATTTTTTCACAGGATTATTTATCATAGACAAATGTTTCAGTAATGGTGTTTGACATTTGCACTGTGATATCGAGCACAGGCTTGCTTTCACATTGGATTTCTAATTTCTATTGAGGAAGTTAAGGTTGTGATGTATCAGAGAATGGGAACTCTGTGTACTATTCCTTTCATGAAATTTCTCAGAGACTCCTTGTCTCAACACCAGAAATCTCAATGTTCAATTTCCATTATTGGTACTATCCAGTATCAGCATTAATATTATCTGAGCTAAAATTTCAATGGTCCACTTTGTTTTGGTTTAAGTATGTGCTGGAAACTAGCTGCCTTCCCTCCACCCAGAAGACTCCTTTATAAAGAGGTGTAGGAGTTGATATAGTAAATCAGCCAGGAACTCCACGAGGGCCCTGTGTCACCAACTCTGCACAGAGATATTCCAGGTAGTTTAGTCACATGGTCTCCTGCCACTAACTGCCCTAACCCCACAGTGCAAAGCACACACCCTTGTAGCACATTACCTAATACAGTCAATTTGACATCACGCAAAATTTTCATTATCCAATTGCAACTCTACTTAATGTGAGATAGAGTAGGCAGGACAGTCTTTCCTCAAGCAGAGGCGAGGGAAGAGAAATTCAAGGCCTTATCACTTTGGGGCACTTACTTCGGATGCTCTGAGTGATTAGTTGCAGCAGCCTATTTTTAGTCTGCAGTTGATGATATTGCCTGAACTCGAAAGGTTAGATTGTTAATGATAATACCGTTATAACAGCATAGGAGAATGCCAAAAGAGAGAACGGGGAGGATCGGAAATGTAAAGCCAGCATCTGAAAAAGAAACAAACACAGAAAACGCTGAAGAAACTCAGTTAGACTGGCAGCACCTGCAAAGAGAGAAACAGAGTTAAATTTTGTTTCTCCTCCACAGATGCTGCCAGACCTGCTGAGTTTTTCCAATATTCTCTACGTTTATTTCAGATTTCCAGCATCTGCAGTATTTTGCTTTTATCTGAAAAAGAAAGGGAGTATCACAAAAAAAAAGCCCTTCTTTGTATTAAAGGTTTTATCGACACTTTTTTCATTCCATCGCAGTACACTAGGGGTTTTAAAAAAAAAATCAGCAGTCATATAGGAATGTTCCAACATTGTATCTGTTGCCTTACCATGCTCAAACTTATACATTTAGATGCCAGCTACATCAACAAAGGCACGACAAAATATCTGCTACACTTTTACAGTTGCACAAATGCAAACAGGGCCCAAAGGCTACTTGAAACCCCTTTGTAAGATTGAGTTGCTCTTACTGCACCCAGTGTAAGGTCTGGAAAATATCTACAAATGGCCTAGCTGGCAGTTCTTAAAGGGGTGCTGTACATCACCACTGAAAGGTAATCTAAGGTTCAGGATCTTTCTTCACAGGCCCGCTGGACAGCTCTGAAGGCTGTGACTGCAACTGCAACCTGATTGTCTAAGGCTCAACAAAATAACCGAAAGAACAGCAGATGCTGGAAATCAGAAACAAAAATAGAAACTGCCAGAAAAAAAAAACTCAGGTCTGGCAGCATCTGTGGAGAGAAATCAGAGTTAACATTTAGTGATCCTTCTTCAGAACTGATAATAGCCAGGTAAATGTTGGTTTTATGCAGAAAATGGGGTGAGGGAGGAGAGGAGGAATAAACGAAAGATGAAGATAGAGCCCAAAAAGAGAAAAACAATCGGACAGATATAGGAATGGATAAAGGTCAGCCTGGGAGAACGAAGAGCTGCTAATGGGGACTATCAGTTGCTGACAATGGGTTGTGTGTGGTAGTAGCGCATGTGTTGACAAGGCCTGTGTCAAGGATTGAGGCAAGGACATGAGTTCTTATAAGAACACTGATTGAGCCTTGGGAATACCTGTTCTGCAGCAGGGATTGCTTTCTGTGCTCAGTTCACAAGTCTGCATGCCAATTTCAAAGTATACAAGCGAGAAAGCAGACTAATTTCCCCTCTTTCCTGGATAAGCAACTCGGAGGTCAAATCCTGGGACCTCATTGCCACTGTTAGTGATATCAGCTCAAATCAACCAAAGTCTTCCTAATTTAAATGGCCGAGTGCCATGCCCAAGTGTAGAAAAGAGCTTGTGTGCAATTTTTAAAAGATTATTGAAAGGTATTATGGCAGCTTTTCCACACAGAATCTCAGTAATTTTGAGTGGTATATTGTTCCATTCTACATTACACAGCAACAAATTAAAAGTCTGCACTAAACAGGCAACCAACATGGCAGCGCGCATTGCCTGGCCTCATGGATTAAAAATGGCCACTTCAGTGAGTGAAGTATTGAAGAAATACCAACACCCAGGGGACTGACCACTCCAGCAATGAGTCAGCACCTTTGAAACAGGAGGGGAACAATTGAGTGTAACGATCACATTGCTAATGTTGTCAAAACATTCTTGTAATAGAGAATAATTGAAGACTCCAGACAGACTGTTGGGACTCCCAGCAACATATACTGTAATTGTGCCTCTTCCCAATAAGCCTGAATCACAGACCTCTAGCATGCTATTTGTTTTGTTCAATTACTGTTAGTGATAGGCCAGCACCCGATTGAGAAGAAAGAAGCCTTTTGTCACTTTCACTTCACGTGGTCCTGTTTAAAATCCGAGCAAGGTTGACAGCAGCTGTGAAGCTCTGCATAGCTACCACCAGTGACTGCTCAGATGCTGCGATGCTGTTCGCATAGCTGAGATAATGGGGCTGCTGGTCTCTTGGAATTGTTTTGTCTTTCGAAAGATTTTTGAGGGGAATTCAAAAATATATTTCATTCATAAAAGTCATCTTCAAGTATATACAAAGATTCTAAATCTTATGGGCGGCATGGTGTCTCAGTGGTTAGCACTGCTGCCTCACAGTGCCAGAGACCTGGGTGAGTTACGCTTCGGAAGATCGGTGTGGACATGTTGGGCCAAACCATCTTTAGGGAATCTGTGAAAACACTGGAATTGCAATGCATATACAAGGCTGTCCCATTGTCTGGGACCCCAGGAGGGGTTCCTGTTCCTCAGCCTCACCTCCCTCAGAATTTCACGTCACGAGTGTAGAGTACCACAGCTACAAGGTGTGAACTTCCATCACAACATGTGACTTCATGATATCGTCCTAATATCCTTTCAACAAACCCCAAGATAAAAAGGGCAGGCTGCAAAAGACCACAGGTTACAAACAGACTCAACAATTTGTGACTGGAAGGAGACAAGAAGGTACTTTTTCTGTGAAGCGTACTTGGAAGCTTCATTGTTGACAAGTTACTCACTAAAATATTTTCCAGTCACAAATCTAAAAAAAAATTACATATGCTGTAAATCATGAAAGGTGAAGAGAAAATATTTCAAATACTTGAGTCACTTGGCATCTACAAAGTGAAAAGAGCATAATAATTTCATTGCCAACCCTTTCCCTCAAATATGAGCCTGCCTTTTGTTTCAGATGCTGACCTCTTGTTGTGCATTTCTAGTACTTTGTCTTTTACATTGCAAAATCTAGAAATTTCTGCCATCAGCAGATTCCTTTTCCAAAAAAAACCTGTCCCCTCTCTGGCAACTTTGCCCCTCCCCCTCTCTCTTTGGTTTAGGGTTAAACAAAACATGGTGCTGGAATGGTTAAACTAGTCAAATGACTCATAGCTGATGATTCAATTGGCATAGGCTGTGAAGCAAAACTTGCAGAGTTCATGGTGTGTCTGTTAGAAAAAGGAGAAAGACTAGTTGTAAATGTCTTCTCAATCATCCCCGTTGGGCCTGACTGTCACAGCATCTCGGATCTTGGCAACTAAGTAAGTGTCACAGTGGCAGACAGAAGAAAAGGCTGACATTTTATACCTAAACAACATGAATGGACTCAGTGCTTCTACTTTCCTGATGGGAAGTTTCAAATTGCTTGAATTCCCTACATATATTAGCCCTATTTATTCAGTACAGAGTATATATTATGGATATGCGCACCAAAGAATGTACAGAAACAAAGAAAACATTTCTCCAATTTATTTTGCTGCAGTGTCACTTTAGTCCATGCAAGGATTTTATTAAATATACAAAATGGCTACTATGGTTGTCCACACAATAGTTAACAGTATTGCATTCATTCTACGTTAACACTCAGATGTTTCTGACAGACATTATAGGATGCATATAACACAGAAAACAGTCTTTTTGCTGTACTTATATTATTTGAATTTCCCCTCACAAACTCTGTTTCTCTCTTCCTTACCCCTTTCTTTCTCCTTGTTGTTTTTCTGCTCTCTGTTTTCTTTCTTATGTTGTTATCTGCTATCTTCCTGTGCTGTTTTCAGTTATGGTATTCTTTTCTTCTACACTGCTTTACTGGCAAACACTTCAAACTCCCTCTCTGACCACACCCCCATATTGTTATGATGATCCCAGCTGATCATAATACTCCATAAGTCAGCTCCCAGAGTGAAACCTGGCTAGACAGACCCTGCATTTATTTTTAAATGTGGAGGTCAATTATTGTACACAGTCACAAGACTCTGTCAATATATTGTTAAGAATAAAATATTTATTAAATGAGAAAAAAAGGACTTTATTACAGTATGCTCCTTCATTCCCTCACACTAGGTCTCTGACTCCCTTCAGGAGTCTATCTAATTGGAGAAGGAATGATTTAAAAATACCTAAATATAGAATTTCTAAAGAGAGAGGAATAAGGAGATATGAAGAGGATAGCGGGAGTTTCTGTTAAGTGCTGCTCCCATAGGGAGTGTTTGAAGATCGTATGAGGAAAGGCTGAGGCACTTGGGGCTGTTTTCATTGGAGAAAAGAAGGTTTAGGGGTGATAGAGGTGTACAAGATGATTAGGGGTTTAGATAGGGGCGACCACGAGAACCTTTTTCCACGTATGGAGTCAGCTATTACGAGGGGGCATAGCTTTAAAATTAAGGGGTGGTAGGTAGATTCTTTACTCAGCAAGCCGTGAGTTCATGGAATGCCCTGCCAGTAGCAGTGGTGGACTCTCCCTCTTTATGGGCATTTAAACGGGCATTGGATAGACATATGGTGGATAGTGGGCTAGTGTAGGTTAGGTGGGCTTGGAACGGTGCAACATCGAGGGCCGAAGGGCCTGTACTGCGTTGTACTTTTCTATGTTTAAATTACTTAGTGTGGAAACAGGCCCTTCGGCCCAACAAGTCCACACCGACCCACCGAAGCGCAACCCACCCAAACCCCTACATTTACCCCATACCTAACACTGCGGGCAATTTAGCATGGCCAATTCACCTAACCTGCACATCTTTGGACTGTGGGAGGAAACCGGAGCACCCGGAGGAAACCCACGCAGACATGGGGAGAACGTGCAAACTCCACACAGACAGTCGACTGAGGCGGGAATTGAACCCGGGTCTCTGGGCGCTGAGAGGCAGCAGTGCCACCGTGCCGTCCACAAGTGAATAGTACAGATGCATTTAAAAGATAGCTAGACCAATATACTAAGGGAGAAGGGAATAGAGGGTTACAAATGTAGATTTAGAGATGGAAAGATGAAAAGAGACTGAAGTGGACCATAACATTGGCATGGCCTGGTTGAGCCAAATAGCCAGTTTCTGTGCTGGCTGTATCTCTAATGCAAACTAATGGAAGATGCTAATGAAAAACTATTTAGATAGTGACAATAGAAACACTTGTCCTCACTTGCAAATAAATCTTGGGGGGAGGAGAGGTGAGGAATAGGGTACAGTCTAACCTCCCAATCCAGCAATGTGTCGTCCTTACACCGTATCTACTTTTACATAAATGGAAGGGTTTAGACGTGCCAAATTACTCAAATTGAAATAAAAAAGTTGAGCTATGGTGAGATTTGTGTTAGGATTCTAATGAGAAGTCCGGCAAGGCCCATTTTGAAGTTGGGAATATTTTGCAGAATTTTTTAGGCTTTTCACAAGCAGCTTGGTGAGTTTCTTGCTAGGCAGTAGCAAGTTATCAATTAAGAGAGATTATAGCTTGTTAAATGCTTTACCGACATTCAACTCACCTCATTAATATTCAGCTTTCTGTCTTCCCAAACTCACTAAACGAACTAGATGCCAAGAAATGTACAAATACATTAAGGACAAAAGGGTAATTAGGGAGAGAATAGGACCCCTCAAAGATCAGCATGGCGGCCTTTGTATGGAGCCGCAGAAAATGGGGGAGATACTAAATGAGTATTTTGCATCAGTATTTACTGTGCAAAAGGATATAGAAGATATAGACTATAGGGAAATACATGGTGACATCTTGCAAAGGAGGAGGAAGTGCTGGGTGTTTTGAAACGCATAAAAAGGTGGATAAATCCCCAGGACCTGATCAGGTGTACCCGAGAACTCTGTGGGAAACTAGGGAAGTGATTGCTGGGCCTCTTGCTGAGATATTTGTATCATCGATAGTCACAGGTGAGATGCCGGAAGACTGCAGGTTGGCTAACATGGTGCCACTGTTTAAGAAGGGCAGTAAAGACAACAGGGAACTATAGACCAGTGAGCCTGACCTCAATGGTGGGCAAGTTGTTGGAGGGAATCCTGAGGGACAGGATGTCCGTGTATTTGGAAAGGCAAGGACTGATTAGGAATAGTCAACATGGCTTTGAGCATGGGAAATCATGTCTTGCAAACTTGATTGAGTGTTTTGAAGAAGTAACAAAGAGGATTGATGAGGGCAGATCTATGTGATCTATATGGACTTCAGTAAGGCATGCGACAAGGTTCCCCATGGGAGACTGAATAGCAAGGTTAGATCTCATGGAATACAGGGAGAACTAGCCATCTGGATACAGAATTGGCTCAAAAGGTAGAAGACAGGTGTGGTGGAGGGTTGTTTTTCAGACTGGAGGCCTGTGAGCAGTGGAGTGCCACAAGGATCGGTGTTGGGTCCTCTACTTTTTGTCATTTACATAAGTGATTTGGATGTGAGCATAAGAGGTACAGTTAGTAAGTTTGCAGGTGACACCAAAATTGGAAGTGTAGTGGACAGCAAAGAGGGTTACCTCAGATTACAACAGGGTCTTGACCAGATGGGCTAATGGGCTGAAAAGTGGCAGAAGGAGTTTAATTCAGATAAATACAAGGTGCTGCATTTTGGGAAAGCAAATCTTAGCAGGACTTATACACTTAATGGTGAGGTCCTAGGGAGTGTTGCTGAACAAAGAGACCTTGGAGTGCAGGTTCATAGCTCCTTGAAAGTGGAGTCGCAGGTAGATAGGATAGTGAAGGAGGCGTTTGGTATGCTTTCCTTTATTGGTCAGAGTACTAAGTACAGGAGTTAAGTGATCATATTTTGGCTGTACAGGACATTGGTTAGGCCACTGTTGGAATATTGCATGCAATTCTAGTCTCCCTCCTATCAGAAAGATGTTGTGAAACTTGAAAGGGTTCAGAAAACATTTACAAGGATGTTGCCAGGGTTGGAGGATTTGAGCTATAGGGAGAGGCTGAACAGGCTTGGGCTGTTTTCCCTACAGCGTCAGAGGCTGAGGGGTGACCTTATAGAGGTTTACAAAATTATGAGGGGCATGGATAGGGTAAATAGACAAAGTCTTTTCCCTGAGGCTGGGGAGTCCAGAACTAGTGAGCATAGGTTTAGGGTGAGAGGGATAGGATATAAAAGAGACCCAAGGGGCAACTTTTTCACAGAGGGTGGTATGAGTATGAAATGAGGTGCCAGAGGAAGTGATGGAGGCTGGTACAATTGCTACATTTAAAAGGCATTTGGATGGGTATATGAATAGGAAGGGTTTGGAGGGATATGGGCCGGGTGCTGGCAGGTGGGACTGGATTGGGTTGGGATATCTGGTTGGACCAAAGGGTCTGTTTCCATGCTGTACATCTCTATGACTCCATGACTCTAACTCTCACCATAGAAATCAGAGCAGATACCTGGTGAATTCAGCTCACTGCTTGCTCCAAACCACCTCCATGTTGGACACGAGGTACCAACATCTCAGGACACGCTCCATGGTCACCAGCTACACACACCCCACATCCACAGACATTGGCATCCAATATGTGCCAGCCTGTATGAACCCTCATGGCACATCTCCGATTCACTTACAGGACACTTCTGCTCAACAATGTCCCACCTCAGGCTGTACTGGTAACTCTCACAGTAATGCTGCAGTAAGGGCACTGTGTGCTCAGGGACACACCAGGCTATATCTCCAGCCTGTTCACTAGCTGTCATAGCACTCACTCACTCGGAGTCAACCTAGATACTCACAGGATCCCTTCCCTTTACTACCTTTGTGTACTTTCCCCCCTCAGCCCAAAATACAAGACTCAAAGTACTTCTGTTTTGCCTTGTCATTTAGGACAGACACAAAGGAAGCAAGCTTGTCATAGTTGTCAGTGTTTCGGAGAGACCATTCCCTCCGCGATTCCCTTGTCAGGTCTACACCCCCCCCAAATCAGTCCCAGCACCTCCCCCGCACACTGCAGGAGGTGCAAAACCTGTGTTCACGCCTTCCCCCTCACCTCCATCCAAGGCCCCAAAGGATCCTTCCACATCCATCAGAAATTCACCTGTACCGCCACCAATGTCATCTACTATACCCCGATGTGGTATCCTCCACATCGGGGAGATAGGACGCCAACTTGCAAATCATTTCTGAGAACATCTCTGGGACACTCGCACTAACCAACCCCACCGCTCCCTGACAGAATACTTCAACTCCCCCTCCCACTCCATCAAGGACATGCAGTTCCTGGGCCTCCTCCATCGCCAAATCCTAACCACCCAATGCTTAGAGGAAGAATGCCTCATCTTCTGCCTTGGGACTATGCAACCACACAGGATCAATGTGGATTTCAACAGTTTCCTCATTTCTTCTCCTCCCACATTATCCCAGTCCCAAGCCTCCAACTTGGCATCGCCCTCCTGACCTGTCCATCACCTTTCCCCTCTATCTGCTCCATCCTCCTCTCTATCATTTTATCCCCCACCTTCAACTACATATCGCATCCTCAGCTATCTTCCACCCAACCCCACGCCCCTCCCATTTATCTCTCAGCCCTCAGGCCCACAAGCCTCATTCCTGATGAAGGGCTAATGCCTGAAATGTTGATTCTCCTGCTCCTCGGATGCTACCTGACCTGCTGTGCTTTTCCAGTACCATACTCTCAACTCTGATCTCCAGCATCTGCACTCCTCACTTTCTCCTTCTCATATTTGTCAGCAGCCCTCAGTCAAGTATTAGGCAAGAACTTTTAAAAGCTGATTGGTGGCAGATGCTCGCAGGTAAATGGACGGCTAGAAGATGGGAACCCTTCAAAAAAAAAAAGAGAAAATGAGAGTCCAGAGACACTATATTCCTGATAGGGAGAAAGGAAATGCTGGTAGGTGCAGGGAATGCTGGATGACTAGAGAAATTGAGATTTTGGTTAAGAAAAAGAAGGAAGCATATGTCAAGTATAGACAGGAGAGATCTAGTGAAACCTTCGAAGAGTATAAATGCAGTAGAAGTACACTTAAGAGGGAAATCAGGAGGGCAAAAAGGGGACATGAGATAGCTTTGGAAAATAAGGTTATGGAGAATCCAGAGGGATTTTACAAATATATTATGGACAAAAGGGTAAACCAGGGATAGAATAGGGCGCCTCAAAGATCAGTAATGCAGCCTTTGTGTGGAGCCGCAGGAGATGGTGGGGGGGGGGGGGGGGGGATATTGGACGATATAGAGAATGTGGAGAAATAGATGGTGACATTTTGAAAAGTGTCCATATTACAGAGGTGGTGGTGCTGGATGTCTTGAAACGCATAAAAATGGATAAATCCCCAGGACCTGATCAGGGTACCCTAGACCTCAGTGGAAAGCTAAGAAAGTGATTGCTGGACCCCTTGCTGAGATATTAGTATCATCGACAGACATGGGTGAGGTGCCAGAAGACTGGAGGTTGGCTAATGTAATGCTACAGTTTAAGAAAGGTGATAAGGAAAAACCAGGGAAGTATAGACTGGTGAGCTGTGCATCAGTGGTGGGTACATTGTTGGAGGGGATTCTGAAGGACAGCATTTATATACATTTGGAAAGGCAAGGACTGAAGGATGACCGCCATGTTTGCAAACTGAACAGAAGTTCTCCTTTTGATTAATAATTTTCACTCAAATTCTGGTTAAATTAGACCTGCAGTACAAATGCATGCACATTGATCTACATACACAGTGGTGTACAGCTACACACAGCTCAGACCAACTCTACATACAGGTATGCTGACACACACATTCATTTTCTCTGAAAGACTCTGGCAATTGCAATCTTGAGTAGACATTTACTAATACACCTGTTCAGAAATGCTGTTACATACCTCTGGTGCAGGTGGAGCTTGAACCTGGCTGAGAGAGAGGGACACTATCACTGTGCCACAGATTTGAGTATATGGGCGGGCAGGACAGTTTGAGTAAAGGATCTAAACCTAGGCCTCAACCTCTCTTCTACATTGACAAGACAATAAATCACAGAAATAATTAAAAGGGAGGCTGAAACATTTTAAAGAACAAGGGTTAGAGTTTAGAATTCTCTGCCATAAACTGTTATAGATATGGAGTTCATAGATAAGTTTTTTAAACTGCTGTTTGAAAAACAAGAATAATACTGAGCAGTTGAGTGTGCAGGAGAGTAGAATTCAATTGAGTGGCTCATGTAAGTAAAAATATCAGAACTGATTTAATGGGCCGAATGGGTCTGTTTCTGTGCTGCGTCATCCTGCAATAATCAATGTCTATCCAATGATACAGCAAAAAGATCTACAGTTTATTATGTTGGAGTTAGGGGCATGAAATCATGTCTGAACACTATATGGCACCAATGTGCTACAAAGGCCAACACCTCCCAGCTTGAATCTCAAGTCACTTGCTGATGGCAATATTTGAAAAGGATTTCAAAACTTGACAGAGATGTAGGAAAGTGTACATTTCCAGCTTCTGTTGTTATTGGTACTGTGCAATCTGCTTGTGATCTATTTAACAATCCAGTTACAGATCAATAACAGCAATTGCCACATACAACATAAAACCTACTGTACTGAGCTATTTTTTATTTTGTCCCAGTTTGTATATATTAAATGGCAGCCATTGTAAGTGCACTTACAATCCGTAGCTCTCCCCAGTACCTCAGCAGGTAAAAGCACCACACTGGTGTAGTTCCAAACTATACAGAGCAGGAAGGTTCCAACATGATTTATGCTGAGCTAATAGACCTCAGTTGGAATACAAAATGGTATACAATTGGTATCAGCACACACAGACTAAATGGCAGAGGCTGGGGAATGAGGGGAACCAGCTAGGTTTCCTAATCCTGATTTTGATCTGAGCCAGATGTAAAGTACATTTTGTGGGTGCTTAATGAAAACAAGATTTAACAGTGATCCATTTCACTATTGAATTGCTTGCTGTAGCCCCTTTCCCTCCCACTCCCAACCATTCAGATAAAAGTTGAAAATTGTGGGGCTGGAAAAGAACGGCAGGTCAGGCAGCATCCGAGGAACAGGGGAATCAACATTTCGGACATAAGCCTTTCATCAAGAATGTGTCAGATAAATTCAGATAAAGTCCCAAGCCATGCAAATCAGAAGTACACGCCGGCTGAGGTTACCATAAAAGACTCTCCTTCTCAACCTTTCCCCTCGCCTGAGGTATGGAGACCCTCGAGTTAAGCCACATGTCATCTCTCTCGCTTTAATGAGAGCTGCCCTATTCCATGATAAGAATATGACGACTTTACTAATTAGGGTCTGGAATGCACTGCCTGGACGTTTGGTGGATGGTATTGGATGGCAACTTATCTCGGGGGGGGGGGGGGGGGGGAATCTTATAGAAGTGTATAAAGTCAGGAGAGACATGGATAGGGTGAATTCACTCAGCCTTCTTCCCAGGTTTGGGGAATTGAGGACTACAGAGCATCAGTTTAAGGTTAGAGGGGAAAGAATAAAAAGAAACCTGAGGGGTAACTTTTTTTTTTACACAAAGGGTGGTATGCATATGAAATGAGCTGCCAGCGGAAGTGGTCGAGGCAGGTACATTAACAACGTTTAAAAAGGCGTTTGGATGAATGCATGAATAGGAAAAGGTTGAGAAAGATATGAGCCAAGTGCAGTGAAGTGGGGTTAGCATGGATGTAAATTTTGGTCAACATGGACTGGCCTGGGCCTGTTTGCATGCTGTATAATTTGATGACTCTAGTAGGACTCATCCTTGGTCACTGTATACTATACGGAGTTGTGGGAGAGAGCGCGAGAGAGATTTCTCACTTTCCATGATCAAGCAACCTTTGTCAGCTCACAAAGCTACCAGAAAGTGCTTAGCACCCACAGAATGAAATCCAAACACTTTTGAGAGAAAGTGGATCAAGGAAAATAAAGCACCCGTCTTACTGTACTAAGGTGTTACATAAAACCACCTGAAAGTGGCATTCTAAAACCAAAAAGACAATACCGCAAAGAGATATTAGGACAAATGACGAAAGCTTGTACAAAGAGGCCGATTTTAAGGTGTGTCTTGGAGGAGAGGTAGAGATGTTCAGAAATTTAGAAAAATAATGCCTGTGTTTCAGATCCAGGCAACTGAAGATCCAGCCGCCATCGCTAAGCAAGTATAATCCAGAATGCTGAAGAGGCCAGACTTCGAGAAGCAGAGATCTCTAAAGGATTGTCAGGCTGAAGGAGAAGACAAAGATTGGAGAAGAAATGACTAATTTTTACATTTGTAAAAATCTTAAAATCAAGTGTTGCTTTTACAGAACCTAAAGTCATTGAGCACATGGGTGATGGGTAAATGGGACACAGTTTGAGTTAGGACACAGGCAACTGATTTTTGGATGAGCTCAAGTGTACAAAGAGTAGAAATTGGGAGGCCAACCAACAGCATGTTAATTAAGTCTAAAAAAGTAATAAAGGCATGGATAAGTATTTCAGCATAGAAGAGCTGGGGTAGGGGCAGAGTTGGGCAAAATTATGGAATTGGAAATAGACAGTCTTATTGATGGCACAGATGTGTGGTTGAAAGCTCCTCTTGGGATCAAATATGATACCAAGGTTGCCAACCGTCTGGCTTGGAGAGTTGCCAGGGAAAGGGTTAGATTTGGTGGCTAGGGAGCAGAATTTGCGGTGGGGACTAAAGACAATAGTTCATTCTTCCCAATATTTAATTGAAATTTAATTTTATTTAAAAAGAAAGTTAGATAAGTATTGATTTTGATCCTTAGCCACTATGAATATAAGGCATTATCCAGCACTCTGAAATCATGCTGACATAGTGCATATTGAAGACAGGGCTGTTGGGAAAATCTCCAGACATGTCTAAGCCCAGAGAAAATAACTCTGAAATACTAACTCAGTAGCTGCCATATTGACTGCAGGAATAATCTCATGCAGGTGGTGTACCCACAATAGTACAAAACTTCTATAAAATAATTTTTAAAAATCCTAACAGTCAGAAGTTCACAAATGAGTCAAGACAAACAGTTGGTAATATAATGATGCCACCAACAAAATAACTGCATGTTCTTACAGTTTTAAGCCTGAGACAGCAACTAGCACTTCAACTGACTTTCTACACTTTCTTCCCCTCCCTTTGCTGTTCTGAGCATTGTGACTTCTGCTGGGATCCAGTTGTGCTCACCCATTGGACAGTGCTTGTCCCCTGGCTCAGTCACAATGAGCACTGTGGCCACACCCAATCGTGGCACCAACAAGGTCAATTGCAGCTAGAGGGACGAGACCAACCAACTCAGTGCAAACCAGGTTTTAGAAACTAGAATCTTTTGATATGTCAGGCTCCATTTTTGGCCAACAGAGCAAACAGTGGAAGTAACAATATTCCTGGAAGGCTCGTTTTAGAGTTTTGTATCTGTATTTATTCTAGACATTTGCTGCCAAAAGTACACAGAAAATAGCAAACACAATAAAACAATACCTGAACACTGAGAACGTGAAAGTTGATTTTTTGATGAAAAAACAGGGAGGGGTAACATTACAAATCTACAGAATGGAACCCAGTCACATTTTGCATGATGCTCGGTTATGCTTCAATCATGGGATCAGAGAAAGTGGCTTCCTTCTATGCTACATTCAGGCCATCAAGTCTGTGATGTTCTTGGCATCTCAACTGGAGCTAATTCCTCGAACCTCACTTCCTTGTTCCTTCCTCATATCCTATTATATTTTGCCTCTTCAAGTACTTTTCAAAAATAAAACTAATTCACTTTCAAGTATAACAACCACAATAATGACAAAGAATTCGATGTGCTGACAATACTCTGAATTCAAATTGGGCAACTTTCCTCTTCATTTTTTGGCATGACAATCTGAACTTTGCGTCCCCTTCTTTGCTGAATCACCAACCAAGGAAATATTTTGCTATTTTTCATCAAATCTTTCAAAGTCTTTCAGTGTTATGCAAATATGCATCGAGGGGCGCTCTGGACCACCTGTCTCCCCCGCCCCCAAACAATAATAGGTTGTGATTTGTATAAACATTTAAACTATGCTTGATATGATGCCAGGCATCAGCTGACACTTTTACAAAAAAAAGCCTCAAGTGTAAAAGCCTGTTACAGGGTATTTCATCTGACATTAGGAGCCATGTCGCAGCTCTGCAAGAGGGGGTTGACAAACAACGAGCAGTCACTTCCAACATGTTTTAACTTATTTCATTCATTGCTCGGATCAACCTAGTGGAGAAAAATAAACAGCAACGCAAAACATCCCAAGCTGCACATCCTGACCCCTAAATACATATCTAGAACATTCATTTGTAGGAGGGATCTTTACCCAAGAAACAGATAAATCAAAACGAAAAGCCGTGTTCCTTCTTTTCCCTCAATGTTATTACAAGCAGCACCGATTTATCTATATAAAAAAAGACGCAGTCCCCCTGCACCCAGCAAATAATGCAGCCTGGGCACAGGCAGGGATTGAAATCGCACAGGATGAATAATGCCTCACACCAGACTGAAATAAAACTACAAAAAAAAGGAGAGTTTTTTTTCCCCCTGTTGTCGCGACCGTAACATATATTCAGGCGCGCCACCTTTAGTTAAAACGATTCGGAAGAGACTGACCGATGATTTCTTCCAGTTCGTAGGCATCTTTTGCATTTGGCCATTGGGACCCGGCAAACAGCTCCTCCGCCATGACGCTGTGAGTCACAATGCGGCGAGAGTCAGAACTCGACAGGCTGCTGAAGAGAGAGAGAGAGAGAGAGAGAGCGCTCAGCAACTTTATTCAGGCTGAGCCACACACATAGACACAGCACATACACCTCAGAGTCCAATAGGGACCGGCACAGTCTAGCTGACACCTGATTGTTTAACGCACATACATACCTCAGAATACAAGCGGGACAACCATCAGTGGTCGTGTTGTGATGGGCTCCAAATGATGCAGATATATCTCATGCCCGTTTTGCTCCATAGCAACAGTAGTTGCGCGAAACGCGTCTCTGTCAACTTGGAGTTTCGAAAGTAATGAATGGTGATTGAACCGTCAGAACCTGTCCGAGGGCAGGAGTTGCTGCAGCCAAAGCAGAGTTCCTTTTTTTTGGGGGGGGGGGGGGGGGGGGGGGTGGAATCCTTCAAAGCAACTTTCTGCTGCCTCTGGCATCACATTCTGGGATAGAACTTCATCTCCGGTAGTGACACAAAACAAGAAGTATTCGCTAAGCCACCAGGATTGTCCAATACCATTGTCGTCAATGGAATTAAAAATCAGGTACTTTATATGATGGGCAACTGATCCATGCCACCTCCCATTTTACAGCACTGCCCAGAGTGGATTTTTACTTTCAAATTCTTCCTCTGCGCCCAGATCACTTAATCACTACATGAGGAGTCCACGAAATACCTGACTCTAGGCGGATGGTTTTAAGGTCCTACTCAGAGCAGAAACAGTGCAGGTGGGCATTGAAAAGAGTGCTCCAGGTGGCACACCAATATCCAACTCCATTCCATTTCCAGGCCTATTTCTAGAGGTGGAATAAGGCAGTCAATTCAGCCTGTTAATGGTGGCTTTAGGATAACTGTTGGAGGCCAACTCCAGCTTCTCAGTTCCCACAGACAGAGCAGGGGATGAGTAGCAAACAGCTGAAAATGTGTTGCTGGAAAAACGCAGCAGGTTAGGCAGCATCCAAGGAACAGAAAATTCTACGTTTCGGGCATAAGCCCTTCATCAAGAATGAGGAAAGTGTGTCCAGCAGGCTAAGATAAAAGGTAGGGGGGAGGGGCGATGGAGATGTGATAGGTGGAAGGAGATCAAGGTGAGGGTGATAGGCTGGAGTGGGGTGGGGGCGGAGAGGTCAGGAAGAAGATTGCAGGTTAGGAGGGCGGTGCTGAGTTCGAGGGAATCGACTGAGACAAGGTGGGGGGAGGGGAAATGAGGAAACTGAAGAAATCGGAGTTCATCCCTTGTGGTTGGAGGGTTCCCAGGCACCTCCCTACCTTTTATCTTAGCCTGCTGGACACACTTTCCTCATTCCTGATTAAGGGCTTATGCCCAAAACGTCGAATTTCCTGTTCCTTGGATGCTGCCTGACCTGCTGTGCTTTTCCAGCAACACATTTTCTGCTCTGATCTCCAGCATCTGCAGACCTCACTTTCTCCTTGATGAGTAGCAAACAGTATAGATGCACCGAGGCGACATTCCGGCAGCAGCCTGAAGGAGCTGGTGCTCCAAGCACGTCTACAGAGGCCCTCTCTGCCTGCCTCTCCTCCCCATCACATATACACACGTGCAAATATAATTGTCCACATTAATCCCACTCCCTATCTTTTTTCCACAGCCCTGCAATATTTGCCCTTTCAAATACTGCATACATTCAATTTCCTTTGGAAAGTTACTCGGGGACGTGTCTCCACCACTCATTCAGACAGTGCAATCTGTTTCAGAACATCTTGCATTTTTAAAAATAATTTTTAACTAGTGTGAGAAACACCATATCCCACACTAGTCTGTCCAGTGATGTTATTACACACCCCGGAGCAGGTGGGACTTGAACCCAGGTGTCCTAGACTGACCTACACATAATCACTGGACTGATTGTGTTTGAGCTTGAGGACTGGCCATAGCCCAATCCCTGGACTACAGCAATACAGATCCCTGGACTTACAAAGGACCAATCACCTGACTGACTGGCCAAACCCCTGCAGTGGGATCAGACTAACCCCTTGACTGTGGCAGTAACTCCTGATTGACTGGAGCCCACCCTCACCCTACTAAACATTCATCCCATTTGACTTTCACATATTGCCATTATCTTCAAGCATGTGCAATGTGTTTGCTATTTCAGCTGCTGGCACATGTTGCAGCTCTGACTTTGATGAAGAACGCCATAAATTTTAAACACCTCTCTTACTTTTCAGTGCACCTCACTGCCACAAGCCATTTGGCTAGAGCTAGTAATAAGATGGAATTAATAGATCTCATACTTATGGAACCTTTAGTAGAAGGTGATCATAACATGGTAAAATTTCAAATTCAGTTTGAGGGTGGGCAATTTGGGTCTCAAACTAGTGCCCTCAACTTAAAATCAGGGAAATGACAGACAGAGTCATAGAGATGTACAGTACAGAATCAGACTCTTCGGTCTAACTCATCCATGCTGACCAGATATTCTAAATTTGTCCACTCCCATTTGCCAGCACCTGGCCCATATCCCTCGAAACTCTTCCTATTCATATACCCATCCAGATGCCTTGTAAATGCTATAATTGTACTAGCCTCCACCACTTCCTCTGGCAGCTCATTCCATAGATATCCCAGCCTCTGCATGAAAAAGTTACTCCTTAGGTCTTTTTATATCTTTCCCCCCTCACCCTAAACCTAAACCCTCTAGTTCTGGACTCCCCAACCTCAGGGAAATGCCTTTATTTATTTAACCTATCCATGCCTTCATGATTTATAAGGTCACCTCACAGCCTCCAACGCTCCAGGGTAAACAGCCTCTCCCTATAGCTCAAATCCTCCAACCTTGGTAATATCCTTGTAAATCTTTTCTGAACCCTTTCAAGTTTCACAACATCTTTCCGATAGGAGGGAGACCAGAGTTGCGTGCAATATTCCAACAGTGGCCTAACCAATGTCCTGTACAGCCGCCACATGACCTCAACTCCTGTACTCAATACTCTGACCAATAAAAGAAAGCACACCAAACACCTTCTTCACTATCCTATCTACCGGTGACTCGACTTTCAAGGAAATATGAACCTGCACTCCAAGGTCTTTCTTCAGCAAAACTCCTTAGGACCTTATCATTAAGTGTATAAGTCCTGCTAAGATTTGCCTTTCCAAAATCCAGCACCTCAGATTTACTCAAAATTAAACTCCACCTGCCATTCCTTGGCCCATTGGCCCATCTGATCAAGATCCTGTTGTAATCTGAGGTAATCTTCTTTGCTATCCACTACACCTCCAATTTTGGTGTCATCTGCAAATTTACTAACTGTACCTCCTATGTTCACATCCAAATCATTTACATAAATGACGAAAAACAGTGGACCCAGCACCGATCCTTGTGGCACTCCACTGGTCACAGGCTTCCAATCTGAAAAGCAACCCTCCAGCACCACCCTTCTCCCTTGGACCAGTTCTGCATCCAAATGACTAGTTTTCCCTGTATTCCATGAGATCTAAGCTTGCTAACCAGTCTCCCATGGGGAACCTTGTCGAATGCCTTACTGAAGTCCATACAGATCACGTCCACCACTCTGCCCTCATCAATCCTCTTTGTTACTTCTTCAAAAAAAAACTCAATCAAGTTAATGAGACATGATTTCCCATGCACAAAGCCATGCTGAATATCCCTAAGCAGTCCTTGCCTTTCCAAGTACACGTAAATCCTATCCCTCAGGATTCCCTCCAGCAACTTGCCCACTATCGACGTCAGGCTCACTGGTCTATAGTTTCCTGGCTTGTCTTTATCACCCTTCTTAAACAGTGGCACCACGTTAGCCAACCTCCAGTCTTCCAGCACCTCACCTGTGACTATCGATGATACAAATAGCTTACGAAAGGGCCCAGCAATCACTTCTCTAGCTTTCCACAGAGTTCTAGGGTATACCTGATCAGGTCCTGGGGATTTATCCATTTTTGTGTTTCAAGACATCTGTAATATGGACATTTTTCAAGATATCATCATCTATTTCCCCACATTCTATGTCTCTCATGTTCTTCTCCACAGTAAATACGGATGCAAAATATTTGTTTAATATCTCCCTCACATCCTGCGGTTCCACACATAGTCTGCCTTGCTGATCTTTAAGGGGCGCTATTCTCTCCCTAGTTACCCTTTTGTCCTGAATGTATTTATAAAATACCTTTGGATTTTCCTTAATCCTATTTGCCAAAGCTATCTCATGTCCTCTTTTTGCCCTCCTGATTTCCCTCTTAAGTATATTCCTATTCCCTTTATACTTTTCTAAGGATTCACTCAATCTCTACTGCTGTACCCGACAATATGCTGCCTTCTTTTTCTGAACAAAACCCTCAATTTCTTTAGTCATCCAGCATTCTTTATACCTACCAGCCTTTCCTTTCACCCGACAAGAATATACTGTCTCTGGACTCTCGTTGTCTCATTTTTCAGCCGTACCTTTACCTGCAAACATCTGCCCCCAGTCAGCTTTTGAAAAGTTCTTGTGTAATACTATCTAGAACTTCAACTTTTAGATCCAGTCTATCCATCACTATTTTAAAACTAATAGAATTATGGTCCCTGCCCCAAAGTGCTCCCCCACTGACACCTCTATCACCTGCCCTGCTTTATTTCCCAAAAATAGGTCAAGTTTTGCACCTTCTCTAGTAGGTACATCCACAGATTGAATCAGAAATTTTCTTGTACACACTTAACAAATTCCTCTCTATTCATACTATGGCTGTCGCAGATTGTTTGGAAAGTTAAAATCCCCTACCATAACCACCCTATTATTCTTACAGAAAACTCAGATCTCCTGTCAAATTGGTTTCTCAATTTTCCGTTGACTATTGGAGAGTCTACAGTACAATCCCAATAACGTGATCATCCCTTTCTTATTTCTCAGTTCCACCAAAATAACTTCCCTGGACACATTCCCAGGAATATCCTCCCAAAGTACAGATGTAATGTCATCCCTTATCAAAAACACCACTCCCCCTCCTCTCTTGCCTCCCTTTCTATCCTTCCTGTAGCATTTGTATCCTGGAACATTAAGCTGCCAGTCCTGCCCATCCCTGAGCCACGTTTCTGTAATTGCTATGATATCCCAGTCCCATGTTCCTAACCATGCCCTGAGTTCATCTGCCTTTCCTGTTAGGCCTCTTGCATTGATATAAATGCAATTTAATTTATCAGTCCTACCTCATTCACTGCTTTGCTCCTTTTCGCAACTGTACCAGTCTCAGACTGATCTCTTTCCTCACTATCTCCCTGGATCCCACCACCCCCCACCTTATACAGTCATAGAGTCATTGAGATGTACAGCACGGAAACAGACCCTTCAGATCAACTCATCCATGATGACTAGATATCCCAACCTAATCTGGTCCCATTTGTCAGCACTTGGCCCATATCCCTCTAAACTCTTCATGCAAGAACATAGAACGTTACAGCTCAGTACAGGCCCTTCGGCCCTCGATGTTGCGCCAACCTGTGAAATTAATTTGATGCCCATCTAACCTACATCAGTCCATTATTATCCATATGTATGTCCAATACCCATTTAAATGCCCTTGACACCAGCAAGTCTACTACCGTTGCATGCAGACCATTCCATGTTCTTACTACTCGGAGTAAAGAAACTACCCTGGATATCTGTCCTATATCTATCACCCCTCAATTTAAAGCTATGTCCCCTCATGCTAGCCATCACCATCCAAGGAAAAAGGCTCTCACTCTCCACCCTATCTAATTCTCAGATTATCTTATACGTCTCGATTAAGTCACCTCTCAATCTTCTTCACTCCAACAAGCCTTTCCTCACAAGACCTTCCTTCCATACCAGGCAACATCCTAGTAAATCTCCTCTGAACCCTTTCCAAAGCTTCCACATCCTTCCCATAATGCGGTGACCAGAATTGTATGCAACACTCTAGGTGCAGCTTTACCAGTGTCTTGTACTGCTGAAACATGACCTCACGGCTTCGAAACGCAATCCCCCCCACCAATAAATGCCAACACACCATATGCTTTATTAACGACCCTATCAGCCTGGGTGGCAACGTTCTGGACACCAAGATCTCCCTGTTCATCTACACTGCCAAGATTTTTACCATTAGCCCAGTACTCTGCATTCCTGTCACTTCTTCTGAAGTGAACAACCTCATACTTTTACGCATTAAACTCCATTTGCCACTTCTCAACCCAGCTCTGCATCTTATCGATGTCCCTCTGTAACCCACAACATCCTTTGGCACTATCCACAACTGTGCCAACCTTAGTGTTGTCTGCAAATTTACTAATCCATCTTTCTACGCCCACATCCAGGTCGTTAATAAAAATGACAAACAGCAGTGGCCCCAAAAACAGATTCTTGCAGCACACCACTAGTAACTGAACTCCAGGATGAACATTTCCCATCAACCACCACCCTTTGTCTTCTTTCAGCTAGCCAATTTCTGATCCAAACTGCTAAGTCACCCTCAAACCCATGCCTCCGTATTTTGTGCAATAGCCTACCGTGGGGGACCTTATCAAACACCTTAATGAAGTCAACATACACCACATCAACTGCTTTACTCTCATCCACCTGTTTTGTTACCTTCTCGAAGAACTCAATAAAGTTAGTGAGGCACGATCTACCCTTCACAAAACTGTGTTGACAATCCCTAATCAAATTATTCCTCACCAGATGATTATAAATCCTATCTCTTATAACCTTTTACAACACCTTATCCACAACCGAAATAAGGTTCACTGGCCAATAAGGGTTGTCCCGACTCCCCTTCTTAAACAAGGGAACAACATTTGCTATCCTCCAGTCATCAATGACAAAGATCAAAGCCAAAGGCTCTGCAATCTCCTCTCTGGCTTCCCAGAGAATCTGAGCATAAATCCCATCTTGCCCAGGGGTCTTATCTATTTTCAGATCTTCCAAAATTGCTAAAACCTCCTCTTTGTCAACTGCAATCCAATCTAATCTTGTTGCATATATCTATGTAGTCTCACTAACATTGCCCTTTTCAACGTGAATACTGATGAAAAGTATTCATTAAGCATTTCCCCATGTCCTCAGATTCCACACATAACTTCCCACTACTATCTTTGATTGGCCCTAATCTTACTCTAGTCATTTTTATTCCTGATATACCTATAGAAGGCCTTAGGGTTTTCCTTGATCCTATCCACCAACAACTTCTCATGTCCTCTCCTGGCTCTTCTTAGCCCTCTATTTAGATCTTTTCTGGCTAACTTAAACTCTCAAGCCCCCTAACTCAGCCTTCACACCTCATCCTCACATAAGCCTTCTTCTTCTTCCTCCTCTTGACAAGAACTTCAACTTCTTTAGTAAACCATGGCTCCCTTCTCGACAACTACCTCCCTGCCTGATAGGTATACACTTATCAAGCACCCACAGTAGTTGTTCCCTGAATAAGCTCCACATTTCAAGTGTGTCCATCCCTTGCAGTTTCCTTCTCTATCCTATGCATCCTAAACCTTGCCTAATTGCATCATAATCGCCTTTCCCTGCGGTATATACCCATCCCTGGCCATTTGCTATTGTAAACATACCCGAATTGTGCTCACTATTCATATACCCATTCAGATGCCTTTTAAAATGTTGCAATTGTACCAGCCTCCACCACTTCCTCTGGCAGCTCATTCCATACATGTACCACCCTCTGTGAAAAAGCTGCCCTTTCACCCCTCACCCTAAACCTATGCCCTCTAGTTCTAAACTCCCCAACCCCAGAGAAAAGACTTTGCCTATTTATCCTATCCATGCCCTCATGATAAACCTCTATATTGTCACCCCTCAGTCTCCAACGCTCCAGGCAAAACAGCCCCAGCCTGTTCAGCATCTCCCTATAGCTCAAACCCTCCAACCCTGACAGCATCCTTGTAAATCTTTTCTGAACCTTTTCAAGTTTCACAACATACTTCCGATAAGAAGGAGACCAGAATTGCATGCAATATTCCAACAGTGGCCTAACCAATGTCCTGTATAGGCGCAACATGATCTCCCAACTCCTATACACAATACTCTGACCAATAAAAGGAATCATACCAAACGCCTTCCTCACTAGCTTATCTACCTGCAACTCCACTTTCAAGGAGCTTTGCACCTGCACTCCAAGCAACACTCCCTCAGACCTTACTGGTTTAAATCCTCCAACGCAGTTCCAGCAAATCTCCCTATCCAGTATGTTAGTCCCCTTCCAATTTAGGTGCAGTCCAGGGTGGCACGGTGGAAAACAACACACACAGACCAAGTCCTAAACTATGAAAGTAACCATCCCAACACACACAAACGAAGCTGCATCAGGACACTATTCAAAAGAGCCACAACACACTGCAGTACTCCAGAACTGCAAAGAGGAAGAGGAACACCTATACAAGGTATTCGCCAAAAACGGACACCCGCGCAACTTTATCAACAGATGCCTAAGAGATAGACAGCCAGGGAATTCCTAGAGGCATGGCATTCATCCACAAACTCCATCAACAAACACATCGACCTGGACCCAATATACCAACCACTACAGCGGACAGCTGAAACTGACAACCGGAAGCGGCAAGGACAGACCACTATAAATACCGGAAGAAACAAAGAAGCGCTTCGCAGGAGGCTCCAAAGCACTGATGATGTCGCCTAGCCAGGGGACGAAACGTTTGCAACAAAAACTTCCAGCTCGGCGAACAGAACCACATCAACTCCATTTTCCTGCCTGCTCTTCATAAGCTTTCAACCCATTACTAATTAAAAATCTGTCTATCTCCTCCTTAAATTACTCAATACACCAGCATCCACCGCACTCTGTGGAATGAATTCCACAGTCAACTTTTTGACAGAAGTAATTCCTCCTCAACTCTGGTTTTACATCTGCTATTCTCTCTAATTTAATAATATCCTTCCAATAACTAGGTGACCAGTACTGCTCACAGTACTCCAGAAGAGGCCTCATCAATGTCCTATACATTCTCAACATGACATCCCCAACTCCTATACTCAAAGGTATGAGCAATTAAGGCAAGCATCCTAAACACCTTCCTAATTACCCTTCTTTCTGTGATGTAAACCTCAAAGAATTATGTACCTGAACTCCTAAGTCTCTCAGTTCTATAACATTATCCAAGGTACTACTTTTAATTGTAGGAGTCTTTTCCTTTTTATTTTACCAAAATGCAATACCTTGCATTTATCCAAATTAAACTCCATCTGTCACTCTTCAGCCCATTGACCCAATTGATCAAGATCTCTTTGTAATCTTAGATAACTTTCTTCACTGTCCACTATACCACCAATCTTGGTGTAATCTGAAAACTTACTAACCATGCCTTCTATATTCTCATCTGAATCATTTATATAAATGACAAACAAAAGTGGACCCGGTGCTGATCCCTGTGGAACACTGCTGGTCACAGGCCTTCAGTCTGAAAAACAACACCATCACTGTCTGTGTCCTGCTGTTAGGCCAATTTTGTATCCAATTGGCAAACTTACCTTGAATCCCATGTGATCTAACTTTACTAATTAGTTTACCATGCAGGACCTTGTCAAAGGCTTTACTAAAGTCCAAGTAAACAACGTCTACTGTTCTACCTTCAATCTTCTTGGTTACTTCCTCAAAAAACTCAATCAAGTTTGTAAGACAATTTCCCCTCATAAAACCATGCTGACTATCCCTAATCATTCCTTGCCTTTCCAAATGCATATAAATCCTATATTTCAGAATCACTTCCAACAATTTACCAAAGTCAGATTCTCAAGTCTCTAGTTCTCAGGTTTCTCCTTACATCACTTCTTAAATAAAGGCACAATGTTAGCCACTTTCCAATCATCTGGCAACTCACCCATAGTTATAGATGATGCAAAAATATTTCTGCAAGGGGCCCTGCAATTTCCTCCCTAAAATCCTGGGATACATTCGATCAAGTCATGTGACCAATGGTGAGTCAAACAGGTTAGTGAGCTTGTTCAGACTTGTTTTGTGCCTTTATAGAGTGCACACCTACCAAGTAAAACCTTCCTTTCAGGTTGCAGTGAACAATGAGTTTGTGTTTTATTTAGTTCTGACTGGAGCCTCGTAATTGCCTAGTACAGAATAGGGTGTATAGTTTTGGTCCCCATATTTTAAAAAAAAGGATATGCTGGAATTGGAGGCAATTCAAAAGAGATTCACTAGGTTGATTCCTGGGATGAAGGGGATGACAAATCAAGAATGGCTGAACAGGTTAGGCCTTTATTCATTAAAGTTTAGAAGAATGAGAGATGATTTTATTTAAACATACATGACTCTGAGGGGGCTTGATAAAGAAAATGTTGAGAAGAGGTTTCCACTCGTGGGGACTAGTTCAAGAATAAAAGGAACAACCCACTTAAAACTGAGATGGTAAGTGTCTGGAGTTCTCTACCCCAGAGAATTATGAATTAAATTGAATTGAATTTATTGACATGTGTACCAAGGCACAGTGAAAAGCTTCGTCTTGCGAGTAATACAGGCAGATGGCAGAGTTAAATAGCATAGATAAGTAAATAATAAGTAAATAGATCGGTAAACAGTAGCAAAAACACATGTACAGGCAAATGTTAAGAGTTTGCGAGTCCATTCAGTATTCTAACAGCAGTAGGGTAGAAACTGTTTTGAAACCGACTGGTGCATGTTCATGCTTCTGTACCTTCTCCCTGATGGTAGAGATTGTCAGGGTGGGATGGATCTTTGAGAATGCTGGCAGCCTTTCCCTGACAGCAGGGCTGGTAGATGGATTCTATAGATGGGAGGTTGGCCTTTGTGATTGTCCAGGCCGAGTTCACCACTCTGTAACTGTCTCTGATCTTGAATGGTACAGTTGCCACACCAGGTAGTGATACATCCAGACAGAATGCTCTCAATGGTGCACCTATAAATGTTGGCAAGGGTATGTGCCGTCATACCAAATTTCCTCAGCTGCCTGAGGAAGAAGAGTCATTGTTGGGCCTTTGTAACCAGTGCATCCACATGAAGAGTCCAAGAAAGCTTGTTGTTGATGACCACTCCCAGGAGCTGGACACTCTCCACTCGTTCCACATCTGTGCTGTTAATGTGTAGGGGGGCATGAGTAACATCCCGCCGAAAGTCAATAATGACTTCCTTGGTTTTGCCGCATTGAGAGCTGGGTTGTTCTCAGTGCACCATTTTTCCAGGTCTTTCACCTCCCGTCTATAGTCTGTTTTGTCGCCATCTGAGATTTGACCAAGTGTGGTGGTGTCATCAGCGAACTTGTAAATGGCATTCATCTGGTATTGGAGGTTAGATCAGAGGGCGTGGGCTCGGCAAGCATGTTGATTTTGCCTAGCGCACACACTGTGCAATGTAACTTGGACGCCTCTAAGTTTTTTTTGTATGTCCTTGCTCACTATGATCCACCTCTACTGCTCATAAACAAAGCTTTTCACTGTACTTAGGTACACAAGACAATCAACCAACCAAACATTTAAAACAAGGATAGATAAGTGTTTTAAATATCAGGGAGTTGAGGACTAAGGTGAGCTGGCTCAAAAGAGGAGTGGAGGCCTGGGAAGATCAGCCATGATCTTATTGAATGGCAGGGCAGGCTCGAGGAGCCAAATGGCCTGTTCTTGCTCCAGCTCCTATTTCTTAGGGCTTCATTGCTGCGCTAAAAATGCAGTCTAAGCCAATTTAAGGTTGCCTGCCTCTAACTTAGCATTAAAGACATCTATGCTAAAACAAAGCAGGCTGTGTCAGTCACAAAGGCTGTCTGCATCTAACTGAGCATTAAAGACCTTCTGTTCTAAGATAAGTCACAGAAGATGCCTCGATCCATATCAGTGCTAAGAATCTGGGATAGATGCACAAGATATCGGTCACAATGTATAGGCAAGTCACAATCATGCAAGTCCTGAGTCTCTCTCAACACTAAAGTATTAAATGTTTGATTTAGTTATTGTCATGTGTATTTTGTTACAAAATATAGTAAAGAGTGTTGTATGGTGTCATAAAATCCGACACAATCTTAAAACACAGAAAAATAAACCAAAACAGACTATAAAAAGGCAGAGAAATGGAGAAATAAAGAAAATGTGTTCAAATTTACAGTCCTTCTCGTTAAGTGCTCCGCAATGGGCCTTTGCCACACCACTGCCGCAGGAACGAAAGTCGCCACTCTGTGGTACCGACTCGCCTCCACTGACGCACTGGCTACTAGGAGTCCTTTATTTACCTCATCAATGCTGCCAGGTACCATACTGGCACAAACTCAACTCACCACTGCCATGAGTCCATTTCGAGCCCACGTTGCAAATGAAGCCACTGCCAATGCCGCCAGATTTCGTATTGGGCCAATACGCGCAACTGCTGCTGCCTCAATGAATCTGCTCAGGACACAGATGCTACCAGGAACCCAAACCTGCCTCCAACACCCCCGCCACAAGTCCACGCTGATGGGCCCATTTGCAGTCTCTGATGAATACCATTACCCTGACCGAGGTCTTCCCAAGAGGTAAGTAAAAAGAGAAAAAAAAATTTAAATGAGAGAAAAGAAAAGCAGATGGAGCAGAAAAGCACCAGGTTCAGAAGCCCTACTGAAAAGTACACACCGAGTTGGACCGAGGCCAAGCACTAGGATATTGTGCAGCTAATGCTTTGCTGATGCCATTTATGTGGATGAAGGGTCCAAGAAGAGCATGCCAATTGATCATGAAGGTACCTTATGCAGAAGCTGCGGTTTCAGAGGAGAAGCTAGATGGTCATCATCACCATTCAACGAGCTGCAATGGATAACTGCCAGACAAGCCACTTTGTTTCATCTGTGCACTTTTTTTAATGCAACTATGCAAAAGAAGATTGGGAGTGTTATGTTAGTATGGTAAGTTGGGCTATAAATGAGACACAAACACATGAGCTTCTCGCCAGCTGACAGCAAGATTTTAAAATTGCCATCTCAGGCATGAGGAATTAATTGTGATATGAAGAAACTGCTGGAGACACTGATTATTGTAAAGGATATGGGATAAAGAGTTGTGCTACAAGAATTGCCGGATGACTAGCCAAGCTGTTCCAGTACAGTTACAGTTACAACACTGGCATCAACCCAGCAATGTGGAAAATTGCCCAGGTATATCCTGTAGACAAAAAAAAAGGACAAATCCAAACTGACCAATTATCTAATCATCAGTCTACACTTGATCATCCATCAACCGATGGAAGGGGTCATCAACAGTGCTATCATGCAGTACTTGGTTAACAATAACCTGCTCACTGACCCCCAGTTTGATTCTGCCATGGCCACTCAGATGCTGGTCTTATTACATTCTTCCTTCAAACCTGGACAAAATAGCTGAATTCCAGAGGTGAAGTGAGAGTGACTGCCCTTGACATCAAAGCTGCATTTGACAGCGTGCAATAACATTACCATCACTGAATTTGCTTGTAACAACATCAAGGAGCCCTCGCAAAACTGGAATCAATGGGAATCAGGGGGATAATTCTTTGCTGGCTGGAGTCAAAACAGAGAAAGATAGTTGTGGTTATTGAAGTTCAATCATCTAAGCTGCAATACATCGCTGCAGGAGTTCCTCAGGGTATTGTCCTCGGCCCAGGCATCTTCAGCTGCTTCAATGACCTTTCCTCCACTATAACATAAGAAGGACAACAGCATCAAATACATGGATAGACCACCGCCTAGTTCCCTTCCAAGCCACTCAACATCTTGACTTGCACCCCACTATGCTAACATTTTCATGTATGAGTTCAAACAAGACTTCTTTGCTGCACAGGATCTCCAACCAGCACTGTACACCAGATATATTGGCAACATTTTCTTCCTCTGGACCCATGGTGAGGAGTCACTGAAACAACTACACAGTGATATCAACAAGTTTCCTCCCACCATCAGACTCACCATGGAGTACTCTTTAGTATCAGTCTCATTCTTGGGCACACGCATCTCACACACCTCAGTACCTCACTCTACTGCAACACCATGGATAACCTCACAATGGTGCACTTTCCTAGCTTCCACAAGAAACATATTAAAACAGCCATCCCTTATGCACAAGCCCTGCACATACACAGGATCTGTTCAGATGAGGAGGAACACAACAGACACCTGAGGGTGCTCAAGGATGCCCTCGTAAGAGCAGGATATGATGCTCAACTCATCGATTGCCAGTTCCAATGTGCCACAGTGAGAAACCATAATGACCTCCTCAGGAGACAGACATGGGATGCAGCCAAGAGGGCACCCTTCACTGTCCAGTACTTCCCGTGAGTGGAGAATCAATGCTATGTTCTTTGCAGCCTGCAACACATTATCAATGAGGATGAGCACCTCGCCAAGACCTTCCCTACATCTCCACGGGCAAGGATGCCCAAAGGCATGATACGTTGGCGAGATCAAGCAGAATAAATGGACGCACAATCACCAGACAGATGTTCCCTCCCAGTCAGGGTACACTTCAGCTGTCAGGGACATTTGGCCTCAGATCTTTGGGTGACCATTCTCCAAGGTGCAATTCAGGATACACAACACCACAGAGGCTGATAGCCAAGTTCAGAACCCATGAGGATGGCCTCAACCGAGATATTGGGTTCATGTCACACTACAGGTGACCCCACTACACTATGCGCTCTCTCTCTCTCTCTCACACACACACTCTCATACATTCATGCAGACCATCTCTCTCTCACACACACACACACACACACACACTCTCGCTCTCTCACAGGCTTATATTCTCACACACACACTACCATGCATGCACACACACAAACACACACTCTCTGTCTCTCTCATGCAGGCACACACACATATAAGTCAATGGGGTGAATTTGTATTTGCAGAATTATATTGGCCAATACATTCTATTTTGCTCAAAAATGTACAATCTGCAGGCAGTCAATCCATGTAACATTTTATAAGTTCCTACTTTGGAAATATAACCAGTCAGACTCAAGATTGGTATACAGATAGCTCTAACCTCACACCTTTAATGCATTGTCTGAGCTAAGATATCACCTTTTTTATAAAACCTTAAGCTATCTCAAACATGTGTCATAAAAGAAGTTCTGAGATTTACATATTAGTGAACCAAAACCTGCAACCCATTCTAAAAGATGAAAGATTTAACAGAAATCTAGATTTGTTCATTACCTGTATATCATTTCAGTTGCATGACATTCTAATCTTTTGCTATAAATTCTGCATCTTACAATCCTCTTTCACAGAGCAGCACTCTGAAGGCTAGCACTTCCAAATAAACCTGTTAGACTACAACCTGGTGTTGTGTGATTTTTAAACTTAGTCCAACACCAGCTCCTCCACCTCATAGACATATATCACCATTCTTTCAGTATTACTGGATCAAAAGTCTGGAACTTTCCCCCCAACAGCATTATAGATCTAGCTACAATAAACTAACTGCCGGAGTTTAAAAAGGTAGCTCACCATCACCTTTACAAGAGGAACTAGGAATGAGAAATAAATGCTGACCCCACAAGCAGTACCCACACCTCACAAATTTATTTCTTAAAATCAAGGAGAGTTTTTCTCAACGTTAGGAACCTGATTTTTTTCACTCATGCCTGATTGAGTCATTATGCTCTCCAACATTGTCACCACCTGAGAGAGAGCAAAATCTGCACTTTGAAGCAATTGAAGCTCATGGAATTGAAGACAAATTATTCACCTCGTTAGAAAATGGACTCTGCAGCAGAAGTAAGGATAATGAGCAGGTGCACTAATTGGCAGAATGTGACTGACTCTGCAAGGACCTATGTTGCAGATTTAATTCTTACAATATTTAGTAACAACTTATGTTAAATAGGGTTGTATACCTTGTAATTGAGAAAGTTAAGAGGAAGGGGTTGGTGGTAATGTCCCTACCTCTGATCTCACATCTCTGAATAGGTTGATTAGAAACTTACGAAGTAATTTAATCAAAGTTTTTAAAACAAAATTATTGAGAACAGAGAGGGGAGATAGTGTTAGCACATTGGGGCATTTAATTAAGCTAATTAAGTAAACTGGTTAAATCTGGTTCTTGAAGCAGGGCAGGTCTTGCAAGTTTTAAAACCAAGGCCCACTAGTCCTAGCATAGAGTGTAAATTATAGAGAGTGAGCTTGGTTGTTCATTCTGATACCTTTTTTAAGGTGCTGCTAGTTACACCTAAGAACAGACCTAGGTGAATACTGGGTTTTGTTGAGGGGGATAAGTAGCAACAAGGTAAAATCTCTTTTTTTCTGTAAGGCTCCTAGTTGTTAAAGGAGCTGAGCTGGCATTTAGTGGAGTGGTACCCTTCTGTCAGATGTGGGAGATCAGGTAGTAGTTGAATGTCCTTGGTGACTATTCTGTAGGAACTGTCTAGCTACAGTTTCCCTCCAACAATCACCAGACAGTTAGAAGCATGGGGGTATGTAGGAGGTAGAGAATGTGATTAGATGGCTGCTTCAGGGAGGTAGTCACACTGCAGGTTTAGTCTGGTAGATACCTCTTCTGGTGGAGAGTCTAGCAGCTTGTGCAGGGGTCTATTGTGGCTATCTCCTTCTCAAACAACAATACTATTTTTTTTAGATACTTTTTGGAGGAGTTAATTTAGATAGAAATAGTAGTAGCCAGGTCTCTGGCAACACTTGCTTCTGTAAAGCAGGATATGGCAAGATTCAATTGACTAATTATGATAGACTCCTGTAGTCAAGGTCACAGATCTTTTGTGACTGTTACCTCCCTGATGCCAGGGTCAAAGGTATGTGTGGCTGAGGAGCTAGTGTGGAGGATGGGATTCAGAATGTTGGAACACTGGGATTTCTTCCAAAGAGGAATGGTTGGTTACTCCAGTTTAGGTACAAATCTCCTGGTGAGGAGATTTACTGGAGCTATGAGAAGGTTGAAAGTAGTCTGCCACTGGTGTGGGACCCTAAGCAGTAGTGAGTCAAAAGAAGGTTGAGGCTAGTACAAAAATTAAATAGACAAGGCCAGCAAGAGCACTGCAGGGAATGGGTGAAGATTGATTTTGATTAATTAAACTGCATTTCATCTAAATGCAAGAGGCCTGACATTAAGGCAGATAAATGGAGGGTATGGATTGGAATCCTAGTTCCAATCTGGGATATTGTAGCTATTACAGAAACATGGTTGAGGGAGAGAACTAGGAGCTGTTCTGGGGTACAGATGCAATAGGGAAGGCAAGAGGAGGAGGAATGGTGTTTATTAGGGAAAACCTCTCAAATACTTCAGATATTTCTGACTATCATCCAGCAAAGCAATAAGGGTGGAACTGAGAAATAAGGTGATTACTTTGGAACTGTACTATAGACCTCCTAAAGTCAGTGAGGAAATTGAAGAGCAAATATGTAGGGAGATGGGCAGATAGCTGCCAGAATAAGAATTGTAATAGCAGGGGGTTTTAATTTTCCAAATAGAGTAGGATTGCCATAGTGTTTAGGATTTAGATGGGGAGGACTTTGATAACATTTTGAACACAATGTGGATGGCCCTACTACAGAAAGGGTAACATTTTTTTTCCTCTTGGGGAAATAAAGCAGGGTAAGTAACTGAGGTGTTAGTGGGGGAGCATTTTGGGACCAGTGGATGTAATTCTGAGCTTTAAAATCTTTTATGGAAAAGGATAGGCCTGGTCCACATATTAAAGATCAAAATTGGCCTTGCTCCAATTAGACAGGAACTGTCAAGTTGACTGGGGCAAGGTGAGGCTGTTTGTAGGAAAAACCCACATCTAGCAAGTGGGAAACTTTCAAAAGTGAGATCATGAGAATTCAGGGCTACATCTTCTGGTAAGTGTGAAGAGTAAGGCTGATAGAAGTAGGGAACCTGAGATGACTAGACACTTGCGGCCAGAAAAAGGAGGTACATGTCAGGTGCAGACAGCTGGGATCAAGTGTACCCTTGAGGGGTACAGGGGGTGTAGGAGTACACTTGAGGGAAATCAGGAGAGTAAAAAGGGACATAAGATTGCTTTGGCAAATAGGGAAAAGAGAAACTGAAGGTTCAACAGGTATGTTAAGGGCAAAGGGATAACTCGGGAGACAATAGGGTCCCTTAGGTCAATAAGGCCATCTGTGTGGAACCATGGGAGATGGTTGAGATCCTAAATGAATATTGTATTGGTATTTGCTGTAGAGAATGTTAGGGAAGTCAGGCAACTTTGAGATGTACATCTGAAAACAGTCTAATTTATAGAAGTGAAGGTCTTAAAACATTTATAGGTAGACAAATCCCAGGAACTGATCAACTCTATCCAAGACATTATGGGAAGCTGGGTAGAAAGCTATGGGAACCCCTAGCAGAGACACTTGTAGCATTGACAGCTATGGGTGAGGTACTGGAAGATTGGTGGGTAGCTAATATTGTACCATTCTTTAAGGCTGCAAGAAAACACTAGAACCACAGACCAGCTAACCTAATGTCTGTGGTGGACAGGATTGACATGCATTTGGAAAGGCAAAGACTGGCTAGGAATAAACAGCATAGCTTTGAGCATAGGGAAATTCTCCAATTGTTTTTCCTTTTTTTTTGGAAGAGGCAACCAAGAGGTGTGCTGGTGTTGACTGGGGTGGACAAAGTTTAAAAATCAGAATACCAGCTTAGTCCAACAGCTTTATTTGGAAGCACTAGCTTTCAGCATTTCTCTTTCAACTACCTGAAGGATTAGTGCTCTGAAAGCTAGTGCTTACAAATAAAGTTGTTGGACAACAACCTGGTGTTATGAATTTTGTAAAACAAGATGTAGGCAGAGCAGTAAACATTGTTTGCATGGACTTTAGGAAGGCCTTTGACCAGGTTCCACATCTTAGACTGATAGTAAGATCACGTGGGATCCAGAGAGCTAGCCAATTGGACACAATTGGCTTGTCAGTAGGAGACCAGGTGGTGATAGGTCATTGTTCAGACTGGAGGCCTGTGACCAGCCGTGTACTGTAATGATCAGTGCTGGCTCCATTGTTGTTCATCACTTACATTCTCAACCAAATCATTTGAGGCATGGTTAGTAAGTTTGCAGATTACACTAAAATTGGTGTGGTTGACAGTTAAGGTTATTTGAGTGTCTGCCATTCCTCAGCCCATGGTGCCAGTTAATCAGGATCTGGTCATAGTTTAATTCAGCTTGATGCATTTTAGTCAGAAACCAGGGCAGGGCTTGCACAGTTAATGGTAGTATCCTAGGGGTGCAAGTATAAAGTGCCACCACAGGTAGACAGTCATTTGACATGCTTGCCTTCAATCAGAGCACTGACAAAAGGAGTTGTGACACTGTTACAGGTGTACATGACTGCTCCTCTAACAAATTATGGTGTCCTTGTTGTCTTTTTCCAGAGTTTGTAAAACACTGACTCAAACACTTGGGTTAAATTTTTAGGGCCAGTTTGATTCTAGGTACTGCCTCAAGCAAAAGGCTTAAATTTAAAAAAAACACTTGTACAATGCAGCTCAGCTTTGGTTTGGTTTCTTTTGTCTCCTGTAAGACCTTGTTTGACTTTTACCTTTTGTGCCAAGGAGTGTTTATGGGGATTGTTGCAATTAGTTAGAACAGCATCATAAATTTGGATAATCTGTTGGGTTAAATTATTGTGTATTGTCTCTTGTTTGTTTCATTCAGTAATCTTGCAAATTGTTTTGTTTAAAACATGGGCTGGCCAACTACATCCCTTCCAGAATATCCATGTTATACTTCCTTAAAACAACTTGCAAAGTTAGGGTCTGGCCTGGTCAGTGACAACATTGTACCTAGGCATGTGACAACAATACAAGTGTGAAGTTGGAGTACAATTCTGGTTGCCCAGCTGTAGGAAAGATGTTATTAAATTGGAAAGTGTAAAAAGCCAAGTCTTTAAGTTTTAAGGCTTGAGTTAAGAATAGACTGGGACTTCTATTTTCCCTAGCATGTAGGATGCTGAAGTGACCTTAGATGCTTTGAAAATCACAAGGAGTGTGGATAGCCAGGTCTTTTTCCCAGGTTAATGGAGCCCAAAACTAGAGGGCATGAGGTTTTTAAGGTTAGAAATTTTAAAAGGGACATGAGGAGTAACCTTTCTACCAAAGGATGGTGTAATGGAACAAGCTGAGAGTAAGTGGGTACTATTGCAACATTTTTTTATAAATATTTTAATTGGACAATTGCAACACTTAAAAGGCTTCTGGATGGGTCCATGGACAGAGAGGTTTATAGACATTAGACTAATCTGGAAAAGGGATTAGTTCAATTTAGAAACCTGGTTGGTTTGGACTGAGGGGCTGTTTACATGCTAGTGCAAGACTCTCCAACTGTTTTGGTTAGCTGGAGACTTTCAAGAATGGGGAAATAGTGTAAATATAAAGTCAGACTTTTCAGGAGCATTATTGAGGAAACACACCTGTATGCAAAAATGATGCACATTTGGAATTCTTTCATAAAGGCTAATAGATGCCAAATTGATTATTCCTTTTTTAAATCTGAGATTGATAAGTTGGTTTCTTTCATATTTTAAAAATGAAGCTAGTGCATGGAGTTGAATCACAGGTGAGCCATGATCTTTTGGAAAGGCCAAACAATATGGAAGGGTTAAATGACCACCTATTCCTCTTCAGTCACAATCTTTTTGACTGCTTCTATTAAACATTTCTAATTCTTAGTCAAAGGACAACAAACCAGCTTCTCCTGTATCTCCACAGAATTTTTTTTTTCCCCATCTTTTTTCTCTCTTTTATTAGAGGTTATCTAACAGGGCACCAAGAAAACTCCAGTGGAGTGAACACTGTATTCAGCTTGGTCAAAGGGACAGGTTTTAAGAGATTTACAGGAAGAGAACACATCTGAAAGACAGATGTGTGTAGGGAAAGAATTCCAGAGCTTGTACCTCAACAACTGAAGGCACCGTCACAATAGTGTGTCAAGTACAATGGGGAATGTAGAGAGCCCAGAAGTAGAGAAGCACACCTTGCAGCATTTTTTTTTTTTGCAAGAGATTATAGAACTAAGAATGAAGATGTTAATGAACAGAGGGATGATAGGAGAATATGGAACTTGCTGTGAGTTTAGACCAGAATAGCACTGTTTTGGATGACCTCACATTTTCTTCTGTAAGAAATGTGAAGGACCAGCCAGGAATGTGTTGAACAGCTAAATAGAGACAACAGCCATGAAGGTTTCACAGCAGATGAGTTGAGCCATGGGGAAAAAAAACAATCGATTTGTTCTGGAGATGGAAATAAGTGGCTTTAGAAATGGCACACTCCTTTCAATTGAGTGCTGCTGGATTCTTTTCCTCCCTCCTCCACCCCACACCTTGTCAGGTTGAAACCTGACCTCTGAACTTGGTACCACTCAAACCTTGAATTTGGACATCTCATTCATTGACTGGAGATAATATATGCCATGTCCCTTTTCCTTCCAGGTATTAGACAATGCTCATGGCAATTTGTTATGCCATTGAGCCATCAAGTGGCAGCACACTCCTCAATACTTAGTTAAATCTCTGCTATTTTACCAGTCTTCTGATCCATCTGCCCTTAATCTGGGAACATTAAGATCAACAATTGCATTAGTATTACCTCCCATGGCCAGTGAATTTAGTTAACTCAGCACAAACAAGCATTTGGGTGTTGGACCTTCACATTAACAAATGACAATGCATTTACCCACAAAACTGTCAAAGTTGTTTGCTGAAATTATGAGGAATGATCCAAAACTTCAAGACTCATTTTCACAAATGAATAACTAAAGTGAAAGACACGGCATTCCTTACAATGTTTTGTTACATCTCTCAATATGAAGCAAGCTTTTAAAGATGAGAAATATGAAGAAATGTCGTGGCTTGTGTTTAGAGGTGGCTTTGAGATCAGATTCTTAGATGGATTTCCATCTTCAATGACATTATGAATGGAGATAGGAGGTACACTCAGACATAATCTTACTCCACTGAAGTGTTCTGATTTTAGCAAATAATATTTTGCAGAGTTTACTTTCAGGTGTCCTTCTGGCCACCTGCTTTAAAAGCATAAGAGCAAAACATGACTGAAATAGCTATCTCCACATGAGTTGTCGAGTTGTTGACAGACTTTCTCATCAACCTGCTCAGATGTTGAGACATCTAGAGCAGATAGTTTATGCAAAGATTTGTAGCTTGGGTGCTCGTTGTGGTTCTGTTAGCCGAGCTGGGAGTTTGTGTTGCAAATGTTTCATCCCCTGTCTAGGTGACATCCTCAGTGCTTGGGAGCCTCCTGTGAAGCGCTTCTGTGATGTTTCCTCTGGCATTTATAGTGGCTTGTAATGATTACAGATGCTCACAACAGACTTCACAAATACAGATAAAAATTGCGCGCCAAAAATCGTTAATTTCAAAAACCACCAATCTGTAATGGACCCGGACCATAGTACAGAACAGGACCACACCACAAAAAGCACTAAAAGGAAAAATGGCCAAACTAACACACAATGAAGAGGACACAACACACCTGGGTTTAAAAGCCTCTCCCACAGACAGCTCACAGACATAAAGAACAATACTGGCCAAGGGACTCAACTACAACCACAGGGACGCCAAGACAGCTGACTTCCTAGCAGCACTAGAATGCACTCAGGAACAATGGACTGACAGATGAGACACAACAAACAGTGAGACAAAGTATCGTACCTCTGATAACAAGGAAAAGACAAACACATAACCTCAATACCAAGGAGAGGGAAGCACTAAAATCACTAAAACGATAAGAATATAATCATACTACCAGCAGACAAAGGCAGAATGACGGTCATACTGGACAAAGCAGACTACATCCAAAAGGCACGACTACATCCAAAAGGCACAACTACTTGCAGATACCAACACCTACCAAAAGAGGGAGTATGACCCCACCCCACAGCTCACCAATAGGATAAACAACACAAAATCTACAAAAAAACAGACAGATAACCAGGTCTGACCTACAAAGAATGAAACCGGAAAGTAACAACACCAGATTCTATGGACTACCTAAAATACACAAACCAGACATCCCACTCAGACCCATAGTATCACTACCAGGGACACCTCTCAAACTGGCTAAAGAACTACTGCAGAAACTGAAACACCTGATCAGTGGATCCAGACAATCTATACGATCAACACAAGAATTCTTGGACATCATCAGAAATATACACATGACAAGGAAGAAACCATGGTCTCATTCGATGTAATGGTACTGTTCGCCTCTATTGACAAAACCCTAGCCAGAGAAACAATAGCCAACCTGCTGGACATTCAGGACGTTGAACCTATTAACAAAGACGGCATACTTTAAACTACTGGACCTGTGCCTCTCAACACACTTCACATTCAACAACCAGATATATGAACAAATCAACGGAACACCCATGGGCTCACCAATCTGGACTCGTAGCAGAAGCAGTAATGCAAAGGTTAGAACAAACAGTCTTACCGCAACTACAACCCAAACTCTGGGTCAGATATGTGGACGACACCTTTGTAATCATTAAAAACAGAACACACACCGGATCATCAATGCCACACTCACGGGAATCCAATTCGCGAGAGAGGAAGAAAAGGACAACCAGCTCCTATTCCTAGACGTGATGGTACCAAGAACACCAAACAGAATTCACCACCAAAGGTATACAGGAAAGCCACACAGACCAAGTCCTGAACTATGAAAGTAACCACCCTAACACAAACTAACTTGCATCAAGACCCTGTTCAAAAGGGCCACAACACACTGCAGCACACCAGAACTGCAAAAAGAGGAAGAACACCTGTACAAAGTATTCACCAAAAACTGATACCCGTGCAATTTCATCAACAGGTGCTTAAGGGAAAGACAATGGAATGAGGACATGCCACAATCCAAAGGACTAGCCACACTACCATACTACCATGAAGAACATTTCTGAACTGACAGCCAGACTACTGCGACCACTAGGACTCATAACAGCACACAAACCAACAGCCACTCTCAGACAACAACTCACCAGGACAAAGGACCCGATACCCAGCATGAGCAAAACCAACGTAGTGTACAAAATCCCATGCAAGGACTGCACAAAACACTACATAGGACAAACAGGAAGACAGCTAACGACCCGCATCCATGAACACCAACTAGCCACAAAACGACATGACCAGCTATCCTTTGTAACCACGTGCAGATGACGGGTCGACTGGGACAACACTACTACTATAGCACAAGCCAAACAGAACAGCCAGGGAATTCCTGGAGGCATGGCACTCATCCACAGATTCAATCAACAAACACATCGACCTGGACCCAATATACCGACCACTGCAGCGGACAGCAAGAACTGACAACCGGAAGCGGCAGATTCAAACCACTACAAATGCCGGAGGAAAGATCACAGAAGCACTTCACAGGAGGCTCCCAAGCACTGAGGATGTCACCTAGACAGGGGATGAAACGTTTGCAACACAAACTCCCAGCTCGGCAAACAGAACCACAACAGAGCAGATAGAACTTGAGTACAGGCCTCAGATCTTGAGGTAGGGACACTACCATGGTACACAACAGCCCTGAACATTTTAAAAAATTTTAATCTGCTCTCAGACCACCAGGGTAGATGAGAATTGAACAAGACCACTAAGGTTTTTTAAGGTGATGTTACCTCATATATGGTGATGAGGTAACATCTTCAGTGACCTCCAAACAAAGCATTGCTGATTCCTGCTTTCTATTTATATATTTGGGTTGGTGATGTCATTTCCTGCTCTCTCAGGTGAGGGTGGTAAATGGGATCCAAGTCAGTGTTTGTTAGCTCTGGTTGGAATGTCATCCTTCTAGGAATTCTCGTGTCTATTTGGCTTGTCCTAGGATTGATGTCCCAGTCAAAGTGGTGTCCTTAACCATCTGGTAAGGGTACTACTAAGAGGGTCATGTCATTTTGTGGCTAGTTTGATGTTCATGTATCCTGGTGGCTAGTTTTCTAACACTCCATCTGGATGGATATAGAATAGGAAGGGTTATGGGCCAGGTACTGGTAGGTGACTCTAGATTGGGTTGGGGTATCTGGTTGGCATGGATGAGCTGGACTGAAGGGTCTGTTTCCATACTGTACTTCCCACTCCCACTCTCAATGAACCCAGTGGGAGGGACACAATCACTGCACCACATGAACCCCTGTCCTACTGATTTGACCTGTTGAGACGATCCTTTCAATACAGTCAGGCTAGGTACACTTTTTTTTAATGGAATACTTAATTTGGTTTTTCACTGTCTCTAATAGTTCCTGTGGTCATGAGTACAGGCCCTTCAGACCTTGTTGTGCTGGCCTGTGAAAATAATTGCCCATCTAACCTACACTCACTATGGATAATAGTGGAACAATGCCCTTTAATGCAGCAAGTCTACTGTTACAGGCATGTTATTCAATGCCCCTACTACTGAGTGAAGAAACTACCCCCAAATCTATTGCCCCTCAACTTTAAAGTGATATGCCCTCATGTTAGCCTTTCATCTGAGGAAAAAGGTTCTCATTGTCAACCCTATTTTTAACCCTCCCTTAAGCAGCAATGAATTTAATATATAAAATAACAAATTTCAGTGGTTTATATTGAAGCTTTTCTGCTTATGATCAAAGGCCCCTCAATTGAACTAATAGAGAAAATGAATTGGAACCAAGCCTCTTTGCTGGTTGGATTTTATTTACTGCTGTACAATAAAAGTAATCAAAACATAATCAATTTTATCTTTTGCTGCTTTTTGCCTCCTTAGGTCCTCTGGTTGTGTACTAGTTGTCCAACTGGGAGGACAAACCAGCAAGATTCTGCCTAGTTTCATCATAGGGTGAGAGGTTTTCACTTGGAACTGCATCCTGATAGGCCAGTACTGATCAGGGACCTATCCAGCAGGGAATTACATGAGTAAACTCATGAAATGTTTTTAGATTAGATTACTTAGTGTGGAAACAGGCCCTTCGGCCCAACAAGTCCACACTGACCCGCCGAAGCGCAACCCACCCATACCCCTACACTTACAACTACAGGCAATTTAGCATGGCCAATTCACCTGACCCGCACATCTTTGGACTGTGGGAGGAAACCGGAGTACCTGGAGGAAACCCACACAGACATGGGGAGAACGTGCAAACTCCACACAGTCAGTCGCCTGAGTTGGGAATTGAACCCGGGTCTCAGGCGCTGTGAGGCAGCAGTGCTAACCACTGTGCCACCATGCCACCCTTGGTAATCTCAACTCTTTGGGAATTCTGGCAAAAAATACAAGAATGGGAAAGAAAGCTGTTAATATTCAAGGAAATGAAAAAAAATTATGGTTTTCCATTAACACCACACTTACAAATTGCATAACTTTCCAGTTTTACATTACTGTGACATGACAGGCAGGGATGTGAACCGTTTCTAGCAATGAATCCCCACTGAAGTGGCTGGTGGAACTATTCTTTCTTTGCAAAGTGACAAGATGAAATTTCTTGTCTTGTTACAACTTGTGCATAAGCTTATGCTAATTCAGATATTTCTCCTTTCAGAAAAAATGTCAAATGCCTGCAGAAACAACCTAACTGATTTGACAATGTGGGATTAAACCAATGAACATGGAAGTAGAATGGATCTGTAGATTTGAAGTGTTCAAAACTAGTGCTAGAAAGTGATTTAATAATGCTCACTGTAATGCTGAAGTATGTTTTTTATTTGCCTTCAGGTTATCCAATTTACAATTGATTAGCAGTCTTAAAAATGACAGTTAATCTAGAACTTTTGGCATCCAGTATCAAGCAGTCCCAGTTCAGGTACAGAACAGCCAGTTACAATGAAGTTCCCACCATTTTGTTACAACCTACATCCCAACCTCAAACTATTAGACAAATGGGAATTGTTCTATGCTCACCAACTATTGTATGCATTTTGAGAAATTAAGTGATACAAATTTTTAGTGAGGAATGATAAAGTTGACTGAATAGGATACTGACTCATGTGCTGGCTCACCCAAATGAGAGAATAAAACTAAAGCTTTTAAAAACATGGAATGAAATCACAGGCAAAGTCTAACAGTTAGATATCTATGTGCAGATGCTAGTGTTGGACTGGGGTTGACCAGAGTTTAAAAAATCTCAACACCAAGTGATAGTCCAACAGATTACTTTGAAGTACAAGCTTTCGTAGTGCTGCTCCTTGTTGGGTAGATAGGGCAGGACACAGAATTTTATAGTAAAAGATGTCCTATAAACTAGATGTATTGTACAAACGTAGATTGCTGTTATGTCTTCAATCACTTTGAATGGAAATGCAGGTTTTGATTGAATATGTAAATCCCAGAACTACTTTCAAGTCAGTCTTAAGAACTTGGGTTTTTTTTTAAAGTGACATCTTGGCTCAGATAATGCATTAGGATTAGCAATAGCTCTTTGGATGCTGCCTGACCTGCTGTGCTTTTCCAGCAACACATTTTCAGTTCAGATAATGCATTAGGATGTGCAGTTAGTCTGTATGTATCCCAACCTTGTCAGAATAATTCTAATTTGGAAATTGAATCAAAATGCCAAATGGATTTACTGTCTACACATTCTACTTTGTTCAAAATAGAATTGCGGCAAATGCAAATTTGCCCCATAGACATGTGTGCACACAAGAGTGCATGGGTGAGTGTATAGTGTGGTGGGGGTCACATGTGGTGTGACCCAAACTCAAGGTTCTGGTTGAGGCTGTCCTCAGCTACTGGAGTTAGCTATTGGTCTCTGCCTGGTGACTTGTGTACCCCAAAATCTGACTTGGACAGTCACCCAAAGATCCAAGGCTGAATATCCTTGACTGTTGAAGTGCAGCACTGTTATCTGTGGGATTGAGGTAGAGTGAACTATTGAGGTGCCTGTCTTGGAGATCTCTCATAATGAGACTGGATTCTAAAGAGTAGTCCATGGTCTAGGCAGGTTATCTAGTGACCCCTGCTGGAAAGTGTGAGGCTATAATTCAACTCTGCTGTGCTCCATCTGCTTGTCATAATGGAGTTGCTTGCTCAGGCTTACAAGTGGGAAAAACACTTCAACAAGAATGTAGGGTTTCCAAAATTCACAATTGTATTTGTAGTGTGAAGAATGGGAGGAGGGTTAGTTTTTCTCCATTCCTCTATGCAGACAAACCTTTAGCTTTGTAGTGATTGTAATGAGATCCGCCAGGAGGATCTCAATGAATTCCCTGATTGAGAAACAAGTTAGTCAAACAGGTTTAACTGAAAAAAACTAGGTTTTGGAGTGCTGCTCCTTCATGTGCTTCCAATTAAGCCTGTTGGACTATAACCTGGTGTTGATTTTTTGAACTTTGTACACCCCAGTCCAACACTGGCATCTCCAAATCATTCCCTGCTGATTAGGCTGATAACCTAATCTAATCAGAGCCCTGGCTGACAAAACCAGTGTCAGAGGGTCTGGTCACTCTGTGGACCTGCAGCTTTTTTGATTTAAGAGTCTGTTTCCTGAGGCACCAAACTTTTTCAAGAGTTGACTTATTTAGTTAAGGAATACTACAATCTCAAGCTCGCGCTCTCATTTCAGAGATGCTATTGATTTTTACTTGGCAATTTGATTCCCTCGTTCTCAATGTCAGGATTTTTGACTAGGTCAAAATCTCTGGCAGAGGTATATGACTTTGGTTTAACCCTTTATTGAAATGCTGAGATCCATTTTGGTATATGGAATTAATGATGTGAACATGCAAAAGCACCTACTAGCTAAAGCCCAACTGGACTTAACTCTGCAAATGTCTTTGTCATCAGAAAATGTGGCAAGTGGAGCATGATTGCAGGGTATTCTGATGGAAGTGGACACCCTTCCCAAGTCAGAGCTTGGGAGTACAACTTGAGTGCAGGCAACTGCATAGCCTTACTCTGGACATATCCTGAACAGAGACTCTAGGCCAGCCCACAGCAAACGCCAAGCCTCACAAACGCTTTTCTTCAGGATCTGAGCTGACATGAGACAGTGAGTCCCATTTTTACCTAAACTAAGATCTCATAGGCCAGTATTCAGGAGAGTGCACACTCTAGAAGGTCCACCTATATCTGGTTTGGAACAGCTAATTTGATTAACATCCAAATCAGAACCAATCAAAATAAACATCTGGTTAAATTGTCACCCAGTTCTAATGGAGGTTGATACAGCTGCACTGGTATCAGTGATTGCAGAACCAGTCTTTAACAATTCACTATGGACTCCCAGACCTTAAGCTTAAGACCTTGACTAGACTGAGAACCTATACAAGGGAACCCTTTTAAGGGTCCAACTTCGGTTCTGGTCTCATGAGAAGCAGCTGGTTTTTACCACTGACCTGTAGTAAAAGACTCTGGCCCAAGCTGGATGGGGTGAAATTGGTTGAGGAAGACTCTCTCCTTGATTGGCCCACCATTTTTTGATTAGAAAATGGTTGCCTGAGTCCTAAATAAAGGCCCAGAAGTATTTGGGAACATCTAGGATGATCAAAGGAGCCAAGGCCACCTTGCATGTTGACCAGGAAGTAATGCCAGGATTTGGCAAAGCTTGTCCAATGACCTTTCTGGCTCGACTTTTTTGCCTGTAACAGCAATCAGGAGGTTGGAAAGTGAAGGAATCAAACCAGTCCAGTTTGTGGAATTGACAGCACCAGTCGTACTGACTGTGAAACCCAGTTTGCCTTTGTGGGGATGTTAAATGGTAAACAGACTTTTGCACCTGGATAAATAGCCAATCCCTGGTATAGAGGATTTATACACAGCCAGCACTGTTGTCCTTCACTAGGCTGAACATGAGCCATGCGTACTTGCAATTCCAGTTAGATGATGGATTTTTCCAGTAGTATGCTACAATTAATACCCATAAGGGTTTGTACCAATTTGAGACTGCCTTTTGAAGTATCTTCAGCCTGAGCCACGTTTTTAGTGGGTGATGCAGAACACTTTACAAGGTCTACCCCAGGTTAGTAAATGTGCTCAACCAGGAAGACCAATAAGGAGCTCTTCAAGAACTTGGACATAGTCTCTAGACATTTCTCCCAGGTGGTGTAATCCTTTTAAAAGGGAAAATGTCTGTTCCAGGCACCCAAAGTAATCTACTTTAGCTACAGTGTCAACAAGACTATATCACACCTGTTGCAGGGTGATCAAAGGTGCCCTGGCTCCGATGTCCATATAGGAGCATGGGTCTGTCTTCAGATTAGTTGAATTATTACTAACTTCACATGTCACCTGGCCTCCTTCCTGGCAACCTTTTTTAATCTGCTATTGAAAAAGTCCACCTTGGAAATGGTCTTCTAGCCCAGATTTAGAAGTGAGGGAAGAGAAGTGGCTCTTAGTCTTAGCCCATTCTGACTTTAAACTTTCTGGACACCTTTCAGTCACTGCTGACCATATCAGACTGTGGACACAGATCTGATCCTGGCAAAACTAAAACAGCTGCTGGTATGAGGAGAAACAAGTAATCGCAACCAGAGCTGAAACATTTCTGGACCTGGTGAGACCTGTCTGCTATGGTGAGCTGCATATTATGGAAAGGAAGATTGATTAGTCTGGAGTAAAGGTCACTGCCAGATATTGGCTTCACTCTACCAGAGTGATCCAGGGGTGTCCAAAATGAAAATGGTGGGTAGGATCAGATGCTGACAGCTGCATTGGTGGTGCAATACCCAGAGTACCAACAAGGACAAGAATTACCAACAGCAGTTCCCCCACATTTACAGGATTGCTAAATTAAAACCTGGACTTGATTTCATGTCAACTATGGGCTGTGATGATGCTGTCACTTTTTTTTATAAAGGTTATTTTGTCTGGTTTGGTTTTGAAGAGGTCATAAAAGCAGAGTCTGGGTTTTAAGACTTTTTGCCTTTCTTTAAAAGCACTTTAAGGGGTGTGGCCAGTTCTCCTAGTTCAGGCTTTCTAGTTTTTTTTAAGCTGCATCAATCAAGATGTTGGAGCCCCGAAAAGTCACTAGTTCCAGTAAGGATTCCTGAGTTTCTCTGAAATCATTATCAGGAGGATGATCCCTCCTGTCTGTAAGAATCTGTGAATTTACATTTTTCTTACAAAGGGGTATGTTTGTGGGATGTTACTGTATTTGAGCAGTTAATTGTTGGTTGGTTAGGTTGAAATTATTCTAAGTTCTGCTTCCCTTATGTTTTCAGTCGTCGTAATAGAGATGTACAGAATGGAAACGCCCTTCAGTTCAACTCATTCATGCTGACCAGATATCCCAACCCAATCTCTAGTCCCACCTGACACCACCTGGCCTATATCCCTCCAAACCCTTTCTATTCATATACCCATCCAGATGCCTTTTTTTAAATGTTGCAATTGTACCAGCCTCCACTTCCTCTGGCAGCTCATTCCATACACGTACCACCCTCTGCGTGGGAAAACCTATGCCCATAGTTCTGGACTCCCTAACCCCAGGGAGAAGACCTTGTATATTTATCCCATTCATGCCCCTCCTAATTTTATCCACCTCTAAGGTCACACCTCCGTCTTGACTCCAGAGAAAACAGCCCAGCCTATTCAGCCTCTCCTATAGCTCAGATCCTCCAATCCTGGCAACATCCTTGTAGATCTCTTCTGAACCCTTTCAAGTTTCACAACATCTTCCTGATAGAAAGGAGACCAGAACTGCAAGCAATATTCCAACAGTAGTCTAACCAATGTCCTGTACAGCCGCAACATGACCTCGCAACTCCTGTACTCAATACTCTTTCCAAAGCATACCAAATACTACCTGTGACTCCACTTTCAAGGAGCAATGAATCTGCACTCCAAGGTCTTAGTTCAGCAACACTCCCTAGGACTTATTGTATTAGTCCTGCTAAGATTTGCTTACCCAAAATGCACTTATCTGTATTCAACTCCATCTGCCACTTCTCAGCCCATTGGCCCATCTGATCAAGATCCCATTGTACTGCAGTACACCTTTGCTGTCCACTGAACCTCTGATTTTGGTGTCATCTGCAAACTTGCTAACTATCCCTCTTATGCTCACATCCAAATCATTTTATATAAATGATTGAATAGTGGACCCAGCACTGATCCTTGCGGCACTCTACTGGTCACAGGCCTCCAGTCTGAAAATCAACCCTCCACCACCATCCTGTCTTCTACCTTTTTTTTTTGAGCTAGTTCTGTATCCAATTGGGGAGTTCACCATGTATTCCATGAGATGTAACCTTGCTATCGAGTCTCATGGGAACCTTGTCAAATGCCTTACTGAAGTCCATATAGATCCCATCCACTGCTTTGCCCTCAATCCTTTTGTTACTACTTCAAAAAACACAATCAAATTTGTGAGACATGATTTCCCATGCACAAAGCGATGCTGACTATCCCTAATCAGTCCTTGCCTTTCCAAATGCATGTACATCCTGTCCCTCAGGATTCCCTCCAACAACTTGCCCATCACTGACATTAGGCTCACTGGTCGATAGTTCCCTGGCTTGTCCTAATCACCCTTAAACAGTGGCACCACACTAGCCAACCTCCAGTCTTCTGGCACCTCACCTGTGACTATCGATGATACAAATATCTCAGCAAGAGGCCTAGCAGTCACTTCCCACAGAGGTCTAGAGTACACCTAATCAGGTCCTGGGGATTTATCCACTTGATGCATTTCAAGAGATCCAGCATTTGCTCCTGTAATATTGACATCCTTCAAGATTTCATCACCTATCTCCTGATATTCTATGTCCTTTTTTCCACAGTAAATACTGATGCAAAATACTCAGTATCTCTTGCAGCTTTACACAAAAGCCACTTTGCTGACCTTTGAGGGGCCCTATTCTCTCCCTAGTTTACCTCTTGTCCTCTTTAATGTATTTGTAAAAACCCTTTGGAATGTCCTTGACTCTATTTGCCAAAGTTATCTCATGTCCCCCTTTTTTGTCCTCCTGATTTCCCTCTACTTAAGCATACTCCTCCTGCCTTTATAATCTTCGAAGGATTCACTTAATCTCTCATCTATACATGGTTTTTTCTCAACCAAACCACCTCTTTTTTTTAAAAATTCCCTTCTGCTTTGTTGTAAAGCCATGTGGTTTGACCAGCTGCATCCACTTCAGATCTGCTTTCTTTTAAAATAAAATGTTAGGTCTTGGCTACCTTTATTTAAAAAGAAATTGAGGGGTCTCTTTTTATAAGAAGGGATTTTGTGGGCTCTGCATTCTTCAACTTTGAATAGGTGTCAACCATGAAGCTGAAGGTGCATAGAGTTCATTTGTCAAACACTTCATCAACAATGATAGGAAAAAGTCCAAGTATCTATTACAATGCATGGGCTCCTAGAAGTGTTGATCACACAATGAACTATTGTTTACCAGGCAGCAACTGGAGTGTTTCCTAAAGTTGAATGGCATTTGGTAGCTCCATACCAGGAGCAAAACATCTAGCCCCTCAACAGCCTGGAAGGCATGTCAGAACTCATGGGCTGTCCATCTCTGACAGATGGACATAGTGGATGTCGCAGCCTCAAAGTACCACCTGATGAAGTGCATGAATGTCTTCTGAGACCTCCTGGATGCAAAAGGTTGGCAGCGTGTATGAGACAGTAGCCAGTACCAGAGGAACCAGACCTGCTGTGAAAACTTCGAGGAGAAAGTGAGGGCTGGAGATCAGAGCTGAAAATGTTTTTGCTGGAAAAGCACAGCAGGTCAGGCAGCATCCAAGGAGCAGGAGAATCGATGTTTCGGGCATGATTCCTGAAGAAGGGCTCATGCCTGAAACATCGATTCTCCTGCTCCTTGGATGCTGCCTGACCTGCTGCGCTTTTCACAGCAGCTGAAAATGTGTTGCTGGAAAACTCCCTGGGGTGGCTACAAGAAAAGAAACCAGCCCCTCTCCCCAAGTTTAGAGGGGGAGGGATCTAGTGATGGTAATGAGGTCAGCCAGATGGACATCTCACTGAGTTGTCAGATTGGAGCTGTTCCTTTAGTCCAATCGGGAAGCCCTGGCTGACAAAAGTTTGTCTGCAATGTGGTCAAATCACATGCCTATCCTCCAGCAGGAGTAGCAGCTGGCGTCAGGGAGCCACTGCTCAGGATTCTGCACCTCCCTACTCATGGGTTCAAGTGGCTGTTGGAGGGGTGGGCCATGGCAGCAAGGGTGACCAGGGTCTGGGATGTACTGGGTGGTGGGGCCTGGGCTGGATCTGTCACAGGATGGCGTGAGCAGGGCAGCAGACATCCAGTGCATGGCCACTGCCATCTGACACTTTTTTAATGGTGATACTTGGACCTGACTTAGTGCATCAGTGGAATCACATCTACGCTTACCCCTGCCTGGATGGAATTTCACATTGGCCCCAAGGTCCCATACTTCCCCTGGGAACCAGTGTCCCACAACCCAAGCCATCTCTGGAATTTTAGTTTTGGCCTTTTTTTTGACATAAGGCAGGCCCTGTACAAGCTGCTGCACACATCCACCTCTTCTCTCTCTCATCCACTGCCTGGACACACTTTGGCATGTTGATTTGCCATCACGCAGTGGGGATCCCCAGTGGAGGGCTCTTTTACACAGGAGTCCTCCCCCTTTCTCTCAGGGATCTGTGGTGGAGGGTGCCGCACGCAGTGGTCCCCTGTAACCACAGATTCCAGTGATTTCATGGACTCTCCACAGCACAAGCAATTGTGTGGAGTCTGTGGACCATGTATATAGTTGGTGTGGACATTTGCACTCCTGTTGATTTTCTTAAACTTTCTTCTGTTTTTGATTGCACTTCAGTCCTATGCTTCTGATCTTCAGGCACCTGGTATGGAAGGGGGAGGACAGATCTGAAGACCTGTGGGTCTGCTCCTGGGCCTGGCCATAAACCGGTCCAAGTAGCTGGCTGAGGAGGGGGTTGTTAGGGCTAATCACTTGCCCCTCTTCTGTGGTTATGTTAGAGCCCTGGTCTCCCTGGAGAAAGAGCATGCAGTGTTCAGGGAGTGGAGTGTTATTTGTTTTTTTTTCCCCTCCAATTCTATTTTGATTTAATCCCTACCCTCCCCTTCACTGTTTGATCATATAGTATTGCCCTTTGATGTAAAGGGCACTACTTGTCGCTAGCCACTTGGGTGTTTCTTTTCTTTTCTTCCTGGTGGTGGTGGAAATTGAATAAAGAATTATACACCTTGCGTCCTTCCCTGGGTCTCTCATCTACATGCACACAATATGGGTGCTGGGGGAAAAATAAGCACTACTGTAATTAGACAGGAGTGTGGGGGTCAAAGAGAAAAAACAAAAATAAACAGTGTCAGAGGTTCTGTTCACTCTAGTCTGTCTTCCTCTAAGCTAGCTCTCCATGTCAAGTACTCTGTGAATAAAAGGTGATTTAGTGACAGGAACTAGCTGCTGTGGAGCAATTTCAAGGTGGTTATGCAACTAGTAGTTTCTCTCCTCAAAACTGTTGCATATGAAAAACAGCACCACTAGTCCCATCATATCTAAGAGCATACAATAATTGCAAGGGTTTCCAATCTCTCATCCTAAAGTTTAGGAATCATTATAATGTAATCTTGTTCCGTCTTTGGGCAGTCTTCTGTGTTGCTTGGTTACCACTGAGAGACCTTTGCAATCTCTGATGCAATTACAGTAGTGCCTCAACTTACAAACTTAATCTGTTCCAGGACCTGGTTCGTGAACGGAATCAATTTTCCCATTGTTTGGATATTTCTGGAGTTTGTTTTTTGTCTCTTGCAGGTTGATGCCACAAGAAAACAATCCAGAGAAACCTTTTTCTTTGTTGCAGAATTTTCCAAAAATGGGACATCATTGTCATTTTAAAATGTTCACTGTTCTGTTGGTCAGTTTTGTTAGGGTGATGCCTCTCAACAAAAGCTTGCACTTCACTCCATTTGTTACAAATGGCTTTGATTTGAACACTTGATACATCTTTCCTCTCCTCTTCCTCCTCTCCAGAATGTTCCTGCTGCAATTCAATAAGATCTTCTGGGCCATGGTCCTCCACCAGCTCCGCCTTATCCTCCAAGCTCATATTTTGGCCCATGGTCACAATCTCGTTCACTATATTTACTGATGTCTCCTCCTCAAAACCCTCAGTCTCTCTCATGTACACAATCTGGTCAAAGTTTCCTCCAGGCCAACTGCAATGTACAGAAAGATACCTCGTTCCATGCCTTATCAATCAGGCTTATACAGTGGAGGATATTGAAATGGTCCTTCCATTACTGACCAAAGGTCAAATCTATACTGTTAGTGACCTGGAAACACCTGGTGAACAGAGCCTTCATATATAATTTTTTGAAATTTGCAATGACATTCTGGTCCATGGGTTGGATGAGAGGAATGGTGTTGGGAGGAAGGAACTTTACTTTTATGAAGTCGTATTCAATGTCCAAGTCTTCCAAATTTGGTGGATGGGCAGGAGCGTTGTCCATTACTAGAAAACACTTAAGTGGCAAATTACTTGTTTCAAGATATTCCTTGACAGCTGCTGCAAAAACTTCTGTCAACCATTCCATAAAAATTATTCGTATGACCCAAGCCTTGCTACGCACCCTCCACATTACCAGCAGTTTAGCCTTCAACACATTATTGTGTTAAAAACACGAGGATTTTCAGAGTGGTAGACGAATTAGAGGCTTAATCTTGCAATCCCCACTTGCATTCGCGCACAATAAAAGCGTTAACCTGTCCTTCATTGGTTTGCGGCCTGATAGTGCCTTCTCCTCTTGGGTTACGTAGGTCCTTTTGAGCATTTTTTTCCAGAAAAGTCCAGTTTCATCACAGTTTAAAAACTTGATCTGAGACATAACCTTCATCTTCGACAAACTTATTGAATTCCTTCACAAAGTCCTCCACTACCTTTTTGCCTTTTCCTCCGTGCCTTATTACACTATGGATTCCAGTTCGTCGACGAAATTTATCAAACCAGCCTCTGCTGGCTTTAAATTCTTCAACGTTAGCAGTACTTGTACTCGGCGCTGTCACCAACAAATCACGGTGTATGTGTAGAGCCTTCTCGCAGATTATAGTCTCGTTAACACTATCTCCAGCAAGCTCTTTTTGACTTATCCAAACTAATAATTTTTCAACCTCGTCTAACAATTTAGGCCTTTGCTTCGTTAAAATAGTCACTCCTTTAGCCACGTCAGCTACCTTTAGTGCCTCTTTGTTCTTTAGGATAGTACAGATTGTCGATTTCGCCATGTTGTACTGCATTACGAGATCAGATATGCGAGCACCATTCTCATGTTTAGCTATTATTTCCTTCTTTGTTTCTACAGTAATACGTTTAGACTTCTTAACACCACTCTCACTACCACTTTTCATTTTCTTGGGAGCCATAATGAGGGCTAATTTAATGCAAAAAACAAAAAAAAGCGTAAGAATGCTTGGACGTTGGATGTTCACAGTGCGCGCGCCAAAGACGAACTGAATGAGATCACGCAGGGCCCGAGAGCTTTTGCGTTCAACGCGCGCGTAGCAAAGCAGAACAATGACCATGAAACCACGGGCTTTTTGCATTCGTTTGTTCCTTGAATTTCGTACGTACGTTGAAGCAAAATTTTACGTACAATCCTGTTCGTAAACCGATTTGTTCATGAATGGGATCGTTCGTATGTCGAGATGCTACTGTATTGGGCCTCACTCTGTTTGATTACCTTTCCATCCTAATGACCAATAGGGGGCACTGTCTTCTTCATAGGTCAAAAACACTTTCCATCTTGGTTTCTTCAAACAAGGTGGAAGGAAAACATGATTTGAAATTGCTGTTTATGTTCAATAACCAAACAAGTTTGAATGATGTAACTGATTAATAACATAAAAGTAGGTCTACAGTAATATGCACGCTCTAAAAATCAACAGGACGAGTAATGCAGAATGGCTCTGTGACGTATGTGGGGCAAGAAATTAGTGATTTAGTTCACATTTTTTTTCATAATTCACCCATGATCTCACTTCCTGAAGCGACTCAATGCTTTCTGATGAGTCATGAAAAATAATGAAAATTATCTTATGTCCAGAAATATAGGACAAAATTCTAACCTCAAATGCCAAGTTCATTTATTCCAATCTATTCTGCTTGTTATACTTTCCCAAAGTATAAGGGAATGAGTTTTCCATAACTCTACTGTTTGCAACTAATGTAAATGTGTTTAGGAGGGAAGAGAAAATTGGCAGACAAGGAAAATTCACTATAATCATTGAAAAGACATGAAAACAAAAAAAAATGCGAACACAACTGCTAGAAATTGCATTTTCTGGCATTAAAGTTTGAATTGTCAACTCTGACAACTTCATAAGTTTAGCCAGTGACTGGATAAACTTTGCAGTTTTGGAAATTTCTCAGGTTTTGTCCCTGCTTAGATTCCCTACAGTGTGGAAACAGGCCCTTCGGCCCAACAAGTCCACACCGATCCTCCGAACAGTAACCTACCCAGATCCATTCCACTACACTATGTTTACTACTGACTAATGCACCTAACACTATGGACAATTTAGCATAGCCAATTCACCTGACCAGAGAAAACCCATGCAGACACAGGAAGAATGTGCAAACTCCACACAGATGCAAATGTGTTGCTGGTCAAAGCACAGCAGGTTAGGCAGCATCTCAGGAATAGAGAATTCGACGTTTCGAGCATAAGCCCCGAAACTCCACACAGATGGTCACCTAAGGTGGGAATCGAACCCGGGTCCCTGGTACTGTGAGGCAGCAGCGTTCACCTCTGACCGACCATGATCTAATTGCTCCTCAGCACACTTGAGTTTGGGAGGAGTTATTTAGCTAATTCCTGATTGTATTCCATCAAGTCCCTGCTAACAGACTATGCCTATGGACAGACATTAATTGCCGACAAAACCGGATTTTTTTGAGTTCTTCCTGTGATTTAACAGCTCCTTGACCATCACTGGTTAGGTCCACACATGAAGAGTTGGTGCTTAGTTGTGGTGAACATCCTTCTTGGAAGGGAAGAACAACAACCAACAACTTGAATTCTATTTTGTACTACGAAGTAACTCCAAAAGCCGGTATCCCGTCACCAAGTCAGCCTTCAGTTACATGTGCATAGTACATGACAGTGACACAGCTAGTAGAGAACCAGCTCCTAGAGTGAGCTGGTTATCTGTGAGCCAGGACTCCCTGATTAAGCTGGTTAATCTAAGGCTGTTAACCTGGTCCAATCAGGGAACTCATTCTATGAGATTCACCTGGTTGACATCATTCCAATCACTATATACTGCTTCTTCAAATTGCAATTCTTTTTAAGATTGTATATGCTATAGAAACTTAGGATAATTCAGATTAGTAGCATACTTTGGGTTACCAGTAACATCAATAAATCCTGGATTAGTAGTGCCTTCCAGCATCTGCAGTCATTGTTTTTCCCACATCAATAAATCCGTCAACTTCTGTTTGTCATTGTGGTATGGCTGAAACTTTTCACTATGTTAATGCCCCACAACAAATGGCTGTTTTCCTCTTAGGAACAGTTTTGAACATCATGCCTAATAATAACAGGCCCTCCTGTCACATGTCACACAGAGAGGTTTTTCTTTCAACACGACGATTCTTGGATTTGCATTCCCAGCTAGGTGATTTGTACTTCAACAGTAAACTTTAATTTGCTAAAAGGAAGAAAGAAAAAACTGGTAAATCAACAACTAATTCATAATTATTCACCAACATATATGTAAGTTTGGTTCAGTGGATAGGATTCTTGCTTCTGAGCCAGAAGATTCTGGATTCATAATCCCATGCTAGAAATTTGAGTGGATAATCTAGACAGGTGATTCTGTGCAATACTAAGGTAACAGTACATTGGGCATGTTGTCTTTATAATGAGATATTAAACTGAGGCCCTGCCTGACAATTCAAATAAACTTTAAGCATCCTATGAAGTTGTTTGATAATCAGCAAGGAGCTCTCTTCACAAATGTGATCTCATCATTGAAAAGCAAATTATTTAGTCATTATGTTTGAGAGATCTTCTGTGCATTAAAGTAGACAGAGTGATGTGCCTACACAACAACGCTCATTGCATTTCAAGTGTAATTTACCGGGGGTCTATTTTGTGCTTTGAGTGATCTGAATGAGGATTATACTAATTGACTGCCCAAACTGGTGGCTTCAGCCTCATTTAAATTTGGCAGGGAAGCTACAGCATGCCAAACTGAGCTCCTGAAGCAGTTCACTGAATTGACATCAGATACAGGGGTGAAAATGTGTTGCTGGAAAAGCGCAGCAGGTCAGGCAGCATCCAAGGAACAGGAGATTCGACGTTTCAGGCATAAGCCCTTCTTCAGGAATGAGGAAAGTGTGTCCAGCAGGCTAAGATAAAAGGTAGGGAGGAGGGACTTGGGGGAGGGGCGTTGGAGATGCGATAGGTGGAAGGAGGTCAAGGTGAGGGTGATAGGCCGGAGTGGGGTGGGGGTGGAGAGGTCAGGAAGAAGATTGCAGGTTAGGAAGGTGGTGCTGAGTTCGAGGGATTTGACTGAGAAAAGGTGGGGGGAGGGGAAATGAGGAAACTGGAGAAATCTGAGTTCATCCCTTGTGGTTGGAGGGTTCCCAGGCGGAAGATGAGGCGCTCTTCCTCCAACCATCGTGTTGTTATGGTCTGGCAATGGAGGAGTCCAAGGACCTGCATGTCCTTGGTGGAGTGGGAGGGGGAGTTAAAGTGTTGAGCTACGGGGTGGTAGGGTTGGTCGGTCTGGGTGTCCCAGAGGTGTTCTCTGAAACTTTCCGCAAGTAGGCGGCCTGTCTCCCCAATATAGAGGAGGCCACATCGGGTGCAGCGGATGCAATAGATGATGTTTGTGGAGGTGCAGGTGAATTTGTGGCGGATATGGAAGGATCCCTTGGGGCCTTGGAGAGAAGTAAGGTAGGAGGTGTGGGCGCAAGTTTTGCATTTCTTGCAGTTGCAGGGGAAGGTGCTGGGAGTGGAGGTTGGGTTGGTGGGGGGGTGTGGACCTGACGAGGGAGTCACGGAGGGAGTGGTCTTTTCGGAATGCTGATAGGGGAGGGGAGAGAAATATATCCCTGGTGGTGGGGTCTGTTTGGAGGTGGTGGAAATGACGGCGGATGATATGCTGTATATGGAGGTTGGTGGGGTGGTAGTTGAGAACCAGTGGGGTTCTGTCCTGGTGGCGGTTGGAGGGGCGGGGCTCAAGGGCGGAGGAGCGGGAAGTGGAGGAGATGCTGTGGAGGGCATCGTCGATCACGTCTGGGGGGAAACTGCGGTGCTTGAAGAAGGAGGCCATCTGGGCTGTACGGTATTGGAACTGGTCCTCCTGGGAGCAGATGCGGCGGAGACGAAGGAATTGGGAATATGGGATGGCGTTTTTACAGGGGGCAGGGTGGGAGGAGGTGTAGTCTAGGTAGCTGTGGGAGTCAGTCGGTTTATAGTAAATGTCCGTGTTGATTCGGTCACCCGAGATAGAAATGGAAAGGTCTAGGAAGGGGAGGGAGGAGTCTGAGACGGTCCAGGTGAATTTGAGGTCGGGGTGGAAGGTGTTGGTAAAGTGGATGAACTGTTCAACCTCCTCGTGGGAGCACGAGGCAGCGCCGATACAGTCATCGATGTAGCGGAGGAAAAGGTGGGGGGTAGTGCCAGTGTAGTTGCCGAAGATGGACTGTTCCACATAGCCTACGAAGAGGCAGGCATAGCTGGGGCCCATGCGGGTGCCCATGGCAACTCCTTTGGTTTGGAGGAAGTGGGAGGATTGGAAAGAGAAGTTGGGGTGGCTACCAGTAAAAGTGAACTATGGAGTGAGCAGCGGTTCACATACATAGTGATCTTGGGATAGCACATGTGGCCTGACAAAACAATTCAAGATTTATCTTTGCAGATTTCTTTAGCTCCTTTGCTCATAGAAATTGTTGGACTTTAGTTTCATTCCATCAATTTAGACCAAAAATGACAATCAGGGTTCTCTTTATGTCATGGAACCTTGATTCCACAGTAAAAGGGACTTACACTTATCACCTAAAACTGGCAAGCACCTGGCAGCTGGTTCCTTTGAAAATAGAACCCCCTGCATCACCAGTTAATAGGTATGGTTACCAACTATATCTTGAGATTGCATTGACAGCAGTTAAAGGCGGTGTAAGTCAAATTTATTGTGTATGAAGTGATTTGAAATGTTTCAAAGAAAAGCAATACAGCATTTTTATGGAAGATTTATTTTCTTCTGTGCAATGGTGGTTGGTAGTGAGTCTGTTGTGATACAAACTCCGTATTTAAGTGACTACTTATGACAGCATCCGAATTCCTGATGTGTGACAATTTCAAACTCACAGCCAGCTCTCTATATAGAGAATACAAAGTCTTTATGCCTCTGCATTTTCTGAAGTTTCTTCTCTGTGAATTGAATTTGCTGGTATCATAATGTGGAGATTGGGTTTGATAGTGGAGCCTTGTCATCATTTATTATCCAGGTTCATGCATAGAAGTGACCTTTTTAAATGCTGTGTTGGAGGGGTACCAATGCTGACAGAATTGTCATTGTTTCAATGTTGCTGTGTTCTGTGAATCATTTTTCTTTCTTCAGTTCTCTGCCCGAAGGCAGGTCTGACCCACAGAACTGTGACCTCTACTGTGGATAGGGTAAGGAGGCAAGTCCAAAACCTACCATGGTTGGAACAAGAATCAAACTCCATGATGTTAGCACCAAGTGTATCCACAGTGACCATTCAACCAAATAATCCAACCCCACAAGCAGTCTAAGTTGCTATGGTTACATACACTTCAACATACTGTAGTCTGGAGCTATGAATAGTGATTGTACAGGCTCCAATTTTCTTTCCATTACATTACTGGCCAGGAATCTCTCCTGCTCTTACTGCCTGCTATTGGCATACGTAGGAAGGATTTGCAGGTTGATATTCAACCTGTTTGGCTCCATTAGAAATGTACCTTCCTTGGCCATCAAGTCCTAAAAAAAGATCTTCAGGAAGGAGGGTGGGCCACTATGCAGTGATTGTACCCCTCACTAAAAACAGGAACACAGAATAGTAATGCAAATGGGGTATAATGAATGAGGCTGAAAATGTGTTGCTGGTTAAAGCACAGCAGGTTAGGCAGCATCATGAAGGGCTTATGCCCGAAACGTCGAATTTCCTATTCCTTGGATGCTGCCTAACCTGCTGTGCTTTAACCAGCAACACATTTTCAGCTGTGATCTCCAGCATCTGCAGACCTCATTTTTTACCCTTTATAATGAATGAGGCTACACACACTTTTGCCCTATTATATTTTATTTGTGCCATCTCTCATTAGTAGCCTGGATAAGAAGGGTCAGTTAGATCAGTTGACCTGACCGTGAGCATGTAATTCAGAATAAAGTCAACAGTCAGGGATTCAATTCCCATTTCAGCTAAGGTAAGGTTGACACCTGCTCTGTAATAAAATCATGGCAGAAACCATGCTTCAGTAACTCTCCAATTGAGGGGTTGCTCGCTTGAGATGTTGGGGTAAAGTTAAATTATATTCTGTAAGCCACCAAATAAAAGTGGGTGTACAACTTATTTCTATGAGTATTAATACATAGTTGTGACAAGAACATGGAGTGCTATCTTTGTTATAGTGTTTAATTGAATGGGAATGTGTTTCTATGAATGTGACTATTTCAGTAGCCCTTTCAATAACAGCTAATCAAATCATAAATAACTGGAAAATGGTTAATCTGTAATTTCCAAAAGGTACACATAGGCATTTAGGTTAGTCTTTGTTTTATATGTCACACAGCACTTTCACAGGATATAAATAGTTAATATGATTGCTGGGAGAATGAGACGTTATTTATAATAGCAGTCCTACCAGGAAGCCATGCTCTGTCCTGCTGATATACAAATTGCTTTAGTCAGGTAGAGACTGCTCTTGCATCTTTCAAATCTATCTTGATCAATGGTTTTGTAACCCGAATCTGCCTCCATCTGGGGATAATTACAATGAAATTGTTAATTCAAATTACACAGATCCATCACATATACAGATCATTCTGCTGATGCATGACACCGATGCAAGTACAATGTTGCTGTTTATTTAACTAATACTCAGAAATCCTATTACGTACAAGCAAAGTAGTGAGAATGAAGCATTTTTTACACATAGATTCATTTTTCATACTGTAAAATTTTGCTCTTGTTTACTAAATTGCTGAATAATTAAGTTTTAGCCTGAATTTCATGATCTGGCAGCAAAAGTGTTTTCCAACAGTTCAGAAAGAACTGAGCATAACTTGGTCAAGCAATATTTCTGGTGACTGCCTAAATGTTCATCGTACATTCAAGTAATACATTTTCCCATACATTTTACATGCAACTTAAAGTTTCAGTTTATAGGAAATATGAGTTTGCCTGTGGAAGCAGATATTTACAGTGATACAAAATGAAGAATATTAATAAGTTGCCTGAGGGGCAACTTTTTCAGACAGAGAGTGATGCATTTATGGAATGAGCTGCCAGAGGAGGTGGTGGAGGCAGGTACAATTACAACTTTAAAAGGCATCTAGATGAGTGCATGAATAGAAAGGGTTTAGAGGGATTTGGCGAAAGTGAGGACCGCAGATGCTGGAGATTAGAGTCGGGAGTGTGATGTTGGAAAAGCACAGCAGGTCAGGCAGCATCCAAGCAGCAGGAAAGTTGATATTTTGGGCAAAAACCCTTTGGGGTCTGTTTCTGTACTGTATAACTCTATGACTCTAAGTCTACTTCAAAACTTCCCCACATTGTATGAAATGAACATTTTATCCCTGTGCATATTATCCTCCCCTTTCAAACTTAAAACCAAATTTGAACAAGATTCATTTAGATGACATTGTCTTATAGTCAGCTATACATACAAAACGTCTGAATAGTCAAGGCTGAAGGTAACAAAAATAAATACAAGGGTTAAACAGCAGATCGAATTCAGATTTCTCCAGTTTCCTCATTTCCACCCCCCGCCACCTTGTCTCAGTCGGTTCCCTCAACTCAGCACCGCCCTCCTAACCTGCAATCTCCTTACTGACCTCTCCGCCCCTACCCCACTCCGGCCTATCACCCTCACCTTGACCTCCTTCCACCTATCCCACCTCCATCGCCCCTCCCCCAAGTCCCTCCTCCCTACCTTTTATCTTAGCCTGCTTGGCTACTCTCTCTCATTCCTGATGAAGGGCTTATGCTCGAAACGTCGAATTCCCTATTCCTGAGATGCTGCCTAACCTGCTGTGCTTTAACCAGCAACACATTTTCAGCTGTGATCTCCAGCATCTGCAGACCTCATTTTTTACTTAAACAGCAGATCGGTTGAGGCGGAGGTAAGGATTGGTGGTGTTGTGTTGGGTGCCAAGGTTAGGGACAGTCTGATTCTGCCTCAGACAGCAGCCAAGGAAGAGGAATTCAGATTGGATAACAGACAAGTAGATTGGCAACACAGTTTTTGAAAGAGATAGTAGAATGGAAGAGCTCAGTGCTGTCAGTAGTTTAAACCTGAATTTGCATCTTCAAATTATGTTGCCAATGGTCAGAATATATTCTGAGAAATAGGATTACACCAGGATAGATCTTTGGGGGTCACCAGATGAAATGGTGCTAGACACAGGATGACAACAGATGTGTTCTAATGAAGTCACTGGACTCAAAATGTTAACTCTGCTTCTTTCCTACGGATGCTGCCAGACCTGGTGACTTTCGCCAGCAATTTCTGTTTTTGTTTCAGATCTCCAGCATTCACAGTTCTTTGTTTTACTATGCAATTGAAGACAATTATTTGGCTCTGATAGAATGCGTAAGAGCGAAATACAGCTGAAAAACTAGACTGTGTTGGGATATCTGGTTGGCATGGACGAGTTGGACTGAAAGGTTTGTTTCCATGCTGTACATCTCCAAGACTATAAAAATAGTTTTATTTCAGCTGGATGGTAGAAGAGAACATTGGAGAAATGCAGTATGGCAAACCATATCAAAGGTTGCAAGTAGATCATGAATGATGTGAAGAAATAACTTATCATGGTCATAGTAACAAGAGTACCAACTTATAACGTTAAGTAGGGCCACTTCAGTGCTACGTCAGGCCACATTGGTGAAATCCAAACACAGTTGCAGTAAAGAGAGGTACAGATTTGGGAGGAGACAACACCTTCAAGAATTTGGAAAAGGAGATAATACTTTGAATTAGTTAATTTTCCGTTGACTGTAGTGCATTGTGGAAGTTCATTTGCAAGACTTTATAGACATAAATGCTTCACGAATTGTCAAGAGTGTTCTATTTAATTTTGTTCGTTGTTTTGTCTCCGAATTTGGAAGATTACGGAGCCTGGCACAGAGTAAGAAACAACCCTGTCACATTTTTCTGAAATTTTGCAGCTGCCTGTTTAACTGAATCCTTACGTAACTCGGCCAGCATAACTTTACAGTCCAGAGACCTGCTGTTAAACACATTGTACAAGCAGCTTGTGAGGTTAAAAGAACATTAAGTTGGTGGTTTCTTCTGACGAGTTATTATGATATGCAGACTTGAGTAATGTATTCAACAAGGTCACAATTGCGAGGGCAGCAATGAAAAACACTGTCTACAACTGATATTTGAAATGTTACTGAAATTATTAAAGGTACTTCAATAATACCTTATTCGAATATATATTGTATAGAGAGGCAGTTTGCTTCAATTCCAGCGCTACTAAGCACTTCTCGGTTTGGATGACGCTAAAGACAAAAGGGCGGGGCCCCTGTCGGTGACGTCAGATTCTGGTTATTAGGCAGTTCGACACCGCCCCGCCTGAGAGAAACGGAGTGCGAGAAGGAAGAGGCTGAACTTGCTTCATCCACTCAAATATGGCCGGCTTCTCAGCCTGGTTCTGGAACGAAAGATTCTGGCTCCCTCACAACGTTACTTGGGCCGACTTGAAGAACACCGACGATGCCGAGTATCCGCAAGCTGGTGATTTGCTCTTCGCTTTCCCGCTTGCGTTTGGCATCTTCCTCGTCCGCCTGGCGTTCGAGAGGTAAAAGAGGCACTGGTGGTGGGGGGTGGGAAGAAGAGAAGAATGGGGGAAGGGAGTTGGCGCTGTGACTGACAGGGACACTGTGGTCAATCGCGTGCTGCTGGAGTAACCCTGAAGTCCCACCTTCTTTCTGGGGCGGGGGTCGTTGATTGGCTTGTTTGGTGTCCTCGGTTGTCTGCATCCCCTCGCGCTGTCAATCACGAGGGGGTTTGTCAGTGAGGAGTGGGAGAACGGGAGAAGGCAGTGTGTATACTGAATACTGTGATTTCTGAAGCAGGATTGCATCCAAACCTCTGCGGCTAAAAGTGTTTCTGGTTAATACTTGTCCAACAGGGCAACCGTGCAGGCAATTGAAATCCAAAGTCGATTTTTAGTTTCATGAGGAAAGATAACATAGATAACATTTTACAGCAATTGAGATAACACCTGTGTATAAATAATTCATTTTCTTTTTAGCTGTTCGCTTTCTGGCTCCCAGAGCTTTCATTCAGACTGATTCATATCAGGGAATCGCCTAAAATGATGTGAGCTCTAATCTCTCTCGGGCTACTGTCTAGAACTCACTTCCATTATTGATAAGGAACCATTGACTTGCTGCCCTTCAGTACGGGATGTTGATGGGTCGTACACCAGTCTCTGTGCATTTTTGCCTCCTCAGTAAGTGCCTGTACACTGAAGCTGTGAGGATTATGGCAGATCTGTGGTACCTTTGTTATCATCTGGTATCCACTTGCAACTAACATGCAGAATCTGATTACATTCCCTGCTAGTTATCGAATTTAATCTCCAACTGGCCTTAATTTTTCAGTGTGATAATGGAGAATGTCATGCAGAGGTCTTTGGTTTCTGTTTGAGCACCATGTCCCTGTGGACCCTATTTGAAAGTTGGAATGTTTCATACGTTCTCTGTTAAAGCTGCAGTGTACTATGTAACAGTAATTTCTTTGCTCTCTTGCTTTCATTTACTGACTAGCTCAAAGATGCATGTTAGTTTTTTTAAGCATCATCGCCACCTGTTCCATTGGTGGCTCAATGGAAATAGGAGCTAATCTGACTGTTGTGGTACTGAGCCACACACACTGGAAGGCTGTAGGTTTGACCCCTTGTTTGTGCAAGAGTTATCAGAGCATGTGGTGGGGGCTGCAGACAACTTTATTGTCCTGGACTATGCAGGAAAGAAAAGGAATATAATCAATTCCATGTTATCCATCCTGATCGCTATTCAGCAAGCTCTGCCAAAAAATGCATGGTTTGCCAAGCGTAGGACTGGATTTACAATCTGCCCACAATTAAAGAACCAGTTGTTATTTCCTATCTAGGATGGCAACTATGCTACTTTTTCTCAGCAGTTGTTGACTTCTTCAGCAGTGAATGGTGAGTATTGAGGGGAGAAATAGAGAAGCATTTTTATGTTTTGGACAGACCTGATTTGAGTATTTATGTCTGCCTGCATGATGAGTAGGAATTTGGACATGGTGGTGTGATCAATGTATAAGTTTTACAGGTCTATACATTGATTTCTACTTTTTATAGTAAGCATATTTCCACATATGATTCAGTCCAATTTGGTTACATATTTCTGTTGGTTTGAGCTAATTGTAATACAGATTTGTGCAGTGTACTCTGAGCTCTGATTTAGAGCACTCGAGGTTTAATGTAGGAGCTCCCATTTGGAGATACTTGTATCTTATCTAACAAATGTTCAAATTCATATGTGGAGGAGGGGCAAGGAGGAAAATTCTACTAATTCTTGCCTGGACTGTCTGTCTTCATCAAAAAGCTCCACATGAGAGAGAATAGCTATAAAGTTGCTAACCTTGCAAAATGCATCTTTGTTTGGCAGAGTGACCACTGTGCAGAATGTGTATTCTGAGTGGGAGGCTTTAGAGAAGTAACAGAGGATTGCTCAATCTAACAGACTTGGATTCAAAACCTCGTGCATGACATTCCTGCCCTATCTTGGCAATTTCCTCCCATCTCCAGTTCCACAAGTATTTATTCACCCTGGGCTGGGGGCCATGATAATGCCAGTTGAGTGTTGGCAAACACTCTCTCTCTAACAGTGAGGAAACGACAACCAAGTTGGATCTACTCATTCCTGGAAGGTTCAAATTGGAAATTGGGCGATGGCTTGTTGGATTAGAATGAAAGGGATTCCTACCTGAGTTTCTCGGTATTCCTTCCTAAACTAACTATGTGGAGATAAGTTGTCTTGCCCCATCACTAAGATAAATGACAGCACAGACTGGAGTTTAAATCTTGTTTTCCTGGTCTGTATCACGCCAGACTATCTGTTTATCAGGCAAGAGTGTTTCTGGTTTTGAATCTTAGTAACTTGAGATTACTGGTTGTGTTGGTGTAGTCAATAGTGGTCAGGTAAACTGTAAGAACCTCCTTTTGTAAAAAGATTGCAAGTGTAACAGCTTGGTCTGCATTCGGAAATGAAATCTTGTGATTCACAGGAGAGGCTGATAAAACTTACTCTTTTCCAGGAACAAGTTTCTGGAAATATTCCAGAAATAAAAAAAATCTTTTTTTTTTTCCCAGCTTGTCCAAAGCCTGTAACAGGTTTTTGTTTGTATTTAGCATGTGAGTCCACCAGAAAGCATTCCCGAATCTTATTGGTCCCACTGCACTTGCTATCAGTCTGCTATCTCCGCCCCAGAGCATGGCCATGTTTAAGCTTTAGATCAGAAAATTTATGACTACCTGTCAATGTGTGGAATTGATTTGAGATCTGGATGGAGCAGTTCACTGTCCTCTGGTTTAAAATCAGTCAGAGCATTTGTGTGGCTTGTAACCGATTCTGAATTTGACACTTCACCCAATACCCAAATTTCATTTCTCAAATTGCACTCTCCTTTGCTCACATGCTCAGATTGAAAGTGATTGGCAAAATAGCAGTCTGTGCTTTCAATGTATAGTTGAATGAGCAGAAATGAGAACATTCCTTTTTTTTTAAAAATGGAATGGGGAAATGAGGCCAAGGATTAATTGTGCTCTGGAATAGTAATGTTGATATGTGGCTGGAATTCAAATGTAAGGGCATTGTCCCAAAAATGTTAATTTGCTCCCGCTCGCTCGCTTTCTCTCCAGATGCTGCCTGACCTGCTGACTTCTTCCCAGAATTTTGTTTTATTAGAGAAACAAATAATTGTCCCCACCTCCTCCCCCCCCCCCAAATGATATGAGCTGTGTGTGCATTAAGAAATGTGCCATATTGACACGTAAAAGGAGAGAGTAACAATCCTATAGCTTTGTGATCATTGTGCATTAAGTGTTTTATAATGCCTCAAAGGGAGATAAAAGAATGTAACATTCACGTTTAAAATCCTTGAAATGTAACTGTCAGTACAGAAGGGCTGGGTTATCATTTTCCTATCTTGAAAAACTGCAAGTACAGAGGTCAATCAGTCTCAAACACTGCTGTGTTGAACAAGTAAATATTTAATGATTTTACAGGCATCAAATGAGAAGCCTCTATGCTTTAAAGATACAGTTTTTAAGGCTTGGAGCCTTTTGAGCTGCACCCCCATAGTTGGGTGTAGTGGTGTTGGGGCTTTTTGCTAACCTTCGTCCTATATTCAGGGTGGGAATTTAGTTGGGGTAAATGCGTGGGTAATGATTTGCAACTTCTTACGGTTTTAGCCAGCAACATCTCTGGGTAGAGAAACAAATTTCCGTTCTCCTGACATCATGTACAGAGTAGGCTTGATATTTGTTATGTACATCTAGTATTTATAGATGCTTAGAATATCACTCATGAAAAGCTGCCATAATTTGGAGATGCCGGTGTTGGACTGGGGTGTACAAAGTTTTAAAAATCACACAACACCAGGTTATAGTCCAACAGGTTTAATTGGAAGCATGCTAGCTTTCGGAGTGAAGCTCCTTCATCAGGTGGTTGACAACCACCTCATGAAGGAGCGTCACTCTGAAAGCTAGCGTGCTTCCAATTAAACCTGTTGGGACTATAACCTGGTGTTGTGTGATTTAGTTTTTTGTTTTAAAAAAAAAATGAAAAGCTGCACAAGCCAAATGAGTTGGTGTGGACCCAATGACTATAGGATTTAAATTCCATTTTCTAGCCTTCTCATCAATGATTTTGGATTTTTTTAAAAGCATTCAGTTCACTGTGTATGGTTTAAAATGTTTAGCATTATAACTTGAATTTAATGTTCTATATGTTAACCACCTGACATATACATCTTTGCTTGAACATATGGTAAGGTGCAATACATGCAAGTCAAAGTCTGCAAATATTCTCTTCAGTTTTTAAATACTCTTCCTAGCTTCATCAAACTTCTATGGTTTACCCATGCATGTTCCATGTTGCTTTCCTTGCTTCTCTACAGACTGACCATGTTTGTTTTTTAGATAATGCACCTTGGAAACCTGCTTCTGCCAAATGAAATGCTTCACCTTTTTTGGATTTCAACTTTTCCTTCGATGACCTTTTTGATTTTGAATGATGTGGGCCCCAAACCAAAGAAAAACAGTTTGATGTGACTTATCAGCAGAATGAAAAGGTGGTGGATGAACTAACCAGAGAGGGGATAAATGACTTGATGGAGCCACTAATTTTTAGACTTTTTTGGTGAGATGGGTATGAGGGATGCTTGAGGGCTAAGTGACTAGTGGGAGATTGGCAGACGGAAGCAGAATGAATCTGTCCTTGATGACTTAGCGAGGATGGGGTATGCTTGTATCATTTGATTTGCTGTGGAATATGGAGGATATTTTTGCTTTCTGGGATGTTTTAGGATTATAAGTGCCAAAATGCAACATGCTGTGTTTACTTAATAAACATTTCCTGGAATATAATTGTTCCATGTATAATTGGAATATAATGAACTAAATCTCTTTTTCAGTTGTTCTATTCAGGAAAAAAGTAGTTCAAACATTGTTCTAATTTTTATGTTTTAAAAAATAATTACTTTTACTGCTTTGAACATGTTTTTTCCTGTGAGCTCTGTGCTTAGTAACTTGGCATTGATCCACATGTTTAGAAGAGGGGTGGGCATTGCAAGGCAGTATATATTTTTGAATAGCATTGGCTGGAAGCAAGACTAAAACATTTCCAAGAGTGGAAAGTAATCTCCTTCCAATCTGAGTTTTCTCATCAGGTTGTTTTTATGCATAGTCAGAATTTTGAGATGTACTGCCCTGGTGGCAATCCTTTGTGCTGGTGGAAAGGTTGCTTTGGACAATCCAGCTTACCTTGCTGATACTGAAAGTATTATTCAGACATTGCATACATGGTTAAAGGGCATGTTTCACCTTTTTTTTTTTGTTGAAGGGTTTTTGAGAGACCAACAATAAACGCTTTCAGATTTATATTTTTAAACATCTTCTCTCTGTATATAGAATCCTATTCATAAGTCAATATTTTAAATTTCTTCTTCACCATCCCTGGGCACGTACCTCAAAGTAAGCATACAGCTGCATCAGGTAGTGAAGGCAGCAAATGATATGTTGGCCTTCAGAGCAAGATATTTCCAATACCAGAGCCAGGGATGTCTTCCACCAATTGTACAGGGCATCGGTGAGACCACACCTGGAACATCGTGTGCAGTTTTGGTAGTCTCCTCCTAAGGGAGAGTGTTCTGACTATGAAGAGAATGCAACAAAAGTTCAGCAGGAATGGCAGGATTGATGTACAAAGAGAGATTGGATTGGTTCAGACTATATTCACTGGAGATTAAAAGCATGAGGAGGAATCTTAGAATTCTGTAAAATTCTAACAGGACAAGATTGGGAACATCCTTCCTGCATTTACTCCATCAGGAGCAGGAGTAGGCCATTTAGCCCCTTGAGCCTGCCCTGCCATTCAGTGTGATCATGGTTTATCTGTTTGTAATCTTAATTCCACATTCCTGCTTCCCCCAATAGCCTTTCAACACCTTGCTTAACAAGAATCTGTCCACCTCTGACTTAAACATATTCAAGGATTCTGTTTCCATCGCCTTTGCAGGAAGAGAGTTCCAAGGACTCCCCATACAGAAATGATTTTGCCTCTTCTTTGGAGTTTTAGTAAAAGCGAAATACTGTGGATGCCGGAAATCTGAAACCGACGCAAAGAATGTTAGATAAATGCAGTAGGCTGGGCAGCATCTGTGGCAGAAACAGTCAACGTTTCCAGTCCAGTATGACACTTCTTGAAGTCGCACTGAAAGTGAAATGTTAATTGTTACGTTTGCTGCCAACCCTAATGATAGAATCTCCCACAACAAGAAACGTCCACTCTGCCTAGACCCCTCAGGTCTTCTATTTCAATCAAATTGTTCTTTAATCTTCTAACTTCCAGTGGGTGCAAGCCCAGCCTATCTAACTATCCTCGATCAACAGTGCATCTGTTTCGGGGGTTAGTCTAGTAAACCTTCTGTAAATGCGTTGGAAGCAGTTCACATCCTTCCTTAAATTGGGAGAGCAATACCGTACACAGTACTACAGATATCGACTGCCCAGTGCCCTGTATAACCTCCTACTTTTGTATTCTATTTTTATTGTAATAAATTAATAACATAAATGCTTCCTTAGGGTCTAGGTTTGCTCGCTGAGCTGTAGGTTTGATATCCAGACGTTTCATTACCAGGCTAGGTATCATCAGTGGCGACCTCCAAGTGAAGCGAAGCTGTTGTCTCCTGTTAACATACAAGTAGAAAGCAGGATATCAAACCTACAAGATATCAAACCTACAGCTCAGTGAGCAAACCTACACCCTAAACCGCAACCTGAGCTACAAACCTTGCAAAATGCTTCCTTTTTATTCTTCCTTTCAAAAATGGACGTTTTCACATGTTCCACATTATACTTCGATTTACTACAACTTACTTTCCTGCCTATGTGTGTTGTCAGCATATTTGGCAACCATGCCTTCTGTTCCTTCATCAAGGTCATTTTATATAAATGGTAAACAGTTAAGGTCTGAGCACTGGTCCTTGTGGTGCACGCATATTACATCTTGCCTGTCTTCTTCCTGTTAGCCAGCCAATCATCTATCTATGCCAATATGCTGCCCCTTACTCAATGAGCTTGTCTTTTCCTCAACCTTTTAATGTGGCACCTTATCAAATGCATTTTGGAAATCCAAATGCAGTAAAGTCACTTGTTCCCTTTATCGACAGCATGTGTTACCTCCAAGAACTACATTAGATTGGACAATCCTGATTTCCATTTCACCATACCATGTTGACTCTGCCTGATTACTTTGAACTTATCAAAGTGCCATTGGAACTACTTTAATAATAGCTTTGAATAGTTTCCCTGTGGCAAGTGTTAAGCTAAAAGGGCTTTAGTTTCAATTTTGGTCATCCTTTGTTACTTATAATATTTTGTACAGTTATCTGACCATTTTATATGCTTTTTGTTTTTAGAAAATGTTTTGTTACAATCTTTAACATCTAGTTGAACACGATGCTCAGTCCATCGCTAGTGTTGAGTTTAGAACCAGAGGTCTAAGGATACGAGCTAGGGCGTTTTAGGACTGAGGAAATGTTTTATTTGCCCAGGAGAGCGGTGAGCCTATGGAATGCTGTCATAGAAAGTGGTTGAGGTCAAAACAGTGAATGTTTTTCAAGGAGTTAGATGTAGTACTTTAGGATTTAAAGGAATCAAAGTTTGGGAAGAAAGCAGGGATAGGATATTGAGTTGGATGATCAGACAAGCCTGCTCAAAGCTGGATAGCCCACTTTCTATTCTGTTTCTGTAACCTGTCCACCTGAAGTGGTTTACCTTCTGGTGATAGTGGCCCTTGGAACTGACTCCAAGCACCATGAAGCCTTTTTGCTGATTTACGACATCTTGCCTAGAGTTTGTTTTAGAGGAAGCTCTTGGATCGTGATCAATCCTGGCTTATGCAAAATATAGCAGGGCATTCCATGAGTAACTCCAGGCAAACCTTATACAGTTGCTTACCATGAAAGCAACATGCTTGGTTAGTGCTAAATCTTTCAGAACAAAGGTTCTACAGCTCTACCACATCCAGTAGCAAGTAACATTCATGTCACACAAATGCCAGGCAATAAGCACCTCTAATAAAATACAAACTAACCACCACCCCGACATCCCGTGATGTTACCATCACAGAATTCCCCCACTATAAACATCCTGGGAGTTACTATTGATTAGGAACTGAATTGGGCTAACCATATAATACAGTGACTACAGCAGCAGGTCAGAGATTCGGAATCTTGCAACAAGTAACTCTCCTCCTGACTCCCCAAAGCCTGTCCACCATCTACAAGGCAAAGTCAGGAATATGATAGAATATTCCCCACTTGTCTAGATGGGTACAGGTCCAACAACACTCCAGAAGCTTGACACCACCCAAAACAAAGCAACCTGCAAAATTGGCATCACATCCACAAGTGCCCACTCCCTCCACTGCTGAGACCTTGTAGACAGTATACATTACTACTATGAGATGCACTGTGAAAGTTCATGGAAGATCCTTAGACAGCACCTTCCAAACCCATCTAGAAGGACAAGGGCAGCAGATACATAGGAACACCACCACCACCTGCAAGTTCCTGTCCAGGGCACACTCGGTCCTGACTTGGAAATATATTACCATTCCTTCAGTGTCGCTGGGTCAAAATCCTGGAACTCGCTCCATAATGGCATTGTGGGTCAACCTACACGAAATGGAATGCAGCGGTTCAAGAAAGCAGCATACCACCACCACCACCTTGAGGGCAACAAGGGATAGGCAGTAAATGCTGCTCAGCCAGTGATGTCCATGTCTCACCAGTGAATAAAAATAACGAATAATTTTTAAGATTGTAATCAATTAATTTACCCTTCCTCATGTAGTTTTTATTCAGTCATGGTATTTGGAATTTACTGGCTAACCTAGCATTTACTGCCCTGGAGAAGGCGGTGAGCCACTGTCTTAATTGCTGAAGTATGTGTGGTGTAGGAATACCCACAGTGCTGTAAGGGAGTTCCAGCATTTTAACTCAGTAATCGGGAAGGAATGACCATGTTTCCAAATCAGTAGTATGTGGTTCAGAGGGAAACATGCAAGTGTTTGCTGCCTTTTCTCAAGAGGTTGAGAGTTTAGAAGGTGCTGTTGAAGAATCCTTGGTGAGTTGCTGCAGAGCATCTTGAAGACAGTACACACTGCTTCTGTGATGGAGGGAATCTTTGGGGAATTGGGAGATGAGCTATTTCCTGCAGAACCTCCAGCCTCTGAACTGCCCTAGTAGCCACAGCATTTGTATCAGGTCCAGTTCAGTTTCTGGTCACTGATAACAGGGCAGGAACTTGGTGACAGTAATCTTAGAGTGTCAAGAGGCGATGGTTGCATTCTCTTGGTGCAAGGTGATCATTGGGTAACCCCAGTGTTACTTGCTATATATCAGCCCAGCTCTGAATATTGTCCAGGTCATGCTGCATTTGAACTGCATTGTCAGGGGTGTTGAACATTAGCGCAAGCATCAGTGAGCATCCTATTTCTGACCTTGAAGGAGGGAAGGTAACTAAAGCAGCAGAACATGGTTGGATCAAGGACACTGCCCTGAGGAACTATGGCTCTTGTGGCCTCTGGATCAGGAGCACAGGTTCAAGTTCCAACTGCTCCAGAGGCATGTAATAATATCTCTGAGCAGGTTGGTTAGAAAACAAGTAACTAGTTTAGGCATGTCTACTCTAGAGCAGAAGGTCTGGGTTCAAGTCCCACCTATTTGAGTGTGTAATGATGCCCTGGAGCTGAGATGACTGACCTCCAACGATCACCACCAACTTCCTTTGCTGATTGGAATCCTATCCAGAAGATTTTTTTTCACTGCCTGGCTCCTATCGATTCCAGTTTTGCCAGCACTCCTTGATGCCTCACTTGGTCAAATGCAGCTGTGATGTCAAGGGTTGTCACTCTCCCCTCCCCTCTGGAATTCAGGTCTCTATGTCCATGTTTGAACCAAGGCTGCAATGCGGTCAGGAGCTGAGTGGCCCTGGCAGAACCCAAACTAAATGTCAGAACGCTTCCAAATGAAATACAAACTATTTATGCAAAGTTTGTACCATAGCTGAAATATGTGCTGTTGTGGCTTGTTTACCTGAAAAGCTTTGTTTTTTTTTATCTGAAAGGTTTATTGTTACATGTTCAAAAGATATTTACGTGCAGCTGTTTTATGATTTCGGGTGGAAAATTTTAATGCACAGTACAAGAGAAGGGTTTTATTTGTTGTTTGTAGACTGGACCCGGGATTCCTCTTGCATGTCTAAGTAGCTGCTTTTAAACCAGAAGGGGGACTGAATAAAAGTGTTTTAAATAGTCACCTGGATGAGAGTTTTTAGTGTGGACGTTGCAAAAGAGGAATTATCCATGATGGTTTGACCATATTCACAGAGGTTTCATTGTGACATTCTGCGTCATATCAAAATGAAAACTCCATTTCTTAAGCTGTGATTCTTCCAGTCCTTGGGAATCTTGTTTGCATTTAGCCAGAAGCTATTGTTTTAGTAGCCTCCTGGGATACTGATATCTGCTTTCTGTCTGTCCCGACATTCTGTCCCGGCATTCCAGCATCTGTGGAAAATAGTCCTTTTTTTTTACACCCCTCCCTAGAGTAGAAACAACTAGAATATTTTAAGTGAATGTAACCAGAGGAGCTTTGAGTTTGCTTTGACAGCTAGAAGTTGCCAGTAATTGGTTTATTAGCTCATCTCTGTTGCAATTCTTTCTGATTTGTTCTGGCTTCCTCCTTTCTCCAAACTGTTCCCACCTAGGTGTTGCTTATGCAACACTGTTCAGTTTGCTTTGAGGCTTTGGAATTCCAGAGCTTATTGCCAAGATGGTATTGGTGGGGGGAAGGAAATGCTAGGTAGATGAGGCCAGAATTGGATGAATGTTGTTCAGTGAAGGAATGTAAGAATGTAGGTTCTGGATTAGCTGAGAGACATAAGTGGTGTGACTCATTACAAGGGGATTCAAGTTTTCAATAGTGCAGGAAGGTACAGAAGGAAGCAATTTGGCCCATGTCTATACTGGTTCCTGAAAGAGCTACCCAGCTAGTGCCACTCTCTCTAGCCCTATATCCAAAGCCCCCTAGTGTCATCACTTCCAACTCAACATCCAGCTCTTGTTTGAAACCTATGGAATCCACCTCCAACACTTTTTTTTTCCCCGAGGCAGTACATTTCTGACTCCTAACGAGTAAAGCAGTTTCTCCTCCTCTCGCTCATGTTCTCTTACTAACTATCTTGAAATTGTGATCCCTAGTTACTGACGCTCCAACTTGTGGAGGCAGAATATCCTCCTTTACCCTGTCAAAATTATTCATAATATTGAATACCTCAATAAGGTCACCTCTTGATCTTTTCTGCTCCATGGATAATAAGCCTAATTTGTCTAATCTTTCCTTGTATCTAAAATCCCTCATTCTTGGTATTATTCTAACAAATCTTCTTTGAACTCTCTTTCTCCAGGGCTTGAACATCTTTCTGTAATAAGGTGCCCAGAACTGAACACAATACTCCAAATGTGGTCTGACCAATGATTTGCAGAAGTGTAGCATCACTTCCTTGTTTTTATACTCCATGTCTCAATTTATACACCAAAGGATCCTATAAGCTGTCTTAACAACTGTTTTAACTTGTCTGGTCACGCTCATGAACCCTGAGGTCCCTCTGCTCCTGTACTTCTGTTGGGTAGCTAATTTTTTAAATACATTTATTCACAGGATGCGGATGTCACTGGCTAGGCCAGTAGGTAAGGTCCTAGGAGGTGTTGCTGAACAAAGACTTTGGAGTGCAGGTTCATAGCTCCTTGAAAATGGAGTCGCAGGTAGATGGGATGGTGAAGAAGGTGTTTGGTATGCTTTCCTTTATTGGTCAGAGTATTGAGTACAGGAGTTGGGAGGTCATGTTGCGGCTGTACAGGACATTGGTTAGGCCACTTTTGGAATATTGCGTGCAATTCTGGTCGTCTTCCTATCGGAAAGATGTTGTGAAACTTGAAAGGGTTCAGAAAAGATTTACAAGGATGTTGCCAGGGTTGGAGGATCTGATCTACAGGGAGAGGCTAAACAGGCTTGGACTGTTTTCCCTGGAGTGTCGGAGACTGAGGGGTGACCTTTTATAGAGGTTTACAAAATTGAGGGGCGTGGATAGAATAAATAGGCAAAGTCTTTCTTTTCCCTGGGGTCGGGGAGTCCAGAACTAGAGGGCATAGGTTAAGGGTGAGAGGGGAAAGATATAAAAGAGACCTACAGGGCAACTTTTTCACGCTAAGGGTGGTACGTGTATGGAATGAGCTGCCAGAGGATGTGGTGGAGGCTGGTACAATTGCAACATTTTAAGAGGCATTTGGATGGGTATATGAATAGGAATATGGGCCAGGTGCTGGCAGGTGGGACTAGATTGGGTTGGGGTATCTGGTCGGCATGGACGGGTTGGACCAAAGGGTCTGTTTCCATGCTGTACATCTGACTCTGACTCTAATTACCCAGAGCAGTTAAGAGTCAATTTGCTGATGACCCAAAGGTACGTAGGAAAGTGACTTGTGATGGATTAAAGTGTATTTCTGTTACAGAAACTGGTCCTGCAGTTCAACACATTTTTAAGCTGGTGTTTGTGCAATTCTTGCAGTCCCCTCCTGCCATCAACCTTAATCTTCAGAAAAGGGTTAGGGAGGCAGTACCCAGGTGGGGCTCGTGGGGAGAAAGCTGGTAAGAGGGAATCATCAAAAATGTTACCAACAATTAGCTACACCTGATTGGCAGTGGCAACCCTTGAAGACTGAGTCCTACATGATCCAGCAAGGGGTGTTGGGTAGGTCTTTTGAAGGAAAAGTGGCATCAGCAGCTGCAGAAACAAAGTGATTCTGCTTCAATGTTGCTGAATAAACCGGATGGGCACTATTGGGAACTAGCTCAGTTGGGTAAAGAATTCCTTGGAGGAGAGCGACTAGAGTGTGGAATAGAAGTTGTTAAGTAGGGAATAGACTTTGTTGAAAATAGCAGCCATAGTCGAGTCCAAAATCGTTTTAGGGATGAGATTGGATCTTTCCCTAGAGTCCAACAGCAATAAAGTGAGCCTGGTCTGGCCAATCACAACCCCATCAGTATACACTCTACCTCTTTACTGATGAAAGTGATCAATCACAATGCTATCGCAGCACTTGCTCAGCAATCCCCTGCTCATTAACTCTGTTTGGATTCAGCTCTGACCCTTCAGTTCCCGATCTTGTTACAGTCTTAGTCCAAGCTTGGACAAAATAGCTGCAGTCCAAGTGAGGTGAGAGTGACTGCCCTTGATATCAGGTTGCGTTTGATAGTGTGGCATCAAGGCGCAAAGTTGAGTGTAGTGCTGAGGGCTTATTCCTGAAGAAGGGCTTATACTCAAAATGTCGATTCTCTTCCTTGGATGTTGCCTGACCTGCTGTGCTTTTCCAGCGCCACACTCTTGACTCTGATTTCCAGCATCTGCAGTACTCTTTCTCCCATCAATGAGCAGTAGCAAAGCTGAAAACAATGGGATGCATTTGAGTGGGAAAACTCCTGCTATTTGGAGTCATACCTGGAACAAAAGATGATTGTGATTTGTTGGAGGTTTATCATCCGAGTGCTGAGATATCACTGCACAAATTTCTTGGCTTAGTGTTCTCGGCCCAGCCACCTTCAGCATCATCAATGACCTTCCCTCCATCATGAGGTCAGAAGTGGGAATGATTGCACAACATTCAGCACCATTCGTGATTCCTCAGATACTGAAACAGTCTATTCTAAATGTGGCAACACCTGGGTAATATCCAGACTGGGGCTAACAAGTAGCAAGTAATAAAAAATAAGAATTGCTGGAAAAATTCAGGTCTGACCGCATCTGTGGAAAGAAATCCAAGTTAATGTTTTGGGTCCAGTGACCCTCCTTCAGCATGCAAGTAACATTGACTAGCACCAACATGAAGTGAATGATCATCTCCAACAAGAGAATTCAACCTTGATGTTTGGCATAACCGTGACTAAATACACCCAAGATCAACATCCTGGGGATTACCACTGACCAGCAACTCAACTGGACAAGCCATGCAAATACTGTGGCTGTAAGAGGAAGCCAGCGGCTGGAGATCCTGCAGTGAGAAGCTCTCCTGCTGACTCCCGAGAGTCTGTCCACCACCTGCAAGGCACAAGTCGGGAGTGTGATGGAATACTCTACATTTTCCTGGTTAGCTCAGTTCTGACAATACTCGAGAAGAAACCTGATTTGAAGACAAAGGATCCACTTGATTGGCACCAGATCCACAAATGTCTATTCCCTCTCTCTCACTGAGGACACACTGCTGTTATTATCTACAAGATGCACTGCCAAAATTCAACAAAGATTCTTAGATGGCACATTCCAAGCCCACACCATCCTGAGTTGGAAACGTATCACTGTTCTTTCAGTGTTGGTGGGTTCAACTCCTGAAACTCCCTCTCTGACAGCATTGTGGGCCTACTGAAAGCACATGGCTTGCAGGTTTTAAGGAGGAAACTTGCCACCACCACCTTGAGGCTGACTGGGAATGGACAACAAGTTTTGTACTGCAGAGCAGGAGCAGCCCTAAAGCTCTAGGGTACACACCAGTTGATGGGAACCAACACTAGATTGTAACTAGTTACATTAAAACTGAATGGAATAGAGTAGCAGAGCCACAACAACCAAAGTTTAACAGTCGTATCCAGAGAGGACAGGACACCAAAGATGAGTAGAATTAAAACAGGAGCAATACTGGAAGAATACTGAGCATTTTGTTTTCTCTTAGAAATGTTTTGGCTTAAAGTTGCCCATTGGTGAGCTGATTTATATATGTTGAATGGATTATGGTGCATTTGTGATCTGTGCTTGGTTAAATACTACAAACAATAATTGAAAGTGAATTTCAGAAACATTTTTGTTAATGGTGTTTCTCACCACCGTTCCTTTCTTTGCCTGATACATAATTTTTTTTTTCATTGCTTTCCTGTTTTAAAGGCAGGTGTTTGCTTTGGTTTACTGCAATTTCATTTGAACCTGTGGCTGCAGTTGCTCTTCTGCTCAACTGATATTGGTGAGGCTCTCTGGAGTAATCTACAGTATATGGCTTTAGGTAGTGTTATTATGGCTGGATGGAGGTATGAAAGATTTGCCGCCTCTTTTTGCTCTTCCAGTAGCAGGAGGTCCCTGCCCTGCCTCTGAACTAGAGCTGAAAAATAATTTGACTGCTCAAACTAGGAAACGATGCAAAGATAATAGCTCAAAATAGGAACACCTGTTAGTTACTTTTAGTTTAAAAAACGGTCTTAAATTTTAACAGGTGTTCTTATTTTGAGCTGTTATCTTTGCATCTTTTCCTAGTTTAAGACCATTTTTTATTTTAAATTTTAAGACCATTTTTTTAACAGGTGTTTCTGTTTGTTTGTCTTTTAAAAAAAGCTCCCACAGCATTGTCTCAAAAGGCAGCAGTGGAGTTCTCCCTGGTGACCAAGCTAATATTTGTCTCGACCAGTATAGTTAAGAAAACTGATTACTTAGATGTTATCTCATTTGCCATTTTTGTAATCTTACTGTGGATAAATTTGTCCACTGTTTTCTTCATTACAATAGTGACTACACTTAACCTCAGGGCATCCAAAAGCACTTTATGAAAGGTGTATACAAATATTCGTTGAGTTGGAACCATTGTTTTGGGTGACGGAACACTGCTTGAAGTATTTTTTTGAAATCCAACCTGTTCGGTCATGTTCTAACACACCCCTCTTGTGGCCATCCCATCCTGAAGTGGAACTTAACCCCAGACCTCCTGTTCCAGAGATCAGGATGCTACCACTGTCCTGCAAGACCTTATCTACACTGTTTGAACTTGTTTCTTGAACTTGCACTAAAATGATTTGTTTACACTTCAATTATTGATTTTTACATTTGCTCTTGGTTAGAATATTTCTGCCGTCTTTTATGCAATTGGCTCAGTTTGCTGAAAGAGGGTACCTCTGTGTACCACATTTTTGAATTTTTTTTCTGCTCCAGTATTTTAGTGTTGTAACTTGTTACAAGTTGATAGCTGCATGTTACTGAATACAGCCTTAAACCAGTGAGATTTAAGAATGGGGAAGAAAATGAAGTGATTTAGAAAGAACAAATGGATTACAAAGGAGGAGGGGCAAGAGACAGAACTAATCGTGTAAGAATCAGAAGCCTCAATTTATTGCTCTTTTCTTTTTGAGGGGAGGATGAGTAACATTGCAGGAATGTAGACCATTGACAGTGCCTTTGCATCGTTTGAGTATTAGCTCAACTTTGCATGTTATGTTTGTTTTGCATTTTTAAACCAAATTAGTAATTTCTTGAAGGTTTACAGCTTGCTGTGATTTTTCATCAGGCTGATTAGTGGGAATTGTCCAGTAATTTGATCATCTTGTGGATTATCTGTTCCAGTCCACTTGTTGCACAGTAATGATGAGCACATGTTTAAACTTGTTTTACTTCCTAGCAAATTCTGGACTGTTGCCTCCTAATCATTTTGTGGTGATGAGATGTGTACAGTAGTGGAAACAATTCCACCATTTTGCACTGCAGGTTGGAACAAAATCGGCACTTTTATTGAGCTTTTGCCAAGTGAGCTCTGGGACAGATGTGCTACTCCCCTTCTTTTTTTTTGAATAGGTTTGGGGGGGAGGGGTGAAGATTAATCCTGGGTGTTTTGTTGGAACAGGGCTTCCCACACCCCAAACACTGAACTACCATCAGCGTGTTTCTCACTCTTGCTTTCTTCTCAATTTTGTCCTTGCCCTCATGCACTCGCGCACTCACGCTGTCATGCACTCACTCACTCTGTCATGCACTCTTTCATACGCATGAATTGTCCCACATTTCCTATAGCCACTATAAAAGTACACACACTTCTCCAATTTACCTGTATTGCAAGAACCAGATTTTTATACTTACCTTCCTGTTTATTATAAACTAAACTAAATAGATTCTTGCTATGGACCGTAAGGCCATTCGGCCCATCGAGTCCACTCTGCCATTCAATCGTGGCTGATGGGCATTTCAACTCCCCTTACCAGCATTCTCCCCGTAGCCCTTAATTCCTCATGACGTCAAGAATCTATCAATCTCTGCCTTGAAGGCATTTAGCGTCCCGGCTTCCACTGCACTCTGCGGCAATGAATTCCACGGGCTTACCACTCTCTGGCTGAAGAAATGTCTCCGCATTTCTGTTCTGAATTTAACCCCCTCTAATTGTAGGGCTGTGTCCACGGGTCCTAGTCTCCTCGCCTAACGGAAACCATTTCCTAGCGTCCACAAGCCATGTATTATCTTGTAAATTTCTATTAAGTCTCCCTCAATCTTCTAAACTCCAATGAATACAATCCCAGGATCCTTAGCCGTTCCGCGTATGTTAGACCTACCATTCCAGGGATCATCCGTGTGAATCTACGCTGGGCATGTTCCAGTGCCAGTATGTTCTTCCTGAGGTGTGGGGACCAAAACTGGACACAGTACTCCAAATGGGGCCTAACCAGAGCTTTATAAAGTCTCAGTAGCACAACAGTGCTTTTATATTCCAACCCTCTTGAGATAAGTGACAACGTTGCATTCACTTTCTTAATCACGGACTCAACCTGCATGTTTACCTTTAGAGAATCCTCGACTAGCACGCCCAGATCCCTTTGTACTTTGGCTTTACGAATTTTCTCACCGTTTAGAAAGTAGTCTATGCTTGTATTCTTTATTCCAAAGTGCAAAACCTCGCATTTTGCTCACATTGAATTTCATCAGCCATTTCCTGGACCACTCTCCCAAACTGTCTAGATGCTTCTGCAGCCTCCCCACTTCCTCAGTACTACCTGCCTGTCCACCTAACTTCGTATCATTGGCAAACTTCGCTAGAATGCCCCGTCCCTTCATCCAGATCATTAATATATAATGTGAACAGCTGCGGCCCCAACACTGAACCCTGCGGGACATCGCTTGTCACAGGCTGCCATTCCAAAAAAGAACCTTTTTATCCCAACTCTCTGCCTTCTGTCAGACAGCCAATCCTCAATCCATACCAGTAGCTCACCTCGAACACCATGGGCCCTCACCTTGCTCAGCAGCCTCCCGTGTGGCACCTTATCAAAGGCCTTTTGGAAGTCTAGATAGACCACATCCACTGAGTTTTCCTCTTCAAAGAATTCCAACAGGTTTGTCAGACACGACCTCCCCTTACTAAATCCATGTTGACTTGTTCTAATCGGACTCTGCTCTTCCAATAATTTAGAAACCTCATCCTTAATGATGGATTCTAGAATTTTACCAACAACCGAGGTTAGGCTAATTGGCCTATAATTTTCCATCTTTTGTCTTGATCCTTTCTTGAACAAGTGGGTTACAACAGTGTTCTTCCAATCATCCGGGACTTTCCCTGACTCCAGTGACTTTTGAAAGATCTCAACCAATGCCTCCGCTATTTCCTCAGCCACCTCTCTCAGAACTCTAGGGTATATCCCATCAGGGCCAGGAGATTTATCAATTTTAAGACCTTTTTTAGCTTTTCTAGCACTTTCCCTTTTGTAATGGCAACCATACACACTCAGTCCCCTGACTCCCTTTAATTGTTGGCATATTACTCAGTCTTCCACTGTGAAGACTGATACAAAGTACTTGTTAAGTTCTCCTGCTATTTCCTTATCTCCCATCACTAGGCTTCCAGCATCAGTTTGAAGTGGCCCAATGTCGTCTTTTGCATGTCGTTTGTTTCTTATGTATTGAAAGAAACTCTTTCCTATCATTTCTAATATTACTGGCTAGCCTCCTTTCATATTTGATCCTCTGCTTCCTTATTTCTCTCTTTATTATCCTCTGGTTGTTTTTGTAGCCTTCCCAATCTTCTGATTTCCCACTGCTCTTGGCCACTTTATAGGATCTCTCTTTTTCTTTAATACATTTCCTGACTTCCTTTGTCAGCCATGGCTGTCTAATCCCTCCCCGGATAATCTTTATTTTCTTGGGGATGAACCTCTGTACAGTGTCCTCAATTATACCGACAAACTCCTGCCATTTTTGCTCTACTGCCTTCCCCGCTAGGCTCTGCTTCCAGTCTATTTTTGTCAGTTCCTCTCTCATGCCCTCATAATTACCTTTTTTTTATTTAACTGTAACACCATTACATCCGATTTTGCCTTCTCTCTATCAAACTGCAGACTGAACTCTACCATATTATGATCACTGCTTCCTAAGGGTTCCCTTACTTTTAAGATCTTTTATAAAGTCTGGTTCATTACATAGCGCTAGGTCCAGAATAGCCTGCTCCCTTGTGGGCTCCATGACCAGCTGTGTGTGGTGTCTGGGCCCTTCTGGGTAGTCTGGCTTCCCTCACAGTCCAAGTGCATGTTAGGTGGATTGGTTATGCTAAATGAATTGTTGCCAGTTAATTCTCCTACTGGTTAAAACATGCATATACCCACACCATTGGTTGGAGGGAAAGACTGGGATGTAATTTAATGGCAACTGTTTTCCAGGGTTCAGAGATGGTCCTTTTTGACTTTTTCAGGATGCACTGCTCCTTGATATGCCATCTCTGGATACTTTTGCTTGCTTGCAAAAGGTACAGGGTGGTTGGTTCACAGTTCTAATGTTTCTGGCTTACTGATTTTTAAGAGCCACAGCATACCCCAACTGCTGAGGGAAAAGTAAACTGAATTTCTTCAGGCTTACTTGGGCTTTAATATAGAGTAATAACAACTCCTTTCGAGAGGTCTGGTTTCTGCCCCAAGCATTCACACTTAAAGCTGTTCAGCTACCTGGAGACCAATCACATGATTGCTGGCAGGCAGAAACCTTTTGTCATTGTTCTGTAACTAGTGACTAGTTATCAGTCAAGCTACTTTTATTGCTGGCATAATCTGTGTATACTCCCTCATTTTAGCTCATCTGCAGTAAAGGTAAGATGTCAGGCAGGTCTTGTGAGGCAGCTCAATTAAATTTAAATAGGGGGTGAAAAATACAAAAGACAAGAATGGAAATCTTTTGTGATTGAAGCTTTTATTTAGCACTAATTTGTTTGATTTATGGATTATACTCCATGAAGGAATAAAACTCATTCTTAAACACTCAAGCTTCTCTCTGTGCAAGCTGTTTCTTGTGCAACCCTCCTGTGCTTTGAGCTAGAATTGGGAAGTAAACGTCAACTTACTGTGCCATGCTACCATAGTTAATTTGCTGAACATTGGGCCTACAGGCTTTATTTTTTTTCTATGGGGTTGCAGGAGAACAGAATAATGGACAGTAAAACATTAAGGATCACAGTGAGAGAGAGTGTGGATAGGAGAGGGGGTGGAGAAAAGTAGTAAAATCAGATAGACTCTTCCCCTATCCTCGTTTTGTGGTTTCAAGATTACACTGAATTTTATTTATTGTGAAGTGATCTGAAAAAGGGAAGTTAGTTGACCTTTGACAGTTGGACAGAAACTAGTTTTTAAGTGTCTTCTTTTATGTTTTGAACTTAATAACCCAATGTTTGTGCACATTTTTGAAATGGCACAGAATTTGTTTTGGCACACAACTGTAGCACAGTGCATTAGCAGACTGGCCTTTTGACCCAAGGACAGACTTCAATTCATCTTCGATTGGGATGAAAGTCAGCTTATAAACTTTCCCGGATCCTGGCCAAAATGAATCCATGCAGTGAGCGCAAAGTCTTTTTTCATGAACTTGGCCAGTTCTTCTATTCCTACGAACCATTTCCTACCTCACTTGTGACTGTCTTACAATCAAAGCTAAACTTGCTCAGGTTGAATAAGGGAGAGACAAAGCGAACAGCCAAACTTTGTTTCCTAAAACATGCAAGCCCTGGAACTCTGAATCCCCCACAAGGGATGAACTCCGATTTCTCCAGTTTCCTCATTTCCCCTCCCCCCCCCCCCCCCCCCCCCCCCCAACCTTGTCTCAGTCGATTCCCTTGAACTCAGCACCGCCCTCCTAACCTGCAATCTTCTTCCTCACCTCTCCACCCCCACCCCACTCCGGCCTATCACCCTCACCTTGACCTCCTTCCACCTATCACATCTTCATCGTCCCTCCTCCCTACCTTTTATCTTAGCCTGCCTGGCACCCTCTCCTCATTCCTGATGAAGGGCTCTGGCCCAAAACGTCGAATTTCCTGTTCCTTGGATGCTGCCTAACCTGCTGTGCTTTAACCAGCAACACATTTTTCAGCTCTGATCTCCAGCATCTGCAGACCTCACTTTTTACACTTGATCACTGCCAACCAATGACCCTGATGATGGGAATTGGCAGCTTTGCTTTTTTTTGTATATCCCAGACAAGCTCACTGCCCCTTTTGCATCTATCATTCTGTGAAACAATTACAAATTTACAATTCTACCCCTCTGCCCCACAAAAATCAGAAAAAAAATTGTATGGAAATGCGGTTGTGGAAGATCAAGGCCAAAAAGGAAACTACTTGCAGAGCAGTCAGTTTTTCTACCTCAGCAAAAGTAGCTTTTCAAAGGAGGGGGATAAAGAGACTGCAAGCCATAGGGAGGGAGTTGCCAAGATTGCAACCTAGGCATCTGCAGGTTCAGCTACCAATAGTGGAGTGATTTTCATATATTTAAAGATAAGAGGTTGGAATAGAGAGATCTCAGAAGGTTGTGTGGTTGGGAGGACATTAGAGTGATTTGAAAACAGCTGAATTTTATCAGTAAGCTCTTCCCTTTTTTATTTTACAAAGAAAAGAGGAATGGTTTAAACAGGGCATTTTTCTCTCTTCAAGCCTTCCTAACCAAAGTAGGCAACTATTTATCCAGACAACACTACATCTTATGAAACATTTGGCACAGTGGCTCCGTGATTAGCACTGCTGCTTCACAGTACCAGGGACCTGGGTTCGATTCTAGCCTCTGTCTGGAGTTTGCATATTCTCCCGATGTCTGTCTGTCTGTCTGTCTGTCTGTCTGTCTGTCTGCCCACAATCCAAAGATGCACAGGTTGGGTGGATTGGCCATGCTAAGTTGCCCATAATGTTCAGGGATGTTTAGTCGGGGGGAATGTAAAGTAATAGGGTAGGGGAATGGGTCTGGGTGGGATACTCCTTTGGAAGCTCACTGTGGACTTGTTGGGCCAAATGGCCTGTTTCCACACAGTAGGGATTCTATGATTCTTTTTTGATTTGAGGCTCTGGCCTTTCAGTGCTGTGACTTGAGCTCAATCAGTGCTTGGGTGCTTCTAGAAGGACTTAAGTTTGTGTCAACTCAGACCCATACAGGGACTATAAAATTCAAGAAGCAATCACAAAGATAGTTGGTGTGGGGAACATGTAGCAGTCTGGGGCTAGGAGCAGTGACTTTGCTTTAGTGCAAATTTATTCATGATTAAGCCTATAGTATCTCCAAAAAAGGATTTTCTAAAGATGGTGCTACTGTTTTTTTTTGGAAAAAAATATGTTCAGCCGGTTGTTCCTAAGTGCACACTATAATTACAGGAAAAATACTCCTAATAGAAGAACAAAATAACTTTCTTTTCTGCCCCAGAGGGAGCTTTTAACTGTGTGGCTTAACATGTGCCTGATGAACTCCAATAAACAGAAAACGCTGACCAATTTTCTCTACTTAACAAGCAACTATTTATTCATTATAAATCCAAAAAATCAACTTTTTAATGCTTTTTATTTCTAAATTAAGGCCCTGCATTTGTCCAGACAGACAAAATAAAATACATGGATGTTATGGGTGGAGGGGAAAACAAAATTAGGGCCACATAGTTCAATAGCACTAGTCTACAGGATTCACTGAGATGTTTGCTTCTTCCAAGATCACAACAAAAAAATTACTACTTCAATAACTAGACCTATCAGCCAGATTTCTTTAATAAACAGAACTGATTCAGTAAGTAAGTATTTATTATCAATAAAGATTGTAATAACCCAGCCTCGGGCAACTGACTGTGGAGTTTGCGCATTCTCCTCATGTCTGTGGGTTTCCTCCGGATGCTCCGGTTTCCTCCCACAGTCCAAAGATGTGCAAGTCAGGTGAATTGGCCATGGGAAATTGCCCATTAGTGTTAGGTGCTTGAGTCAGAGGGAAATGTGTCTGGGTGGGTTACTCTTTGGAGGGTTGGTGTGGACTTGTTAGGGCCTGTTTCCACACTGTAGGTAATCTAATCTAAAGAAAAATTGATTAACGTAAATATAAAGGTACAAATGATTACCACTATAAATATCCCCAAAGTGCGCACATTCATCAAGAAAAGAGGAGTTAAAAGATTTCTCTGTCGAGACTAGCTTTTTTGGGGGGGGGGGTTGGAAATTTTGCCTTTTACACGAACCTATTCGCCAAAAGGATTAAGTGTGGAATGTTTGGGAGTCTGTTGCTTTGATGTTCTGGCATTTTGTGGTCGAGTCACCAATCACGCACAATTGTCTTTGAGGTCGTGCAGACATAGCTTGCACAGGAAATACAACTTTGAGTTCACTTTCTGTTCAAAGGATCAAACAGGTTTCACCCTGAAATCCACAAGTTTATTTTTTCCCTTTTTTATTTTAGAAATGGGAGAAATAGCTGAGCAGCTTATTCATAGCATGGTTTTTCTCCAACTATGTTTTGTTTTTTAGCAGGTTTCCCTACAATCGAACGAGATAAAACCAGAACCTCTGCAACTCTTGTCATTGTTCAAAAACTGACCCCAACAAGGGCTTACAACAAAGCACACAGTTATCACCAGTTATGATTTTCAGGAAGCCTTGCTGTGAGAAGTATTTTCAAGGAGAAGGTGAGGTCTGCAGATGCTGGAGATCAGAGCTGAAAATCTGGAAAAGCGCAGCAGGTCAGGCAGCATCCAAGGAACAGGAAATTCGACGTTTCAGGCATAAGCTCTTCATCAGGAATGAGGAAAGTGTGTCCAGCAGGCTAAGATAAAAGGTAGGGAGGAGGGACTTGGGGGAGGGGCGATGGAGATGTGATAGGTGGAAGGAGGTCAAGGTGAGGGTGATAGGCCAGAGTGGGGTGGGGGCGGAGAGGTCAGGAACAAGTTTGCAGGTTAGGAGGGCGGTGCTGAGTTCGAGGGAATCGACTGAGACAAGGTGGGGGAAGAGGAAATGAGGAAACTGGAGAAATCTGAGTTCATCCCTTGTGGTTGGAGGGTTCCCAGGCGGAAGATGAGGCGCTCATCCTCCAACCGTCGTGTTGTTATGGTCTGGCGATGGAGGAGTCCAAGGACCTGCATGTCCTTGGTGGAGTGGGAGGGGGAGTTAAAGTGTTGAGCCACAGGGTGGTTGGGTTGGTTGGTCCGGGTGTCCCAGAGGTGTTCTCTGAAACATTCCGCAAGTAGGCGGCCTGTCTCCCCAATATAGAGGAGGCCACATCGGGTGCAGCGGATGCAATAAATGATGTGTGTGGAGGTGCAGGTGAATTTGTGGCGGATATGGAAGGATCCCTTGGGGCCTTGGAGAGAAGTAAGGGAGGAGGTGTGGGCGCAAGTTTTGCATTTCTTGCGGTTGCAGGGGAAGGTGCCAGGAGTGGAGGTTGGGTTGGTGGGGGGTGTGGACCTGACGAGGGAGTGGTCTTTTCAGAACCCTGATAGGGGAGGGGAGGGAAATATATCCCTGGTGGTGGGGTCCGTTTGGAGGTGGCAGAAATGACGGCGGATGATACGCTGTATATGGAGGTTGGTGGGGTGGTAGGTGAGAACCAGTGGGGTTCTGTCCTGGTGGCGGTTGGAGGGACGGGGCTCAAGGGTGGAGGAGCGGGAAGTGGAGGAGATGCTGTGGAGGGCATCGTCGATCACATCTGGGGGAATCTGCGGTCCTTGAAGAAGGAGGCCATCTGGGCTGTACGGTATTGGAACTGGTCCTCCTGGGAGCAGATGCGGCGGTGACGAAGGAATTGGGAATATGGGATGGAGTTTTTACAGGGGGCGGGGTGGGAGGAGGTGTAGTCTAGGTAGCTGTGGGAGTCAGTCGGTTTATAATAGATGTCCGTGTTGATTCAGTCGCCTGAGATAGAAATGGAAAGGTCTAGGAAGGGGAGGGAGGAGTCTGAGACGGTCCAGGTAAATTTGAGGTTCGGGTGGAAGGTGTTGGTAAAGTGGATGAACTGTTCAACCTCCTCGTGGGAGCACGAGGCAGTGCCGATGCAGTCATCGATGTAGCGGAGGAAAAGGTGGGGGGGTGGTGCCAGTGTAGTTGCGGAAGATGGACTGTTCCACATATCCTAAGAAGAGGCAGGCATAGCTGGGGTCCATGCGGGTGCCCATGGCAACTCCTTTGGTTTGGAGGAAGTGGGAGGATTGGAAAGAGAAGTTGTTTAGGGTGAGGACCAGTTCAGTCAGTCGAAGGAGGGTGTCAGTGGAAGAGTACTGGTCGGTTGGTGCGGAGGGCTTTGAGTCCTTCGTGATGGGGGATGGAGGTGTACAGGGACTGGATGTCCATGGTGAAGATACACCACCCACGCCCTCCACCTCCTCCATAATTTGCTTCCCCGGTCCCCACCACCAGGGATATATTTCCCTCCCCTCCCCTATCAGCATTCCAAAAAGACCACTCCCTCCGTGACTTCCTCGTCAGGTCCACACCCCCCACCAACCCAACCTCCACTCCCGGCACCTTCCCCTGCAACCGCAGGAAATGCAAAACTTGCGCCCACACCTCCTTTACTTCTCTCCAAGGCCCCAAGGGATCCTTCCATATCCGCCACAAATTCACCTGCACCTCCACACAGACACCATCTATCGCATCCGCTGCACCCGATGTGGCCTCCTCTATATTGGGGAGACAGGCCGCCTACTTGCGGAACGTTTCAGAGAACACGTCTGGGACACCCGGACCAACCAACCCAATCACCCTGTGGCTCAACATTTTAACTCCCCCTCCCACTCCATCAAGGACGTGCAGGTCCTTGGACTCCTCCATCGCCAGACCATAACAACACGACGGTTGGAGGAAGAGCGCCTCATCTTCCGCCTGGAAACCCTCCAACCACAAGGGATGAACTCAGATTTCTCCAGTTTCCTCATTTCCCCTCCCCCCACCTTGTCTCCGTCGAATCCCTAGAACTCAGCACCACCCTCCTAACCTGCAAACTTCTTCCTGACCTCTCCGCCCCCACCCCACTCCGGCCTATCACCCTCACCTTGACCTCCTTCCACATATCACATCTCCATCGCCCCTCCCCCAAGTCCCTCCTCGCTACCTTTTATCTTAGCCTGCTGGACACACTTTCCTCATTCCTGATGAAGGTCTTATGCCCAAAACGTTGAATCTCCTGTTCCTTGGATGTTGCCTGACCTGCTGTGCTTTTCCAGCAACACATTTTCAGCTGAGAAGTATTTTGTTTGAAAGTAAGCAATTCTAAACACAAATCATCTTCGTATAAGCACCAGGTAAATATCTACAGTAAAACCTGGTATTTCCATTTAATTTGCTAGTGTAATGAATCAGGCAGCCTGGTTGCAAAAACATTTGCTTGCTCTGTAGAGCTCTTTTGTTGTAAAAGTGACTCTATATTCTGGTCAAATTGCATGCGGCAATGTTTTTATAATTCACCCTGAATTTCAATTTCACTTTGATTATCTTTGAGCTGTTCGATGTACAAGTAGAGTGGATGATAGCATGTCACATAATTAGCTATTTATACGTATTTTTCCTCATTCAAAATCCTTAATAGATGTGAGCTTTACTCTTGTACTATTCCTGCGGTTTAACTCCTGATTATAATGCAGTAACGTTTTAGTATCTGCATTTCCATCCTCTCTTTTGATAGGTAAAACTCCCTTTAATGTGCTTCTTTCAAATGCTCAGATGTCTGTGGCTTGCCATGTGTGATTGTTCATCTGTTGAATGACTTTCTGCTTGGCCTGAAGAGCACTGTTGCCATGGTGAAAGGGTTTTCAAGAGGTTTTCTGTGTTTAAGTACATAGGGGTTTGGATGATTGTTGAATTATAAACCTTTTATCAATCTGGTTCAGTTGGCCCTTTTTTATTTTTCAACAAAAATATCTTCCTACTTTCAGGATTGATTACATTCCCCCAAATGGCCCAGTCACTGCACTTTCTAGTTGGGCTAAGGAAACTCTGGTATGATCCCCATCTATGCTGTATTAGTTGATCTCCTCCTCCTGTTGCATGGTATTTGCAGTGCGTCCATTGGCTCTTCAGTGGCAGTTCTCAATTGGAGTTCAGTCTCCTGGCTCCAAGAAATGAGCTTGCTTGAAACTCAAATAAGGCAGTTGTTTCTGTGAATTCTGAACAATTTGCCATGATATCCTGGGTTTTGAATCTGTTTTATAATTAGACTATTGTCAGTCACTAGTATGTTAAGTAAAGATACCAAAATGGAGGAGAGCAAAGATGAGATACATAAAGCTTCAATGAGAGGAATTGCATGTGGGTATCTTTTTCTCAAATGTGTTGGTGGGAGTCATCTTCAAGTATGGTATAGAGGTGTTACAGACCCTGTAAATTTATCTTTTATCCAACAAAACAGTTGGGTTTTTTTGTTGGACTAATTGGGATGCAATCATCCACTCTTAGTTGGTGCCTTCAGTAAAATAGCTGCAAATGTGTTGCTGGTCAAAGCACAGCAGGCCAGGCAGCATCTCAGGAATAGAGAATTCGACGTTTCGAGCGTAAGCCCTTCATCACCCTTTTGTATGCATTTTTAGTAATCTGGATCTCTGGTGATGAGCCACTTTTTAATGATGCAAGAAATTTGCTGTGGCATCATTAGTCTGTGTACAGACAGCAGAATCTCAGCTCTTTATTGCAGTTTGGAAAGATGTACCTTTTTTTTATAAATGGAGATTGAAAGGCCTGATAAGTGTGTACTTGAAATGCTTCATGGAAGGAACTGAAAGTTCTCTGTTATTGCACAATATGTGTAGCAAGTTACTCATGAGCTTCTGATTGCCGACTGGGTTTATAAACATGATTTTATTGGAGAAAGTGAGGACTGCAGATGCTGGAGATCAGAGTCAAGAGTGTAGTGCTGGAAAAGCATAGCATGTCAGGCAGCATCTGAGGAGCAGGAAAATCAACGTTTCAGGCCTCATTCCTGATGAAGGGCTTTTGCCTGAAATATCAATTTTCCTGTTCCTCTTATAAACAAGATGTCCCTTTTCAACTGGAATAAGGTTGTATCCTTAAAGGAGTTTAATATTTCAATGGGTGACATAGTTTTTGCACTGGGACTTCATTATCTAAAATGAAGATAATACAAATTAAAAGTTACTTTTTTAACCAAGAATTCCTTTTGACAGGATGTTTTGGCTTTTGGTTATAAAATGGCATGTTGTATTTGGAGAAAATCTTGCCGTCTAAAAGAGCTATATTTTCTTTTCATTTACTTGTAGGATGGGAGTGTTGCTGGCCAGACTAGCATTTATTGCCCCATCCCTAGTTGCACTTGAAGGTGGTGGTGAGCTGCCGCCTTGAACTGCTGCAGTCTGTGTCTTGTAGGTAGACTGTCAAACTGGGGAGAGAACTCTAGGATTTTAACCCAGTGACACTGAAGGAATGGTAATATATTTCCAAGTCAAGGTTGTGAGTGACTTGGGGGCAATTTGCAGGTGGTGGTGTTACCATGTATCTCCTGTCCTTGTCCTTCAAATGGAACAGGCTGTGGGTTTGAAAGCTATCTAAGGAGCTTTGGTGAATTTCTGCAGTACAGCACTGTTGGTGGTGAGCTGCCAATTAAGCTTGACACCATCCCGGATCAAACAGCCTGCTGAAGTGTTGTTGGAGCTGCATTCATCCAGTGGGGATGTATTCCAATTGGGGAGTATTTCATCACACTCCTGACATGTGCCTTTGGTGGACAGGCTTTGGTGAATCAGGAGCTGAGTTACTTGCTGCAATATTCCCAGCTTCTGACCTGCTCTTGTAGCCACTGTATTTATATGGCGAGTCCAGTTCAGTTCTTGGTCAATAGTGTTTGTGTGGCACATATTACTTACTTTCATAAAGGACAGAACAGACCCTTCAGTCCAACCAGTCCATGCCGATCATAATTCCAAACTAAACTAGTCTCGCCAAATTCCAAACTAAACTGCCTGCTTCTGGCCCATATCCCTTCAAACCTTTTCTTATTCAGGTACTTATTGAAGTGTCTTTTAAACATTGTAACTATGCCCACATCAACCACCTTTCTCAGGAGGTTCAATCTACGAAAGAACCACTGGTTTAAAAAAAAATGCCTCATGTCTTTTTTTAAATATTTTTGTTCAAGTCGCATCTAAAGTTCCTATCTATCCTTAATCTTCTGCTCCCAGTGGTGCTTGTACAAGGAAAAGTGAAAATAAGTTTCTTTTTCCCCCCCCCCCTTTGCATTTGTCTGTTTTACAAAACACAAACCATCTCCATGCAGAATTCTTACTCGCTCATACATTTTCTGAATTTGCTGGTCCAACATGAATATTAACATGTCTGTGTCAAACTTCAATACATTTTTTTTTCAAAATTCCATTCAGCACAGCTCTGGAAAATGTACCATTGCAAGACTGTATTTTAAAGTACAGTGTTGTTCTCTGAAATATTAAGTGAGGAGTGCAGAGATTGGGAGAAGCAGGGCCCTAGATTGATTTAATGTTATTTGAATTGTTTTTTCTTCTCAAGAGCAATCCACTTTACTTTTAAAGGTGAAAGTCAGAAAGGAAAGTTCAAGGTTGTGGCCTATTCTTCCTGCTCAATGGGAAGTCGGGCATCGTTCCAGTGCCAGAATGTATCCTGGAACTGTTTTCAGCAGCAACTCCTGGAAGCCTGGGTTTCTGAGCTGAAGCGGCAGCTGGGGACTCTGTGTACGTGCTGTCTATGATACTTGCAGCTTTGTGGATGCTCTGCTGAGGTGGTCAAGCTGCAGGCTTAGACTCCATGGGCAGAAAGGGAATGGGTAATCACCCCGCACAGTAAAAGCTAAAAATGTGTTGCTGGAAAAGCACAGCAGGTCAGGCAGCATCCAAAGAGCAGGAGAATCGACGTTTCGGGCACGAGCCCTGAAGAAGGGCTCCTGTCCGAAACGTTGATTCTCCTGCTCTTTGGATGCTGCCTGACCTGCTGCGCTTTTCCAGCAACACATTTTTCAGCTCTGATCTCCAGCAGCTGCAGTCCTCACCTTTCTCCTGCACAGTAAAAGGACTAGGCAGGCTATGCAAGAGTCTCATGTGACTACTCCCCTTGTATAAAACACCTATCACATTGGATACTGTTGAGGGGAATGGCCTTTCAGAGGAGAGTCGCAACAGCCAAATTTGTTGCACCACAGTTGACTCTGCTGAATGGAAAAGCAGGAATGTGAGGAACAGCTAAAGTAATGAGGGGTTCAATTGCAAGAGGAATAGATAGATATTTCTGTGGCCTCAAACTAGATTTCAGGATGGTATGTTGCCTCCTAGGTGCTAGGGTTAAGTTCATCTTGGGGGGCTACAGGACCTTCTGGATGGGAGGGTGAACAGGCAGTGGTCATGTTACACATTTGATACCAGCAACGTAGGACCTCATTCCTTTTTCTTTTAAATCTAAGAGCAGAATGTAGGGACTTAGGAAGTGGGGTTTTAAAAAAAATTGGACCTCCAAAGGTAGTGATCTCAGGGTTGCTACCAGTGCCACATGCTAATCAGAATAGAAGTAGCTGGATATATCAGTTCAATCAGTGGCTGGAGAGATGGTGAAGGGGGAGGGTTTCAGTTTCCTCAGATATTGGGACTGGATCTGGAGGGGGGGGAATGGCTGAGTACAGATTGGATAGGTTCCACCTGGACAGGACCAGGACTGATGTCCTAGGAAGGAAATGCCAGTGTTGGTTGGGGAGGGTTTAAACTGAAATGACAGGGGGATTGGAAACTATACAAGGAGATAGAAGAGAAGGAAACAGGACAAAAACAAAAGACTGAATGGGAAATAAGAAAGTGATTAGGCGAAGAATTAAAAGGCAAGGATAACTGGGCCACATGTGGCAAAATAATGAGAATGGGACTAAATGTTTGAAAAGATCAGCCTTAAGGCCTTTGTCTTAATGTGCAGAACATTTGTAATAAAGTGGATGAATTAATCACTGACATAGATATGAATGGGTTTAATATAGTTGTGATTATGGAGAAGTGGTTGCAGGGTGACCAGGGATGGGAACTGAATATCCCAGGGGTATTCCATTTTTAGGTTGGACAGATGAAAAAGAAATGAAGGTGGGGATAGCATTGCTGGTTAAAAAGGAATTAACACCGACATGAGAGAATATTAGATCTGGTGAAGTGTAGTCCGAGCTTAAAAACACTAAGGGGCAGAAAATGATAGGGTGTTGGATGTAGTGGTAATGTGGGGAAGGCATTAAACAGGACATTTAGAGATGCAAACAACAAAAATACAGCTGTGGTTATGGATGATGTTAATTCACATCTAGATTAGTCAAATCAAATCAGTAACAAAACCTTTTAGAGGAGGAATTTCTGAAGTGTATGGGATGGTTTTCTGGATCAGTAGGTTGCAGAACCAACTAGGGAACAGATCATTCTGTGTCTTGTGGTCTCTTGAGTAGCAAGCTCAGACCTGAATATTTAATTAACTTTGTCATTCTGTTAGCAGTTGCCACTCCTCCCATCTTTCCCTTTTATTTAATACTGGAGTGTTTTGTCTCTGTTTGGACTATTTTTGATTGAGAGATCAAACAGTTTAAGACCTCGCCAAATCTAGTGAAAAAGGTTCTTCTGATCTCTGGACTATGTGGTTGGCCCTCTAATGCCAACCTCTCCAGTCTGGGGAAATTGCCTTTCCACATCTACCCAGTCTAGCCCTCTTAAAAAATTTTATTCATGTCAATGAGGTGAGCTATTATGAAGCCAGCAAATATAGGCCCATGCTACATGATTGTACTTTTCTAGGGTAATTAGTTCATTCCAGGGATTGGTCTAATAAGCCTTAGTTGCACAACAAGTGCATCCTTTAGATAGGAGACCAAACCTGTGCATAATTACTCCATGTGGCCTAGCCAAAAGTCAGTACAATTGCAGGAAAAAAAATCATTTTATTACTCCCCCTTTGCAATAAAGGCTAACCTACAGGCACAGGGCAAGAAATGCGAAAATGATTGTAAATTAACAGTGTACTATTTTTGGTTTTATAATGGTTTGTGAGAGAGTGCATTCCTTTAATCCCCCCCCCTCATTTCTTCATCACTAATGGGAAGAGAGGCAAACCTTAGATAACAGCATGTTCAGGAATAAGAGTGAATGTAGGCTTCATTTTGCTAAGATGGGGCACCTAGTCCCATCTGCTCTTAGAGGACCCCAACATTCTTCTGACCGCAAAGAAACCACACCTCAATCCCTGTAACCCTGCATCTCCCATGGCTAATTCACCTAACCAACACATCTTTGGATTGTGGAAGGAATTCCACACAGATGTGGAAAATGTGCATTCTCCACACAGCCAGTCACCTGAGGATGGAATCTAACCCAGGTCCCTGGTGCTGTGAGGCAGCAATGCTAACCACTGAGTAACTGCCACTCCGATGTCCTGTAAGGTTTCAATGTCTGCGCACACAAGTTTAGTCATCTTTTGAATAGATTTGTAATAGTGTGAAATACCCTCGAATCCATTAATGTGCTACCTTCGTGTCTGTTGGTTTTCTTACTGCCCTGAGCGTAGGTGAGTTGCATATATAGTACAGCATTGCATAATAGGGGTCATTGTTGCGTAAAAGCTGATATTGTTGCACAGCAACGTTTGGAAACTACCTCCCAGCCCCCACCATTGCACGTGGCCTCCTGTCGAGCTGATCCTTGCCTCCAGCAGCTCAACGCTGTCGACTGAAATTGGAGTTTGTCATTTCAGTCATGTAGTGTGGTGAAACTGTGATGTGAACTGTAGTGGTGTGAACCTTTGCATTTCTGTGGAAAGCTGTTCCTCTTGTTATGACGCTGCAAATCCTACATTGTTTTGGCTGTTGTATTTCTAAATATTAACTATGGCACATTTATTCTGTCATCTTCGCAATGCCTGAGGAATGATAGCTGTTTGGTGGGTGCTGGCTACCCTCCTATAATACATAGGCTGAAGTAGCTATTTCACTGGAATAGCTTTGCTGTGTATGATCTTATTTTTGCATAATGGGTGCACACATTGCAGTAGGAGTCACTGGACTGTTTAAAAACAACGCTGCAATCCTCCCTGCTTTGGGCATAGCCTGCTGAACAACCTAAAATACAACTGAAGAGCAGAGGGTCTGTTTTTGATGTACTGGTAGACAGTTCAAAGGTGACAGCTGTAAATTGGTCAGTAATGCAATGAATGTCATCTCTGGATTCATATTTAGAAGCATGGGATGCAAAAGCAAAGGCTCCATGTTGGGCTTAGAGGGCCTCGCTGCAGCTGGAGTTTTGGATGTAGCTTGACAAGTTGAAGTTGAAGCTTTCATTTCAAGAATTGAGATCTGACTGAGATCTTTTTGCGATTAAGGTTACAACCAGGTAATTTTTTTTGATGAAATACAAACAAATTGCTGAAAAAGCTCAGCAGGCCTAGCAGCATCTGTGGAGAGAAATCCGAGTTAATGTTTCAGGTCAAGTGACCCTTCAAAACACTAGACAATGGAATAGTTATAGAAAAACAGTTTCTGTAGCATAACCACTGGCTTTCGTCTACAATATACATTGAATTCATAATATTTATAAATTATTGGGGGAAAAAAAACTGAATTTCCACTCACCCTGTTGAGAGATTTTGTTTTGTAGTGTATTCCCAGGTGTGATAGCTATAAAAGGGCACACGCTGAGTGAGCAGGAGAGTTGAGATTAGACTAGGTGGCTTGTTGGGGCGGAAAACAAAGTGCTGATAGAATAAATGGCCTGTTTTGTGCTGCAACATTTCAGGATTGTGGAAACTAATTTTTAAGCTTCTCTTGGGCGGAGAAAAATCTTTGAGTGAATATGAAAGGGGTCAATTAAAACTGTGAAGCTCACCCTTTTTAATAAAAACTTGTTTCATAAGATGTACTCCTCCCTTATTGTCCTTGAGCTCACCACTAATGTGAACCACTGCAGTCCATATGCTGTAGGTAGACCCACAGTGCTGTTTGGAAGGGAGTTCTGGGATGATTATATTTCCAAGTCAGGATGGTGGGTGAGTAGCTTGAAGGGGAACTGACCACGTATCTGCTGCCCTTGTCCTCCTTTTGAAGGAAGTGATGATGGGTTTGGAAGATGCTGTCAAAGGCCCCTTGATGAATTGTCTTTAAAAAGTGCTTTCGCCTTCAATTGGACTGTATCCAGTTTTGAAAGAGTGGACTAGGTGGTGGTTCCCATTCGTCTCTGGACTGGGGCCCAGATCCATACTATACTGAGTTCTTTTGATACACAACCCCATAGATTCTGCATTCCACAAATACAAAATTCCTAAAACCAACTGCTATTTGTGTTTGAAGATGCTTTTATGTGGAGAGATTTTTGAGATTTGGATTCCAGGGAGCTCGTGTTGAGTTGGCTCCTAGTTTTTGTATGCCCAACTCCCCCCATTCTTTTGGCAGTTTTGTTAATCTACAGAAACCAGGATCTGGTTCTGCCACAAGGGGAAGGAAAGCTGAAAGGCAGGAGCCCAGCTTGAATACCTGTCTCTAGGAATTCAAATTAAGCTGCTGGTGCAGGCACTGTTGTACCGATTCTACCTTGTTGCAGTAAGTTGTGGGAAAGCTCAGAATTGAGGGCCAAAAGTATGTTGTATTTGTTGGTGGTTATCAGGAATTTGAGAAAGTTTCTTACCTAGAAAGTGAGGAGAATGTGTAGCTCGCTACCATTTTGAGCCAAATGGCTTGATTTTGTGCAGTGAATTTTTAGGAGTGTAGCCATTGTTGAGTTCACGTTCTGCTTTTATTGGTTGGAAATGGTCAGATGTCACATGACACCAGGTTATAGTCCAACAGGTGTATTTGAAATCGCAAGCTTTGAGTGCTACTACTTCGTCAGCTAATACTACTTCACCTAATGAAGGAGCAGTGCTCCAAAAGCTTGTGATTTCAAATAAACCTATTGGACTATAACCTGGTGTCATGTGACATCTGACCTTGTCCAGCCCAGTCCAACACTGGCACCTCCGCATTGGTTGGAAGTGGCCATGGGTTTGGAATGTGCTGTCTAAGAAACCTTGATGAATTTCTGCAGTGCATCTTGTAACTAGAGGAAGGGGCACCTCATCCTCAGTGTGTTGTTGGAGCTATACTAACCAGGCAAGCGGGGAGTCATCCATTACCATTCCTAACTTGATGCCTTATCGATGGACTGACTTTTGAGGAGTCAGGAAGTGACCATTTTCCTAGCCTCTGACCTGCTCTTGTTGTCACTATATTTATACTATATCAAGGGGTGGTGGTTGAATTCTGACTTAAGAGTTGGTCACTGCCCAGCACTTGCATTGTATGATAGTTACTTACTTACCACTTGTAAGTAACTTTACCAATTTGAATAAGCTTTGGGTGAAACTGAAATGTTTTGTTTTTTTTAAACAAACCAGGTTCATTGCCAAACCATGTGCCCTGAGCCTTCGAATCCAAGCAAATGGACCACGCAGAGCACAGCCCAATGCTATCCTAGAAAAAGTCTTTACATCAATTACTAAGGTGAGTGCTATGGTCCTGGGGCTTCACTCACTTTCTTTTGTTTTTACCAGAAAGTGCATGTTTTCTGCAACTGAGGCTGACTGAGTATCCACCCCCAAACCAGTCTTGTATAACAGCCCAACTCCCTGACTGAGTGGGTAGAGCAGCATTCTGTACACCTTTTACAAATTAAGGCAAAATATTGAGGGTGCTAGAAATTTGAAACAAACAAATTGCTGGAAAAGCTCAGCAGGTCTGGTAGCATCTGTGGCGAAAACACAGTAGTAACTTTTCAAGTCCAATACAACATTTTAGAACTGAAATGTGTTGGAAATTTTTACGCCAACACTTATTCAACACACAGTACCTGCTTGTTTTTTTTAAATAAGAATTTTTCAACACCATTTTGGATCTGAAGAAGTCAAAATGTTAACTCTGCTTCCCTCTCCACAGATATTGTCAGACCTGAGTTTCTCCAGTATTCTGTCTGTTTACTCCGAGGCTGGTCAGTGTTAAAAGAAGTTATATTAAATGACAATGCCTTAGTTGCTGTGTTGTACTGACTTCCCAAATATTTGATGTTTTTTCCATCCTGCTTTCCTCTTTTTAATGATACTAAATCTTTCTATCTACATAAATGAACTAGACACAGAATTTTTAACCCATTGCACGGGTACCTCATTGACTCAGGTATTATTCATAACACAGCTACAAGTCCCAACAGAACAAATATCCAAAAGGACACCTCTTTTTGATAATGCCATTATTTCTCTTTGTTTTTTATTTGAACGTAAATACTCTCTGCTGCTCTTAGAGCAGGGGATTCGCAAAGTTGAAATTTCTCAGTAACACAATCATCAATTTTAATTGAAGCTACTTACAGCAAATAGATTGTGTGACTTTAAAGAGACAAGCTAACTCCACCCTTGGCAGCAGAACAATACATTGTGTGATAGATGGCCTAAAATTCCTGTTTTGCAATATAACATCACAGGAGATCTGCAAGTATTGAAAATTCTGACCTATATAAAGTGTCTAACATGAAGCCTTGTTTGGGTTTTATTTTGTCCATGCCTTTTTAAGCCGTGACTATCGATCAATCTTTATCTTCTCTTTTAAGATCTATCCATTGGGCAACAATGTTTTATATCCTTTTCAAACTTTGAGGCCCCATAAATTTCAAACAAGCCAAGCCTGTCACAACTAAGTATTTCAGAATAGTACTGAAATGATTTGGCTTTGGTGTGCTAGACTGCTAGGGGTTGTGGCCTGTAGCTGACCCAGCAAAATGTAGTTTGCACTTCAGTATCAGATGACTTTAATAGTCAACAACCAACAGATGGATTTGAAAAACATAGGGTTGTTTTCACTGCTGCAGGCTTTTTATTCCGGTGTCTCCTCTCCCCTGTGCAGGAGTGAACCCCTTCTTAGCAGTGTTGTGGTCTAGCTTAGCTGATGTGCTCTGATGACAAATTGAACGTGGCATGTGCTGACCTTGTGCTATATTTTCTGGATGTCTTCAAAGACTAGTGGAATGCTTCATAGAAAGAATTTGCTGAGGGGCTTGGACTGGGATAGATTGTCCCCGTCATGGGGGAGAATTGTATAGAATGGAGAGCTTGGAGGTCCATGTATGTAGATTTGGTTTTTGGGTCTGCTTCTCATTCTGTGAAGCAGATATCCTTTTAACCATTTTGTTTAGAATTTCTAATTCTTTTAAAAGGTGTGCAGTCACTTCAGAAAGGCCTGTGACCTTTTTTTTATTTTTTTTTCTCTCGCACACTCTCGTTTGCGCACTCATTTGCTCTCAACAAAGGGTCAGACTCTTGAATCCTGTAAGAAAATGGTCTCCGAAGTGGGGGTTGTGCTGCTGTTGGCTTGCCAGAGATCTGGCCTGCTGATGCCACTCCCCAGACGGCAGTTATGTACTTGCAGTACACTGTGCTCCCTTATGGTAAAAGTGTTAATACAGTTTCCATTCTATTTAACAGCAGCGTGAAGATATCCATTTTGGCTATTGTGCCTGTGCTGAAAGCATGTTTTTGTGAATTAAATGTGTGGCATTAATAATGTTGAAAATTTTAAATTTTCTCTATTACAATAGTTTCAACAGCTAGTAGATTGAAATAATTTGTTTATATTCGCACCTTTTATGCAGCCTTGTGCTGTCCCAGATGTGCTTTTACAACTGAGATTATTTTGCTTCCTGGAGGAGCTGACTGGGTGGAAGGTGAGTGATCATTGAAATGCCCCTGAGACTGGTGTTGGGCATTCTGAAGAATCGCCAATTCTACATCCCTAAAAGAACTTCCTCATCCTCTCCGTCTCAAATGGTCTATTGAGAGAGTTTGTTCTCTGGCTCTAGACGTGCCTCAATGCACCAAAAAATGCTGGGGGAAGCACTTCTGCTGCACTTACCTTGTCAGGCCCTGTAAGAATTTTGAGATTCAACGGGAGAACCTCATTCATTCCCTCATTCATTCCCTCATTCATTCCCTCATTCATTCCCTCATTCATTCCCTCATTCATTCCCTCATTCATTCCCTCATTCATTCCCTCATTCATTCCCTCATTCATTCCCTCATTCATTCCCTCATTCATTCCCTCATTCATTCCCTCATTCATTCCCTCATTCATTCCCTCATTCATTCCCTCATTCATTCCCTCATTCATTCCCTCATTCATTCCCTCATTCATTCCCTCATTCATTCCCTCCCTCCCATGAGCAATCCTGTCATCCTAGTCTGGTTATCCTTTGTTGCATTCCCTTTTTATTGTAAGAATATTCTTCCTTTTGGTAAGACCACCAAAACTGCATGCACAGAATGTAGCCTCATGAAACCTTGATACAGTTCCAGTAATCCTTTACTCTTGTACTCTCATCACCTTGAGAGGCCAGTATACTATTTACCTTCCTAATTCCTCCTTATCATTGCATGTTGGTTATCAGTGATAAACCACAAATTGTTTAAAAATTTTGGAGTTGAGGATCATTGGGAAATTGAGGTCTTTTTTTACTTCTGTAGGTACATGAACTAGGATGACTATCATCTGCATTTGCATGTGATCTTGTTGCTGGTGAATGGTTGAAATAATTTGTCAGTATATTTAAGTGTGTGGTGATGAACTCCTGTATGCCACAATAGTGATGGCGAGGATTTGAAAACCTATTATTAGGATTTCTATTTTCATGGGTGGTGCAGAAATTACAAAGCTTGTCATTGCATTTCCATGTTTTGCATTCCTTCTCACTAGGTCAAAAATTCTGGTGCTCTCTCCCTAACAGCCCTGTGGTCTACCTGCACCTCCGGCTACAGAGGCTCGGAAAGGCAACTCACCACCATCTCATCAAGGACTGTATAAGCTGTTTCTCTGGTGCTGTCCCATGATGAATTAAAGACCATTAATCCCATGACCTCTGCCTAGGTAGATCGCCCCTGACTATCTGAACAGCTGTATAGCTGTTGTGATTAAGCTAGCATTGGTCCTATTTGTACATGTTTGGAGTGTTTTGGTTTAATTTAAAAGCTCTAGAACCTTTTTTTTTTGAAGTGTAGAAACGCATCTGCAGATGCTCTAAATGGTCAATTGTGTGGATAAAAGATTTCACTAAGCATTGGCAATCAAGACCAATAAAATCTGATCTTGACTCCTACATAAACAGTTAGCTTATTGACTCTCTACAATAAAAGCACCATTTCATAAATGGGAAAATGTAGTAAAGTAGCTGCTGTAAATCGCTCCTTAGCAGCAATCCTAAATGGGAGAGCTGGCAGAGTGACTCAATCTTGTGTTGTGAATTATTCTAGTGGAGTGTGTCAGAAACTCTCTGGATGATCAAGTCATTACAGCTATGTCTTGGTGGGGAGGAGAAGCGGGTGTTGGAGGACAGTAAGGAGGAGGAAAATTCCAATTAAATTGAAAGCTTGGATCTTCAGAAAGTGGTGCATTGGTAACATTTGAAATTGTTCCTAAAAGCCCTTTTGTTAATGCATTGAAGTTTTAAAATCCTGTTTTTTGTTTTTTTTCATTCATTTGATGTTTTAGCAATATAAGGCTGATCTAAAGCTTACAAACCAGACTTTTTTTGTTTTTGTTTAACTTGCCTTGCTTTGCAATCTTCTGTACAATTAGGAGGAGGCCATATGGCCCCTACTCTGCTCTTTGCCAGAGTAATCCAAAACTAAATACACAACCCCAATCTCTCCTCGCAGTCTTGCATTTTTCAATAGCAATCCTTTTGTATTTATACAGCGCCTCCTCTGCAAAAAAAAACAACTCTCGAGCAGCTTCAGACAAATGGGTGCTGAGCCAAAGGAAGGATTGGTAGAAGAGACCACAAGCTCAGTCAAAGAAATGTGTTAAGTTGGACTTTCTTGTTTCAAAAGATGAAGACAAGAGTGGTAAGGAGGAAACACTCCCTCTTGTGTGAGGGCGATGTGGCTGAAGGCATGGTCACTGTTGTCAGTGTGAAGGGTGTGAAAAATTCAGAAGAAGTCAGAATTTGAGGATCGGTCATTTGGACTGGAGGACACTTACACAGATGTGAAAGAGTAAAGCCATGATTAAACTCTCAAAAGTTAGTACTTTTAAGTTTTGAGGCTGAGCAAGTGGAAAGAAAGCAAGCATCTTTATGTATAGAGCACCTTTCTTCACCTCCGCAAATGAAGTCCTTATCAACTGTAGTCACTGTGATGTAGGAAGTGCACTTGCACACAGCAAGATTTTACAAGTTGCAATGCAGTAATCACTAGAGCAGTAGAAGCATTTGATGAAGGATGATTATTAGCCAGACCACTGGGAGAGTTTCCCTGTTGTTACAGTAGTGCTTTAGGACCTTTTACATCCACCAAAGAGGGTAAACAGAGCCTCCATTTTATCTATTTTCTAAAAGGAGGCCTGCTCAGACTCTGCAGCACATGTGCTCAGTATTTGCTCTGAAGGGGAAACCTAGATTTTTGATTTGACTTGGCTCGGTGACAGGGACTTGCACAAAGTTCACCACCTAAGTTTACGTCAGAAAGTGTTGGAGTGACAGGTGGGTGGGAATTGTTGCAAGATCTGGTAAAGATTGGGTAGAGATCTGGATGTTTTCTGACTTTTCCATTCTGGTATATGTCTACACCAGCATCTTTAGGATATCATGTATGGCCTTTTGTGCTGTTTTGCAGTATAAGGAGTGTTGACAGCAAAAGACCTTTTTAGAAATGGTGATTGAAGTCTTTAACTGAAACTAGGAACATTTCAAGGGGCCACAATAGGTGTGTAGCACAACTACTTCCTGAAGAGCTTTGAATATCTGAGATGGTCATCTTTTTAGCTATTGGATTTAGGAAGGTCCCTGGACCATGCTAAGCATGTTTATCAACTAAAACAGCTGTAGTGCCATTACAATTAGCCACAGGAGCCCTGTGTTAAATGGGTTGGGGTAGCTGGGAGGTGTTGTAGTACAAAACCAGAGCACGTGACCACTCCAAGTAAATGGTAAGTGCCATTTCGGAAGGTACGCCAAATTAGAAAAAAAAAGCAGTAGGACATAGTGATGAGCTCTGGGGCATATCATTGCCACCAATAATTCAGTCTGGGAACAGTATATTGACCCAGAGGCCTCTGTGCCACTGCTACCAGATCTAATCAAACTCTGCTAAAATGACTCTCTTGTACCTCCTAGCTGCATTATTAAATGAGTTCTTGCTTGTAACCATAACCATAACTGTAGTCGTACACTGTGTTCTATACGGCTATTGAGTAAATTGCTGGAGCAGCCTTTGATCTAATGTGACATAATTAGAGTAGCATCTACATTAACCATCTCCTTTCTGTCATTGAAGTTTTTTGTTTTGTGCTGCCCACTCTGCAACAGCTTCTGTCTATTTTTCCCCTTTGGCAACCCCACTCCATGCACATTCTGAGAAATGCATGATTGCCAATGCTTTTGCATTTGGCCCAAGTGGAATTGGGTGCATTAAAACAGCAACTAGTCCAAGCTGTTCCATTTTACATTTGGGGGATAGATAGCAGCCATTCTCTTTGTACTGCTAGAATCCTATAACATGCATGATCTACTGTTTACTTCCACCCCCATAACATTTCTTTCAAGAAAATGTCCTGTCATCACAGTTTTAATCCCTCTCGCACTTCACTTTTAGTGATGCACTTTTAACTAAGCTCATTTCTCATGCCACCTGTTTGCTGACTTTCAAAAAGTTTGTGTTTGCTCTCCCACGCCTTGAGGAAATGTATCAACTGGTGTGTGCTGGTGAGTTTGTATCAATTTAGGGATGCCACATGTTTGATCTCTTGGGTATTCTTGGGACAGGTCACTAATTTAGTTTGGCACATGATGGGTGCCAGAGAGGGAAAAGAAATGAAATGAGTTGGGATTCCTGCTCAGAGTTTTGTAGGGAGGACTATATCTGGTTCTGTTTTGATTCCCTATCCAATTGATTTGGTTTGCTAGTGCTTGCTGTCTTGGTTTAGTTATGAAGACAAGGCACCTTGGGCAATATATCAGAGCTGCCAGTGACTGTGAAGCTGCCTGAACACAGGCAGTACCATCTGGAGCATAGGGGTGAACCTTTCCCTTTACTCTTAAACTCACATGCTACTCCATACAGCAGCCCCCTAACACCAGCAGATGTATTGCACTAAGGAAAAGCTCACCATATGGGTTCACAATATTGTTTTTAAAAAATTCTTTTCCAATACCTCCTTTGATACTGTCTACTGATGCATAGCAGCCAAATGTGCTGTCCACTTTAAAATGATTGAACAATGTATGTTTCTAGTTAAACTCCAAAGAAAAGTAATGTCTGAAGCTTTACAATAAAATATCAACTGCAATTCCTGCATCCCTTTTTTAATCACCTTGGTTCCCCTCTCACTTCCTCGCTTTAGGAAGGCAGCTAGTCCTGTATGCTAATCTAAGTAAACACAGAGTTCCGCTGAACCCTGTAGTCATCCTTTTAGGGAACAATACTGAGTGTCTTTTTTTCTGATTTTGTTTACGCTAGCCTTTTGGATAGAAAGGTCTTGAGTCTATTGTCTGTATCGTTTAACAATGTTATGTCAAAGACTTTCGTAAAACTAACTATTGGTACAAGTTAATTCTGATGGATCATGATCTGCAGTGAAGATTTTTTTAACCTGTTCAGCGCATCTTTGAGTTTTATGAAGGTCTCTGGCTATTAAGTTACTTCACCTAGATTTGAGCATTTTATTTCGGGGGTGGGGGTAGAGAAAGCAATATTTTTGCCATCCCTTGTCCTTAAATATCCTGAACGTTGCATTTTTAAAAAAAATTTCAATTCAGCTTTTATGTCCTCTAGTAAAACAAAATTACGTCCCACATCACACCACGCCCTACGTTTTTGAACGTTGTCAGTTATTGCTGGAGCGGTTTCTGCAAACCTTAAATTCATGCTAATGTATCCTCCTTTCTTTCTTTTTCACTCTTTTTCCTTCCTCAGTCTCCTGATGAGAAAAGACTTGAAGGCCTGTCAAAACAGCTTGACTGGGATGTCCGCAAAATTCAGCGTTGGTTTCGACATCGAAGGAATCAAGATAAACCAAGTACCCTCACAAAATTTTGTGAGAGCATGTACGCCTTTTTTTTTTCTCTTCCCCCTCTTAACTGTTGTTGAGTCTTCAATTGAATTCCATTAAACTTAGTTAAGGCCTATTGTGCAATATTCCTGCTATTGTAATTGCAGTTTCGGTTCATACGGGTGAGCATTTGTGCATTTCTGAAAACAATCAAGTCTTGTAAACAACTGATAATCTTCATGTAAACCCTTTTGTTCCGTCCTCCTTTTAAGAATGCATAAGACTGCCTATGTCTGTGCTAGTTAGTACTTTATCTGGGGGGGGAGAAAAGTCTATGCAATTTGTGCTTCTGATTTCCTTCCCAAACTTCATCTGAAAAGATCTGCATTGTAGGCTTTGCAAAAGAAAGCCACCAATTGAAGGACAAAGATGCAAGTGAAATGGTGGTGTCTTTCCTAATATTCTTTCCTTAGAACATCCAGTTTATTTCCAAGATTTCTCTAAAAGAATAGTGGGTGTTGTTGGCATATGATGCACATTTATTATTTTGTATGTTTCTTTTTAATGTATAGACTTCCACCACACCTACATCCAGAAATTGGAATGGAGTTCCCCCATAATTGGGGCAACTGGTTTACGGTGACTGAACAAGTGAAAAATTTTTTTTCTTTTTTAATTAATGTACAAGGAATCATTTTGTAGGCTTGACCCCAATGGTTGAAATGACCGAGAGTGAGCGAAAATGTAGTTCCGGGTTGTCGTAAGTGTTTGGCAGTTGTCTTGTCTTGATATTTTAATGCTCCTAATACTGCCAACTCTTGCATAAGCTTTTCAATCTGCTGGATAGGAAATAATGACACAAGCAGCAGTGACATTGACAGTGCCAAATGCTGGGCAAGAATGGTAGCAGAGCCCAGGCGCCAATGGCTGATGAGTTAGGGCAGTGGCGGCACAGCATGAACGGCCATGACAGCTGAGTTTAGAACAGCAGTGGCAAAAAGCTCAAGTAGCAAAGGCGGCAGAGCATGAGCGGCAATGGCGGCACAGCATGAATGGCAACAATACTACCATGGGCATTTATAGTTTGCTTATTAGTTTTGGTGAAAATGACTAATTTCCTCCTGCAAGACCTCTGTATGCCACTAGCAACAAGTTCAGAATCCTGTGCGGCCCACTCTATTTTATTTTTGTTTGCACTGTCTTGTTCAGGAGCGGTTTTGCCCATATTTAATAGCAAGAGTTTTTTTTTGGAGCAAATGTATTCTTGCTAATCGATATCAGTATAGCTCTGTCCCTTTAGTTTGATTTGATAAGTGTAACATTTTTCGCATGGCACAAGAGGAGGCCTTTCAGCCCACAGTTCCTGTACCAACTTTTTTTCACTTGAGAACTATCCAATTAGTCTTGCTTCCCTAGTCAGTCTCTCTATAGCCTTGCAAATTCTTCTGAGTCATCACTGACTTTCTGAATCTACTAGCACTGCCCTTTCGGGTAGTCTGCTCCAGATAATAACTTGCTATGTTGATGGAAAAGAAACATTTCTTCATAATGCTAGTTACCTTTTTTAAATCTGTCCTCTGGCTACCAACTGCCTGGCTAGTGGCAACAGTTTCTCTTTTAACTTGCCCTGTCAATAGCCTTCTGGATTTTTAACACCTCCATCAAATCTCTCCTCTCCTTCCTGTTTCTACTCCCGAGGGAGCTTTTTCCTTTTTTTAAGAGAAAAGGTGTCCCTACAGAACTGAAATCCTGCATCTCTTATACTGAAAAGTTTTTGATGTCTAGAAGCAGATTGACTGACCAGTTTCTTCCCCTTTTTCTTCTCTGCTCCCACCTCGTGTCCCCCTGTAAAAATGGAGGGTGAATCCAGAGTGTAGCTTGTGCTGTTGTATCCTCCCATTTGTCTGGGAGCAGAGATGAAGCAGCAAAAAACTGCGCTAATGGGTGGGTGAGGGAAACCTGTGAGTATTATCAAGTTACTCTTATCAATGTAGTTGCTGATTATAGACCAGAAAAGTGAGGAAGAGAAAGTGCAGCACTCTTTTTTGGGGAAAGTCTTGGACTGCCATGAGCCTTACAGAGCCACAAACTAAATGTTGTTGTTCCTTTTGTGTTCAGTTTTTTTTCCTATTGCTACCTGCAATTGTAGCCCCTGGAAGTGGGATTCTTGAACTTTGATAGTCTGGCATTCTCGCTGCTGTGGAGCTTTATTTTGGAGCCCATTGATTTGATCACAAACTGAACAATAAAAATTTTGGAGGTCAAACAGCAGTCTGTATCTGTCTCAAAATGGCAAATCTTAGGATTGTTTTTCCTGATCTGAATCAGAGTTGTGATTGATAGTGTAATTTCCTGTGTTATCTGTGCTTTTCAGGGAGAATGAAATTAAGTAGGGGGCTGCTCCTGAATTGCTGTTCAACACCTATTCCTGTGTGTGGCTCTGGTTGCATATAGGCTGCAGTTTGGATTCATGTCCTCTCTCTAGTCACGATAGCCTGCTGGTGCTTGCTGCCTCGACTCATGCAAAGAATGACCAAGGCCACTGATTTATTGGATGCACAGAGGTGGGCAGTGTGATTTCCAAAATGTCATTGGAAATCCTGGAGGTTCATGTCACAAACATTGGGAATTTGCTTACTCAGTCACTGTAAACCAATGGCCCCAATTTGTAATCCATTGAGATTGGATTCTTTCCCCCCACCCCCACCCCCAACAGTAGCCAGACCCACAAGGGAATGGATTTGATTGCTTGTTGCATAAATCAGTGGCCTTGATTTTAGCCACTTGGGCAGCCACTGAGCTGTGCTCCAATGGAAAAAGGTAACAGCCCCATGAAAGATGGAAAGAATTGTTTGTGGCCCAGTGTTTTCTATGGTAGTCCAAGGCTTTCTGAAAGGAACTTCCCAACTTCCTGTGCTTTCCTTGATCAACAGACGAGCATGTGGTGAGAGCACAAATCCATACTCAGCAAATGACTTTTACTGTTGCCTGTCTGCAATCAGATAACTTTGAGTTTTTCACTTTCATTTGGTTTAGAAGAGGATAAAAATATCTAAGTTCTGGGGTAGAATATAAACACATTACTGATAATTGAGAGACCATTGCAAACTTCACTTGCTGCACTGTCTACTAAGACATTGTCAACACAAATCTTCATTGCTTGATTAATTTCTCGATGGTTTCTGGGATTCTGGCCAGCTCTGAAATGCTGTACCAGTTTGTCATTGGTTTTTGGAGTTGTATTTGACGTGGGCTGTCCCAAATAAATTCTATTGGGGTTTGTGGTCTAATCTGTCCAGGGAAACCATTTCTCTTTGTGTATCCAAGTGTTACCCTTAACGGTGTATGTTGCACTTCCCCCAATATGGTGTTGAGAGCTGTTGAGGGGAATATGAGACTATAATGGGATAGTGGGTTGACCTTGCTGTTAATCTGTTGAGTTTTGTAGCACTTTGAAAGTCAAGCATTTTTTTTAAATGTGAAGTTATTTGTTTAGAAATGCTCACAAATTTGCAGGGACCTTTATGAAGCAGCACTCTAGAAAGTTGTCTCGGGTTCTGGGCAGAGAACTTAAGCAGGTACTGTTTTGTGATCTCGTTCTTTCCTCCTAAGAAACAGAATGCCCTGATTTTTGTATTATTCGTAGATGAAGTTTTGCGCTTCTAACAGAATAGCCTTGCCCTTTCCAGGATGTGTCCTCTCTGCTTTTTTTTTGTGTGTGGGAATTCACACGTCCTGATCAGTGTTCAGCATACTGTGCCAAAGGCTGCTTCATTTAATTCACAGAATCAAGGATGCTCTTGTCATTCTTGAAATATAGAATGTGTATTCAGTTTTTTAAAAAAAAAGACACCAGTCGTCAAAAAAAAAAGTAATTTCACTAAATGGGTCATGAGTCTCTGCAGCATCGAACAGCTTATTTTGCTGATCATCTTGCTACTTTTGTAATGTGGCGAGAGACTGATCATTTACAAATCGTTAGGAAAATGTTCGGATTGTCTCTTCTGCAAATACTGGAGCAGTAAATGCAGGCTAATATTCAGATGTGTTCACTTGCGCTCTTTAAAGTGAGGTCAACACTGAAGTGGTTTGGCATTTTTATTTGCCAGTTAATGTTTATACAAACACAACGCTTGCCTCCCTGAATGGCAGCTGAACTTTGAATTCCAAACACCTAAATTCACCTCCACAGTGAGAGGCAGTAAACCAAGGTGCTTTACATTTTTAAAAATCAAAAATGAGCCTATTTACATCCAATTGTATTTTGCTTTTGCTTAGGTGATTTGTTAATTTAGCTCCCTTTTTTAAAATTGTTGGACTGTATAAATGCCTCCCTCCTCCCATGAATCATCAGTGTTTGGAGTCTTCAAGTCTGCCTTTTTTGACTTCAACTCCAAGTAGAAATTTTCGAAGGTGTGAAGCCTTTTAATGTAATTCACGTGCATGTTTGAGCTATTTGTGAATTAGGCCCACTCTGCAGTGCTCATTGTGGATTACAAATGTGGAATAGATGCACTTGAGTGCTTGTAGATTACAGGGATAGGAAAGCTGCGAAGTACCTGATCATGAAGTAATTGCAGCACTGAGGAATGCTGATGAATGACTCTTAATAGTCACTTCAGTTGTTAACAACACTGGCTGTGTGACTGGTTAAAGACTAGCATTAAAAGCTTCTGTATTAACGGACTTTTTGTTGGTGGCCTGCAATATAGAAAGATTTGTGCTGCGTGCCCACTGTTGTTTCGGAAGAATAAACTAAGCTTTGCTGTTTTTCTCCAAGTATTTTCCCCAATTGTTGAGCCCAAGTTATATATTTTAATCTGGGAGGCTTGTGGCCAATGGCCCTTCACCTGAGGAGTCATTTGAACATAACTGATCTGAGGCACAGGAGCAAGGCTGGAGCAAACTGACTAAATTTCTGGGCTATTCTTGTGAAGTTCTTATCGAGCAAGGAGTAGATATGGGGTAGGGGAAAAGTTTTTTTTTCTCTCTCCTCCCTCTCTTTGAAAACCTTTTTTTATTTTTTTAAAACAAAGAAATTCTTTGGAATCCAGATTAGTCAACGTGAGCTCCTTTTTTAGACTTGATGGGGATAAAGCCCCCACCCCCTCATTTTCTGATTTCAAGTGTTTTGTGTTTGCAGGTGGAGACTTGTATTTTATTTCTATATATTCTTCTATGGAGTGAGATTTCTATGGAAGGTAAGTGCTGTTACGTGTGTGTGTCTATAAATCTGCACCACTCTGCCCCAAAGGGAAGAAAGCATTTGACATTTTTTAACTTTTTTTTTTATCTTGATTAAAAGAAAAAGAATCATAGGATATCCTCCTTAGAGGAGCAATGGTCTGACAAAGTTACTGGTGTGCAGTATAGAGGGCATTCTGCAATAAATTACGATTGTGTTCTGTTGCTTTCCAATGTAGATCTATTAGAGTAAATTTACTTATGCTTTGCAGATATAGTTGAGGGGGATTGGGGGAAGATGTTTTACTTGCCAATCAAATTAAAGAAAAATCTTGCATCTATCACTACGTCAGAACAGCCAGTGAAATATGTGTGACGTTTCATCACTGAGACATTGAGGAAGATGATGACCAGTTTACGCACAGCAAACTCTCTCAAACAAAGAATCTTTGTATAATGGCGTAGTATCTGCGGTCAGGACAATTAGGGAGTTCCTCTGCCGATTGACTAGTGTAAGAGGATCTTTTACCTGCACCTGAGAAGGAAGCAGGATTTCAGCTTGGTGTTTGGAATGTTTGTCAAGATATTAATGTTTTTGAGTGTGGTTTGACTCAATGACATCCTAAATGAGTAGAGGGCACTAACACTCAACCTAGGTCAAAACATTGTTTAAACTGGGCAAGAAGCATTTTAATAGCAGTGTCAAATGAAGTTGTTCAAGGGAGCACTTGATGGGAACTGTGGTGATGCAGTGACAAACTACCAGCTTCTATCATGTTTGAATAGTACAGTTTATATCCAGAGTGCTTATGTTGCAGGGGGTCACATCCCTGCTTTTCAGTCCACAGTTACTAATGCCCTCTTAGGGTATGGTGCCTAAAAAGAGCAAGTACAGTTGTTTGTTGCATTTTAAATTATTCCTTTTAAAATGTGAGAGATACATTTTAAAAAAAAACTTTAGGGTTGGAGCTGGTTATCTTTCAGTTCTTTGAACTAAATGACTCCAAACATTTTATGGTAGTTGTTTCTGGGTGTTTAAAATGACTCCTCTGTCAAGGTTTATTGACTTACACTTCATACCAGCGTACTATATAGATTAGATTTAGATTAGATTTACAGTGTGGAAACAGGCCCTTCGGCCCAACAAGTCCACACCGACCCGCCGAAGCGAAACCCACCCATACCCCTACATTTACCCCTTACCTAACACTATGGGCAATTTAGCATGGTCAATTCACCTGACCCGCACATCTTTGGACTGTGGGAGGAAACTGGAGCACCCGGAGGAAACCCACGCTGACACGGGGAGAACGTGCAAACTCCACACAGTCAGTCGCCTGAGTCGGGAATTGAACCCGGGTCTCCGGCGCTGTGAGGCAGCAGTGCTAACCACTGTGCCACCGTGCCGCCCTCAAAAGCACAAAGAAACTAAGAAATATCATGGCTAGAATCATAACTCAAACGTATGGAAGGTTGTGGGGTAAAGTCCACATCCCCTGACCTGGGGTGCTGCATTTTAATACCACAAGATATGTTTAATAGATGAATCAGGAGCAAGAATCCCTCGTGCCTGCTCTGCCATTTAATAGATCATGACTGCTCTAATTATTCCATATTCTTGCAAACCCCAATTAATCTTCCATCTCTTGCTTATTGAGAATCTATCCACCTGTGTTTTTTTTTAAATATAAAGAATGTCAAGATGCTCATCCTCCAAAAAGGCAAAGTGGGAAGTTCTCTATCTTAAATGCCTGACCCATTTTTAGAAACAGTAACTCCTACTTCTAGATTCTCCCACAACCATCCTCTCCACACTTGCCCTGACCAGATCCCTCAGGATCTTGTGTGTTTCAATCAAGTGACCTCTCCATCTTCTAAATTCCTAGTGAATACAATCCAAGCCTGTCCAATCTTCCCACATAAATATTCACTAGTACTTTATTCTCTTCCTACGTTTACACTATAGTGCAAATACATTTTAGTCACTCTTTATGGCTGCGTTATCCTGCCCAGCAGTGTATACATGACTGCCAATGTAGCTCCCATGGGCAGCTGTTTCTAATGGGCCTCCTGCTGCGAGCACAGTGCACCTTGCTGTGTAGAAAAACATTGAATGGAAAATAAACCTAAAGACCCCACCCCCACACCCCTCTACAGAGGCTGGTATCTCGTCACCAAATTTGATAAGGTTTCCCATGGTAGGTTCATTCAGAAGGTCAGGAGGAATGGGATACAGGGGAACTTAGCTGTCTGGATACAGAATTGGCTGTCCAACAGAAGACAGCAAGTGGTAGTAGAAGGAAAATATTCTGCCTAGAAATCTGTGGTGTTCCACAGGGCTCTGTCCTTGGGCCTCTACTGTTTGTAATTTTTATTAATGACTTGGATGAGGGGGTTGAAGGATGGGTCAGCAAGTTTGCAGATGACACAAAGGTTGGAGGTGTCATTGACTGTATAGAGGGCTGTTGTAGGCTGCAGCGGGACATTGACAGGATGCAGAGATGGGCTGAGAGGTGGCAGATGGAGTTCAACCTGGATAAATGTGAGGTGATGCATTTTGGAAGGTGGAATTTGAAAGCTGAGTACAGGATTAAGGATAGGATTCTTGGCAGTGTGGAGGAACAGAGGGATCTTGGTGTGCAGGTACACAGATCCCTTAAAATGACCACCTAAGTGGACAGGGTTGTTAAGAAAGCATATGGTGTTTTGGCTTTTATTAACAGGGGGATTGAGTTTAAGAGTCATGAGATCTTGTTGCAGCTCTATAAAACTTTGGTTAGACCGCACTTGGAATACTGTGTCCAGTTCTGGTCACCCTATTATAGAAAAGATGTGGATGCTTTGGAGAGGGTTCAGAGGAGGTTTACCAGGATGCTGCCTGGACTGGAGGGCTTATCTTATGACGAGAGGTTGACTGAGCTCGGACTTTCCTCATTGGAGAAAAGGAGGAGGAGAGGGGACCTAATTGAGGTATACAAGGTAGTGAGAGGCATAGATAGTCTCTGGCTATCGACTCTATTTCCCAAGGCAGAAATGACTAACACGAGGGGTCATAGTTTTAAGCTGGTCGGAGGAAAGTATAGAAGGGATGTCAGAGGCGGGTTCTTTAGAGTTGTGAGAGCATGGAATGCGTTGCCACCAGCAGTTGTGGAAGCAAGGTCATTGGGGACATTTTAAGAGACAACTGGACGTGCATATGGTCACAGAAGTTTGAGGGTGCATACATGAGGATCCGTAGTCTCGCTCTCGCGCTCGCTCTCAAAATGAAGAGTCTTTTACCATTGATCCAGCTCCCTCCGAGGCACTTCTGAGTGAACAGAACCTCTGACACTCATGTGTGTTTTTTTTTCTTTTTTTCAAAATCTTTCTCTTTCCCCCACCCCCACACACTACTGCCTAACAGCGGGAGTCCTTATTTTGCCTCAGCACCCATGTAGTGTGTGCGCAGATGTGAGACACAGTGCAGAACAAGTGCATAAATCTTTATTTATATTCCACCACCAGGAAGAAAGGAAGATGCTGTTCTTTTTATTTATCCTTTTTTTTCTTCTCTTATTAATTAACCCCCACACTATCGCCTCACTGTGGTAGTGCTTATTTTTTCCCCAGCACCCATGGTGTGTGTGCAAGTGTGAGACACAAAGTGCACAAATTTCCACCACCAGGAAGAAAGGAAATACCCAAGTGGCCTGTGAGACACTCTTGTTCTTTTTTTCTTCTTTTTTTAAAACACCCGAGTGGCCAGTGACCAGCAGTGCCCTTCACATCAAAAAGGGCAATGCTGTGTGATCAAAACACACTTGTTTTTTTTTATCTTTTCTTTTTTCTTACACAAAGTCTTTATTTAATTTCCACCACCAGGAAGATAGGAAAACACCCGAGTGGTCCAGTGACAAGCAGTGCCCTTCACATCAAACAGACTACTGTTTATTTTTTTTCTGTTTTTGTGTGTGCAGGTGTGAGACACAAAGTGCACAAATCTTTATTCAATTTCCATCACCAGAAAAATAGGAAAACACCCGAGTGGCCAGTGACAAGCAGTGCTCTTCACATCAAAGAGGGCAAAGCTGTGTGATCAAACAGTGAAGGGGAGGGCAGGGACTAAATCAAAATGGAGTTGGAGGGGGAAATAATGCACTCCACTCTCTCCTGGTTATATATTTTTTTTCCCCTTTAACCCCCACACTACCGCCTAACTGCGGTAGTGCTTATTTATTTCCCCATCACCCATAGTGTGTGTGTGCAGGTGATCACTCTTGTTCTTTTTTTTCTTTTTTCTTTTTTTCACCCGGGTGGCCTAGTCTCCTGTTTATTTTTTTTATTTTTTTTTGAACCCCCACACTACTGACTAACTGCAGTAGTGCTTATTTTTCCCCCAGCACCGATGGTGTATGTGTGCAGTTGTGAGACACAAAGTGCACAAATCTTTATTCATCACTCTTGTTCTTGTCTGTCAGCTAGGGCTCCCTGATTGGACCAGATTAATAGCCGTAATTAGGGAACTCCTATTCTGAGGTCCATTTGGCTGTTCTCATTACAATCACCCACATCCTTTCCCCTCTGAGTCAGAGGACATAGGCCTGTTCTTTTTTTTCTCTCCTTATGGTTCCTCCTGCTGCACCAGTTCAAGTTTCTCCAACTCTGCCTCTGGTACAGACGGTGTGTGGTGCACAGTCGTTCACCTCTTGTGTCCAGAGCATTGTCATAGCTCTAGTAGAGATGCTAATCAAATAGGAACTGGGATATTTTGGTATCTAGTAAAACTGGAGGCTGTTCATTTAAGCCAGCCTTCAAAGTTTGGACTGCACTTTGTCAGACAAACGGTTGGATGGCATGGAGCTGTCCTTGTATGCTGAATACCATTCGACTTTGGGGAATTCTCTAATTCTAAATGATGGCCTGTTATCTGTGACCAACGCTTCTGGGAATCTGTGTATTGCAAACGATGCACACAGTTTTTCTATCTTCTTTTCCATGTTTGACAAATGAACTCTGCGCGTTCAGTGACATTGAGTGGACGACCACAATGACTGAACATAAAGTCCATGATGTGGGGGAGCTGCTATCGGTAATTTTTGTCTTTGTTGGCACTCTGGGCACTACCCCCATCAATGCGGCTATGGCTGCATTCGGTCCTGCCTGCCACTCATAGCGTCTTGTCAGTGTCTTCACTTTGGACACCCGTGGATGACCCTGGTGGTGATCAGCCAATATCTCAGGATAGTCAGTCTTGCTCCCATAATCATGTGTCATCCTGTACTGCGATCTGATCACTCTGTCCAAAAAAGTTTAAATTCTGTTTGTGACTGCACTTTACAATTCCCCATCACTATCACCATTTTCAGTTTTGTCAGGACTGGATCTTGCTGCTTTCAGTCAGCTGTGAGTGGAAGTGTCCAAAAAGTTTAAAACCATTGGACTGTTCCAGTAGCAGTACCACTGGTGATGTATCTGCCAGTGAGAGGTGGCTTGGTGTATTCACGTTTGCTACTTGGCCTCCTGGATGGTGTTTCAACTTATAATTATGCACATTTAGTCTTAAAGCCCACTGCTGAATTTGACTTGAAGCTGTGGGTGACATTGCCTTGCCCTCTTTAAGTAGACCTAGCAGGGATGAGTGGTCTATTATTACAAATTTACATCTGTACAGGTATTGTTGGAACTTCCTGACTCCAATTATGGTTTTAAAAAAAGGAATGTTTGGCAATTTGGGCATATTTTAAGGTCTGCATTAGCCAAAGTCCTGGATGCATACGCTATGGGCGTTCCACTCTGGCCCACCTATGAGCTGATACTATCCCAATGCCATGCAGGGAGGCATTGCATGTCCATACCAGACCTCACTTGGGATCTTAATGTGCCAACACCTTAGAGCATGATAACTGTTTCTTCACTTGCCTGAAAGCTGTAGCTTGGCTACAGTAGCATTTGCAAGGCTCACCCTTTTTTTTTGTTAGGAATTGATACAAAAGATATAAACCAGGTAAAGTATGAATTTTTTGTAATAATTCACCAACCCAAGTAAAGACCTAAGCTCCAGTACAGACATGGGAGCAGGGGTCCCTTTGATCACCCTCCCTTTATCTTCCAATGGCTGTAACCTGGTCTTTTTCAATTCTGCAGCCCATGTAGATCACTTAGGGTGCCTGGAACACACACTTTTCCCTTCTAAGGCATATGCCTGCCTTGGACATAGTCTTTAGACATTTCTCCAAATTCTACAAGTGCTCCTTATTGATCTTCCTACTATTAGCACATCATCCAGATAAATGGTGACCTGGGGTAGACCTTGTCCACTGGAAAATGGCAAAGGCTGACGATACATCAAAAAGCAGTCTCGTATATTGGTACAAATCCTTACGGTTATTATTTGTAGTGTACTTCTGGGAATCCTCATCTAACCACAGTTGTAGGTACGCATGGCTCCTGTCCAGTTTTGTGAAGGACAACCCCTATCAGCTTTGTGTATGAATCCTCTACATGCAATGGATTGGGTATTTATCCAGTTGTGAAAAGCAGTTTACCGTTTGTTTAAAATCCCTACAAAGGCAAACCGACCCGTCAAGCTTCACAATTGATACAACCAGTGCTGGCCATTCCATTAACTGGATTGGGTTGCCGATTCCTTCACTTTCCAGCCTCCTGATTTCTGCCTCTATTTTTGGACGTAAGGCAAATGGCACTGTGCGGGCCATGCAGAATCATGACTTTGCTTCCTGGTCACCATGCCAGGTGGCCTTGGTCCCTAGACCTTCCTGAAACTGTTTGTCTGAGGTTTGGCTTTGTTTTGGGATTTTGCTGTGGCTGATCTAGGGTCTCGCTGTTCAGGATATGTCCTGAGTGAGGTGACATAATTGCCTTCATTCAAGTGGTGTTCCCCCAAGCTCCGTCAACCTAGCAAGGGTGTCACTTCTATCAGAATACCCTGCAACTCATATGCCCCACTTTCTGCATTTTCATTGATTTAAAGCTAGTTGTAGTGCCTGTTTGAAGCCTAACTAGACTTGAGCTAGTAGGTGATTTTGCACAGTCTTATCATTTTAATCCCATATACCAAACAGTATCTCAGCATCTCATTTAAGGGTTAAATCTAAGTCACATGCCTCTGCCAGTCATCTTAACCTAACTGAAAATCTCCATATGGATTTCCCCCTCCTTGAATTGTCAAGTAAAACTCATAGCCTCAGAATTAGAGATGACTTGGGATTGTAATATTCCTTAACTAAATCTATTAATTCTTGAAAGGTTTTAGTATCTGGTGCCTCAAGGAAAGTTAGGCTCCCAATAACTGAAATAACTGCAAGTCCACAAGCTGTCAGGAGAATTACTCATTGCATTTCATCTACTGTAATGTCATTTGCCTGGGGGGAAAAGAAACACATTCTTTCCATATACTGGGCCCAGTCTTTGACAGCAGGATCAAGAGTCAAACTTTCCAAATAATGGCATGGTGCCAGAAATGCTCACCCCAACTCCAAAGACAAATGTTTTGAGGACCATTCTTCAAGAGCATGCATTTCTCTCTTTGCCACTGAAATAACCCCAGAGGCCTGTATTCTGTCACCAAGTCACTCTTTACTTGCATGTGGAAAGTCCTTGGGTGGCATGGGGTCTCAGCGATTAGCACTGCTGCCTCTCAGCACCAGGGATCCGGATTCGATTCCACCCTCTGGGAACTGTCTGTGGAGTTTGCACGCTCTACCCGTGTCTACGTGGGTTTCCTCCTACATACCAAAGATGTGCAAGTTAGATGAATTAGCCATGCTGAATTGCCCTGTAGTGTCCAGGGATAATGTGGCTTAGCCATGGAGATGGGATAGGTTTGAGAGGATCTGGATGGACAAAGTAGCCTGCTTCCATACAGTAGAGATTCTATGATATTCTGTGACACAGATTCCGTTTCCTCAGTCAACTGAGTGAACAGAACCTCTTACACTCATGTTTCTATTTGTCTGGAAGGGCTCCATGATTGGGGATGTCTACCTGGTCCAATCAGAACTTGTATTCTGTGAGGTCCGTCTGGCTGACCTCGTTTCAATCACTACACTCACCCAGTGTATTTCTGTTTGTATTGACCAGGCTTTGCCTTTTTGCTTAATTCTGGTGTTGCTCCAGAATTCCTGTGTAATGGCAGGCACTCTTACACTAAGACATCCGCTCCCATTTGGAGTGGAAAGTACAGGCCAGTATATTGGTCCAAAGATTGTTGTCAAAATAACAGTGAGACTAGTTGCATTTGCTGCTATTTATTTGTAAATATTCCAGTGACTTCAATTGAGGGCAGATGCGCAATTTAAATGTACAAATCCAAGTATTTTCTTGTTTGAGATTTGTTGCTCTTGTTCTTAGTGTTGTCTTCTCCGAAATAGCATAATGCTGTGTTTCATGATTCAAAGGCTGCATTTGTTGCCTCCTGCAACTGTAATTATTAGTGGGGGGGGCAACCCTACAGTCCCTTTTGCGTCTCACTGTGATGGCACAGGACTCTTCTATGGAGTGGACTGGTACCTCTGAAATTAGAAAGCACGTGACCCAGAGGAGTTCTTGGAAAGAGACTTCCATGCCTCACTTGCTGTCCCATTCCCTGACTGAAGTGGCAAGCCTGGCAGCAAGAGAGATGGTGAGCAGGACAAAGGGACCAGCCAGTGGGATGACCAGAAGCAACCAGAAGGCACCAGTGGTGCTGTGCAAGTGGTGGCTACCTTTGCCAACCATCTTGCCATTGGCAGCAGTCTGTTACTCTAATGCATCGGAGCATTAATTGTATACAATTGATCAGAGATGTATAGTAAACCTACCACAAAAAAAGTCACTTCAAGTCTAAGTTTGCTTTTAAGGGGAGCGATGAGTGTTTGTTATGGTGGATTAACCTCTCCATGACTCTGAAAATGACTAGTGTGGAGTCTTGCTCCTTTCGGGGTTTAATTGTTTCTTTAATATCCTTTTTTGTTTGGTATGGTTTTACACTCGTTCCAGTATTTTTCATCCAATTCATGCAATTTACTGTACAAAATAACATGGTTAGATGGATAATGGAAAATCGTCTAATTTAAAGATGGAAACGAAGGAGAAAGTCGGCGCAGATACAGTTGAGTCAACTGGTCTTCTGTGCTATAACTATTCTGGAATTCCATGATCCCAAGAACCAGTGGTAAGATTAGTCAGAGATTAATGTACTTGTTCAAATAAAACCAATGAAAGGTTTTGCTGTTACACCAATAAATCATGGAAAAATGGAATGTGTGTGCTGATTTTGTTATAAGCAAAATTGATTTGTCTTCTAGTCTGATTTCTACTGCATTGATGGCAGTGGTGAAGAGCTTGAGCATAGAAGTTAGGCTCCAGGATATTTGCTGTTAATGCTAACTTTTCTGTTTTTTGAAGTTTTAAATATCTGGATGGACCATAGCCAGATCTAGTGGACTGTTGCTAAACAACTGAGTTTTTATTTTCATTTCTGGCAACAAAGCTAATTATGTCTTCACTCTTCCAATTTGCTTTGGCTGTTGCAGGTGTAGTCACTAATTTATTAGCAAGGAGATTTGAAATAGTTGCTTACCTATCCTCAAAACAGGAGGGGTTAGCCAATTTGGTTTGCCACATATTGCAGCAAGGGATATTGCAATAAGTGTTGTTTATGTGGTTGGATTGTACCAAATCCTTTTCTCCCCCTACTTCCAACCTCCCAATGACTTTGATTGTTCTAAACTGTATTTAACAGTGCAAGTCTCATCTTGTTTGGTGAGACACTACTTCTAACTCTCATCAGCCTTTATGTTGCAAGCCTGGACAGGGCATATGCTTTTTCTTCTTGGTTCTGGATGTATGTAAATAAGATTCTGCAGTTGTGTAGTCTTTGCTTTGCAATACAAGACCATTAAATAGACAAATTACCATTTTAAAATTTTAAAAAATTGCTTTGTAACCACAATGTACTTATATGAAGAGTTTTCATTTGCCTCCGCCAAATATCTTTGCAGGCATCGGAAGTCATAATTTGTTAACCTGAGCAGTTATTAGTGGTGTTGAGTGGCTGCCACTGAGTAATTTGCTTATCTTTCCCACCCCTAACTAATTTTGTGGCTCAACTCTGAAGGGTTTTTGATTGTCAACACTTGCTGTAATGCAGAGCTCCCACACAACAAAGAAGCCTGCTTCAGAAGGATCTGGGTGTGCAGGTTCACAGATCACTGAAGGTGGCAGTGCAGGTAGATAGTTTTTTTTTTAAAAAAAAACAAAAGCCTGTGATATGCTTGCCTTCATTGGAAGGGGTATTGAGATTAATGAAAGGCAGCTCATACTGCAGCTTTTATAAAACTTTTTAGTTTACTTGGCCACACTTGGAATGTTGCATTCAATTCTGGTCATTACAATACCAGAAGGATGTGGATGCTTTGGAGATTGTACAGAAAAGGTTTAGCAGAATGTTACCTGGTATGGGGGATTTTGGCTATGAAGAAAGGTTGGATAGACTGGGTTTGTTTTCACCGGAAAGCAGGAGGTTGTGGGGTGACCTGATAGAAGTTTATAAGATTGTGAATGGCATGGATAGAGTGGAAATTGAGGCTTTTCTCCAGGGTGGAGGAGTAAATTACTAGGGGACACAGGTTCGAGGTGCAGGGGTGGGGAGTTTAAGAGCTGTGTGAGGCAGGTTATTCACAGTGTGGTGAGTGCCTGGAACGTGCTGCCAGAGGTGGTGGTAGCAGTCCCAATAGCAGTATTCAAGAAGCACCTGGACAAATACATGAATAGGAAGGGAATAGAGGAATACGGATCCTTACAGGACAGTTTTAGTATGGAAGGGCAAATTGTGTTGGCAGAGGTTTGGAGGGCCAAAGGGCCTGTTCCTGTGCTGTATTGTTCTTTGTTCTCCAGAAAATTTTTTCATTGTCCTCCCACCTTTTCATTTTGAAGCATTGACTCAAAACGTCTATTTTCATCTGTTTTGTTGACTACTTTTTTCCCTGTATCATGAGGCCAGGAGCAGTCACTGCCTATGCTACTTTTTTGACAGCATTGCGTGCATGGCCAGACAAGTGTTGGGTAATATTTGTGCCATTATAATGCCTCCAGCAAGAAGGGCCCCAACCATTGTATGTACCAGTCATACCAACACTATGACTGACTGGCTGCTCTGTGACAATCTTGTCGTCCCTTAACCTTTTTTAAAATTTTGTCCTTTTGTGGAGTAAAGAAAGTGATTGAATACTTGCAACTTAACTGGATTGGTACAACCACAACAGCACTACTAAGTTCAATGACAGCCAGAATAATAGTCTATAACTATTCCCCTTGTGGCTTTTATTTATCATAGCTGCACTGAGAGAGGGGACCTTTTCTGTAGTGGTGGATCACTGAATAATGGTGACATTTCATCACCCTTTTTCTGAGCCCAGTTCTGGGATACCCTTTGCTGCTGTATCTCTGAAGGGTGTGAGGATGCAGTGGAGATTTGAGAATGGTTCCAAGTGTGAAGGGTTTTAGCTAGATTGGAAAAATTTGAGATGGTTCTTCCTAGAGCAAAGGAACTTGAGTGATCTGATAGAAATGTGCAAGTTTATGTTTGGCTTGGGTAAGGTAGACTTATGGAGAAGTGGAAGCCAAGATGATGAATGATTTCCAAAGAAAATTGGACACTTTTAGTTAGGAGTGGAGTGGGAATCCGATGGATGGGAACCTCCGTTTTGCATCCGACTACTTTGGGTGTTTGTGCTGCTTCCTTCGGGTCCCTTCCCCATAGAACTGCTAATGTGGTGCAGTTACAGGCTGTGACTTCCTTCCACTGAAGTTAACATCATTTTGGCATTCTTCTTATCACTGAGTGTTACACATGCAGGGTTCAGCCACTTTGCTACTTTCTGTGCTATTTAGGCATGTTAGCATTCACTGCCTGAGTTGCTGTTTTGGGAGAGCTGTTGCTATCTGCCTCTTTAAATAGTTTCCATCAGGTGCTGATCCAGATACTTCTATAGTGTGAAATGTGGTAGACTGATGGCATATGAGAAGATAGACTCTCTCTAACCCAATGGTGACCTCTGTGCATTTTTTTTGGATAGGTCTGCATTACCTTCTGTTTGTTTGGATGCTGTCGGATACAGTGACATGGAGCTGAACAAGGGAGACTCGAGTCCTGGCAGATGAGCTCCTGAAATACCATGGCAAATTATACCTCTCTATGCATAATCGTTCACTTGGCATCTTGGCTGGTCTTATAGAGTCAGATTTTACCCTCCAGAATATCGGTCATTGCAACCTCTGCTGCTTGTGACTTGACTCTTAGCAAGTCCAGTTCCTTCCATGCCCCTCTAAGATAACTGCTGCCCTCTAATTCTGGGCTGTTGTGCATCCAGGTTTTTAATTGCTCCACCATCAGAATCATCTTGTCCAAGATCTCTTTGTGATTCAATACCCTTCTTATTGAGTTGCTCCTATGAAGTACCTTGGGACATTTCATTATACGAAACGTGCTGTGAATACAGTTGTAACAGTCTTCACTTGCTCCTCACAGAGATTTTTGGGGATGTTGCAAATGTGTTAACTAAGAGCTGTAACAAGGACCTACAGATGGATTTTTCTAAGATCCAGCTGCACCACCAAGTTTGCATTGATTAGACTTGCTTTGCAAGCTCTCCATCCTGTTCTGCTGTTCCACAAGCAACAATCTAAGCCTTGCCATGTGTTGCAAAATCATTTGTCTGCCGCAGGTTGCTTGAGGAGTTAGCTGCTGTGTGGTGATAGCAGGCAATTGACCTGATTTATGCAGCCAACCAATTACTTGAATGTTGTGATGTAGGGAAACATGGCTGTCCGGTTTCACATAGCAAACTCCCACAAACACCAGTGAGATAAATGACTAAGCGTTTTTAAATGGCATTGGTTGTGGTTAAATACTGGCCAGAGCCAGCCCTTTTTTTAATTGTTCTGAAGAGGGTAGATGGTGCTCAAGCTTTACTTCTCCAAAGGCACACCTAACAGTCCAGCACTCCCTCAATACTGCACTGAAGTGTCTACATTAAAGAAACTTGAACCCGTGACTTGATTGCGATTCTGACTAAACCTTGTCGTTTCTTTTAAAATGGAGTATACAGCATGCCTCTGTTTGTAGTAGTCTTATATTTCCTGAACGAAAATATTTATAACCAGTGGCTGTAGTTTTTGGGGAAGTGTAATTTACTCTTAATTCTGGAATGGTGTGGATAAACAAGCTAAAACCTTGTTTGTAGTTGCTTAATATAGTAGTATGTTGCCCTTTTTGTTTTTTTTTTGCTTGACTTGCTGGACCTAATTGAGTGTGTAAATGTGGCTGTTCTGGTTCGGTTAATGGATCTCAGCGGGTCTGTAATGGCACAACAGACATGCTGGTTGCCCCACAGAGTTGGGATGGAAATGGATCAAAATTCTGCTCCTGATCATTGGACAGTCCATTTCTACAGTTGCCCAACTGAAGGAGGATTAACCTAGGTTGTGATGTTTTCCATAGTCAACGAGCCCACTACCCAGAATATTGCAAGAATGGTTATCTGTTAACGTACAGAACACTTTCAGTCACTGAAACGGGTACCTGGCCTGTGTTGGCATATTCAAGAAAAACACTTTAGGAGGGGATAGTTGGGGAAGAGAAGCATTTTCAAAATATATCTTTTTGATACCAGTTTGGTGGTATGGTCACTGCTATATGTAACTTTGCTTCTGCTTTCTTCTAGACTCCCTGGTTCTGGGACACACGACATTGCTGGTATAACTACCCCTACCAGGTGAGCACTGAATGGTGATTTGATTTTTTTTTTGGAAGTAAGCAAATACTAATATTTTGTGCAATGGAGGAGGACTTATCTTTTGCCAGATAATTATTTTTGTCTCCTTTTATGATCTGAAGTGTGTGTGTATGTGTGTATATACTTTTTAAAACAAAATGTAAGAACAACCCTCATTAGGATTAGAGTTTCTGGTTTCACACTGGAGTGAAACAAACATTTCACACGTGCTGAGAGCAGATGATTAATCGAGAGGAGTCAGTTTCTCTAAACTTGTTTAAAATTGGGTGAATTGGGAAATGTATTCCTCACTACTGGATTCTGTCCCTCTCTGTCCCTCTCATCTTGTATTACCCCCTTTTTTGTTTTTGTCCAAAAATTGACATACATTTGATTTATGAATGGTACAGATTAGTGCTATGGTTTCATTTTGATGTTAGCCAAAGGCCATCTGATTGCAATCTTTGTTTAAAAATGGAGTGTGTTTAGAAGTGAGTTTTCGCTGAGTTCTGGGAAGTCATTTTGGTGTGGCTTTGCTTTTGGGGTGGTAGTGGGTCAGGGTCTGATTTCAACCCAAGATGATGACCTAAATGTAAAAAAAAATCAGAAAATGCTGGAAACATTAGGCTGGCCTGGTGGCATCTTTGGATGGAAAAAGTTAATGTTCAAGCCTGATGACCTTTTTTTTAAAATCATAACTCATGGATGAAAATCTCTTCTCAATTGGTTAGAACTTGTACACTTTTTTTTCCCAAATGTATGTCTCTGTGCAATTCCTAATGTTGCCTATGAATTTTTTGTATCTTAAGTAATTTGGGAGGTAATAATGAAAAAATACAAATGAATTAATACACCACAAATTTATCATTAAGTGCTTGTCAGCTGATGATATTTGTACATGGGATATGTACCTTTTTTATAACCGTGCTGTAAGTATATATTGACAATTAACTCTATTTTGTTCTTTCCTGCAGCAACTGGTGTTTGACATGTATTATTATTACATAATGGAGTTGTCGTTCTACTGGTCACTGATGTTTTCACAGTTTACCGACATTAAAAGAAAGGTAAGCACCTGCCAGCCGATTTGAGTTGAGTTTGAACCATTAGGGTAGTTTCGATCTGAAGTAGCCTGTAATTGCAGCTAATTGTAAATACTGTCCCCATTGCAAACTAGTCTAATTTAAACTACATATTAAGAGAACCACAGTCCAATAACTCATTGTGTTCTGTTAATTAACTTGTTTAAATAAAGCTGATGGTGGTGTTATATTCCTTTACAAAAGTTATTTTAATAACCCTATTTGGATTTGGTGCAAAGCAAATTGAGACTCTGTCAGTGGGCCTGAAGTAAGGTTGCCTTCCAAGATTTCTCTACTTAAAATCTACTTTTAAACCGAGTACTGGTTCTTTTTTTTTTAAATACATGGCCCTTTCATTGAGTAAGCTGACTTGATGTGCTATATTCTTCAGGAATAGCTCTAGCACAATTGGAGCAAGTTGAATGTGACAAAGTTGGGGGATTTTTTTTTTAAAAAACCTTGCTCTTGACTGTATTATAGCTACCTACTTAAATACTGTTTAATGTTTTTCTTGTTCTTTAGCACTGAGGCCCCTGACCAAGAATTTTTTTAATAATCAATATAATGCAATCAATGTCAACAGCATATAGTAGACTGTATGCGATATACAGTATAGGCCCTTCAGCCCATTGAGTCTGTGCCTGTCAAAAACAAGCACCTTAACTGTTCGAATGCCATTTTCCAGCAATTAGCCTTGTATATCTTGGCATCACCAGTGTACGGCTAAATACTGCTTAAATGTTATGAGGGTTTCTACCTCGACCACCTTTTTTGGTGAAACAACTTTTCTCTCCTCTCATCCCCACGAAACCTCCTGTCCCAGACCTTTAAAATCTCCAGTCCAGGCATCATTCTGGTGAATCTCCTCTGCACCCTCTAATAATGTAGATTCCAGAACAGCACGGCAACACTCTATATATTTGCTTCTGTGGAACTTCATTTTAATTGAACTGAAGCCTCAAATCTTTTGTTCATCAAAAATGCCCAACAAGTTTGTTTTTTACTCTTGAGTTTAACCTATGACTCAGAGTCTTACAAATCAGGACACCCATTATAGAAGGTTAGGGTGTATGGAATTAGGCTGAGCATTGAAATCTTGATTAAAATGCTTTATTGGGGAAACTTTGAATTTCAAAGCAATGTTTAAGTGGCTGGAAGTGGATAATGGTGTGCTGCAAGGTTTTAGTTTTGACCACTTCTGTTTACTATTGTATCAGTAACGTTGAGATGAACCTTTTTTGAAATGATGTCAAAATTTGCAAATGATATAGAATCAGGAGATAATGCCAAAGGGAGAAGGTTTTGGGGGAAAAGCAAAAAGAACTGGGAAACTTCTAAGAAAATTCAGCCTCCAAAAGTCCTTTACGAATCTTAGAACACGAAAGGACATGAATCCAGATCCTGTTCCTGCTTGCCTGCCCTCTCTGATGGATAGATCACAATCCAGTGATTGTTGAACTAGTGAAGGAAATGGGTTTTAGAGAGGCTTGTTTAAAGTAAGTACTTAACAACTTTGCTCTGGAATAGTGTCTTGTGACCAGTCTGCTGTATATCATATGCATCTAATATTTGAATAAATTAATTATCTTATCCAAGATTGAATTTGTGTGCAAATGAAATTATCTCTGCTTTGAAATCACAAGTGTAACTTCTATGTTTTCTTTTGCTCCAAGTTTGTTATGCTTTTGAAAAGTACCCTAGTGTCTTTAGCATTCAATTAGTGCTAGTTCCTGCCAAACAAACTTTGGTTTTATGTGCTGCTGCAGGCTAACTTAAATCTGCTTTATTTGTTTAAAAAAATGCATCGATCTCTACTACAGTGTGGTCTGCATCTAGAAGCTGATCAGTTTTTAACACTTGTCATTTTTTTTAGTTTTGGAAGTCCTGTTTCTGCTATTTTCCCAGGATGTTCTAGGTTTGTTGAGTTTTTTGGCTTGTTTGGGGGGCTTTTGGATATTGATATTGACATCTATTCCACACCGTCTGGGTCCTTGCAGATGACATGGGCCTCCTTTTTTTTTTAGCCTTAAATCTCGCCTTCAGCTCTTTACCCCTCCCACCCCTGACTTCATGTCTGAATGAGTTAGCCTGTTTCCTACTTTGGCCCTCTCCATGGGTGATATATTGTATTTGGAGTTCATATGGGACTCCTTGTCCTCCAGGGTATAGGATAAAGTACTGAGTGAGGTGCAGTCCTGCCAGTTGCAGTTTATGAAGTCTGGAATTTTGCAGTATGGGTTGTTGAAATCTGGCTAATCCTCAAAATTGGAATATCTGGCCTGTGGTAATCCAACTAATTAACTGCCCACTGCTGTTGATTTGAGGGAGTTCCCAAAGTTGCTGCTGTTTTTGAAGAGGTGTTGGACAGACATGTGGTATTTCTGATTTGAGGAGGAAGAATTAGTATTTTTTTTAAACCCCTGAAACTACTGAGGCTGTCTTTCCTCACCTCTTGCCATAGAGCCCGACAGGAGGGAAGATGATGGAAAAACGCTTGCGAAAGCCACTTTCCTTACTCTGGAGCAGAATCAAAACTTTTCAAAACCACATCTTCCTTTTTTTTTCTTTATTTTTTAAGATCTTAAAAAAGAAAGGTTATCATGTAGGGGAGCCCAAAGAGGCAAAAGGTATATTGCTTTAATTAGAGTGTTGGTTGCCAATTTTCTTAAATTGAGTTTCTGAGACAAGTTCATTTTGTATAGTCTTTAAGCTCACTTAAAAATACTGGTCAGATTGGATTTCTTGCAGGGGGAGGAAGTATGCATTGTTTTGGATTTGTTTTAGAAACTGCTGACAAACTCTTAGCATCTTCAGCTTCTGCCTAATAAACGTCAATTAAAATTGGAGAGAAAAACCCCTTTTGTCACAGGTGCAATGTGGCTGGTTGCATTCAGCTTCCTGCTATTTGTCTTGTGTCCATTGTGCACCACCATTTGTGCAGTCTGCTGCCAGTTGATGCTGACTGATTGATTCTTTCATCTGTGGTTGACTGGATTGCTTGCTTTTGTTTTCTTTATCACCAGCATTTTTCCATTTCTCTCCATTCACTACTTCTAACTGTGGCTGTCTGTGCTGAGTTCTGTGACTGACAGCTGATGTAGGAGCCAGTATTTCTACTGCTTTGTATATAAGCTTTGTCCTGCATTCTATGCACTCACTTTTTTCTCCTTTTTTAGCCTTTGTGCTTAATTGGCATTCTCTCTTTTAATAGTAATCCAAGGGTCTCTCTAACTGTGAGACGGTTGGATTTCTTATTCATGTTAGCCATTTAGAAGCTGAAACTAAACATTGAGTTGGCAGTGGCCATCTCGGCTGCTTCAAGTTGGACTGAAGGACATTCATACTAGTGTCTGCGTTTTCTCAAATCCATGTGCCAAAAATACTTGGACCATGGTCCATTGGCTGTAATCATTTAGTGGCAGATTGAGTTTCTGCTTGTGATTTTGCCCACATGATTTGTTTCAGTTCATAATATTGCCATCAGTGGGGAGCATCAAATAGAAGTTAAACACTAGCTCTCCGGAATATAACCCCCCACCAAACCCCGACTCTGCAGCACTGTCTGGAAGACCCTAGGTTAACTCTCTACTTCACCCACCGCTTATTCTGATAATGAATCATCATCGTTGTAGCTTGATTAAAAACTGAAGACCCTGAAGAAGGCTGTCTACACCCACATCTATAAGTACACCTTCTATTGTAGTGGCAGTCTGTTGGATTTGATCTGTATTAAATAGGAGGTCACAAACATAAACACACATCCATGTAGAGCAACAAAAGAAGCCAGAATTAAGAGAAATACAAATCTTACATAAATCTGAAATGACTTGAATTATTTTGGTTTCTGATTTTTGTCTGGCTGATGGTGATTTGCTGTCTTTTGAATTGAAACTTCAAATGCTCTCACCTGAAGCAGACTTGATTCCAGACAAGATGTTGATGATCTGTTTCTTAATTGTTGACTTGGAGAGGAACAGCAAACAGGAGTCATAGCCCGAGGTTGTGAAGAAACTGTGTGGCTGTGCAATGACGACATGGGTTACTATCGTGGGAATAATGCCCCTGGTATTTATAGGGAGGTGCATTAGGGAAGAGAATTAATCAGAAATCTGGATTAAAAATACCTTCAACAACACCGTTTTATGAAATTGTATTGCCTGCTAGTTTAGTGGATGTATTAACCTATAAGGATTGTAATGTAGGTTTCTGGTTCAGACATTGCTTCTAAACTGGAAGAAAGTGAGGACTGCAGATGCTGGAGATCAGAGCTGAAAAATGTGTTGCTGGAAAAGTGCAGCAGGTCAGGCAGCATCCAAGGAGCAGGAGAATCGATGTTTCGGGCATAAGCCCTCCTTGAGGAATGAGGAAGGTGTGCTAAGCATGCTAAGATAAAAGGTAGGGAGGAGGGCGTTGGGAATGTGAAAGGTGGAAGGAGGTTAAGGTGAGGCTCTTAGGCCGGAGAGGCCGAGAAAAAGATTGTAGGTCTAGAAGGCGGTGCTGAGTTTGAGGGTTGGGACTGAGATAAGGTGGGGGGGAAAGGAAATGAGGAATTTGGAAAAATTTGCATTCATCCCTTGTGGTTGGAGGGTTCCTAGGTGGAAGATGAGGTGCTCTTCCTCCAGGCGTCGTGTTGCCATGGTCTGGTGATGGAGGAGGTCAAGGACCTGCATGTCCTTGATGGACTGGGAGGGGGAGTTGAAGTGTTCAGCCATGGGGCAGTTGGGTTGATTTGGTGCGGATGTCTCAAAGGTGTTCTCTGAAACGTTCTGCAAGTAGGCGGCCTGTCTCCCCAATATAGAGGAGGCCACATCGGGTGCAGCGGATGCAGTAGATGATGTGTGGAGGTGCAGGTGAATTTGTGACAGATATGGAAGGATTCCTTGGAGGGAAGTAAGGGGGGAGGAGTTGGGTGCAAGTTTTGCATTTCTTGCGGTTGCAGGGGAAGGTGCTGGGAGTGGAGGTTGGGTTGGTGGGGGGTGTGGACCTGAGGCGGGAGTCGCGGGGGGAGTGATCTTTCCGGAACGCTGTTAGGGGAAGGGAGTGAAATATATCCTTGGAGGTGGCGGAAATGATGGCGGATGATATGATGTATCTGGAGGTTGGTGGGATGGTAGGTGTGGACCAGTGGGGTTCTGTCCTAGTGGCGATTGAAGGGGCAGGGTTCAAGGCCGGAGGAGCGGGAAGTGGAGGAGATGCGGTGGAGAGCATCGTCAACCACATCTGAGGGAAAATTGCAGTCTTTGAAGAAGGAGGCCATCTGGGTTGTTCGGTATTGGAATTGGTTCTCCTGGGAACAGATGTGGCGGAGGCGAAGGAATTGGGAATATGGGATGGCGTTTTTACAGGGGGCAGGGTGGGAGGAGGTGTAGTCTAGGTAGCTGTGGGAGTCGGTCGGTTTGTAGTAAATGTCCGTGTTGGGTCGGTCACCTGAGATAGAAATGGAGAGGTCTAGGAAGGGGAGGGAGGAGTCTGAGATGGTCCAGGGAACTTTGAGGTCGGGGTGGAAGGTGTTAGTAAAGTGGATGAACTGAACTGTTCAACCTTAATTTTAAATGGATTAGCACCTCTGCTAAAACAGACTGAGGAATTTTGGATGCACACCTCTTACATTAGTAAACCACAGTACAAAATCAGAGACTCTAAACTGGACCCAAGATGACAAAAATACACACCTGAGAAAGCAGCCTTTAGTCTTTTCTTGAGTACTCGTTTTATTTATATGCCAAGAGAATTATTTTGCTGTCTCTCAGCCCTCCAGTTCTTCACATCATGATTTTTGTTATGCGACTAGATGACAGTAGTTCTGAGAGTAAACTTGACTTTTTTTGTTAGAGAAAGTGCAAGCAGTTTTAATTAGTATGGTATGTTGCCTCCTGGGTGCTAAGGTCAGATGTCTCTGATCGAGTCTACAGGATTCTTAAGAGGGAGAGCAGCCAGAAGTCATGGTACACGCTGGTAGTAACGACAGAGGTAGGGAAAGGGATAAGGACATGCAAAAATAGGGAATTAGAATGGAAGCTAGAAGGCAGAACAAGCAGAGTAGGAGCCGCCTCCTCCTCCTCCTCCTCCTCCTCCTCCTCCTCCTCCTCCCAGTGCATTCCACGCACCCACCACTGTCTGGTGTAAAGAACCAATTGTGGGCGGCACGGTGGCACAGTGGTTAGCACTGCTGCCTCACAGCGCCTGAGACCCGGGTTCAATTCCCGACTCAGGCGACCGACTGTGTGGAGTTTGCACATTCTCCCCGTGTCTGCGTGGGTTTCCTCCGGGTGCTCCGGTTTCCTCCCACAGTCCAAAGATGTGCGGGGTCAGGTGAATTGGCCATGCTAAATTGCCCATAGTGTTAGGTAAGGGGCAAATGTAGGGGTATGGGTGGGTTGCGCTTCGGAAGGTCGGTGTGGACTTGTTGGGCCGAAGGACCTGTTTCTACACTGTAAGTAATCTAATCTAATCAAAAAAACCTTTGACATCACCCTTCCTCCAATCACCTTTTAAAATTGTGCCCCCTCATGATAGCCACATTGGCCTGGGAAAAACTCTACCTATGCCTCTCATTTTGAACATCTCTATCAAGTCACCTCTCGCCCTCCTTCGCTCCAATGAGAAAAGCCCTAGCTACCTCAACCTTACTACATGCCCTCCAGTCCAGGCAGCATCCTGCTAAATCTCCTATGCACCATCTCCAAAACTTCCACATCCCATCCTCTCCAATAATTTGCCCACCACAGCTGTAAGACTGATTTGGTCTGTAATTCCCATGATTAGAGTGTGGTGCTGGGAAAGCACAGCAGGTCAGGCTGCATCCAAGGAGCAGGAGAGTCGACGTTTTGGACATAAGCCCTTCATCTGGAATGAATGATGAAGGGCTTATTACCGAAACGTCGATTGTCCTGTTCCTTGGATGCTGCCTGACCTGCTGTGCTTTCCCAGCACCACACTCTAATCATGGGAATTACAGACCAAATCAGTCTTACAGCTGTGGTGGGCAAATTATTGGAGAGGATGGGATGTGGAAGTTTTGGAGATGGTGCATAGGAGATTTAGCAGGATGCTGCCTGGACTGGAGGGCATGTAGTAAGGTTGAGGTAGCTAGGGCTTTTCTCATTGGAGCGAAGGAGGGCGAGAGGTGACTTGATAGAGATGTTCAAAATGAGAGGCATAGGTAGAGTTTTTCCCAGGCAAATGTGGCTATCATGAGGGGGCACAATTTTAAGGGTGATGTCAAAGGTTGGTTCTTTACACCAGACAGTGGTGGGTGCGTGGAATGCACTGCCAGCAGTTGTAGTGGAGACAGGTACATCAGGGATATTTAAGCAACGCTGGGATAGGCACATGGTAGATAGTAAAATGAAGGGTATGTAGGTTAGTCTGATCTTTTCGAGTAGGATAAAAGATTGGCACAACATCGAGGGCCGAAGGGCCTGTATCGTGCTTTACTGTTACATGTTCCAATGCTGTAACTGTTCTTCGCCAAACTATTCACTCTTAGAGCCTTGTAATGTTAACTGCACGCTGCTATTGTCATTCATTTGAATTTTAAAATGTACCTATTTACTTTTTTTAAAAAAAGACCAAATTTAAATGTGTAATTAAATGGGTTTTGTCATGTGCATTTTTAAAAAAAGCCCCTGAAAGCTGAACATGAAGACAAAGCTTATTGTAGATTCAATTCCAGTCTGGGACAGCTAAGGGTAATCGAGGAGAACTGCACTTTATGATTTAGTTTGATTACTTGTTCAAAATAGTGCGGAATTCACACCGAAAAGGATGGCACTTTACAGCAGGTCATCTGTGGAGATAGTGGAAGCTCATTGTTTTGATTCCATGTTAACTGGCTGTTAGACTCCATTGACACAGAAGTGGCCATGAGGTGAAATGAATTGATCTGGAGTTTTAAGTTGAAAGTGTTGCGATTTTAAACTAGAGATGATAGAAATGTCTGATCTTCGACACTGTAAATGTAACACATCATCTTCATTGTCTGTTTGCTTGCACACACTCTCACCACTGTTGAAGTGAATCAAGTTGCTCTAGAACCCTATGTAATCCACATGGTTTGTCCTGGAATAAATTGTGGGAACAACCCATTACTGTCTGAATCTGGTTTGTTTACTGTGTGTTGCAACTCTCTGCCAAATAGAACCACTTAGTCAGCTGGTTGCAGACTTCAGTCCATAACCAGTCACCAGTGCAGTACGAGCCCTAGATGACGCTGAACTCTGTACACTGGGTTATATCTATCTGCTAACTGTGATCTGGCTGAAATCTAAAAACCATTTAACGTGGAGAAACTTGAGCATGTCTTCCTCTCCTACCTTCTCCATGACTTTATGCATCAGTACACTATACCAGAGAGTCCAGTTGCGGCAGTGTCCAGCAGTTTGTGCACAAAATTCTGAGTTGCTTAATAATTTGATGCTCCCCTTTTTTGTTTTGCAGGACTTTCTTATTATGTTTCTCCATCACCTTGCGACAGTTGGATTAATCACCTTCTCTTATTCCAACAACATGGTGCGAGTTGGAACACTCGTCATGTGCCTTCATGATGCATCTGATTTCTTTTTAGAGGTGAGACTATTCAGTTGCATTGTGAGGCACTTTGATTTGGTGATTTAGTCCTGGGTAATCTCAATTCTCAATTATTCTGGCTTTAATACCTTCTTGGACCAACAACACTTGGTTCTTAAGTTTTTACCACAGTAGTCTGTGAGCAGTTTTAACCAAGAGTGCAGAAGCAAAACAAATTTGTTGTGATTAATGTGTCTGTATTATACCAAAAAAAAACCTAGTCTCATAGAGCCAGGCAAACAGGTAGATACAGAGACACCGGACATAAAACTATATACAGAGGACCCTCAATTATCCGGCATTCGATATCCTAAATATCAGATTATCTGGCAAGGTCCCGATGCCAGATAACATAGTTTAGCCAAGCATTTGATTATCCAGAATTCGATTTAACGGAATGAAATATTCCCTGCCAGTGTTCTACGGATAATCGAGGTTCCTATGTATCAGTTATCAAGAAAAAGCCTCTGAAGATGTAGTTCTAAGGCTGGGATCTCATTTCATGATTCAGATAATGGTTATAAATTGCTTGACCTTTACTCATGCAGTTTATGGCCATAAAATTGCACAAGAATTGTAACCCAAGCTTTATCCACTTTAAAGCCCCTCCACTGTCTCCTTTTCTAATATTAATAGCACATTGTTTGTGTGTTGACTGTTCATAACAGGACCATCTAATTTGCAGGGAGTTTGGACTTTTTTATTATCTTACACAGCAGGATTTGATTTAAAGTTTCCACCCACCTAGTGTTTGCTGAGGCTTACTTACTGTAAGTGCCAAAATTGATTTAACTCTTAACTGTTTAAAGAATGTATGACCCTTGTTCCCTAAGATTTCAACCCCAGTGAATCATCACTGTTCAATCATCCTGAGAATCGGGGTGGGAGGTCAGCTCTGCAAGTAGGGCGTTTGCTCCGTGCCTTTGCGGTGATGTGGCTGAGACTTAGAATTCACTGTGTGGTTTAGCAAAATACCGATTGGCAGAGCCTGTTTGAAATAGTGCACTGTTTCTGATGATCCCTTCTATGCGTCACATGGTGCTGGGGAATGAGACTGCCAATTACCAAGCATCTGGTGCCCAACATAAAGTATTCTCTCAACCAGGTCAGCTGCAGAATAAGGGTCCCTCTAATCTTAGTCCTTTTGGCTCTGTGCCCTTGAGTTGAAGTTGTAAGTTTGAAATCCTCCTTTTATTTGTTTCCATTGTAAGTCCTAAATAGGAGGAGTATGCTAGTTCCATTCCGCTTTCACCAACCCACCTAACTGCCCATAACTGCATGCAATTTGACAATATCCAATACATTTGCTGCTCTGGAGAGTGTAAATTTCACATAGGAAATGTTTTGGACATTGAGGTTAAGATACTGTACCTTGAGGCAGAGCCGAGGGAACTTTATTGTTGATAATTGTTAATTAAGACCTGATGTTATGCACTGGATACTTCTTTCTCCAGCACTTCAAACTTCAACAATACTATAGTGAAAGAAAAATTAGCTCAGGAGGTTAAACAACACACACATCAGCAAGCACTGGAATTCTTCCCAAGATAGTCATTATTGGCTGAGTTACCAACAGAAATCCGATTGCTTTAGAGTAATCCTGCTCTGGCACAGCTCTTTACGCAGAGATGAAAACTCGGCCAGAGGTTGTGCCTAGTTAGAATCCAAAGTAAAGAAACTACACCTTTTCAGTAACAGTGATAAGAAGTACTTGCATTTACATAGTGCCTTTTCATACTATAAAATGTTTTCTTCACTTTTGCTTGCTCTGTCTTACGTCCTCTCTCTGTCTGCCTCTCTCCTGAACGATAAGTGGATAAATCCCCAGGACCTGATTAGGTATACCCTAGCATTCTGTGGGAAGCTAGGGAAGTGATTGCTGGGCCCCTTGCTGAGATATTTGTATCATCAATCGTCACAGGTGAGGTGCTGGAAGACTGGAGGTTGGCTAACGTAGTGCTGCTGTTTTAAAAAGGGTGGTAAGGAAAAGCCAGGGAACTATAGACCAGTGAGCCTGACATTAGTGCTGGGGAAGTTGGGGGATCCTGAGGGTCAGGATGTACATGTATTTGGAAAGGCAAGGACTGATTAGGGATAGTCAACATGGCTTTGTCCGTGGGAAATCATGCCTCATGAACCTGATCAGTTTTTTTTAAGTAATGAAGAGCGTTGAGGGCAGAGCAGTGGACATGATCTATATGGACTTCAGTAAGGTGTTCAACCAGGGTCCCCATGGGAGACTGGAGGGGGGAGGGTTTGCTTTTCAGACTGGAGGCCTGTGATCCGTGGTACTTTTTTGTCATTTGATATAAATGACTTGCATGTGAACATAGGAGGTATAGTTCGTAAGTTTTTGCAGATGACACCAAAATTGGAGGTGTAGTGGACAGCGAAGAAGGTTACTGCAGAGTACAACTGGATCTTTATCAGGTAGGCCAATGGACTGAGAAGTGGCAGATAGAGTTAATTTAAATAAATGTGAGGTGCTGCTTTTTGGAGAAGCAAATCAGGGCAGGACTTATACACTTAATGGTAAGGTCCTTGGGAGTGTTGCTGAACAAAGAGACCTTGGAGTGCAGGTTCATAGCTCCTTGAAAGTGGAGTCGCAGGTAGATAGGATAGTGAAGAAGGCATTTGGTATGTTTTTTGTTATTGGACAGAGCATTGGGTGTAGTGGTCATGTGGCTGTATAGGACATTTGGTTAGGTCACTTTTGGAATATTGCGTGTCGGAAGGATATTATGAAACTTGAAAAGATTCAGGAAAGATTTACATTGATGTTGCCAGGGCTGAAGGATTTTAAATACAGGGAGAGGCTGAATAGGCTGGGCTGTTATCCCTGGAGCATCAGAGGCTGAGGGGTGACCTTGTAGAAGTTTATAAAATCATGAGGGGCATGGATAGGATAAATAGACAAGGTATTTTTCCTGGGGTCAGGGAGTCCAGAACTCGAGGGCATAGGTTTATGGTTAGAGGGGAAAGATATAAGAGACCTAAGGGGCAACTCTTTCATGTAGAGGTGTGTGTGTGTGTGTGTGTGTGTGTGTGTAATGAGCTGCCAGAGGAAGTGGCAGAGGCTGGTACAATTACAACATTTAAAAGGCATTTGGATGGGTATGTGAATAGGAATGGTTTGGAGGGATATGGGCCAAGTGCTGGTAGGTGGGACTAGATTGGGTTAGGACATCTGGTTGACATGCACGAGTTGGACTCAGGGTCTGTTTCCATGCTGTACGTATCTGACTCTATAGTTGATGGTATTTAAAGCAGATTGTTTCACTCTCGGATTCTCTCTCCTCTTCTACTCCCCTATGTTATCCTACTTTTCAATGCTCTTATGAAATAGAGTTCAGAGGGTTAATTAATGCAGAGCTCTATTACAATCTAAGGTTTTACGTTAATTGCTAGTGTACCAAGTGTGACGTTTTTCAACAGTTGGAGAAACTGGATTGATTTTTCATTTTAAGTTTTCTGAGAGCCTTAATTTCACTTCTCTTTCCACATGCTCTATTTGCTTATAGCTATTTTGCTGTTTTCCCTTGCAGGCTGCTAAATTAGCAAATTATGCCAAGTATCAAAGACTTTGTGACTCATTATTTGTGATATTTGGTTTTGTCTTCGTCTCGAGTAGGCTTGGCATTTACCCATTCTGGTGAGTAAAAGCCACATTTGGCTATTTAATGTATTGGGACCCATGTGCGATTGGGGCTTTGAGATTTTCTGCTCTTTTACATTTACATTTGACTTGCAAGCAAGATGTTGCTGAGGCTGTATGTTGGTAAATTTGTGTATTTTCAAAATCGCAAGCAGGCTGAACAGAGTGGATAGGCAAAAGCTGGTCCTGCTCATAAAAGAAAAGTGAATGGGAGGGCATACATTTAAAGTAATTAAGCAAGGGTGATGCGCGAAAAAACTTTCACCCAGTGAGCAGTTATGGTATGGAATTAGTGAGTTTTGAGAAGATTTGTAGGTCCGGTTGAGGTTTTGGATGTAGGTTTGCTCACTGAGCTGGAAGGTTCATTTCCAGACGTTTTGTTATCCTACTAGGTAACACCTTCAGTGGGCCTCAGGCGAAGCAATGCTGAAAATTCCTGCTTTCTATTTATATGTTTGGGTTTCTTTGGGTTGGTGATGTCATTTCCTGTGGTGAAGTCACTTCCTGTTCCTTTTCCTCAGGGGGTGGTAGATGGGGTCTAACTTGATGTGTTTGTTGATAGAGTTCCAGTTGGAATGCCATGAATTCTCACGTGTGTCTTTATTTGGCTTGTCCTAGGATGATGTGTTGTCCCCGTTTGGAATGCATGGCCTGAAAATGTGGTGGAAACGGGTTTAATTGAGGCATTCAAGAGAACATTGAATGATTACCTGAACCTCAATGGTGTGCAGGGATGTGGAGAAAAGGCAGGAGATTGCACCAGTTCACTTACCTAGTGCCAGGCACAGTAGGCTGAATAGTCGCCTCCTGCATCGTAACAGTTCTGTGTTGTTCCCTTTATGGGTAGCTGACAGGAAATTTTCAACATCTTTACATTCCAGGATTTCCAAAACACATTCAGATTTTTGCATAGACAGCATTTTGCCTGGGACCACAGCAAGAGGAGGAGTGGAGAATACTTAAACTATGTACTCATCTTGTGAAATAGTCCAGTAAAGATGTTGGGGCATGTGGGCGAGAGTTTTTGCTATTCTACTCATATGTTTGGGATGCAATCCATCTGTTGGGAGAATGATGCTAGGGCCTTCTCTCCACCATGGAAGCAATTTCACTTTTTCCCCTCGCCTTCAAGAATTTTGGCCCGCTTTAATCCTTGATAAAACAAGGGAGCAAAGAGACAGGAGTAAATCTTTTTTTTGATTTTGAAGTGAATCTTCATAATTACTCCAGTTATTTTGCAGCAGCACTCCTCTTCCAAGAGAAAATAAGTCTCTCAAATCAACACCTCCACTCCTGAGTCGATTATAATTGACATAAGTCCTAAGGAGATAGTGAATTAGGAGTAGGAGAAGGTAATTCAGCCATTTCACATGATCATGGCTGATCTCAACCTGGTCTCGACTCCACTTTCCTACCTGCTCCCCATAGCCCTTTATCCTGCTCTTCATCAGAGATGTATCTATTTACTACTTGAATCGGTTGATGGATTGGGGCAGTGAGCTCCACAAATTCACAACCCTCCGAGTAGTAGTTTCTCCACATGTCAAATTTTGAACCTACCTCCTCTGTCTCCTTGTTTGAGACTGCCCAACAAGGAGCAACATCTGTTCATTGTCTGCCTTATCAATCCCCTTTAGCATTTTAAATACCTCAATCAGATTCCCCCTGCCCCTGCACCTCATTTTTCTGAACTCCAGTGAGTAGAAGTCCAAGCAATTCAACTGTTCCTTGTACAACAACCCTTTCATCCTTGGAATCAACCTGGTGAACCATCTCTGAGCTGCCCCCAGTGCCATCACATCCTCCAAGTAAGGAAATCCATTCAAAATGGAGAACGGTGACCAATTGTGTTCCACAGGGATCTGTGCTGGGACCACTGTTTGTGATATAGGGTGTAGGTTTGCTCGCTGAGCTGTAGGTTTGATATCCAGACGTTTCATTATCTGGCTAGGTAACATCATCAGTGGCGACCTCCAAGTGAAGCAAAGCTGTTGTCTCCTGCTTTCTATTTATATGTTAACAGGAGACAACAGCTTTGCTTCACTTGGAGGTCACCACTGATGATGTTACCTAGCCAGATAATGAAACGTCTGGATATCAAGCCTACAGCTCAGTGAGCAAACCTACACCCTAAATCTCAACCTGAGCTACAAACCTTCACAAACCTTGTTTGTGATATACACAAGTGATCTGGAGGAAGGTATAAGTGGTCTGATTAACAAGTTTGCAGATGACACTAAGATATTTGAAGTAGCAGATAGTGAAAGGGACTATTCGAGAATGCAGTGGAATATCGATGGATAGATTGGAGAGTTGGGTGGAGAAATGGCAGATGGGAGTTCAATTCTGGAAAATGCGAGATGATGATTTTGGAGAATCCAATTCAAGAGCAAACTATATGGCAATTAGAAAAGCTCTGAGGAAAATTGATGTACAGCGAGATCTGGGTGTTCTGGTCTGTTGTACCCAGAAGGTGGCAATGCAGGTCAATAGAGTGGTCAAAAGGCATATGGTGTGCTTTCCTTCATCGGACGGGGTATTGAGTACAAGAGTTGGCAGGTCATGTGACAATTGTACAGTTCTGGTCGCCACATTACCTAATGGATGCGGATGCTTTGGGGAGGATGCAGAGGAGGTTAATTGGGATGTTTCCTGGTATGGAGGGTGCTAGCTATGAAGACCGGTTGAGTAGATTAGGATAACTTTCATTAGAAAGACCGGTTGAGGGGAGACCTGATTGAGGTCTACAAAATTGACAGCTATAGACAGGGTGGATAGCAAGAAGCTTTTTCTATCACTTCTCTTTTCCCCCCCCACAGAGTGGGGGACTCTATTATGAGGGGGCACGGTGGCTCAGTAGTTAGCTCTTGCTGCTTCACAGCTCCAGGGGACCCTGGTTCGATTCCAGCCTCAGGTGATTCAAGCAAACTCCACACAGACATTCTCCCAGTGTCTGCGTGAGTTTCCTCCCACAATCCAAAGATGTGCAGGTCAGGTGAATTGGTCGTGCTAAATTGCCCCATAGTGTTCAGGAATGTGATAGGGTAAATGTAGAGTAATAGGCTAGGGGAATGGATTTGGGTGGGATAGTCTCCAGAGGGCTGCTGTGGACTCGTTAGTCCGAAGGGCCTGTTTCCACACTGTAGGGATTCTATTCTATGAAATAATTGGGGTCATGGGATCAAGGTGAGAGGGGAAAAGTTTTTTAAATATAACTTTATTTTTAAAAAAAGAATTTTTTTTTTGTAGATATTTTTATTGAAATTTAACATTTTTGCAAATTTACAAAAATAAACAAAACTCTCAAATACAAACATTGATGTACAATTAAATCATATATACAATAGTCATAATTTAACAAAGAAAAGAGAAAGAAAGAAAACAAAAAAAGAAACGAAAAAAGAAAGAAAAAAAAACTCAACTTTCTACTAATCTAACCTATAACTAACCAGAGTGTATACATAAGTCTCTTACATGCTCGGAATGTATAAACATCAAATATAATAAAACCCGTATTCGCGCAGGATTCCTCTCCCAAGGGGCCCCGGAGCAGCCCGGTCTGAAATCTTCACTAAATAAAAGCCCTTGTTAGGATAGCCGAAATATCTGCATTTATATAATTCAGAAAGGGCTGCCATATTTTATAAAATAATTCAGTCTTTCGGTGCACCATATTTGTGAGGAAGTCAAGGGGGATATATTCCATAATTAATCTGTGCCAATTTGAAAGTCCAGGGGGGCCCTCAGCCACCCAGTTCACCAAAATATTTTTCCTTGCACAGAAAGAGAGAATAGAAAATAGTCTCTTCCCATGCATATCCAGAGATGAGAGGTTCGAAAAGCCCAAAAGGAGAGATACAGGGTCCACCCTAATTTCCGTTCCTAAAATTTCTGTCAGGGTATTTGCCACTTTAGTCCAGTATCTGCGGATTTTCTGACAAGTCCACAGACAATGTACAAGAGTACCCACCTCTATTTTGCATTTGGGACACATTGGAGATGCTTCTGTCTTAAATTTTGCCAGTCGAGCCGGAGCTATATGGGCCCTATGAAGTATCTTTAGTTGGATAGCCTGAGTTCTGTTACAGATAGCAATTCTTCTAGCATTTTCCCAAATGTCATTCCACATATCCTCAGAGATTTCTAGCCCCAAGTCCTGCTCCCATGTTTTAAGCAGGTCATCCATGTCTCCTGAGACTCCATCATGTAGCAAATGGTATATAGTACTAACGGAGGATGCCCCCGCTGGTCGTAAGACATTACGTTCTCTGTCTGATTTATAAAGACTATCTATTAATGTAGTCTTCCTCTGTATATAATCTCGAACTTGGAAGTATCGAAAGAGATCCCCATTAGGTATTCCGAATTTCAGACGCAGCTGCTCAAAGGACATCAGGATCCCATCTTTAAATAGGTCCCCTAAGCATGAGATGCCCCTGGATCTCCAGAGTTTAAAGGTGGCATCTGTAATCCCCGGTTGGAATCCCCATGCGCCTACTATTGGTGCATGGGGGGATGTTTTATGTGAGTTACCCTCATTTTGCCGCATTATATTCCAGGCCTTAATTGTGTTTAATATTATGGGATTTTTACAGTGGTCTGTAATGATTTTCCTCTTATCTGAAAATAAAAGGTTAATAAGTGGGTATTTTACTTGGGAGGCTTCGATATCCAGCCAAATTGATTGTGGATCAGATGAAACCCAATCAGCTATGTAACTTAGTAGGGAGCTTAACTGATATTTCCTAAAGTCTGGGAAGTCCAGTCCTCCCCTTGCCTGTGGAAGCTGTAGCTTCTTCAGCTTAATAAGGGGCCGTCTATGGTTCCAAATAAAGGAGCCCAACCAGCCATATAATTTACGTAGGGCTAGCCTTGGCAGCATCAGCGGGAGCATTCTCATAGGATATAAGAGACGGGGCAGAACATTCATTTTAATTAATGCTATTCTCCCTAGCCAGGAAATCGGAAGGTCTCTCCATCGCTGGAGGTCCTGCCTTATCCTTTCCATTAATTGTACAAAATTAGCCCTATACAGCTGATCAAATACTGGCGTGATAAAAATACCTAAATATAAGAAGCCCTCCAGGGACCAACGGAAGGGAAAAGGGGATCCGTCCATTAAGTGGGGTATCATAGCCAGACCACCCATTGGCATGGCTTCCGATTTTGAAAAATTAATTTTATAGCCTGAGAATGCACTAAATGTATTAATAACTTGAATTAGACGAGGCACTGACATTAAAGGATTACTGAGGAATAAGAGAACGTCATCTGCATAGAGGGTAATTTTGTGTTTACCTGTACCAATCCTCGGGGCCGTTATATTAGGATCAGTCCGGATGGCTTCTGCTAATGGTTCGATTATCAGTGTAAACAACAATGGTGAGAGAGGACATCCTTGACGGCAGCCCCTACCCACACTGAAGCCATCCGATCTTAACCCATTAGTAATAACAGCTGCTTTGGGGTCATTATACAATGTTGAAACCCATTTGGTAAACACCTGTCCAACGCCAAACCTTTCCAATGTGTAAAATAAATATGACCATTCAACCCTATCAAATGCCTTTTCCGCATCCAATGAAATTACTACTCCTGGTATCTTTCCCTGATGACAGGCTTGGATCATATTCAAGACCCTTCTGATATTATTGGATGATCTGCGGCCCTTAATAAATCCCGTCTGGTCCTCCTTTATAATATATGGCAGTACCCTTTCTAGTCTTAGTGCTAACATTTTTGAGAGAATTTTAAAGTCTACATTTAGTAAGGATATTGGTCTGTAAGATGCACAATCTTCTGGGTCTTTTCCTTTTTTGAGGAGAAGAGAAATATTTGCTTCTTTCAGCGTGGGCGGGAGACAGACCTGACTATGCGCAAAATTATACATATCCATAAGTGGGTCAACCAATATTCCTGTAAATTCTTTATAGAATTCAGCTTGAAAACCATCCGGGCCCGGTGCTTTTCCGCTCTGAAGTTGCCTAATTGCCTCAAGTATTTCTTGGACTGTTAAAGGGGTATTTAGGGCCGACACCTGTTCCGGAGTCAGGCCCGGGAAGGTCAAATTTTTAAAAAATGACTGCATCCTCCTAATCCTATCTTCACAATCCTGCGATCTATATAGTTCAGAATAAAATTCTTTAAAGGTCGCATTGATCTTTTTATGATCAGGAGTCAGGGTACCTATACTTTCCTTGATGGTCGGAATAGTTTGAGGGGCTTTCTTTTTCTTTGCAAGAAATGCTAAGTATCTACCCGGTTTGTCGCCATATTCATATAATCTTTGTTTCGCAAATAATATTTCCCTTTTAGCCGTTTGAGTAAGCGCGGTGTTTAAAGCTGTCCTAAGAGCTGTAATCCTCTGCAATTTTGTGATAGAAGGTCTATCAACGTATGCTGTTTCGGCTGCTTTTAGGCGAGCTTCGAGCAGACGCTGTTGCTCTCCCTTCATTTTCCTCTGGGTCGCTGAATAGGAGATGATCAAACCTCGTGCATAAGCTTTGATGGTCTCCCACATCATTGACGGATTGCTAGCCGTACCTGTATTAATTTCTAAAAAAGTTTTAAGTTCTTGGGAGAAGTACTTTAAAAATTTGCTATCTTTTATCAGGAAGGGGTCCATACGCCAATGCCGAGCAGATGTCCCATTGTTCTTTACCTTAGTTTCCATGTATACAGCGGCATGGTCAGAGATTGCTATAGTACCTATTTTACAGGTTGCTATAGAGTTTAGAAAAATCGATGGGGCAAAAAACATATCAATTCTTGTGTGACATTTATGTGGATTAGAGTAGAAAGAAAAATCTCTACCCTGTGGATGGAGACATCTCCATACATCTACCAATCCTAATTCTTTATTCAGGTCCGCCAGTTGTCTAGATCTGGGAGATACTCCAGCGGCACTCTTGGGAATCCTGTCTATTTCCGGATCCATAATACAATTATAGGGGGAGACTTTAATTGTATGACGGGCACCAAAGGCCATCAGTTTTGAAAAAGCTTCCGTTATGAATTTAAAGGGGTGTGCCGGGGGGCAGTACACATTTAAGATCCCATATTCCTCTCCATTTATGAGGGCTTTAATCAAAATATATCGTCCAGATTCGTCTTTTATCTGATTTAGAATTTTCAAAGGGAAGTTCTTCCGGACAAGGATAACGACTCCCCTGCTTTTTGAATTAAAAGAGGAAAAAAAGGCCTGATCAAATCTGCCCTGTCGTAATTTTAAGTGTTCTTTATCCGACAGGTGTGTCTCCTGTAGGAGAGCTATATCAACTCTCTCCTTCTCAAGATTTGATAATATTTTCTTCCTTTTAACTGGCGAATTACTCCCCCTGACATTCCAGGTGCACCACTTAACCGACTGTTCAGCCATAATCATCTGGACAGATCCGAGACCCCTCGGGAGGGGAAACCCTATCTAGAACATCCCAAGCATGGAGCATACAAGATTTACAAAAGTAAAGATTCTCTGATACACTCAAAACAATATAACAAAAAACTCTTTCTAAGTATAAAAAATATAAAACATTCCGAATTGGAGATTTTCTCCCTTGTTCCCAGGGAGCGTCACTTCCTCTCCCACAGTCCATCTTGCCCTCTTCCAACCAGTGCCCCACCCTTGACCCAGGTGCTCAATAAAATGAGGAGAATTCAAATATAATATAAAGCTAGAGTTAACAGTGAACACCCCACCCCCACCCACATCTAAATATATTTGGGAATATTAATACCATATATAACTATAAGATTACAATCTCAACACGTAATACTTAAATATAATACCACAAAATAACAGGGGAAAGAAAAACAACCCCGCTCCTAAAAACAGAAGTAAAATAGAATAAGGTAACCACCTCCCCCCATCAACATTAACCAAACGCCCCAATATATATATATATATATATATATACACATACACACATAGGGGGAAAGATAAGAAAAGATGAAGGGATGTAAACCAAAATAATGGGAAAGGCAGACCAGCGTCCACACTCTCTTACAGCTTATTTAAGAGAGTCCAAGAATTCCTTAGCCTTCTCCGGTGATCCGAAGTTATATATGGATCCTTCGTGGCTAAGGCGTAGCGTTGCTGGATATCGTAAGGAGTACTGGATATTTAAGTCCCTTAAACGCTTCTTCGCCTCATCGAATGCCTTCCTCTTTCGGACCAAAGCTGGGGAGAAGTCCTGGAACAGCATGATCCTGGATCCTTTGTGGGTCATAGCTTGGGGATCTTTTCCCAGATTTCTTGAGGCTTCCAGGAGCATCTGCCTCTCCCTATAGCTCTGCAGCTGGAACAGGACCGGGCGTGGGCGCTGGGTTGAACCGGGTCCACGTACTGCGACCCGGTAGGCCCATTCTACCCTTACCTGGCCTGATCCATTATGCAGATTTAAAAGTTGTGGCAGCCAATGCTCTAAGAATGCTGTCAGCTGGCCTCCCTCTTCCTGCTCGGGAAGGCCCAACAACCGAATATTTTTTCTATGACATCGATTTTCGAGGTCATCAATGTGGTTTTCTAGGTTCTGGACTCGATTCTCGAGAAAACGGATGTGGTCGGCTGTTGATTTTATCCCAGTCTCTGAGGCTGCGGCCTTCGACTCCACCTCTCTGACTCGGCACTCCAATTCCTGAATGTCTCTGCCCTGCTTCTGCAGCTCGGCTGATAGTGCTTCTCTGCTCTGCCGAGACTCATCGATAAAAGCATCAATCTTCGCCTCCCACCTGGCAAACATCTCCTCAAAGCTCATCTTCATTGGTAAATCTCCTGAAGTAGCTGAAGACACCTTTGTTGCAGCTGAAGAGGGAGAGGGTGGGGGAGGGGTCCCTGCTTTCTTAGAGCCGCCTGTTCCCTTCCCTTTACTCATTTTCCAGCTAGTATTAGACTATTTAAATGTACTAATAGGTAACTATTTAAGGTTAACAACTATTATAAATGGTTTAGTGAGTGTGGTGGGGGTGGATAGCCCACTTTTCCCAAGTTTTGGGTAGAGCACTGTGGACTCAGTCTTGCTGGGTCGCCGTCATCTTGGATCCCCCCAAGAATTTTTTTTTTTGAACATTACAACAAATTCATTGCATAGAATTGCCATGGCTATATAAAGGCTCTTCTTAGTGTGGTGGACAAATCTGTACCAGATGGTCCAAAAAGGAAGCCACATCCTATAGAAATTCTCCGTTTTTATAGTGCACCATACTCGTCAAATTCCAAGGGGATGTGCTCCATGACTACCTTACGCCAGCCCCAGGGATTTTCTGATACCCACCCTAATAGAATGTTCTTTCTTGTGCAAAAAGTGAGGAGGATACTGAAAAGCCTTTTTTTTTGTGTGTATACATCTAATTAACAAAGCCAAGAAGAGGAGATACTGGGTCCATCTCCACCTCTATCCCCAAGGCCTTCTCTATTTCGCCTACCACAGCGCTCCAGTGTGCCCACTCAGGCAGGATCAAGGATAATGAGTAAGCGTGCCCACGCTCACTTTACATTTAGGACACATTGGAGATGCTCCCACTTTAAATTTAACAAGACGGTCTGGGCCAGATAGACCCAGGCAATTCATATTTCTGAGCCAACTGGTCAATAGACGTCAATATGCTCCCTTCAAATAAATCACCCAGGCAAGACATGCCTTGAGCTGCCCATAGTTTTAACCCTGGCTGAAAACCTGGCATACCAACTATGGATAGTGGGTTTGCTCCGGTTTCTTCCCACAGTCCAAAGATGTGCGGGTCAGGTGAATTGGCCATGCTAAATTGCCCGTAGTGTTAGGTAAGGGGTAAATGTAGGGGTATGGGTGGGTTGCGCTTCGGCGGGTCAGTGTGGACTTGTTGGGTCGAAGGGCCTGTTTCCACACTGTAGGGAATCTAATCCAAGAAGCTACCAAACAGATTGGTGCGTTGTATCAGGTGTGGTACTGAGACTGTTGGGTTTGATGAGAAGACAAGAACATCATCTGCATACAGTGCAATCTTGTGTGACTTCGTCCCCACTTCTAGAGCGGTTATAATGGGATCCCTATGTATTGCCTCCGCCAGCGGTTCAATCACCCATGTGAAAAGCAATGGTGACAAGGGACCGCCCTGTCAACTGCCCCTACAAATATTAAAATTGTTTGACCGTACAGCATTGGTGAGGATCATTATATAAAACCTCCACTCGCCTGATGGAGGTCTCTCCCAGGCCAAACTGCTTCAAAATATGAAAAAGATATGGCTACTTGACCCTGTCAGATGCCTTTTCCGCATCTAAGGAGATCACAATCCCTGTGCTGATCGCTGTTGACATACTTGGATCATGTTAAGTAATCTCCTGACATTGTCTGTTGATCTGCAACTTTTTTAAACCCCGTCTGGTCCTCCTTTATGATGGAGGGCAGTACAGTTTCTTGCCTTAATGCAAGTGCCTGAGCTAGGATTTTGAAGTCAACATTCAGGTGTGAAATGGGCCTATAGGAAGCAGAGTCCTCCAGGGCCTTTCCTCTTTTAAGAATGAGAGAGATATCCACCTCTCTTGGAGATGGTGGGAGGAGCCCATGACTATAAACATACTAAGCATCGGCCCTGACAATATACTGACATTCATAGAACATTACAGCGCAGTACAGGCCCTTCTGCCCTCGATGTTGCGCTGACCTGTCATACCAATCTGAAGCCCATCTAACCTACACTATTCCATGTATGTCCATATGCTTGTCCAATGATGACTTAAATGTACTTAAAGTTGGCAGTTCCTTATAGAACTCACTAGGGAGCCCCTCAGAAGTGGGTGCCTTTCCATTCTGGAGCTGCCTCACAGTCTCCTGTACCTCTTGCTCTGACAGCGGGGCATTGATTCTTGTTCAGGGATCACTCCCAGAAGGTCAAAATTCTTAAAAGACTCCATCCCAACCCACCCACCCACCCACCCTCACAGCTTTCAGATTGGTATATTTCAGAGTAAAATTTCTAGAATGCTGCATTAATCCTTTTAGAATCATAGGTTAAATTTCCAGTGTCCTCTCTGATTGAGGGGGGTGCACTCCTTTTTTTCCTGGCAAGGTACACTACATACTTGCCTAGCTTATCCCTGTGCTCAAACCAGCCTTTGACTTGCAAATGTAAACTCCCTATTGGCCGTCCATGTGAGCATGGAGTTCAACGTACACTGAAGTGCTGTGATCCTCTGCAGTTTAACCAGCGAGGGCCTGTTAAAGTATGTCTTTTCAGCTACTTTCAGACATGTCTTGAGCAAGTGTTGCTGCTTATCCATCTGCTTATTGGCTGAGTAGGAAATAACCAACCTCCAGCATAGTCTTTAGCTGTTTCCCAAAGAATGGATGGGCTACTGACTGAACCTGAATTAATATCTAAGAAAGCCCTGAACTGGGTAGGAAAGAACTTGATAAACTTGCTGTCTTTAAGGATGAAAGGGTCCAATCGCCAATGCCTCGAGCCTACCACAGTATCCTTACTCTTAACCGTTAAATACACTGGGGCATGGTCATAAATGCACTCGGGCATGATTGGAAATAGTGATATTGCCAGTTGTGCACGATGCCAACGAGCCCAGATGTGCTGCGGGGGTCAGAAAAAGATCAATCCTGGTATGGCATTTATGTGGGTTTGAAACGAACGTGAAGTCTCTGCCAGTAGGGTGAAGGTGCTTGCAAACTTCTACCACCCCAATTCTGCACCCAAATCCCTTAATTGTTTGGATTGCAAAGAAGACATTGGCAGACCTTTGGGCAAGCTGTAGGGTCTGTGAGACAGTTGAAATCCCCTCCTATGACAATATGTTGAGATGCAAGGTTAACCAGTCTAGAAAGTGCATCTGACAAAAATTTAAGGGGGCGGGCCAGGGGACAGCAAACATTTAACATCCCCTATTCTTCCCCGTGTATCAAAGCTGTAAGGATTACAAATCTCCTGTGTGTGTCTTTAATGCACTCCAATAACTTAAATGGGAGATTCTTTTTAACTAAAATGGCCACTAAGAGGGGAAAAGTTTAAGGGAGATATGTGTGGAAAGTTCTTCCCGGTGGGTGCCGGGAACGTATTGCTAATAGACGTGGGCACGATAGCATAATTTAAGATGTATCTAGACAGATACATGATTGGGCTGGGAGCAGAGGGATACAGATCCTTCGAAAATAGGTGACAGATTTAGAGGATCTGGATCAATGCAGGCTTTGAGGGCTGAAGGGCCTGTTCCTGTGCTATAATTTACTTTGTTCTTTTTGACTGGACACACTATTTCTGGTGTGGTTTCATCAATGCTTTACATAATTGTAATGACAATTGTTTACTTTTATAATCCAGTCCTTTGCAGTAAATGCCAGGATTCCATTTGCCTTTCTTATTACATGCTGCACCTGCATATCCATTTTCTGTAATCCAAGCACAAAGACACCCAGATCCCTCTGCACTGATGCACTTTATTATTTAAATGGGAAGCAGATTTAATTTGTCCGTTTTATTTTTCTGGCCAAAATGGACAACCTCTCACTTATCCACATGAAACTCCACCTGCTGGATTCTGGACCATTTTCCAAGCCTATCAATATCCATCTGTAAATTCTTAATCTCACCACTGCCTGCTTTCCCACCTATTTTGGTATCTTCCATGAATTTTGCAATGTTGCACTCTTTCTCTGCTTGCAGATCAACTATTTACAATCTCTATAAATGATGCCCAAGATCCGAACCCTCCTGTAACTCACTTGTTACGGTTCACCAATCGGAAAAGGTCCTATCTATCCTGCTTTTGTCTGTCAGCCAATCCTGCGTCCAAGTCACAGGATATCCATCTACCCTTAGTCCCCTGGGATCTAACCTTTTGGATCAGATGCCTTGTCAGATGCCTTCTGGAAGTCTAGATAATACCACATCCACCAGATCCCCATTATCTACCTTGCTAGTGACATTCTCAAGTTTATCGAGCATGACTTGCTCTTAATAAAACCATGCTGACACTAGTAAATTGGGCTTGGTTTTTCCCAAATGTTCAGTTATCTCCTCCTTAGAGTCATAGAGCTACATAGCATGGAAACAGATCCTTCGGTCCAACTTGTCTGTGCTGACCCAGATATCCGAAATAAATCTAGTCCCATTTGCCAATGCGTGGCCTATATCCCTCCAAACCCTTCCTAGTTCATATACCCATCCAGAATGTTGCAATTGCACCAGCGTTTCACCACTTCCTCTGGCAACTCATTCCATACACACACCACCCTCTGTGTGAAAAAGTTGGGTCCCTACTAAATCTATCACCTCTCACCTTAAACCTATGCCCTCTAGTTCTGGATCCCCCCCCCCCCTCCCCCAGCCATGAAGCAGAGGTCAAACTAACTGGTCTATAGCTTCTCATTTTTTACACGTCTACTTTTTTGAATGGGGCTGTCATATTAGTATCTTTCCAGAATTCAGGGAATTTTGGAAAATCGTAACTAATATATCCACTATCTCTGCTACCACCTCCTTTTTAAAACCCTAGGGTGTAAGCCATTAGGCCCTGAGGACTTATCAGTCTTTAATCCCATCAGTTTACTTCATACCTTCTCCCTAGTTGTAGTATTTCCACCAAGTTCCTCTGTAGTAGCTGCAGTTTTAGGGAAAAAATTATTATTATCCACTGTGAAAACTGAGACAAAATAGTGGTTTAGCGCTTCTGCCATTTGAGTTTCCCATTATTATTACCTTGCCAGGAATGAGTAGGGATCAGTTTGATGGAAGGGGCATTCGATGAATGAATGGTATTTGATGATCAATCCTTCATTCTGCTCACAGTGTCAAACATCTTTGAATTACAAAATGAAAAGCAGTTTGGTAATTTTAAATTTTTTCAGAATCGATCTCTTTCATCAGAACGACTTCTGACAGTCGCAACCAGAGCCACTACCACAAAATTGAATGCGGAGCAGTCACCAGTGGCTGAATTTAAGATTAGACTCCTTACAGCGTGGAAACAGGCCCTTCGGCCCAACAAGTCCACACCGACCCTCCGGAGAATAACCCACCCAGAACCATTTCCCTCTGACTAATGCACTTAACACTACGGGCAATTTAGCATGGCCAATTCACCTGACCTGCACATCTTTGGACTGGTGGGAGGAAGCCGGAGCACCCGGAGGAAACCCACGCAGACACTGGGAGGATGTGCAAACTCCACACAGACAGTCGCCCAAGGCTAGAATAGAACCTTGGTCCCTGGTGCTGTGAGACAACAGTGCTAACCACTGAGCTACTGTGCCACCCCATTGCCTACTCCTCTTGCTATTTCTTATAGTCTTCACAACCAGGGTAATGTGGAATATATTGATGGCAAACCCACAATCCCCAATTCAACACAGATGCATACATTTCTAACTTGTAGCTCTTAGCAGCTTAAATTATTACACTTTACTCTCCAAAGAATTGTAAATTAAATTAAACATTAAGAACATAAGGAATAGAAGCAAGAGTCAATAATTCAGCTGTCCAGGCTGCTCCACCACTTAATGATTCTGGCTGATCACATTTTGGCATCAACACTTTTTTTGCCTTCTCCTCATAGCCCTTCAATTCATTACAAATTAAGAATCTTGCTTGCTCGCTCGCTCTTGCTCTCTCTCGCTCCACGTCCACTGTATTCAGTGTTGCAGTATCCACCAAATTCTGAGGGTAGTGAATTCCACAGATTCATAATCTCTTGTAAATTTGTTTTTTTTTAATCTAGTATCAACAGTTAATTGAACTGTTGCACTAGGGATCCATTTTTAAATGCATGGGAGGTAGCGCTTTGTTTTATTACTCGGACATTGAGCATTGCCTGAGCTGATTCCCCCACCCACAGTAATCCAAGAGACCGTGTGGAGAAGGTGAGGTCATAGTTGATGATCTGCTTTGATCTTATTGAATAGCAGAGCAGGCTAAAGAGGCTGAATGACCACCTCCTATTTAGTGTGTTATCCTTCTGGATGAGGTTCAAGTGCTATTGTGTTGTGGTAAGTGTGGGACGAGCACCGCAATGATGACAGCTATTTTAGAGTGACAAGTTTTTTGACAGCATTTATTCTTACTCCAAATCGCGAGGTAGTGCAAAGAAACATTGAGGTTTTCTGGGAAAATGTAGAATTATGTTTGAAACCGGGACCATGGAATATTTCCCAATGTTTCACTTGTCTGTTAAAACATTTGAGGTGGCAACCAAATCTGATGTTGTATTACGATGGGAAAGCATAATGTAAGCTGTTTCTCACAACTTTTTAAAATTTTTTTTTCCCCCCCCCTTCTATACCCAGAGAGGCAAAAGGCAGGCAAAGCATCTGTTGGTTCTTCCTGGAACAGCTCACTCGCCTGTCACAGGAGGTTATAGCGTGAGGTACACCATTTCACATCAGGCACAAGCTAGTCAGGAGACTCTCATGTTCTCCTGACTGCCTCCAAAAACGTCTGTATTAGAGGCAAACTGCTACAAGTTGTCACTGGCTGGTTGTCGCTGTTAACCAACTTTGAGGCAGTTTCCTCAAGATTCCCCAGTGCCTCTTGAAAATCAGCTTTATTGCAGAATTATTGTCGGAATCTCAGCTTGTACCTGCTGCACACAACAGCAGTCCTCTCGAATAACTGGAACCTGGGTACAGCATTACCGATATGAGCAGCTGCACTTTGTACATTCTAGATGGTAAATAATATCAGTGTGAACTAGAAACCATTTGTCTTTTTTTTAAAAAAGTCATAAAACATGCAATGATTTCTTTTATAAGAAGAAGAAACATTGTGTGCCAATAACATCACTTGATGCTTTTAATGCAGTGTAGGTATAGTAGGGGTGTGTATGATGAGATGAAGCATATCAAAGGAAAAATGTGGAATTCAGAAAATCACTTTCCAAGGTGTTCTGTACATCTTTACATAATTAAAAAATAGGAGCACAGGTAGGCCCCTCCAGCTTCCACTTTCCCATCCAATCCCTTGATTCATTCAGTGTGTAAGAAACTTTTTTTAAAAAATTACTCAGCCTGGCATCTGCAATGCTCTGGGGTAGAGCACTTCAAAGATTTTCTACTCTATTACAGTCTGGTAATTATGTGGTCAGCTCTCAAATTGGCTTTTATGTGAGCATTCAAGCCGGGCGCTCGCTCTCTGTCTCTCATGTCTAAACTGTAGCCAAGACAAAGCAAATGTTAATTGGTATTGCAAGATGGCAATGAACTCTTGTTTAATCATGTGAATTCCTTCTTTTGAGCTTTGTTGCTGCCTCATAACAAGGTGCTTGTAAACCTTCTTTTCTGGTGAAATCCAATACAGGAGGAGTGTCAGGGTGAATTCTGGGCACACCAGCCTCTTCCTCAAATGGCTCTTCCCAGATTGAATAGCCTGTAAATGCTCACCAGTCAATGTGAGCCAAATGACTGTTGGCAGACTTTTTCAAATGTGGAAGCCATAATAGTGGATAACCATGATAGCCTTTGTTACTTTGCAGACTTGATGATTCCGGCATGCAGCTAGCTAACTTGCCATCTCTGAACTTGATATCCTGCCAAATTCTGCTTATCCTAACTTAATTGCTGACATGCATTGATTCCTCGTTAAGCAATGCATCTTTGTTTAATTTCCATCCTTGTTTTAAAATCCTTCCAGTGGCCTTGCCTGCTTCGTTTCTTCCAGCCCCACAGATTGCAGCATTGCAACCAGTAGCAAAGATTTAGTGAGAAATCTGCAAAAATTAATGTGATGTTTGCTTTGAAGTTATCATGAATGATTCAGAACTTGGAACTTGCTTCTGAGTTTGAGGCTGCACATTGGCATATATCCACCTATCTACCCACAAGTAGGCAGACCTTCGATCATGTAGTTTAATAGTTCATTGGTGTGGGTGACAGAAGACTGTTCCCATAGGCATTGTTTTGTGTTTACAAAAATAACTCTGACCTGCTTGCATTTGTTCACACTAATGATCCAGACAAGGAAGGAAATGGCCATTTATATGTCATCCAAACAATGACAGACTTATTCCGTACCAGTAAAAAGGGAGAGGGCGGGAGAAAGAGTCTGGGTCATTAGTCTCTGGATCATTCATTCACCAGTTCAAGCTAAAAGTTTCTCCTGTGCAAAAAGTGCATGTTATCCTGACATAACACTGTCGATCGTGCATGGATGAAGGAGAGGTAATGAGGAGGAGCTTGAAGTGTAGAGAATGCAGCTTTGAACCCACACCTTTCCCCACCTCTGGTAGCATGTCACCATGTTTTCTTCAAGGCAGCATTTGGTTTCACAGGAGTTGAGGTAAAAGGCAGGTGAATTACCTGATTCCTTCCAGAACCACTACCTTCTTCAGCCACATGGCAGCTTTAGCAGAAATTTGATTTGCAGTTGTGAAATGGAAAAAAATAAAATTCTCACCTGGTTTTGTTTTGTTTTAAAAATTATTTTTTTAAAAATTGTAATTGTGATGGCTTGTTTAAGTTTCATGATAGGATTTGGGTGCATTGTAATTTGACAGCACTTTAAGTTATTTGTAAACGTCTCGATGTCTTTTTTTATTTCCGAAAAAGATCCAGCTTTGCAAAGTGGAAAGTGTCCACCTTACACACAATCCTGGTCCTTTAAAGGAAGTGATTTTTGCCAGGCATTTTGTTTGTATTTTAGAAAAGACTTTCAATGTTTATTTAATTAATGATGTGATGGTGTTGGACTGGATCAGAAATCACATGATGCCAGATTATAGTCCAACAGGTTTATTTGAAATCATAAGCTGTCAGAGCGCTGCTCCTTCAGGTGGACAAAGGGCCAGCACTCTGAAAGCTTGTGATTTCAAATAAACCTGTTGGACTATAAACCTGTCTTATCAGTGTTCTGAATGGTTTTTGTAGATCCTGTAGTTATAAATGGACAACTTCAATCTCTTCCTCATTACCTCTCATTCATTTAAGCAATGCATCATTATTTAATTTCCATCCTTGTTTTAAAATCCTTCCTATGACCTTGCCTGCTTCATCTCTTCCAGCCCCACAGATTGCAGCATTGCAACCAGTGGCACAGTCAACCCATCGTATTCAGTCTAACAGTGAAAACTAGGCTTAAAAACAACTGTGTTTGACTTAAATAAAGGGAGTTACAATGAAATGAGGGTAGAGTTAGCTAAAGTAGACTGGGCAGATAGATTAGCTGGAATGACAGTAAACAAGCAGTGGCAGACATTTTATGGAGGTAATTCATGATTCTCAGCAAAAATACATCCCAGTAAGGAGTAAAGATTCTGAGAGGGGGATAAACTAACCATGGTCAACTGGAGAGGAGAAGGAGAGTATCAAGTTAGGGGAGAACAAAGTATGCAAGGAGGCAAAAGATAATAAAGACAGAAAACAAACTACAAGGGTAGACTAGTGAGGAATATAAAAACTGACAATAGGAGCTGCTTTAACTAAAGATATAAAAATATAGGCCCCTCAGATAATAAATCTGGGGAGATAGTAATGGGGAACAAGGAAATGGCAGTTGAACAGATTATATTGTATCAGTTTTTATGGTGGAGGATACTTCAAACATCCCAGACAGCTATGCAGATTTACTTCTCTGCCTGTTTCACTTCCCACATGGTCACTGCCTTGTCTGTCTTCCTCCTTTTTTTAAAGTGCCATTGTTTTTGATATTTTCTTTTCCAAAGTTTCAAAACCATGTAACAGCTTATAAAACTGTAATTACTGTTCTTCGAATTCAAGGGAATGAGCTCCAATGCTGAAAATACCTCAAAAAAGGAGCAACTCTTATAATAATATTTTTTTTCCTATCCTTCATCTTGGATTACCCAGAATCCTTGTTTGTTGGAAAAGTATTGGAATCAATTATTAAAGAAGTAATAGCATAGTTGGAAAACCATAATCCTAATCAAGCAGAGTCTGCATAGTGTCATGAAAAGGACATTGTGTCTGACAAATTAATTAGTGTGTATAGGGAGTAGCTTTGCTCGCTGAGCTGTAGGTTTGGTGTCCAGACGTTTCATTACCTGGCTAGGTAACATCATCAGTGGCAATCTCCAAGTTAAGAGAAGCTGTTGTCTCCTGTTTTCTATTTTTGTCCTGGATGGAGTTCCTGGGGTTTGTGGTGATGTCATTTCCTGTTCGTTTTCTGAGGGGTTGATCGATGGTATCTAGATCTAAGTGTTTGTTTATGGCATTGTGGTTGGAGTGCCAGGCCTCTAGGGATTCTCTGGCATGTCTTTGCTTAGCCTGTCCCAGGATAGATGTGTTGTCCCAGTCCAATTGGTGGTGGTTTTCATCTGTGTGTAGGGCTACGAGGGAGAGCGGGTCGTGTCTTTTTGTGGCTAGGTGGTGTTCGTGTATCCTGGTGGCTAACTTTCATCTTGTTTGTCCTACGTAGTGTTTGTAGCAGTCCTTGTATGGAATTTTGTAGATGACATTGGTTTTGTCCATGGGTTGTACTGGGTCTTTTAAGTTTGTTAGTTTTTGTGTGTTGGTGGGTTTGTGTGCTACTAGGATTCCGAGGGGTCTTAGTAGTCTGGCTGTCATTTCTGAAACTTCTTTGATCTATGGTAAGGTGGTTAGGGTTTCTGGCTGTGTTTGGTCTGCTTGTCATGGTTTGTTCTTGAGGAATTTGCGCACTGTATTTTTTGAGTATCCGTTCTTCTTGAAACATTGTATAGGTGGTTCTCCTCGGTTTTCTGAAGTTCGTCTGTGCTGTGGTGGCTCGATGGAATAGTGTTCTGATACACTTTATTTGTGTGTGTTGGGATGGTTGCTGGTGTAGTTAAGTATTTGGTCAGTGTTTGTCGGTTTTCTGTATACGCAAGTTTGTAGTTCTCCGTTGTCTGTTCTTTTGACTGTGACATCCAGGAATGCGAGTTTGTCGGCTTCTTCCTCCTTGGTGAACTTTATACCTGTGAGGGTGTTGTTGATTGTTAAATGTCTCTTCTATCTTGTTTCGTTTTGTGATGACAAAGGTGTCATCTAAGTAGTGGACCCAGATTTTTGGTTTGATGATTGGTAGGGCTGTTTGTTCTAGTCTTTGCATTCCCACTTCCGCTATGAATCGTGATAGCGGAGATCCCATGGGTGTGCCGTTGGTTTGTTTGTAGATTATGTTGTTGAAGGTGAATTGGGTGGTGAGGCACAGGCCCACAAACTTAAAAGACCCAGTACAACCCATGGATAAAACCAACGTCCTCTACAAAATTCCATGCAAGGATTGCCACAAACACTACGTAAGACAAGCAGGAAGAAAGTTAGCCACCAGAATACACGAACACCAGCTAGCCACAAGAAGACACGACCCTCTCTCCCTTGTAGCCCTACACACGGATGAAAAAAACCCACCAATTGGACTGGGACAACACATCTATCCTGAGACAGGCTAAGCAAAGACATGCCAGAGAATTCCTAGAGGCCTGGCACTCCAACCACAGCACCATAAACAAACACACAGATCTAGATGCCATCTATCAACCCCTCAGAAAACGAACAGGAAATGACATCACCACAAACCCCAGGAACCCCATCCAGGACAAACCTATGAATAGAAAGCAGGAGACAACAGCTTCGCTTCACTTGGAGGTCGCCACTGATGTTACCGAGCCAGGTAATGAAATGTCTGGATATCAAACCTACAGGTCAGCGAGCAAAGCTACACCCTAAACCTCAACCTGAGCTACAAACCTTGCATTAAAGTGTATTTTTTTTTGAGGTCTCAACCAGAGTAGATAGAGGGAAACCAGTTGATGTGTTGTATTTGGACTTCCAGAAGGCATTTGACAAGATACCTCACGAACTGTTAAGTCATAAGAGACCATGGTGTTGAAGAGCAAAGTAATTTGAGTAGGAAACAGCAAGTGACGATGAGGGATTACTTTTCAGGTTGGCAATCCATGATTAGTGGGGTTCCACAGGGATCAGTTCAGTGCTGACGTCACAACTGTTTACAACATACTTGGAAGTAACTAAATGTACTACAGCCAAATTTATAGATAGCTCAAAATAGGTGGAAGCATAAGTTGAGACAGATACAAACAACTGAGAGATATTCATAGGTTAGAGAAATGGTGATTTTGATAGGAGTTTGGCGGTAACTTGCCCACTTGCTTAAACTACTGATCTAGGAAGAGAAAATGAGATCTTAAGAAAAAATAGGAAGTTAGGCAGGAGGTCCTCAAGGGTGGTAATATCTTGTTTTATTTCTGGTGCCATGAGCTAGAGGGAGTAGGAATAGGAGGATGGAGCAGGTGAATGAGGAGCTGGTTCAGGGGAGAAGGGTTCACATTTTTGGATCATTGGGATCTCTTCTCCAGAAGAAGTGACCTGTACAGGAAGGACGGATTGCACCTGGAATTGGAAGGGGAGATTTACTAGAGCTACTTGGGAGGATTTAAACTAATTTGGGTTGGTGGTTGGGGAGGAGGGGTGGAAGAGAGAGACATACATAGGGAGACAAAGAGGAAAGAGATCAATCCAAGACTGGTTGGGAAAAGGGACAAATCAAACAGTCAAGGTAGGCAGACCAAATTCGAGAACCAGGTAGGACTGATAAATTAAACTGCATTTATTCCAATGCAAGAGGCCTAACAGGGAAGACAGATGAACTCCTGGGCATAGTTGGGAAGGTGGGACTAGGATGATGTAGTGATTACAGAAATGTGGCTCAGGAATGGACAGGACTGGTAGCTTAATGTTCCAGGGTATACGTGCTATAGGAAAGAAATAAATGGGAGCAAGAGAGGAGGGGTAGTGGCATTTTTGATAAGGATAGTATTATGGCTGTACTTAGGATATTCCAGGGGATATGTCCGTGGAAGTTATTTGGGTAGGACTGAGCAAGGGATATTGGGATTGTACTATAGACACCTCAGTAGTCATCAGGAAATTGAGAAACAAGTTTGTTAGGAGATCTCCATTATCTGTAAGTATAATAGGGTGGTTATGGTAGGGGATGTTAACTTTCCAAACATAGACTGGGACTGTTATAGTGTTAAGGGCTTGGATAGAGAGGAATTTACTGCATACAAGAAAATTTTGTTTCAGTATGTGAATGTACCTACTAAAAACGCTGCAAAACTTGACCTCCTCTTGAAAAATAAGACAGGGCCTTAGAAACTGAGGTGTCAGTGAGAGAGAACTTTGGGGCCAGTTTTAAAATATTATATGAAAAAGGATTGAATTGATCAAAACGTTGAAGTTCTAAATTAGAAAGAGGCCAATTTTGACGGTATTAGGCAAGAGCATTCAATAGTTGACTGGGGGTGTTTGTTTTTAGGGAAAGGGACAGCTGGAAAATCGGAAGCCTTCAAAAGTAAGAGTTCAGAGACAGTACGTCCCTGTTACAGTGAAAGGCAAGGCTAGTAGGTGTAGGGAATGCTGGATCACTAGAGAAACTGAGGCTCTAGTCAAGAAAAAGAACGAAGCATATGTCAGGTATAGACAGCAGAGATCAAATGAATCCTTAAGGCAGTAGGAGTATACTTAAGAGGGAAATCAGGAGGACAAAAAGGTGACGTGAGATAGCTTTGGCAAAAAGGGTTAAGGAGAATCCAAAGGGTTTTTACAAAAACATTAAGGACAAAAGGGTAACTAGGGATAGAATAGGGCCCATCCAAGATCAGCAAGGCCACTTACGTTGGAACTGCAGGAGATGGGAGAGATACTAAATGAGTATTTTGCATCAGTGTTCACTGAGAATGATATAGAAGGTAAAGACCATGGGGAAATAAATAGGGATATCTTGAAAAATGTCATTATTACAGAGGAGGTGGTACTGGATGGCATAAAATGCATAAAGATGGATTAAAACCCCAGGACCTGATCAGGTGTAGCCTAGAACTCTGGGAAGCTAGGGAAGTGATTTCTAGGCTCCTTGCATCGTTGATAGTCACAGGTGAGGCACTGGAAGACTGCAGGTTGGCTAACGCGGTGCCACTGTCTAAGAAAGGTGGTAAGGACAAGCCAGGGAACTACAGACCAGTGAGCCTGACGTTGGTGGTGAGCAAGTTGTTGGAGGAAAGCCACAAGGATGGGATTTACCTGGATTTGGAAAGGCAAGGACAGATTAGGGATAGTCAGCATGGCTTTGTGCGTGGGAAATCATGTCTCGCAAATGTGATTGGTTTTTGTTTTGAAGAACAAACAAAGAGGATTGAGGGTAGTGTGGTGGACATGACCTATATGGACTTCAATAAGGTATTCAACAAGGTTCCTCATAGACTGGTTAGCAAGGTTAGATCACATGGAATACAGGGAGAACTAGCCATTTGGATACAGAACTGGCTCAAAGGTAGAAGAGAGGATGGTGTTGGAGGGTTGCATTTCAGATGGAGGCCTGTGACCAGTGGAGTGCCACAAGGATTGGTGCTGGGTCCACTATTTTTTTGTCATTTTATATAAATGATTTGATTGTGAACATAGGAGGTGTGATGAGGAAGTTTGGTAGATGACCCCAAAATCAGAGGTGCAGTACACCGTGAAGGTTACTTCCAAGTACAATGGGATCTTGATCAGAGGATCTTTATCAGATGTGCCAGTGGGCTGAGGAGTGGCAAATGGAGTTTAATTTAGATAAATGTGAGGTGCTGCATTTTGGAAAGTGAAATCATGGCAGGACTTGTACACTGGTAAGGTCCTAGGGAGTGTTGCTGATCTAAGAGACCTTGTAGTCGCAGGTAGATAGGATAGTGAAGAAGGTCTTTTGTGTGCTTGCCTTTATTGGTCAGTGCATTGAGTATAGGAGTTGGGAGATCATGTTCTGTACAGCCACAACATTTGGTTAGGCCACTTTTGGAACACTGCATTCATTTCTGGTCTCCCTGCTGGAGGAAGGAAGTTTTAAAACTTGAAAGGGTTCAGAAAAGACTTACAAGGATGCTGCCAGGGTTGGAGGACCTGAGCTACAGGGAGACACTGAATAGGCTAGGGGCTATTTTCCTTGGCATGTCAGAGGCTGAGGGGTGACCTTTTAGAGAGGTTTATAAAATCATGAGGGGTAGAAGATGAATAGATAAGGTCTTTTCCCTGGGATTGGAGGGGGTGGGGGGGTCCAAAATTAGAGGGCATAGGTTTAGGGTGAGAGGGGAAAGATTTTAAAAGGGACCTTTTAAGAGGGACCTCTTGCAGAGGGTGATGAGTGTATGGAATGTGCTGCCAGAGGAAGTGGTGGAGGCTGGTACAATTAAACATTTAAAAGGCATCTGGAAGAGTTTAGAGGGATATTGGCCAAATGCTGTGGCAAATGGGGCAAGATTAATTTAGGATATCTGTTTGGTATGGACAAGTTGGACGGAAGGGTCTGTTTCCATGCTGTACATCTGACTCTAAATGGAGTAGAATGTGGGAAAATGTGAAGTTCTTCATTTTGGAAGCGAGATGAGAGTTTTTAAAATTTTAAATGCAGAAAGTGACTTGGGGTGGAAACCTGTGCACGAAACACAGGCAGCAGGTGATCAGGAAAGTTCATGGAATGTTGGCCTTTATTTCGGGGGGGGGTTGAAGTATAAGATTAGGAAAGTTTTACTGAAACTGTAGAAGGTGCTGGTGAGACCATATCTGGAGCACTGTGAGCAGTTATGGCCCCCTTATTTAAGGAAAGATATTTCATTGGGAGACAGTTTAGAGAAGTTTCACTGGGGTGGGATTGTCTTATGAGCAAGAGTTAAACAGGTTGGGACTGTACTCGCAGCAGTTTAGAAGAATGAGAGATGATCTCATTGAAACACATCAGATTCTTTATAGGGCTTGACAGGGTAAATGCTGAGAGGATGTTTCCCCTTGTGGGAGATTCTAGGACCAGAGGGCATAGTCTTAAAATGATGCCACCTTTATTCTGAGACTGAGATGAGGAGGAATCTCTTCTGAGGGGTTGAGAGTCATCGGAGCTCCTTACTGCAGAGAGCTACAGGAGCAGAATCGTTATGTATATTTAAGGCTGAGACAGGTTCTTGAGCAGTCGGGGAATTGAGGATTACTAGGGGAGGAATGTCAGATCAGCCATGATCTTGTTGAATGGCAGAGCAGTCTTGAGCCGAATGGCCTATTCCTGTTCCTATTTGTTGTGGTCTTAGAGTGCAGACACAAGTTTGGTAATGGGGCAAGTGAAGAAACAAAAGATTGGTGTAGAGGAGGCATAAATGGGAATTACGGACTACTGTCTGGAACAATGATATGACACGAGCGTATTGAATTCCAGGTTCCGAAGTGAAATACCTAATTGTGCTATACCTCCAGCTCACATTGAGTTTCATTGAAACAGTGGCAGAGGAGAAAAATCGTAATCAGAGCAAAGAATTAAAATAAGTGACCGGAAGCTCTGGGTCAGATTTGTCAACTGGACAGGTGTTTTCATGTGGTCACCCAATGTAAGTCTGTCCTCCCCATTATGGAGGAGACAATCTCGTGAGCAACAAATGCAGTATACTAAATTTAAAGACCTTTTAAAGTGCTGTTTTCATCTGGAGTATTAGGGACACTGAGCAGCACTAGGGAAGGAGTTAAAAGGAGCAATGTTGCATCACCACTACTTGCATGGGGACAAGTGAGAAACACCAACTAGCCACAAAAAGACATGACCCTCTCTCCTCACGTACAGATGAGGAAGGACACCACTTCGACTGGGACGACATATCCATCCTAGGACAAGCCAAACAAAGACATGCACGAGAATTCCGAGACACATTGCACTCCAACTGGAACTCGATCAACAAATACATCAAGTTAGACCCCATCTACCACCCCCTGAGAAAACGAACAGGAAGTGACTTCACCACAGGAAATAACATCACCAACCCAAACATATAAATAGAAAGCAGAAATTTTCAGCAGTGCTTCACCTGAGGTCCACTGAAGATATTACCTAGTAAGGTAACAAAACGTCTGGAAATGAACCTTTCAACTCAGCGAGCAAACCTACATCCAAAACATGTGAGGCTGTTGGTGGTGACTGAGGAATGCTGGGGCAATGTGTTTGGTGGCTTTGTGCTGAAGATAATGCAAATGGCAGAGGATTGTCTGTGGCATACAGGGGTTGCTAGGCTGAAAGGTGAAGATGAGTATCCTCTGCTTTGAGGAGATGAAGGGATGATAGCAGAAATTTGGGAATTGAACATATGATAAAGGGCCAGGTCACCTCTCTATTGAAGGAAGTGTTTTTGTTGGAAAGTATTTACATTTAATGAAGGTTGATTTTGTGATTTTTTTTTTCCCCACTTTTTCAGGATTTTAAAAACAACACTGTTTGAAAGTTGGGAGATCATTGGACCATATCCATCCTGGTGGTTCTTCAATTTCCTGCTGATTGTACTTCAGATTCTACATGGCATCTGGTCATATCTCATTATACGCATCGCATATAAAGCTATTGTCAAGGGAAAAGTAAGTTTTTGAAAACTTTTGAAATAGACAATGCTATGTTGTGTTGCCTCTACTCTGGTTCATTGAATCAAACTCCCATCAAAAAGTTTGCTTTCAAGTGAGGAGGAGGACAAAAATGATTTATGTTAATTGGGTTCAGTGCGGATGTTTGTTTCTTTTTTAAATTGAGGCTTGCTCTACAAACCCTGTTCACCTATAGCTGAATTAATAAACCATGAACTAGGGTAATGGCAGCCTGGTTAGAAACTGAATGTTGAGTGTTGCACTGTCCAAGGTGAAGAATATTACTCTGTGAATTGACAAAGTTAACTCATTTCCAATTGTAGCCTCTTTGAGAAATCACTCCACTATTAGGTGACCCTGATCTACTTTTGTGCACCTTCTAGAGGCATTCGTCATTGACTGTGGTGAAATCTAACTACTTACTTGACCCAATTTTCATGCTGATTTAAGAGTATTTGATATAATTTTTCTTGGCATTGGTACAAAGTTTGCCTTTAGCAGCCACACACAGTACATGTCAATGAAGCTGTTTTTCTGGGTGAAGTTAATACTGAGCAATGGACAATTTGAAGGCATGCACTCTGTGAGACTTGATTGCTGTAATGAAATTTTGCCTTGTTTGGTTTCTCTCTTCTAAAGGACGTGCTTTGAATTTGTATGGAGAGATGGAAAGCAAACATTTGAGGAAGATGCTAGGCGAGAATCTACTAGCGAAATACTTCCCAAACTGTTTCCTAACAAGACCCAATCGGCCAATTAGGGCAATTCGTTTCTGCTGGAATTAAATCTATTGTAAACTCAAGTGGCTAAATTTTTCTTCAGTTACAATTGCATCAAAGATGGGGCTGTCTCCCACACTTGCTCTGCCTGCCCTTGTAATGGTTGGAAAGCAATTTTAATTTTCTAGCTTTCAATTATTTTGGTCCAATGTGGTGTATTACCACAGAATTCGGTTTTGAATTTTAGCTAGTTCATTCTGGCATTTTTTTTTTCAACCACTATAAGGTAATGTATTTGTGGAGTTTTTTTTGCAGTGAAATGCAGGAGGGTAGTAAGCTGTAGAAAATGATCCGAATGAATAAATGAATTAGTAATACACCACCTGTTTTCTCAGATTCTGGTGCTGCAGCTGTTTCTTGGTGTTCTGTTTCTCCTGTGTCTCCATGTATGTGTATCCACTCAGTCCAACTGAGCAAGAATTTCTTGACCAGCCTTTCTGTGGTACAAGATTTGGTTTCATATTGTCTCTGTTTTTTCTCCCCTCCCCTCGCCCCTTATGTTTCATACTGTCTCTGTACGCCGGGAAGTCTGGGAAGTGGGACCTTTTGCTTGTAAGTGTTGCACCAGTTGGAGTCAGTAGTCCAACACTTTCCCTGATTTATCTCTGTCTGCAGCTACCTATGCTTTGCATGGTTTTATATCTTCATTAGAATGCTCCACTTATCCATCATTTTCTCTTTTTCGCTTTGCATGGTATTAACAACCTGAAATAAAGGCACCCTAACCAATTGCTAACGTACTATGCAATATAAGGAAGCTATTATTGCCAGTAAATAACTTCATTTTTCTCTCTTTTTTTCTTTCTTCTCTCCTTTTTTTTCTCTCTTTTTTCTCTCCTTTTTTTCTCTCTCTCTTTTTTCTCTTTTTCTTTTTTTTTCTCTCTCTCTCTCTCTCTCTCTCTCTCTCTCTCTCTCTCTCTCTCTCTCTCTCTCCTCCCTCCTTTTTTTTCTCTCCTTTTTTCTCTCTTTTCTCTTTTTTCTCCCTTTTTTCTCTTTTTTCTCTCTTTTTTTCTCTTTTTTTTCTCTCTCTCTTTTCTCGCTCTCTCTCTCCATCTCTTTTTTTTCTCGCTCTCTCTTTGCCTTAACCAGCTGCCAAATATACCAGCTCTAGACCGTGAAAGGCACTGTCAATATACTCTCCTGCACAGGCTTTAACTGCAAGGGATGTTTTACTCACTGGACTTGATCATCCATTTAACAAAGGATTGATACTCTGTGATTTTCCCCTGGGTCTCTTAGTAATTCCAGTGCCCGATGTGGTGCTTCAGGTTTGACCCTTGGTTTCTGCTGTTATTGGTGATTCATTGAGGCTCAAGTGAAGCAGTTCTGCTCAGTGAGCAGTGAAGGAAAGTTTGGTATTCTTGAAGATGAGCAACTTGAGAGGTGACCACAGCATTTAAAATATCAGGATTGACTGGCTAAATGGGGTCATGCCTCTTCTACTTTCTAAATAGAACAAAAGGATGTTCGTATTTGAAGGAATCTGTTAAATGAATTTGTGGCAGGGTGAAGAGAGTATGAAAAGTGAAGCATGTCCCCGAAGACTACGTGAAGAATCGATTGTGAGCACTTGCCTAGAAGAAAGGCAGTGAGAGGGAGGATGCTGCTGATGAAAAGGGCAGGAGGTTGAAGAAAAGACAGTTTTGGGATCGCAAAGAAAAGATTCTGCATCTGACAAAGTAAAGCCAAATGTTACTGTCAATCCCATCATTACATCACTAGGTTCAGAATATTTAAGTTGTGGCGATCTCCAATGTAAAGGTGCAGAAATATATTCTGGTGTGTCGAAGCAAATAGGCACGCAGAAGGTGATGTAGGCCATTCAGCTTCTTGAGCCTGTTCCCAATTCGGTGAGATCATGGCTGATCTGTGGCCTACTGCCATATACCAGCCTTTAGCCCATATCCCTTAAATCTAAAAATAGGTTTTTTTTTGTTAAAGGTAACAACTGATTGTGCATTCATTGCTGTTTGTGGAAGAGGATTCCAAACATCTAATGTCCTTGTGTATAGAATTATAAATTGATTCTCCTTTTATTTTTTGGTTCTTACAGCCACATCTTGGCAATTAGCTCGGTTCTGTCCCAAGTTGCACAGCACCTTCCAAACATGTGACCTGTGCCATCTGGAAGGGCAAAATCTGTATGTGATTCCCCTCCAAGCCACTCATCGTCCTGATCTGGAAATATATTGCTGTTGCTTCTGTTTCGCTTGGTCAGAATCCTGGATTTCCTTCTTTATTGGCATTGTGGATATACCTACGACTCTTGGACTGCAGTGGTTTAAGATGGCAGTTCAACCACCTCAAGGGGCAATTAGGGACACCTATCCCATGTGTGAACGTTGGGAATTAAACCCAAGATTTTGTTGTGATTTTTATTTCCAGTGAAAATGGTACTGCTTTTGTTAAGACTCTTTATCTGTCTTTATCTGTCAGTTATTTGTTTTGGTGTTGAAACTCTATTGTGCTGCCACCATTGGGTGCGATTTGCACAAATAGACATGAGCTGGTCAATGAACTGGTCAGCTGCTTTTAATTTTACCAAAAGAAGTTTTCTCCATAAAGCTCTGGGGAAAACTAAGGCTTCTGAAATTTTGTATCTTTTGAGTTTTTTTTGGTATTTTAAATGGGTTTATTCACCTGTAAACTTTAATTTTTCTGGTAACTGCTAAATATTATTGCTAACAAGTGTGACATTGACGTTTTTCCCCCTATTTAAAATATTTACTTCTGCCAGTCCAAATATTTACTGACTGGGTGGTAGAGAGAGAAATATGACCATGACAGTAATTTACCATTTTTTGTCTGAGGGGATGGGTCTCCCTTTTAATTAATTCCCAGATCCCTGGCTGTATAGTCCAGGTGGATCAATAACCCTAATCCCCCTCCCCTTTTTGGATAGAGGGTGATAACAGTCCAGCTGTCAGAGGCTCAGACACTGCCATCTTACTGGTCGAATGCGTCTACTCCTCAATGTTGTTCTTCATTCTGGACTCAATATTGACCTGCATTTCTGAAACTTAAAAATGCAAATTATACTGTATTCATGAATCAAACTCTGTAGCTCTTTGTAAAGAATGTTTTATTTCTAAAGGTGGATTATATCCCAGCTGTTGTCTGCCAGGGTTGCTCAGCTTCTGTCTTCAGTATTTTTCTACATTGTTTTTATCTTGTCAAATATAGTTTGGTGCTTGTTGCATGCCACATGCCTTTTTGGATGAGCAGATTTGTGTGAAAGCCTTCTGATAAATTGGTAGACTATTGGGTGTGGGGTATTTTAAGAATTCTTCCTGTAATTTAAAATTATCAAAATTGTTAAACATTACATGCTTTACATTTAAAACAAACTTTGAATATTTATACATATTGATGGCAGCCTCTGTCCCAAGCAATTGGGATTCAATTCATCCAAGTTCTTTCCTGAAATGTCCTTTTTTTTGTTTAAGAGTTGTGGTTTCCTGAGGAGGTGGGATTTGTGCCATTGTCTTTTATTTCATGGTTATTTAAAAGATAACAACATGGAGTTAAACTGGAGCTGCGAATAATTTCAATTTGGTACCAGCCAACCGGTCGTGCATGTTTTAGAAGCAGGATTATTGAGAACGAAACTATTTATGTCAGTGGGGGAGGAACCATTGCCCAGAAGCAGAACTTTTGCACTCTAGTTAGCTTTTAAAATGCAATTCTGGGGATGCTGACTCTGGAGTTTGATTTCTCCTTTGACTGGTTTTACAGCTCCACCCACTGAGTTATTTGGAAATTGCAGCAGCGAAGTTTAAAAAAAATTACCACAGCCATATATTAGTTCACTGTATCTGGTGCTCCTTATGTAGTCATCTCTACATCAGAGAGACCAAACGTAAACTCGGGGCGCATTTCAGCAGGGGCTGACCTGACCTCCCAGTCATTGCCCACTTTAATTCCCTTTTCCACTCCCTTTCCAACATGACCATCCTCAGCCTCCTCCATTGTCAAAGCGAATCAGACCTCAGATTGGAGGAACAACACCTCATCTACCGCCTGGGCAGCCTACACTCTGGAGGACTCAACATTTTGAGTTCTCAGATTTCAAATACTCTCCTTTCCCATCTTCTGACTCCCTTTCCAGCCCCCCCTCCTCCCTTCCAATCCTCTGACTGACCCTTCCTGCCAGCTACCAACTGGATTCATACCTCCCATTGACCTACCAGGTTGTACCCTCTACTTGTCTTCACCTATACCAACTTCACCATCCTGCCCTCCAACCCCCTTTACCTGCAGCGCACCCCCACCCCACCCACTCCGAAGCCCTGAAGAAGGGTTGCACCTGAAACGTTGACTTCTCTACCTCCTGATGCTGCCTGGCTTGCTGAGTTTTTCCACCCTCTTGCTTGACCAACTTGGATTCCAGCATCTGCAGTCATTTTGTCTATATATTAGTCACAGACCAACAGGCACCTCTCTACATTGCTTAAGAGTTTGCTGATTTTTCTGGAGTCTTATAACCTGAATTAATGGGAATTTTGAGTTACAAACTGCTCACTGTCTCATGTTGCCGGAAAAAAAATCCTAAATATGACTTACACGAACATCAGAGCCAGAAGTACAAGTTGGCCATTCAGCTCATGGTCTGCTCCACCATTGGCTAAGATCGTGGCTGATCTACCTTCACTCCCTTTTTCTGTACTGTCCCCATATCCCTGTAATTCCTTTGGACCCAAAATTCAATTGATCTTTGTTTTGAGTGTGCTGAGGTATTGGTCAAAAACTCTGAAGATTCACAACTTTCTTCCCTTCAGTTTGAGATGTCTGACTGCTTAGTCTGGAGACAGAGGAGAGGTTGTGCAAAAGGAAAAGGAAATATTCCCAGGGTGTATTGCACTAGGACCTCTGGCAGCTTGTTGCAAAGTATCCCTGGCAGAAGTGCAGGCATAAGGCATCCCTCCAGTCTTTGGCTGACATCTGCAGGGTGTGGGTGGATGAGTCACTTTCAACTTGACAGCCCTATGTCCGTAAGAGAGAGAGCATTATGCCTTTGGACCTTGGTGCCTGACGTGGTTGCTATGCAACTACCAGCATAGTAGGATCATTAATCTTGAGGGAAAGGGAGCCAAGCCAAAATTTAAAATGGAAACAGCTGTTGGAGTTTGAAGCACTCTTTGGCAATGGAGAATTTATGGTGCAGTGGTAGTGTCCATACCCCTGGACCAGGATGCTTGGGTTCAAGTTCCACTTGCCCCATAGGTGTGTTGTAACATCTCTTCATTCGGGAAGATAGATCAAATGGAAAAATATATAAACTTTGCAAAATTTGGCAGCAGAATTTGTCTCCCCCAGGATATCAACAGTTCACTTCTCAATGGATGATTCGAAAGAAGCCGCAAGTTGACTGCTCTGGTGCCCGAATGTATTTAGTGGAAGAGTTCCCCTTTTTTTGTTTAATGTGTTAGAATTGTGTTCACCATCCTATAGCCTAGTAAGAAAGCTAAAAGATAGTCTCACCATTGGTTTTTCTTTCTGAATGCTGCACTTGAAAGAAATGTGTTAATTTTAATTACCATCTCTAATGAGACAATCTAACCACTGCCCCATGCTATTCATGGACATTACCATCACTGAATTTCCTTGCTATCAACATCCTTGGTGTTACCGTTGACCAGAAACTCAACTGCGTAAACACTGGCTACTACAACAGGTCATAGGCTAGGAATATTGCAGCAAGTAACTAACCTCCTGAAAACCACCTTTTCAAACATGTGACCACTTCCATCTAGAAAGGCAAAGGTAGCAGATATGGGAGCACCACCACCTCGGAGGGGGGGGTGGGGGCGGCAGCAACAAGGGACAGCCCAGCGATGCCCACGTCTCATTAATTATTTTCCTAAAGTCTTGTTTGTTGCATGTCTTATTAGAAGCCAGTTGCAGTGAGGGGGGCTGAATTAATGTTGAGAATAGCTCGCTCTTTGAAGTAAGACTTGGTAGCTCCTACAAGATTCGTTTGTCTCATCCACACTTGTCAATTCCAACAGAAGAATTACAAGTTGAACGTCAAAGTTTAATTTTGGTTTTCAGTTGTACAACTTTTTAAGGGTCCTATTAATGACCCTTTAATTGATTTGTGGGTAGTTGTCACTTCGTAGCATTTTGAGTTCTGGCTCAAATTTCTTGTGCAATTACATACGAAGGCATTTCACCCAGTCCAAAAATTTTTTTCTTTCCCTTTTTGGCTTTCATGACGTCACTTTGCATAGCTAACCTCTTGTAGACTGCTAACACTAGAATTCATGTAGTGATTTACTGACATGCTGCTTTTTTTAATTAATCCATGGGTGGTGGTCTGGAGCTAATGGCTAGTTTCAAAGAGTGGATGTAAACCACTTCAAAACTCATTCCACTCTGCAGAGTTCCTGATCTCTGTCACAGCCTGATGTGCAATCTCTGCAGGCATCCACTGTCTTCTGCTTGGGCCTGACTGACCAAAGGAACTCTAAGAAGCATGGCAGCTTCTTATTTGTCAGCCCAGTTAACCTGAGAACAGCTCAGTTTTGCAGAAGTACATTAATGGAAATTAAATTTGCAGTTCTTGCCTTCTGAATTTAGCAGCTAGGCATTTGTGAAATCTGGAAAGTGGGAACTGAGGGGAAACCTTTTTCCTTATCAGTGTTGCGAGGTTTTATTTTATTTTTCTGAAGTGAGCTTTGAGTGAAGTTGCCTGCCTTTTGAACTTTTGGAGGTTGTGAACCATTTCCAAGGACAAATGTCAACCTCCTTCATAATGCTGGTTCTATGAAGGGCCTTTCTTGTTTCTCTCTTCTGGGGAAGAAAACGCCTCGCTTTAAGTTTTTTGTTTAGCATCTTCCCAGCATGGACCCACTGTGATCAGAAACTGTCTTGTTAGAGAACTGATCCAGGCCACAACCCTGAGCCTGTGTGGTGCTGAAGCCAGGTAACCTAACACTTAACCTAACACCAATACTATTATCACTGTACCAAGTGGAGCAGCAGGCGTTTGATTCAAATGACAAGCTGTTTTTCATGATGCACAATCCTAGTTTTGTAAACGATACTGATTGATGAAAAAGCAAAATGTGTACCTGTCTGTGTAAATGTTAATTCATTATTCTCTCCACTCCAGGTCTCTAAAGATGATCGCAGTGACATTGAGAGTAGCTCCGACGATGATGATTCTATGACCAACGGCACAAGAACTCATCACCACAATCCCTCGAAAGGAGCCAACAGTACGAATGGGACCAATGGCCACCTAACCACTGGAGCATGGGCAGGAGACCATGAGTTTGCATGAACTGTGGAACATGGATTAGGCACAGACAGGACAGCTTCATGGAAAACAACCAAGCACTGGACAGTTTTTTTTTAAATTAAAAAAAAACTGGGTGTTGCTGCATGGGATCTGAGACAGGCTGCCTGCTCAGTAACTTACACCTGCAAAGCACACAGGTGTTTTTCCTTTATTCTCAGTGAGTGTGCTTTAGCAAGATGAGAAATTGAAATGCAGCTTTAAATGGAAATGGATGGAGCTAGACCTGAGTTTCCTCTAGACCCATCTTATTCCATTTAACAGCCTGCAGTGCTTTAAATGGGTTTTGTGCAATTTGTCGAATTGCTAAAGGTGTGGTTTACATTTCAGGCCTGTGTTTTTGTCGTGTTTCCTCATTCTATATTTTGGCTCTCATTGGCACAAAGAGGTGGAGACCAGAGAGGGAAAGAACACAAATTCGATATCAAGCAGATTGTGTAATCCGTCTTGGGTGCTGGTTGGACTTCAAAGGCAGGCAGGCAGGCAGGTAAAACCAGTCACTTCAGATGGAAAGAGTATTGCTGGAGTGGTGCTTGAATTCTCACCAAACCTGGCATCTTAGGGAATTTTCTATAAAGGAATTGAGTAATCTGTAAACCCAACGAATCAGGAATTATGGGCACTGGTCCAAATTGTCTTTTATTTGTGGTGTCATTTCACTATCGACCTAAGTGGTGAAGCACAACTTTGTATTAAAACACTAGGTTCTGGCTGGCAAGCGAGTGTGTGCACATATGTGTTGTAAGCCCTCTTTCAACATTGGACATTTGAAGGAGAGATCTTTTCCCGTTCATCTGTTATGTGGTATTTTGTGTTTCAAGTTAATTTTGTTTCTGTTGTTCATACAAAGTAATTTCATTTTTAGCAACGTAGTTTGTGAAACCAAAAGGCAGCTACCATGATGCTGATATTAGGCAGTCTACAGCTGCCAAATTCCATTTGTCATTTATTGGGAGTGCTGGTTTTCCTGCAGCAGTGTATTGATAATTCCTTGTTTGGAGGCATAAAAATAAAGCAATCCTCTGACCTCCATTTGTTCCCATTTCAACTTTTGAATGGGAGAGGGTTTGAAAACTAATTTCTCTCTGACCACCTAGTAATGGTTTGGTGTTATAAATAATAATTGTTTAATTGTTCTCTTATACTAAAGTAGAGATTGTCAATCTTTTTGAGCTGGTGAGGTTCCAGTGAAATTTAAATCTCCATGAGTAGAAGTTTTTTTTAACTTCTATTTTTTAAATTGCCTTCCAAAGTAATCCATTCATGCTTTTTTTAAAAGAGGAAATGTGGGCAATGCTTTAACCTAATTCTGGGTTTTGTAATCTTGTTGCTCCCTGGAAGACTGCTTTTAAGCTATATTTCCTGCAAGTAACTGTTAACGTAATGTTTTAAATGAGAATTTGTGAAAAGTGTTCCAAAAGGTTTGTTTACAAGTTGCAGAGTTTGTCTTTTTAAACCTGGAGAACTTTTTTGTGGTCTGCAGTAGTTCCAGGTATGCAAGCTGTTTTCTTTTTCTTGAAAGGAAAAGATTGTCTTGACCTGTGGTTCTGTGGTGATCGTAGTGGTCTCCCTGACAGGTTCAATGTAAATACTGGTTCAAGGAAGATTTAAGACATTTTGTTTTAAGTGAGTTAAATTTCTGAGCCTTTTTAGATATTTGAAATGAAGACATGTAAATTATATTGATGTAAAGCAAATACACAAAACAATGACATTTGACATAGTTCTCTTACTTTAAATTCAAAATTAGGCTCCGGAAGCTTTTTCTTCAATTTGATGTGTCAGATTTAGATTTCTCTCCATCTTCAAAATGTTAACATTTTGAGGTTAGAATCCTCCCTTAATTCTAGTATGTCCTCTTCTCACCTTCATTCCACCTTTTTACCACCCACCCACCCAACCAACCCACACTCCCACCCCTGCCAAAATAAACCAAACAAGCTAGACTGCAGCTGTTAAATAGGAGAGTGTGTGTGTCTGACTTCTCACACTGCTGCTGCATTTTAGGAAGGATTAAGTGTATCTTCAAATGGTCAGTTTGCACCTGACCTTCAGAGTAGCCTTCATTCCACCGTTAAACAATTTCTTCTGCCTTACTTCTCCTTCTAGCCTGGAAATTATAGTGTCCTCTCTGCTGATTTGGCTGACATTACCTAATTCAGCACAGCCCAGGAATTGTCAGGGCCTTTCTTGCTATCGATGACTTCAAGCTTCCCAATGTCAAGACAGTAGTGAAGCCAACCTACTTTTTTGAGACTTTGTTGTCAGAGAAAATCTCCAACTCTGTGAGAGATCTTGAGTGAGTTTTCTTTCATGTTTTTTCCATTGTGATGAGGTATTGGTCTGAATGTCCTTTTATGTGACTAGTGCATTTTGCTCGCTGAACATGGAGGGTTTGGAAGCATGAATGAGATGGCAAGGTGTTGGTATTATGAGCCCTTTTCAGTAACCTCCCCAACTATCTCTGCTATTCTTATCTTGACCTTTTTTGTCTTTGAAACACCGGTTGGCACAATGTAAACATGCAATGTCCCAACTTATTCAGCCACCAAACCTGCCATTTTGGGTCACCAATTTTCCAGTCTGTCATCTCGTCCTCCCTCCCCCGTACCATCAATCAAAATCAAGGAACTTTGAGTATTTGCAACTGTCATTGGCAGTTGGGACGTATGGGGTATTGTGCCTCTTCATCCCTTGCCCCAGGAAGTGTGACATCACATCTCTTGGGTCTTGATTGAAGGCTGGTTGGTGGATTAATTTGAACCTGGTGCTGTGCATTACTGCTTGATACTCATTTGCTCTTAAATATAGGTCTGTAGCACAAGACTGGGTAAAAGTCTGAATTAAACTGGCAGTTATAAGCACTATTGAAAGGGATGTACTTGCGTTGTGTAAGTAATCTAAAGCCCTTGATACTTTATTGTAAACCTTGCCATTTGAGTTTAATTAGATCAATTTCACTGGAATCACTTACAACTGTATATTTGTGCATACTGCTAAACATGACCAGAAAACTTCGATCTAAGTTTTTTGTTATCGTGTCGAAAGGGGTCAGACTAAATTTAATGCTGTATGCTGGTTTGTTTCATCATGTAAAATGACATAGTTGTGTATCTGCCACCAAGTTATTTTTCTTATCCCAAGTGGTCTATGCTCCATTTGTCATGAATACACCCAGATTTTAGAGATTTGAAATGTTAAACACCACTAAGAGCTCTCCCAATGAGTTGGCTATTTGGTTATGAAATTTTAGGAGGGATTTTTATTTTTAGATTTATGTTGTTGAGAATGTTGGAGTGAATCTGAGCAGGGTTTATCTTTAGAACTTGGTTTATGCAGCAACAATGGGTTTGTATCTTGAAAAACAAAGGCATGTTTTAAAATCAGATTTGTCTTCAGTGAGTTATGCTGTATTTCAACCCTCCAGATTGAGAATCTTTTAAAGGATGTGACATCATCCAGTTTGTCAATTTTTGGAATCCGCCTTAAGGACCTTTTAATATGGAATGACCACAAAGGTGCCAGTTTGGACTTTTCAGGACTCTTTTTTTTGTCTATAGGAAATTTATTGAATACAGTAAGTTCTATGCTATTTGATCTTTTGAATCTGTCTAAATTGCCTCTTTGTTTGGCAATGGTCTTGCTGACAAAATGGTAGAAGATTAAAGGAGAGAACCATGCTATCCTTTGTCATGACTTGGTCCTGTCTACTGGTTCCATTTGAATTTCTATTGAAGGCTGCACTTTAGTGTGGGGGTGTCTGTGTTCTGGCAGAAAACATTTAAGATACACATATATAATCTTACCTGCCATCCCCATGTAAAGTCAGTGATTGTTATTTTCTTCTTGCATGGCTTGGTCATCTAGGAGCAAGTAAGGACTGCAGATGCTGGAGATCAGAGCTGAAAATGTGTTGCTAGAAAAGCGCAGCAAGTCAGGAAGCATCCAAGGAGCAGGAGAGTTGACGGAACATTTCATCTGACCTGCTGCGCTTTTCCAGCAACACATTTTCAGCTCTGGCTTGGTCATCTGCCATTCAGGTTTACCGGTGTCACAAAGTGGTTCTTAACTAATTTTAATGTCCATGTATAGGGTAGAAAAGGAATTCACTGAAGTACAGATGTTCTGCTGGTTTTAGGATAGCTTAGCTTAGTGGAAAAAGTTAAGACTAGTGTAGTTGAGGGTAGTTGAATACTGTAATGAAATATGCATTTGATAATTAAAAATTCCTGTTTGCACTGATGATGACATTGGAACTGAATTGTGACAAGCTACAGCATTAGACCCTGAAGTGGACTCTGCAAAAATGGTACAACAGTCTCTCAATGTCTACAGACTGTGGTATTCATCTTCAAAGTTTTGTTTAAGGAAAACAAAAAGCATTTTGTGTAAAATAACCACCTCAAAGCTTTCATTTCTTCTCAGGCAGTTTAGACACCAAATTGATTTATCAATGCAAAAGCAGCCTTGTAAAATGACTGTATTGTCATTTGTTTTGGAAAAAGTTCAACCAGAGAAGACTGAGCACTTATCACATATCTAATTCAAGCCTGGCTACGGTTCCTAAACAATCTCACTCTGTCCTAAGCCTTTAAAGTAGATTCATCAAACACAAAGGTTGCATCCAGTTCAGAAGTCTGCTGTAGCAGACCTGACTTTAAGCTACCACAACTAAAAGTCTCCCCTCTGAGGAAAAGGACATTTAGTCCAAGCAATCGTTTTGAAGGAAGAATAGTCTTGAATACATATTTATTCTTCCCTTTTTAACTCTCTACCGTCGCCATCCTGTCCAATCCCATCTCCAGTCTGGGGAGGGAAGTGGTATTGCAGGCTGTGAAAGATGATGCAACAATTTCAAATGTGTGCCTTTTGACTTTTTATAGTCCTTTTGTATTTTTGTGAAATGCTGATTGTTGTAAAAGAAAGAAATACCCGAGTTAAAGGAAATGATTGTGTCACTTCAACTAATTCTGTGATGGGAAAGAAAACCAAATTGTTCTCTTTTTGTCCTGAGCCATATGTTTGAACTTTAGCCTCAATCTCTGCCAGCCATTATATCCTTATACATTTTTTTCTTTTAATTGTCTGGAAGTTATGTTCATGGGAAATTTTCCAATATTCAAGCAGTCATTCTCTGGAAGATTTGCCAAGCTTACATACACTTGCTGACATTTGTGTTGTGACCCAAGCAGTTGCATGTTTAATTTTACAATGAGATACTGAGCTTCTCACTGTATCTTCTACCCAAGTTTCCTCAGCACTCTTTCAATATGATACCCTTCTAATTGGCGTGAATGTGTGACTGAATACATCCACTATACTTTCTCATTTGTTACTACATGCCAGTTGATGATGTCTTGCTCTGCTGTCGGTCAACTTGTCCACTGTGACTCTTGTCATTTTTCTTTAGCTTATTTGGAGACAAGAGTTGGGGTGGGGGTTAGGTGGCAGAAGAGAGGTACTCTCATATTATCCAAATTTACTTCCTGGTCCAGAAATTCACACCACATTTTTTAATTCTGGGCATGACCTAGCACTAGTGCTGTGCCACTCTTGTGCCTACACAATTGACATTAAGTCATTATGTATGTATGTATGTAGAATGAATTTGATCCGGGTGTTTCTGGATTACACTGCCTTAGATGCTGTGTAATATATGTGCAGGCTGGAAAAGCTGGGATGGAATTGGGACCAATGGATCCTCTGGCTGTGCTGGAGATCATTAAAATACAATAGCATTGATTTTCAAGATTGCAAACTGGATATCATTTTAACTAAAGTGACCTTGTGTAACATTGTTTTATTAAAATATTTACGATTTAAATCCATTGTTTGAATAGACTTGATTTTTTTTAATGCTTAGCCAGTCATAATACAGTAATGGCAGTTGTGTCCAGTTATCATTCATACTTTTACATGATGTCATTTACCTCCTGGTGATGGTTTGATATCATTTTAGTTGTGCTGTTTCCTAATTAGTTGACTGGGGTTTAGCACTGAATAAACAAGCAGCGATTATATTCCAATCATTGATTATTTTTCTCTCTCTCTCTGGAGTCCAGTATCATGGCAGCAATGATGCCCCATGTTCTCTGGCATTTGGAGTTTGCCATGAGGTGCCAGAAATTTAAAGAAAAGAAAAATTATTCTGGAATGTAAAGAATTATTTTTTCCTTTTTTTTAAAAAGAAACCCTGAAGGTGCAGTAGGTGACATTATAAGCTGCTATGGAACTGAGCCATGCGTCAGAGTGCTTCCCCCAGTTCAATCACTGGTCAATAGGGTCTTAACTAATCTTGTCAGGTGGAGGAGGGAAGGAAAGGGTACAACTGTTCTTTTCTGCCTTCTGGGCTACAAAGGAGACCAGCTAGTGTTTCCATTTGTCGAATTACTATAGTGTAGGTTTAAGTAGTTCTTTAATGTGATGGTTGTGTTCTTGTGCAATTCTGCATTATAGAAAAAATGCACTTGACATTGCCAACACTAAGTTTTAAATGTTCAAGCTTTAGAAACAGTGTCCCCAATTTGACAATCTCATTACAGGCATTTCGTTAAAACAAAATGTAATGTTATAGCAGAATGACCTGTAACAGATGGTGGGCAGATGTGAAAAGTTGTACCCCAGCAAAGGTTTTGCCACTGCTTTGAGTGATAGCAAGAACACCCACCATCATCCTGGTGTTTGCATCTCATGGGGGCAATGCTAATTTACTGAGAGCATGTCAAGTACACCTTGTAGAAAATATCTTATCAGATGGCAAGATAATTGAAGTGATCACCTATAAAACCGGTGCCTGAACTGACTGGGGAAGTCAAAAGCCAATGAAAGCTTTTGAGGTTGTTCTGGTTGGATGAGGCATCCACTATCTTGGTTTGTTTTCATGTTTAACTGTTTAGCATTATTGTAGAAAGTTACTTCGCAGTTTTACTGTGCATTTTTTCTCAAACTTTGCAACATGGTTCCTGAAGTCCCAACCAGCTTATCACAAGAGGCAGCAGAATCAGAAACACTTGAGTGATTTTGATGAGTAGCTTTAGTGATAGAGTGATTTAGGGAAGGAGGACAATTGTAATAATAATCAGAAATAAATAGTCTTTCATTTTAAATCAATGCATCAATTTCTGTTGATATCGACTTTGTGAGATAACAAGTTTATGGATGTATTCGGTGGAGGTTCTTCTGTTTGTTGTTAATTCAATGTTTTTTTTACTGGATACACTGCAATAAAAGTGTCACTAAATATTTGTATTGAATGTTGCCATTTCATTTTCTCACCATTAACTGAAATTCCATTGAGATTGTATATTTTGAGGCCCAGTTACTGCAAATTGGGACATTCAAGAAAAAGTCACATTGTTCAACTACTTCTTTCCATGAAATGTCAAGACTTGACTCAATTTTAATGTAGCGCTCATAAGGATTTGGCTCCACATGGGCCATTGCTGCCTCAGTTTTCAACCCACTGGGATCCTGACCCCAGCCCCCACCACCAGTCAAAGCCCTATACTACAGGGCAACTGGAGCTGATAAAAGTGCACCTCAGAAAGAAGTCTGCAGTGAGAATAAAAGGAGAATTTTTAATGTTCAAAGTCAAAGTCAATTACAAGACTTGGTTACTGATTTGCTTCAATATCAATACTTTGCTAATGTACATTTCTTGATGCAAATTTAGTTTGTATGTGCATCGATGCCAATGTTTTCACAAGAACAATAACAGGGCCTATGTTTGTCCCAGTTATCTATACACCTTCCTTCATCATTTGGGTCCTGGAGCAGTACTTGAACCCAGAGTCTCTGGTTCATAGGCAGGATGCTACCCATTGTTACAAATCCTGTGTGTGGAAAGGTTGCCTGCATGTTCTGCACCAGCCTGACTCTGAACTCTATTACCTGGGTTACTGGGTCAAAAAAGCAACTGACTATTGAAGGAAACTGCTTTTCAAATGTGAAAAATCAAGGCTGAAATTCAGTTTTCTGGTTTGGAGGAGCCAGAAATTCAAATGAGTGGGCAAAGTTACACCATACAATCCATTGGAAAATTTTCAAGCAACTATTAAAGAGGAGGATTAAGACTACTAGGAAAACTTGATTCTCGTAGTTACATAATATTAAATAGCATTCATTTTTGTCACAACAGTTGCTTCTGTAGTCTGATGTAGAGATTGCTATTAGTCCTTTATCATTTCATTGACTTGGTCTTCAGCTGCTGCCTTTAAAGCCTTTTGTCTCTGGAAGTAGCGGTAGGCACGGGCACTACACAGATAACCACCATATATTGTCAGTAATATCATTGATCCAGAGAACATTCTGTACCCAACATCTGCAAGCCTCTTGGAGGACACCATTGTGGCAGATCTGAAACACACATTTTTTTGATTAAATAAAAAAAACTTGCATTTCTGTAGCACCTTTTTACAATCTCAAGGCATCTAAATACCTTACACTGCTTGGGAGCTGATGAAGTACTTCAGTGACTGTGCCCGTAACCAAGCTGTTCCTGTACAGTTACAGCACAGGCATTTACCCAACACTGTGGAAAATTGCCCAGTTTATGTGCTGTACACAATAAAGTCAAATTGAACCTGGCCACTTACTACCCTATCAGTCAACTCTCATTCACCAGTAAAGTGATGGAGGAGATAATCATCAGTGCTGTTAAGCAGCTTAACAACATATCTGTTTCACTAACACTCAGTTTGGGATACACCAGGAACACTCAGCTCCTGATCCAAAAAGGCTGAATTCCAGAGACGAGAGTGACATGACTCCAGCTAAGACACAGTGGTTGTGGGAGTGCTGGCAGAGGTGGAGCTCGTAATCAAGATCCTGGAGCCCATAAGAAGTGGAGACCACCTTTTGAAGGGAATGTAAAGACTAACTCTTGGATTAACATCTTGCATTATATTTTGTTTCAAGATGACACTGGAGTGTGGCAACACGAAACATCACTTTTTACTCTTTGTATACACGTGACAAACAAAAATCTAACTGAAGGACAGCAGATATATGGGAACACAACCACAACAAGTTCTGTTCCAAGCTACTCCCATCCTGACTTGGAAATGTATCACAGTTCCTTCAGAGTCAAAGTTCTGCAACTCCAATCTAACCAGGTTTAGCTACAACAAATGGACTGCTGTGGTTCAAAGGCAGCAGTTCAACATTACCTTCTAAAGGACAACTAGGGATGGACGATAAATGCTGGACCAGCCAGTGATACCCATAGCCTGTGAATATTTTTTTTTAAAAAATGATAATCCTGAAATATTCTTTCTAGAAGTTTAAGTACTTACCCTAGGAAAGGCTGCGTGAACTTAAGTGCAATTTGTGTTGATTAAAAACTTTGAATTAATTCAATGTATTTAAAGCTGTTGATGTGGTGTACACTGACTTCCAAAAGGCAAAATAGTGTCACACCACAGACTTGTGAGCAAAATTATACTTTACTGAAAAAAGGGATAATAGCAACATAGATACAAAACTGGCTGAGTGGCAGTAATGGATTACTAGTTAATTATTTTCAGGCTAGTGGAAAGTTTTTATAGTAGAACACCTTGAAGGTAAGTGTTGAGACCCTCGCAATTAATAACTTAAACCGGTGTTTTGAAGACTTTTGAGATTGTGAATCTTTATGAGTGATCCGAGTGGAGAGAGCAACTTAATTGACTGCTTAGTGAGTCCTGATTCCTGCTGCCTAAAAAGGTAGGCCCTCATCTTGCCTACCTTTTTAATCAACTGTCCCATGAGGGAGATGGGGGTGGTGGTAGGAGCGTTGAGGGATGGGTTGATGAAAAGAAGGGAGATAGTAGACACAGCTGAACGATGGTAGCACTGACACTGCTGTACTCCCTCCGTACCACACTGGAGTGTCTCCTCAATTGTTACTGAAACACACAGCTTTCTGGGTCCAAAAGTCCAAAAAAAAAACTTTAAGCCAAGACTGGCACAATCCAGGGAAAAGGATCTTACTGTAGAAGCAAACTGGGAGCCAGCTACCATTCCCTTGCATCTTTACCCCACCCTATTAAAAAGATACAGGCACGTAGACTCGCTCCTGTTACTCAAGGATGGCACAACAACAAGCATAAGTCTAAATGATGGCAGCCTGACCAACAATAGCCATTACCTTTGCAATCACTTAAATGGCCAGGCACATAGACAGAAAGTGAAGAGATCACCAGCAATGCCAGATGAAAGCAAAGTACTGTAGCTACTTGAAATTTGGAAAAAGAGAATGCTGGAGAATCTGTCTGGTAGCATTTATGAAAAGAGAAAGAATTAAAATTTCAAGCCTTGTATGCTCCTCTCCAGAGTTTCTTCAGCAATCGGTCCACTCTTCCTCTGCTCCCAACATCTTCCTACACCCCCAAAGCAATTGCCCATTCATTCAGAGAAGGTCTAACACCTGCCGGTTTACTTCCTCCCTCCTTCCAAGGTCTCGGACACACCTTCCTGGTGAAGCAGCAATTTACCTGCACTTCACACAATCTAGTCTACTGTGAGCAGTGAATACACTATGGTCTCCTCTACATTGGGGAGACAATGGGCAGACTGGGCAATACCTACGTTCCGTTTGCAAAATGATCCTGAACTTCTAGTTGCCTACCAATTCGGCCAACATCTGTCTCAGGCTTGTTGCAGTGCTCCAGCGAAGCTCAGCACAAGCTGGAAGAACACCACCTCATTGCCTGCTTCAGAACCTTGCAGCCTTCTGGACTCTATCAGGTTCAATAACTTTAGGGCTTAAGCACCAAAGGGTCTGTTTTCGTGCTGTGTAACTTTATGACCTTCTCCCATCTCCTTACCCCAATCCCCAAACTCAGCCTTGTCATCATGTGGTCTGCTACCACAAACCACCCATTGCCAGATACTAATGGTCCCTGTTAGCAGCTGTTGATTCCTCCAGGCTGACCTTTATCCATTCCTTTGTCTGGGAGAAAGTGAGGACTGCAGATGCTGGAGATCAGCGCTGAAAATGTGTTGCTGGAAAGGCGCAGGTCAGGCAGCATCCAAGGAGCAGGAGAATCAACGTTTCGGGCATTAACCCTTCTTCAGGAATGAGGAAGGTGTGCCACGCATGCTAAGATAAAAGGTAGGGAGGAGGGACTTGGGGGAGGGGCGTTGAAAATGCGATAGGTGGAAGGAGGTAAAGGTGAGGGTAATAGGCCGGAGTGGAGGTGGGGGCAAAGAGGTCAGGAAGAAGATTGCAGGTTAGGAAGGTGGTGCTGGGTTCGAGGGTTGGGACTGAGACAAGGTGGGGTGGGGGGAGAGAGGGGAGGGGAAATGAGGAAACTGGAGAAATCTGAGTTCATCCCTGTGGTTGGAGGGTTCCTAGGCAGAAGATGAGGCGCTCTTCCTCCAACCATCGTGTTGCTATGGTCTGGTGATGGAGGAGTCCAAGGACCTGCATGTCCTTGGTGGAGTGGGAGGAGGAGTTGAAATATTGAGCCACAGGGTGGTTGGGTTGGTTGGTCCGGGTGTCCCAGAGGTGTTCTCTGAAACATTCCGCAAGTAGGCGGCCTGTCTCCCCAATATAGAGGAGGCCATGTCGAGTGCAGCGGATGCAGTAAATGATGTGTGTGGAGGTACAGGTGAATTTGTGGTGGATATGGCAGGCTCCCTTGGGGCCTTGGAGGGAAGTAAGGGGGGGGAGGTGTGGGTGCAAGTTTTGCATTTCTTGCAATTGCAGGGGAAGGTGCTGGGAGTGGAGGTTGGGTTGGTGGGGGGTGTGGACCTGACGAGGGAGTCACGAAGGGAGTGGTCTTTTTGGAATGCTGATAGGGGAGGGGAGGGAAATATATCCCTGGTGGTAGGGTCCATTTGGAGGTGGAAATGACGATGGATGATACGATGTATATGGAGGTTGGTGGGGTGGTAGGTAAGGACCAGTGGGATTCTGTCCTGGTGGCGATTGGAGGGGTGGGAAGTGGAGGAGATGCGGTAGAGAGCATCGTTGATCACGCCTGGGGGGAAATTGCGGTCTTTGAAGAAGGAGGCCATCTGGGTTGTACGGTATTGGAGCTGGTCCTTCTGGGAGCAGATGTGGCGGAGACGAAGGAATTGGGAATATGGGATGGCGTTTTTACAGGGGGCAGGGTGGGAGGAGGTGTAGTCTAGGTAGCTGTGGGAGTCAGTCGGTTTATAGTAAATGTCCATGTTGATTCGGTCGCCTGAGATCTGGGCTCGATATCTACTTATTGCTTACTCCTCCCTCTTCCCCATCTTCAGCATACATACCAACCTTTTCCCAGCTACAATAATTTCAGAAGGAGGGTCACTGGACCCAGAATGTTAACTGATTTGAGAGGGATGACTATTCCAGGCAGCAGAGGTCTGCAGGTCAAAGCCACAGAGAGCCAAGGTACATCAAGGCAAGAGTGAGGCCATGTTCTTTGGGAACTGGGCCAACTGATCCTTCATCTCCTTCACCTTATAGGGATGGCGATCGTTTAGTGGTATTATTGCTGGACCGTTAATCCAGAGACCCAAATAATACATAGAACATAGAAAATACAGCGCAGTACAGGCCCTTCGGCCCTCGATGTTGCGCCGACCGAAGCCCACCTAACCTACACTAGCCCAATAACCTCCATATGCTTATCCAATGCCCGCTTAAATGACCATAAAGAGGGAGAGTCCACCACTGCTACTGGCAGGGCATTCCATGAACTCACAACCCGCTGAGTAAAGATAATATTCTGGGGACTTGGGTTCAAATCCTGCCATGGCAAATGGTGGAATTTAAATTCAAGTTTTACAAATCTGGAATTAAGAGACTAATGATGACCATGGATACACTGTTGATTGTCAGGAAAAACCCATCTGTTTCACTAATGTATTTTTAGGAAGGAAACTGCTGTGGGTCTGGAGTCACATGTAGTCCAGACCTGGTGAGGATGGCAATGTGGTTGACTCTTAACTGCCCTCTAAACAATTGGGAATGGGCAATAATTGCTGCCCAGCCAGCGACGCCCTCAACCCCATGAATGAATTTTTAAAAACCTATCAGGACAGATTATCTTAAGGAACTGGGAACATGGGCCTGTTCAAAATCTTGGGAGGAGCACACTGCCAAGGTGAAGCAGAAACTGGTCTTTTGGGAGCACCGCACCCTCTCCATTGCAGGTAAAAACCTTGCTATCAGGTGGAGGCACTGTTGTTTTATGTGGCGCAGGTTTAGCCCCATTCCCTGAAACTGTGCTGTTTCAGTCACAAGCCATCTTCCACTTCATCTGGAGGTCTAAGATGGACCATGTCTGCGGGGAGTCCATGTACAAAACTCTGGATAAGGGGAGGGGGTGGAGAATGTACCAGCGTCACGGTCATTCTGATGGTCACCTTTGTATGCAGCTGCATCAAACTGCATAAACCTCCAGTATGCAAACACCAATTGTCACTACGTACTGAAGTTCTACCTGTCCTTGGTACCACAGAACACTCCCAAGTATTGGACTGTTCCGTATCACCTGTCCTTCATGAAGAAATTTACAAAGAGAAACACCTTTGACCACCAGTTCGTCAGGAATTGGTCAGCATGTAGCATCCTTGAGACCCTGAGGAAAAAGGAGAGGATAGGTTCTGTTGTGTGGTTCCTAGAGCAGACTGTCAGAGTCATTTGGTAGAATGCCTCATCACCAGAAATGTTCATACAAGTACCAAGATGTTGCTTGGCTGGTGGTGAGAAGAGCACCTTCTTCATGTACACCTGGTCTGTCTGTGCACTGCATACTGCCCTCTAAGCAGCTGTGGGGGGCAGGGGAGGTTTAAGAGATTGTCACACATCTCCTCCTCGAATGTTCCTGTGTAAAGGAAGTCTGTAAAAAGATGCAGTGGTTTTTGTCAAGGTTCATCCTGAGCAACTCTGTGATGTGAGACTCTGTGCACTATGGTCTGTTCCCTGGGATGCAGACAACACCAATTGCGCCTGGATGACCATCAATTTGATGACAGGTGCTCTTTAGTCTTCAATTTTGAGCAGACCAACAATCACAAGGAGTTGGCCCTGACTGAGTGCCACATTCCAAGGTCCAGGATTATGTGCTGAGGAACACACTAAAGCTTGGGGCAGCTATCACCAAGGCACAGTGGAGAAAGACCACTGTCTGAGGTCTTTCTGCTGAAGGTAAATGGGAGTTAATTCAGTTATCGGACCTTTCTGATACCTCAAATGCACATAAATATGATCAAAGACACCACATAAGAGGTGCCTTTGGTTTGTTTGGATAGAGTCAAATTCCAATATTTTTGTTTCCTTGATATGTTACTGTACTGAACTGCGTTTGTGACTATGTATTAAGATATCTTTTAGGAATATATTTTTGAAGTTTTAAACAAAATTACTCTGCTTTCTCTGTAGATGCTGCCAGACCTGCTGCGTTTCTCCAACACTTTCTGGTTTGATTTCAGCAGTCAACCTTGCTTTCACAGCCTGGCTGCTCGCTGAAGGGTGTTGAGGCCTCATTCGTCGCCTCCAACGCCGCTTTGTCCTGAGCTGATGGGCCTAGTGGAGGCGTTATCTCCAAATCCAGCCCGGGACCAGGTGAACGCGGTTCAACTTGTTAAATAATCGACGCCATCGATGGCCTCGGCGTTTAGGCTTGACCCCCTGAGGTTCGACCTGCATTTCCAACAAGGCTACCTACAGGCGGCCCTGCGTCCCGGCCTCGACTTTCGCCGAACCCGAAGGCCACCGTTCTCGCTATCGCTTCCCCAGCACAGGATCAACCGCCAGACGCTGCTTTTGCTGCCTGAACGCAGAGAAAGTCGGTTTCCAAAGCCGAACTTTCCCCCGAATCACGAACTCACCGAGTCTCTGTCTCCGTGCTTCTCCAGCTCGAGCGGCGACCGTTCAGGACACAGGTCAAAGGTTACAGACCCACTCTTCTTGCTGCTGTATATTTTAATTTTTAGATTCGAGGCGGCTCACCGTCGTTTTCTCGACGGTAATAAACTCTGGACTGAGCCAGCGACACACCTCTCCTGCAAATCAAGTTTTTTAAAAAATTGGTACGTCAGCAGCCGGATTGGCAAGTTTTTATAGAGCCCAGGACCCAATCTAGATAATTCGAAAAGGACGGAATAACAAGACTGATGTTAGATTGAAGGCGCTGACTGGTAGATATATTTTTAAATCAATATGTTTAGGCACACTTCTAGATCAGATGTTACTTGAACCTGGGTCAACTAGCTCAGACGCCATATTGGGAGTACCATGTATAATTCTGGTCGCTGTGTTATAGGAAGCATGTCATTAAATTGGAAAGGATGTAAAAAGATTTAGCAGGATGTACTGGAGGTTTTGAGTAATAAGGAGAGGCTGGGACTTTTTTCCCCAGGAATGTAGGAAGCTCAGGGATGATCTTACAGAGGTTTATAAAATGATGACAGGTATAAATAAGATGAATAGCCAAGGTCTTTTCCTCAGGATAGAGGAGTGCAGAACTACAGGACATAGGTTTAAGGTGAAAGTGGAAAGATTTAGAAGGGATCTAAGGGGCAACTTCATTCACACAGAGGGTGATGCCGTGTATGGAATGAGCTGACAGAGGAAGTAGAAGCAAATACAATTACAACATTTAAAACATATTTGGACAAGTACATAAATAGGAAGGGTTTAGAGGGATGTGGGCCAAATGTAGGCAAACAGGACTAGTTCAGTTTAGGAAACCTGGTCTGCATGGATGAGTTCGGCTAAAGGTCTGTTTCCATGCTGTATGAATCCAGAAACGCTGCCACTGCACCATTCCATTTTAATAGAGTTGGTTGAAATAGGGGCTGAAGGGAGATTTATGTGGATCTGAAATGCCACTGTAGATGTGACAGATGCTGCCGGACCTGCTGAGTTTCTCCAGCAACTTCAGGTTTGTTTCAGATTTTCAGCATTATGGTTCTTTGTTTTATAATTAAGAGATTATAACTGGTGGCTTGAAACATTTTATTGCATTAAAAATCATTTTTCTTTATCTTCAGTGATATCTGGGATGGAGGAAGAGGAACTCAAGAGGAAGAGAAACATTAATGGGAAATTCAGAGAGAGTGGCAGCCAGGAGACATTCACTGAAGCTTCCAACTATGTTCAGAACCCAATAGGTTCCAATATTACAGAAAAAAAAAATCGAAAACCTGCTGAAAAATTAATTGTGGAAAAAGTAGATTTTAAACACTTTTAAATCAACTCATGTCCCATACTAATGTTCAGAAATGCTTATACATAGTTTTTCTATTTGCCAAGGTCTGTCATCAGTCATGGTTCAAAGGATTCCTCTGCACTGCTGCCAATGACGGACTGGTCCAGCTTTGGCCAAATTCATCAGAAGATCATGGGTAAGGATCCATGAAGGATGGAAATGCTGCACAGACTGAGGGCTTGAAATGAATTCATTCAGTGGGAAGAAATGGAAATAGCAATGATCTTGAAGAAAAACAGGAGAATCAACTCACCTCAAAGCCCCCTTTCTGTACAGGATTCAATTTGAAGTGCACACATCCTGTGTTCCAGAGTGTAGTTGTCACGTCCAATCGCAAAAATAAGGCTCCTAATGAGCTTGAAAACTATTTAATAGTAAACTGGTGGCTAACACAAACAAAACTGCTCTGCACATCCACTCAGCAATCAGTAGAGAACAGGCCAGGGTCCTGAGAAATATATAGGAGAGGTTGTGGTTTTATTCAAGATGACAGAGCACATGAGGCTCATCAACCACCATTTGTATATCACTTAGTTTGCAGAAGATATTTATTGAATTTTCATACTACTTTCATGACAAAGCTGGAATCTGAGAATATATGACAAAATCATAGGTTTTATCTTAGAAGTGTATGCCATTTCTGTGCAGAGGTGGAGTCACCAAATGTTGTCGACTGACATGCATCTTAACCCAATGTGCCATGCTTCTCCCATTAAAAAAAACATTTAAAATGTTGAGTCTCAGATTTCTCTTGTTCCTCAGTATAATGTGACTTTATTGAACTCACAATATATTCTACAGTTGCACTTGCATTACAACACCCGTCACAGCATGATTCAGAGAGGTCCTCTCGTTTAAAAGCTTCTTTTTAGAAAGGTTGTTGGTCCTAAAAATATATAGAAACGAATGAACTTTCAGTCACAAAAAAAAACTGTACATTATAAAACAGTTCTCAACAGCAAAGGTGGTCATATAAAAGGGTGTTCCTTTACGTAAAAGGAATAAGGAATGGGTTCTTCCATATGCGGACCAGTTAGGTTTGTGTGACTGATCCTCATGACTTAATTTCCACGTTGACTCAAATTATTGTTTTTGAATATTGTTTTTTGATTGGTTTTGTCTGTGTGGGTTGGTAGTGTTTGATAATGGGATATTCTGTCCCTTCTTTTGCCCCTCCCACTTTGTTTCATCAGTGTCGTGTACACCAGAGGTGAAACAAAAGCTGCTGCCGGCGGGTGTAATTGTGTAATAGACAGAATGTGGAAGGCTATGTGCATGAGAACAGGTGACTGTACTTGTGTATGTGCATGTGTGAGTATGAGAGAGAGATTGTGGATGTGTGTGTGAGAGAAAGTGTGTGGAATGGGTGGGGGGCTATGTGTATATATGTCCGCATGTATGTATGTGCAGTATATTTCTATTTCTAAAAACACTAGTCAAGGACTGAACGGATCCCAAAGTGTTCACATATGTTGACAAGTTCATCTGGGGGCCCAATTCACCTCTGCCATATTCACCAGCACCCTCAAGGAGAGAGTTAATGCTTCTTGAATATTACCTGATATTTATTACATGTTCAACTTTCATCATACCTGCACATACCTACAGGAGGCAAAGAAAACATTTCTCGTACTCTTGTTAAAATTAGAGACACAGTTTCCTGCGTACACTCTCTCAGTCTACGATACCTACTGTAGGGTGGGATGTGACTTTAAATAAAGCTTCCATTGCAACTGAGCATGTTACAACATGCTTTGTGAGGTTTAACATCTCAGATTATTTTGGCCTTTCCAGGGCTGTATCATACTGGTTAAAGTTCCCTCATCTACAAATAATTCATAAATTCTAAATGTTGTTTGTAACCACACTTGTTTTAGGTGAAATTTGTGCTCATCAAATTGATAGTCTGAGAAAATGGAAAAATTTGCACCAATTTGTTTCATTCCGACCTCACAGAGAAAGAAAGAAATAATTATATCTTACAGTGTGTCTAAAAATGCATCCTTTCTCCGTACCACACAGAAGTTTCAATAACCTCTGTCCATCTCTCTCAATCTATTGCTGACCCTAACTGAGTTCACTGGGACATGTGGCAAGTTTCCAGTGAGATTCCTACTTCAGGAACCTGCTGGTGTGAATTACAAGCTAAATGGCACTTGAAATACCCCAATAATTGGAACCACCACAGATTTCAGTTGAGATCAGGACCATTGATTGATAATGGTTTGAAATCAGAACAGAGGGAAAGGAGACTGTAACGAGACATGATCCATTCATTAGGGCTACCTCAAAGCTGTTACAGATATTTTCTGTGATTGATCACCCCTCCCTTTGGCACCTCTGGAAAGAAGAGGTAAGCAGATGGGAGGGAAATTTTCTGGAGACATGAGTCTCATTTCTGTTTGCATTCAATGGGTGGAAGGAGTGAAGCCCTAGACGGGATAGTGAGGTGACAGTCCCAAAAGAATATTGCATTATTATTCCACTGAGAGTCTGCTAGATTTCCAACTGGAACATGGAAGAGAGTCTCAGCCAATACATTTTAGCCTAACCTCAGAAGCATACCCCTTACACCAGGAGAATCTTTCACATGAACTAAGTGGATCCTCCCAGTAAGATTGCCAATTCTGTGCTGTGGGCCTCTGTCTGTTGGAAACTTGATTGAATCATTTCTTTTGGACCTTATCAACAAGTATGTTTGGGGTAGATTTGCACATTAATCATGAGAGGTGAAAAGCTAAAAGTTGATCATGTTGCAGACCTCCTTTAATCAGATCTATTTCTGTTAGAGAGACTTGATCTTTGATCTTAGCTATCAGATTGACTTGGCATTTTAAACATTTTCAGCTGCAATCCAGCCATGTACGAACACAAACATGATTGTTTTCCTTGTCTCCATCTTAAACCAATGCAACGTCCAATCACCACAATCATCTATTGTTCTGTGTGTCAGACAAGCATATTTCAGGTAGAATCTTAGAATTGTTCACTAAAACACACCTACTCAAAAGCAGCAAGCGCAATCACATCTATTTTGTAATGTAAGCCAGACGATGTTTAGCCATCCGCCTGGAGCAGTCTGAAAAACCTGCATGAAATTTACTGCGCACATGCACTCTTCTTTTTATTAAATCTATTTACCTTCCCAACAATCTGTCAGTCACACGAGATTCAATGTGAATGCTGTGTTTGGAATGTAGCCACACTTTGAACTTTATTGTGACCTGTACTCTGAGGAGCACAAGAGGGCCCGAATTTGTAAGTTTGGGGCAAGGGGGAACATTGTAGTGAAAGTCAATAATATTGAGGCATTGAGGGGGCATTGGACATTGTAGTGAAAGACAAGAACGTGGATTTCAATGGACTCTATATTTCCAACTTGGAGCAAGAGCTATGACATTCATATTCATCCCTGGGGGGAAAAAAATTATTGCTATATTGCTGCAGATGATGCTTTGTAAATCTTTAACTACGCTCCAGGAATGGTTACAGTTGGCTCAAGATTTCTAGAACTGGAATTACCAAATGGCATTGTGCTGTCTGGACTGGGAACTTATCACTCCAGATTTCATCTTCATCACTGCCCCCCACCTCCCAAACAAAAGTTCTGGAGCTCAGTGCAAAATTTAAAAAAAACATAAATAATATTATTTACTAAATGTCACAAATATAAATAGATATTAGTGAAATCTGGACGTGATTGGTAATTTCGTCCCTTACAGCTCTTTGTACTGGTTATGTCACTTGAGTGTGATGTTGTCTGCCTCATTGCTGAGGGAGGTTGATGCAGGGAGAGAGGGTCAGAACAGAAGAAAAATTCACAAAATGTTTGGAATGCTGTTTTTAAGATGAACATTTATGTGGCTGCTCCTTTTCATAGAGGTGGAATGCTGCTTTTGTGACCTTGGGCAACATAAGAACTAAACTCTGTGTTTGGCACCTAGCCGTTGGCTGTCACTGTATTGTTCATCTGATTTGTCACCTCTATCAGCCCCTATATTTACTTAAAGGAGAAAGCCTTGTCCTGGCCAACTCAAAAGCTCATACAGTTCAGACCAGATGAGTGCTGACCTGCAACCTTCCTAAAACAGACACGTCATTGCCATGAGTCAGCACAGTAAACATTTCAATGGGGAAATAAATAATTCTCTGGGCTGAGTACTGAAACAATTTAGTGAAAGCTCAGGTGTCACTATAAGAGCATGAGAATGCATGTTTAAGTCCCACTCTGTGTTAGTTGATGAACATGTAACATAATTAACCTGTGCCTTTCCCAGTTTGAAATAGCTTTACTCCAATTGTTCTCACCCCTCTTGAAATGAATGATGAAGTGCAGTAACTGGCAGCAAAGTCTAATGGTATCAAGCAGTCTATTGAGCACCCCTTGTTGTGATGTCCATTCCCCACATATTCAACCTCGGCATCTAAAAGCTAAGACTGACACATTAAGGATAGGGTTTATTTTTTAAATACTGTGGATTAATTTCCACCATTGAGCCACATGAAACTGTCAAAACCTATTTCATTTCCAGTCCTGAGCAGCCAACAGCCAGAGGTGGCTTTTGACAATTGACACCAAGCTCATATTTTACATAGAGCTTCGGAGGAGCAATGCTTCTGGGCCTTATCTTGAACTCCATTGCCCCAATTTTCTGATGACTGTCTAGCTTGAATGGTAAAACTCGGCCCATCGACTCTCAAAGAATTTCCTCATTGTGTATCCTGCTCGTCCGACTTCCGAGTCATCCTCATTAAAGGTCATACAGTTATCAAACACCAGCGTAGTGTCTTCAGCAAACTCCTCACAAGTCAAGTATCTGTTCAGAGAAATCATTTCAAAATATTTAGTGACTTTGAAAAATATCTCTCAGCAAACTCCACTGTTCTCATTATTCTACTTGTCAGTGCTGTGTATTTCACAGTTCAGTATGCAAATCCACTATGCAGTGTGCTACAGCGCCACACAAACCAGAAAAGTGCTGCTTCAATCTCTGGTCAAAGGTCAGTTAGCTACATCTTGAGAAATCAAGTGGCTTCAGTGTCACTAAACCAGGGAGGGAGGGAGAATGAGGGTTCTACCAATGGTCCCTACTGAAATTTGGCTGTGTGCACACACCATGCACATGGAGTCACTGGTATGGACCTAACAGTGAGCAGATGAGTAGTTGGCCATACCAGCATGGCACCAAACATAACCATGTCCTCATCAGATGTCTACAAGCAAGCAATTTGGAGAGAGCCAGTTACATAGTGATCTAGAGTGAGAACAGTGACCCTTTGAGATGTGTGTGTAGTTAAGTCCCACATTAAACTCTGAATTAGACAGCAATCTGTAAACTCGAAGACAATTTACTCATATTTAATGTAATAAAGTGCTGGTCACATCTGGTGAACAATAAAACAAAATCTTCTAGTGCGATTTGGAGTGATTCAGGCCACACGTGTCCCACTTGATAGGCCCTTGTCTCTAACGGACATTAAAAAAAGAAAGACCTACACTAATAAAGAGCTTTTCATGACCACCTGATATCTCAAAGCACTTAACAGCCAATGAAATAAAAACAAACAACTGCAGATGCTGGATGAAGGGTTCTGATGAATGGTCACTGGACATGAAATGTGCACAGGAACACACAAAATGGACAAATGGAGGTTGGCTCCCCTGTCCCGGTACAGGCCCCCCACACCCAATGTCAATGCACAGAGAATGCGATGGTGCCATTAGCACAGGCATAGTTGCTCCCTGAGACCTGTCTTATGGCCAGTTGACATCATGGGCTGCATTTGTACAATGCAGTGGCAATTTTGGTGTAATGGATAATGACTGCACATTTTAAACTATTGTAAAGTAGGAAGAGTGGAAGTAAAATTTTCACAATCAACCATATAGTCATGGCCAGATAGTCAGTTTTTGTCATGTTGATTGTGGGATAAATATTGATCAGGAGGCCATGGAGAACTTATCTGCTTTTCTTTGAAATGGTGCCATGGGATGTAATATTCACCTGAGCAAGTAAATGGGCGTTAATGTAACATCTGTTGAAAGATAGGACTTGTATCAAGTGCAGCACTGCCACAGGACTGGAGTTTTGATGCTCAAATCCTCGAATGAGACTTGAACCTAGAGCTTTGTGACTCAGAAGCAAGTGTGCAAACAACTGAGCCAAGGCGCATTTGAGAAGTGCATTAAAGCGTTCCATATGTTCATTAAGAAAGGTCCATGCCATTAGTGGTCATTAAAGCAGGAAATCCTCCTCTTCCCTGATAATAATGATCTGGTCCAGTGCCAGTGCACTCTGATCAATTCCTCCCCACAAACACAAATGACATAAAGCATGAGTTTTCTTCTTCTTAAAACCTCCTGCCTTGACTCCTTTATATTTGACTGTTTCTCCCTTTAACTTTCAATAATCATTGCGATAATGATACTTACTTCCCACTAATCAACTTTCTCCTGATGGTGGAAAAGTCCATGGGCCTTTTGATGATTTTCCTATAGCCAGGCACCAGCCTTGGGTTCACAGGATGCAGGAAGGGCCAGGCATCCTCGTGGGCTTCCATTTCCATGAGGATAACCCTGTAGAGTACAATTCCCAGCTTTAGAGTTGAATCATGTCAGAGATTTGATGCAGCATTTAATGCAGCATTGTCACATGTGACAATGAGGGATGGGTTGGAAAGTCCCATCTGTCAGCTTAGGATCTTGGGATTGAGGGAATGTCAGTCAGGAAGGACTCTCCATCTCCATGTCTTGTCCCCAAGACAGACAGAAAGTCACACCATGCCTCAGTCACACATACAACAGGGCGGAAGTGGGCACTGCAGATGCTGTAGATTGGAGTCAAGATTAGAGTGGTGCTGGAAAAGCACAACAGGTCAGGCAGCATCTAAGGAGCAGGAAAATTGACGTTTCAGGCAAAAGCCTCATGAAGGCTTTTTGCCTGAAACGTCAATTGTCCTGCACCTTGGATACTGCCTGACCTGCTGTGTTTTTCCAGCATCACTCTAATCTTGACTCACACAACAATTATAAAAAGATAGTGATTGTTAATTCATGGTTTTGGTACTCTTGACGAAGTTCACTATTTGAAATTATCAGAATAATCCTGATTTGTGCTGAATACTGATTACAAATAATCACAGTTACAGCTGGCCTCGGTGTTAGGAGGGGATGAATAAATATCAGCCAGGGTTCCAAGTACTGACTGATGGAAATTTGATGATGATGCCTTTTATAGTTCAATAGGCATTTGCATGAAGAATAACCACTAAAGTGAAACAATAGAAGGCGTCTGTTGTTGGGGAGTTGTAGGCCAACAAGGCATCTTTAAGAGAGGATAAAACTGGAAGAGGAAAATCAACATTCTTTCACTGACATCCCGAAACAGAAAAATGGAATTAGTAAACGCCAGCCGAAAGTAAACAGCCTTTAAACACACACTACTGGCACTTACTCGCATAACATGAGGTCACTGGATTGGTCTCGGTTTGATATTTTCTTCCTCTTGGCAGCTGGAGATCCCCCTCGCAATGAACACTTTCTTCTGCGTTTCTTCATATATTTTCTAGGACAATGTGGGTCAAAATACTCAAAGTCATTGGCTTTGTTTGTGAAATGCCTCCTGTTTCTTCTCTGTTTGCTTTCCCTCTGGGATGCCCCACTCCTGACAGACTGGTTACTTGCCTGGAAAAAAGAAACAAAGTTGGTCACAGTGCTCCCACAGCCCAGCTCCAGTGAGCAGCTGCAGAGATAATCGTGCACATACCTGAACGTGTTACCTGATGGATAGTGCAGAGATGAGAATGGGACTGGTTATCCTGGCTGTTCACACTTTATCTTTAAGTGCTCACAATATTAAAAGGTGTCTGAATGCTTTCTTGATCTGCGTTTCGTCTCATGGGGAGAAAAATATCAAGTAGTTCCCACAAAAAAATGTAACCCAGTGGGAAGACTCTAGAGCTGGGCACAGACTGAAGGCAGTCTCATCAAAAGTCAACTGAGTTCTTGTTACTCTAAGTGAGGGTTTGCCTCAACAGTACCATTTGTTTTAGTTCTCCAACTACAAATATTTGAATACATTGGTGTGGTAGCTGAGAGGTGTGGGAAGCTTGGAGTGAATTAACTGGAAAACAATTGTAAGGAAAAGCAATCATTATTCATCTCTTGTCTAATGGTTCTTATTGGAAAATTTGCATGTGATGCTTTGGGCAAGGTCAGGCCTGATATGCATTTTCTCTGGGGTCAAATAGCCAGTGACCCTCACTGTTCAGGTTCCTGACTGAAGAATGGGCACTTGACCAACGGACTGGAGATGACTGTTAGGAGGTGGGAGGATGACAAGAGATCGGCAAGAAATTAATTCTTGCTGGGTAGGGGAGCAAATTGCATTCTCTGGGCTAGGTGTGTGTACTATGTTAGGTACAACAGCAATAAGTGAGTATTGTAATGTTAGGTGTTTATTTCAGAAAGAATTTACTAAATGACAGTATCTGACCCTGAGAACCAGTTCAGAATCTCAATCCTGTCAAACCGTAAGCTCCTTACCATGGCAATGCAGATCGGACAGAACCAGTCTCCCTCTGGAATCTCAACAATCTTGGGCTTGAGGCAGTAGGTGTGACATCCCTGATCACAATTGTCGCACAGCAGCAAAAACTCATCTTTGTCCCCCTTTCCACAGATCTGACATGACTGTAGAATAAATTCATGAAGTGACACTGTTTAAATCCAGGTGTGAGTGTAAAATGAACAGAAGGCATCTGATTGGCTGGAGGCAGGGTCGGAAGCAATTTTAATACTCCACCCCACCACTCCATCCGGTCAGAATCAGCACTCTGTATCCAAAGTCAGAAGTCACACACAATTATGGTGCAGCGAAGACTGAAAACAAAAAATGCTGGAAATCACAGTGGGTCAAGCAGCATCCATGGAAAGAGAGCAAGCTAATGTTTCGAGTCTAAATGACTTTTCATCAGAGCTAGTTCAACGAAAGTGTACTCCCACAGCAGAAGCAACAGTAAATTCTGACTAAACGTACCCATTCCAACAGCATAATGTTAGAATCCATTTCCTGCACCAGTCACTTAGGTGACCAGGTGGAGAACATAGATTCACTGTCCTTGGACAGTGATGGTACTCAGACTAGCCATACGTGACTAGTGTAGTGGGTCTCAGACTAAAGTGGATATCAATTGGAGGTTTTTTGCCTGAAGTGTGGCAGAGTTAGCAAGGAAATACACATGATTTGTTGTTGGCATAGGCTTGAAAAGAGGTTGCCACAGTATGTGAATAAAAGGTCCAAGTTAGAGGAACGGTGCTGGAGAGAATGCCGGAAGGGTCAGGTAATATTGGTGAGGTTAGTGGACAACAGAGTAAATGGGCCAAGACCCAGACACAGATGACAGAGGAATAGACAGATGGTGAGACACATGCCATTAAATGTCATTACATGGATCTGTGGTTTTCGACTGATGTGTCATGAGAACTGGCCAAGTGTGCTGTGAAATTTTATACAAAGGTATTGAAAATCAACGTAAAACAATGCCACCAGATTAAGGGCCACAAATAGTCTGAAAGAGTTGAATGGATTTTAAAAACGTGTCTGTGCTCACAATTGAAGACAGTTTATTTTGCCAGTGGATTTGAAACATTAATGCTTTTGATCCTTCTTTATCTTGTTGTATTTTGTTTTATGTTGTAAACCTCTCTCGTAAGGCTGTAACCATACATGCAAGTAAGCATGATGTTTAAGAGCAATCAATTCAGCTGAAAACAGTGGGTTTGCCATGGAATTATCTGTCTCTGTGAAGTAAACTGTGTTACTAAAAAGGTTGGGAACCACTGAGATAGATATTACAAGTTACATTAGTTCCAAGAGTGAAATATCTTGCTTACCACTTTCATGATAGATTTCTCCCAGGCAATGGCCCTCTCGAGTTGTTGAATGCACATGAATACCTGAGCAGCATTTGTGCATTTCAGTAAGGTTTCTCGCCACACACTTAAGCCAGGAGAGATGTGGCCTTCATTGCTGTGTGAAAGACACAAAGAAAGCCATTCAGTTTGTTGTTCACTGATGCCTCCACTGCCACAGAACAGGTGAATGATCTCCCCTGCTAAGGCATGGAACATTCTTATGCAACCTTCGCACGTCTTTAACAATAACACCATATGGAAGTCAAGCTCTGAATCTCCCCTGGGAAGATGGAGTGAAGATCAGGCCAAAAATCGAGCAAGTTTCCTGAAAGATCCATGCTGCTGAAAAGCCCTGAAATGTTAGCTTACATTTCAGAGGTGAGGAACTTTTGGGTGGGCCACTGTGATTGTCCCAAACATACTGGCAGCACAGAGAGGCCCAAACTGCCAACAGGTACTCATGACATTTAGACCAGAATGTTAGCAACATATTGCAAATATTTACAATGTAAATTACCTGTACTGCTTAGCATCATTGACACCCTCTGCAGAAGCAGAACTCATTGTCCCTGTGTTCTCCACTTTCCCCAAAACTGGTTGACACAGTGGTTCTTTCAGATATCGCCGCTCTACGTTTAACTCTAACGTTGCCAAGCGGGTTACAGCCAAGTCCAGAGGGTTGTTATTTCGTCGCATTAACTCCATCTCCTCCTCATCTTTCATTTTCCCATCACCTGAGGTGAGCCACTGCTGATCGAAATACACCAGGTCATCTCGAGTGGAGTCGGTGTCTGGACTGGTCCAGCCCTATGCAAATCAAATGCATTGCTCACTGCTCATGTAGAAATATGAGACAGGTCAGTGAAGGTGTTGTGGGGGATAGTGCAATCTGATAACATTGTGTCCTGCAATGTTCACAGGACCTGACCCATGGCATCATGGCTCAGTTACATTCATATTGCAGTAAGTGGGTAAGGAATTAATGGTGGAAACCTCTATCATTTAAGTCCATGTAGTGTGGAAAAGCATTGTTCTTCTTGGATCTCATAACATGCCCTTCCATGTTTTTCTACCCACTCCACTTCTTCATGTCAAATGAATGACTAACTTAGAATTCATCAATCATCAGCAACCCTCCTACTCCAACTAATTCACACGTGCTGTCTAAACTGTGGAACACTTCACCTTTCTCAGTGTTCTCTACAATCACAGGGTCTTTATTGATTCCCTTATAAATTTTATCTTCTGTTTTATCACTGCAGGCCTTGATCCCTCAACTGTGGCACCAGGGCCCTTGATTTTTCAATGATGACAGCAAGGCCCTGTCCCTTCACAGCAGGATTTATCATCAACAAATTACTGCTGCTTACCTTCACTGTACACAATCACCTGGTGGACACACTTGAACTCAAATGTCTTGCAACTCAGCATTATCAAGATTGAAGTCATCTTGCTCAGGCACTACCAGAAATTCCACACCTCAACCCTCAATTCTATCCCTCTTCTGAGATGCCCACTCAAGGCCAGCCTAACGGTGCACAATGTCCTGTTTAACCATAAGCCGAGCCAGGTCTTCTGCATCGTCAATATTGTTGGCCTCTGAAACAATGGCCACCTTTTCTCAATCTCACTGTCACTGAATGTTCATTCACGCCATTGTGTCCATCAAATGGATAGCCCTCGCCCTCTGTCCTTCAAACTATTCTAATCAACTCATGCAGAACACCATCAAATCCATTCCTTCCTGCACCAAGCTTGACTGCCCTGATCATTGCTGCTTTTCATTTTCCAGTACATCAACTTCAATCCCCTCAGCCTCATCTACAATTCATTCCTCATTTCCTCTCCACATTGTGCAAGGTCTTGCAGTTCTCTCTGCTCACAAACACTGTGTAACCTCCTTCCCCTCAGGACAGATCCTTCTGGAACTCAAAACCCCCCAAATTCAAACCTATCCACATTAGTACATCTCTAACTTGCTTTCAAGATCCTTGTTAAAATCTTCCTGCAATGGTTCTGTTCGTCATCTCCCTCAGTTCTCCATTTTACAAGCTGCTGGGATCTGACTCCAAAGGACTGCAAGACGTTTTGCTCTCCTAAAAAGTTCAAATTAAATGTTGTTGATACGTGTGGAACATGTAACTTTTAAACTGGAATAAAAAATTCTGAATTAGTAACAGTTTAATTATTCATTATCCTCATGCAGCAACAAGTCTTTGATTTTCTACATTGACAGACATGGTAGGGCAGTGTCAGTTAGTGTATGATTGTTCAGTTTATCCAGGGCATAGTGTAATCATTTGAGATTAGTGTCTGATGGGACTTTCCTACCTTCACCTGCAGACTTGCAGATATTACTCTCTGCTCCAGGGCCTCAAGGTAGCGCAGAGCTGCAAGATCGACTGGAAATGCCCACTTCTCTGGCTTCCACTTCTCCACCATTTCCTTCGTTACGGAATGCTCCTTGTCATTATTGCTAAAGATGGAATCTGAGAAAGGAGAGAAATCAGGGAATTAAATATGGAGTTAAATAGATCTGGGCTGCTATTGGGCTCAATACCTGCGCGTTATTGAGTAGGAAGAATACTTCAGGGTTTAGTGTCTGATTGCTGTCCAAGAATCCCTCCCTAGTAAAACCATTTATTGACACTCAGTGGCCAGATTTTCATATGAATAATGTCAACCAGGTTAGATATGTGGCAGCTAGGGAACTGTAGCCCACAATAGCCAGCACCTTTGGAAAATAAGATAATAAAAGATCAATTGAACATTTAAGAGGCATTTGGATGGATATATGAATAGGAAGGGTTTGGAGGGATATGGCCTGGGTGCTGGCAGGTGGGACTAGATTGGGTTGGGATATTTGGTCGGCATGGACGGGTTGGACCGAAGGGTCTGTTTCCATGCAGTACATCTCTATGACACTGACTGCACAGCGAGCTCACAAACATTATAGATACATTGGCTGGCCAAATACAAAAAGGTAAAATGTACTCTGAAGAAAATAGTATCCACTATCATCACAGTAAACCTCTGTTTTGCAGGAGTATCAGTCATAACAGGATTGCTGCAATCTTATGTAGCAATAAGAGCCCTACCTTTCTTCTCTCTCATACAAGCTTGACTGACATAGTCCATATGTTTGAGGAGTTGTTTCTGTAAAGCCTTTTCCCGTAGCCCCCGCGGATGAAGGGCTTTAAGGAGGCAATTTAGCTGCTCCAGGTTGTCAATGTGCCACCAGCCTTTCTGCATCTCTACAAAAGAAAGAAAATACAATTAGTGAATCACTGGAACTGCAGATCCAAGCTCCTCGAATAGTGGGAACAATATTGAAAGTTGCTCTTCAATCCTAATGCTTCCGCATAAACAAATATGGCAGTATTGTTAGCTTTCCAAACGTAACATATCTGAAGTTAAAGCAGCTTCTATAATATCGATATGGCTGGCAGACTTGTTCATGTACCTGACAACTTTAGAAAATGGTGGAAAGTGTTAACCCATGTACGGTTTAAAAAAATGAATTCCTACAGGGCCTTACACAACTTCTCAAGATGTTCCAAAGCACTTTACAGCCAATTAAATATATTGGATATAAACCAAAAGAACTGCAGATCCTGTAAATCAGAAACAGAGATTGCTGGAAAAGCTCAGCAGGTCTGGCAGCATCCGAGAAGAGAAATCAGAGTTAACATTTCAGGTCCGGTGACCCTTCCTCAGAATACAGTCACTGTTGTAGCAAACATGGCAGCCAATTTGGACACAACAAGCATCACAAACAACAATGTGAGAATGAGCTGATAATCTGTTTATATGATGTTAATCCTGGGATAAAGAAACACAAATTTCCTCTAATTTCAAGCTCTGAAGAAGTCATATTGGACTCCCTCTCCACAGTTATGCCAGACTGGCCAGGTTTCTCCAGCATTCTCTGCGCTTGTTTCAGATTTCCAGCATCCCACAGTATTTGCCTTTATTAACCTAGGGATAAATATTGGCCAGACCTTTGGGGATAACTCCCCTGAAATAGTACCATAGGATCTTTTAGTTCCACCTGAGGGGATAGATGGGCCTTGTTTTAATACCTCATCCAAAACAACAACACTTCAACAGTGCAGCGTTCTATCAGCACTGCACTGGAGAGGCAGCCTGGAGTTTTCTTAGATTAGATTACTTACAGTGTGGAAACAGGCCCTTCGGCCCAACAAGTCCACACCGACCCGCTGAAGCGCAACCCACCCATATCCCTACATTTACCCTTTACCTAACACTACGGGCAATTTAGCATGGCCAATTCACCTGACCCGCACATCTTTGGACTGTGGGAGGAAACCGGAGCACCCGGAGGAAACCCACGCAGACACAGGGAGAACGTGCAAACTCCACACAGTCAGTCGCCTGAGTCGGGAATTGAACCCGGGTCTCAGGCGCTGTGAGGCAGCAGTGCTAACCACTGTGCCACCGTGCCGCCGAAGTTCTGGAGTGCTACCCACTGAGCAATGGCTGACACCTTTGAGGAATTGGTGGCTAGGTTGATTGATGGTTATCACAACTAAATAAAGATAGGAAGAGCACCTACTGAAATCTTATGTTGGCACTCAATAGTATAATTTTATCATGGTATATTTGGTTACATGGAAAAACTGTATCTTGCTGCCTGACTGTGCAATTCTGGCAAAGGCAATTTGATTCTAGATTAGAGTGGTGCTGGAAAAGCACAGCAGTTCAGACAGCATCCAAGGAGCAGGAAATCAACACTTTGGGCAAAAGCCCTTCATCTGAACTGCTGTGCTTTTCCAGCACCACTCTAATCTAGAATCTGGTTTTCAGCATCTGCAGTCCTTGTTTTTACAAAGGCAATTTGATCTAAGAGGTAGTCCTTTAGTCGCAGAATAGATTGTCTTGCAGAGAATCACAAACAGCACAACACTGAGGAAGGCCATTCAAAGTTTGTGCGAAGATTTGTAGCTCGGGTGCTTGTTGTAGTGGTTCTGTTCGCCGAGCTGGAAGGCCATTCAGCCCACTGTGCCTGTGGTTGGTTCTTGAAATGAACTATCCAATTAGTTCCACTCCTCCTGTCAAATTAGCCCCTTTAAGTATTTATCCAATTCACTTTTGCAGTGTAGGCAGAGTTTCAGAGAGACTTTTAAAAAGACTTTTAATATTGAAGAAAAGCGTGCTTTGAAAAGCTAAAGGTGTAACAAAGAGCTCAGTAATAAATTCACCAGGAGATACTGATACTAGTTTGATATTAAAGAGCTGTAATACTACTGCTGTCCAATAGAAAGCACTCTATCAATAGGAATGGACAGTGACTCCTGACCCAGGCTTTGCATAAAGCAATAAGATTGCGTACTGTTTCAGAATGAAAGGAAAACCTTTCAAGCAAAGCAAGTTAAAGAAATAATACCATCTCATTCATTTCTTTTACAAAATTCTGTTGTGTCTGAAAATTTACACAGGTTCTGAAAGTGGAGAAATAAAGTTCAAATACACATTTATGTAAATGTTCACAGTTTGTTATGTAATAGAGGCAGTAGCCACAAGTGTGGAGGCAAGTGTGACAAAGGCATATGTATTAGTTATGGCTCTGTGGGTAGCATTCCAAGGGTGAAGGTCCATTCTACAGTACAACATCCAGTACAGGGCTGAGAGAATGCTGCATTGTCAAGAGTACCAGTTTTCAAATGAGATATTAAACAGCTGCCTGCCCCTACAGGTGAATGTGAAAGATTCTGTGCCTTGAAGCGTAACAAAGGTTTTGTCAATGTCTTGAGACATTAAAACGTATTTTAATTAATGATGATGAGTGATTGGAAGTGAGTAAAAGGCCATAATGTAATGTCACATGTTTTCCACAAAGCAATCAATAATTGTTCACAATAAGAATACTGTTCACAATAACTGGTTTAGGCACCAATTAAACACTGATGTTAATTTACTGCATAACTATTCTGCACAATTAGATGAACAGAATGGGTTGAGCTGAAGAATGAGGGTGTTGAAGTGTGAGGAAGCTGATAATATGGAGGTTTACAAGAATGGATTTATACACAAACTAAATTTATCACCAATAGACTGGAAAATTGTGGAAGTATGCAAAATATAATATCTTGGGGTCACCTGTAGGAGACACATTTGCTCATAAAATGCTGAGTTTTTAATCCAAATTTGCTAATGTGCCAAAATTGGTTAGAGGGAATCTTGCAATGAGGACATAAAGAACCTGCATGGGGATAAACAGGATGAGTGACTGGCAGGTGGAGTCTAATATAGGAAAGTGAGAGGTTATGCATTTTGGTAGAATTAATCAAAAGGCAGACTATCATTTAAATGGAGAGAGACTCCAAAAAAAAAGTGCAGCGGAGAGCGATCTGGGCATTCTTGTGCATGAAACACAAAACATTAGCATGCAGGTGCAGCAAATCATTAAGAAGGCAAATGAAATTTTGATTTTTATTGTCGGGGGTTGAATTTTAAAACTAGTTACAATTGTACAAGCGTTGGTGAGGATGGACCTGGAGTACTGTGTACAATTTTGGTCCCTGTATTTAAGAAACAATGTACTGGCATTGGAGGCAGTTCAAAAGAGCTTCACTCAGTTGATTCCTGGCATGAAGGGGTTGACTTATCAGGTGAGGTCTTTATTCATTCGACTGTAGAAGAATGAGGGGTGATCTTATTGAAATATACAAGATTCTGAGAGGACTTGATCAAGTAAATATTGAAAGGTGTTTCCACTGGTGGGGTCACAGTTACAGAATAAAGGGGCATTCATTTTTTTAAAAAAGTGAAGAAATTACTTCTTGCTGACGGTAGTGAAGGTCTAGAATCCTCTACCCCAGAGACTTGTGAAGACTAGACCATTAAATATTTAAAGGAAAGGTAGATAGATTTTTGAAATGTTGAGGGCTGGCATGAAAGCGAAGTTGAGACCTGGGGCAGATCAGCCACATTGTTAAATATTGAGATAGCCTTGAGGGGCTGAATGGCCTGATTCTGCTCCTATTTCTTAAGTTATTATGCAGCATTTTCCAAGGTGGCCAATATTCTCCTTTTGGTTTTTTTTTGGTAGCTGATTTCAAAGATCAGTGTTAGAACAGGATCTTCGGAAATGGTGCTCCACATGAGCACCATTCCTTACTGGGAGCACTTGGTATGGGATTAAGTCTTTGAGGTTATTTAACAGCAATGTAACTTTGTGGCCTTAAAAGATTATAGCAAAATAGTCAACCTTTATGGCACTCTGTAACAATCTTAGCTCCCTTTCCCAACAAGACAAAGTGACATTTGACTTGGAGTGAGCATCTCACCTTCTGGAATAGGTTTCAATTGCCGCTGACTCATCTCTTTTTGCAATTTTGATGGTCGTCCACGACGCCTAGGTGTCGGTGGCAAAAAGCATACACTCGGAGGAGCACTATCGCAACGACAAGACTTGACCTTTGGTTTGGTCGCAGTGGAGCCAACTTCGAGAGAAGTGGGGATCAGGGTCTCGCAAGGAGCAGCGGGGTCCATCGAGTCTGCAGACTGCCCATCAAATGGAACATCCACGTGTAGCATCAGAGAAAGCAGAAGAGAATGAAGAGAGAGTGGTGAGCAGAGTCATGTACTGCTAAAAACCTAGGCTGCACCATCACACAGGCCCCAAGAGGAGAGTTCATCAGAACACTTTAGATTTCATTTGAGAAATATTTAGAAACATAAAGCTTGAGTTGAGTTTTTTAAAATTCATTTGTAGGATGTGGCTGGCCAGAATTTATTGCCCGTCCCTAGTTGCCCTTGAGAAGGTGGTGGTGAGCTGCTTTCTTGAACCGCTGCAGTCCAGAGTGAAGGCACTATTGACACAAACTGGAGGGACCCCTATGTTTGGTTTCCGTTCTAAATTGAATTTCAGACATTTGAGGTCTTAATACTCTGCGCTGGGGAACCAAGAGATAACAGTCAGGGCAGTAACTCTTCACAGAAGCAACTGGTATGGTTCACAAAAGTAGCATTCGTTGGGCAACCAAAGATTGCAGTAAATGGGCCTGACCAATAAAAACTGATCATGGGCAAGATTGACCTTTTGGGGGAGAGAAGTACAAGACATTCCATGACTGTGAGTAAGGCTATGTTGGAGTAAGGCTTGAGGACACATTGGCCAGACTGACATCTCAGGAATGGACACTTGGGTGCAATAGTGGAGATCAGCATGAGGAACTCTCTGGTCAGGCATGCCTGGCTGTGGTGTTGAGGACAGCTCTTTCGACAGTGAGCCAACAATTTGCCAATCCCATTTTCAAGGAAGGACTCCCTGCTTCTGATGTGTACTGATGGTTTACAAATCAGGCTTTTACTTCCTCAACACCCTTTTCTTGTTAATGTTCTCCCCTTCTTCTGCTGGAGGTGTTTTTGCATTCCTGCTCCACAGTTCCCTTCTCTACCTTCCTCATGGGCCAATGCCTCATTTGTGACTATGCATATTAAAGTGTCAGCAACGCTGACAGCCTTGTAGCTACTAAGTCAGCTCATCGACCTAATGGAGTAAATCGCTGTATCATTCTAGGATTTTATGATTGCCTGACATCACTCACTCCTTCCAGCAGAGGTTGCTAGATAGTCACTAGGAGTTACCTACACCCGCTGTTGAGACCAGTTCTCAACTTTCTTGGGATCTATTGCTCTGTATTCATTGCTTTAACCAGCTGGACCACTTGGAGAGGAATCAGTCTCACTAACAGAACAAAATTCCAAATGGCAGTGGTTGTTACTGGGCAATACAGTGGCTCAGTGTTTAGCACTGCTGCCTCACAGCGCCAGGGGCCCAGGTCCAATTCCAGCTTCGGGTGACTGTGTGTGTAGAGTTTGCACATTCTCCCCATGTCTGCATCAATTTTCTCCCACTGTCCAAAGACGTACATATTGTCCATGCTAAATTATCCATAATGTACAGGCTAGGTGGATTAGTAACAGGAAATGTGGAGTTTGGAGGTTGGGGATGGGGGGGAAGCGTTGGTTCCACATGGGCTGTTCCTCGATGGGGGATCAGTGTGGACTCGATGGGCCGAATAGCCTGTTTCCACTGTAGTGATTCTATGTCTTCAGGAGGACGTGCAACTGCCCTACGATCATACCGAAACTTAAACACGGCTGTTAACGTTTCCTATCAAATCACAGATTTGACCTCAAGAGGTGTACTGTATCTAATGTTCTGATAAAGAGTCACTAGACTCAAAATGTTCACTCTGTTTTCTCCCCACAGAGGCTGCAAGACCTGCCGGATTTCTCCAGCAACTTCTGTTGTTATTGGGTAAGTGTTCGGGTTTCTTGTTTTAATTCAGGTAAAAGGTGCTAGTCTTGGGTTATATCTAACGCTTCACATTTTTTGTCTCCAGTGTCAGACACATGCCCAGATCAAGTATGAATCTCAGCTATATAAGACCATAAGAAAAAGGAGAAGGATTGGACCATTTGGCCCCTTGAGTTTGTTCGACAATTCAACACAATTATGGCTGATCTTTGGCCTCAACTTCCCTTTCCTGTCCACTCCCCATGTCCCTTGAATTTTCATGGACTCATTCACAGGATGTGGGTGTCGGTAGCTCAGCCAGACTTTATTACTCATTCCTAATATTCCTGAAGGAGGTGGCGATGTGCTGCCTACATTAACTGTTGCAATCCATGTGGTGTAGGTACACCCACAATGCTGTTAGGGATTTTGACCCAGAAACAGTGACAAATGGCAATATGGTTCCAAGTCATATAATTCCCCTCCCACCCAGTTATACACTCGTTCACCCTCTTCTGTTGGATAGGGGATGTATAAGTTTGAATACACATGTGAATAGATTCAAGAACAGCTTCTTTGCTGCTATTATCAAAGTTCTGAATGGACCTCTCAAATGTTAATTCTGATCTCTCTCTCTCTCTGTGAATGTAACACTGTGTTCTGCTACTCTAATGCACTTTGTATGGTACGATCTGCCTGTATAGCCCGCAAAACACCACTTTTCACTGTATCGTGGTACATATGACAACAATAAATCAATCAAGTCAGGATGGTATGTGGATGAGAGGGGAACTTGGAGGTGGTGGTGCTTCCATGTATTTGCTGCCCTAGTCTTTCTAGGTGATAGAGGTTGCAAGTTGGGAAGGTGCTTTTGAAGGAGCCTTAGTGGTTACTACCATTATCTCGTGCTGCTGCCACTGTGCGTCAGCGGTGGAAGGAGTGACTGCTTCGGGTGTGAATGGAGTGCCAATCTAGTGGGCTGTTTTGCCCTGGATGGAACTGAGTGTTGTTGGAGCCACGCCCATCCAAGTAAGTCAAGAGTATTCCATCCTCACTAGTACCGTGTACGCAGTGGACAGGCACCGGGGAGTCAAGAGTCAAGAGATGAATTTACTCGCTGCAGGATTCCTCGCCTCTGATCTGCTCTCATAGCCACAATATTTATATGGTGAGTGCAGTTCAGTTGCTGGTGAATGGTAGCCCTCCCTCAGGCTGTTGATAGTGAGGATTCAGTGGTGGTAACGCCATTGAATGTTAAGGGGAAATGTTTAGATTATTTTGTGTTGGAGGTTGTCTATTTACCTATATTGTGCTTCTGTCTATTATCCTGTAAATCTAATGAGCCCATATCTTGCATATCAACGTCTGGTATGGCAACTTGTCAAAAGCCTTTTGGAAATCCAAGTATACAACATTTGTTGGTTTTCCTTTATCTACACTCCCCCTACTAGTTACATCTTCAAAGAAACTCCAAGTTTATCAGACATGATTTCTCTTGTATAAAAGCATACTGACTTTGTTTGAACATATTCTGGCTTTCTGAGTATATTGTTAAGAGTTCTTTAATGTTCGAATAAAGCTACCTTTAGCTTTTTGACTCTGTCCAAAAAATGTGCCATATTTCAAGAAAGATCCAGTATTGAACATTTTCCATTGCCTGCATGAGTCATCTGAGTGAGGTTGATCATTAAATAATGTTTGAGTAATTATGTAAAGCCCACTAGGAGATGGACTGAGACAACCCAAATGCAGTTAATGCCCTGGCAGTTATCAGTCCAGCCAAGATTCAGAGGTGAAAAGCTATCACTGACTCAGTCAATGTTTAAAAATAAAATCTCACTTCCATTCATATCCTTCCTTCTCCCTCCAGCATTCAAAACAGCAAACCAAATACCTGTGATGATGTAATCTCAGGAGATGTAAGTGGCTTTAGCCCATCTTGGTTCAGCTGACTTGTATCAGAATCCAGTCTCTGGGATTGATTCTGTTGTGAAGAAAATGGCAGATGGGTAATCGACGAGGAATCGCAGGGTGTTCTAGGTAAAAGGCTGAACCACTGTCCGTGTTTCTCAGCACACTCTTTGACACTTTGCTCTGAGTTTGGGATGCTAAGATCAAACAGCTTCCGATTGCTGGCCAGCAGCACTTCTGGGGAGATAGTACTTGGGTTATCTTTGTTAGAGCTGCAGTGAGGTGTAGGAAGGGAAAGGTTTGACACAGAGTTCTGTAGGATGCTTAGCCAGGCTAAAAAAACACCCGACTGGTCAATGTTTTGAGGAGTCTGACTGGTGGAATGGGAGTCTTGTATAGCATCACTGGAATGTTTGGCATATGCAGCATCTTGCAACTTTGGATTCTCTGGGTTGACCAGTTCGGCGTCACATATTCCCTGCTGGTTATCTGCTGGCTGACCCAGAGTGGTTGGATTCTTGCCAGCTACCTCGCTCGCCTCCATTTTAATTGGGGCATTCTCCAAGAGCTTGCTCTTTTCTGCTTCCAATTCTTCAGTACCTGATGGAAAGGAAGGTCAAGACTGAAATATGACATCTCCTCAACAAAAATACATCATGTAGATCACAATGCTGGCTATGCCCAATAAGTGTAGAGTTCAAACCCCAAATTTCCTCCCTCCCAAACCTGTTTATTCCTGTTCATTACACTTGTTTTCCCTTCTCTTTTAAAAGCAGTAATTCATGCCAGGGCACATTACGATGGGCAGAGTTTTTGGAAAGTGTGTGTATGGAGAGTTCCAGAGGAAGTGGTGGAGGCTGGTACAACTGAAACATTTAAAAGGCATTTGGATGGGTATATGAATAGGAAGGGTTTGGAGAGATGTGGGCCGGGTGCTGGCAGGTGGGACTAGATTGGGTTGGGATATCTGGTTGGCATGGACAGGTTGGACCGAGGGGTCTGTTTCCATGCTGTACATCTCAGATTCATTCAGATGCCATCACTTACTATGCCTAGACCTGGCATGGCTTTGACAGGCTGAATGGCCCACTTCTGTGACGTTAATTCACCTTGTCATACAAGGTGAGGGGGCAGTGGGATAAGGTATCAGAGGCCTGCTGGGACATCTGGAGCCTTCGCCCAGTGTCTTTTGTTCAGAGGCTGAGTAGGGCAGAAGAAAGGAGAGAATGGAATTGGCCATGCTAAATTGCTCATTGTGTAGGTTATTAGTCAGGGGTAAACATAGGGGAATGGGTCTGAGTGGGTTACTCTTTGGAGGATTGGTGTGGACTTCTTGGGCCGAAGGGCCTATTTCTACGCTGTAGGGATTCTAATTCTAATTCTTAGCTTTAGGGGCAGCACAGTGGCTCAGTGGTTAGCACTGCTGCCTCACAGCACCAGGGACCTGGATTCGATTCCAGCCTTTAGCGACTGTCTGTGTGGAGATTGCACATTCTCCCTGTGTCTGCGTGGGTTTCCTCCCACAGTCCAAAATGTGCAGGTTAGGTGAATTGGCCATGCTAAATTGCCCGTAGTGTTAGGTGTATTAGTCAGAGGGAAATGGGTGGGTTACTCTTCGGAGGGTCGGTGTGGACTTGTTGGGCCAAAGGGCCTGTTTCAACACTGTAGGGAATCTAATCTAATCTAAATATTAGGCAATAAATGATCAAATCATCAATTTTGGCAGAAAAGTTATAGACAAGTGTCTCACAGCATCAAATTCCCTGAAATGGAAACAGTATTTTACCATAGAACAGTTGGCATTGTCAGTCTTACCTAGCGAGCCCTCAGAGCCTTCCACAAACACCCCACAGAGGTGGGGAAAAACCCAGTAGCGTCGCTTGAAACGGTCCTGCCCCAATAACAAGGCACGTAGTGTCTGGGAGACTTGAAGCAGCTTCCGTGCAAAAAAACTTTGTCGCTATGGATACAAACAATCACGACATTGATTACCAAACAACAATGACAGACACTTCTGCTGTGCTCCAGTATAAAGGAAACCAGCTCTGATCACTTTACAGGGAGAAGATGATGGACAATAAGCAAAGGAGATAAAAATCAACGTGTTTGTGTGTGGTGTATTTATGCATCTATTTATGTGTTCATGTACAAGTGCTGAGAGGGTTTTTAAGGCTCTTGGTAATGGCATATGGAATTAAGAGGAATTAGTTGCATGGATACCAAGATAGTCGGAGGCCAGAAAGCAAATTGTAAGGATAAAGGAGACTGCATCAGAAGTGATGAGCCGTGTCACGCAAGGTTTTATGTTAAGCCTGCTCTTATTCACTGTTTACATAAGTCAGTGAGATTGAGAACTGAAGAAAACAAGGTCAAAATTTGCTAATAAAATCAAATTGACTTAGCAAACTGTGATGATGCCAGTTATATATTGTTTTTCGAACTTGTTTATCGAGAAGATGTGGTGTATATTCAATAGGTTGTTGCCAATGATGGAGAAGTTACAATTGCAAGGAAAGACTCAAGAAGGAAGGGTTCTTTTTGTAAAGTAGCAGCTCATTGGAAGTTGAAAGATAACCCAAAAATAAGGAGTTGGATTAGGCCATTCAGTTCTTCAAGCCTGCTCTACCAATCAGTGTGGCCGATCCAATTACAGCATTAGTCATGGTCCTCATGCATGAATTGTAAAAGGTTAGTTACACAGGCACAGCAAGTAATTCGGACAGCTAAGGGATTCTATAATAATGCAAGTATCATTGATCACGAGAGGAACTGAATACAAACATCAAGAAGATGGGACATTGGTGGGACTGCATTTGGAGTGCCATGCACAGTACTGGTCTCCTTATTTAAGGACGGATGTAAATGCTTTGGAAGCAGTTCAGAGAAGGTTTATGAGACTAATACCTGGAATGGAGGGGGCAGTGTTATTGTATAAGGAAAGGTTAGACAGCATAGGGCTTGCATCTGCTGGAGTTTAGAAAAGCAAGAGGTGACTTGATTGAAAAATGAAAGATTTTGAGGGATATTGACAAGAGGGATGTGGAGATGATGTTTCCTCTGGTGGGAGAATCTAGAACGAGGGGGTCATAGTTTAAAGTTCAAGGGTCGACCAATTAAAACAGAGTTGAGGCAAAACATTTTCATTCAGTGCGTTGAGTCCTTAGAGGTTTCTTCCTGAAAAGGTGGTGGAAACAGAATTTTTGACTATCATTAAGGCAGACATACATAGATTCTGGTTAAACAAGGGTTTGAAAGGTTATCAGGGGAGATGGGAATGCAGATTTGAGGCAATAATCAGATCAGCTCTGATCTTAGTGAATAGCAGAGTAGGCCTGAGCAGCTGAATGGCCTTCTAATTCATATGTCACGCTCATGTAACTCCCACTTTATAGTTGCACTCCCCACACCACCACCACTACCACCTAACCCTGGACTCCAGTGTTATTTAAAACTTGGTCTGACTCAGCCACAAATATGTTCAATGACCCAGCCTCCACTGTTCTCTTGGGTAGAGAATTCCAAACAACAACAACCCTCCTTAAGTAAGGAGACCAAATTGTATGCGATAAAGGTCTTCAAAATTGTTGTGGTTCTGTTCGCCGAGCTGGGAATTTATGTTGCAGACGTTTTGTCCCCTGTCTAGGTGACATCCTCAGTGCTTGGGAGCCTCCTGTGAAACGATTCTGTGATGTTTCCTCCGGCATTTGTAGTGGTTTGTCTCTGCCGCTTCCAGTTGTCAGTTCCAGCTGTCCGCTGCAGTGGTCGGTATATTGGATCCAGGTCGATGTGTTTGTTGATAGAATCTGTGGATGAGTGCCATGCCTCTAGGAATTCCCTGGCTGTTCTCTGTTTGGCTTGTCCTATAATAGTAGTGTTGTCCCAGTCGACCTGTCATCCACGTGTGTGGCTACTAAGGATAGCTGGTCGTGTCGTTTCGTGGCTAGTTGGTGTTCATGGATGCGGATCTTAGCTGTCTTCCTGTTTGTCCGATGTAGTGTTTTGTGCAGTCCTTGCATGGGATTTTGTACACTACGTTGGTTTTGCTCATGCTGGGTATCGGGTCCTTTGTCCTGGTGAGTTGTTGTCTGAGAGTGGCTGTTGGTTTGTCTGCTGTTATGAGTCCTAGTGGTCGCAGTAGTCTGGCTGTCAGTTCAGAAATGTTCTTGATGTATGGTAACGTGGCTAGTCCTTCGGGTTGTGACATGTCCTCATTCCATTGTCTTTTCCTTAGGCATCTGTTGGTGAAATTGTGCAGGTATCCGTTTTTGGCGAATACATTGTAGAGGTGTTCTTCTTCCTCTTTTTGCAGTCCTGGTGTACTGCTGTGTGTTGTGGCCCTTTTGAATAGTGTCTTTATGAAACTTCTTTTGTGGGTGTTGGGGTGGTTGCTTTCGTAATTCAGGACTTGGTCTGTGTGTGTGGCTTTCCTGTATACCTTTGTGGTGAATTTTCCGTTCGGTGTTCTCTGTACCATCACGTCTAGGAATGGGAGTTGGTTGTCCTTTTCTTGCTCTCTAGTGAATTGGATTCCTGTGAGTGTGGCATTGATGATCCAGTGTGTGTTTTCTATTTCTGTGTTTTTAATGATTACAAAGGTGTCATCTATATATCTGACCCAGAGTTTGGGTTGAATCTTTCCACAATGTGTCAGACCACCAGTCAACAACCCACCAGCCAGAGACACAGCTACACAGAACAGATTCAGGATGATCCAGGTAATGATTACAGACGCACACAACAAACTACACAAATACAGACAAGAAATTGCACGTCAAAAATCGTTAATTTCAAAAACCACCAATCAGGAATGGACCCGGACCATAGAACAGGTCGTCACCATAAGACAGAACAGGACCACACACCGCAAAAAAAGGCACTAAAAACAAAATGGCCAAACTAACACACAACAGAGAGGACATCACAACACATACCTGGGTTAGAAACCTCTCCCACAGACAGCTCACAGACACGGAAAGAACAATACTGGCCAAGGGACTCAACTACAAGCACAGGGATGCCAAGACAACACTAGAATGCACACTCAGGAACAATGGACTGACAGAAGAGACACAACAAACAGTGAAACAAAGTATCGTACCCCTGATAACAAGGAAAAGATAAACTCACAACCTCAACACCACGGAGAGGGAAGCACTAAGAAATGATAAGAACATACTACCAGCAGACAAAGGCAGAATGACGGTCATTCTAGACAAAGCAGAGTACATCCAAAAAGCAACAACTACTTGCAGATACCAACACCTACCAAAAGAGGGAGTTTGACCCCACCCCACAGCTCACCAATAGGATAAACAACACACTGAGGAATCTACAAAAAAATGGACAGATAACCAGGTTTGACCTACAGAGAATTAAACCGGAAAGCAACAACACCCCCAGATTCTATGGACTACTTAAAGTGCACAAACCAGACATCCCACTCAGACCCATAGTATCACTACCAGGGACACCATCACACAAACTGGCTAAAGAACTACAGCAGAAACTGAAACACCTGAACAGCGGATCCAGACACTCTATACAGTCAACACAGGAATTCTTGGACATCATCAGAATTATACACATAGACAAGGAAGAAACTATGGTCTCATTCGATGTAACGGCACTGTTCACCTCTATCGACAAAACCCTAGCCAGAGAAACAATAGCCAACCTGCTGGACATACAGAACAGACAACAAGGTGGGGAAACTATCAACAAAGACTGCATACTCAAACTACTGGACCTGTGCCTCACAACACACTTCACATGCAACAACCAAAGATATGAACAAATCAACGGCTCACCCATCTCTGGACTCATAGCAGAAGCGGTAATGCAAAGATTAGAACAAACAGTCTTACCGCAAATTCAGCCCAAACTCTGGGTCAGATATATAGATGACACCTTCGTAATCATTAAAAACACAGAAATAGAGAACATACACCGGATAATCAACGCCACACTCACAGGAATCTGATTCACTCCAGAGGAAGAAAAGGACAACCAACTCCCATTCCTAGACGTGACAGTACAGAGAACACCGAATGGAGAATTCACCACAAAGGTTTACAGGAAGGCCACACACACAGACCAAGTCCTGAACTACGAAAGCAACCACCCCAACACACACAAAAGAAGTTGCATCAAGACACTGTTCAAAACCAACGCAGTGTACAAAATCCCATGCAAGGACTGCACAAAACACTACATAGGACAAACAGGAAGACAGCTAACGATCCGTATCCATGAACACCAACTAGCCACAAAACGACACAACCAGCTATCCTTAGTAGCCACACACGCGGATGACAAGCAACATGAGTTTGACTGGGACAACACTACTATTATAGGACAAGCCAAACAGAGAACAGCCAGGGAATTCCTAGAGGCATGGCACTCATCCACAGATTCTATCAACAAGCACATCGGCCTGGACCCAATATACCGGCCACTGAAGCGGACAGCTGGAACTGACAACCGGAAGCGGCAGAGACAAACCACTATAAATGCCAGAGGAAACATCACAGAAGCACTTCACAGGAGGCTCCCAAGCACTGAGGATGTCACCTAGACAGAACCACAACAACGAGCACCAGAGCTACAAATCTTCGCACAAACTTTGCCTTCAAAATTATGAGAGGGTAAATACTGATACTTTGTTTTGCTGGCTGAATGATTCAAAATTTTCTACCACAAACCACTACTCAAGCAGAGCCTTTGCTTTTCCTTTAACGTTCTACAGATTAATAATTACTCACCTTACTGAGTTTCTCGATCTGACGATTTAATTCAGCAATGCTGGCAGAAGGATGATCATCCATCTAAGAAGGGCAGTTGAGAGGCATATATTAACAGCAAGAACTAACAGATACACCGTCTTATTCATTGTTTTAGACTCAATTCTTTTGCTCAGTTTTTTATTCTTAGTTTTCTGACCTATCATTCTCTGCACCCCAAACCTCATCCACACTGCTTGTGAACTGACCATGAAGAAGTGCTTATCAATTCAGATTAAATTTGTAAAATCATTCCCACGGCTCAGTAGGATGGCTGATGTGTGTATAATGAAAAAATATTGCTGAGACGCATTTGGAGGCTTCTTTACAAGATTCAGCTCAAAGCAATTGTTCAGATAGTGTAGACAGAGCTTTACCCTGGTGCTGTCCCTGGGAGTGCTTGTTGGGGACAGTGTAGAGGGAGCTTTAGTCTGTATCTAACCCCATGCTGTCCCTATCCTGGGAGTGTTTGAGTGGGGGGGGGGAAAGAAGAGGGGGGGGGAGAGAGAGAGAGAGAGAGAGAGAGAGAGAGACAGTGTAGAGAGAGCTTTACTCTGTATCTAACCCCATGCTGTCCCTGTCCCTGGGAGTGTTTGAGGGGGGTGGGGATGGTGTAGAGGGTGCTTTACTCTGTATCTAACCCTGTGCTGTCCCTGGCAGTGTTTGAGGTGGGGACAATGTAGAGGGTGCTTTACTCTGTATCTAAACCTGTGCTGTCCCTGTCCCTGGGAGTGTTTGAGGTGGGGACAGTGTAGAGGTAGCTTTATTCTGTATCTAACCTTTTGCTATCGCTGTCGTCGGAGTGTTTGAGGGGGACAGTGTAGGGAGAGCTTTACTCTGTATCTAACCTCATACTGTTCATATCCAGGGAGTGTTTGATGGACACTGCATAGAGAAAGATTTACTGTGTGTCTCACCCTGTGCATCAAATATTTCCCAGAGTGATCTGCAGAGAAGGGTGTTTTCAGGGGTTGGTGGTAGAGTGACTTCAGTTCACTTTTGTATACCTAACAGTACCAATCACAGACAGCCGCTAGAGGAAGTGTTCCTATCTTTGCTGCATCAGCTAGGGAAGGGATATTGCATAAAAAGGAAACTAGACAAAGGGAAAAGGAATAATTGGTGGTTTAAGGAAACAGCCTAAAATATAATTTAACCTTAATCATTCCATCAATCTTTCTTTCTGATGATTTATCTTTTGTTTCCTCCTTCACACTCTCCTCGGCCCTTATGCTTGCTGCTATACTGTTGTGGCCTTCTTCAGAACAGAGGCCTTGCTTTCGCCTCTTGCTGTCCACAATGCTATCGGCCTCCCGAATTCCTTTCTTCTTTGCCAGAGCTCTCTTTAACCTACCAGGAGAAATGAACAATTTTTTTTTAAAAAAGCCTTTCACCTCAGTTTGTGTCCTGTTAACAATATGCACGGAATCAGAGCCCAGAGCTTGGTGACTGTCTGTAATGCAGTGTGGCAAGAATAAGACAAGATCTTCACTTGTGACAAGGCTAACAAACAAAACAATTCACTGCATGCAAGTAACTTGAAATAACGCCAACCTACCAGTTTCTCCCGGTCAGAAATCTGCCGCAAGGGAAGGCAGGGGTACAACAGTAACGTAGGTGGATGAGCAAACCCAGGCCAATACTCTGGGGACAGAGGTTCAAATCCCACTATAGCAGATGGTGGAATTTGATTTTTTTTTAAAAACTGAAATAAAAAGAGCTTGCCTAATTTGCAATCTTGTTGATTTGTCTTGAAAACCCACCTTGTTCACTGTGCCCTTTAAATAAGGAAATTTGCCATCCCCACTTGGCCTGGCCTACGGATGACCCCAGGCTCTCAGCAATGTGTCTGACTCTTAACTGCCCTTTGGGAAATTAGGGATGGACAAAAAATGCTGCTCTGACCAGTGATGCTTACATCCCATGACCAAAATAAAAATAAACATTTTTGTGCTACAGCACGGAAGCTACCAGAATAAACCAAATGTGGGCTTAGGTTGGGGGGGGTGCGGATCATACACACACAAAAGAGCCTGGGTAGTTTCTTTGCCCTAACCTAGTGGCTGCTGAGGCCAATTGTCATCAGCTCCCCCTGCCCCACTGAGATCTGTCAACCCAGACCTGCGATTGAACCAGAAACCTTTTGGTGTCTATGGCTCTGCAATGCTTCAGGCAACACATGACCCAGCAGGAGAACGGAGATGGTGATTTGTGACATTGTGAGAATTCTGGATTGGAGGAGACACTGAGCGTATGGAAAAAAGCTTAATTAACAGCTACTCCTGCTGCAACACTTGGTTAATGAGTGTGTGCAAATGAAAGTACATATGAGTTCAGAACTGTCACACATACCGAGGAAATGAGCATTTGATGATGATTCATAGCTTGAAAAATGGTCAGAGTAAGAAGGCACCAGAGTATGATCCAGGTTCACATGCACAATTCAGCACTCTGTTAATCATAGATTCCCTACAGTGTGGAAACAGGCCCTTCAGCCCAACAAGTCCATACCAACCTACTCTACATTTACTCCTAACTAACACATCCCTGAATACCAAGGGGCAATTTAGCATGACCAATTCACTTAACCTGCACATCTTTGGACTGTGGGAGGAAACCAGAGCACCCGGTTGAAACCAACGCAGACATGGGGAGAATGTGCAAACTCCACAAGACAGTTGCCCAAGGCTGGAATCGAACCCAGGACCCTGGTGCTGTGAGGCAGCAGTGCTAACCACTGAGCCACCATGCCCACACCCTCAATCTTAAGTTGCCTCAATCTTAATGGTGCCACATTGGAAGATGTACTCAACACCAGAATGTTTCTTGTACCAAAGGCTTCGGAGGCAGATTACAATTAAAAACCAAGGTCTAGTTATCGCAGCCTCCTTGTCACACATGGTCTTGACCAGTTCACACACCAGACTGCATGTCACTCATTCATTTGCTGTTGTTATCACAGTTTCAGTGTTGCATTGGGACAAACAGGAAAGAGAATATAAATTAGCATACTTTGTTTTGAGAAGGAATCCCTGAGGTCCAGATCCACTCATTTTGATAAAACATTTTTTTTTGGTGCTTCAAAAGGGACTGGAAATGGAATACCTTACCTCCTCAGTTTGCCATCCACGATCCACTTGTTCTTCCGAATGTTGGCACGATGATCTATGTTTTTATCTATTTCCCTGCACAGATTAAATCAAGAGTCACGTCACGCTTTAATATCATCGCATTCTTTACGCTTTGCATATTGTCTTTAGATTCTTTTTCTCAGTTATCTAGTTCCTTCTTCCAGGTTCTCCATTCCTATTGGCTGTTTTGAGAGCAGCCATTGCAGCTATGAGGAGTTTGGCTCAGGCCGGTTTCTCCTCCAATAGGCTCCTAACCCAACTTACAAAGCAGAAGGATAAGGGCTCACACTCACTCAAGTTAGGCACCAATTTCAACCGTGTTGGAACTAGCCCAGAGACAAAATGCAAAATCAATTCAGTCACTGGAGCCTGGACACTATGAAGGGACAGCTCCAGAAGAGACACCTGAACTGTTCTGGTAATTCACACCAGAGCCAGCAAGAGAGAAAATGACAAAGATCTGCTAACTCAGTACAGACTATGAAATGACCTCTCCCTTTTTCAAAAATGTGTCAGTGGAGCCAGTATTAACTACAATCAATGGCTGGCTCTTCTGCAAGTTAAGCAAGTACCACGTTTTGCCTCCTACCTTATCACTATGCTGCTCCCCAGCAGCTCATTGACGAGGAAGGCTAGCACAGCTGCCTTTTTCTCAGAGCAGTGTGCCTGGAATGATTTGCTTTTCAGCCCTTCACAAAGCTCTGTTTCAGCACCGTAAGACTCCAGGAAAATCCGCAGCACTTCTGACACATTATCCCGGTTAATTCCAATATCACAGATTCGCTGCCCAAGAAATGTTACTGACTGGAAAAGTGAAGGATTTGATTGATTACACACCATATGTGGGAAAGCTACATATACAACATGTAAAATATAAAGCTTGCTTCAGCTCAATATGCAGGACTATAGATCATAGAATAGTATAGCAAAGGAACAGGCCCTTCAGCCCACCATTTCTGTGCCAACCATGACACCATTCTAAACCAATCCCATCTGCCTGCACATGGTCCGCATCCTTGACCATTCATTTGTCTGTCTAAATGCCTCTTAAACGTTGCCGTCATATCTACTTCTCCCACCTCCTTTGGCAATACGTTCCAAGCACTTATCCACCCTTCGTGTAAAAAGACCTTCCTGCAACCCCCCCCCGCCAGTATTTTCCATCCTGGGAAAAAGACTCTGACTTACCCATCTTATCCATGCCTCTCAATTTTATATGCTTCTATCAGCACAACCCCCAGCCTCCTAAACTCGAGTCAAAACAATTTTTGAAAGAACTTTCACCTCAGTTTGTGTCCTATTAACAATATGCAGGGCATCAGAGCACAGAGCTTAATGAATTCAGGGACTTGCATCCACCTCAAGTTCCGATCTTGTATCAATGCTACTACAGGTCCTGCCACTTGCTGTATATTTTTCTCTTACATTTGGGGGGTGGGGGGGGCAAATGCATCACCGACTCCATCTTTCTCTGCCCAACTTTCCAACTGATCTGTATGCTGCTGTATCCTTCGACAACCTTCTTCACTGTCCGCAACTGTTGTCCATGTTAACAACATCCACTGCCTTGCTCTCATCAATCAACTTTATCACTTCTTTAAAAAAACTCAATGAAATTTGAGAAACGAGACCTTCCCCCTTACATGCTGACTATCCCATACAAGTCCATTCCTTTCCAATAATAGAATCTTGTTATACTGTAAGAGATTGCACAGGAGATAACATATATGGTGTAGTCTTAATGCACAATAAACAATGCTCAAAAGGTTGAAGTTAGAGGAGGAGGAGTGTGCCTGTGTCTGTGCGTGTCTGTCTCTTAGTGGTGGTGGGGGGTGGTGGTGGTGGTAAATGGGGTTTCCAGGGCCATAGCAGGTCACAGAGCAAACAGCTAAGAGCAACTCTGATTACAAATTTCTTAATTAGAAGGAAGACTCTTTGCCAATTCACCCTATCAAGGCTCTTGCTTATTTAAAAACCTCAATAAACTCTCCTCTTAGAATTCTCTGCTTCAGTGCAAATCAGATTCTCAAATTTCTCTGTATAACTACAGTTGCCATCTTTCGCATCATCCTGATGAACCTATGCTGTCCACCCTGTGTGGCTCTAATGTCTGTGGCTCTCAAAACCTAGCTGTCACTGAACACTGTCTTCTACTAATGTATTACATTTTTGGATTTGTGCTTTTCTGTAGGTCTTCACTGAATTTATAAAAGCTGAAATGCTACCATGTTTATAGTTTTACCCTTCTACACTTCCAGGGTATTATATATTGGAATCCCTTACCACTGTGTATTCCCCATTCAAAACGTATTGTTTCACACTTCTCTATCTAAAAAAAATGTTTGTCAACCAAAACATTTGTTATATGTTCACGCATTCTGTTTTAGATTACATTCCCTACCGTGTGGAAACAGGCCCTTCGGCCCAACAAGCCCACACCGACCCTCCGAAGATTAACCTGCCCAGCCCCATTTCCCTCTGACTAATGCACCTAACACTCTGGGCAATTTAGCATGGCCAATTCACCTGATCTGCACATCTTTGGACTGTGGGAGGAAACTGGAGCACCCGGAGGAAACCCACACAGACATGGGGAGAATGTGCAAACTCCACACAGACAAGGCTGGAATTGAACCTGGGACCCTGGTGCTGTGAGGCAGTAGTGCTAACCACTGAGCCAGAGTGCCACCCCACGGTGTATGGTGTATGTCTTGGATGGTGTATTCCATCACACTCCTGACTTGTGCCTTTGTAGATAGTGGACAGGCTTTGGAGAGTGAGGTGGTGAGGGACTTATTGTAGGGTGTGTCGCCTCAGACTTGCTCTTTTAGCCACTGTATTTATATGGCTAGTCCAGTTCAATTTCTGGTCAATGGTAGTTCCCAGGTTATTGATAGTGAGGGAAAATCAGGAACAGAGTGATGGCTGGATTCTCTCTTGTTTGAGATGGTTATTTTCTAGTACTTGCAGGGTGTGAATTTTACTAGCCACTTATCAGCCCAAGCATGGATATTTTCCAAGTCTTGATGCATTTGAACATGGACCGCTTCAATATCTGAGGAGTTGTCAATGGTGCTGAACATTGTGCAATCAACAGTGAACATCTCCACTTAGAGTCATAGAGATGTACAGCACGGAAACAGACCCTTCGGTCCAACCCGTCCATACCAACCAGATATCCCAACCCAATCTAGTCCCACCTGCCAGCACCCGGCCCATATCCCTCCAAACCTTTCCTATTCATATACCCATCCAAATGCCTTTTAAATGTTGCAATTGTACCAGCCTCCATCACTTCCTCTGGCAACTCATTCCATACACGCACCACCCTCTGCATGAAAACATTGTCCCTTAGGTCTCTTTTATATCTTTCCCCTCTCACCCTAAACTTATGCCCTCTAGTTCTGGACTCCCCCATCCCAGGGAAAAGATTTTGTCTCTTTACCCTATCTATGCCCCTCATAATTTTGTAAACCTCGAAATTGTCACCCCTCAGTCTCCAATGCTCCAGGGAAAACAGCCCCAGCCTGTACAGCCTCTCCCTATAGCTCAAATCCTCCAACCCTGGAAACATCCTTGAAAATCTTTTCTGAACCCTTTCAAGTTTCACAACATCTTTCTGATAGGAAGGAGACCAGAATTGCATGCAATATTCCAACAGTAGCCTAACCAATGTCCTATACAGCCACAACATGACCTCTTAACTCCTATACTCAATACTCTGACCAATAAAGGAAAGCATACCAAACACCTTCTTCACTATCCTATGTACCTGTGACTCCACTTTCAAGGAGCTATGAACCTGCACTCCAAGGTCTCTTTGTTCAGCAACATTCCCCAAGACCTTACCATTAAGTGCATAAGTCCTGCTAAGATTTGCTTTCCCAAATTTTTCTGACCTTATAACAGAGGGTAGGTCATTGATGAAGCAAGTGAAAATGGTTGAACACCTACCTAATGCCCACCACGTTAATAAAATTGAACAGAGCTGATATATAATTAACACTGAGCTTTGTGGGTACAGTATGTCCAACCCATTTCCAACTGGAGCAACACTTATTGACCCTAACTCTCGTTTCTGTACCCATCAGCCAACTTTCTCTCTGTGCTGCTACATTTGGTGTGGCTGGAGAATTTGGAACACAGTCACTTGTTCAGTCTCCATACCTGGTATTTATGTGGCAATCCTGGATCGAGCACTGCAATCTGGAGTAATCGAATGAGCAGATCCTGGATATCAGCCATATTGTCTCCAACATTCAGCAGCCCTTCCTGGAGTGTATTCAAGCTGGGCACATCCCTGCTGGGGTCGAAGCCGAGCACCTTGCCATAGTTGTGCAAAAACTCAATGACTATGAGACAGTTAGAAAAGGCACGGCCAGAAAGCACCAGGCCTGGAATGGGGACAAACTCCGGCAAAGGCTGGAAGAAAAATGGAGGACTATCTATGAATATGGCAGAATTGCATACTCAGGTAACTACACCATCTCCATTATTATTGCATGGGGTAACAGTAGACCTACAGAAATATCTAAAGCAAAGTTAAACAGCTCCTTCAATATTTGACACCATCACAACTCTAAATTCACTAGCTCCTTATCTCCCTTCCTTACCTGAGGGTACTGACTCACTGGGTTAAAGCGTTATGGTTAGGGTTCCCAATCCTGGATTAATTCCTGGAGACACCAGGATGCTTCATTTTCATTTCACATCCATCCAGTGTTGGCAAATACCTCTGGTATCTCAGCCAAGAAACTATTCTCCAAGAAGCCTCAAAAGTGAGTAGGTCATAGAACTCTCAACAATGAGCATACCACAGTCAAGAGCAATACCAGAGAAAGCCACATGTTGTCTGCACATGCAGACATTCTAGTATTGCGTAAATGAGTATTGATCATCGCATCTCTGAGCTTTTCCGCCCCTGACCTCAGGAATGTTGAGCTTGCTTGTATCGCCCCAGATCAGCCAGTTCAGTCACTAAATGGTGTGACAGCAAACAGCACCAACCAGAAACGGTGCCAGGTTTGAATCCTGTTTTGTGGACAGGTCACTGGTTTCACCCAAGGTACTAGTGTGGGCACTACAACGGTCACTTGGAATAGGTTATGGAACAATCAGTCAGGGTTCCCAGTCCTCAGTCCTGACTGACTCTCAGCAGGCATGGTGTGTAGAACAGGATCAGGTTCAGATGACTAATATTGTTGAATGGCCTAGTGACACTTGCTTTCTAAGCTTCCAGACTATGTGCAAACACTTAAATGATGTACTAATTTCATTCACTAAGTCTGACAGTCATAAACACTTCCTGATAATAAAATTGAGGGAAAATAATGAATGTTTGTACTCAAAGGAGTAATCACTGTTTTACATAGCATGTATTATATGAGCCTGACCTTTTTCTTTCGCAGTTGGCTCTAAGTCTGGTGTCAGGTAGAGATTTACCTTGTGATCAGTTAAATACAGGTCTTCGATGGGTTTCTTCATCTCCTGCCCGAGCTGCAACTTCTGCTGTTTCCCTTTCAGTTTCTGCTGCTTCTTCGTTTGCTTGTCCTTCTGATCCTTTCTCAACCTTTGGGCTTTCTGCATCTTCTGCTCTGGTTCAAGTTGAGACTGTCCCTGTTATAAAGGGATGAAAAAACAGCATTAGAGATTCACTACATCTTTTCCTTGACAATTGACTCTTGCTGTTGACTCCAGTTGACTCTTGCTGACACACATGCACACTTGCTGTCCGCTCTTCCTGTGTGAATCCAGGCACATGCTAGTGGCCTATTCGACTCTAGAGGCTTAACCCAATCTTGAACCTCGAACCTTCAGATCCATATGGCTGCTACATGCTGTGCTTACCAACTGAACCATTAAGGGAGTCAAACTGCAAATTCACCATCATCTGTCGAGAAGCCGGGAATCCCATAGGCATGATCAAATTAAATGGGAGAACCTGCCTGAAGGGCTGAATGGTCTTCCTCTGTACTTATGCCAATGTTCTACTGGGCTCTGTAAACATGGAGTCAAGATTAGAGAGGTGCTGGAAAGGCACAGCGGGTCAGGCAGCATCCAAGGTGCAGGAAAAATCGATATTTCAGGCAATAGCCCTTCATCAGGAATGAGGCTGGGAGCCTCAGGGGGGGGAGAGATAAATGGGAGGGGAAGAGGGCTGTGGGAAAGGTAGTTAAGAGAACAGTGGGGGTAAAGGTGATAGATCAGAGGGGAGGGTGGAGCAGATAGGTGGGAAGGAAGATTGACAGGTCATGGGGACGGTGCTGAGCTGGAAGGTTGGAACTGGGGTAAGGTGGGGGGAGGGAAAATGAGAAAACTGGTGAAGTCCACATTGATGCCCTGGGGTTGGAGGGTTCCGAGGCGGAAGAGGAAATTTTCTGGAGTTGTCCCAGCAAATACAACAGGATCAGCAAAGTAAAACCAACTGGCAATAAATTGTTACAGGGCCATGATTGTTAACAGTGAGAGAGGACAACTGAAATTACAGACAATATGCAGCACAGAAACTGACTACTCAATCCAACCAATCTCACCAAGACTCTTGGAGGGAGGGGTAGGGCTGGTTACTGCTGGTTAGATACACTCTCTCGGTACTCAGTCATACAAAACATGACAGTACCACACTCAGTCACTGGTTTGTGCTGAATTAACAGGCCTCGGCCTGACTGGCCTTAGTATCAGGCACTAAAGCAAGAGAGAAACAGCTAAAGCTGTATCCCGATGCATTAGCCAGTCCATAGGTACAGAATAGACCTTTGAGGGAAGTGGTGGAGAACTGGTAGAACTTGTGGACATATATCCCAGTAAGTCAGGCGTTTCAAGAATGGACAAAAAAAGGCAAGCCTTATTCAAGCTGGATAGGTTCAAACAGCATCGGCTTACAATTGCATCCACTCTCAGAACCAATGTCAATCAGAATTTGAGTGGGGAACAGACCAAACTAATGTACATTCTTCCTTTTTGCCTAGGATGTCAGAATCAGGCACTTAGCAACACAGGTTAGATGTAAATCCGAGTTTTCTCTGGACTGCCTTAACCCCGATCCCAGAAAACAACCACATAGTAACGTCAGCATGGCAGTTTACCACACAAGCTGCTCTTGCAGCTTCTCGGACAAGCTTGGCCAATTAGTGTTAATTAGAACTGAATTCTGTTTTATTTCCAGCACACTCAGGTCTCCAGGCAACTGGGTCGAAAACCCATAGCAGTACATTTCATGTGGAAGTTGTAGCAGTTGTCAGACTGAGTGGCTTTATTTCCATCAGGTCAGGTTGCACTGAGTTGTGCCGGCTGAATTCTTATATTACCAAAGGTTTTTCATTTCAAACACAAACAAAAATAGAAATTGCTCAAAAATCTCAGCAGATCTGGCAGCATCTGTAGAGAGAAATCAGAGTTAACGTTTCAGTTCCAGTGACCCTTCCTCAGAACTGACGGCAGCGAGGAAAATGTTGGCTTTTATGCTGAAGATAGGGCTGGGGGATGGCGCTAAGGGGTAAATGATGGGTGGAGATAGAGCCCAAAGAGAGAGAAGAACAATTGGGCAGACAAAGGAGGGGATAACAACCAGGCTGGGAGGTTTAATAGCTATTAATGGGGACTATTAGTGGCTGACACTGGGTTCTGTGTAATAGCAGACCATGTGATAACAAGGCGTGGTGTGTAGGGGCTGGGGGAAGGACATGGGAGAAGGTCCCTCAACCCCTAAAATTGCCAATCTCGATATTGACCCAGAAGGCTGGAGAATTCCTAAGTGGAAAATGAGGTGGTTCTTCCAACTTTCACTGAGCTTCACTGGAGCACTGCAGCAAGCCTGAGATAGAGATGTTAGTCAGGGAACAGGGTGGTGTGTTAAAGTGGCAGGCAACTGGAAGCTCAGGGTCTTTTTTGCAGGCAGAAGGTAGGTGTTTTAGATTAGATTACTTACAGTGTGGAAACTGGCCCTTTGGCTCAACAAATCCACACCAACCCTCCAAAGAGCAACCCAACCAGACCCATTCCCCTACATTTACCCCTTCACCTAACACGATAGACAATTTAGCATGGCCAAGTCACCTAACCTGCACATTTTTCGACTGTGGGAGGAAACAGGAGCACCCGGGGGAAACCCACACAGACACGGGGAGAATGTGCAAACTCCACACAGACAGTTGCCTGAGGCAGGAATTGAACCCAGATTGCTGGCGCTGTGAGGCAACAGTGCTAACCACTGCACCACCGTGCCACCCCGTATTCTGTAAAGCCGTCACCCAGTCAGCATTTTGTCTCCCCAATTTACAGGAGACCATATTGTGAGCAGCAAACACAGTAGATGAGATTGTGAGAAGTGCAGGTAAGTGCTGTTTCACCTGGAAGGTATGTTTGGGCCCTTGGATAGTGAGGAGGGAGGAGGAAAATGAGCAGGTTTACACCTTTGGCAGTTGGAGGAGAAGGTCCCGGGGGGGGGGGGGGGGGGGGGGGGGTTGGTGTAGGAGGAGTGGACCAGGGTGTCTCGGAGTGAACAGTCCTCACAGAAGGCTGACAAGAGAGAGGTGGGGAATATATGTGTCTGGTGGTGACAGCTCACTGGCAGGAATGATGGCTAATGATCCTCTGGATGTGAATGCTAGTGGGATGGTAGGTAAGGACAAGGGGAACGCTATCACTGTTGTAGGAGGGAAGCGAAGGGGTGAGAGCCAAAGTGCAGGAGATGGGTTGGACACGGCTGAGGGCCCTGTCAACAACAGTGTTGGAGAAGCCTCGGTTCAGGAAGAAGATGGACATTTCAGAGGCTCCATTGTCAAAATTGGCATTGTCAGAACAGATGCTATGGAGATGGAGGAACTGGGAGAATGGAATAGAGTCTTTACAGGAAGCAGGGTGTGAGTCTGTACAGTCACGGTAACGGTGGGAGTTAGTGATGGATATTGGTGGCCAGCCTATCCCCAGAAATAGAAACAGAGATGTCGAAGAAGGGAAGGGAGGAGTCAGGGATGGAATTTCAATTTTAATTTCAAACCTTTTGCTTCAATTTATTCAGCAAGGCCTTCAGCTTCTGCTTCTCTTTTTCATTCAGAATAGCTGGAAAAAAAAATCAAAAAGAGAATTGCATTAATCAGCTTTCAAGTATACTGCATCCAATCTAACTGGAAAATGAAGGGAGTGGGAGAGTTGGGGGCTGGCATGGAATGGGTATTATGTGTTCAGCTACCCGTTTATAGTCTCTTAGAATTCCTACAGTGCAGAAAGAGGCTACTCAGCCCATCAAGTCTATACAGGCTCTCCGAAGAGTATCGCACCCAGATCCAGACCCCCACTACACTATACTTGTATATCCTGCATTTCCCATGGCTGATCCACCTAGCCAACACATCTTTGAACTGTGGGAGAAACCAGAACGCACAGGAAGAATGTGCAAACTCCACACAGACAGTCGCCTGAGGCTGGAATCGAACCTGGGTCCCTGGTGCACTGAGGCAGCAGTACTAACCACTGAGCCACTGCGCTGCCATTCATCCACCTGCATGAATCCGATAGCAGGTGGCTGATCTGTTTTAGGCCCTTACTGTGCAGAATCTCCGATTCATGTGACAAATGCCACATTTTGATATGCGAGGGGCGGGGGAGGCGTAAGAGAGGGAGCCCTAGTTAAATTGTTATGGGTCGGCACCTCTCGCTGACTGAGAGGAGTGAGCATACAACCTCCTCTTTGGCTTCTAACAATGCCGTCCCGTGACCAGCCTTTAAAATGTGTGTGAGAGCTCCAGCCAATGATACCTCCCTCTGGGCAAGCATTGGACCTTAATTGCCCTGCTCAGATAATAAGCAATCAGGAAGCATTCGAATGCAATAAAACGTGGGCAATCTTTCAGCAAAGTCAAGCCAGAATTTATAATAGCCTTAATTATAAATAATCTGTTTCTTGGGCTTCCTTGTGAAATATGAAGCAAACTGTGGAAGGATCCATTACCAAGAATTCCCAAGTGAGGCTTTCAATACAGTTTCAACCTTATTCTGGTACATGCACAGAAACCTTGGAGAATCAGTCCTGTTATCATATTTTAAAGTGCCCGCTTGCTGGATGTTTATTGGTTTGCCTGCGAGATGACACATCACGTCAGAACATTGAGCACTATTGACGGGAATATTGTTATATCAGCTTCCTTACACGGTCAGCCGTGTATTTGGAGTGTGGAAAGTGACACCTGGCCAGGAGACATGGTACCTGGGCCATACTGTACATCTGGCAAAAACAACAGACAAAATTGATCAGAATCTTCTCCGATGTTAAGAACGAGAAAACATGATTCTATTCACACAAAAAAAATTGCCTCAAATTTAAGCTTTAAGTAAACATAAGTAGTTCTTAAATTAAAGGAACAGTTACAAATCTTATCAGTTGGACACCTAGTCAGGTCCTCATCTTTGCATCGGTTCCAAGGTTGAGCCATGTGGAAGGTGATGTCTCAGTGACCAGCTTTCCTCCTCCCTCTCCCCTCCCCTGCATTCTCTACTGAAATCAATGGGCCGCAAAGATCACTGCGAATTAAGGATGGGCAGCAAAGCATCCATTTACAGTCCCATCCAGGCTTACTATTGGTGCGAAACGGCAGCTCTGGTTAAGAAACCAGCAAAAATATTCTTTTCAAAACAAAAACGAGGCGAATGGCAGATTCCAACTGCATATTTGCTGACAGTTTGAGCTAACATTTAAATTACAAACAGGGGTAAGCCACTTAAGCCCTTCAAGCATGCTCTGCCTTCAGTAAGATCATGGCTGATCCAATTCCTCCACATTCCGCCTATCCCCCCCTCCCATTAATTTTTGCCCCCATGCTTATCAAGAGTCTATCCACTTCTGTCTTACAAGATATTCAGAATTCCGTTTCCACCACTTTTGAGGGAGAGAGAGGTCCAAATACTCACAACCCTTCGTGATTAAATATTTCTCCTTATCAATGTCTTAAATGAGTGAACCCCCTCCCCCCACTATTTTTAAACAGTGACCTTTCAGAACCTCGAGGCATCCCACAGCACTTTACAGCAAGGTTTTCTTTTGAAGTGTCGTTACTGCTGTAACATTTAAAATGTGGCAGACATCCAAAACGAAAATCTTCCACAAACAGCAATGCGATAATACTCTAGTGGTGTGAATTCAGGGATAAATATTGGGCAGGACACTGGGGAGAATTCCCCTGCTCTTCAACAAATAATTACACCAAATCCTCTTACATCCACCTAAGAGGATAGATAGCATCTTGATTTATCATCTGATCTGAAAGGTGGTGACTCAAACAGTGCAACACTGCCTCAGCACTGCACTGGGAGTATCAGCTTGGATTTTGTGTTCAACTCTCTGGAGTGGAGTTTGAACCCACAACCTTCAGCCTCAAAAGGTGAGAGCAACCATTGATTTGCCAGTCACTTAATCAGGGAACAAGCTGAGCAAATACAAACAGCCAACCCAGGCCTGTTGAAGTGTCAGCAATGGCTTCATTGATAAAGCTCTTGCCGGAGTCACCAGGTTCTGGTTTCAAGTACCAATCCACCCATAAAAACCCAGGCTGAAATGCCAGTGCAGTCTTGCACTGTCACAGGTGGAGGCATCTGAATGATACATTGAACTGAGGCCCCAGCTGCCTACTCAGATCCCAAGACACTATTTCAAAGAAGAACGAAGGGGAATTGTTCCGAGTGTTCTGGCCAATATTTTTCCCTCAATAAACATCACTGAAAACAAATTATTGCACTGCTGTTTGTGGGAGTTTGCTGTCACATTGCCTGCATTACAACAGTGACTATCAGTTGAAAATATCCCATTGCTTGTGAAGTGCTTTGTAAAATGCTGTATAAGCATGAGTCATTTTTTAATGTTTGTTTGTTTTATTGACAAGCACATCCCCAAGGACAACTCAAAGATCCTGAGGTTTGACAGGATGGATGCAGAGAGGATGATTCCTCTTACGTTAGAATCTAGAACTTGAGGTTACTGTTTAAAAATCAGGGGTTGCGCACTTCAAGCAGAGACGAGGTGAAATCTTTCTGATTTTGTTTTGTTTCTCTCAGTAGAGTGTCTTTGGAAACCTCTCCCTGAAAAGGTGGTGGGAGGCAAGTCTGATTTCCTTCGGAGGGAAAGGTGTCTGCATTCTTGGTCAGCAAGAGGGTGAAAGGTCATCAGGAATGTGAATTTAGGGTTACAGTCAGCTCAGCAATGATCTTATTAAATGTTGGTACAGGCTCGAGGAGCTGAACGGCCTACTCCAGCTCCTTGTTCAAATGTTCATAATTGGCAGGGAAGGACATTTAGCGATACTCTCGAATGGGGACTGGCTTGTGGTCCAGATACACATATTCTTTCAATCATTCAATGAATAATCTGATATAGTATTGAACCAGGAAGCTTCAAGTCTTTGACCTATCCTGAGGATGGCAGCAACTCACCCTGAGTTGGGGCTGGGAAAGAAAATCAGTCAGGGACCTGGCACCCGATTGATGTTCGGTGCTTACCTATACCGATCGTTGCTATGCACGTGAAAGAACAGAGGCTGGTATCCCACCACCAAGTCATCCTTTGTTTACACATGCTCAGTACATGGGCTCTGACCTGCCAGCTCAGAGCCAGTCCCTAGAATGAGGAGACTCTCTGACACTCCTGTTTCTATCTGGCAGTCAATGAGCTCCAATCACTACAACACATGTATCGAAGTTGGGCAATAAAGGAATCGAGCTGTGATTCACTGTCTATACTGAAATACGAAGAATGGCTGGAGAGTCAATTGCAGCTTGAGAAGTGTACCCCGAAATGAGTCAAGCATCTTCATCAGAGAGAAAATAAAAAGAAGGGAATGGAAAGAAAAACTTGGGAGGGGGCTGGGAGGGAACAGGATCACAAAAGTGCAAAACATGCATTTTATATGGATTAATATACATGTCAAGATAAGATCTACAGAAAGGATTGTATTGCATTTAATAGACACATTGCTAAACCTGGGAGGACAAGGGCAGAGGATATATGGGAAGAACACCACCTGCACATTCCCCTCTGAGCCACGCACCACCCAGACTTGGTAATCTATTGCTGTTCCTTCACTGTCGCTGGGTTAAAATCCCAGAACTCCTCCTCGAACAACACTGTGGGTGTATCTGCACCAAATGGACAGCAGGCAGCTCAGCACCACACCTCCTCACAGGCAAATAAATACTGGCTCAGCCAGTGGTGCCCCACATCCCCTGAACAAAGTAATAAAGAAAAGGAATGAAATCAAGTTGTATCACCTTGAGATTCGATTCTTTTCATGAGTTTGAACTCTGTCTTGTTGAGCAACGTCACAGTCTTGACCTTCGGTGGCCTTCCTTTGCCCCGCTTGACCCTTGGTGGTTTCTGGGCTCGTTGCTTGTTCGGATTCGGTGGCCGTCCCCGTCTGCCCATCATGGCTTTAATACGTAAAGGGATTTCTTCCACAGTAAGCCTGCACCACTGCTCACCCTAAATATATCAGACAAAAAAAAAGCCATCACTGCTTTAGATGGACACACGAAGGGACAAAACAGAGACTTTTGTCTGTGTGAGAAGCCCCATATAAATGCAACTCGTTATATTGTTCCTTAAGATGTTTTCAGTACTGGGAGATGCAGTACCAATGAGCTGGATAGGAGGTGCTAGGGTATGGGATCATGCCAACTATTCCTTGCATGTTCTGTTCCAAGTCTTGACTATTGTCAGGAAAAAACAAATGCCAAGTGATTCAAACAGGAGAAGAAGGACCAAGAGGTGAGTGAAGCACCTCAAAGTCTCCCAAGCAAAAGTAAAGACACATTTGCTGAATCATGGGTTGAGATGGCATTTTCACTCACAACACATTAGATGACATAGCGATTTCCTCTTTCTTCAAGAGCCCTTGCTAATCTCAAATTTTGATTCAAATTGGAGGCAAGACATTAAGTGAAGCCAAACGAGATAAACAAATTTCTATTCAGGAACAGAAGCCTGTACAAACCTCAGAGGAGTCCCGTGCTTCAAAAAAATCTCCCACATTCATCCTGGGACTGAAGCTGAAATGTTCCCGATTGACTTCAGTCACTGCATTTCGAACCAGGTACTGGAAAAAGAACAGAACTCATCTGTTTCCAACTGACAGTTCATTAACTCTATCCTAAAATGAAGGGTAACTAGATAAATCTGAGAGGGTTAACTTTTTTTTTGAAACAGCCTTTTGCTACTGCTCAATAACTAAGCTGTTAGAATTTTCTTGGGAAAGTAAGCACAAGGTCCCTACAATCCGTACAGTGTCTAAACCCTCTGGAGCTTTAAAAGATCTTGTCGCATCATGATTTAAAGCAAGAAAGTCTGATGATCTCACTGGGGAAGGCTGTCACCTCTGGAAAGAAATAGAAACATTTTTCCGTCACTAACAGTGTTTTATCACTCTCGATTAAAGCACATGATGGGGAAAAGCAGTTGTGCAACATTGAACGTGTTAAAAGGACACCGTTAACTGTTAGCCACTGAATGAGAAAGCCTCTTGGGAAAGTTAGAAGCACCATTACTCCTCTCCTCCCGTCTCTCTCCCCCCCCCCCCCCCCCCCCCCCCCCCTCCCCCTCCTCCTCCCCCCCCACAGACACACACACACACTCTACGATGCTCACAGTGTTCACTAGAGGCCAAAATACAGTGAAGATGAAAAGTCTGCAGTAATTAGGCAATCCCACCTTCCAACCTGAGGGAGCATAACATGGCCATGGTGAAAATATAAGAAGGTCGAATCCAGTTATTTTTGAGGACTTTGGAACAATCAAGCTCAGAGATCGGTCTCAGTCTGACTGCTAAAAATGTGGAGAACGAAACAAAAATAAGGTTGGGAACTAATTATTTGGGAAGCTTCTTATGAGAGCAGAATGATGTTCTCTGGAACGAAACTGCCTTTCAAAAAAAAAAGCAACCCTCCTTGTTTGGGTCTGGTTACTTGGGTGGTGATTGCTGTGTACTGCCTTCTCCAAATGGTCAGTATTCCTATTCTAACCTACAGAGTGGGTTTTGGCAGGGATAATGCAGCTGCATGATCCTCTCCTTACCCAGCAGACACACACTTTCCGGCAGAAGCAACTGGATAATGATCAGGAGCATGAATCTGAGCTGATCTCCCTCTCTCACCCAAAGGCACTGAAACCAATTGGAGCATCAAGATCCAATCAAGACACCTCTGACTGTTTGAAATTCCAGCAGAAACAGAGCTAGCCTGTCCAAACTTTCCCCATGGGATAGAACTAGTCATTCCAGATGTTAGTCTGGTAACCTTCTCTGAAAAGCTTCTAATGCATTTACATCCTTGCTTAAATAAATAAGGCAACCAAAACTATGCACAGTATTCCATATGCGGATGATGCGCTGTATATGGAGGTTGGTGGGGTGGTAGGAGAGAACCAGTGGAGTTCTGTCCTGGTGGTGGTTGGAGGGGCGGGGCTCAAGGGCGGAGGAGTGGGAAGTGGAGGAGATGCGGTGGAGGGCATCGTCAATCACGTCTGGGGGGAATCTGCGGTCCTTGAAGAAGGAGGCCATCTGGGCTGTACGGTATTGGAACTGGTCCTCCTGGGAGCAGATGCGGCGGAGACGAAGGAATTGGGAATATGGGATGGCGTTTTTACAGGGGGCAGGGTGGGAGGAGGTGTAGTCTAGGTAGCTGTGGGAGTCAGTCGGTTTATAGTAGATATAGTAGTCCCTCCTCCCTACCTTTTATCTTAGCCTGCTGGACACACTTTCCTCATTCCTGAAGAAGGGCTTATGCCCCAAACGTCGAATCTCCTGTTCCTTGGATGCTGCCTGACCTGCTGTGCTTTTCCAGCAACACATTTTCAGCGCATACCACATCTTGCCAACCTGAAAAAGACCCATTTATGCCTACTTTCTGCATCAAGCTAACCAACTAATCGTTAATCCATGCCAATATGCCATTCCCACACTACAAGTTTTATTTCTGCAACAACCTTTGATGTGGCACTTTATCAAATCTCTAAAGGAAATCTAAATACAATACATCCACTGGTTTCCCTTTATTCATAGCACATGTTACCCTTCTTAAAGGACTCCAATAGTTTGGGTCAAACATGCTTCCCCTTTCACAAAATCATGTTGACTCTGCTTGATTACCTTGAACTGGTCTAAGTGGCCTTTGGAACATTCAATTCTAGTCTATATGCAGTCCACTGACATGACTGACAGCAAAACTGGAAGAGGTCTAGACACATGTGAATATCTTTACCACACACCAAAGAATTTTAACCTGGTAGAAAACAACTCTTCCAATACCTCACTGTGTAGCTCTGAGCCAAAAAGGTGAAGCTAACTGATTTAAAATCAACCACTGTTACTGTTTCTGTTTCTGGTCACCAAACAGCAAGCCTGGCCTGTCAGCAGTCACTAGATGAGAAGTAAATTTGGGCTCAACCCGACGTAACATCCTTCCCAGTTCCAAACGAGGTTCAAACAGTGCCACAGCACTCACTGTCTCAGCTCACAGGTGAACAATGACACCGGGAAAGGGGTGAAGAGTGGCACTGGGAAAGGATGAAAAGACGGTGCCAACAGCAAGCCCACTTCCCAATCAGAAGTTAATGTCTTCCGGAGGGGAGGAATGTTATCCAGACAAAAATAAAAACCTTTATTACAGTTTACCTCAAGCTTATTATAAACTGGAAAGCTACTCACATTGTGTAGTTGTCGTTTTTTTTTCTGGTAATTACCTTAATAACTTCAGGGAACTGACGTAACCTCTTTCCACAGGGGGCGTAATATGTGGTTTCCCCATGCAGGCGGGTCCCAACAGTCCGGAGTCTGATCTCACGCCTCCATCTGACAAACACAATAACTTTATTATTTGGGAAGCAAAAACCAAATGCAAATTTATTTTTTTAAAAAGGCATTTATTTTTCTTTCCTCCTCTTTCAGTTAATGGTATGACTCTGAATCTTGAACTGAGGGGGGCTGGACAGACAGTCGAGACGTTGAGTAAATTCTCTCGCGAGGCGATCTGATTGAAATATTGAAGTTTCGGAATGGGCTTGACCGGAGAATCACTGAAAGGTTGGTTTCTCTTGGCTGCGGAATCTGGAATAAGGGGCCAGAGTCTCAGGATAAGGGGACCATCATTTAGGACTGAGAGGAAGAGAAATTTCTTCACTCAAAGGGTTGTGAATTTTTGGAATTTTCTACTCTGGAGAATAATAAATGCTCCATTATCAGATATATCTAAGGATGAGATAAGACAGGTTTTTGACCTTGTTGGGAATCAAGGGAATAGGTGGGGGAAGTGGAATTGAGACTGAAAATCAGCAATGATTTTATTCAACGTTGAATGGGAGAGCAGGCCATATGGTTTGCCAGTGCTCCTCTATTTTACAGACTCGGACAGCTCAGGTAGGCCATTCGACCCATCATGTCTGTGTTGGCAGGTATTTTCCCTCCGTTTCTATCGGGAAATGCCTGGCCTTCACTCACAACCTCTTCAAGGCGGAGCTTTGAAAAAGACACACCAGCACCAACCTCCAGAGCAACCACTTACACTGCACTAGCACCCCATCTGTGCACGAAGAGCACTCTGAGCATTTCATAGAGAAGGGGGGGAAAAAAAACTGTACATTGGATAGAACCAGGTTCATTGAAGGGATATGCTTTTCAGGAGGCATTTGAAAATAAGAAAGATAGGTGGCACAGCATGTTGTTCTAAATGATGAGGAGATAGTGCTTCAAAGAACAATCAATAAAGTAAAATGTGAGCAGGAAACTAGGGGAACAGTGGGTATACTTTGAAAAATTCATTTACGGGATTGGACATCACTGACGAAGCCAGCGTTTGTTGCCCATCCCTTAAGGTGGTAGTGAGATGTCAGGGAGGGTGTTCCCGTGAAGGAATGGTGATATAGTTACAGGCCAAATGGTGTGGGGTTTGTGGGAACAAATGGATGGAGTAGATTACTGAGGTAGGTTCGGGTAAGGTCATGGGATAACTGCATGCACAAGTTGAGCGAGCATCTTAAAGTCAAAAGACCCTAGATTAGAGAGTCAGTGTAAATTAGCAAAGGCAGGAATTAGGAACTCTAGCAGTTTGTGCAGAGGGTTACACGCTACAAAATTCTTATAGTTTATGAAGGGTCACAGAAGAGAAAAATGTTGAAGCAATTCAGCTTATGCAGGACTTAATGTGGTTCAGGTGGTATGAGAATGCCTTAGGGCTGGAGAATGAGAGATGGGAGAACAGTAGACATGGCAGGAGACAAGGCATGGGAGAGGCACAGGAGTTTTGACGTAGTGACAATAGGGCAAAGGTAGGTTCGCGATGTTATCAAGCATGAGATTGAAGGACGAGAGAGGATTGAGGGAAATAAAGAACTACATGGATAAGATGAATTTAATAAAGGCAGAGGTATATCGTAGGGAGGCAGACACTGAATATTATAGTGATAATAACGTGGGGGATAATGACAGAGGTTAGAGTGAGATATATCAGAGAGTTATTTTTCTGAGGTGATAGTTGAAGGATTTTGGAAAATGCAGAGGTGTATTTAATATAAAAGATATGAGGAAATGATTGGAGTGTACAGTGTTGGTGATAGACATCCTAAATGGCTCAAGGATACATGCTGATGGGATCAGTGTGCTGTAGCTGTCCAATGGGGACAGCGAGATTCAGGGATGAGGAAAACAAGCGTCAGATGAAGTGAGGAACGATGAGCTTAGGTCAATCTAAAATTGTTGAGAAGAAGGAGTTATTTAGTATGGAGGCTGATGAACTCAGAGCTGGAGGTTGTTGTTGAGAACGTGTTGCTGGAAAAGTACAGCAGGAAAACCAACGTTTCGGGCCAGAGCCCTTCATCGGTGATTTTCCTGCTCCTCAGAAGCTGCCTGACCTGCTGTGCTTTTCCAGTAACACACTCTCAACTCTGACCTCCAGCATCTGCAGACGTCACTGTCTCCTCAGAGTGGGAGGTCCCTGAGGCATGTGACGGATAAGAAGAACCATGATGGAGAGGTGGACAGAGTGAAGTGTTTGAACATAAGGGAAACAGGAGAAAGGGGGAATAAGTATGATACTTCAACCACTGGTGATTTGGTGGAACATGGAACAGGAAGGAGTGGGCAGGTAGTGAATTGGGAGGATGTGAATTCACAAGAAGCAGGAATTTCTGAAGACTGGTACAGAGAGCCAGGCCAGAGCTTTGGTAAGTGTGTAATTGAGTGATGAGAGAAAGAGACAAAATATTGAGACTGGAGGGTGACTCAGAAGTGCAAAGAGGAAGAAGGAAGTTGGCAAAACGTTTGAGAGATTAATAAGGTACTGTGAGATAGCAACACAGCAATTGAGTGATGACTCAGGTACATGTCAGTGTAGGTGTGGAGAAGGATACTCAGCCTTGGGCAGAGGGAAGCTGTTCTGTTCAAAGGTAGCATAACGTGTGGGCCAAGAAACACCAGCAATAATGGTTACAAAACAATCAAAACGTAGAGTTCCGGTTCAAGGAGTGGTGACAGATGGGAATGATGCTACAACTCAAACAGGAATTGAGTGAAGCCTCATGACAGGCTGGGGTAAGTTCGGAGATGGATTGGGAACAACTGCAAATGCCAAGGTTAACAAAGTTCAAAGTGAAGAGTTTATACCAACCGTAAGAATAAGATCCCCATGGCTACAAAGTCCTTTGAATAGAGGCTTGAGAAAGACAAACAAAGTCCAGAGTCAGTCTGCCATTTAATATTTGGGGGGTTGCCAAGCAATTGGGGGTGCCCTTAACTGGCCTAAAACATTGGAAGGTCCTGAATGACCTTGAGAGGTTGGACTGTGTGGAATTGACCAGAGGATTGGAAAGGGACAAGCCTCAGTTCTGGTGTCAAAGGTCTGAGTGTGGCACTGGGACTTGCACAGACATTGGTTTGCAGTGGACAAGGTGAATCAGGGCAGCAACACCAGCACCAGAAGGACAGCCGTGTCCCCTAATAGCACTAGGACAGTAGACATGCCCAGTAGTAGCACTAGGTGGTCAGCCGTGCCCAGTAATAGCTGCATAATCAGGAAGCAGTTTTTCAGTTCAGATTAATTGCATCCTCAAAGAGAAAGATTTTCCCAATCTTTTAATTTCTGAGCTTCAGGCATTTGATGATAGGGTCGCTCACTGCCTTTGGAGCCACATCATCCATTGATATGGATGCTGAAAGATGCTGGAGAAAGAGGAACACCCTGAGGCAGCTACTACAACATTGAAACTGCCGCCAGGAAGGATTTCTGAGCTTGGTACACAGGAGCAGTGCGAGGAATGCCATCTCTGACAGCTAAACAGCAATGGGTTTTGGAAATCAATTCCAGAAGCTGTGTAGAGCATGCAAATCAGAAATGCCTCAGCAAAAATCTATATCTTCCTCCCACTGGAGGCAGCCTTATTCTATTAAAACATACCAGATGATCACCCACCCACCATTGTCACAACTGGCAAATATGTGCACTGTGAGATATTGAAACATAGAAACTAGGAAGGTCTCAGGGACGAGTCATGATCTGAACTGAGTTAGCTGCCCTCAATCACGAGAATAATGGTGGTATCACAACTTGCCTCTGCACCAGACTGAGCACTGCAGTTACTCATTGCACCAGTGAGGTAGTCAGAGTAGGCCCATTCTGAACCAGTGTTACAGGCGATGAGCTCTATTGCTAAAAGCAGATGATCAGGAAAGGTCTGAAGTCAAAGGCACACTTGGGACTTGAACGGCCTGGCAGAGCCCAATAACGGAATGCTTCACTGATTGACCAATTGAGAATCAGCATGTGTCGGGAAATAAAAGCAGAGAAACAACTTTATAAAAAGGGAGTGTTTTATTTTGAAATTAACTTACATACAAGTTATGGAACTCTGGAGAAAAAGGTGTGGCGCCTGGGACTTTCATCGGCATCAGTATGCGGTTTGCAAGGTGGACCAGGACAGCAACACCAGCAGCAGAAGGACAGCCGTGCCCAGTAGTAGCACTCATCCCATCAGCTGGGATGTCAGAGGGAGACGGAGAAGCTACAGTCCAACAAAACAAGATCAGTGTGTGGACCGAAATGGAGCATTCTTGTCCTGTCATTCAGGAAAGCAATGGAACCACACAGCCGAATTGTGTCAGCTATCCCAATAAAAGAAATCTGGGACATTCAGACAAAACAGAATCAAAGATCCAATGAATATGAACAGTTGAGAATCAAACTTCAATCACAAATGTTATGTATGCATGCAATTGTTTGCTTGAGAGTCCTGATCTATTTGTTATCATCAGGAACATGAGCAGAAGGCAACAATAGAAGTTGTGATTCTGATGATCACTGTGTGAGCTGTTACCAACGACCAGAAATGAAGTCAACTCTCTCGTCTGGATGAGTGTTGTCCCAAGTTCAATACCTCGATTGCACTGTATTACCTGAACTTAACCCAGGATCTAATAGGGAAGCTACCAACCAATCTCAAGCAGCCACGGAGGAGTCAAAAACATCAGCTCCTGCTCGAGTGCTGTCCAGTGAGCTCTGCTGGAACGTACAGGTGGGCGTGTACTGTGTGAGAACGTGACTGGGCTCAGCTGTGAAGGGCCACTTGGTACAATCATCACACACAGTGTTGAGACCCAGGCGTGATGGATTGTCATTTGTGCAAGATACCAGGGGACTGGTGGTGCCCATGAGAAAACATATCTCTGCATGCATCAGCACTGATGGGAAAGCAGGAGAAAAAGAGAAAATAAACGCCTGGAGTAAAGTTTCCAAAACCTACAGGTGCATCAGAGCAGGAGAAGGATCAGCAGTTTTACACAGAGAATGAAGGAAGACAAAGGACTGTGGGATCACCACTACTGTAGTATTCTCTTCAATTGGTCACCATGGCATTACTTTGGTAAAGAAACTGGCATCTTGACTGTAACTGTACCCTTTGGCTTTGCAATTAATATCACGGGGGGAGAAATTTCACAGAGTCAATGTGTTCATTTTAAATAAATGTCACAAAAGTAGCACAGACAGGAATTGCATGCAGTTGTTACCCAATGGTATAAAAATTAGCGCAGAAAGGAAGTTTAGGACTTTGGATAATAATGCTTGCATTTATATAGCACCTTATCAAATCGCAACGGCTCGAAGTCTTTCACACAATGAATGATTTTCAAATGCGCGACAGTCCTTGTGCAGAACACAAGCAGATAAAAAGTTGCAGGTAGCAGTTCACAAAACTCTGGAAGGAAGCCCAGAAGAACAGGGGAGCCTTAAGTTAATTGGTCCCCAGAATAAGAGAAACTGAATGTCAGCCACAGCCAGCAGATGAGGCATTTGAATGCTAAGAAAGATCTGGGTACAAAAACTGACCATTCCCAATCTCACTGCAGACCTGCAATGCAGTGATTGCTCCGGTGCAGGAACAAAACCTTATTACATTTGACCAGAAATACCTCAAAGGACCTTTGAGATTTGAGTGGCAACAGCGAGCCAATAATTATGTAGTCAGGGTAAGAAGATAGTTAAATCAATGTCCCAGATAGTCAAGCCTAAGAATTTCCTGTGGTTTAATCAAACTCTTAGAATAGCAGTCAAGGTTTCCTCACAACAAAAAAGAAATACACAAGATAGACAGATTGGTTACAGAAAGAGCCACTAAAGATATTGAACATATATGTTTTGAGTTGGAACAGTTACGAAAATGAGGAGGGGACCATTACATTTACAGTTGGGAATTCCAGTTGGTCCTGAAACTAACACTAGTTCGAGACAGCAGTCCACGCAGTGATCAGATTTGCCCTTAACCAAGGAATGACTCTTATGCGAGTTGCTCTCAATTGGGGCTCTCTGGACTTCTAGAAAACCTGTTACTGGTTCCTGTATTGATAGCCTTAATAAACATCAGAGAAAATTACCCGTATTGCAGTGGAATGCGCAATTCGCGTTCATCAGTTACTCTTCTACGTATGCATTCGCCTGTGGGGAAGAAAAGCAAGAGGACATTTTACTTCCACATACAAGCCTCTCTATTGCTAGCACGTGGTGTTTATGACCCACCTTGCCAGAGTCCTAGCTATTTATGCATCGCTCCAACATGCACCGCACTCACTAAATGTCACATTACAAGGTGGTGCCAAAAATCCTGAAAGGTTAATTATTTGTAAATTCCCTCCTTCTACCCCCAATTAGCATCTGTGGTATGCTGTCTGTTTTCTGTCTTGGCCTTTGGTACTTTACTATTAATTCCCTCAGTAAGTACTACATTAAATACACTAAATACTGACCTCCAGCAACTGGGCATGCATGCATCACATCCATCTCCCATTACTCTGCAGTTGGCCATTTAGGGGTGTGTAAGAGCAATCCTGTGTGACTTCACAGCAGAACAATTGACACTAGGATGAAACCTGCCACCAGTTGCAGTCTGGTACATTGGTGCAATAGCAAGGCAGAGTGGCAGACTAAAAATATTTTTTTTATCTGCTATGCCACTCAGATTGCCCATTCCTAGTGCTCCACACCAGGAAGACATGAAGGTCACCTTCAAATTCACTGAAGGAATCAATGTCTTTATGTTAAAATAACTACATTAAAATGTGCTTATTAGCTATTGATAACAGGTAAGAGAATCTCTAAGCGTATCTTAGATCCAAAGCCTACTTATGAGACCTTGCTGCAGAGGACGTTACCATTCTATCTACTCTCAGTAGTTCCCCATGTCCTCCCTGAGACCTGGTCAATTGTGTGCATAATATTGGTCAGAATGAACAGTGATCACCACATCTGGAAACCATTCAAATTGCAATGGTTGTTCTTTGGAGTAAAATTGCAATGAGATATAAGCACACAAACCTGTTGACACTTCCACATGAAATTCCTTTAACTATTTCGACAAAGAAGGTTGCACCAAACTGGTTAATGGCTTTGTTCAAAAGGATCTCGCACCCCACATTCGATATCGCAAAAAAACAATTTCACTTTAGCTGGGTAAAATCTCTCAACTTCACGCTCTTAACTACCTCAATTACACGAGAAGCTGAAGCTTGAAACACTTAGCGAAGTTGTTGGATTTTTCCCACTCTTGGTTTCCTTGAAACAATCTATGTATGCTACTTCCTGACTGAATAAATTACCCCTGTTACTTCTCGCATTCACTAATCTCCACTCTGCTAAATAAATATAAACTCCACAATATTAACCCAACGAATACAGTGACCCAGGGTTTTGATGGCAAACCTAGCCATTAAAAACCATAAGTATCTTATGAACGAGTGGTACAATTCTAGTCAAAGCCTGATGGTGTATTTGTAGGGGTCAGGATTTGCCTGGATCTTTGGGAAGTGCTAATCACTCCTTTTAAGGAGGTTTCTCCCCTTCTTCTTGGCTACTGTTGTGCCATATGTCACTCCTCGTTACAAGAGGCAAGATGTTCACTATGGGATGCTTGAGAGTTTCTCAGAATGACTCTTTCCTCCAAATCTTTCCACCATGCAAGGAAGCTCCCCTCCCTTTGCTACAGTGAGAATAAGGGATTCAGCACAGAAAGGATACGAGGTGCAAATGGTTTCACTCAACTATTATGTGGTGCGGAAATATTGGAGCAGTGTAGCCACCTAGAATTTCATCAGGTAAGAAAAGGTCAATCTCAATCAACAATTAGGGTTGTCAATGGTTCCAAGGTTGCTCTGGAGTCTCCAGGAATTGAAGACTAGTTTCCAGGACAATGCTGTGAGCATCGAGAGAACCAGGAAAACAGCCACTGGGCCACTGAAAACTTGCTTTCTTTTAGAAAAAGGTTCTTCAGGTACATTTGTTTTTTAGTTCTAACATCGTTAAACATGGTGAAAATGCTGTTTGGTTAATGGCAAAGAATCATGCAGTTAGCTAATGAAGAGAACAGTTGCTTTCCAATTAGATCAGATTCCCTACAGTGTGGAAACAGGCCCTTTGACCCAACCAGTCCACACCACCCAGACCCATTTCCCTCTGACTAATACACCCAACACTATGGGCAATTGATGTCGGGAAGCAAGGACGGACATGTTAGGCAGCCAGTGGCAGCGGGTATAGAGTGGGGTGATCGCACCCAGGCTGTCCTGTGGCAAAACCTTAAGGAATGTGTTTAGCTAGAGTTGGCAACTTTAGGGAAAGTCAGAGTGCTGCAAATTATTGCCCCCTCTCCCTAACAACTAGCTAACAATTAGCTCGAGAGTAAAAGGCTTAGGGATTTAGCAGTACTTTGCCTGCACGCTTTTTTGCCTGGGATATAACCAGAGCTCTGACAGCCCTGTGATTTCACGGCTGCAGAAAATGCCCGAGGATTTCTCTCCTCCCACTTGCAACTGAAACCAATGCCTGGCGGAGCAATACCAATACCTGGTGTTCGGAGTCAAAATGGCATCAAATAACTTTTGATATTCTAAACTCTCATTGATGTGGAGCTCAAGAATTTTCACTATTTCACCACTTGTACTTCATTTACTGCCAAAGTGGGCAAGATACAAAATGCAGGACAGTTACGTAGTCCCAGTGATCCCAACTCATTAAATGGCCACTTTCGCAGAAGCTAGAGTCCAGCGAGCAGGTGAAGTGTTCAAAGTGTGACAAACACAGGGATTTTAAAAAATGCAAATCAACGAGGATTGCAAAGAAAAGGAGAGTGAGAGATAGGAAGAGAGAAAGAAATGATTTGCATTTAAATTGCGCCTTATCATGTCTCTTAGAAACTCAAGTTGCTTCACATATAATGAATTACTTAAAGTGCAGTGACTGTTGCTTTGTCGTCAAATGCGGCAGCCATTTTTGCGCACAGTAAGCTCCCACAAACAACAGTGAAACAAATGAGCAGCTAATATTTTTTGGCATAGCTGGTTGAAGGAGGAACATTGGCCAGGATACTGAAGAGAACTCCCCTGCTGTTCTTCCAATAGCGCTTTGGAATCTTTAAACGACCACCAAAACAGGCAGACGGGCCTTGATTTAAGGTATCATCCGAAAGTCAACATCTCTGACAATGCAGCACTCCCTCAGTGATGTACTGGGAGAGTTAGTTTAGATTTTGGGCTCAAGTTGCTAGAGTGGAGCCTGAAACCACAACCCTTCTGCAAGAGTGCACTCGACTGAGTTACCAAATGAGCCATGCTGGCGCACAGATGACACCATTTAGAATTGTTACACCAGGTATTGGTTACCAGCTAAGCAGGATGAACTGAGCAAGGTGTGAAATGCATGGGGATTATCTAACCCCCATTAATTTCAGCTCCTAATCAGCTGGCTTTGTAGAAGCCCTGAGCTCAGCCTCTTATCCTCTCTACTCTTAATGTCTAAAGTGGCAGCATTTTGCAATTTTACTTCAGGATGCAATGAACACAGCCTCAAGATTAAATTGTCCAATTGAAGCAACATAGCTCCTTGCTGGTTTAATGTGTGGGGTGGGGGGGGGGAGAGAGGGATGGGGCGTGGTTTGAGCTTTTATCGCTGAGTGGAACACTGGGTAGTAACTGCAGCTGTCTATCAATGGGCTTTGAGCTCACCGGCACTTCAAACAAATGATTATTATTCAATCTTGTCACATCAAACTTTAAGAATGGGAAATAACAGCTTGAACATGCCTGAGCTCTGCACATCACATTGGAAAATACACTGTCGTAAATGCTACCACTTCAGTCAAAAAGCTAACAGCTTAGCCAGCTGCCAGTAGGCATCCTATTATTCTGTTTAGCCAGATGAGACTGGCTGGGTTTAAAGTGGCAGCTATAACTGTAAACAATTAACCAATACATGGGCTTTCAGAGGCTGAGCACAGCAAACTGCTTTTCAATCCCAAGTTTCTATATATACACACACACACACGCACATACACACTATAAATTACAATGCTCTCAAACAGTGGACAGACTTGCTGCTGCGTTCTCAAGCTGCACAATTTGGTTGGATTTGCCGCAGAATTGTGGGGCCCTCGATGTATAATTTTGCCAGGAAGAGGAACTAGCTTAAAAAGCATGGCAAGGGCATCTCCCCCTGGTAGCCTCCTGTGTAAATGCACAGCTATGCTCCACAGACCAGAAAGGCCACTGGTCTGCGTGGGACTAGCTGATTTTAGCTAGGGCGAATGAAAGGGGTGTTATAATTGGCGTCAGTGCCTCCTGGAAATGGAGGGAAAATTTAGATGCAGAGTCAGCTCAAGACAATCTCATACACCTCACGTAGCACTGATGACCAAAGCTCAGAAGCCAGTCACCTGCCTGCTCCACAGCACGAGGAGAGAAGCAACCCATTAGAGAGAGGGAGAAATCTCCGAAGAAGGAATGTAGCTACAAAATCAGTGCTGATTTCTGTAGCCTCTGCTCTACTCTGTTGCAAAATCATAGGTTCAGAGAGGCCTCCTTTTAACAAAAAAAAGGGTAGCATTTATATCTTGACAGAACTTGCTAAGTCATGACTCACCTTTACTTGTGGCAGACGATGATGGCGTCAGAGGTGTCAGCGGGACAGAATCCTTCTTTTCTTTCTTCACAGGGGTTTTGAAGAGTGTGGAGGATTCCAGAGAGCGGGCACTGTTGCTTTCAGGAGCACCAGGGCCATCAGCATCAGCATCAGACAGCGTGAGAGTTGACATGACCAGCTTCGAAAGGATTTTTACTGCTGCTGCATCAGGATCCTCACACTCATCGGTTTCACTGTCTGAGACAGTCAGATCTGTACAAAATTTTAAAAAGGAGCGCCATTACATTTGGCATAAACAGCTTTTCATAGATGCACAAGCCGATATCTCAAAGGGCATCAATACCATTTTTGCTCCAAAATAGAAAAATGAGTAACATTTGCTCAAGTTTTCCCTACCTCCCCACCCCATGTCACCACCCCCCTGCCCCAACCAGTAAAACAAGTGCTGACTCACAACTTGACAAAGACAAGGATTGGTTCAGGGTCAAATTTAATCTTGTAACCTAAAGAATAAGTAGGTGTCTCCAGGCCAAAATACCTCCCTGGGCACTCTTTCCTTCAAAAGGATTTGTGAATATTCTTTGTTGCTGAATAATTAATCCAATTTGATATCCAATATTACTAATACTGGGTGCTTTGTAATAGCAGCTGTGGTCACCATTTGGGAACCGATGTTTGTGGGTCATATTTTTACTTCCGTTCTACTGGCTTTCACCATCTCAATCTTATTTTGGCTGTTGACGAGGCAGACAATACGGCTAAGAAGATAAAGTTGTACAAAACCTTAATGTAGTAAAACCTTCCAGCCAAGGCACTTTGCGAGAGCAAATTTAAGAGGGAGGTGTTCCATTTCTGAGCTCTTAATGGAAGGATATGACAAGAAATTGAGCAATCCAGACCATGGTTATTTTGTCCTTTTTTTTCCCTTCTTTCATCACTCTAGCTGCTTTTCTCTATTTGCTGTTGAGAGGGTGGTGATGAGCTGCCTTCTTGAACTGCTGAAGCCCATGTCCTACTGGCTACTGCATTCAGCTTCCATATTGGAAGATACACTGAGTACACTTCAGTGGGGAACTTTAACACCCATCACCAAGAGTGGCTCAGTGGCATCACTACTGCCTCAGCTGGCTTCGTCCTAAAGAACGTAACAACTAGACTGCACCTGGGAGGTGGTGAGGGAACCAACAGGAGGGAAAACCCAGTTTGACATCCTCCTCACTCATCTACCTGTGGCAGTTGCATTTGTCCAACACTATACTGGTAGGAGTGACCACTGCATCGTCTGGTGGTGACAAAACCCCAACAGAACACTTTCAATGTGTCACGTGTTTAATGGGATAATATTCAGAAAAGATATAACAACTCAAGGCTGAGCATCTACGAGGTGCTGTGGGCCACCGACAGCAGAAATGTATTCAACTGCAATCTGTAACCTCGTGGTCTGGCATTTTTTCCCGCTCTAGCATTATCAAGTTAGGGGATCAGTTCTGATTCAATGAAGAATGCAGACAATCATGCCAGGAGCAGCACCAGGTACATGCTGGACCACAGAAGCGACATGAGACAGACATAAAGAAGCGATCCTAAAACAGTGGATCAGATCGAAGCTCTGCGGTCCTGCCACATGCAGTCCTTCATGGTGGTGGACAATTAAACAACTCACTGGAGGAGGCCGCTCGAACATTTCCATCCTCAACAATGGGGGAGCTCAGCACATAAGTACAAAAGACAATGCTAAAGCATTTGCAAACCATCTTTAGCCAGACATGCCAAATGGATGATCCATTTCAGTCACTTCCTGAAGTTCTCAGTGTCTCAGGTGCCAGTCTTTAACCAATTTGATTCACTCCATGTGATATCAAAGAACAGCTGAAGGGACTGAATACTGCAAAGTTTATGGACCGTGACAGATTTCCAGACTTGTGCTCCAGGACTAGAAACAAGGCTAAAAAAGTTGAGAGACAGCTCAGAATAAGACAAAAAGGCTGTTAATTTGCAAAAAAACATTTGTTATATGCATTTGTTCGTTCATTTTAGATTAGATTAGATTCCCTACAGTGTGGAAACAGGCCCTTCAGCCCAACCAGTCCACACCGATCCTCCGAAGAGTAACCCACCCAGACCCATTTCCCTCTGACTAATGCATCTAACACTACAGGCAATTTAGCATGGCCAATTCACCTAACCTGCACATCTTTGGACTGTGGGAGAAAACCAGAGCACCCAGAGGAAACCCACACAGGCACAGGGAGAATGTGCAAACTCCACACAGACAGTCACCCAAGCCTGGAATCGAACCTGGGACCTTGGTGCTGTAAGGCAGCAGTGCTAAACACTGAGCCACCGTGCCACCCCTTTTGTGGAGTTATATTTTGACCAGAGCAGGGAAAAACAATGACCCTGGTACTTGAACTTGAAAAAAATCCAGAACAAATCCAACCCATTCAACACCACCACACAAGACTGCTCTCAATCATCAGCAAAGTGATGGAAGTTGTTGTCAACTGTGCTACCAAGAAACACTTCAACAATAATCTACTCATCAAATATACCAGTTTGGATTTGCCAAGCTGATGGGTTCCCAAGATCATTACAGTCTTGATCCAAACACGGACAGAAGAGCTGAATTCCAGAGGTGAGGGGAGACTGCCTATCCTTGACATCAAGCCAGCATTTGACAAAGTGTGGCAGAAAAAAGCTCTTGCAAAACTGGAGTCCATGGAACTCTGGGGGAAAATTCGCCACTGGTTGGAATCCTATCCAGAACAACAAAAAATGTTTGTGCATGTTGAAGGTCAAAGATTTCAGCCCAAGAGGTCTCTGCAGGACTTCCTCAGGGGAGTGTGCTAAGGCCGACAATCTTCAGCTGCTTCACCACTGACCTTTCCAGTCAGAAGTGGGGATGTTCACCGATGACTGCACAATATTCAGCACCATTTGCGACTCCTCAGATACTGGAGCAGTAACATCCAGGCTTGGCTGACAAATGGCAAGTTACATTCACACCACACAAGAGTTAAGTAAGAACTATCTCCAGTTAAAATGTAACTGTTTATACCACTGCTGAATCCCCTACCATCCTGTCATTACCATTGACCAAAACCTGAACTGAACTGAACTGTATACATACAAGAGTCAAGAGTGTGGTGCTGGAAAAGCACAGCAGGTCAGGCAGCATCCAAGCAGCAGGAGAATCCATGTTTTGGGCAAAAGCCCTTCATCAGGAATGTCGATTCTCCTGCTCCTCGGATGCTGCCTGACCTGCTGTGCTTTTCCAGCACCACATTCTCGACTCTAATCTTCAGCATCTGCACTTTCGTCTGTACAAATACACGACCAGGTCAGAATATAGGAATTCTATGATGAGTAATTCATCTCCTGACTTCCCAAAGCCTGTCCACCATCTACATGATGCGTCAGGAGTGTAATGGAATACTCCCTACTTGCCTGGATGGGTGCAGCTCCAACAACACTCAAGAAGCTCAACAACATCTAGAGTTAAGCAAGCTGTTTGGTTGACATCCCATCCACCAGCTTAACATTCACTCCCTACACCTAGAAGCACAAGGGCAGCAGAGACATGGCAACAGTACCCCTCCAAGCCACCCACCATCCTGACTTGAAAATATACTGCCGTTCCGTCATGTCACTGGGTCAAAATCCTGGAATTCTTTCCCTAACAGCATTGTGGGTCTACCTATACCCAGCACCTTCCTACCCCTCCCCCCAGCCCCAGCCCCACCCTCCTATTTATCTCCCAGCTCCCTTAGCCCACCCCCACATTCCTGATGAAGGGCTTATGCCTAAAACATCGATTCTCCTGCTTCCTGGATGCTGCCTGAACTGATGTGCTTTTCCAGCGCCACATTTTTCCACTCTGATCTCCAGCATCTGCAGTCCTCACTTTCTCCTACCTACACTGTATGGATCTGAATGTAGGTTTGCTCGCTGAGCTGGAAGGTTAATTTTTAGACGTTTCGTCGCCATACTAGGTAACATCTTCAGTGAGCCTCCGAATGAAGCATGACATTCCAACCTGAATCTATCAACAAACAGATTGACTTGGATCCCTTACACCACCCCCGAGAAAAAGCACCGGAAATGATGTCACCACAGGAAATGACATCGCCAACCCTAGGAATCTCAAACATATAAATAGAAAGCAAGCTACACCACCAGTGCTTCATTCGGAGGCTCACTAAAGATGTTACCTAGTGTGGTAACAAAACGTCTGAAAAACGAACCTTCCAGCTCAGCAAGCAAACTTACATCCAAAATCTCAACCTGAGCTACAAATCTTCTCAAAACTTGCTAATTGTATGGATTGCAGCGGATCGAGAAAGCAGCTCACCACCACCTCCTCTAGGACATTCAGGATGGCCAATAAATGCTGGGCTCACCAACGACACTGGCACGGTGGCAAGGGTGGCACGGTGGTACAGTGGTTAGCACTACTGCCTCACAACGCCAGAGACCCGGGTTCAATTCCCGACTCAGGCAATTGTCTGTGTGGAGTTTGCACATTCCCTGTGTGGGTTTCCTCCGGGTGCTCCAGTTTCCTCCCACAGTCCAAAGCTGTGCAGGTTAGGTAAATTGGCCATGCTAAATTGTCCATAGTGTTAGGTGAAGGGGTAAATGTAGGGGAATGGGTCTGGGTGGGTTGCTCTTCGGAGGGTCGGTTGGGCCGAAGCACCTGTTTCCACACTGTAAGTAATCTAATCTAAAAAAAAACTCAAGACTTTTAAAAGGGAATCAGATTACCTTTTCTCGGCGATGATGAACGTGGAGTCATCAGGAGGGAGGCTGAGGTCTGAGTTTCATTAAATGAAGATTTGAAAAGATTCAAACTTTCTAGCGAAGGAGCAAGTGTGGAGTCAGAGAGGGAGAAGGTGGAGACATCCTGCTTCAGTGACATTTTCACCTCTGCATCATGGCAGTCATTCAATTCATTATCTGACTCACCAGAGAGCCCTGCAGAATTAGTGAATAAAGGAAATTATCATATAGTGAGCAAGTTAAGAAACCTCCACCACATTTAGACCACAGACATAACATCTTCAGATAGTCCAGGTAAGAGTCAACATTTTTTTTTTCAAGACATTCTTACATATTTTCAATTCACTAGTTGTGGAGCAGCATAGTCAGATGGCTGAGAACTAATCTCACATTCAGGGAAGGCATGAGAGATCAAGATAGGGCAAACAAATTCAACATTCTCCTTTAGCGTACCTCCATCCCCACTGCCAAACTACACCTAAAACGTTTTCATCCACTCCACAATTCCTTTTATTCCCTCCCTCTCTTCACCCTTCCTCTCCTGAATAGATTCCAGGAGTGTTGGTCGTACTGTCGTCTCCTGTCTAAGTGTTCATTCTTCATGTACAAGTCTAGATCGAGACTGCTGGAGTCAATTTGCTGTGGGAGCCATGACAGGTGAGCCTATCCTGTACTTGATATTTACCCATAGGTACTTTATATCAGCGAGATATGGAGGTGGAGAAGCACTGGGTAGTGATAAGGAACAGAAATCCACACTTCTAGCCCAAGAGCCCTGGATCCTAATTGTAGCGTTCTACCCAAGACTGGCTAAGTAAATGAGATGAACCAAGAAATTTCTAATCCTCATGGTCTGTATGGATCAGTAACACAGCGAACCACTGGAGTTATTCTATTTACCATCTCTCAATGGCAACTGTGTGGTATGACAGGGAACAGAACAGGTTCACTACTAGGATTCTTCTCGTGTAAGCTCACAATCCTTGACTATCGGTGGCGAAAGGCTCTGATGTTATGCTACGTTGTGGGATGTTTACACCAATGCACACCTAACTGTCCAAACCAAGCAGGATGGAAATGCAATATTCTGGATAAAATCACCATGGAAAAATGTACAGCAGTCAATGAGAATGAAGGAGGCACTGTGCTTTTCAGGAATTTCCAATTCGTTCTCATTAGAGTCATTGCCTTCAGATGATGGTATGAAACTTGAAAGGTGCAGAAAAGATTTACAAGGATGTTGCCAGGGTTGGAGGGTTTGAGCTACAGGGCTGTTGAATAGGCTGGGGCTTTTTCCCCTGGAGTGTCGGAGGCTGAGGGGTGTCCTTATAGAAGTTTATAAAATCATGAGGGGCATGGATAGGGTAAAGAGACAAAGTCTTTTCCCTGGGGTAGGGGAGTCCAGAACTAGAGGCCATAGGTTTAGGGTGAGAGGGGAAAGATATAAAAGAGACCTAAGGGGTAACCTTTTCACACAAAGGGTTGTGTATATAGGAATGAGCTGCCAGAGGAAGTAGAATTACAACATTTAAAAGGCATCTGGATGGCTATGTGAATAGGAAGGGTTTAGAAGGATATGGGCCCGGTTGCTAGCAAATGGGGCTAGATTAATTTAGGATATCTGGTCAGCATGGACGAGTTGGACCGAAGGGTGTGTTTCTGTGCTATCTCTATAACTAATCACTAGACTCTGCAAATTATCAGAAAGGCTTTTGACTTGACGTATGGAAAGGAACTCATAAAATTAGTACCTTTTTAACAAAGTGGTCAATTAAAAGGGAGCTGGTCCAGTGACTCAGAGCGGAGATGTTTTAGCTGCTTACTACTGAGCCATTCAAACCTGAAAAGCTACAGTCTTAACTTACATTGTCAGAGCTCCTTGGAGTTCAGTTGCCATTTGCACTGAGTTGGTTGCTTTTAGCCAGGGCAGCGGTTTGGTCACTGTAATGTTCTAGTGCACCAGATTTGGATCGTGGTGGGGGAAATGTCTTTATTCCTGAGCACCACCCAGTGATCAATGACTGGGAAATGCTACAATGAGTGGGATGTCAGGAGAGAGCAGAATCAGAGTTCACTGAAGTGCTCTGCACAGGTAAATGCCCAACACTTATAGGCAGCAGTCACACATGAAGAATAGTCCAAGGTACCAAACAGCAGTTGCCTCCTATACAGCCTTCCCACAACATAAATTCAGACCTTCCATGAGCCAAGAGTTAAAGAGGCTGATGGCCCTTTTCCTCCTACTGTAGCAAGCTGTCGGAGAAAAACTTTCATAATCAAAAGAGATCAGTAGTCAAATTTCGTTATTGGGCTTCAAAAGACAATAACAGAGGGAATGCATTCAGTAAAATGTGAGGCTTCATTTCACTGAGAATTGAGCTCATACAAATCCATAACAGTGAATGCTGCCTCAGAGCCAAGTCATGTATCGTACAAGGTTTAATTACCCATGAAATATGATGAGGTGTACGGCATCACTACAACTGAGGCCGGATCATGAGTAAATTCCTTGAGTGGAATGTTGAACGTGATAGAGTTTTCCAAAGAGTGATCACCGTCGCAGTCAAAGAGGGGATTGATAGAGATGTCTTGGTTCACCGACATTTTCGGTTCCTCCATCTTTGACTCGATGCCACCGGAGCTCCGCCTGGACTCTGTAAGAGACACAAACCTTCTCTAGCATCCCATTTCTTTTAGTAACACACAGCATTAGATGCAAGTTATGGGCTGGCTTGGATGACACCTCACTTTGGGGAGAAGGGAAAAACCAAACCTTTCAAATAGTTCTCTTTAATTTAGGAAATTGAAAGGGTTCAAGGTAACTTACAGCACTGAAAAATAAAATCGCTTTTCATGAAATATTACCTTACAAATACTTAACACTGCCACTACTTTAACGGAGTGTTAATTTGATTAAAATAAGCATATTGCAAGCCGCTCTTAGTGTGACCTGCTTGTATCCCCCCACGAGGGACATGCACATTCTGCCTCTTCTGTTCAATAAAAAACAGTATGTTTCTTTTAAGCATTTTTATTTCTTAACACCATAAGAAATAGGTACAGGAGTCGGCACTCCATTGGTCACAGGCCTCCAGTCTGAAAAGCAACCCTCCACCACCACCCTCTGTCTTCTACCTTCGAGCCAGTTCTGCATCCAAATAGCTAGTTCTCCCTGTATTCCATGAGAGTTTGGCCCCTCGGACTTGCTGCACCATTCACCGGATCATGGCTGATCTGACATTCCTCACACCATTTTCCTGCCCCTTCCCTTGATTCCCTGACTGATCAAGATTCTATCTATCTCAGCCGTAAATGTACACAAGGGCTCTGCCTCCATAACTCTCTGCAGCAAAGAGTTCAAAAGGCAGTCAACCCTCTGAGGAGAAATTCCTTCTCATCTCAGCCTTAAATCGGTGCCCCTTTGTTCTGAGAGTATACCTTGAAATCCTAGATCCTCCCATGAGGGGAAACATCCTCTCAGCATTTACCCTGTCAAGCCCCTTAGGAATCCTGTATGCTTCAAAGAGATCACCTCTCATTCTTCTAAACTCCAGTGAGTAGAGTCCCAATCTGTTTAACCTTTACTCATAGGATAATCCCTCCATCTCAGGGATCTTCCTAGTGAACCTTCTCTGAACTGCTCTCAATGAAGTGATATCTTTCCTTTAATAAGTGAAACAAAAGTGCTCACAGTGCTCCAGATGTGGTCTCACCAGCACCTTGTGCAATTGCAGTAAGACTGCTCTACTCTTATACCCCAACTCCCTTGAAATAAGGGCTGACATTCACAGAGCCTTCCTGAGTATCTGCTACTAGCTTTCTGTGTTATGTACACTACTAACCCCAAGTACCTTTATGTAGCAACTTTCTGCAGTTTTCCTTCATTTAAACAATGTTCTTTTGTTGTCCCTTCCGAAACGAACAACTTCACATTTTCCCACATTACTCTGCATCTGCCAACCTTTTGCCCACTTACTTAATCTATCTCTGTAAACGGTTGTGTTCGTCTTGCAACCTGCCTCTCCACCCATTTTTGTGTCATCTGCAAATCTGACTACAGTACACTTGTTTCCCTCCTCCCAGTCATTCATACATATTATAAACAGTTGTGCTCCCAGCACTGATCTCTGTGGAACCCCAATGATTATAGGTTATCCACCTCAATAAGAACCGCTTATCCCCACTTGCTGTTTCCTGCCCATTGACCAATTCTCTATCCAAGCCAATATACTGCCTCCGACACCATGGGCTCTTATCTTATGACTCCTCAATGTTTTCCCAATATCAGCTACTCTCCAACTGCAGCCTTGAAGACACCAATTCTCACTCAAGTATAGGTTCATGGATAGAAACCACAGCAAAAAGCAGGCAATCGGGCTCACCATAGCTCTTCAACTGGTGCTTTCTACTCCAATCTGGTTTCCTTGACCTATCCCCACAGCTTCCTTTTCAAATATTGATCCAAATGCCTTTAAAATTATATTAGGGTGTGCGGTACTTCTATTAATCCTTAGGATCATTAGAAAATGAGCAAAGTTAGAAGACTTTTGCTACGTAGAGGGTTACCAGAACATGGAATGGTTTGCTACAAATGATGGCTCTAAGTCCGGCCTTCCCAGTTTACTCCCAGTAAACCTAAAACTAATCATTTATGGCTTATCCAGTTCTTATCCTTTCCCTTGATTCCCTGACTGATCAAGATTCTATCTATCTCAGCCTTAAATATAAATAAGGGCTCTGCCCCCATAGCTCTCTGTGCAAGGAGTTCTAAAGGCAGTCCTTCTTTTCTGATTGGGACTGGAATGTACACCATCCTCAAATCCCTTGGCACAACTCATGTTTAGAAATGGCTTTGGAAGCTTGTGCTTCAATACCTCCTCCCTGATTTCCCTTCAGCTGGGTGATGGACTTTCCAGTTTTTATGGTATGTTGCTTTCATCGTTCAGATACAAGGGTGAAGAGCATTGTTCAAATAAGTACCTTAACGCCTTCAGAAAGAGAGATGGTTGGGAGATTGAGGGTAAAGCTGTCCTTTCTGTTTTACAGGTGCTGATGAATTTTGTGGGGTATTTCCAGCAAACCCAGCTTGATGTTTATCAGACATGGGTGCAGTAGGCTAGTGCACTGCATGCAAAGACCAAAGCATCAAACCATTCATTTTTGTATATCCTGTCTGCTCCCTTTCCTTGCACAGTGCTCAAAATGAAGTCTGTAGCAAGAGCAGCTATTGATTGCAAAGGATGCCTGTCATATACCAGGCTGGACAGAGGTGGGTACTGCAGATGCTGGAGGTTAGAGTGGTGCTGGAAATGCAGAGCAGGTCAGGCAGCATCCGAGGAGCAGGAAAATTGACGTTGCGGGCAAAAGCCCTTCATCAGGAATGAGCAAATTCCTGATGAAGGGCTTTTGTCCAAAACATTGATTTTCCTGCTCCTCATATACCTGGCTGGAGTCTTACAATTCCTCCTGAACTATGAAGGACATTTTGAGAACACAAAAGGGCATAACTGTCATGTCTGTTAATAACAGAACATGGAGTATTGCTGAATATAATGCCTTTAATTAATATGTACTTCCGCCTATGTTAGAGTGTTCATTTATTTATTTCGTCTCTTGTGACATTGCTCACCGCTAGGGCTGTGAGCTCAGTGCAGACGCTTGTTTGCAAAACCTCCAAACTTATGTTCACTACCATCTCGAAGTGTAAGAGCAGCAGATAGACCAAGCCAATCACATCTTGACTTGGAAATATATTGCCATTCCTCCAATGTCATTGGATCAAAATCCTGGAACTCTCTTCCTCACACTATTGCTGGTATACCCACACCAAATGGACTGCAGTGTTTCAAGACAACAGGTCACTACCACCTAGGAGTTACTCCAGCATTTCTTGTGTTTGTTTCTTGAACTGGCTTGTAACTTTCAGGATTCAGATCGATGGCTGGAGTTCCTGCTCTTGTTGGGTGCTTTGCATCCATAACAAGGTGGCACCTATAACAAATACAGCAATTGTGGTGTGACAATCAGATGCTTGCTGCAAGAATGTTGTCTTTGTCATTCTATTCGTATGAAATTTGAGTCAAACAAATGCACACATGATATAGAAATGGATATTTGGACACCTGAAATGTGATGGACAATCACACACTGCACAAACTATTTTGACGAAGGTGATGACATGCTGTTTTATAAGGTGAAGAGAATTACACCTTGCAACGTGTAATATATTATTTTGCTAAATTGGAGCGGTATCCTGTTAAGGCCACAAAGTTTAATTCCTGTTCAGTAAGCAGGGTGAGGTCATATGGAGTTAAATTGCTTGGTGAGGGAAGTGTAACGATTGAGAGTTTTCACTTGCTGCTCAGGAGCTATGTGTGGTTTGAGTCTGTAACAAGTGACGTCTGCTTGTGTAAGCAAACCTGCCATTCATATGAATTAATACACATACAATATTTGGCATGTTACTGAGTATAACATCCCTGTATTCATTATATATCCCCATATATGTTCACACACGAACTTTCCTGTTCCATCTTCCAAGCACCAATTCTTTCTTGAACATATACATGGATATCCCTGAACTTCAGTATCTTCTCTTTGGACCCAGGCCCAGCCCACCCACTGGCAACTCAACTTAAGCAATGCTTGCTGGGAAGTACATATGTATACTGTAGAAAATCTCAATCTCTTGGCTTGCTGTCTTTTGTTTCAGCACGAGCAACAACGTAGGAAAAAGAATGCTCCCAGACCACCCACACACACACCAAGTGTTCCTGGATCTTATATTCACATTGCCAACAGGTCGGTTATTTCATGGTGTTCACTCACTAATGCAGTATGTTTTAAATGTGCATTCATTTGTTATCATTTCATATGTTGCTGCCATTTCCCTTTTAAAAAATGAACAATGTCATCAAAATGGGTTGCAGTAAGAGTCCTTGGCCAAATCAGCTTTAGTTGTTTCAACGGTGAGCATCCCTCCAGAATAAGGACAGGTGTGGAGCTGAAAATTCCAGTCTTCAGCTCCATTTTCCAACTCTACTAACAGAACACTTCACACCTGCCTGCAATAGAATGTGGAAACCATCAAGGTCTAGGCTGACAAACGAGCTTTCCCTTCACTTTTCCTTTTAAAAGTGACACGGAGATTTGTCAGTCAGTACGACTTGTCAATAATTAAGGACAGGACTGAAATCAGACTCGTACTGACAATCACCTTGCACTAATCAGGGCAAGTTAAAAGCTGTTCTGTTTTACAAGGATAATAAGATTAGACCAGGTGAAAACAGTATGCCATTTCTCACCAAATCTCAGCGAACTGAAACATTGGGTGAAATTTTGTTGAGGTATCAGGAGTCTCACCTGCCAGCTGTCCAGTTGGCAAGATACCTGCACTGCCTCCTTTGGAGAAGGTCCACACAGGGCAACTCCTCCCAGGCCTTCCTCTCCCCTCACCCCCCCCCCCCCCCCCACCCCACACACACACACACACACACACACACACACACACTTTTAACCAACTGGTTCTATATTGTAGCTTGTAGCTCCTGCTCAATGCATTATAGCATGGGCCCCCATCAATTGGCAAGCTCAACTGGACATTAATTTGTTTGTTAAATATGGTGGCCGGGCTGCTCATTTCAGTGCTCACCGGCCTGTCAGACTGTGGGAGTGAACTTGGTGATGGGCAGTAGCCACCTGTAATATCTTATGTGCCCCACCCCAGGTCAAAAACACCCTGGCAGAGGGCCTGAAGCTGCAGCCCTGTCCTTTTCTTTGACATGTAACACAGACTGGGTACAAAACCTGAAGTCCCAATTTTCAGAGGAGTGAAATATTTGTGAAGCATTTAAACTTTCAGAATTCAACTCTCGACATGCTAATAAAAGAAAAGTAACATGTTGGATCATCACAAAATCCCATTTGCTGTCTTAGTTTACAATTTCAGTTCTCCATAGATATATATATATATATTCATGAAGAGTAATTATTCTGGAGTTCCAATTTAAATGTAAGCACAGAGGATTTTACATCATTTATTTGTTCATGGAATGTCGGTATTACTGGCTAGAACAGTATTTATTGCTTGTATGAACAGTAGGACTCTGGAAGTTACTGAAGATCAGAGGGACCTTGGTATGCATATCCAGCAATCCCTGAAGTTGGCAGGGCAGATTGATAAGGCGGTTAAGAAGGCAGAAGGGATACCTGCCTTTAGTAGCCAAGGCATGGGATACATGAACAGGGAGGTTATGCTGAAACTGCACAAGACCCTCCAGCCAACTGGAGCACTGTATGTAGTTGGTCACCACACTACAGGAAGGATGTTATTGCACTAAGGTGGGTGCAGAAGACATTTGCCAGAATGCTGCCTGGGCTGGATGGTCTAAGCGAGGAGGAAAGATTGGATAGGCTGGGATTGTTTTCCTTGGAACAGTGAACATTGGGAGGGGACCTGATAGAGGTGTATAAGACTATGAGGGCATACATAGCGTGAATAGGAAGGCACTTTTCCCAGTAGTAAAGGGGCCAGTAACCAAGGGGCATAGATTCAAAGTAAAAGGTAGAAGGCTAAGAGCGAAGATGAGGAGAAATATTTTCACTCAGAGGGTGGTGGAACTCACAGTTTGAAAGGGGAGTTGAGTCAGGAATTCTCGTAACACTTAAGCAGTCTGAAGATATTCACTTGTATTGCCATACCCTCCGAGGCCATGGGTCAAAAGGCCACCTCTTGCACTGCACACATCTACGAGTTATAAACTGGTCAAGCACAAAGCACCACATATTGTCCTGCCTGTCATCCTTGTCCCTGCCCACACAGAGTGAGACATTCACTTGGAAAACTGGAATTCACTAGCTAGACGAGTACTAGAATCCTAAAAATAACACACACTCTGGAAATACTCATTGAGGTCCCCAGCCATGCAGAGAAGGGACAGGACTATTTGAGATCACATCATTGGAACCATTTCTAAGTTGCAATGGATAATTTCATGCATACATTATATTTTATTCAAATTCTAACTTGTCTGGAACTGAATGAAAAAAGGATATCTACTGAAAGGCAGTATAGAAAATCTTCTGAGCAATCTGATTGATGGGTTTTGCAAACTGAGGATTGGCAACAAAACTGAGTGGCTTAAAACATGATTGCTGAAATATGCATCAAATAGTGCACTTTTTAAAAAAAGGGATATATTGCCCTTTGCCCAATGGTCACTTGTGAAGCATGACAGACATTTCTGAGCATGTTAGCCTGCAGAATATTTTGAACTGCCCCAACAGATTTTCCACTGTGCCATTCACAGTGGGGTGAAGATTGTGCCATAAGGAGCTGAGCATGAAATGTATTACTCTGCTCCAAAATTGCGGTGGTGTGTGACTTAGTACACTCCGACAAGTTTAAAAAAAAAAATTAATTTCTGTTCCATACTCAGTTCCATTGCAACTAAAGGAATATTGCATTTAGACATCAGTCATAGAGTTGTATAGCCTTCGGTCCAACTCATCCATGCCAACCAGATATCTTAAATTAATCTAGTCCCATTTGCCAGCATTTGGCCCACATCCCTCCAAATCTTTCCTGTTCATATATCTATCCAGATGCCTTTTAAATGTTGTAATTGTACCAGCCTCCACCACTTCCTCTGGCAGCTCATTCTATATATACACACACACACACACACACACACACACACACCTCCTCTCGGTGTGAAAGAGTTACCCCTCAGGTCCCTTTTAAATCTTTCCCCTCTCACCCTAAACGTATGTCCTGTAGTTTTGGACTCCACTACCCTAGGGAAGAGACCTTGGCTATTCACCCTATACATGCCCCTCATGATTTTATAAACCTCTATAAGGTCACCCCTCAGCATCCGACACGCCAGGGAAAATAGCCCCAGCCTGTTCAGCCTCTCCCTATAGCTCAAATCCTCCAACCCTGACAACATCCTTGTAAATCTTTTCTGAACTCTTTCAAGTTTCACAACATCCTTCCTATAGGAGGGAGACCAGAACTGGATTCTGTATTCCAAAAGTGGCCTAACCAAAGTCCTGTACAGCCACAACATGACCTCACAACTCCTGTACTCAATACTCTGACCACTAAAGACAAGTGTACCAAACGCCTTCTTCACTATCCTATCTACCTGTGACTCCATCCTCAAGGAGCCGCATCCTAAGGTCTCTTTGTTTGGTAACCCCCTCCCCTGGACCTTACCATTAAGTGTATAAGTCCTGCCATGATTTGCCTTTCCAAAATGCAGCACCTCACATTTATCTAAATTAAACTCCATCTGCCACTCCTCAGCCCATTGGCCCATTTGATAAAGATCCTGTTGTACTCTGAGGTAACCTTCTTCGCTGTCCACTACACCTCCAATTTTGGGGTCATCTGCAAACTTACTAATTATACCTCCTATGTTCATATCCGGATCATTTATATAAATGATTAACAGCAGTGGACCCAGCATTGATCCTTGTGGCATTCCACTGGTCACAGGCCTTCAGTCTGAAAAATAAACCCTCCACCGCCACCCTCTGTCTCCTACCTTCAAGCCAATTTTGTATCCAAATGGCTAGTTCTCCCTGTATTCCATGCGATGTAACCTTGCTAACCAGGCTACCACGTGGAACCTTGTTGAACACCTTATTGAGGTCCATATAGATCATGTCTACCGCTCTGCCTTCAATCTTTTTTGTCACTTTCTCAAAAGACTTAATCAAGTTTGCAAGACATGATTTCCCACCCACAAAGCCATATTGATTATTCCTAAGTAGTCCTTGCCTCTCCAAGGATATGTAAATCCTGTCCCTCAGGATTTCCTCCAACAACTTGCCCACTACCGACGTCAGGCTCACCGGTCTATAGTTCCCTGGCTTTTCCTTACCACCTTTCCTAAACAGTGGCACCACGTTAGCCACCCTCCAGTCTTCCAGCACTTCACCTGTGACTATCGATGATACAAATATCCAGCAATCACTTCCCTAGCTTCCCACAGAGTTCGAGGGCACACCTGATCAGGTCCCAGGGATTTGTCACCTTTATCCCAGTACCTCCTCCACTGTAATATGGACACTTTTTAAGATATCACTATTTATTTATCTAAGTCCTCTCGCTTCCACATCCTTCTCTACAGTAAACACTGAGATGACATTCTCAATTAGTATTGCACCCATCTCCTGTGGTTCCACACATAGGCTGCATTGCTGATCTTTGAGAGGCCCTATTCTCCCTAGTTACTCTTTTGCCTTTAATGTATTTGTAGAATCTCTTTGGAGTCTCCTTAGCACTATTTGCCAAAGCTATCTCATGTCCCCTTTTTGCCCTCCTGATTGTACTCCAACTACCCTAATACCCCCCTAGAGATTCACTTGATCCCAGCTGTCTCTACCTGCCTTTTTTTTTCTTAACCAAAACCTCAATTTCTCTCGTCATCCAGCATTCGCTACACCTACCAGCCTTTCCCTTCCACTGATAGTGGAATCAAGGGTTATGGAGATAAGGCAGGAAGAGGATACTAATTAGGAATGATCAGCCATGATCATATTGAATGGCAGTGCAGGCTCAAAGGGCTGAATGGCCTACTCCTGCACCTATTGTCTAATGGAACATACTGTCTCTGGATTCTCGTTATCTCATTTTTAAAGGCCTCCCACTTTCCAACTACCCCCTTACCTGTGAATAGCCCCTCTCAATCAACTTTTGAACATTTCTGTTTAATACCATCAAAATTGACTTTACTCCGATTTAGAACTTCAACTTTTAGATCTGGTCTACCCTTTTCTATCACTATCTTAAAATTAATAGGATTATGATCACTGGCCCCAAAATGCTCCCCCACTGATACCTCAGTCACTTGACCTGCCTTATTTCCCAAGAGTAGATCAAGTTTTGCACCTTCTCTAGTAGGTACATCCACACACTGAATCAGAAAATTTTCTTGTACACAATTAATAAATTCCTCTCCATCCAAGCCCTTAACACTATGGCAGTCCCAGTCTGTTTGGAAAATTAAAATCCCCTACCATTACAACTCTATCATTCTTAAAGATAGCTGAGATCGCCTTAAAAATTTGCTTCTCAATTTCCTGTTGACTACTGGGGGGCCTATAGTACAATCCCAATAAGGTGATCACTCTTTCTCATTTCTCAGTTCCACCCAAGTAACTTCAGAGGACGTATTCCTTGGACTATTCTCCCCTAAGTACACCTGTAATGTTATCCCTAACCAAAAATGCCACTCCCGCCACCCCTGTCCCCCTATCTATCCTTCCTACAGCATCTATACCCTGGAACATTAAGCTGCCAGTCCTGCCCTTTCCTGAGCCACAGGTCTGTGAAAGTTGCGATATCCCAGTCTTATATTCCCAACCGTGCCCTGAGTTCATCTGCCTTACCCATCAGGCCTCTTGCATTGAAATAAATGCAGTTTAATTTATCAATCTTACCTTGTTCTCTGCCTTGCTCTTGCCTATCTTGATAATTTAACTTGCTCCTCTTCTCAACTGTACCAGTCTCAGACTGATCTCTTTTCTCACTACTTCTTTGGGTCCCGGTCCCGGTCCCGGTCCCAACTCCCGCCTCCCCCTCAAACACACACACCCCATCGTACTGGTTTAAAGCCTCCTGAGTAGCACTGGCAAATCTCCCTGCCAGGATATTGATCCCCATCCAATTCAGGTGCAGCCTGTCCTTATACAGATCACTTCTACCCGAGAAGAGATTCCAATGATCCAAGAATGCCTGCCCTCTGCACCAACTCCTCAGCCACACATTCATCTGCTCTATCCTCCTAGTCCTACCCTCACTCGCTCATAGCACCGGGAGTAATCCAGATATTACTATCTTGGAGGACCTACTTTTTAATCTCCTACCTAGTCTCCTTTATTCTCCCTTCAGAGCCTCATTTCCTTCCCTTTCTATGTCATTGGCACCAACATGACCACGTGCTGGTCCCCCTCCCCTCTGAAAATATTCTGCACCCTCTCCGAGACACCCTTGACCCTGGCACCAGGGAGGCAACCCACCACTCTGGTGTCTTGCTGTTGGCCGCAGAAATGTCTGTACCCCTAACTAGAGAGGCCCCTATCACCATCGATCACTTGGAACCTGACGTACCCATCATTACAGTAGAGACAGACTAAAACTTCTTTAAAAAGGTGACAGTCATCTGCATGTCAGCTGTTAAGGACAAGTCTGACATCATACACATACTGGAAAACCATCTCAGATCAGGGCAAGTTGAAGGATGGTCTGTTTTACAAGGATAAGGAGATTATATTAGGTGAAAAACAGTAAATTATTTCTCTTGAAATGCCATTGTTGGGTTCATGTGGCACAGCAGTAATGCCACTGTCAGGAAGCCCAGGTTCAAGTCCCATCTGCTCCAGTGATGTATAGTAACATCGCTGAACAAAGTGATATGAACCTACCTGAAATGTCATTGCCCTCCAAAGATCGCACCCGACCTGCTGAGGATTTGCAGCCTCTGCAGTCTTTTGCTTTTGTAGCAGTATTCTTCAGTTCCTTTTGAGATCATAAAACCTATGTTTGCTGTTAATTAAACACTGGCAAGGGGCACAGGGAGATTAACCAAGAAGCTACAGGTACTGAATTTTGCTTCGGAGTTTTCATGGAATCCTACAGCGCAAACACAGGCCATTCAGCTCATCGAGGCTGCACTGATTCTCTAAAGACAACCCCACCCAGATCCAATTCCATCCCCCCGCCCCGATAATCCCGCATTTCCCATGGCTAATCCACCTAACCTACACGTCCCTGGACACTGCAAGGCAATTTAGCATGACCAATCCACCATAACCTGCAGATCTTTGGACTGTGGGAGGAAACCGGAGCACCCAGAGGAAACCCATGCAGACACAGGGAGAATGTGCAAACTCGACACAGACAGTTACCAGAGGGTGGAATCGAATCCTGGTCCCTGGTGCTGTGAGTTAATTTATCCATTTAAGCATTACACAGACATTTGAAAATGAAACCTAAATTGCAAATTCATTTATAAGAACAATGTCCTTCAATTCTTACAAAATACAGCACAGAGGGTGCTATGTCACCCTTCTTTAACTCTCAATGACTGGCTACCTTGGATCAGACACATGAGCCCCTATGTTTTTGCGGCAAAGAATTGAGTTTAACACATCAAATTTTCCAAACAGCCAGAAGGAGACAGTCTCTAGGTATGAGCAGCCTTGTCTAAATGACTCAAATATGAAAGAATACCGTCAATGGTTCCTCCTAGTCTGCATGGCCTAGTGCATTTCCCACCCAACACAACTAGGAGCAGATGAAGTCAATATGAACGGGTTACTTTTGGTTTTGCCCTGAGTTGTCTGTTCACAATGGGGTGGCACGGTAGCTTAGTGGGTTAGCAGTGCTGGCTCACAGTGCCACGGACCTGGGTTCGATTCCCGCCTCGGGTGACCGTCTGTGTGGAGTTTGCACATTCTCCCCCCTCCCCATGCCTGCGGTATGGACTTGTTGGGCCAAATGGCCTGTTTCCATACTGTAGGGAATCTAATCTAATATAATGTCAAGTAATTTTCCTCTATTTTTACATCCATATAAACTGTACCTGACTCTTTATCCTCCAGCTCCACAACTTGTTCATAATCTTTGCTGCAGAAGAGGTCCAGGTCAGCATCCTCGAGGTCTACTATGTCTGGCTGAGAGTTACAGTGTTCATACTGGTGATCATAAGGGTACGTGAAGGAGTGAACTTCTTCAGACATAGTCCTGGTGAGCTCATGGTTTGGGGAGAAAGATGATGGCTCTTGCACCATATCAAAGTGAATTTTCGGAGTCGAACATAAGCTGTAAGGATCAAAATGCAAACCAGTAGAATTGTGAGTCCTGTCATCACACAGCTTCAGGTTTTTCGGCATTGCAGAAGGCTCAGTTGGGACTTCTTTAATAGCAGTTTCGAACGGACCATTTGACTGATGTTGACCTTGAGAAGGCAGCTGGGGCAGCATCACCTTTTCTTTGAGTTTGTCCACACTTGTAGACTGGTATTGTCCGCAGTCCCAGAAAAAGTCATACCCGCTCATTGAGTTAGGGTGGGAGTCTCTCATCACAAGGGATGAAGCGGCTGGAGCGAAGGCCTCTGATGTACTCGCTCCTGAGTCAACAGTTACACCATTGACGTTCAATTCACCGTTCATAGCTGAAACACAGAGAAAGAAAGTATATTATGAATTGAGAATTTGACATCTCTAACCTGTCAATGGACAGCACCAATGTGTCGTAATTATATAACATATGCTGTAACGCACATTGGTTTTAATGTCAAGAATCAAAATTTGCTTTCTTGCTTAACATCTAAATATAATTTTCAATTCCTGACCTGTTCAAATATAGGAACTACTTTAAGTCAATTAAAAAAAAGTTCACTTTTGCTGATGAAATCAGGAGACAGAAAGAACCTGAAACAAATTAGCACTTGATCGGAATTCTCCCTCAACTCTTTATGATTTCTAGTGATTTGGATGCAGGCAGCAGTCATCAGCATTGACAGATTACAACAAAAATCTGCAATTGTGTAACAGATTCAAAAGGAATGTATACTGAGGTGTTCCACAGCAGAATAGTCGGAGTAAATTGGATGACAAGCCACTGAGGAGATATCAGGAGGGAAGGGTTTTAAGGCGACACCAGAGAGGGAGGTGGAGAGTCTGAGACATGTTGGGAGACAATTTCAGAGTATGGTTCTGGAAAGTACAGCCATTAATGGCGGGGCAAGGGGGAAAAGAGTGCACAAGTGGGCACAGCTGGTGGAACGGAAAATCCTGTGGTGTGAAGGGCACTGTCGTACTGCAGGAGGTTACAGAGATAGGGACAGGAAAGCCATGAAGGAATTCAAATACAAGGATGAAAATTTGGAACCTTCTCCACAGCCATATCATGGGGCTGACCTCAGGGGTGGGTGGGAAGGTGGTGGGCGGGGCACACACCCTACTTATGCGTGCCCCTTTCTTCCACTGACAACACACCCAGCCCAGACATGGAAAATCCAACCCCCAGAGTTCTGAGGAGGATGGGAAAGGATTTGGGAGGTGAAAAAAACAACAGAAATGTTGCAGTATATTGCAAGAACATGGAATGGTCAGCAGTTTAGTGAGAAAGGGGTCAAGGAGCAGAAATAAGATTGTTGCGGTCCCACAGCAGGAGATATGTATCACTACAACAATCAATACCACACTCATCAGGCATGTTTTTAACAAATCTGTTATTCTCACTTCGTGATCGCAGCAGTGACTCAGTTTTCCAACTTAAACCATTGAGGATTTATCTGCTCCCAGTGACTGTTCTTAAAGGGGAACCATCTGATAAGCTAATCTCATTTCCTTGCAAATGCACAGCATTGGTGATGTATTGCTACATGGTTTACATTATCTTGTCAATTGCATGAACCAGAGTGAAAATTAATTTTGTCAGTCGACTTTCCTGAAAAAAAACGTTACAAACCAATTCTTATGAGAAAGGCATCTTTAAAAGTGGAAGCTACCCAGCTGCCCTGCCCTGTGTGCCCATGAACAGCAACTATGGTATGCTCAGATTTGCAAAGGCAGCTGAAAATTTCATTTCATTGTTCAGAAACCCGCCGTACATGCTGTGACTGTGGATGTCATTCCTCTTTAGACTTTTCTTTTTCAAGAATGAGGAACCAGGAGGAAGAACTGTTAACCTCAATTGGGTCTGCATGTCTCGAAAAGGGCTGCAGATTGTTGAATCAGTTTGCTTTATTCTGTGCCCTCATTTTCTAGTTGAGTGTGAGGGGAACAGAGCCTAAGATATACACCATTGAACATATTTGCACAAGACTCATATTCAAAAACATACTTGCAAACTGGCCCAATTTACACATTACATTTCCTCAGTTTCCCCGTCCTCTCAGCATCTATCTTGTGCAGCTCTGCTATTATTTTCTCCTGCTATTGCTCCACAGTAGCTGGCAGAGAATACTTCATTCTGAGCAGATTCAAACTGATCTATTACACCACTCAAGCTCCCTCCTATAAGCTGTTCTTTGCTTTTACTCATGCCCTCACCACGAAAACAGCAAGGAACCCCAAGTCAAGTCCATAAAAGCAGGAGAAACAGTGAAATTACCCACAGCATCCTGGGCTAGGGAGGAGGAAATTCTGCCCAAAATCCTGTCAGTAGCCAGTAGATATGTGTGTGTGTGTGTGTGTGTGTGTGTGTGTGTGTGTGTGTGTGTGTGTGTGTGTGTGTGTGATCATGTGCGTGCGTGCACGCGCATCTGTGTGTGAGAGAGAAAAAAAAGAGAGAGATCCAAGGCACAGGAGGGCAGCCAGTGTGTGTTGAATCTATACCTTCAGCATTAAGCAACTCCTTCAGGTCTGGAAGGGAGCAAAACGAAAGGACAAACAATATCAAATTAAGCAAACTAATAAAACCTGATTGAAGTTAACCTTTAGCAGTAGAACTAATAATGTGTGTGTATTGACTCAATTTCTGGTTTCATAATCGCTTAAAACTGAAGGAAGGATTGCAAGAAGCAAACTGATAAGGAGCTATCATGTGACAGAGCTTGGGCAGGGTTGGGAGCGGGGAGCTTTTTCCTAGCCCACTCTCTATAGGAGTTCCACACCAATGCTGTGCAGGGCACGAATGACAACTTCCAGCCCAGGCTCTGCCCTTACCTCTGCCTAACTGTGTCGAGTTCATTGTGATCCCATTAGTGTGCAAGCTATCTTCCTGATAGGGTGAAGGCTTAAGGACTGAGGCAGCGGGTGTCGACATGCAGCAGGCAGAATGGAGCTGATCATTGACCTCCATATCTGAAAACTTTAAAAAAAAACAAAATGGAGACTTCAGGTGCATCTGTGCTACAGAGCGTATTTCCAAGTATCAGAGTGAAAAGAAAGATTTTCCAGTCGCATGTCCCCTTTCTGTCACATGATACTCCCTCACGATATGTAGGGTAGCATGAATGACAGTCTGATGTCAGGGAGGTTCATTAATGATCTTTTACAGTGATTTTTTCGAGGCATCGTTGAATCTCACAAGGCACCTGTGACTGCAAACAACAAATGTCATGACCATCTTTCCTATGAATATGACAACACCTGTGCAGCAGTTCAGAGAAGATTTACTCGGATGATTCCTGGGGTGAAGGGACTTGTCTTAGGAGGAAAGGTTGAGCAGGTTGGGCCTCTACTCACTGGGAGTTTAGGAGATTAAGAGTTGACTGGAACGTAAGATTCTGAGGGAGCTGCACAAGATAGATGCGGAGAGGATGGAAAACTGAGGATCCCAAAGCAGAAAGTCAGCACCACTGAGAGGAGCAGCTGAGTTGAGAACTCTGAGGCAGTTAGTCAAGACAACGCTAAAGTAATTTTAGATTAGACTTACAGTGTGGAAACAGGCCCTTCGGCCCAACAAGTCCACACCGACCCACCGAAGCGCAACCCACCCATACCCCTACATTTACCCCTTACCTAACACTACGGGCAATTTAGCTTGGCCAATTCACCTGACCTGCACATCTTTGGACTGTGGGAGGAAACCGGAGCACCCGGAGGAAACCCACGCAGACACGGGGAGAACGTGCAAACTCCACACAGTCAGTCGCCTGAGTCGGGAATTGAACCCGGGTCTACAGGCGCTGTGAGGCAGCAGTGCTAACCACTGTGCCACCGTGCCGCCCACTAATTGTAGTAGATTAGAACTGGTTCTTGCTCTACATCAGAAGGAGAGTCTCTGGAAATGGTTAAGGTATTTCATGTTCTTAAATTTTAATATAGTGTACATATTAGTGGTAAAGTTTATAAAGTATATAAAAGGCACCATAAGCAATGAATAATGTAATTATATAATTAAACTAATTTAGAATAGAGTTCTGGCGATGTGTCAAGGCTGCAGCATGTAGGAGCCCCTGGATGCCACTGTGATCCAGTCTGTGTGGATGAGAGTGGGAGTTGGAGGCTGGATATGCAAACTGACAATGGCACCATGGTATAGGTGGGTGGAGTACTAACAAGTGCATTAGTAATAGTAGTGGGGGAATAGTATAATGAGGGTGATGATCACCATTCTCTGCAGCAAAGAGCAAGAGTCCAGAAGGCCTGCCGATTACCAGGGTTTGGGTCATCAGCTGAGGGCTGGAGAGGAACTTGTAGTGAGAGGGGGACAGTTTCAGAGGTCATGGCCCATGTAGCTACCAACAACATTGGTAGAATTAGCAAAGGCGTTCTGCACAGAGTGTATGTGGAGATAATCTCTAAATTAGAAAGCAGAACAAAGAGTATGGTTATAATAAAGGTTATAATCTCTGGATTAAATAACTGAGCCACCTGCATCAATTGCTAATTTTAAATCGGAGACCGATAAATGTTTGCTGAGCAAAAGATATCAAGGGATATGGACCAAAGGCAGGTATATGGAGTTAGACCACAGATCAGCCATGATCTCACTGAATGGCAGAACAGGCTCAAGGGGCTGAATGGCCTATTTCTGTTCATATGTTCCAAATCAGCATAGGGTACATAATGCTAGCGAGATGAATATGTGATTCAAAGACTGATGTGAAAGAAGTGGGTTTCAGTTTGTGGGCTCCTGGCACCAATACTGGGGAAAGCAGGGCTGTACCATTGGGTTAGTCTACACCTGAACTGTGCCAAGTCCAGAGTTCCTGTGAACTGCATAACTAGGGAGGTAGAAAGGGTTCTGAAATAAATGGTGGGGCAAGGGATCAAATGATATTGCATATCAAAGGTTAGAAACATGATAAGAGATGAAAGTAGTAATACGGGAAGTAAGGGTCAGAAGATGGTAAGAAGGGTCAAAGAGAAGAAAACCTAGGAATACACCAGGATTAGATGTTATAAAGATAACAAAAAGTCAAAACTAAAGGCTCTGTATTGGAATACGCAACCGCAATCATATAAAATAAAGAAATGGAAGTAAATGTATTCAATCTGATAGCTGTTATGAAGTTCTGGCTTCATGGTGACAAGAATTTGGTCCTGAATATTAAGGGGTTCATGATATTCAATACAAAAAGGAAGTTAAGGAAAAGCAAGGGTAATGTTGTTAATCAATGATCGTATTAGTGCAATAGTTAGAGATGACATTGGTTCAGGAGGTCAGGATATAGAAATGGCTGTGGCGGAGATGAGTTGATGATGAAAGAAATCACTCATGGGAGTATACAGCAGTATACTCATGGGACCGTCAAACAGCAACCACAATGTGGGACAAAGTATACAAGAAGAAATATTCAACGCTGGTGATAATGGGATGGCAATGATCATACATAGAAGCTACACCTATACTGGAACGATCAGGCTGGCAGTTGTAGCTTGGAGGAGAAGTTCATAGAATGCTTTTGAGGTTTACAGCAGCACATTTTGGAACTGACCAGGGAGCAGGTTACACTAGACTTGGTAATGTGTAACGTGACTCAGAGTTAAGGTACCCCTAGGTAGTAGTGACCATAATATGATGTAATTTCACATTCTGTTTGAAAAGGAAAAGATTGGGGCTAAGACTCGTACTTTAAACCTAAATAAGGGCAACTATATTTAGATTAGATTACTTAGATTATTTACAGTGTGGAACAGGCCCTTCGGCCCAACAAGTCCACACCGACCCGCCGAAGCGCAACCCACCCATACCCCTACATTTAGTCCTTATCTAACACTACGGGCAATTTAGCATGGCCAATTCACCTGACCTGCACATCTTTGGACTGTGGGAGGAAACCAGAGCACCCGGAGGAAACCCACGCAGACACGGGGAGAACGTGCAAACTCCACACAGCCAGTCGCCTGAGGTGGGAATTGAACCTGGGTCTCTGGCACTGTGAGGCAGCAGTGCTAACTACTGTGCCACCGTGTGAGCTGAGCTAGCTGAAGTGAAGTGGCATACCAAGCTACAAGACAGATCAACACAATGCAGGCATCAGTTAGCTCATTTGGCTGGACGGCTGTTTTACAATACAGAGCAGCATGGGTTTAATTCCCGCACTGGCTGAGGTTACCGCGAAGATCACTCCTTCTCAGCTTCTCCCCTTGCCTGAGGCCTGGTGAGTTGTCTCTCTCAAATGAGAGAGAACAGTCTTTTGGTCTGGGAGGACTATAGCAACTTTATGTTACTTTTCCTTCTATGAAGGAAAATTCTAAAAGGGAGACTCATTATCCATGGTTAACTAAACAAGTTCAGGAAAGCATAAAACTTAAGAAAAGAAAAATCATTTTTAACCAATTTATTGGAGTTCATTGAAGCAGAAAGTTTAAAACAGAGAGAAGGAATAAATGGGTCTTTTTTCCAAGTGGCAGGCAGTGGCTGGTGGGCTACTACAGGGGTCAGTACTTGGACTCCAGCTTTTCAATATATATTAATGAGAGAACTCTCCAAGTTTGCAGGTGACACAAAGATGCCTGGGAGGATGAGCTGTGAGGAGGATACAGAGACGTTTAAGTGTGATCTCAACAAGTAAGTGGGCAAACATATTGCAGATGCAGTATAATCTGGATAAATGTGAGATTATTGCGCAAAAACAGGAAGGCATATTATTCTTTGAATATTGACAGATTGGGAAAGGGGGAGGTGCAATAAGACCTGGGTGTCCTCATACACCAGTTGCTCAAAGTAAGCCTGCAGGTACAGTAGGTGGTAAAGGTGGTAAATGGCCTTCATAGCAAGAGGATTTGAGTGCAGGACCAGGGGTAGCTAGCTTTAATGGCCCTGTACCACACCTGGGAGTATGTGTGCACAGTTTTGGTCTCCTTATCTGAGGGAGGATTTGCTGGCTATGGAGGAAGGCAAGGAACGTTTACCAGACTGATTCCTGGGCTGCAGGAGTGATGCACAGGGAGTGTCTGGATCAGTTAGGACTGTATTCACTGGAGTTTCAAAGAATGTTCAGGGGGATCTTATAGAATCCTATAAAATTCGAACAGGATTAGACAGGAGTGATGCAGGGAAGGATCTTCTTGATGGCTGGGAAGTCCAGAACCAGAGATTCATAGTCTAAGGATACAGGACAGGTCTTCTAGGACTGAGATGAGGAGAAATCTCTTCCCCAGAGATGGGGGAGCCTGTGGAATTCTCTGCATAGAAAGCGGTTGAGGCCAAAACAGGTAAAACATGTGTTGGTCTTCTCAGAAGTTAGAATGGGGAGTTATGAGGAGATAATAAGGAAATGGGGAATGAAATGAACAAACATTTTGGTTCTGTCCTCACTACAGAGGCTGTTCAGGCCAAAATATTGCATGTTTTCAAGAAGGAGACAGATATATTTAGTCATAGAGATGTACAGCACGGAAACAGACCCTTTTGTCCAACTTGTCCATGCCGACCAGATATCCCAACCCAAGCTAGTCCCACCTGCCAGGACCTGGCCCATATCCCTCCAAACCCTTCCTATTCATATACCCATCCAGATGCCTTTTAAATGTTGCAATTGTACCAGCCTCCACCACTTCCTCTGGCTTTGCATTCCATACACGTACCACCCTCTGTGTGAAAAGGTTGCCCCTTAGGTCTCTTTTATATCTTTACCCTCTCACCCTAAACCAATACCCTCTAGTTCTGGACTCCCCCTACCCCAAGCATATGGGGAGAAAGCAGGAACAGGGCACTGTGTTGGATGATGAGTCATGATCACATTGAATGACAGAGCAAGCTCAAAAGGTCCAAACTGCCTACTCCTGCCTCTATATGTAATAGCTCTGTCAGTAACATACATAGAAGCCTGCAGACATACTTTCTGGAAGTCCAAATATAGTATTTGATAAGGTGATGCATCAAAGGATATTACAAAAAAGCTCATGATGTAGGGGGTGGCATATTAGCATGGAGGGAAGAAAACAGAGTGGATGCATAAATGGATCTTTGATTGGAAGGATGTAACAAGTGGAGGCCTGCAGGGGTCTGTGCTGCGCCAGTCTCAACTTTTTTAAATTTATATTAATGACCTGAATGAAGGGAGCGAAGACATGGTAGCTAAATTCACAGATGACACCAAGATAGTGAGGAAGATATGTATGAAGAGAACATAAGAAAATCGCAGGTGGATACAGGTTGACTGAGTGGGCAAAGATCTGTCACGTGGAATATAGTATGGGAGAATGTGAAGTTGTTCACTTTTGCAGGAAGAATAAAATAAGAGCAGAGTGGTATTGAAATGGCGAATGATTGCAGAATTCTGAGGTGCAGACGTATTGAGGTGTCTGGTGCATGAGTCACACAAGGTTAGTAAGCAAGTACATCATATAATCAAGAAAGCTAATGAGATGCTAAGTCTTCTTACAAGAGAAACTGAATATAAAAATAAGGATGTAATGTTTCAGTTATACAAGGCAACAATGAGATGACATCACGAATATTCTGTGCAGTTCAGTTCCCCTTCTTTCAGGAAGCATGTAAGTCCTGTGGGGGCGATACAGGGCAGGGTTTACTGGATTAATCCCTGAAATAAGTGGGTTGTCCTATGAGGATGGTTGGACAGACTGCACTTGTTTCCCCTGGAGTTTAGAACAGTAAGAGCTGATTTGAATGGTGTGTATAAGACCCTGGTTAGTGTTAACAGGGTGGACATGATCATGATGTTCCTCTTGTGGGGCAGTCCGGAACAAGGGAGCTCTGGTTTAAAATTACGGGTCACCCTTTCAGAGATGAGGAGAATCTTATTCTCTTTGAGGGCTGTGCAATTTGGAACTCTGCCTCAAAAAGTGGTCGAGTCAGGGTCATTGAATTTTTTTAAACACAGAAGTGGATAGATTCATGTTAGACAGAGGAATCATGGGTTATCAGGGTGATGGGAACATGGGCTTCAGCAATAAACAAGTCGGCCATGGTCTTATTGGATGACAGAACAGGCTTGAGGGGCTGAATGGTCTGCATCTGGTCCTATTTCATATGTTGTATGTTTCCTCTTGAGGGGGAACGTATTTTGGGCTCCTGGCAGTTTCTGCAAGGACAAGGCAGTCCTCGCACTGACTTCTTGCTGCTGCAGCAGAGGGGAGTTTGGGGTGCTGGCAGTCTGTCTCCAGTGCAGATTCACAGAGTCAGCAGCAGAGGCAAGGTTGGGCCTGGCAACGTTGGCAAGGTGGGCCCAAAGCAGACTCACGGTGGCAGCGGAGTCAAGTTGGGCTGGTGCATTACCCAGCAGCACCTGCATTGGCAAGGACTCAGTGGTGATGGCGTCAGTGGAGAGTGACTTTCATTCCAGCAGCAGTGGTGGGGCCTGGTCACAAGCCCACGGCAGAACACTGAACAAGAAGGCCTTTAAAAGTCGAACACTTTTTCTTTATTACTTTATTTTTCTGTCTTTGTAGTCTACATTTGGTTCACTTTTCTGTGTTTTAAGATGGCGCCAGAGAGTGGTGACACTATACATCACTCTTCACTTATAACAAAATGTACGTGACAATAAATGAATCAAATCAAATCAACTAGGGAAATGAGTTTCAGAACATAGGGTCTCTCATTTCAGATGGTGATAGAGCAGGATTTATTCCCTCAGAAAGTCATTAATCTTTGGAGTTCTCTACCCGAGGGAGAAGTGAGGTCTGGTACATGGAATGTATTCAAGGCAGAGTTAGACAGATCTTTGTTCTACAAGGGAGTCAAGGGTTAGAGCCAACAGGAAGACCACAATCAGATCAATCCTGATTTTATTGAATGGAGGAGCAAATTCAAGCAACCAAATGGTCTATTCCTGCTCTGATGTCTTCTCTCTCTGGGGATTTTAGGGTAATCTTCCTCTATTTTCTCCTTTCCACCCCAGTTTCATATCCTGTGATATGACCAATACATTAAGTGGAGCATCCTGGCTTTCAGGCTCCCTCAACTAAACAACAACCAAAACACGCTGTCCCCTCAGTTTCTAACTGGTGCCATTCAGCAAAACCTCATCACCACTCAAAACCCACGTCTCATTATTGAGTGTTGACTTTCTGGGGTGAATACGTTTGAAGAGCCTTTGCAGACAGCATCCTCCTCCTAAACTCGAGCCACCTTGGTTTGTGCTCCCATCTCTGGCCAATGTCGTCACTGGAATTTCAGCACAACGTGGGCGATATCTTTGCGTCTGCTTCACCCGTGCAAAATCAAACCCCACAGTCCAGTTCTAGGTTCTGTCTGTGGATGGAACCTGAGAGGATTTTTGAGTTAAATATTACAACAAGGTTGGAGACCTGACAGTAAAAGGTGGGAGTGATTTGAGAAGATGACAAAATCGGAGTGGGATGGATCATCAATTAAAACATACTGGGTTAAATGGCACTTTTCCAAAAATGTTTTGCACCAGTACACCAAGTAACTTCAGTGCCACTGCTGAGGACACATTTGAGGCATTAGGCTCTTACTGATAGTTAAGGCAGTTTGTGCAACCTGACTGATACAGTTTGTCATTTGGTGAAGAATGGCAATCACTTAAGGCTGAGTGTTGAACTGGGAGATTCTCATGTAGGATTCCAACATTGCTACCAACCAGTGCCTGCAATCAACCCCTGCACCACCTCCAAACCTCAGTGCTACTCAAACCTGACAACGAAGTTGAATTGGAATTAGAAGCCCTCCAGTATGGAAACAGACCCTTTAGCCCAACAAGTCCACACCGACTCTCCAAAGATAACCCACCCAGACCCGTTGCCCTATTACTCTACATTTCCCCCTAACTAATGCACCTAACCTACACATCCCTAAACACAATGGGCAACTTAGCATGGCCAATTCACCCAACCTGCACATCCTTGGACTGTGGGAGGAAACCGGAGCACGTGAAGGAAAGCAACTCAGACGCAGGGAGAATGTGCAAACTCCACACACACAGTCACCCTGAGGCTGGAATTGAACCCTGGCCCCTGACGCTGTGAGGCAGCAGTGCTAACCACTGAGCTACCATGCTGCCATTCCTAGGGGACACCTCATACCAATGTCACCAGTGCCAATTCAGTGGCATAAAGGGGCGGGGGGGGAAAGAGAGAGAGTTTAAATTGGCAGATTTACAGCCTCAGTTCCTTTAGGTCAGATGTTACAATCTCCCTTCTTTAGTTAGTGACCAATACTGTACTTTGTTCTCCCTGTCCCCCTCACAGCATCCCCATTGTTATTGATCTTATTTGTCTGTAAATAGATAATTCAACTTTTCTGTCCTAATGGACCAAATGCAAAGGGGATAAAGTGATGAATCAATTATTTCCGAAGATCCACGTCAGAGCGAATGGAGACTCAGCCAGGGTCCCTGCTCCTGATCACAGGATGATATTCAAGGTAGAGGTATATCTGTGTGGCTTTTGGATCGTTGGTAACAATTTAGACCCCCCGAAAAGACCACTGACACTTTTTGTTGAGGTTAACATGTAGTTGATGAATCAAGGGGTGACCAGTGCCGAGAAAACTATGCCCCCAACAGACTCCAAGCCTCTGGGACAGGAAAAAAGAGGAGAGGAGCAAAATAACAAGAAAACCCTCCACCGACCTGTCTTTTCATGCAGCTTAATAAGGGTAGTGATCACAATAGGGCCTCGGGTATTAATGCGATCATCATGCAACAAAGGGTTGTGACTAACTACAATTCACCAAGCCAATTTCACACAGCTGGAAACACAGTATGTAATTTCCTAATCTATATTTTACCGTAAATGATAATTACTCTACATAGTCTGTGGGAATCAAAACTCCCAGAGCGATCACTAGCAAACTGACAGAACCACCGGTGTTTGTATGACTGGTTTGTCCCGTTCAAACACTAGTCCAATATTTCCAATTATGCCTTAATATACCAGAACTATTCTGGGTTTCAAAGAATCTCACCTGGGATTTTACTCAGGGGGCCAGGCATTCCTCGTTATTGAGGGCTTTAAAATATCCATTGTTGAGATATAGGCCTTGCTGGCAAGGCCAATATTTTTTGCTTGTCCTCCAACTGCCTTTAAGAAGGTGACATGAACCTGCCTGAATCCCTGCTGTCTATGCAGTGTAAGGGAGGAAGTTACAGGATTTTTTGACTCCATAACAGAATTAGATTGCTTTTTTTTTCACTAAGTTAGGATGATGTTGAGCAGTGGAAATTGCAGATAGCAGTGCTCCCATGCCATCTTCCAAGTGATGAGGGTCATGAGTTAATGAGGTGCTGTCAAACTGTGGCAAGTTGCTACAGTGCATCCTGTAGGGTGGCACACACTACAGCCATGATATGCTGGTGATGGAAGGAATGGATGATCTCCTAATCAAGCAAGTTGCTTTGTTCTGGATGGTGTGTCCTTGACTGTGGTTACAGTCAGTCAAGTACACTGTTTTCTCTCACATTCCAGAGTCTTGCCTTGTTGGTATTAATCTTCAGCACTACAGTCAGAATACTATTGGGAGCTGTAGTCTTTGCATTATTTCTTGATGTTACGTAGAGTGAACCTAATTGACTTAAAACCGGTAATGGTCTTGGAGGGGACCTCAAAAAAAGGACCATACATTAGGCACTTGAGATTAAGAATGGTTACATGTACCCACATTCTAACACTAATCACTGGATAGCATCAGGAACAGGAACCCTCTTCCAAAAGCCCCCTGATCTGAGATTAGCTAACACACTGGGATTACCTTCTGGTAGGCCCAGTGAGCAACAACCCATTTTGGAAGTTCAACTGCCTGCTAACACTGTAGCAATTCCCAACAGGTAGCATTGAGGGAGGGTTCAAGTTACATTTGCTTCTGCAGATGGGAACTGCAAAGCTTGATTTCAAAAGGCAAATGACACTAAACTGACATATTTAGATGAACAATGAAGAAATCGGCATTCATAAAGGTGAAACTAAAACTCCTTTATTCCAATGTTTATCGGAGAAAAGAAATGTACCTCTTTAAGCCACATAGGAAGATATTAAAACAGGTGACCAAAGGCTTGATCTGTGTCAGTTTTGACTGATTACACTCCTGTGAAGTGCTTTGGGACTTTTTACTACATTAACAGTTTGATATAAATGCAAGTTGTGATTAGTTATATAACGTACTAAGGACAAGAACAAAACTCTTAGCCCTTTCAAATAATGAAAAGTCTTATAACGTTTCTCCTTATGCCAGGTGAGGATTACTATAATTCTTGGATGCCTTGCCCAAATGGCCATTTTTCATGTTTGATCTATTTGAATATGAAATGCATGATAGCTGAGCCCAGCTTTGTCTTCAGCTGAATTCCACACAATCCATCAACAGCAATTTGGAGCACATACCACAGTTGGTTTTCTTCTCCCTAATCCTGAGATCGAAAGACAAATTGTAGCAACTCCATGATGTACTACCTAAGTTGGGTCAACACAGTCAATACGAAAGGTCAAAGAGGTTCACCTGGTCTGTGGTGCATTTACCCACTGAGCTAATAACTTAACAATGAAGCAGACTTTCATTCACCCAATTTTCCTGTGACAGAAAACATGTTATTTAACTTACACCAGTAGATATATTTGAACAGTGCAGTAACTCCAGATCTCCTTAGTGAATGGTCCTAAGTGTTCAACACAACATACTCCTAAACCAAATGAGTAAGGTCACTGGACTTGAAATATTTCTCTGTCCACAGATGCGGTCAGATTTGCGGAGTCTCTCCAGCACTTTCTATTCTTATTATTCCCATCAATACTTGCTATTTAACCCTTCAAATCTGATTCAGAAAGATTCACAGCCAAGACCATTCAGAGTCAAAAGTGAGTATTTAAGTGAATTTGCTTAGTTTCGGACTTTTGAAAACCTTATTTCTTCAATCTTTCCTCTCCCAAACTCATCAATTTCATAAGGTTACAGTTCCTGAGGAGTTTTGTTGATTAGCTGAACAGTTGCTTAAATAGCCATCCTTCATGCTTTAGCCTAGACTGGTGTCTTGAAGACTATCTAATTGTAGACTGTATTACAGCAAACAAATTGTCATTGTAACTGGCCACAAGCAACATTCTCCCCCCTTCCCCTCAAAACCCAGAGACGCTGAAGACAATTCCACCAATCAGTTCACCTGGGCTCAACTAATCCAGAAGAGACTAGGCAATCGAATATGGGCCTTTCTGGTTATGTGGCTCTGTTGCACACTTGGCAGTACACCAACTCACTGAGGTATCAGCAGGAGTAAAATATTTCCTTCTTCCCACCTTCTCCAAAAGATTTCAAGCTCCGATAAAACTATTCCTTTTCAGCACAGAAATGGTGGGGCAGCAACTGAGGAGGGGGCTGAAGTCTTCAAATCCAAGAAATCAAAACCAAACGAGCTAATGAATTCCCACTCAAATGAATGGAAATTCCTGCAATCCTTTCTGATAAAAGAATAAATGACTGAAGTCTGTCTTTCCTCTAAAAGGCTGTGTTGAGACAAAAAGCCAAAATGGCTTCCGTTTAATTATGCACTTTTTAAAAAAAACACTTTAAATATTAATTCTTCTTTCCCAAATAGGGCTAGGCTGTCAGGAAAAGTCAATCCAAGGACAGTGGGGAATGCCAGCCCGGCTTCCAAATTTATAAAATAAATCTCTTTGACAGGGGAAACTGCGTTTGTAGAAGGATGTAATCCACACAATAAACAAACCGGTTAAAAATATACAATATAATTAATGTGCCCCTCTCCAGCCAGTGGAACCATATTAAATGGTTATTACACAAGACTAAAACGAGACATAAGATAGGGCGGGGGAGGTGCACACAATGAAGTGAACAACAGCACTGGGCCTGTAAGCAGAAGATGTCACAACAATAATGGAGGAAAGCAAAGAGCATCTGATGATTTGTCACATTTGCATCAATAAAGTTTGATTCAAATCTTCACTTTGTACTGCTTATGGAGGAAGTGGGGGGTTGGGGTGAGGGAATATTGGGAGATGAGGACTTGAAAGAAAGATTTACATCAGTTAGCCTTTCTTTCCGAGCCATATTTCAAAAGCGTGTTGTTATACACTCTACAGATTAATTTTCCACTTTGACAAAAACAATTCCTGGAACTTAAAAAAAACAAAGAAACTAAGTCCTGATTAAAGATTGTTCAGCTCGTTGTCTGTTGATTAGGAATACAATACAGTGGGATTTACTGAAACACAGCTGAAGCAAAAAGCATGACAGATAATCTATTTGATTTTGCTCCGAGACTAAGAATCATGATTCGTGTTTCACTGCAGCCATGATCATTCAAGGATAAAAACAGCAAGAGAGGAAATGAGTGAATCCCAACAAGCTGAGGTGTCCTCTGGGTCCTAAAACCTGTCGGATCAAGTCACCACACACACACTAACTGCTCAGATAACAGAAACCACACACTGCTGTGAGCATTCCATACTGCATTTTTCTTAAAACAGGTTTAATCTTGATTCAGCAAAAACTCCAAATACTTCAACTGGTACTAACAAAAAAAAGGAGAATGCAGCTGGAACAGAGACAAATTTTTCATCCCATTATAATCTGTACTTATCAATTTAGAATTATTTTCTGTATACTCTGTTGCAGCAATGGCTGCCTTCTTACAATCTGTTCTGTTTGCTTTGTTCAAGGGAGAATGCTGGATTGAGAACTGAACCAGGAATAGACCTTCATGGACATCTACAACAACAACCAGGATTTATAAAGCACCATTCACATAGTACAATATCTCAAGTTACTTCACAGAAGCATTATCAAGCAAAAATTGACACCAGGCAACATTAGGATTTATTGTTAGAGAGGGAAATTTTCAGGTAGGGTCTTAAAATAGGAGAGAGGGAGGGAGGTTTAAGGAAGGAATTCCAGAGCTGGGGGCCCTAAAATCATGGATACAGCGGAGGCCAGAACTGGAAAAGAGCAGAGATCTTAGAGGATTGTGGGAGAAGGGCCACAGAGGAGTTTGAAAATCACAATGTGAATTTTAAGATCAAAAGGACAAGACAAGGAGCTAAGTAGGTCAGCAAGAACAGGGGTTCTAAAGCTTGGAGTACAAAGATTCTAATACTGCAAATAAGTGGGTACCACTGTTTTGTGAAGGGTCTCACAAAGTATGGGAAATTATCTGCAGATATAAAGCAGTTGTTCATATTCCTTCCCCAAATGTCTTGTCAAGTTTAATTTAGATAAACGTGAGGTCCAATTTGGTAGGACAAATCAGGGTAGGACTTATACACTTAATGATAAGGTCCTGGGAAGTGTTGCCGAACAAAGAGACCTTGGAGTGCAGGTTCACAGCTCCTTGAAAACGGAGTTGTAGGTAGACGGGGTAACGAAGGAGGTGTTTGGTATGCTCGCCTTTATTGGTCAGTACATTGAGTATAGGAGTTGGGAGGTCATGTTGTGGTTGTATAAGACATTGGTTAGGCCACTTTTAGAATGCTGCATTCAATTCTGGTCTCCCTGCTACAGGAAAGGTGTTGTGAAAGTTGAAAGGATTCAGAAAAGATTTGCAAGAATGTTGCCAGGGTTGGAGGGTTTGAGCTCTAGGGAGAGGCTGAATATACTGGAGCTATTTTCCTTGGAGGGGAGGAGGATGAGTTTTTTTTTAGATTAGATTACTTACAGTGTGGAAACAGGCCCCTCGGCCCAACAAGTCCACACCGACCCGCCGAAGCGCAATCCACCCATACCCCTACATTTACCCCTTACCTAACACTATGGGCAATTTAGCATGGCCAATTCACCTGACCCGCACATGTTTGGACTGTGGGAGGAAACCGGAGCACCCGGAGGAAACCCACGCAGACACGGGGAGAACGTGCAAACTCCACACAGTCAGTCGCCTGAGACGGGAATTGAACCCAGGTCCCTGGCGCTGTGAGGCAGCAGTGCTAACCACTGTGCCACCGTGCCGCCCAAAATCATGAGGGGCGTGGATAGGTGAATAGTCAAGGTCTTTTTCCCCAAGGTAGGGGAGTCCAAAACTAGAGGTCTGAGGTTTAAGGTGAGAGGGGAAAGATTTAAAGGGACCTAAGGGGCAATGTTTTCATGCAGAGAGTGGTCCTTGTATGGAATGAGCAGCCAGAGGAAGTGGTGGAGGTGGGTACAATTACAACATTTAAAAGGCATTTAGATGGGTACGTGACTAGGAAGTGTTTAGAAGGACATGGGCCAAATGCTGGCAAATGGGACTAGATTAATGTAGAATATCTGGTCAGCGTGGATGAGTTGGACCGAGGGGACTGTTTCCGTGACTAACCCAAATTTAGAATGACATTTTTTTGGATGGCTCAATTGTGAGATGGACTGCCCGATATCCATTTGAACCATGCCCACCAGGAAGATCTTGGCATTAGAGTGGTGAGGGAGGGGCCTATGTCTGAATATTCCTGGAAGTTCCCACCTGGAGTTTCCAAAACACAACACCCCTTAAATTACATAGAAGCTGGGAAGTGGAGGAGCCACTGTGTTAGCTGTTTGCTTAGATTAGTGATGTGTCTGACTGTGGGTAGTTTCATCCCACTTGCTGAAGACAGCCCTGAGATGACTCAGAATGTGACACATCCCAAAACGGTTGATAATTAAGAGCACTACAGCACGACAAGCTGCATCACACCTACCACATACAAATCCAGTAATCCTGTCGGCACTTCCACTTAAAAATGCCCTCGAGAATACCTGTCAAAACTCAAACACTCAGACTCGGGGTAATGAAATCAGAATCAAGACGCTGAACCTTGGCTGCTTTTTTTTAATCCTTTCCCTCCCCAGCCATGTTAAAGTGAAGCCAGGTTCAGCATCTGCTGTGATTCTTCCAGCTTCATTGTGTACAGACTAGTGACTTGAACCCGGAACCTTCCTGCTCACGAAGGATTTGGCCCAAGCATAGATGGATTTTTTTTTTCCTTTTTATTCAAGTTGATTTTTGTCAAAAACAAAATTAGATTTCTGGCTGTGGTGACATCATGCTAACCTTCAACTGAACTTGTGAATGAATGGAACTGGTGAAGAATCGTGCTGCAGCTCACACCATCACTCTCTATAACAGAGTGATTAATTACGGCTGTTACTACTGGATTTTTGCCAAAACCATAGACAGCGAGAGAAGCAATTTAGATTGAACATGTGTCTTATAAATTATAGGTGCTGGAAACAGATTCTTTAACATGCTGGAGATAGTTAATACTTTAAACAAGTCCTGCCATTAGCAACTTGATAGCTTATGTCAAAAATCTTGAATGTTCAAGTCAGGGTAGCACCATTAGCCTCAGCACTCCTGGAGCAGAAAAAGCAGGCCTGACTTTCCACTTCCAGGGACAATGAGGCCACGTGTAGGGTCGGCCTATCATAGAAACACAGAAAATAGGAGCAGGAGTAGGTCATTCAGCCCTCTGAGCCTGCTCTACCATTCAATATGATCACGACTGATCATCCAATTCAGTCCCCTGTTCCCACTTTCTCCCCCATACCCTTTGCTACATTTAGCCCTAAGAACCAAATCCGACTCTTCCTTTGGCAGAGAATTCCACAGGCTCACCACTCTCTGGGTGAAGACAATTCTCTTCATTTCAGTCCTGAATGGCCTACCCTAGATCCTTAAACTATGACCCCTGGTACTGGACTCCCTGCTCATCAGGGACATAGTTCTCCTGCGTTTACCCTCTCTAGTCCTGTTAGAATGTTATAGGTCTCTATGAGATAACCCCTCATTCTCCTAAACTCCAGTGAATATGATCCTAACCAATTCAGTAAGTCCTGCCGTTCCAGGAATCAATCTGGTAAACCTTTGCTGCACTCCCTCCATAGCCAAAACATCCTTCCTCAGATAAGGAGACCCAAACTGCACACAATATTTCAGGTATGGTCTCACAAAAGTCCTGTACAGTTGCAGCAAGGTCATCCCTGCTGCTGTACTAGAACCCTCTCACTATGAAGGCCAACATATCATTTGCCTTCCTCGCTGCCTGCTGTACTTGCATGCTTACCTTCAGTGAATGGTGTACAAGGACACCCAAGTCTCGTTGCACCTCCCTTTCCCAATCTATCATGATTCAGAGAATAATCTACCTTCCTGTTTTTGCTACCAAAGTGGATAACCTCACATTTATCCACATTATTCTGCCATGTTATTTGCCCACTCACTCAACTTGTCAAAATCACACTGAAGTCCAAATCTCTGCATCCTCCTCACAGTTCACCCTCTCACCTAGTTTTGTGTCATCTACAAACATGGAAATATTACATTTAGTTCTCTCATCTAATCATAAAGATAGTTTGTAAAATGCTAGGGTCGAAGCACTGATCTCTGTGCAACCCCACTAGTCACTTGGAAATAGACCCGTTTATTCCTACTGTTCATTTCTACTATTCCTACTAGTTCTCTATCTCTGTCAGTACACCACCTCCAATCCCATGCGCTCTAATTTTACTTGCTAATCTCATATGTGGTACTTTATCAAGAGCCTTCTGAAAGTCCAAGTAAATCACATCCATTGGCTCTCCCTCATCAACTCTACTAGTCACATCTCATAAATTCCAGTAGATTTGTCAAGCGTGATTTCCCTTTTGTAAATCCATGCTGACTCTGTCTGATCCTGTCACTGTTTCCAAGTGCTCTGCTATTAAATCATTTTCTCCACTACCAATGACAGGCCTATAATTCCATGTTTTCTCTCTATCTCCTTATTTAAATAGTGGGGTTGCACTAGCTACCCTCCAAACCATAGGAACTGTTTCAAGATTCTATAGATTCTGGAAGATGCATCCACTATTTCTAGGGTCACCTCCTAAAATACTCTGGGATATATAGATTATTGGGCCCTGGGGATTTATTGGCCTTCAATCCAATCAATTTCTCTGGCATTATTTCCTTTCTGATACTGATTTTGTTCTGTTCCTCCCCCTCACTAGACCCTTGTTCTCCATCATTTTTGGGATGTTATTTGAGAAGGCAAAACCAAAGTATATATTTAATTGGACTGCCATCTCTTTGTTCCCCATTACAACTTTCCTGGTTTCTGACTGTAAGAGTAGAGTGTGGGGTGCTAGAAAAGCACAGCGGATCAGGCAGCATCCAAGGAGCAGGAAAATCGATGTTTCAGGCAAAAGCCCTTCATCAGGAATGAGGCTGGGAGCCTTGGGGGTGGAGAGATAAATGGGAGGGGGGTGGGGGGGGGGGGGGGGGGGGGGGGGGGGGGGAGGTAGCTGAGAGTGCAATAGGTGGATGGAGGTTGGGGTAATGGCGATAGGTTGGAGAGGAGGGTGGAGTGGATGGTTGGAAGGAAGGTAGGACAAATCACGAGGGCGATGCCGATCACAAGATAAGGTGGGGGAGGGGAAATGAGGGAACTGATGAAACCTACGTGTGGTTGGAGGGTCCCAAGGCGAAAGATGAGGTATCTTTCCTCCAGGCATCAGGTAGTTGGAGTTTGGCGATGGAGGAGGCCCAGGACCTGCACATCCTTAGTGGAGCGGAAGGGGGGAGTTAAAGTGTTCGGCCATAGGGCTGCTTCGTGCGTGTGTCCCAGAGAAGCAGAATGTTCTATGAAGTATTCTGCAAATAGGCATCCTGTCTCCCCAGTGTAGAGGAGACCGCAACAGTAAATGACATAGAAGAGACCTACATTTATCTTCATTAAGCTTTATCTCTTCACATACCTATACATATCATCTTTCCAATTGTGGACAACTACTCTTATGTGACTCAACTACTCCCCTGATAAACCTGGTGGATTAGCCAGTCTTTTGGTCTCTGAGGTTTTCAGACTTCTATCTTAAACCTGTTTATAACTTGGAGATATAATAATGTTGACACAATCCTCGGACCTCTCTTTTCAATGAACAGGGACTGCCTCCTTTCAAGGTATTTCATCCAGACAATTTCCCTCACCACCAACCCTCTCACTTTCTTCCTTCCTCCACTGCCAAATGGCTCTGTTACAGCAATACTAGTCTTCCTCCATCATTCATGTCTTCACCAGCATCCATACAACAATAACAGCAGCTCACAGTTTGCTTGTGCAAACCCACTCTGCCTGGTTCCACAAACCTGCCAGGCCATCTCAGCTTTAGCATCCAATGAAACCGACTGAGCATACAGCTTGCAGCACTGTTGGAACACCCCCACCTGCAACAAAACTGTCTCTCAAAATTGCATTGGTGTTCTACATTAGTCATAAGATCCTGCCTGTTTCAAATACATACATGGGATACCCAGGGGAAGGCCTTTGGATATATGGTATCTGGCAGTAAATACTTGAGAGTAATAAATATTGATTTAAAAAGACCACCATGATCTGCAAAAGTCTTTGGGAAGTCTGCACCTATGTGTGGACATTTCTTGGGGTACATATGGCATTCAATAACGAGTTTTGAGAAGATTTGTAGCTCAGGTGGAGGTTCTGGATGTAGCTGGAACCTTCCAGCTCAGCGGGCAAACCTACATCCAGAACATTCAATAGCTTCGCAATAGCTGAATCCATTGCTATTGATGCAACCAACCAACCACAGAAAGAACACATGCAACAGCAATGATTATTCGAGGAAATTAATAAATTGGGAAAAGGTGAGAGCAGAATGAACCACTTTGCTGTGGTGTTCAATGGTATTACTGTCACTAAAACCGCCACAATCAATATCCTAAGGGTTACCATTGACCAGAAACTGAACTAAACTGGCCATGTAACTGTTGTGGCTCCATAAGCAGGTCACAGGCTAAGATCTCAGCAGTGAGTAACTTACCTCCTGACTCTCAGCTTGTTCACCAGCTACAAGATACAAGTCAGGAGTGTGATGGAATACTCCTCACTTGCCTGAATGGGTGCAGCCTCAACACCACTCAAGCAGCTTAATGCCATCCAGGACAAAGCAGTCCAGTTGACTGGCACCACATCCACCACCTTCAAAATTCATTCTCTTCACCACTGAGACACAGTACCACCTGCAGCAACTCACCAAGATTCCTTCAACAGCACCTTTCAAACTTGCAACCTCAACTACCTAAGAGGACAAGGGCAGCAGGTACGTGGGAACACCACCAACTGCAAGTGTGTGCGAGCAAACCTGGAACTACATTTCCATTCCTTCAATGTCACTGGGTCAAAATCCTGAAATTCCCTCCATAACGACAGTGTGAGTGTCCCTGCACCACACAAACTGCGGCCAGGCAACAAGGTGGCTCAATATCATCCTCTCAAAAGCAGTTAGGAATGGACAATAAATGCTGGCCTAACTAATGACACCCACATCCGGTGAACAAAAAAAAATTCTAATTGAAGTTTTCAAAACTACGGATGACTTCTGGCAATCTTTTCCATGACAGGATTCAACAACATTAAACGGAAGTTAAATAAGGAAGTTGGGGTAAGAGCTAAAATCAAGAGGAACTACTTTCACCCAAAGGGCAAGAGTTGCGAGTACGTAGCAGGCAAGGCCATTGAAACAGACAGTACAAATAGATTTATGAGGCAACTGGACTGGTTTTTATGCGGAGAAATACAGTTCAGAGTTATGGTGAAAAGGATGTTAGGTGGGGTTGGTTGTGAAAAAGGAACAAATCCTATCTAATGCTTGTTCAATTTCTAGAATGCTTTTATGGTATTACATAGCAAAACTAAAATAATCCTACTCTTTCCTCAGATCATTTGTAACCACCATAGCCCTAAAACTGAACTTCAGCCAGGATAGAAAGAAACTACAGGCCACAGCACGAAGACCAGAAAGCACTGAAACATTTTACCTGAGGAAAAGAAACTGTAGAATTTCAGCTTGATATTACATGACATGAAATGTAATATCAGTGAGAGATTATGGTGCCCTATATTGTGCAGAAGATTAATTGCCAAGTAAACATAGTTAATATTGCATTGACACTTGCTATATTTTTGAGCTCCAAAGACCATGGTACAGTCACCTGATAAAACTGGCATCTCCTCTTGAAAACATTTGAGCTTTGGATGGGAGGTAAAGGGTTTATAATGCCGCACAATTGAAAGAAATTGCCGCACTAACTTTCATATCTCATTGGATCAGTTTAAATACAAAGACTTTTTAAAATGCTAACTTTGTTAAAACATTTAAGTTCATTCTTCCCAATGGAATTACTGGGTGAATTTATTGGTACAGTATTCGGACAATGAAAACAAAGTTGTCGGATCAATCCCCAGGCAGGTTAGGTGACTGGAGGGGGTTCCACAATTGGCGACCAGGTTCCTAGGACACAGATGAGGAATAATCAGCTTGTATCAAAAGGACAGGTTTGGTTCGTATTAGACTGACGCGTGTTGCAATTTAGAAAAAAAATTCACCATGAATACATCTTAATGTTAATACTACAGTTCAGACTCCTTTCATCATTTTTGGGTAAAAAACCTTGATGGAATTTCGGCAGGCTGCCCACACCTCCTATGAGCTGAAATTCATTTTTATTTACTGCTGCACAGTGCAGATCTAATGACTCATCACAATTGTGATAAACTGCCTTCTGGAGAGGGTGTTGTATGCCCATTATGAAATTTGTATAATGGATGGCTATAGATCGAACTGCTGATCAAATGCACAATTAAAAGGAAAAGAAAAGTACAGGAAAAATATTACAGAACACAGTACCAGTAGAAGAGAAGTGTGGAAACAGTCTGCAAGATGTTCGGCTATCCGCCAGTACTTTGAATGCTGCTTTCAGTTTTATTTGCCATGGATCATTTTCTTCAGATGAATTAGATCAACCTTATCTCATTCTATGGGATGAGATGTCACACAGGGGTCCATACTCACTATATACCCAGAGATTAAGAACATGAGACTGACTTGCATTCTTGTTAAAAGGCCACCAATATGAAACACTATCTGTTTATCTCTGCATAAGCACAGCCTGACCTGCTTCATATTTTTTGTTTTGCTTTCAGATTTCTGGTGTCAGCAGTGTTTTTGCTCTTGCATTTCTATAAGGTGCGTGCAATGCTGTATATCCCAAAGTGACACCTAAGTATTTTCTGGAACTGTAATCACTGAAGTTCGACAGAAAACACAGCAAGCTCTCACAAGCAACAAGGATCAGACCATCTATTTTAGTCAACGGAGTTGAGGAGGGAGAAATATTGGCTGAGGACATTGGGGAATCTCCCCAACTCTTCAAGTAGTGCCATGGCATCTTTTACATTCCCATTCGGGCAGATTAGACCCTGGTCCAAAAGATAGCACCTCCAACAGTGCAGCACTCCCTCAGTACTGTACTGGACATTATGTTCAAATCTCTGAAGTGGGACTTCATGCCCCAACCTTCTAAATCAGAGGTCAAATTTCATGAACCAGCGCTGACATGCTTTGAACACCTCGTCGGTCTCTAATACAGACCTATAAACTAGCAGCCTGACCTGGGACACATATCCCTTTACTTTCCTTCAAAACCATTCTTTGAAGAAGTGAAACAACTGAATGTCAATAATCTTTACACCTTGGTAGAGACTGGAATACAGGCCGACAACAGTTGTATTTGTTTTGCTGAACTTCACCCTCATTCTACATGGCGGCTTGCCATGCTAATCAAACTCTCAGTTCTTAGAAAAGCCTGGAATGGCTGCACAATGAAAACAACATTGCTAGTAACTAACTTAATTCATGGGCAGCTTCAAAATTTTTAAATTGTAACTTCAGATCCCACAAAACATTCAGAGAGCTGATGAAAGGATTGAAAAGTGGTACCCTGAGCAGTGTGACAACACAATGTGCTTGTAAGACGTTTGATCCATTTCTGACACGACCCCACCTCCCTCCGGCTCCCATTAACCACCCAACCACAAGAGACCTAACCATGTCCGTGTTTACAAGGAAATATGCAAAGCATGGGGCAGGTATTTCCCCAAAGAGAACCTATCTGGGGGGGCCTGTATAAGAGCCTGCAAGGCAGTGTGACATAGTATATGATAAAAACCCACAAGACAAAATCATTTGAAGTTTCTAAGTTAACAGTCCAGAAGATGACATCAAGTATTGATCAGGAGGACATGCCATTACATGTCATAGTCATAGAGACGTACAACATGGAAACAGACCCTTCAGTCCAACTTGTCCACACCGACCAGATATCCCAACCTAATCTAGTCCCATTTGCCAGCATTTGGCCCATATCCCTCTCTACTCTTCCTATTCATATATCCATCTAAATGTTGTAATTGTACCAGCCTCCACCACTTCCTCTGGCAGCTCATTCCATACACGCACCACCGTCTGTGTGAAAAAGTTACCCCTCAGCACCCTTTTCTATCTTTCCCCTCTCGCCCTAAACCTATGCCCTCTAGTTCTGGACTCCCCCATCCCAGGAAAGAGACTTTGTCTATTTATCCTATCCATGCCCCTCATAATTTTACAAACCTCTATCAGGTCACCCCTCAGCCTCTCCCCCTAGCTCAAACCTTCCGACGCTGGCGTGTGAAATCATCCGACCCAAGACTTCATCAACAGTGTCTACGCTGTGGAGGCCAAAACAAAAATCAGTTGTAAAGCTTCATTTCTTGATGATGTCAGATCAGTTGGCCAATTGGAAATGTTTCATCGTTAACAAATTGTAACACTTCCCTTTCTCAAATGGATGGCACACCAGGTCCTCCCTTCCCAAGTATGTTGCCAGGTTTGACCAGCCCCTTCAGTACACATCTCCATATTCAGGTTGGCACAACCAATCGACATTAAGTTAACTTAGCAACTTTCAGCATCTCAGCATTTGGAGGCAACACAAACTAAATGAAATTCACCAAAACAAATAGTGACTCAAAGCCTGAATTTGGTTAGTTCACCATAAGGCCACAGATCATAAGATGTATGAGCAGAAATAAGTCATTCAGCACATGGAATCCAGTCAATCTGATCATGGCAAGGCTAATAACCCTCAAATCCAATTCCCTGCCTTCTCTCCTCCATTCCCTCATTCATTAAAAATCTACTTATTGCCGCATTGAACATGCATTAATCCCCAGCCTCGACAGCCCTCTGTGGTAAAGAAGTCCACAGATTCACTACCTCTGAGAAGCAACTCTTTCCCATCTCTGTTCTAATTTGGTGACCCCTTACTCCAAGATTATACCCTCTGGTCCCAGACACTCCCACAAGGGGAAACAGCCATTCTGCATCTCCCCTGTCAAGTCCCCGAAGAATCTTGTATGTTTCAATAAAGGTGTCCTCTCACGCTTCTAAACTCCAATGAGTACAGGCCCAACCTACTCAACCCCTCCTCATAAAAAAACCCTCCATTATTGGGATCAACTCCGTGAACTTTCCCTGAACTGCCTGCAGTTTTCTGCAGACTTTCTCCATTTAAATAACATTCAGCTCCTCTGTTCTTCCTGCCAAAGTGCATAACCTCCTATTTCCTGACATTATACTCCATGGCCACGTTTTTGCCCACTGACTCAACCTGCCTATATCCCTTTCCAGACTCATATCATCCTCACCATTTGCCTTCCCACCTATTTTTGTGTCATGTGCAAACTTGGCTATCATATATTCACTTTCCTTATCCAAGTCATTAGTACGTACTCTGATTAATTGTGGCCCCAGCACTGTTCATCCCCAATTTATGCTGCACTACTCCCTCATCAGTTTATGCTGCGTTCCCCCATTGGGGGAATCCTCAGCTTGCAATATAATTCTTCTCATCACTTCGCTTCACCTTCCAGTGTTCACACAGCTCGGACTCTCAACCCCGCTCCCCTTCCGTCTAGGCCCATACCCTTCGCTAATTTGTTCTTCATTGCTGCTGCAGGCTCGACAGCTCCTGCTGCTTTAATCCTGGAATCAAATCTTGCTGCACTTTGCAGGCAGGCAAAGCTGCCTTTGCATGTAGTTGGTGAAACACTCATCTGTCTGCTTAGACCTTGCCTCTGAAGGTCTGCTGGCAGAGAACCTTGTTGCTGGAAATCTGAAATGAAAGCAGAAAGTGTAGGAAATATTCAGCAGGTCCTGCAGCATTTGAGATACAAGGGAGAACCTTCCTGCTTTTTGTTGAAAACAAAAAGATTGCCCACTAAAGATTTTAGAAAGCCATGTTAAGGTATGGAGAGAGAAAAGCAGAACTCATGTTTTGAGTCAAATATAACTTAAGTTCTGAAGACTCCCATTTAACTCAAATTGTTAAATCTGTTTTTCTTTCCACAGACCTGCTGAGCACTTTCAGAGTGTTCTGTTTTATTTTTACTACTTGCAGGCTCTCCATCATGGAAACCAAAAATATATCAATTCAACTCGCTAAAAACCTACTGTTCGTTGGTGAGTCCACCATCTGCATTTCTGATCTCATCCTTCCTCCAGCCCATGAAGAATGAGATGAGCCCATGTACTTTGCGCTTCCTCAAGGTCAACAGCAATAAGGCCAACAAGGTTCATTGAGATGACTCCACCTAGTGTTGTTGCAGCCCTCTTGACATTGATAGTAAAAGTGGGGAGAATGGTTCAAAATGTACCAACCCACCGGCCCTGGGCATCTGCCACATTTTAGACTCATGCCACTGACAAGTTTTATCACAAGTCCAGTCTTGCAATGAGTATTTGTTGATGAATATAACCCGTCTTCCCCCTCAGCAACCATCTGAGACTGCAAGGTCTGGTGCGATATTCACAGATTCAGCTTTGTGTCTGACAGAGGCGTGATAGTGGCTGACTGCGGAAAGGAAGATAGTGACAGGAGCAGAAAATTCTCGGCCTTCTCAGGACAACATGACACACTGCCTACAATGCAGTACAAATGTGAGCACCATCAGCTCTTTTCAGAATGTGTCCTTGTGGATCTGAATGACATCCGGCCTCAGCACACACACCTTCGGTTCCCCAAACTCCTTCAGGAGAACCACAACCTTCTTTGATCCAGCATGCCAAGGCTAGAGTGAAAACGCTGGACCCTTCAAGGCTAATGTTAACGATGGGACCTGTAAAACCCTCTGCAACAAAGTGCTGCCTCCCCCAATATATCAGAGACAGACCGATTGACATGCAACAAACATTTGATATTCCTGGAGTCTTTGCTTGGCCTGAAGATGGGCAATACCTTAACCCATCGTTTCCTGTAAAGAAGTCAGATGGGGTTTTTGACTTGTCACCCCATTTCTTGATGTTGGATGCTACAGTCAGCCACCACCTTCACTCATGCCAGATGCTGACTCAACCGTACACAAGATTGCCAAATGGAAATACATCTTTGAGACACATCTGTCCAATGCCTTGTGTCTGATTCCATTAGCACAATTTTCCTTGGAGCACTGTGGAGTGATTGCATCCTATACATTTGATTCCCAAAAGCCATGCCTGGAATTGCAAGTGCCATTGAGGAATTAATATCCTGTGTCCCAGGTGATCTTATAGTGGAGGGCCCTGTCATCATGATCTGTGTTGGTAACATTCCTGAAGACTATCTTCACAATTGGCAAAATGGAATAAATGCAGTGTCACAATACGACTTGTCAGACACAGTAATCTGAAACTGTAATCTGTCCTAGGAGGACAACTATTCTGGGATGCATTTGGTCACAGCACACCTTACTAGCTCGCCACTGCATGGCAACCCCCTCTACCTGCTCTCCACTGGCACTTTCTGGCATGAAATCTTTCATCAGAGCCTATAAGATGCTTTCAAGGGTCATTCCTCAATGTACTTTTACCACTATCTGTTTGGACCCTGTTACTGATGGTTGCCAGTCCAGTGAAAGGATTAAATGGACAGATAATCTCTGCAGAAGCTTCAAATTGGCACAATCTGCTCTTTTATCCTTTACTCTTCCTGACCCTGATGCTCAATTCTGAGTTGGCACAGAGTATTGTTAAGAAACACAGATAACAGGGTAGATGCAATTCCAAGCCTGGCAAAGGACTCAAAAACACATGTTTTTTCCAGCGGCACTGTCATCAAATCAAAAAAAGAGAAAGCAAAGCTCTGCAGATGCTGGAGATCAAAAATGAAAACAATACGTTATGGAGTACCTCAGCAATTCTGGTAGCACCTGTGGTGGCAGAAACAAAGTTAATGCTTTGAGTCCAATATGATTTTTTTGGTCATCACGTCACTCGCTTGCCTCATTGAATTGAAACTCTAGCCATTGCAGCTTCAGTCCAGATGTGGTACCATTCAAGCATCATCCCTGTGTCCTCATAGATAGCCAATCTTGTGTGTTTGTCTCTGAGGAACTGTGCTGGGGTGGGTCACTGTCACTGTCATCCTTTCAGTCATTACCAAGCCTCTGTCAGACATATTTGGACCCGGAGAGACCAAAACACAGTAGAAGACAGCATTTTATTATGGGTCCAAGAGTGATCGTACAGAGCAACAGCTGCTGCCAGATACTGGCTAAACCCCACTAGGGTCATCCAGGGGTGTCCAAAATAAAAATGTTGGCAAGACGTTATGTTTGGTGGCCAGGATTGAGTACAGGCACAACCGCATTGGTAGGGCAGTGCCCAGAGTGCCAACAAGAACAAAAATTACCACCAGCAGCTCCCTCACATTCATGGGAATGGCCAGATAAACCCTGGACTCGGTTACATGTTAATTATGCAGATCCTTTCATGGGCTCAATGTTCTTAATCACTGTGGAAGCCCAGTCAAAGCAGCTGGACATGCATAGAACTCATTCAGTCATACACAGGGATGACAATGTAAAACCTGCGTGCATCTTTTGCAATACACAGACTCCCAGAAACGTTGGTCACAGATAATGGGCCATCGTTTACCAGTCGGGAATATGAGAATTTCCTAAAGTTGAATGGTATTCGGCAGACTAGAACAAGTCCATACCATCCAACATCCAATGGTCTGGCAGGAAAAGCAGTCCAAACTTTGAAGGCAGGCTTAAAGAAATAGACTACAGCCTTCTCAAGATACCAAACTGTCCCAGTTTCTACTTGATTTTAGGACCACCCCTCACAAATGTACAGGGATAGCTCCAGCAGAGTTACTAATGGGGAAAAGACTCCGCACCAGGTTAAACCTGATCTTTCCGGACCTGGATGAGGGTGATGAAGCAGCATCAGGAACGCCCGTGCTGGACACAATACTCTGCTAAAAGCAAGAGAGAGTTTGATACGGGGACAAAGTCTGGTGTTGGGAATGGCACATGGACCATATGAAAGCTGCAATCTCACAAACAGTGCAGAAACAAAATGTGCCCATCTTCTCGACTGCTTTATCGACTGTTCTGGAAGCTGCGGGTTCGCCCTGTCTGTGAAATCTTGAAGATACCTCAGAATCTGAGATGGACACGGTAGATGTTGATGCCTTTGCCACCTGAAGAGGAGAATGAATTTCCTCCAAGACATTCCGGGTGCAAGAGGCAAGCTACTGTGCGTTACACATTGCCTGTTTCCGAGGCACCCGACCTGGTGCTAAAGTGCCCCAGGAGGAGCTACAATTAACAGAACCAGCCTATGTCCTTGGACCTAGAGGGGGAGGGATACAGTGATTGCAATGAGGTCAGCCAGGTGGACCTCATTCAATACGAGTTCCCTGATTGGACCAGATTAAGAGCCCCAATCAAGGAGCCCTGGCTGACAGATAGAAACAGGAGTCTAAGAGGTTCTGCTCACTCGGAGATCGGCCTCTGAGGAAGATAGTTTAGAGTCAAGGACTCTCCACATGTAAATAAAGGGAGACTTGGTGATGGGATACTGGCCTCTGTGGAGTTATTTCAATGTTTTGCTATCCAATCTGGATATTCCCTCATGCATCACACGCATCTGTTGCAAAGCGCCACCTTTCAAAGAAGCTCACCAACATCTGTGATGTCAACCACTACTTCTGGGCTGCCACCATCACATGGGGATTGTTCACTCATTGTTCAGCACAACGAGCACTTTGCCCCTTCAGAGAACACACTATTGTACGGATCATTTTCAGGAAGGCCTTATCACTTACTTCAACCTGTGACTGGCCACCCAATGTATCATCGGCTCCAATTGGTTACCCATAAATATTTCTGTGTGACCGACATTACTGTGTTCACTGATTGCGTCACAGCCAGCTGCTATTGAATTGGTTACAACTGGCTGCCATATTTGACGCTGCGCCTCCACTGAATGAGTCACAGCTAGTCACACGATGTCAATGCCTCCATTGAATGGGTTACAGCTCACCGTCATCACTGATGTAAATGCCTCCACTGAATGAGTTACAGCTGTCTGCCATTGAAATGGGTTCCAACTACCTGCCATACTTCACATAAGTGCCTCCACTGAATGGGTTACATTGAGCTGCCATAGTTGATGTAAATGCTGACACAGCTGCCTGCTATTGAATGGGTCACAGGTCACTGCCGTACCTACTCTGCTCTCCAGACCATCTCTGTAAATCCCCCGGTCCTCAAGTGGCCCTGGAGAAGTAGTTGACATTTCATTTGCTGATGATTACTTTAGATTATTGGGCTAGTATAGGTTAGGTAGGATTCGGTCGGCGCAACATCGAGGGCCGAAGGGCCTGTACTGCGCTGTATCCTTCTATGTTCTATGTTCTATTACTTACAGTGTGGAAACAGGCCCTTCGGCCCAACAAGTCCACACCGACCCGCCGAAGCGCAACCCACCCATACCCCTACATTTACCCCTTACCTAACACTACGGGCAATTTAGCTTGGCCAATTCACCTGACCCGCACATCTTTGTGACTGTGGGAGGAAACCGGAGCACCCGGAGGAAACCCACGCAGACACGGGGAGAACGTGCAAACTCCACACAGTCAGTCGCCTGAGTTGGGAATTGAACCCGGGTCTACAGGCGCTGTGAGGCAGCAGTGCTAACCACTGTGCCACCGTGTTATAAAGCAGAAGTGACAACTCATTTTGACTATAAAAGATTAAGGTCACTGCCACTTACACTGGTACCAATGTACCACACAATACATGATGCTGTCCTCCAGATGTGCATTGGGCTTCATTCACTCGATGGTCCCCTATCTATCATATAGACTGATCCTGCCCCGGTTTGTCAGCCCTGTTCAGCGGCGAACTGCTTCAGGAAAGCCATATTACCACTAAACTTAGGAGACTGAAGAAACCCAAAGGAATCCAGTAGCAAAGAAAGTAATGCAGGAACATATCTTCCAGTTCCTACACCACAAACCACATGGAGACTCTTGTTACAGCTTTGAACCTATCTATCACCAATGCACATTCCTTTTCTGTGAAAGAATTATAGACACTGAGAGGACAGTCACTAATGTATAAATTCCCCTGTTCAATACCAGGGTTATTGTGACTTAACATTGACTCTGTCAGATCAATCACCTGTCAAGTCAGAAATCCGTCCCCCTAGGACTATAGCCAACACTCACTTCAATTGATATTGGCGATCTGATCTACTTCCACGCTGTTGTGTTGTGACATAGGCCTGCAAGTGCTACTTGGTTGTCTTTGTCGATAACAGCTGGTGTGATATTCACGGGTTCATCAGTTCCCAGCCGCATAGCACAGCATAATGAATCAAGAGATCTGAATGTTTCAAGGTCCCTTTCTTTTGCACTGGCTCTGCAATCGACTTCATGTCATGAAGAACACTCCCCGCCTGCCTAGCCCATTCCTGCAGAGCTATCTATACCTTCAACCGCTGTAACACTGTCAACCGAGGTCAACCAAGCTCTACAACCTAAGATGGGTCCCCTGCTCCTGTTCCAAACATGGAATTCTGAACTGGCCCCACTTTGCAGACACCAGTATCAGCTTCAAAGACACAGGGTGGAACCTTACAGGGACGTGAACAAAGTCGGCTATGGCTGGATTTATGGCAGAATCTAGTGAGAAGTCTGGCGAGGCCTATTTCGATTTTAGGAGCAACTTGCAGCATCTTTTATGAATTTGCCAAGCAGCAAGTTGAGTTTCCCTCTGGGCAGCAGAGAGTTACTACTTAAGGAGGATTATAGTTTGTTAAACACTTTATCAATGCTACAGCTCACCTCATTAATATTCAGCTTCCTGTCTTCCCAAACTCACTAAACAAACTAGATGCCAAGAATTCTCACCATAGAAATCAGAGCAGATACCTGGTGAATTCAGCTCACTGCTTGCTCCAAACAACCTCCATGTTGGACACGAGGTACCAACATCTCAGGACACGCTCCATGGTCACCAGCTACACACACCCCACATCCACAGACACTGGCATCCAATATGTGCCAGCCTGTATGAACCCTCATGGCACATCTCCGATTCACTTACAGGACATTTCTGCTCATCAATGCCCCACCTCAGGCTGTACTGGTAACTCTCACAATAATGCTGCAGTAAGGACACTGTGTGCTCAGGGACACACCAGCCTGTTCACTAGCTGTCATAACACTCACTCACTCGGAGTCAACCTAGATACTCACAGGATCCCTTCCCTTTACTACCTTTGTGTACTTTTCCCCCTCAGCCATAGATACCAGGCTCACAGTATTGCAATACAGCCGAGCCATTTAGCACAGCCACAAAGCCAGGAAACGTGTCATGGCTGTCAGCAGTCCTCAGTCCAGTCCAGGGGGATAGCTCTCGCTCAGGTTTCCCAGCATAGTAAGTCAAGGGCAGTCTTTGATACCAGTCCAGGGAATTGGACACATTTTGTTAAGTGCTTGGGGTGGTCAGTCAGCATGGTCTCCACATAAGGGGCGAGGAGCTGAATGTCAGCCAGCCAGCCACCTGTCTTGACTCTCTGCTCTATTGTGGGTTGGCTTCTTCCTGGAATTAAAGGGAGATTAAAGTGGGTGGCACAGCTGTTATTTTTAGTGTAAGTGGGGAGGTGACCCAAGCAAGTGAGTAGGCAGCGCCGAGGACAGACAGGGTGAGTGGTGTCCGGATGGATGGCAGCAAGTGTAGAAAGATGTTTCAGGCAGTAGTGAGCATGAGTCTTGGTGGGAGGTGGGTACAGTAGCAGAGGTAGAGTGAATGAGACATGAGAGAGAAGATGGAGGCACTTACCCTGGCGGGTTTGAGAATAATATTAAGCTTCTTCCTACATTGTTGTGCATTCTTGCAGACATGGAGACTGCACTGACCTGGATGGCAACTTTGGAGCAGGTTGGCATGGTCTGGTGTTGTGGCCTCCTGGGGAATGAGGACCTCTCACCTGTTCACCACCCCTTCTACCAGGACATCTAGGTTGATGCCCACATCTCCAACGCATATATGAGGAACCGTGCAGGGTGGCTCTGGACTGACAGTGCCTGTCCGGTGGGCCACATGGACACATTGTCCTTTGCAGATGGTGCTGGCGTCAGAAAAGCCAGTCAACTCTGAGATACCCTGGCAGCGACAAGCTGTTCTGGGAATGGTATGTGGGGCTAGAAGCAAACATGAGAAACACCATAGGGGCAGTTAATGGGGTGCATTTGGTAAGTTACAGTGAGTACTCTCGCGAGACCTCGTGGTGAAAAACACTCCAAAAAAAAAACCGGATATAGTTCTCAGAAAAGACTCAGTCCACAATCTTTATTGCCTCACCGAATCTTGTCATCTCCAGCCCGGGCACCTGATGCATTTAGCAGCGCAGTGTCATGTGCAAGCAAGATCACAAATAGGAGAACAGAGCAAATGAATGCACGGCTGGGGGAGGGGAACTGTGTAGGAGGGAGGGAGGGACTTAGATTCTTGAGGTAATGGCCCAGATGTGGGGAAAGCAAGACCTGTACAAGCTGATGGGCTTCTGCCCAGCAAAACTGGGACCAATATTGTCAGGGTATTCGCCAGTACTGTGGGCGAGGATTTAAACGAGAGTGCCAGGGGGATGGGGAACCTGAGCAGGGAGACAAGAGTGAGGGAAACAAAGGGCAGAAATGAAAGATAGAAAAGTAGAAAGCAAAAGCAGAAGGCAAGAGTGGAAACAAGGACCAGCAGCAAATAAGGCGAGAGTACAGAAAGAATGGATAAAAACATCAAAAAGACAAGTTTAAAATGTACTATATCTGAGTGCATGGAGCAGAATATAGGAAGCATGGCAAGTAAGTTTGCAGATGACACCAAAACAGCTGGTGTAGTGGACAGGGAAGATTATCTCAGAATACAGAGCTGGCATATGGGAGAAGGATTCACATTTTTGGATCATTGGAATCTCTTTTGGGGTAGAAGTGACCTGTACAAGGAGGACGGATTGCACCTACATTGGAAGGGGACTAATATACTGGCAGGGAAATTTGCTAGAACTGCTTGGGAGGATTTAAACTAGTAAGGTGGGAGGTGGGACCCAGGGAGATAGTGAGGAAAGAGGTCGATCTAAGACAGGTACAGCTGAGAACAGAAGTGAGTCAAACAGTCAGGGAAGGCAAGGACAAGGTAGGACTCATAAATTTAAACTGCATTTATTTCAATGCAAGGGGCCTAACAGGGAAGGCAGATGAACTCAGGGCATGGTTAGGAACATGGGACTGGGATATAATAGCAATTACGGAAAACATGGCTCAGGGATGGACAGGACTGTCAGCTTAATGTTCCAGGATACAAATGCTATAGGAAGGATAGAAAGGGAGGCAAGAGAGGAGGGGGAGTGGCATTTTTGAAAAGGGATAGCATTACAGCTGTGCTGAGGGAGGATATTCCCGCAAGTACATCCAGGGAAGTTATTTGGGTGGAACTGAGAAATAAGAAAGGGATGATCACCTTATTGGGATTGTATTATAGACCCCCCCAATAGTCAGAGGGAAATTGAGAAACAAACTTGTCAGGAGATCTCCGTTATCTGTAAGAATAATAGGGTGGTTATGGTAGGGGATTTTAACTTTCCGAACATAGACTGGGACTGCCGTGGTGTTAAAGGTTTAGATGGAGAGGAATTTGTTATGTGTGTACAAGAAAATTTTCTGATTCATTCTGTGGATGTACCTACTAGAGAAGGTGCAAAACTTGACCTACTCTTGGGAAATAAGGCAGGGCAGGTGACTGAGGTGTCAGTGGGGGAGCATTTTGGGGCCAGCGACTATAATTCCATTAGATTTAAAATAGTGATGGAAAAGGATACACCAGATCTAAAAGTTGAAGTTCTAAGTTGGAGAAAGGCCAATTTTGACGATATTAGGCAAGAACTTTCGAAAGCTGATTGGGGGCAGATGTTGGCAGGTAAAGGGATGGCTGGAAAATGGGAAGCCTTCAGACATGAGATAACGAGAATCCAGAGAAAGAATATTCCTGCTCGGGTGAAAGGGAAGGGCTGGTAGGTATAGGGAATGCTGGATGACTAAAGAAATTGAGGGTTTGGTTAAGAGAAAGAAGGAAGCATTTGTAAGGTATAGACAGGATAGATCGAGTGAATCCTTAGAAGAGTATAAAGGAAGTAGGAGTATACTTAAGAGGGAAATCAGGAGGGCAAAAAGGGGACATGAGATAGCTTTGGCAAATAGAATGAAGGAGAATCCAAAGAGTTTTTACAAATACATTAAGGACAAAAAGGTAACTAGGGAGAGAATAGGGCCCCTCAAAGATCAGCAAGGCGGCCTTTGTGTGGAGTCACAGAAAATGAGGGAGAAACTAAATGAATATTTTGCATCAGTATTTACTGTGGAAAAGGATATGGAAGATATAGAATGTGGGGAAATAGATGGTGACATCTTGCAAAATGTCCAGATTACAGAGGAGGAAGTGCTGGATGGTCTTGAAATGGTTAAAAGTGGATAAATCCCCAGGACCTGATCAGGTGTACCCGAGAACTCTGTGGGAAGCTAGAGAAGTGATTGCTGGGCCTCTTGCTGAGAGATTTGTATCATCGATAGTCACAGATGAGGTGCCAGAAGACTGGAGGTTGGCAAATGTGGTGCCACTGTTTAAGAAGGGAGGTAAAGACAAGCCAGGGAACTATAGACTGGTGAGCCTGACCTCGGTGGTGGGCAAGTTGTTGGAGGGAATCCTGAGGGACAGGATGTACATGTATTTGGAAAGGCAAGGACTGATACGGGATAGTCAGCAATGGCTTTGAGCATGGGAAATCATGTCTCACAAATCTGACTGAGTTTTTTGAAGAAGTAACAAAGAAGATTGATGAGGGCAGAGCAGTAGACGTGATCTATATGGACGTCAGTAAGGCGTTCGACAAGGTTCCCCATGGGAGACTGATTAGCGAGGTTAGATCTCATGGAATACAGGGAGAACTAGCCATTTGGATACAGAACTGGCTCAAAGGTAGAAGACAGAGGGTGGTGGTGGAGGGTTGTTTTTCAGACTGGAGGCCTGTGACCAATGGAGTGGCACAAGGATCAGTGCTGGGCCCTCTACTTTTTGTCATTTACATAAATGATTTGGATGCGAGCATAAGGGGTACAGTTAGTAAGTTTGCAGATGACACCAAAATTGGAGATGTAGTGAACAGCGAAGAGAGTGACCTAAGATTATAACAGGATCTGGACCAGATGGACCAATGGGCTGAGAAGTGGCAGCTGGAGTTTAATTCAGATAAATGCGACGTGCTGCATTTTGGGAAAGCAAATCTTAGCAAGACTTATACACTTAATGGTAAGGTCCTAGGGAGTGTTGCTGAACAAAGAGACCTTGGAGTGTAGGTTCATAGCTCCTTCAAAGTGGCGTTGCAGGTAGATAGGATAGTGAAGAAGGCGTTTGGTATGCTTTCCTTTATTGGTCAGAGTATTGAGTACAGGAGTTGGGAGGTCATGTTGCGGCTGTACAGGACATTGGTTAGACCACTGTTGCAATATTGCGTGCAATTCTGGTCTCCTTCCTATCAGAAAACTGTTGTGAAACTTGAAAGGGTTCAGAAAAGATTTACAAGGATGTTGCCAGAGTTGGGGGATCTGAGCTACAGCAAGAGGCTGAGCAGGCTGGGGCTGTTTTCCCTGGAGCATCGGAGGCTGAGGGGTGACCTTATAGAGGTTTACAAAATTATGAGAGGCATGGATAGGGTAAATAAGCAAAGTCTTTTCCCTGGGGTCGGGGAGTCCAGAACTAGAGGGCATAGGTTTAGGGTGAGAGGGGAAAGATATAAAAGAGACCTACGGGGCAACTTTTTCACGCAGGGGGTGGTACATGTATGGAATGAGCTGCCAGAGGATGTGGTGGAGGCTGGTACAATTGCAACATTTAAGAGGCATTTGGATGGGTATGAATAGGAAGGGTTTGGAGGGATATGGGCCAGGTGCTGGCAGGTGGGACTAGATTGGGTTGGGATATCTGGTCGGCATGGACAGGTTGGACTGAAGGGTCTGTTTCCATGCTGTACATCTCGATGACTCTCTGACTTTGATCAGATGGGGCCGTGGGCCGAGAAGTGGCAGATGGAGCTTAATTTAGATAAATGTGAGGTGTTGCATTTTGGAAAAGCAAACCAGGACAGGACTTAAGCACTTAATGGTAGGGCCCTGGGGAGTGTTGCAGATAGGGGTGAATAGACCTAGGAGTGTAGATACATAGTTCCTTGAAAGTGGCATCACAGGTAGGTGGGGTGGTGAAGGCAGCATTTGGCATACTTGCCTTCATTGATAAGTGCATTGAGTATCGGAGTTGAGACATCATGTTGTGACTGTACAGGACACTGGTGAGACCACTTTTAGAATATTGCTTTCAATTCTGGTCTCCCTGCTATAGGAAAGATGTTGCTAAACTTGAAAGGGTTCAGAAAAGATTGACAATGATGTTGCCAGGGTTGGAGAATTTGAGCTATAAGAAGGAGAGGTTGAATAGGCTGGGGCTGTTTTCCCTGAAGCATCAGAGGCTGAGGGGTAACCTTATTGAGGTTTATAAAAGCATGAGGGGCATGGATAGGGTAAATAGGCAAAGTCTTTTTCCCAGGATAGGGGAGTTCTAAACTAGAAGTTTAGGGTGAGAGGGGAAAGATTTTAAATGGACCTTCGGGGCAACTTTTTCATGCAAAGGGTGGTACGTGTATGGAATGAGCCAGAGGAAGGGGTAGATATGGGAACAATTACAACATTTAAATGACATCTGGATGGGTATATAATAAGGAAGGGTTTCAGAGAGATATGGGCCAAATGCTGGCAAATGGGACTAGATTAATGTGGAATATCTGATCAGCACAGACGAGTTGGACTGAGGGGTCTGTTTCTGTGCCGTATGACTCTATGATTCAGAATAAATTAGTTGAATTAATGCAAATCGCGGCACATGGATACAATCCGATTGCAATTATAAAGACATGGTTGCAGGGTGATCAAGGCTGGGAAATGAACATCCAAAGGGATTCAATCTTTAAGAAATGATAGGCAAAATGGAAAATGAAGGTGAGGTGGCATTGTTAATGCAAGATGAAATCAATGCAATAGTAAGAACGCATACTGGCGTAGGATTTCTAGATATAGAATCAGTCTGGGTGGGGCTAAGAAGCAATGAGAGGTAGAAAACATTACCAAGAACTGTCTATAGGCCTCCAAATAGTCGTGGCAAGGCTACACCGAAAACGACAGATTCATGCAACAAGAACTACACTCATCGTGGACAATTCTAATTTACATATAGATAAGCAAACTGGAAAGAGGGGCAGGTCGATATTAACAGGACCAGTGCAACTGTCATGGAATCCACAATGCAAGTACAACATCGATTTACCTGTCAGTACGTTCAGAGACCCCAGCCCTGCACTGGATCAGCACGTAAGCTGGCAATAAGATCAGAGATGGTTATAATACCTCCTACCTGCTGACACTGACTATCTACATGACGTGCGGCTACTCAGAATTAGAACAATACCCCAATGCAAGGAAATTAATTGTCTGTTTGCTTTGATCAGGAAAAGCCACAAATTCAGCCAGAATTCTGAAGGATTGTCCCTGACTCATGAGAGGCTAACTATCAGGAAACTGAAGTACAAACCAGAGCTGCTGTGCTTCAGCTATTACTGGTGTCATCTGATCAGAAAGTTATTGGACTGGAATTCTATTCTTGTACCAGAACCGTGGCTGAGTCAGACTAGAGTTGAGTCAGACCATCCAGCAGAATACATACTGAGGAAATGAAATCCAATTATGTATAACCCTTGACAGCAACAAAGCCCTCTCACAAAATAGAAACATTCCCAGGATGCAGCATTTCAATTTTTTGCGTTTGAAGTAAATATAAAGACAAACTCATCAAAGGTTCAAACATTTGAACACTCGGAGAAGACAGGGTACCTCGCAAACTATGAGCTCACATCGAAATAGCAACAGTGGTGGATCTATGGGTTTCCAATGATCACTAGTCACACTTGGAGTCAGCAAAAATCTACCCATCTTATATTTCTCCAGTCCTACGGGGTCTCCTTTTTTGTTTCACATTCCAATTGAGTTGTTACTTCCTGTTCTCCCCCCCCTTCCTGCTGCAGATGGTGAACTTCCCCTGGGATTCTGCAGACAGGTGACACTCTCCAACCTCAACAACCAAACATTTCAGAAATTGAATTTCAGGTCATTCTCTGCCCTCAAGAGATCCTTGATCCATTCACTGAATAATACAGCTCATTCCTGACCCTTCCAATGTGTTAGTAATACCAATGTAGGAGGCTATTAATTTGATAGATCTTGGGCCTGGCCAGCCACATCCTTCTCTATATCGTTTAACTCAAGATAGTTTAACCTGATCAAATCTCACTTATTTCAAACTGCTTAATACCACTGCAATTGTGTGCCTTCCTTGTAGATGCCTTACAAAAAGTACCATGTCATGAGACTAGTATAAGAGACTCTCCCCACTGACTATGGTCAAAGTTACATCATAAGGGTTAATGACATGCACAACTGGTAAAGATTGGGCACTACCAGATGTCTGATGGTAATGGCTCCCACTCAAAATCAATTAACTGATCTTTCTCTTTCAGACACTGACTGACCTGCTGTACAATTCTAGTGTTTGCTGATGCTATGTAGAACAGGTAAACAGGGTGCTCAGTACAGGGCATACCTCTAACATTTGAGTTGCCACACAATGTCATCACAATTACACAGCTCTCCCTGGAGATATTCCAAGCTTGGTTGATGCTCAATAACTACAAAGCTGAAAAAAAAACTTTTCACAAAAGAGCTTCCATCTCACTGGAGAAGCTTCAGGCTATTCCACATCTAACAATCTGCTCTGAAAAATCTGCTCACATTTAGACAGCTGTAATCAATTATACCACATGAGCTGAAACAGTCCACAACATTCTTCTTAAAAAAAAACAATATGCCCTATCTCCAAATGTTAATGGATCCTTTAAAAATTTCCAGGACTCACATCTTTGCCAGAAACAAATTCATTACTCCTTGCATCAGCTGCTGCGTACCAAGTTTTATTGAAAGTATTTGAGGTAAATTGTTTACAGACAAATACACAGACAGACAAGAGTGAAAGCAATATCCCCACTAACATTCAGTGATGGAGGTAATAAATGAAACTCTAATTGTACATCATGTTTGGCTCCACATGTCCATCTTTTCACAACTGTCCATATTTCCAAGATTTTCCCCAGAAGTTACTGCTGGTTAATAGCTCTTTTGGTGCCATGTTCCCTTCAGTAGCTCATTCCAGGTTGCCATTCTAGATGTGAGCCAAGAAGGTGAAAACAGGCTATTCTGTCAGGAGTGGATCATAGATAGGCTAGCTCTCAGCACTCACTTTCCAGCAGAGATCAATGGATAGCAATCAGGAGCTAGGACTCCAGCCAGTATTTCTTCAGCTTCTGAGCCCAAGCATACTTGAGTTCATCTAAAGCACACTGGTAGGTCCCAGACTCAATTCTGTGTGTAAAGTTAGCATGGCAAACTGGTTGCTATAACTGGTCTCAGCAATTTGGATGAGAAAGGTACATAGCAGTTGGGAACAAAATCCTGAACTGCTATGTGATAACACTGCCTGGAAAGTGCTTATGAATGTGAGGACAAGATCAGGAGCAGCAGTGTAGGAGCACCGAACAGCCTTCTGCCAACCAGCAATGTTAACAAATCTCATCCTGATGGGACACCCGGGGGGTTGAGTAGAACTCAGGCATTGAGCCGACTGCTGCTCCCCCAATGGCTTCAAAGAGGAAAACTGGGCAGAGCGTAAAGCCAGGCTAATCCTCAATCCAATCAGTTTCCGAAGGGGTGGGCTAGGTCAAAAGTGCACCCACACATCATAACTCAATCACAAAGAATGGCCATTTGGTTGTGGCTTTGGAGGGCTACTGGCAGCTGTGAAAATGTACCCCCGCACTAGCCTGCAGCTTCAGAGGAGTTGGGAGGGAAGGGGGTGGAGAACGACAGGGAACAAAACATTTCTCCTCGAGTGTGCTCTTGCTGCTAAAGAACACTTCTCAAGCATGCAGCTGGCCTCAGAGAGCTCAGCTTTGACTTTCCTTCAACTTCCTGTAAGGAACCATCTGTCTGATTTTATAATGGGGCAACTGTACACTTTGTCCGCCCGTGGGAAGAAATACTGGGAATTCCGGTCTAACAGTGGATAGAAAACGTTGAGGGACATGTGCCTGATTTTCCTGGTGTACCATCCTAGCAGGGTGGCTCTGCAACAAGAACACACTTCTGTAAAATGACTCACTTTTGGTTTTCTATATTATTATTCTCCCAATGCAGTTGGGAAATGCGAAAATTTTGGTGTTTAGGTTTTTACCATATTAGGAACAGAGTGTTTTACCCGAAGAAATCTGTACAATGTTTGTTTTGTCTGTGCCTCTGCCTCGGCTTCCTCCCAGAAAAGCAGCTACAATCAATTAAACCGAGGTCTTGCCTCCTCCTACAGTTGAACATAAAAGATCCTGTGACATTCTTTCAAAGATGAGCAGGGGAATTGTCCCTGATGATGTGGCCATTACTTAACCAACAACACTGAACACATCACTTGGTCATGAGCAGATTACTGTCTGTGAGAGTCTGCTATGTGTGAAATTCCTACATTACAACAGTGACTACACTTCAGAAGTAATCCATTGGCTGTAAAACACTTGGGGACATCCTGTGGTCATGAAAGGCGCTATGTCAATGTAATTCTTTCTTTTGTTCTCTAGGCACACAAAGCAGAATCCATCCAGCACATGGTGTAAATTATAGCAGAACAGCTTTGGTTCTCCGTTCAAGTGGAGCTCATTTCAGACAGCAACTGACGAGGAGCTGAGCTAGCCTGTTGGAACTCAAATTGAGCTTCAATGTGTAGGTTGTTGCTGAATGTTGGCAGAGCGGTTATTGTTGAAGCAGCGGAAAGGACCAAGACAAATCGAAGAGGAACAGCGAAAACGTAAGCGCAAAACCACATTCCCTTCTAAAATATTCTCACAAGAGCAGGCTTTGCTGAGGTTTTCCTACAATAAGCAATGTTTCACAATAAGGAGTCAATATTGAAGAAAGTGACTTCAAAGGTGATCCGGTACGTGGAGATGTTCTGCTGAACAGAGCAATATTCAATTCTATAAAAGTTTAGTTCCAAAACTCAGGTGAACTTAGCTGGTAAATATAAATATAAAGCAATTTCTCACAGAGATGGATAGAAATGGTGGAGTCACAGTTAACTCCCGTGACTCCTGAAGGCGGTTTATAGGAGAGCACTGAAACAAACAAACAAAAGCCAACCAGTTGTCTTAACTTTCAGCTGTAAATTCAAAAGGAGGATCAGAATGCAATAAAAGAAAATATGAAAAAAATTATGACTGAATAATCTGGTTTGAGGAATAAAACATCATGGTTCTTTTCCTCCTCTTTTCTAAGTTCCCAAGTACAAAACACAGGCTGGTCAAGACAGCAGCCAAGTACCCTGCCAGTAGGCCCAGCTGAGGTTATCTACAAAGCCTTGCTGAAAAGCGCAGAAGAGTGATTATCAAACGTGTGATGATTGCCAAAAACTCCACTCACATGTGGCCGTCTGACCGCAACTTAGCACATCATCACGGGAACACAGACTGGAATTCAGCATGGACGTGAACTACTCCAGACTACTCGGTGTTGGCAACTGAATGTGCCACACTGTTCCACTCACTCCCAACACCGAATGGGAGGTTGGTTTTGCGCTTACGCTTTCGCTGTTCCTCTTCGGTTTGTCTTGGTCCTTTCCGCTGCTTCAACAATAACTGCTCTGCCAACATTCAGCAATAACCTACACACTGAAGCTCAATTTGTGTTCCAACAGGCTAGCTCAGCTCCTAACACCCTTGTAAACATGGGACAAAAGAGCTGGATTCAAGAAGAGAAGTGAGGGAAACTGGCCTTGACATCAAAGAGGTATTTCACCAAGTGTGGCATCATGGCGCCTTAGCAAATCAGGGGGAATACTCACTGCTGCTTGGAGTCATGTTTGGTACAAAGGAAAGTGGTTGTGGTTGTTGGAGGTCAGTCATCTCAGCTCCAGGACATCTCTGCAGGAGTTCCTCAGGATAGTGTCCTAGGCCCAACCATTTTCAACTGCTTCATCAATGACCTTCCCTCCATCATAAAGGTCAGAAATGGGGATGTTTGCTGATTGTTACACAATGCTCAATACCGTTCACGTCTCCTCAAATACTAAAGCAGTCAATCTTCAAATGCAGCAATACCTGGACAACATCCAAGTACAGGCTGACAGGTTGCAATTAACATTTGCGCCACACAAGTGCCGGGCAATGACACTTCCAACAACAGAACTCAGCACTGCCCCTCAACATTCAATAGCATTACTATCACGGAATCCTCCACCATCAACATGACGGGGATCACTATTGAGCAGAAACTGAACTGGAGCAGCCCTATAAATACTGCAGCTGCAAGACCAGGTCAAAGGCTAGGAATTCTGCAGTGGGTAACTCACTTCCTGTCACCCCAATGCCTGTCCACCATCCACAAGGAACAAGTCAGGAGTATGACAAAATACTCTCCACCCGTCTGGAATGAGTGCAGCTCCAACAACATTCAAGAACACTATGCAGGACAAAGCTGCCCTCTCCACTGGCATACCACATAATATTTTCAACATTCACTTCTTGCAGCACCGACTCACAGTAACAGAAGTGTACACCAGCTGCAAGGTGCACTGCAGTGAGTCACCAAGGTTCCTTCAACAACACCTACCAAGTCTGCAATCTCTACCACTGAGAAAGAGTGGCAGCTCCTAGTCCCACACCATCTTGACTTGAAACTATATTGCGATCCCTTCAATTGTTCCTTGGTCAAAAATATTGTAATTCATTCCCTTGTGGGTCTACTTACAGCACACAGACTGGTTCAAGAAGACAGCTTACCTTCACCTTCTCAAAGCAATTAATGTTACGACAACAAATGCTGGCCTTGCCAGCGATACCCACATCACATGGAGGAATTTTTAAAAACTAGAAATGTCACAGATTCTATTCCCAAATGTGCTGAGTCAATCACTTCCAGCCTGGGTAACAATAGCAACGATACTGTTGTCCTCAAGTGTGGACACCAACAGAGGACAGTAAAGTTTAAAAAAAAATCTGTATACCCTAATAGAAAATTTCCAGGGAGTCAACTTGATCTTGTGGGGACAGGTCCTATCACTGAGCCTGAAGGCTATAGCTGAAAGTTCAGCTCAAGACTTGAGCACATAATCCAAACGGACACTTTCTAGCCGTTTGTAGGATTTTGCTGTGCTCTAAACATTTGCTGCATTTTCCTACGTAGCAGCAACCATTGCAATTCATAGGATGTGAAGTAACTTGAGGTGTTGTCAAGAGATGCAATTTGGGGTGAACAAATCTTGCTATTACCAAGTGTCTTCTATTTAATGCAAAGTGGATTCTCTACATACCTGACAAATGTTTTCGTTATACAGCATAATTCCAATTTTTGTACTATATTTAACATACACTAAATAATTTACATTTATTTCAGAAATAAATAGAATGCCATTTTAATTGAAAGTGTTTAACATTAATGGATTACATTCTTTAAATCTTTAGCTTCATTTTTGTCACAACATCCTTGCAGCAGTTACCATCTGTCATTTGTTTTAAAATGGAGACAATTCCCCACCCCCATCCTCCAATGATTCAGTGACTAAAACTCAGTGAAGTACAGAACCATACAAATCACAGGATTCCACGTTTCTGCTGAATTCCCAGACACAGTGACAGCAAAAGCTGCGAGTGCCCTTGGCCTAAAAAAAATCAACCACGCCACTGTCTCCTGATCACTACCTTGTGACTCCTGCTGAAATCTATATAAACATGGACACTGAGCAGACAACAGGGCTAGCCTCAGTGGTGACGTTGCTCTATGGCTAAATTGCTTCCCGGCACTCACTTTCCACATTCACTCATTACGGATGGTCACTTTGATTCAGGATGGTAAGGGTGGTCAGTGTTCATTAACTTTTAACCCAACGTAAGTCAGAAAGCGAGAAGACTGGAGAAAGGGAGAGAAAACATTTTTTTTTACACAGAATAATTAAGATCTGTGAATGTGTGGCTCTGATTTTCACTTTCTGCCTCGCGAGAAAAAAGGGAAAGACATGTTATACCGTGACCAAGGTTACCCCCAGTTCTGCAGAGCGAGCAAAAAAGGTAAAAAGTGTGCTTGTTGATACTGCTGCTTTTCCCCTCTTCTAATTCTGACCTCCACCTGATGGAAATGAGGAGCTTCCTCTGCGAGGAATCCCAAGGAATAGGCCCAGGGCCCTCAGTCAGTGCTGCAACGTCTCCAAGGCTGGCTTTCAGGTAAGACACTTGTTGGGATTTCTTCTGATACTGGACTACACGTTGGTAAGACTTATGAGGGCAACGATGTCACGGACCCACTTCACTGCTGACATTGTGGAACTGAAAGTCTGGTTGTAAGGCAGGATTCAGAGAACTTGGCTCTTCCGAGCAACCAAATTTTATTTTTTTTTAAGTCTGGATTTCCCTTTCTTTTGACAATTTTTTTTAAACCCTCAAGTGTCTGCAAGGTTACCTAATGAGTCTGTCAGTCCTGAAGCCCCATGTAATTTTTCACAAAGATTGATTAAGGGGTTAAATTATAACCTGGGGGGGGGGGAGGCAGGAACGAGAGGCAAAGGTGGGAAATCCGCAAAGGATTTCAACTTTCTTAAAAGATTCAACTTTGGCAACTTTAAACAGCTCCTGTCTCCAAGCAGATTTCTAGACTACTATAAGCAAGATCAACATCAAAGCGACAAACCACGTTGCTACAATCGAGTCGCAAATGCATAAACAGCTTAGTACTGTAAATAAAAACCACAATTGCTTGTGCATACAACTGTGCGTGTCCCAAACTGTTGTCACTTGTGAGTGTTATTAACGCTCAGCTCGAATATTAGTCGATGTGCTACAGGAACAGGACGGTTGCTAGGATCCTGCGAGCCCTCTTTGTATGTAAACGAGAGCGAGCGGACTCTACGACCCAGTGGGATGCCCAGGAGCCAGCCGCAGGAGGAAGTGATACAAGCACAAGGGAGAGAGAAAAAAAGATACAAAACTGCACAGCAATCACACGCACGCATGCTGATCCCCAAACTGCTGCCGGCCCGATCTGAGGGGTTTTAAAAGCCGATCGGAGGAAGTACCCCGGTCACATTACTCACCTAGCCATCCAGCTCATCCCTAGCCGGGCGCGGAGCTCTGCGACCAGCCAGAAATGGCAAAGTTTGGTGAATTTCGCAGAGAGTCAGTTTCACCCCCTCTTCAGGCAGGTGGCTGAGACTAATGACGTCAGTCAGTTCTGACCCACAGCATCATCTGCATAAATTTGACTTTGTAAAGAAAGATTACCATCTACTCATTAACATGCAGCCATTGTACAGCATCCTCCGCTGGTACACATCGCGACAAAATTCAGAATTGTTGCAATCAAATGCCTCCATTTTCCCTTTAACTTTAGAATGCAACTATTAATAGAGATGTTTATATTAATCGCTTTTTAAAAATTACGCATGAGGAAATCACAATGGAAATTTACATTAATCATATTTTTGCAGTTTAATTATATCTTTGAATTCCAAAAACTTGCTGGACATTACAAAATTATTTTTTTTCTAATTTTTAATTGATTACAGTTCCATTTTATGTTCAATACTTACTCGAAAAAGGATATCCAGATATTTTTCTGTAAATGTAGATTTTTTTAAAATTATCAACAACGGTTAAATACATATAGATTGAAATTAATCAGTTTCGTTATCAATTTCTATATCATCTACATTTTTGCATTTTTATCTGGTGTCAAGCGGTCTTTTTAATATATTATAATTTATTGTTAATTTATTAATTATCATGGGGACCGGGATCAAAATAACTTATATAAACATAAAAGGGGAAGCAGTCCCTGTGTGGGACCTTTTGTAGACTTTACAGAAAAGGGTGGATTTACTTCCTTTGAGAGTTTTTTTTTCCAGAGTTAGAATATAAAACAAAGATCTGACGAACATGAATCAAAAGACTATATTCCAGATCGTTTAAAAAAAAGTGAAACAAAAACTCCCGACCTCTTAACACGTCAAGTGATTATCGAGAATTAGAATTAATGGCTGAATTCACTGATAACAGTGACGGTGTTCCTCAGAATGTCAGGGCTGGGAAGGAGAAATATCAACTTTATCAGTACCCAGTGATCCCCTGGTTATCAGGTGGACATCAGCTGATGTCCAAACAGGACTCCCCCTACACTCACCATTTTCCAGTTGAAAAATAGGCCTTTGGTAGAGGCAAAAGTGGACTGCTAACGTGTTTTGTTTTTCCCAATTGTCTCAACTCCTCTCCTGCTGGTGCTAATTCCTGCTGGGTTGTAGTCCCACAGGCACTGGCTTCTCTAGCCGGCTCCAAATGGTCATCCTTCATGTGTCAACTTTTGGCAGACCATTTTCATGGGGGACACTGTAGTAAAATCAAAAGCTGCCCTTTCCCAGCATCTGAACACACTATCCAGCAGAGGTCGCTGCAAAGTGATGAAGAGTGGGAACTGTGGCTAATGTGGCTTCTCCCTAGCTCAAAGACACCGAGATTGCTGATAGCACCGTTACTGCTGCCTGGCTGAACTCAGCGCAGATCAGAAACAAAATCTTTGTCTCCCCTTATCTACTTGGCTCACGTTCATAATAAGACCATACTCATCAATATAGTAATTGGAAGAGCATGGTAAATAAATTATTCTAATTGGCTAAACATTCTTAGGGATGAGGGAGCACTCAACTCCATGGTACATTGTAAATGTCCTAGAAAAACAGGATTATAGTTGCTGTTGAGAAAGTTATTTTTCTAATTTTGAAAATGAATGCACCTCCAAAATCTGTTTCAGAAATCAAACATGAATAAAGAATTAAAATGAGTTTGTTCCTTTCAATTCTTGTTTGGCCGTGTTTCGGACTAGTTTTGAGCATCATTTTTGATGCTGGTTTGGAAGAGTGTATTGCCTGGCAATATGGTGAATGTGAGTTGATCAATCACTAAGTCACAGTCACTCAGACCAGAGATTCTCCAGCACAGCCCCAATTCAATTTTTGCCACAACCAAGTTGACAGAGTACTGGGTTGAAATTATCTAAACTCTGTCTCTCAGATCAAAGATATTGCTTCCAGTGTCAAGTCAGACAACTGAATGTAAATTTGTATTCTTTTACAAATGCTTCTGTCATTTCAGCTCCCTCACATGGGTGAACTCAGTAACTCCTCTATCAACATACTTCCTCACAGAAGTTTTTAAAATAATTCCACACAAAAGGAAAATAAAAGAATGTTCAGATTTAGCAAATGAGTTTTCCTAAAGTGACATTCCTTTAAGAAATCTTACCAAATTCCACACTTGCTACATGTGATGCAATTTGCAGCATAGAACCCCAACTTTCAGATGAAAGGGCCTGGGGTAGCAGAAGTGTTGGTTTCAGAGCCATAAACACCCGCGGTTATAAGTGATGACTTTCACCCTTTCAATTTACACAGTTTATTCTCTCACAATTATACATAATTCCTTATCAACAGGAATGTACTTTAAAAAGCTGCCTTTATTTTTATGAATTGTTCTTGACTCTAAACCCCCTCCAAGTTGAGAGTGTGTTGCTGGAAAACCACAGCAGGTCAGGCAGCATCTAAGGAGCAGGAGAATCGACGTTTCGGACATAAGCCCCCTCTTTTACTGTTTTAAACCCTGAATTGAATCATTTGGCCTTTCCTAATTTGAATCAGTTTTCTATCCAATGTCACCAACCACCCAACCACACCAACAAGCCAATCTCCCTCTCTCTGATTCTAGTTGCTGGAAGCTGTGTGGCAAGGGTCTGGAGTGATGACCTTTCCTTCTACAAGAAAATCAGCAGTTCTTAACTTTATATATGAGCAATGCAATCACCTCAAGTGCTGCAGGACAGTGCTGCAGGTAAGGGTGGAGGTGAAACAGATCTTTCTCACCAGTGCCTTTACTTCACTGCATTTTCCCTGAAGCACTGGCACACAACTAGGCGAAGAAATATAGCTGATGTGTTGGTTGGAGTTGTCATATCAGTAAAAGGAGACTGTGCACCTGTCCAGCTCATCTACAAGGATTGACTCGTTTATTAGTGACTCGATGTTTAAGTTCACCTTGTTTTCCAGATGGGAGCATTAATGGAGGTTCAGTGTGGATCAAATCTTGCTGGGTTAGATCAAGAGTACATAATGCTGACACTCAGTTGTTGCAGTGAGGAAGTAAGTCATTCTCCAACACTGACTTCCTTATATGTAATGGACAAAACTAAAATAAATGAAACTCAGGATTAGAATTGACAAGTTACAAGTTGTGATTGTCATCTTGAAAAGTCTGAAATTACATTTGTGCTATTCCTGTTAGCAATGAATGACACAAATAAAAGTGTTCCTTTTTATCCCCTAATATTTTCCTCTGGTCTCTTTGTTGGACCGAGATTCCACAAGTACCTGCTATCTTCTGGTTCCATCACCTAATGTTCTTTCTCCTAAATTGATCTTGGTTGTTCTTTCTTCACAACTCATTTGGGGCGGCACGGTGGCACAGTGGTTAGCACTGCTGCCTCACAGCGCCTGTAGACCCGGGTTCAATTCCCAACTCAGGCGACTGACTGTGTGGAGTTTGCACGTTCTCCCCGTGTCTGCGTGGGTTTCCTCCGGGTGCTCCGGTTTCCTCCCACAGTCACAAAGATGTGCGGGTCAGGTGAATTGGCCAAGCTAAATTGCCCGTAGTGTTAGGTAAGGGGTAAATGTAGGGGTATGGGTGGGTTGCGCTTCGGCGGGTCGGTGTGGACTTGTTGGGCCGAAGGGCCTGTTTCCACACTGTAAGTCTAATCTAATCATTGACAGTACCTTCCAAACTCACAATCGCTATCACCTCAAAGGACAAGGAAGGAACATCACCACCCGTAAGTTTCCCTTCGAGCCACTGACCATCCTGGCTAAGAACTATACTGGCCATTCCTTAACTGTCGTCGGGTCAAAATCTTGGAACAGCCTCCCCAACAGCACAGTGGGTGAACCTACAGCACATGGACTGCAGCTGTTCAAGAGGGCAGCCCACCACCACCTTCACAAGAGAGATTAGGCATGGGCAATAAATACTGGCCTAGTTAACGATGCACACATCCCATGAATAAAAATAAAAATCTTCTCCCAGGCGGAATTTTGTTTTGTCACAAAGGACTCCTTCTAACATCACAGGGTAAAGCTGGCGGGAGTATTCTAGCACTAGTGCAATTGAATTGAAATGATATAAACTTTGTCTTTTATAATCCAAAGTTCAGATTCCAATGTTAAGTTGGACAACTGATTGTGAATCCTTATTTATTTTTTACCCCAATCCTTTTTCACAAGTGCAGTTGCTGCAAAGGATCTGCTTATTCTTTCTCCTGAATGATGATACAATTAGACACTATTGAGTGAGCAGGTGTCCATTTATAATGGTCAGGACACGAACCAAACAAAGTGCTGGCATTGGGAGGAGCCCCGGAAATAAATTCGTAAAACCCCAACTCCTCCACAGAAAGGCACAAGCCTGTTATTTCAGCAAATTGCAGACAGGGGTTCTTTTTATTAAGATTATGTATTTTTCCTCCTTTGCCAAGCCAACTTCTTTTGATTTCACAGCAGCAGCGCTGATGGTTATGAGGCAGGGTGAAACAGTATATATAGTATGGATTTCACTTACATTAACCAATTGGAAATATCCTCTGATCACACTCAAGTGATTCATTCCCGCCCCTGTGGCTGCAGAACATGCTGGCCTCTCCGCATTTTTTTTCACAAATTATAAATCATGTCTGTTTGCTCGCTATGCTTGAGTGCCGCTTGGTGCTGATTTAAATTTCTGCATGGGCTTTTTGTGTATCTTACAGTCCTGATGTCGCTCTCCACTTGTTCTGATCTATTCCCCCATGCTTCCTCACAGCTGCCGTACTTTGGAAAGTTATATTGGGTCCAAGAGCGGCCAGTGTGCAGTAAATCTGTTGTCTGATGACAATGACAATGAAAGGCAGTGCAGCCTCTGGACTGAATGAATTAGGAAAGTCAAACAGCACAAGGGTTGCAACAAAAGAAGCAGAAAAGATTGCAAGACTCAGTTTGCGGGGGATAGCACAGGAAACAGGGTGCTTGGTGCTCCAACCAGTGGACTGAGCTACTGTTTCATGGAGATCCTTAACTTCCGATGAGAGCCTATGATGTGGAGGTGCTGGTGTTGGACTGGGATGTACAAAGTTAAAAATCACACAACACCAGGTTAGCCTAGATAGTGATGCTAGTGTTACTGGGCTATTCAACTGTGGAAACATCACAAATACATACAATCACATCTTTATCTCATATCCACATATGTGCAGGGTTCACTGACCAATAATCAAACGTACAAAACTTGCTAAGTTTTGCCTTTTCCTACCAAATGACTACTGAGGCCCATCATTGCTCACCTACAATCACCATGACAGCTACCCACTGACTCAGCAAAACCTGGGGATCAGACCTGAAACCTGACACTGTCTGGCTCAGTAATTCTCTGCCATTACCATCTGGGTGCTGTTATTTACTGCTGCTTTAACAATATACTAGCTTAACTGTAAAACATATTCCATTACACTCTTCAGTTGTTTACCATGCTGGAGTCTCTTTATGCTACCCATGCAGCTAGCCAATGGAAGATGGCCAGCAGTTTGATAAGACTGGTTCTCTGATTTTACCTTGCTTCTTGTGTGAAAGCCCCAAAGGTGCATGTGTGGGAGCTGCAACATGTGTGGGAGCTGCAGCATGTGTGTGAGCTGCAACATGTGTGGCAGCTGCAGCATGTGTGGGAGCTGCAACATGACTGGGAGCTGCAACATGACTGGGAGCTGCAGCATGACTGGGAGCTGCAACATGTGTGGGAGCTGCAGCATGTGTGGGAGCTGCAACATGACTGGGAGCTGCAACATGTGTGTGAGCTGCAGCATGACTGGGAGCTGCAACATATGTGGGAGCTGCAACATGTGTGGGAGTTGCAGCATGTGTGGGAGCTGCAACATGTGTGTGAGCTGCAGCATGACTGGGAGCTGCAACGTATGTGGGAGCTGCAACATGTGTGGGAGTTGCAGCATGACTGGGAGCTGCAGCATGTGTGGGAGCTGCAGCATGTGTGTGAGCTGCAACATGACTGGGAGCTGCAACATGTGTGGGAGCTGCAGCATGTGTGGGAGCTGCAGCATGTGTGGGAGCTGCAACATGTGTGTGAACTGCAGCATGACTGGGAGCTGCAACATATGTGTGAGCTGCAACATGTGTGGGAGCTGCAGCATGACTGGGAGCTGCAACATGTGTGGGAGCTGCAACATGTGTGGGAGCTGCAGCATGACTGGGAGCTGCAGCATGTGTGGGAGCTGCAACATGTGTGGGAGCTGCAGCATGTGTGGGAGCTGCAACATGACTGGGAGCTGCAGCATGTGTGGGAGCTGCAGCATGACTGGGAGCTGCAGCATGTGTGAGAGCTGCAGCATGTGTGGGAACTGCAACACGTGTGGGAGCTGCAACATGTGTGGGAGCTGCAGCATGTGTAGGAGCTGCAACATATGTGGGAGCTGCCGCATGTGTGTGAGTTGCAGCATGTGTGGAAGCTGCAGCATGTATGGGAGCTGCAGCATGTGTGGGAGCTGCAGCATGTGTGGGAGCTGCAACATGACTGGGAGCTGCAGCATGACTGGGAGCTGCAACATGTGTGTGAGCTGCAACATGTGTGTGAGCTGCAGCATGACTGGGAGCTGTAACATGTGTGGGAGCTGCAACATGTGTGGGAGCTGCAGCATGTGTGGGAGCTGCAACACGTGTGGGAGCTGCAACATGTGTGGGAGCTGCAGCATGACTGGGAGCTGTAACATGTGTGGGAGCTGCAACGTGTGGGAGCTGCAACATGTGTGGGAGCTGCAGCATGTGTGGGAGCTGCAACACGTGTGGGAGCTGCAGCATGTGTGTGAGCTGCAACATGTGTGTGAGTTGCAACAAACTATGGCAACCTAATCTTATACAGTACGGATACAGGGAAAGGACAGGGAAGTAGGCCTAGCTAAAGTACTCTTGCTGAGCAATGGCATGGTTTCAATGGGCAATATAGCCTCCTTCTGCGCATAACCATTCTATGATTCCATATGGCAGAGTAGGATGCCAAGATTCTCTCAGTTAGCCTATTTGGGGATAAGCAATAATGGAGCTGCCTCCATGATGGCTGGGAATACTAAATGCTGACACTGGGATACTAGGCTAGGGGGATAAATCAATAGAGACGCAATGCTAGGCAATTAAAGGGGTATTTCAAAATATTTAGAAAAAGTATATTTTGACTATTAAAAAAAACTCTAAGGGACAACCCACCATTCTTGGTTGACTAAAGACATTAAGGAAAGCATCAAACTTAAGAAATAAAGCTCATAATTGCACACAGATGATTGGTCAGAATATAAAGAACTGCAGAGAATGACTACATGCTAATCAGCAGAAAGAAATTACAGTATGAGAGGAAGCTCGCCAGAAATATAATAATGGATTGACACTAATTCACTCTGAGGCGAAAGTGAGTACTGCAGATGCTGGAGATTAGAGTCAAGATTAGGGTGGTGCTGGAAAAGCACAGCAGGTCAGGCAGCATCTGAGGAGCAGGAAAATCAACGTTTCAGGCAAAAGCCCTTCATCAGGATTCCTCATTCACTCTGAACCTTCCTGGATGCTGAAGACATCTCTTCTTGAATTGCTTTATCTTGACCCTCAGCCAGAGATACCAGGTTAACTGTACTGCTGTATTGCCATGCCATTCACTATAAACACAAAGAAAGGAAGCTTTTCAGAAAACAACAAAAGCTGGAGATCACAGTGGGTCAGACAGCTAAACATGAACAGTCATAGAGATGTACAGCATGGAAATAGACCCTTCGGTCCAACCCGTCCATGCTGACCAGATATCCTAACCAATCCAGTCCCATTTGCCAGCATCTGGCTCATATCCCTCCAAACCCTTCCTATTCATATACCCATCCAGAAGCCTTTTAAATGTTGTAATTGGAGTAACCTCCACCACCTCCTCTGGCAGCTCAGTCCATTCACACTGTGTGAAAAAAGTTGTCCCTTAGGTCTCTTTTATATCTTTCCCCTCTCACCCTAAACCTATGCCATCTAGTTCTGGACTCCCCCACCCCAGCGAAGATACTTTGTCTATTTATCCTATCCATGCCTCTCATTATTGTATAAACCTCTATAAGGGCGACCCTCAGCCTCCAACGCTCCAGGGAAAACAGCTCCAGCCTATTCAACCTCTCCCTGTAGCTCAAGCCCTCCAACCCTGGCAACATCCTTGTAAAATCTTTTCTGAACCCTTTCAAGTTTCATAACATCCTTCCAATAGGAGGGAGACCAGAATTGCACGTAATATTCCAACTCAAAATATTTGCTTGCTCTCTCTCTATGATGCTGCCTGACCAACTGTGATCTCCAGCTTTTGCTGTTTTTAGTATAGATTCCAGCATCTCCAGTACTTTGGTCCCACATTGTAACTTACCATGATTGTCAACAGGTCTCAGTTAAGTCAAGCAAGCTAGCCTTCATTCTGGCACAGTAAGTCAAGGGCAGCCTCTGATACCAATCCAGGAACTTGGACATGGTTGGTCAGTCAGTCACACAGGGTGGTCAGAGTCAGGATGATCTCCACTCAAACGGTGAGTAGCTGAACATCAGAATATAATACATATTGCTGCTCATGAGTGTTGGTGGTGGAGGGAGTGGATATTTGTGGATGTGGTGGAGAAAGTGAGAACTGCAGATTCTGGAGATCAGAGTCAAAAAGTGTCGTGCTGGAAAAGCACAGCAGGTTAGGCTTGTGGATGTGATGCCAATCAAGTGGCTGCTTTATCCTGGATGGTTGTCAAGCTTCTTAACTGTTGCTGAAAATGCCCCCATCCAGGCAACTGGGGAGCATTCCATCACACTCCTGACTTATACCTTGTGCATGGTGGACAGGCTTTGGGGAGACAGGAGGTGAGTTACTCGTTCCGAGCCTCTGACCTGCTCTTGGAGCCACTGTGTTTATGTGGCAAGTCCAGTTGAGTTTCTGGTCAATGGGTAACCCCCAGGATGTTAATAGTGGGGGAATTCAGTGATGGTAACACCATTGACTGTCAAGGGGCAGTGGTTAGATTCGTTCTTATTGGTGATGGTCGTGGCCTGGCATTTGTGAGGTGCAAATGTTACTTGCCACTTGTCAGCCCAAGCCTGGATATTGTCCAGATCTTGCATGGAGAAAGTGAGGTCTGCAGATGCTGGAGGTCAGAGCTGAAAATGCGTTGCCGGAAAAGCGCAGCAGGTCAGGCAGCATCCAAGGAACAGGAAATTCAACGTTTCAGGCATAAGCCCTTCTTCAGGAATGAGGAAAGTGTGTCCAGCAGGCTAAGATAAAAGGTAGGGGGGAGGGACTTGGGGGAGGGGATGCAGAGGAGATGACCTGGGGGGTGCAGTGAGAGAGGGACTCACTGAAATCCTTGTAGAGGGAGGAAGAGAGCTTCTTCAAGGAAGGCATCCTTGCAAGAGGATTATGCAGAGGAGATGACTGGGGGGGGGTGCAGAGGCGATGACCTGGGGGGGTGCAGAGGAGATGACTCTTGCAAGGATACCTTTGTTGAAGAGGCTCTCTTCCTCCCTCTGCAAGGATTTCAGTGAGTCCCTCTCTCACTGCACCCCCCAGGTCATCTCCTCTGCACCCCCTCCCCCAAGTCCCTCCTCCCTACCTTTTATCTTAGCCTGCTGGACACACTTTCCTCATTCCTGAAGAAGGGCTTATGTCCGAAACGTTGAATTTCCTGTTCCTTGGATGCTGCCTGACCAGATCTTGCATGGACTACTTCAGTATCTGAGGAGTTGAACATTGTGCAATCATCAGCGAACATCCCCATTTCTGACCTTACAGCCGGTTTTTCTCTAACGCAGTGGTTGCATTCTTGTGTAACCCCGTGTTATCGAAAAATTGTGCTTTAGAAACAGCGCTTAAAGTGTAGGCGATGTAATCATGTTACAGCCAACACACATTCTAAAAGTTTGCGCTTTCAAAAGTGTCCCCAATTTGTCAATCGTGTTCCAGCAAATTTGCGTTGACGAAACATGCGTGATAGCAGAACGACCTGTATGATGAAGGGAAGGTCATAGGTGACGCAGCTAAGGATGTTTAGGTCTAGGACACTACCCTGAGGAACTCCTACAGAGATGTCCTGGAGCTGAGATGACTGACCTCCAACAGCCACAACCATCTTCTTTTGTACCAGGTATGACTCCAACCAGCAGAAGGTTTACCCCCAATATGCATTGATTCCACTTTTGCCAGGGCTCCTTGATGCCACCCTCAGTTGAATGGTTGATTTCAAGGGCTGCCCTCTGGAGTTCAGTTCTTTTGTCCATATTTCTGACCAAGGCCATAATGAGGTCAGAAGCTGAGTGGCCCCTGGCATAATTCAAATTGGTCCTCACTGAACAAGTTATTGCTGAGCAAACTCCACCACTTTATCGCTGATTGAGAGCAGACTGATGGCACAGTGATTAACTGGTTCACAATTGTCCTGCTTTTTCTATACAGGACCTATCTGGAAAAGTTTCCACATTGTTGGGTAGATGCCAATGTTGTATCTGTACTGGAACAGCTTGTCTAGGGGAGTGGCAAGTTCTGGAGCACAAGTCTTCAGTACTATTGCTGGAATGTTGTGAGGGTACATAGCCTTTGCAGTATTCAGTGTCTCCAACCATTTCTTGATATCACGTGGAGTGAATTGAATTGGCTGAAGACTGGTGTCCGTGATGCTGGAGACCCACTGGAGGAGGCAGCACGGTGGCTCAGCGGTTAGCACTGCTACCTCACAGCACCAGGGACCCAGGTTTGATTCCAGCCTCAGGCAACTGTCTGTGTGGAGTTTGCACATTTTCTCTGTGTCTGTATGGGTTTCCTCCGGGTGCTTCAGTTTCCTCCCATAATCCAAAAATGTGTAGGTCAGGTGAATAGACAGAATCTGGTTTCCAGCATCTGCAGTCATTGTTTTTACCCATGGTAAATTGCCCTTGGTGTTCAGAGATGTGTAGGTTAGGTGTATGAGTTGGGGGAAATGTAGAATAATACGGGAATGAGTCTGTTTGGGATACTCTTCAGAGGGTCAGTGTGGACTTGCTGGGCTGAAGGGCCTGTTTCCACACTGTAGGGATTCTATGATTCTGTAGGGTTTCCATGAGGCCGAGATGGATCATCCACTCGGCATTTCTGAATGGAGATTGCTGCGAACGCTTCAGCCTTATCCTTTGCACTGATGTGTTGGCCTCTTCCATCGTTGAGGATGGGGATATTCATGGAGACTCCTCCTCCAGTGAGTTGTTTAATTGTCCACCACTGTTCACAACTGGATGTGGTGTGACTGCAGAGCTTAGATTTGATCCATTGGTTGTGGGATCGCTTAGCTCTGTCAAACTTGCCACTTCTGCTGTTTGTCACACAACTAGTCCTGTTTGGTAGCTTCACCAGGTTGACACTTTATTTTTAGGTATGCTTTGTGCTGCTCCTGGCATGCCCACCTGTACTCTCCATTGAACCAGGGCTGATCCCCTGGCTTGATGGTAATGGTTGACGGGGGCATATACTAGGCCATGAGATTGCATATCGTGCTGGAGTACAGTTCTGCTGCTGCTGATGGCCCACAGTGCCTCATGGATGCCCAGTCTTGAGTTGTTAGCTCTGTTTGAAGTCTGTCCCATTTAGGACATTGATAGCACCACACAACACAGGTTGTGCTTGTGGTGTGCTTGTCCAAGTGCACAACAGTGTTTTAAGAACAGGGCCGGTGCTCGGGATGACAATCTATTCTGGGTTACCCTGATACTGGCGAATTGGTTGATTGTGGTGAGAATTGGATCTGAGAGGTGTAATAGGAGCATGGTAGGTAATAAATAAGGTGAATTTGCTAAGACGTAGCAAGAAAACTTGCTGACTAAAAAGTGTAAAGATTCAGCCTATTCAATATGGTGGGTATCTGACTCTTTTAAAGATAGCCAGTCTCTGATCTATCCAGCACTCAAAATACATGGGGGTGGCAGGCAAATCCTCAATCCACATGGGAAAACCCATTCACAGGATTTGCAAACAGAGAAAAGTTACCCCCATAACAGTGAGGAGCTGCTCCTCCAATCACAGATTGTTTTGTTTCTTAGCAATGGAAAATGGGAGCAATGGAAGGCCACAGGCTGCGTGAGAGAGAGGGGGAGGCTGCAAATAAACAACAAGGTGCAGTTTTGAACCTGTCATTGAAGGAACACTCAGCGAACTAAGAACTAGAAAGCCTTCAAATCACTGTGACCATGAATTACTCATAAATGACTGGTATCCATAGCTGCAGCAGTATGGGACAAATTGTGGTGGCTATAGAAATGAACATTCTGTCAATTCTTCCGTTCAAATCTGAGATTGAGATCTGAGATGCAATACCTGGTTAAAGTATTCTTCTTTGTGAACACATAATGAAAACACATCAGCTGTGACCTCACCGGCCTGCAATAGATGTGCTTAGGATGCCAGCTTTTTCTGCTCAGATGTATGTGTCAGTTATTTTGAAAAACAAACTTTTGTTGCTAACTGATTCCTGTTGAGTTGTCAAATACTGAAGCATCTTGGAAATGAATGCTTTCCTTGTGTGCTGTGGCTTTAAGTTTAATGAGATTGATAATTATCGAGGATGTTGATGAGTTCGACTGATGCTGCTTTTCTACAAGTGCACATCCCCCACACATCAACACAAAAGCAGAAAATGTTATTATGCGATTATTTCACTTTATAAAGGAGCTAGTAAGAATGAAAAGGTAGCCTCCAAAAGTCATAAGTCATCCTTCAAAGGAAGACTCAGAGAAAAAAAGAATATTTTGTGCCTTCCACTTGTCCTCGCGGATGGTGAGATCTCAGAGCTGGAGAACAATTCTCCATGACTATCGCCCCAGAGCTTCCTGCTTCATCATAGAAACTACAGAGGGCACGAGAAATAAAGGCCTCTGAAAACCAACCAACCCACTGTCAGAGAACTCCCCGATTCTTTGCAATGTCCGACACTCTAGTATCGTATATGAACTAGGCCAATCAGCCCCTCGAGCCTATTCACTAAGATCATGGATGTTTTGATTGTGATCTCAACTCCATGTTTCCACCAACCCATTATAACCTTTCACCCCGTTGGTTTTCAAGAATCTGTCCGCTACTGCCTTAAAAATACTCAAACAGGCTGTACAGGACATCGGTGAGGCCATTTCTGGAATACTGTGTTCAGTTCTGGTCTCCCAGTTATGGGAAATTTGTTGTGAAACTTGAAAGGATTCAGAAAAAGATTTACAAGGATGTTGCCAGGGTTGGAGGGTTTGAGTTACAGGGAGAGGCTAAATAGGTTGGGGCTGTTTTCCCTGGAGCGTCGGAGGCTGAGGGATGACCTTATAGAGGTTTATAAAACCATGAGGGGCATGGATAGTGTGAACAGACAAGGATTGTTTCCCAGGACAAGAGAGTTCAAAACTAGAGGTCATAGGTTTAAGGTGAGTGAGGAAAGATTTAAAAGGGATCTGAGGGACAATGTTTTTACACAGAACGGGTGGTGCGTGTATGGAATGAGCTGCCAGAGGAAGTGGTGGAGGCTGGTACAATTATAACATTTAAAAGGCACCTGGATGGGTATATGAAGAGGAAGGGTTTAAAGGGATATGGGCCAAGTGCTGGCAAATGGAACTAGATTAATTTAAGATATCTGGTCAGCATGGACAAGTTGGGCTGATTGACTGGATGACTTTGGTCCCAAAGGTTTTTCAAGGAAGAAAGTTCTAAACACGCACAACCCAATGAGATTTTCTTTTGACTTATCCCTGTTTTAAATGTGCTACTCATTATTTTTAAACAGTGACACGCCAGTTCTAAATTCTGTCATTATAGGAACAATAATATGAAACCACAACCTGTTTGACAGCATTCTTCTTGAGAGCAAAATGTAGATTGATCCCTTGACATCGTTCCATAAGCTTCCACAACATCGAGTATGCATGCCATGGCAACCTTAAACTATTCCTCTTGTTTTAAGGATCACTAGGATTTTCATTTCTTATGGATTGAAATACTCTCATATTCACCAGCCACAGGAAAGTGGTTCTAGAGGAAATTGGTGGTCTCTGATACTATTTTGTCAAATGATTTCCATTCTTCACCCCAGAAGCCCCCACCCACACAATAATTTAGGCAAGGGGAGATGGGCACAGTGGCTCAGTGGTTCGCATCACTGCCTCACAGCACCAGGGACCTGGGTTTGATTCCACCCTCGGGCAACCATCTGTGTGGAATTTGCAGGTTCTCTGCGTGGGTTTCATCCGGGTGCTCCAATTTCCTCCCACAGTCCAAAGATGTGCAGGAGAGGATAGAATGGCCATTCTAAATTGTCCATAGTGTCCACAGACTTAGGCGGGTTAGCCATGGGAACACAGGGTTATTGGGGGTAGGGGGTGGGTAGAGCTGAGTGGGATGCTCTTCAGAGGGTTGGCATGGCTGGATGGGCTGAATCACCTCTTTCCGCACTCTAGGGATTTAATGATTCTAACAGTCAAAAACTGGCAGCTAGAATGTATCCGTTTCCAAATTCCTTATTTTCCATCAGTTTCTGCTGCTTATCTTCACCTGGTACATTTGATATCACTTAACCTTCTCCAGTGCAATTTGTCTTAACAATCTATGGGACGTATGACCTTCAGAAGGGATGAAGCACTTGGGTGCAACTGGATATTTCATCACAAGCCACTCCCTGAATGTGCTGCTGTGCATGAGTGTACATTCTGTGCGTGTGTTCGGCTTCTCTGAGAAGAGATAGACTGCAAGGTGCCTACAACAGCAGGAAATCTGCCAAACTGGTCACTTGTGCCATCTGGAGGGAGTTGGCACTGCCAGAAATGCCAGTCCGCTCAGGCTGAAGAGTGCCAACCAGTGCCGCAAAAACTTCATGTGACTTGATCGAGGCAGGCAAGGTGACAGAGACCAGCTGATCATCATTTTCCATTTTAAGTACCAAGAATAATCTTCAACCTCAAAATGTAATAGCTGTACACCTCACTCTTCACAGCGCACTTTGCTTCTGGGACAGAGAGCTCATTCAGGATCTTGTAGTATAGCTACTCACCTCCTTCAACAACAAATACTAACATCCACAACAATGAACCCCTTTCCTCCATGTTGGAAGAGCAATACCACCACTTAGAAACATAAAATTGTTACAGGACAGAAGGAGGCCATTCAGCCCATCAAATCCATACCAGCTGTCTGGAAGATCAGCTCTTTCTCTGTAGCCCTGTCAGTTTTTCTCTTCAGGTACTTATCCAATTCCCTCTTGAAAGCCACGATTGAATATTCCCCCATCGCCCTCACCCCCCTCCCCTCAGACAGTGTACTTCAGATTCTAACCATTCACTGTTTCACTCACGTTGGTTCTTCTGCCAATCACCAAATTGGTTTTCTCTTGTTTGTGATCCCTCTGCCAATGGGAAAAAGCAACTGCAACCAAAATTCATGATAGTGTATAAGGAGAAGGCCTTGGAGCTCATAGACATTGCAGCTCTACTCTGAGAGATGGTGAGACTGGAAAAGATGGTGTTAGATTAGTGACTAAATACCCACACGTGCTTTGCACTGAGTCACACACAATCCATCTATTGAGGGACCTTTGAGGAGATTTCCTGTAGTAGCTCACAAAATCTTGGAGCCATTAATTGCACACTAGGTTTTGGGACAGGCAGCAACCCCATAAGACTGGATGACACCATTTTGCTACTGCTGCAGTGATACCAATGGTTATGGATGCTCCAATCTTATCTCAGTCACACGATGGATAGTGGCCATACTGCACCCTGAGCTGACATTACAAAGATTGCTTCACGTCTGCAGAAAATGAGCGTGTGCAGTAATGGTGAGTGTGATTGGTATCTTCACAGGTATAGAGAGAGTAGTGTGGGTGATGTACTTGGCTGTAGGTTCTCATGCAGTTGGTGGCAGAGAACCTCGATAGTTTTGTTGGTAAAATGCACCCTTCTTCCACATACCTTTTCATAAGATCCTCCTGTGAGCTGTATTGTCTATAGAGGGAGTGAAGTAGTTTACATATGGTGAACTGCATCCTCCTTCAATGCTGATTGCTCCATCCTATGCTGCTGCTTCTCCACCATAAATCCACACAAGAATATGCTCACAGGGAATTTGAGCATATTTGCTCTTGAAACCCTCACCATGGATGAGGTGGATATATCCCGTGATGAGACCATGTTTGGAGTACTGCATGCAGTTCTGGTCAGCCTACTATCGAAGGGATATTATTAAACTCAAAAAAGTGCAGAAAAGATTGACTAGGTGCTTCCTGGAAGTTTTCAGTTATAAGGAGAGTTGGATATGTTGAGACTATTTTCCCTAGAGTGCAGGAGTTTGATGGAGGACCTTAGAGAGGTCGGTCAAACCATGAGAGGCATAGATAAAGTAGATAGCCAACAGCTTTTCCCCATTGGGGGTGGGGGGGAAAGGGTTTCAAAAACTAGAGGGCATAGGTTTAAGGGTCCAGAGGGGTGAGTCTTTCATGCAGAGGATGGTGAGTGTCTGGAATGGGCTGCCATAGATAGTGGTGGAAATGAGTACAATTTCATTATTTAAAAAATATGCAACAGCTATACGAAGAGGATAGGTATGGTGGCGGGGGCGCAGATATGGAGCAAACACAGGCAAATGGGACCAGGTTAATTGTGAAAACTGGGTAGTATGGGCCAAAGGGCCTGTTTCCACACTGTAGACCTCTACGACTTTCAAATTAGAATTCCTACAGTGTGGAAACAGGCCCTTCAGCCCAAAACATCCACATTGGCCCTCCAAAGAGTAACCCACCCAGACCCAGTCCCCTAACCTATATTTACCTCTGACTAAAACCTACACATCCCTGAACACTATGGGCAATTTAACATGGCTAATCCACCTAGCCTGCACATTTTTGTGATTGTGGGAGGAAACCCATGCAGAATGTGCGAACACCACACAGATAATTACCCAAAGCTGGAATTGAACCTGGGCCCCTGGTGCTGGGAGGCAGCAGTGCTAGCCACCATGCCACCCCACTCTAGCCTGCATTATTAGAAGCAGTAAAGTATGGCTGCCAAGCTGGAGAATCACTGCTGAGACACCTTCACAGGCTCCAGGTTCTTCACCTTCACCTCTTGAATGATCTTGAACTGCACATCCAAACTGCAAGACTAATTTGCCACACGTGCTTTGAGAGTGTAAAAGCAGGAAAATGGGACAAACTCAGCAGCAGATCACAACAAAGACTTAAAAACATGAGAGAATTGATGAAATGGGGCTCCAGAGGTAAACAAACAGTACAGTAATACTTAGAAATACAGGAACGATTCATACTGAAACTCTATTTTGAAAAATGCAAGATGTGTTGGACCAATGTGTCTCATTCCCGAGTTTAATCTTTTGGGGGAAGGAGACTGGGGGAGGGAATTTTTTTTGGGGGGAGAAAAAATAAATAAAAATCTGCCTGAATTCGCGGCCAAAAACAAATTAACCATCATGTCAATCTGTCTTGCTCATCTGCACCATCTAGTGGCAAAATACAAAGGAGCAATGATGCAGGTCTGAGAGAGGGGTGGCCCCAAGAGGAATGAAAGGCATTTTTAAATATATTGTAGTGATTGGAACCAGGCTGACTACAAGGTCCTTGATTGGGATTGTTAACCTGAGCTAACCAGGAAAGCCCTGGCTGACTAACATAACCAGGAGATTATGTTCCGGGCCGGGTGTTGCTGGAGATGGTGCACGTGGTGTCGACCAATACTCTCGAAACCTTTAGGTAGAGGTCAACACCACAGGGAGTGGAGTGTTTTATTTCCCCCTCCAACTTTATTTTGATTTAGTCCCTCTCCTCCCCTTTGTGTAAGCATTGCACGCTCTGAGCTTTGCTTGTCACTGCTTCCATAAAGAAAGACAATATACATAACGAGGAGATTTTGAATCTCCTCAGTTCAGGGGACTGACTCTGAGCTGGCTGGGCCACAGCCAGTACACTGTGCACATGTAAGGGTGACCTGGCGATGGGATACCTGCCTCTGTGCACTTATTTCAATGGGGATGGGAGAAAACAGGATGTGCCTGAAGAACATTCACTTGCAACAATCACTGTGGAGTTGGGGTAAACATTTCTGGCATCATGCTTTTATTTGGGAAGTTTGACTCATTTGATCCTGCTGTTGAAGACTGGGCACAGTATGTGGAAAAAAAGTGTGAATTTTTTTCAGGACAAATGAAATTGGGACCGAAGAAAAGCAATGAGTAATTTTCCTGACAGCTTGTAGAGCCGCGGCATTCTTGGTTATAAGGGGCATAATTTTCCCAGAGGCACCAGACACTAAAACCTTCCAAGAGTTGACGGAGTTGCTTAAGGAATATTATGACCCCAAATCTCCTCTAATTTTGAGATGCTATCGATTTTATTTGGCTGTTGGAGAATCAGGGGAATCCATATTGGGATTTCTGATGAGATTGTGATGATTGGCAGAGGCCTGTGACTTTGGTTTAACTCTTAATGAGATGCTGAGAGACTGTTTGCTATGTGGGATTAATGATGTAACCATGCAGAAGTGCCTATTGGCTGAAACCCAACTGGACCTCAAACAGGCCCTACATCCGGCTTTATCATGAGAAAATGTGGCAAGTGGAGCAGGGGGGCTACAGCCCATCCCAATGGAAGTAGACTCCCTCACCTGTTTTGACTGAGCTTGGGGAACACCACTTGAGTGAAGGTAATCACTGAGCTTCATGCAGGGCATATCCTGAGCAGGCGGGCTCTAGGCCAGCCCACTGCAGGACCCCACAATGAAGCTGAGCCTCAGCCAAGTGGCTAAAATGTTCTTCAGAATCTGGGCCGGCAAGCTATTGTAGTTGCTGCCGATGTGTGGACTCGAGACAGCAAACAGGTCCTACAAGACCTGACTTGGGAAACAAAACTCATAGGCCGGTACCCAGGAGAGTGCACACCCTGGAAAATCACCCTGCATGTGGGTTGGGACAATTAAGTTGCTTATTGACATCCACATCGGAACTGATTAAAATGAATGTTTGGTTAAATGGTCACCCAGTTCCCATGGAGGGGGATACCAACACAGCTGTATCTGTGGTTGCAGAATCGGTCTTTAACAAGATCCGCTTGGGACTCCAACTCTTAAGTTTGCACAAACCTCAGCCAGACTGAGAACATATACTGGGAACCTTTACAGATTAAGGTTCCAGTCTCCTATGAGAAGCAGTTGGTGCAGTTACCACTGATGGTATTAAAAGGCTTGGGCCCAAGCCTATTGGGGTGGAATTGGAGAAAGATTCACTTGGATTGGCCTAACATTATTTGACCAGAAAATGGCTGCCTCAGTGAAGTCCTAGTGAAATACCCAGGGGTATTTCAGGAAGGGTTTGGGACTATCAAAGGGGCCAAAGCCATTTTACATGTTTGCAGGAAGCAATTCTGAGATTTTACAATGTCTTTCCGGTGCCATTTGCCTTGTGTATAAAAGTAGAGGTGGAAATCAGGAGGCTGGAGAGTGAAGGAATTATTAAACCAGTTCAGTTTGCAGAATGGGCAGCACCAACCGGACTGATGGTGAAGCCTGGCCGCTCAGGTTGCCTTTGTGGGGATTTTAAGCAAATGGCAAACCATTTTTCACAGCTGGATAAATATCCAAACCCTCACATCGGGGATTGGTACGCAAAGTTGGCCAGGGGGGTGCCCTTCAAGAAGTTGGACGTGAGCCATTTCTACCTGCAATTGCAATTGGATGAGGAGCCCCAGAGGTACGCTACAATTAATACCCATAAGGGTTTATATCAATATACAAGACTGCCATTTGGGGTATCATCAGCCTGCACCCTTTTCCAGTGGACCATGGAGAACATTTTACAAGGGCTACCCCAGGTTGCCATTTTTCTGGATGACGTACTAATAACAGGGAAGACCAATAAAGAGCACTTGGAGAACTTGAACATAGTGCTTACGCATTTCTCCCAGGCAGATGTCTTAGAAGGGAAAAAAATATGTGCTCCAGGCACAGCAAGTGACCTACCTGGGTTAAAGAGTTAAAACCAGGTAACACCCGTTGGAAGAGAACGTGAGGACAATTAAAGGAGCCCTAGGTCTCCCGGAGCTTAGGTCTTTCCTTGGGTTCGTGAATTATTATGGAAAATTCATATGAAACCTGGCCTCTATCTTGGCAACCTTACCCCTGCTATTGAAAAAAGGGTCAGCCTTGGAAATGGTCGCGTAGCCAATAAGTAGCCTTTTGGGATGTGAAAAAGCAGCAATTGTCATCTAAGCTGTTGGTCCACGACAATCCAAAGTGAGAGGTGGTGCTGACATGTGATGCCTCCCCTTTTGGTATCAGGGTAGTGTTGGCTCACTGGTGGCCCAACAGAGAGGAACACCCGATAGTATATGCTTCCCAGACTTTGGCTGATACGGAACGTAAATATGCCCAGATAGAGAAGCAAGGTTTGGCAGTCATCTTTGGTGTGATGGGAATTTGTCATAGTGACAGATTACAAACCCTTGCTCGGCCGACTGAAGGAAGACAGGACAGTGCTGCCCATAACTTCCTTGAGAATTCAGAATCTGTCCAAACATTGGAGGCAGACTAAAGGAGCAGTCTACAGTATCACTTGATACCAAACTGTCCCAGTTCCTGTTCGATTATAGGACCACCCCACACACAACAACAGGGATAGCTCTGGCAGAGTTGCTGATGGGGAGAAGACTCTGCGCCAGGTTCAATCTGGTGGGTGAAATGGCAGCAGGAATGCCAATGCTGGCTGTGTGCTGCCTCTAAGCGACAGAGACAATTTAATTTGGGGAGAAGGTTTTGTGCCGGAAACATGGCAAGGATGACATGAGGTTGGGTCCTGTGACTTACAAACTTGGATAGGTGATACAGTCCTGAGCAAACATGTGGATCACCTGAAAGCTGTTACCTCACAAATTGGGCAGGAGCAAAACATACCTGATCCCTCAGAGCAACCAGAAGGCCTGTCAGAAACCACGAGATTTCCTCCTCTGTCGAGTGTTGAGCAAACCTCAGAGTCTGAGATGGATGTAGCCTCGATACTGCTACCACCAGAGGAAGACGAGGAAATTCTCCCAAGACACTCCAGATGCAAGAGATGGACTACACTCCGGTACACGCTGCCCGTGTCAGAGTCTGAATCAGAGGAACCGGACCCAGGGTGAAAATATCCCAAGATAAACGACAAGCGAAAGACCAGGCCTACCCCCGTGGACTTGTGTGGGAGGGTATGTCGTGATTGGAACCAGCGGGACTTTGTTGACTATGAGGTCATTGATTGGGGTTCTTTACCTGGGCCAATCAGGACAGCTCTGACTGACCAATATGACCAGGAGACTTAGAATCCCCTCAGTTCAGGGGACTGGCTGGCTACACAGCCAGTGTATTACTGCTGGAGAACTGATTACTGGGCTGCAGCCAGTGTGTACTGCTGTTTGTTGGAACTGGTTCCTGAACTGGCTGGCCACAGCCAGTGGTACTGCTGGACAAACTTGAGTTCAGGGTGACTTGGTAATGCAGCCTGACCCTGTGCTGTTGGCTTGTAGATTGTGCCTTTGCAGGTAGGCTGACCCCTGTGTGTTGATCATGCTTGTGTGTGTAGAACCTGTGCTTGGGAGTGAACCGTACCTGTGTGTGTGGATCTGGTTCTGTGTGCGGACATGTGTTTGTGTGGGGTATCTGCCTTTGGGTGTGGACGCTACCTGGGTATGGGTGTTTTTTCTTGCATGTAGATTTTGTTATTGCCTGTAAATTCTGTTGTATGGGGGTCCTATTAGATTCCCTACAGTGTGGAAACAGGCCCTTTGGCCCAACAAGTCCACACCGACCTCCGAAGAGCAACCCACCCAGACCCATTTCCCTCTGCCGTGTTAGGTGTATTAGTGTTCTTGTTTGTTGGTTCTTGTGGGTGTTCTTGTTTGTTGGTTGAAATATTTGGGTGTGATTTTGTGTAGTAAGGTGACTGGGGGCCTGATGACTGCTGGCTGGCAAGAGGAATGGAAGGCAAGCTATGGGCCAGTTGGAGTGGCCAGAAGCTGGAGGGTGGACAGCCAACCTGGAGGGATGTGGGCCAGAGGGCGAGTTAGTATGGAGAATTCATGATCTGCCTGGAGGGATATGGGCCAGAGAAGGGTCAGTCAGTATGTGGGGTGGCTGAGTGCTGAAGGGTTGATGATCTGCCTGGCGGGATATGGGCCAGAGAAAGGTCAGTCAGTACACACGGTGACTGGAAGGCTGATGACTGTCGAATAGGAAAGCTGGCCAAGGAAGGTCTGGTCAGTATGTGGGATGGACCAGCACCAGGAGATGTTGGGAACCAGAAGGTGTGCAGAGTGACTGGGAGCTGGGTTTTGTGTTGAGTGCTTTTCACTGTTGTATGCTGTTTTCGGTTATGCTGTGTTTTGTACACTGTCTTGTATTATGCCTGGTCGCAGGTGATGTGCGAAGTGTTTGCAACTGTATATAGTGGTCCTTTGCCTGTTTGACTCTGCTTTTAGGGGCTGTCATGGATTCTCTGATGTACTTTGGTCATTATGGTACTTTTTTGGGGGGACAGAGACCTATGTAAGAACTTTGTATGGTATTGTGTGTTGTTGTTGTTGTTGTTGTTTCTGCTGAGATTTGGGGTGCCCTGATTTGCAAGCCTATTTCTCTGGTGTATTGTCTTTTGTATAATCTTGAATTTAAAACAGGGGATTTTGAATCCCCTCAGTTCAGGGGACTGGCTGAGCTGGCTGGCCAGAGCCAGTGTACTGTGCACAAATAAGTTAAGGGTGACATGATGGGATACTGGCCTCTGTAGTTATTCCATATATCAAGATTAATCCTTAGGTTTGGAATCTTAAGCCTCTTGTAGAATCTGGACGATTCAATTACTAATTAAAGAGCGTGCTTTGAAATGGAACCTTTTGTCAGCACATTATGAAGCCCTCTTTCGAACAGAGACTTGAGGCTAGTGAAAGATAAGTGTTGGCATCAGCTCACTCCTGCCTTTCAGTGCAGAAAGAAATTTAACAACCTAATTAGATCAGGCAAGGTACATGAGGAGCTGCACACTGAGACCCTTAATGTTACTGTACATTATGTGGCCACACGTTCCCAAACCGCACTATACTAAGTATGTCTGCCACTGTCAATGATGCTCACCTCGTGTGAGTTGTAAATTGCGTACATTGGCATAGTTTTGGCAGGAATCGTTAATGGAATTAACTTCACTGGGCTCAGTAAGGACCTCTTGTACAATCACTTGGGTCAGTCAAAAGAAAATGATTCTGCTGTTCAAACGTTTCTCTGTTTAGGTTTTTACGTTCCTCGAGGGACTGATCCTGATTGGTGAAGACCTACAAGTGTTGGAAACTTGCCCAGGTGGGTGTAAGGTCAGTGCAAGCTGCATTGTGGTATAAATCATGCCAGGAGACCTCTGCCAACATGAGGGTTGCTGGCAGGTCCCAGAATTGGAAATAGCTCTCATTGGAAGCTGAGATGGTTAACTGTTGCATAAATGCCTGCAGCACCTTTTAAAAAGGCCAAAAATTATTGGAAGATTGGGGGTGATCATGACAAACATCTGCTTCATTCAATGTCTGAAACCTCATATACTGAGTCCTCAGTTTACAGAGGCAGGTTTAGAGACTCCTGCAGGAGATTTTGCCAGGGTGGGGGGGCAGGGGCAGGGGCGGGGTTGGGGGGGTGCTCTTTGAGCTGGAGAAACAGGGTGTCAAATGAGCACAACTGATGGTTACTGGATGGAAGTGACAAGGACAGTCAGTGAATTCACACAACCTCCCAGTGCAGAAAGAGCTTTAATGACATTAGTTCAGACTTGGTGGGAGAAGCCAGCCATATGTGCACTGCATTAAGCGTGTCTGACTCACTGCAGCATTCCTCTCTCATGGTGCTACACTGATTTGAATTGCTTTGACTTGCTTATCAGTGATCTTCAAAAGGAAAAACACTCCATTCCCCAGTTTCACATGAACATATTCATTCTTCTACGATGTTAAATGCATTAAACACATTTGCATGGAATATCGGGGTTTTTGGATAGAGAAACTAAGCTGGATGATAGTCTTTCCCATAGTCATACAGCACGGAAACAGACCTTTCAGTCCAACCAGTCCATGCTGATCATAATCCCAAATTAAACTAGTCTGACCTGCCTGCTCCTGGTCTATTTCCCTCAACCTTTCATAGAATCCCAACTCTTACTTATCTAAGTGTCTCTGCAATAACGTTATGATCTTAAGAATTAATACATTTGTTTGCAAACCCACCACTGGCTGTATGTGGATACCCAGGTCTTCCCATAGCATCATAGAGATGTACAGCACAGAAAAAGACCCTTCAGTCCAACTCATCCATGCCGACCAGATATCCCAACCCAATCTGGTCCCATTTGCCAGCATCTGGCCCATATCGTTCTAATCCCTTCCTATTCATATACCCATCCAGATGCCTTTTAAATTGTACCAACCTCACCACTTCCTTTGGCAGTTCATTCCATACATGGCACCACTCCCTCAGTGAAAAAGTTGTCCCTTAGGTCACTTTTACATTACCCCCTCTCACCTTAAACCTATACCCTCTGGTTCTGGACTGCCTCCATCCCAATTCCCTATCAGGAGGAAGGCTTGCACAGCTTGGTGAATAGGCCATCAGGTCTGATGGGAGAAATGTGATTGCTGATGCCTAGTCAGACCACACTGCTTTTATTTCTCCTTCATTAGTTGTCACTGAATGATATCCCAAAATCAACCCAAATGGTAAGGTAGCACTGCAGGCAACAAACTATGAGTATGTTCATGGAGTCCAAGAGCTGCAGTAAATCACCCGCAATGTGTGCTGATCTGCTGCCTGAATTCTTGGAAATGAGCACAAACTGCCTATTGTAATCCTCTCAGTAGCTATGGGAAAATGTTGGTGTCGAAAGCTAGTCCCAAAACCTTTGCAGAATAAAACTCTCCACAACAGCATTTATCTGCCACTGCTACTGGCAGAGAAAAATAGTGGTCATCTGTCAACTCCTTTAGTCAAGGAACCTCATGACACCATGTATAAATGTTGCCATCGAAAATCGCTTGAACCTCTAGCTCCTTGTTTTGTCATAAGTTCATGTGTTTCAGAGTGACCTTTTCTGTATCATTTGCCATTTCTCTCACTTGCGTGAAATGTTGGACAATCCTTTGAAGGCTGAAAAGTCCACACTTCTCCAGCCTTTCCTCATGGGGTAGCATGGTGGCTCAGTGGTTAGCACTGTGCCTCACAGCGCTAGGGACTTGGGTTCGAGTCCCATCTTGGGCAACTGTCTGGGTGGAGTTTGCACATTCTCCCTGTGTCTGTGTGGGTTTCCTCCCATAATCCAAGGATGTGCAGGTTAGTTGAATTGCCCATAGTGTTAGTCAGGGGTACATGTAGGGGAATGGGTCTGAGTGGATTATACTTTGGAGGGTTAGTGTGGACTTGTTGGATCAAAGGGCCTATTTCCATACTGTAGAGAATCTAATCTGGATTTGTGGTCAAAGGGATGTGCTTTGACTTGTCTTTGTGGCAGTTCTAGGACATGGTGTTATATCGCTACTACTTTTGCAGTTAATCTTGTCTTTAATGGATTAAACTATTTCATCAACAGTATAATTACATTGCTTTTGAATTGTGTGGAGATGATTCCAAGAATCTCTCAATTTTGGATTACTTTGAATTTTCCAGAAAAAGGAAGTCTCAGGAAATTGAATCTCATTTTGGTGAAGTACAAATTGCATTGAGTTTTTTTTGGATGTTTCTTCACTGCAAGGCTTTTTAAGAATTCTCACCATTTCATACCAAAAGCCACCCCATTAATTAACTACCCCACCCTGACAGCAGCCCTCATATCAAATGCTATCTATGCGTTTTTCCCACAACCTGCCACTCACTGGGTATCTGCTGAAAGACTGCCATCCCTGGTGCCTGTGCCATGTTTAAAAGTCCATTGTGCACTGGGAGCAGCGTTGGGATTCTGAAGCTGGCTTGCTGTTGGCCACAATTCTCCAGCAGGGACCTGGCGATCCTGGTAGTGGGAGAGGGCGATACAAAGCCGAGGGGCTCTGTTTCCCAAACCCTGGCAGTTTGGTCTGAGGTCACCACCACCTCAATTGGTGCAATCTCCAGGAACAGCCAGCAGTCAGAATGGGTCAGTGACCCTCTCTGCTGCACCAGGGGAAGTGCCACACTCCTCTCTGCTATCTCACACTCTTCCTCCTCCTTTTTCTTTACTAGAGCATCCACCTTCCATGCAGGGTCATGCTCAAGCATTCTCTCTGTTGCCTGCAACATCTTCCCACACTTGCTGTCATCCTCCAACCTCCCACACCATTAACCCCACATGCCCTCTGTACTGTCTACTCACTTGCCTGGGACACCTCAGCAGTTTTCACTCACCAGCACTAACAGCCATGTCACCCACTTACAACTTACTCAGTATCTTCCTTTATTTTTTTATCAAGAGAAAACAGCTCCCAGAAGGGCCGAAAGGCCCAGCTGGGTGGAGGGGTGCCTGATATCTGTCTTTTCAGCCCCGACAAAGAGGATGCTGTCCCTTGGAGCTGAAGACTGGGACTGCTCCTGTTGGGATGCTGAGACATCTGTGTTCTCACTCTTCATCCACTGTGACTCTCTGACCACCTCCTACTGTCAGTGTCATTCATTGCACACCATTTCTGACTGTTGCTTGCAATGCCATTTCTCCCTTGTGTCCTGCAGGTGGGATGTCCATTTCACCCAGCGCTAGCTTCTCTTTGAATTCTGAAGAGGAAATACCTGAAACCTCAGCAAGTATCAGGGAGGCTGCTTGCTGCACCCACCTCCAGCTCTGATATGAACCTGTCGGTGGGAAATGCACACTTAACATTTGGGAGCACCTCACAGCAACAGTTCCACATCTGTCTGAGAAACAGCCCAGGGTCACTGGCACTGGAGACCAGGTACCTGCTTGGTCCCAAGCAGGAGAGGAGCCGGGGGGTGTCAGCAATCAGGGACTTTGTCTACATGCACAGGGAGGAACAGGAGCGGCAGACAGGTATGTATGATATGGACCTCCATGTCTAGAGGCTGCAGCGGTGCAGTTGAGCTATGGGTAACCCAGCTGCCTGGAGCATGACACTGTCCAGCTGGGGAGGTTGATGGTTGCCATGGAGAGGCAGGTCAGGCAGCCCCAGGATCTGCTGGAGTGGGGCGTACACCTACATTGCATCACCTTCGCCATTGGTCCTCAGGACTGAAGACATGGTGGCAGGGGATGGTGAATGTGGCAAGGACTCCAGTTGCCCCTTCCTCACCATGAGACCAGGTGGTGCCAGAAAGTACCCAGGTACTGGAGGAACCACAGGGCCAGGCCCTGCAGAAGTCTTCTCTCATGACACCCCAGAGGTGGCTGAGCCCACTATCTCCACCCTGACTGTGTCCCTCTGACCGTTTGGAAGGTCAAGCTGAGGAGGATCCACTTGCTTCTGGTAAGAATTTTTTTTTTTGTTAATTAGATTACTTACAGTGTGGAAACAGGCCCTTCGGCCCAACAAGTCCACACCGACCCGCCGAAGCGAAACCCACCCATACCCCTACATATACCCCTTACCTAACACTACAGACAATTTAGCATCGCCAATTCACCTGACCCACACATCTTTGGACTGTGGGAGGAAACCGGAGCACCCGGAGGAAACCCACGCAGACACGGGGAGAACGTGCAAACTCCACACAGACTGTCGCCTGAGTCGGGAAGACCCTCAGTTGTCAGGGACATCCAAATACAGATGCCTCTGGGATGATCCAACTGATCCTCCAAATCCAATGGGCTGCACTACCCAGGAAGTTCCCTCTGACTCAGCTACAGACCTTGGGTGTACACTGACATGAAGTGGGAAGGAGAGGAGAAAGAAAGTGCCTTTTGAGGGCACTTTGGTGACAGTGTACTGCATACGAAGTATCACATTTGTATTAACATGCTTGTTGCTGTGTCCTATCTGTTTGTTTGAATCTGTGTAGCCCAGAATGCAACTGTACCAGCATCACACCTAACATCATGGCCGCACTGGACAAATCAAGGATCATCTGTTGAGCATCCTAGAAACAAAATGCCGAGCTGGAGGGTTGGATCTGGGATGAGGTGGGGCAAGGTGAGATGAGGAAATTGGTGAAATCAATTTTGATGCCATCGTCTCATGAGGAGGTTGAACAGTTCATCAACTTCACAAACACCTTCCACCCTGACCTCAAGTTCACGTGGACCATCTCAAACACATCCCTCCCTCTACTATTCCTTACTCCCAATTCATCTGCCTCTGCTGCATCTCTTCCACCCCAGAACATTCCAGATGGCCTCTTATTTCAAGGAACTCAATTGACCCTCCCACGTGGTCAACAATGCCCTCCAGGCATTTCCTCCACTTCCCGTACCTCTGCCCTCATATACCACCCCTCCCAACCACAACAAGGACAGACCCCTCCCTCCGGATCATCACCTTCCACCCCACCAATCCAAAAGACTGAAGGATAGCAAATGTTGTCCCCTTGTTCAAGAAAGGGAGTAGAGACAACCGTGGTAATTATAGACCAATGAGTCTTACTTCAGTCACGGGTAAAGTGTTGGAAAGGGTTATAAGAAATAGGATTTATAATCCTCTAGAGAGGAGTAAATTGATTATGGATAGTTAACACAGTTTTGTGAAGGGTAGGTTGTGCCTCACAAATCCTATTGAGCTCTTTGAGAAGGTGACCAACCAGGTGGATGAGGGTAAAGTGGTTGATGTGGTGTATATGGATTTCAGTAAGGCATTTGATAAGGTTCCCCACGGTAGGCTATTGCACAAAATACGGAAGCATGGGGTTGACGGTGATTTGGTGGTTTGGATCAGAAATTGGCTAGCTGAAAGAAGACAGAGGGTGGTGGTTGATGGGAAATGTTCATCCTGAAGTTCAGTTACCTGTGGTGTACAGCAAGGATCTGTTTTGGGTCCACTGCTGTTTTGTCATTTTTATAGATGACCTAGATGAGGGCATAGAAGGATGGGATAGTAACTTTGCACATGACAGTAAGGTCGGTGGAATTGTGAATAGTGCTGAAGGATATTGCAGGTTACAGAGGGACATAGATTAGCTGCAGACCTGGGCTGAGAGGAGGCAAATGGAGTTTAATGCGGAAAAGTGTGAGGTGATTCCTTTTGGAAGGAGCAACAGGAATAAAGAGTACTGGGCTAATGGTAAGATTCTTGGTAGTGTAGATGAGCAGAGAGATCTCTATGTCCAGGTACATCAATCCCTGAAAGTTGCCACCCAGGTTGATAGAGTTGTTAAGAAGGCATACAGTGTGTTAGCTTTTGTTGGTAGAGAAATTGAGTTTCAGAGCCACTAGGTCATGTTGCAGCTGTACAAAACTCTGGTGTGGCCGCACTTGGGAGTATTGCATACAGTTCTGGTCACCGCATTATAGGAAGGATATGGAAGCTTTGGAAAGAGTTCAGAGGAGATTTACCAATATGTTGCCTGGTATGGAGGGAAGGTCTTATGAGGAAAGGCTGAGGGACTTGACGCTGTTTTCATTGGAGAGAAGAAGGTTGTGAGGTGACTTAATTGCGACATACATAATAATCAAGAGGGTTAGATAGGATGGTGATGGCTAGCACGAGAGGACATAGCTTTAAATTGGGGGGGGTGATAGACATAGGACAGATGTCAGAGGTAGGTTCTTTACTCAGAGAGTAGTAGGGGCATGGAACACCCTGCCTGCAATAGTACTAGACTCGCCAACTTTAAGGGAATTTAAATGGTCATCGGAGAAACATATGGATGAAAAAGGAATAATGTAGGATAGATATGCTTCAGATTGGTTCCACAGGTCAGCGCAATATCAGGGGTTGAAGGGCCTGTACTGTGCTGTAATGTTCTATGTTCTATTTCTGGATACAGCACATCGTTCTACGCCATTTCCACCACCCACAATCAGACCCCACCACCAGAGATATATTCCACCCCCCCAACCCCTATCAGCATTTCGCAGAGACCATTCCCTGAGACTGCCTGGTTAGATCAACAACCCCCACTAACCCACCTCCCACTCCTGGCATCTTCCCTTTCAGCTGCACCCACACTCCCCTCACCTCCATGCAAGGCCCCAAAAGATCCTGCCACATCTGCCAGATTTTCCTACACAACCAAACACCTCATCTACAGTGTCCATTGCTCTGTCAGGTGAAAGTGAGTTCTGCAGATTCTGGAGATTAGAGTCAAGACTGTGGTGCAAAAGCCCTTCATCAGGGACGTCGATTTTCCTGCTCCTTGGATGCTGCCTGACTTGTGCTTTTCCAGCACCATACTCTCAACCCATTGCTCTCTGTGTCTCCCTCTACAGTGGGGAGACAGGACACCACCTCATGAGACACATGCACCAAACAACCCCACTGCCCTGAGGCTGACCACCTCAACTCTCCCTCCCACTCTGCCAAGGATATGCAAGTCCTGGGCTGCGTCCACCACCAAATCCAAGCCACCTGATGCCTGGAGGAGGAACGTCTTGTCTTCTGCCTTGGGACTCTCCAAACACATGGCATCAACATCAACATCACCAGTTTCCTCCTCTCTCCTTCACCCCCCCCACTCCCCCCACCCTCACCTCATCCCATATCCAACCCTCCAACTCAGCACCACTCTATTGAACTGTCCTACCTGTTCATGTTCCTTCCTACCTATCCACTCTGACCTATCACCATCACCCCCCACCCCCCATGATGCATCTACCTATCACCTTCCCTTCCTATTTATCCCTCAGCCCCCTTCTCCCCCTCCTCACTTTCCTATGCCCAAAACATCAATTCTCCTGCTTGTCTGATGCTGCCTGACCTACTGTGCTTTTCCAGTGCCACACCTTTTTTTGTCAGATTTCCCACATTTGCAGTCCTCACTTTCTCTTCCTCTTTCTGTACTGTAACAATTCTGTGATCCTAAATATGCTGATTGTGAATGATATTGAAAGAAAACTCCATAGACACTTGGGGAAGTCAGCATAATAGTTTTAGGCGTACAAATACAAGATTGATCTCAACCTTAGGATCACAAGGTCTGGAATTGCAAGCCCTGATCCTAATATGGTTATATTAGCTCACCAATATACTGTTAGTAAGGAACTCAAAAATCCTTACCCAGCCTGGCCTTTATGCAACTCCAGAATCCACAGTTGACCCTTGTGTGCCCTCTGAAATTATCTCGCAAGCCACTTGACTTGTATTCAATAAGGTGTTTCACCACCAGTTAGGCAATTAGAGATAGCAATTATAAATACCTGTACATGCCAGCCTAACCAGCTACATCCACATTTCCCATCAGGGCAGCACGGTGGCTCAGTGGTTAGCATTGCTACCTCACAACACCAGGGACCCAGGTTCGATTCCGGCTTTGGGCGACTGTCTGCCTGTATGGAGTGTGCACATTCTCCCTCTGTCTGTGTGGGTTTGCTCTTGGTACATCCCCTAATCCAAAAATGCGCAGGTCAGGTGAATTGGTCATGCTAAATTGCCCTGTAGTGTTCAGGGATGTGTAGGTTAGGTGGATTAGTCAAGAATTATAGGATTGGGTGGGTTACTGTTTGGAGCGGTCAGTGTGGACCTTTTGGGTCGAACTGTTTCCACACTGTAAGATTCTATAATAATAAAAACGAAACGATTCTCAACATGCGTAATGAGAACTAGAGTGATTTTTCTAACCAGCCAATCGCAAGGCTGATGAGGTGGGAAAATGGGCCAATCAAAGGTCAACTGTGGATTCTGCACCCATGTGACCACACTCTGCCTTCATTACGTTTCCCATACTGTGCTTTGAGTTACACACTCCCCTTCTTGGACCTGTGTTTCTATATATGGTTTTGACTCTGTTCTGACACATACAATCCAGATTTTCCTTACTCCCTTATTTGTCCAAACATCTCTAACTTGTGCTCCTCCTTAATAACCCCAATCAGTCAAGACAAAGCCATTTCCCACAGGTGTGCTCATCTAGTCTGTGTCTACAAATTTCCACATATTCTGAAGGGAATCTTGCAGAAAAGATTTACAAGGATGTAGCCAGGGTTGGTGGTTTTGAGTTACAGGGAGAGGTTGAATAGACTGGGGCTGTTTTCCCTGGAGCGTTGGAGGCTGAGGGATGACCTTATGGAGGTTTACAAAGTTATGAGAGGCATGGATAGGGTAAACAGACAAGGTCTTTTTCCTTGGGGTGGGGGAGTCCAGAACTGGAGGGCATAGTTTTCGGGTGGAAGGGGAAAAATTTAAAAGGGGCAACTTTTTCATGCGGAGGGTGATGCGTGTATGGAATGAGCTGCCAGAGGAAGTGGTGGAGGCTGGTACAATTACTGCATTTAAAAGGCATCTGGATGGGTATATGGATAGGAAAGGGATATGGGCCAAATGCTGGCAAATGGGACTGGATTAGTTGAGGATTAGATTAGACTTACAGTGTGGAAACAGGCCCTTCGGCCCAACAAGTCCACACCGACCCGCCGAAGCGAAACCCACCCATACCCCTACATTACCCCTTACCTAACACTACGGGCAATTTAGCATGGCCAATTCACCTGACCCGCACATCTTTGGACTGTGGGAGGAAACCGGAGCACCCGGAGGAAACCCACGCAGACACGGGGAGAACGTACAAACTCCACACAGTCAGTCGCCTGAGTCGGGAATTGAACCCGGGTCTTCAGGCGCTGTGAGGCAGCAGTGCTAACCACTGTGCCACCGTGCCGCCCAAACCACTGTGCCACCGTGCCGCCCCTAACCACTGTGCCACCGTGCCGCCCATATCTGGTTTGGACGATTTGGACCAAAGGGTCTGCTTCTGTGCTGTACATCTGCCTCTAATCACAGAGCAGTGCAGTGCAGGAGACCGTTCAGCCCATTAATTATGTAGTAGCTCTTTCAATGAACAATCTAAATAGTTCCATTGCCTTGTTCTTTCTCTGTAATCCCTGCAATGTTTTTTTCCAAGTATTTATCCAATTCCCTTGTGAAGGATACAGTTGAATATGTGTCCACCTACATTCTAATCCTTGTCATTCATTGCATGAAAGGCTTTTCCTCATCGCCTGGTTTTTTCACCTTGAATTGGTGCATTCTGGCCATCAAACCCTTCAACCACTGGAAACCGTTTAAGCCCTTTAGGATTTTAAGCACTCCAATCTAATTTCCTCTTTGACATCTCTGCTCTTCAGGAGAACATACCCCCAGATTCTTCAGCCTATCCTCATGACTGGAATCACTCAACCTCAGCCACTCTTGTCAATCTCTTCTGTACTCTCTCTCCAAAGCCTTCACATTTCCTTCAAAGTGCGGCACCCAGAATTGGGCAGTATTCCGAATCCACAAAGGACCAAAGGCATCTTTCTGCATTAGAGAAAGAAAATTGGTTAGATACCCCACAAGCATGGGGCAAGGTGAGGAGGCAGGCTCTCTGTTTACTGCAACAAACACGGGGAATGCTGGAGAAACTCAGCAGGTCTGGGAGCATTTGTGGTTCTCAATGCATTAAAGTGAGGTGATCTCTTTTTTGGAAGAATGAGGAAAGACAACACAAATTAAGTGGTACAATTTTAAAAGAGAACCAAAGTTCTGAAGAGTCAAAACTTTACTTCATCCCTCTTTCCATGGATGCTGCCAGACCTCTGTTTCTCCAGCTTTCTCTGCATTTCTGGAGTTCCAGCATCCACAGTATTTTGCCTTTGTTTCCTACCACAGCCAGTACAGGGATTGAACATGTGCTGTCAGCTTTATTCCACTGGTTTACCAACTGAGCAAACAGACCCAACTGATTTTATATAGGGTTTACTATCATTTCCGACTTTTGAACTCTCTGCCCCTATTTGTCCTATATACTTTATGAACTGCTGCGTTAAGCAGCCTTGCCATCTTCAAACATTTGTGAACAAGCGTCTCTTCCTTCACTGCTTTGAAAATTCTCCCATTTTAATTTGTGTTTTCTCTCCTCTCATTCTTCCTACCAAAATATGTCACCTCACACATTTTTCTGCGTTGTCTGTCATGTGTCCATTCATCTCACCAGCTTGTCTGTATCCTCTTGAAGATTATTACTGTCTTTCTCACTATTTACAATAGTTCCAAGTTTCATGACATCTGCAAATTTCAAACTCATGCACGGTAACAATAAGTGAAGCTCAATAAATGTACATCACATATGTCCCAACACTATGTGCTGTTACTTATTAGTGTTTTCTTTCTAAGTAAATAACCTTTAATATTGTCTTTTGATTATCAGCGTTTAGGGTCATTTTGTTTCTTTTAGGTCCTTTTTATTGCTTGCTTTAGTTTAGTGGTCTATTTCTTTTTCAATATTTTTTATTTAAATGTTATAACTTAACTGTTAAGTTTTGCCTTTGGTCACAGATTTATTAATTTCTATTTCTTGTGCAATCTTTTAGACAGATGGGAAAGAATAAGCACATAATTGAAGGCATTCCTCTTTCTCACCTGTTTCACTCTCCCGATGCAGGGCTTTTACCCGAAACGTCGATTCTCCTGCTCCTCGGATGCTAACTGACCTTTTCCAACAGCTCACTCTTGACTCACTCTCCCTCCACCCAACTGCATCAAGTTCTCAGGCTCAGCAAAGTCCAATTGAAAGTCTTCACTTTATCAGCTTATTCTACTGTGCCCTCTGAGCTCTAATTTCTCAAGTATTTAACATTTAAATACAGTTGCAATACAAATTTTTAAAAAATGTTATATTTCGGGAATGTCTGTAAAATTATAGTATAATGAAGGCTGATCTTCTCAACCTTCTGGTCTGGTGCCTTAGGAGAAAGTGAGGCCTGTAGATGCTGGAGATCAGAGTCGAGAGTGTGGTGCTGGAAAAGCACAGCAGGTCAGGCAGCATCTGAGGAGCAGGAGAATCAACGTTTCGGGCAAGAGCCCTTCATCAGGAATGAGGCTTGTGGGTCTGGTCTGAGAGATAAATGGGAGGGGGGATGGGGTTGGGGGGAAGGTAGCTGGGAAAGTGATAAGTGGATAAAGGTGAGGGAGGAGATCCAAGATGGCGGCGACTCAGCAAGTCTGAGTTTACAGTGCTCTTCCCAAAACCTGGGTAAAGTGAGTTACTCACCCCCACCACACTTACCAAACCACCCAAAAAAAATTTCTAACCTTAATTAGCTGCTTACTATTATATTTAAGCAGTTTAATATTAAGTGGATAATGAGTAAACCAAAGGTATCCCGCAGCTCACAGAAAACAAAGACCCCTCCCCCACCCTCCTCTCCTCCTCCGGCTGCAGCTGATGTAAAAACAGGCCTTGAAGAGATGATTGCCAGGCTGGAAACGACACTCGTCAATTTCATTGCAGAATCCAGACAGAGATGGAATGCATTCGAAGAAAAGTTACAAAAGTACAGCCAGGCTCTCGAGGAATTGCAGGGCCGAGTGAAGGGGGCGGAGCTAAAGGCCACGACCTCCGAGGCTGCAGCACAAACAGCTGCAGAACAGGTACGAGCTCTTGAGCAGAGAGTCCGGGCCTTTGAAATCTACATGGATGACCTGGATAATAGAAATCGGAGAAAGAATATCCGTCTCCTGGGCCTCCCTGAACAAGAAGAGAAGGGACAGTTAGTAGTATTTCTGGAGCGATGGCTGCCCCAGCTTTTAAACCTGGGGGCTGAAACTGACCGGGTAAGGGTGGAGTGGGCCTACCGGGTCGCAGTACGCGGATCTGGCCCAAACCAGCGCCCACGCCCGGTCCTGTTCCGGCTGCAGAGTTATAGGGAGAGGCAGATACTCCTGGATGCCTCCAGAAATCTTGGAAAGGATCCTAAAGCTATGATTCATGAAGGATCCAAGATTATGTTATTTCAGGACTTCTCCCCGGCTTTGGCACGAAGGAGGAAGGCGTTTGATGAGGTGAAGAAATGTCTAAGGAACTTAAATATTCAATACACCTTACGCTACCCAGCGACGTTATGCTTTACCCACGAAGGATCCGAGTATAATTTTAGATCACCAGAAGAGGCTAAGGAACTTTTAGACTCGTTTAAATAAATCGTAAGAGACAATTTATGTTGGCTTGCCTCTTCCACACTCTGTGGGGAGAAATGGATACTTTACTCTACTTTACTTTTGCTTCTGGGAGCAGGGTTGTCTTCTCTTGCTATTTTATATTATTATACTTAACTGTAATTTGTTGGAGTTGTAATTTTATAGTTATGTGTGTTTGTACGTGGCATTGATGCTATCAGATATACTCAGGTATGGGTGGGGAGGGGTGGGGGTGGGGCGCTCACTGTCAACTCTAGCTCGGTATTATATCTAAATCCTATTAAGGAGCGCCCGGGTCAAGGGTGGGACACTGTTTGGGAGAGGATATGGTGGACCTTTAGAAAGGAAGTAAGGCCCCCTGAGAACAAGGGGGAGGATCTCCATTCAAACATGTTTTTTTTTGTTCTTATTGTTTGGAAATAGTTTCCTTTTTATTATACTGTTATGAGTGTATTAGAGAACATTTTCTCTTGTTTGAAGGATGTAAGTGACTCAACTATACACTCTGGATAATTGTGGATTAGATTAGTAGTTAACTGAGTTTCATTGTTTTTCTTTCTTCTTTAGTATCATTCCTTTGAATTTTGATGATTATATATTTAAGATCTATTTTTATATTAATGTTTGTGCTTGAAAGTTCTGTTTATTTTTGTTAATCTGTCAAAATATTAAATTTCTAATAAAAATATCTTTAAAAAAAAAGGTGAGGGAGAAGGTGATGGATGGGTCCGGAGCGGGGGCTGAGTTGGAGGCTTGGGACTAGGATAATGTGGGGGGGAGGGGAAATGAGGAAGTTGTTGAAATCCACATTATCCTGTGTGGTTGCAGGGTTCCAAGGTGTTCTTCCTCCAGGTGTCAGGTGGTAAGGGTTTGGCGGGTGGAGGCGGCCCAGGACCTGCATGACCTTGACGGAGTGGGAGGGGGAGTTGAAGTGTTCAGCCTCGGGGCAGTGGGGTTGGTGGGTACAGGTGTCCCAGAGATGTTCTGCAAGAAGGCATCCTGTCTCCCTAATGTAGAGGAGACCACACCAGGTGCAAAGTATGCAGTAGGTGACATTGGTGGAGGTAAAAGTGAATTTCTGACAGATGGGGAAGGATCCCTTGGGGCCTTGGACTGAGGTCAGGGGAGTGGTGTGGGCGCAGGTTTTGCACTTCCTGCGGTGGCAGGGGAAGGTGCTGGGAGTGGGGTGTGGGCTGCTGGGGGGGGGCGCGTGGACCTGATAAGGGAGTCACGGAGGGAATGGTCTCTGCGGAACGCTGATAGGGGTGGGGAGGGAAATATAGAGTCTGGTGCCTTGATTGGTATAGGGACTGTGACCTACAGATTGACTTACTGTAACAACTGTGCAAGATATTCACACCAGTAGACAGTAGTAAGGTTATCTATGATGACTCTGTGTGGTCTATTAATCTCTGGTCTCATCAGGAGAAGTTAGGCATGTCATATACTTGCAAACAGTTAAATTTTAAATTATACTCATGGTGGAATAGAATTGGGGGCCTAAAAGACAGCTAATTAGCATTGCTACTTGGATATAAGGCCTATATGATTCACATTACCATGGGACAGGCTTAAGAAGGGGACAGTCCATCAGAATCTTTTGCAGAATCAGGCTAGAGGGCTTCTCAAGATATCACTAACACTCAGACCGGTCAGTCTGTAAGAATCTGGACGCAGAGAAATCAGATGGAATCACAAAATTGTAAAGCAGAAAAACAGACCCTTTGGTCCAAAGTGTTCATGCCAACCAGATATTCTAAATTACTCTAGCCCCATTTGCCAGCATGGGTCTCCATTGTTCACCAGGCAGAACGCAAGTGGGAACTTGCATTCCAATTGAAGAGGAGAATGTTTTGTGAAGACTTTAAAAAGTCTGGAATATTCACTTAGATTTGATTAGCTGGAGGGATCTTCAAGGTAAATCACATCATGAAAGCCAGTTTGGCAATTAGAGATTACCTAGCTGGAACAAAGGAAAAGGAAGCAAGTCATTGGAAGCTGAGAATAGCTGTGGACTCATTCCTTGGAGAATAAGATGTCCACTTAAGGGACAAAGTAAGTATGACATGTGATTCTCCTGGTTAGTTACTGGGAATTCAAATATCGTGTTTTTTTAAAAATCAGTCTCTATGGGAATACCGTTGAGTCACTGTTCCAGTTGGACAGTTAGTCCCTAGTCTCACACCAAAACAAAAGCAAAAATACTGTGGATACTGGAAGTCTGACATCAACAAAAAGAGCTCAGGAAACTCAGCAGGTCAGGCAGTATCTGTGGAAAGAAACAGTTTATGTCTCAAGAAGGGGATGTAAAGGAAGAGCTTTTAATGCAATGGAAGTGGGGAAGGAGCAGGAAGAACAAAGGAGTCACCCACTAACACCCAAACAGTGACCTATTTACAACGACTAAGAGTCAACTGCTGCTTGACTGGCAATTTTTAAATTTGAAACTAAGTTCAAATTGCAGTTTCATATTTAAAAATATACAATTTCCATACTACTTGTCACTAAATTGCCACTTTTATTAAATTTCCCAGTTTATTGATCCTGATTCAACACTGATGTAGTGGGAAAGCTGCTGAATGGTATTAATCTAGCCACCAAGTCCTTGGGTATATCATCTGGGTTCCAGACCCAATTACTTGTCGGTCAGCACTGACAGCCTTTTGCATTTCGGTACCCAAAGTGTCTTTGGCAACCATCACAGTTAACATGCCAGAAGGTGGACCTGTCCTTTGGTTGTATGTTGGTGGCACCTCTGCTACAAGTCATTTTTAAAACTTAATGTGGTCTAGGGTAGAAATATATCCATCTTGGTTCCACAACTGCAACAGACAAACACCTCTCACTGATCTACAGTATACTGCAGTGTCTGTCCACATGTTCAATGCTCTTCAAGCATCATGCTTTCAAGCACAAGACATCCAAGACTCTTGATGAAAGCCAGATGTTCATACTGAATTTCCAATCAGCATGGCTAGCTCCTCCTCTTTCAGTCTGCTTCTCCTAGACATTCAGGGTGTGGAACCCATTGTGTATGTCCCCTTCTGGCTTAATTACAGCTCTCTGTAGGAACATGTTTAGGACTTATACACTTAATGGTAAGGTCCTAAGGAGTGTTGCTGAACAAAGTGACCTTGGAATGCAGGTTCATAGCTCCTTGAAAGAGTCGCAGGTAAATAGGATAGTGAAGAAGGCATTTGGTATGCTTTCCTTTATTGATCAGAGCATTGAGTTACAGGAGTTGGGAGGTCATGTTGTGGCTGCACAGGACATTGGTTAGGCCACCTTTGGAATATTGCATACAATTCTAGTCTCCTTCCTACTGGAAGGACATTGTGAAACTTGAAAGGGTTCAGAAAAGGATGTTGCCAGGGTTGGAGGGCTTGAGCTCCAGGGAAAGGTTGAATAGTCTGGGGCTGTTTTCCCTGGAGTGTTGAAGGCAGCATCCATGGAGAGAGAGCAAGCTAACATTTTGAGTTGGAATATTGCGTGCAATTCTGGTCTCCCTCCTATCAGAAGGATGTTGTGAAACTTGAAAGGGTTCAGAAAAGATTTACAAGAATGTTGCTAAGGTCAGAGGATTTTAGCTACAGGAAGAGACTGGGGCTGTTTTCCCTGGAGCGTCGGAGGCTGAGGGGTGACCATATAGAGGTTTATAAAATCATGAAAGGCATGGATAAGGTAAACAGACAAAGTCTTTTCCCTGGGGTTGGGGAGTCCAGAACTAGACGGCATAGGTTTAGGGTGAGAGGGGCAAGATATAAAAGGGACCTGAGGGACAACTCTTTCATACAGTGGGTGGTACATGTATGGAATAAGCTGCCAGAGGAAGTGGTGGAGGCTGGTACAATTACAGGATTTAAAAGGCACCTGGATGGGTATATGAATAGGAAGGGTTTGGAGGGATACGGGCCGGGTGCTGGCAGGTGGGACTAGATTGGGTCGGGATATCTGGTCAGCATGGACGAGTTGGACCGAAGGGTCTGTTTCTGTGCTGTACATCTCTATGACTCTGTTTCTGGGCTGGTGCTTGTCATGTGCTGACAACTTGTCCCTTGTTGTTGCTCTTTGTCTGCTTGCTGCTGTGGCAAAGGTATAAAGGCACAAAGAGAAAAGCGTAGCAAAAGGAGCTGAGCAATGCAATGGCGGTTCTCCTTCACCTTATATTGAAGAATCAACAAAGTGTGTACCTCATGCTGGAAAGGTTAATACAGCCAGGGCATGCAGGATGAAATGGGAAACGTGAGTGGGTTATTCCAATTTCAAACTGCCAATTGTATGTCCTGGTGACATCATTCCATTTTTTCTGCTCTTGAACACTTTGCTATGTTGAGCGATAGTGCAGTTTGACTCAGTGTCCAACTTTTGATCCACCTCCCACAGTGAATGACCTTCTACTTGGTGGCCCCTTCACTCAGCCCAGCTGAAATGGTAAATCTCATTGAGTTCACTTGCATTAGATTATTGTGCTATGTCGTATCTTTGTCATTTTGACAACTTTCGCTAGCAGAGGGTGTTCTAGCTATTTTTCTAAACATTTCTTCTCAGGATTTTAAACTTCTTAATTCCTCCTTCACCCCCTCCATCCATTTCTCTCCTTAAGATGCTTCTATTACTGAGCTTGTTCTGTGTCAGTGAAACTTTCTTCTGTGTCAGCCAAGTGGCAATTTTGCACCTATGTTTGGATAGTAAATACTGGCATGCTAAGATGGACTAACTTAACAAGCCATAGATCCTTTCATCTTCCTGGTTCAATTCCACACTGAGAATTCATTTACAAGCTGAGTTTCCATCTGTGCTGAGCTGCTAATCTCACAAAAGCCATTTAATTACTTGTGCAGTTGTAGTTGTAAATGACCCTGTTTGCTCAGGCACTGTCTCTCTCCCTTTTGAAATTACTGTTATTACTCCCAACCTGCTTCTTAAAAGAAAAGAAATGAAACTATTCTCGTTGCAAACTAGCTCCAATTCCTTATTCCTCTCCAGTCCTTGGATGTGCTTTCATCTCCCAAACCCGGTGTTTGAATCAGTTCTTTGATACAACAGCACTGAAATTGCTCAACTCAAAATCACCCATGACATTCTCTGTGCCTGTTAATATGATGCACAGTTAATGTTGCGGCTGTACAGGTCATTGGTACTGCCACTTTTAGAATATTGTGTGCAATTCTGGTCTCCTTCCTATTGGAAGGATGTTGTGAAACTTGAAAGGGTTCAGAAAAGGACGTTGCCAGGGTTGGAGGATTTGAACTATAGGGAGAGGCTGAACAGTCTGGGGCTGTTTTCCCTGGAGCGTCAGAGGCTGAGGGGTGACCTTATAGAGGTTTATAAAATCATGAGGGGAATGGATAGTAAATAGATAAGGTCTTTTCCCTGGGCTAGGGGATTCCAGAACCAGAGGGCATAGGATAAAGTGAGAGGGAAAGATTTAAAAGGGACACAAGGGGCACTTTTTCACTCAGAGGGTGGTACGTGTACGGAATGAGCTGCCAGAGGAAGTGGTGGAGGCTGGTACAATTACAACATTTAAGAGGCATCTGGATGGGTATATGAATAGGAAGCATTTAGAGAGATATGGGCCAAATGCTGGCAAATGGGATTAGATTAGGTTAGGATAGCTGGTCAGCACGGATGAGTTGGACTGAAGGGACTATTTCTGTGCTGTACCACTTCATGACTCAGTGGGGCCAACTTAGTAATTGGTGCTATCTGTGTTGAGTATTAATTCAGCCAGAAGGTGGAGCTAATGCTGCAAGTCTACAGCCACTGACAAAATATTCCATTCAGCATTGGTAAACAGATTGTGACAAATGTTTTGTTGTTCTTTGGACAGAAACCGAATTATCAGATCGGGGAGAGAGAGAAAATCTAAGAAACTGAGTGAGTGATCTAAAAGTAAAGATATGGAGCAGAGTTACCATGTCAGAGGAGGAACAGGATGAGGGCTTGCAATTCCAAACCTTGTGATCCTAAGGTTGAGATCAATCTTTGTATTTGTACATATAAAACTATTATGCTGACTTCCCCAAGTGTCTACGGGGTTTTTTTTCCATATTATTTAGAGTTAGCATGTTTAGAATCACAGAATTGTTACAGTACAGAAAGAGACCACTTGGCCCATCGTGTCTGCAGCTCATTAATGAACTGGTTAGATCTGGCCTGAGTGCAGTCATGCATACCGATCCACTTTTCCAGTCCAGTTCCACAGGAATCAGTGACTCTCTGCCCACCAGCTGTACTTTTAACAGATTCAAAAAGTGTCATCAAGCATGACAATGTCTTGCTTGCAAGACAAAGCTTTTCACTGTGCCTCGGTACACGTGACAATCAATTCAATTTATTCTTATTCGATTAAAATATATGATTTTAATGTTTACTTGCTATTGTTTGTGTTAGGTTAACTACTATTTTTGTTTCGATTTTTACTGATATGATTGGTCGTCTACCACAACCCAGTCTTTCCCATAGGCCCCATTATGTCTATTGCGCGATTTTCTATAACACAAGGTCGCACGAGAACACAACTACTGCACCAGACCACCTTACAAATTACATGCAAACCTTTCAAAATCTTGGAATTATCTTTGTCCTTTTTATATAAATGATTTGGATGTGAACACAGGAGGTATGGTTGGTAAGTTTGCAGATGACACCAAGTTTGCAGGTGTAGTAGACAGCGAAGAAGGTTACCTCAGAGTACAACGGGATCTCGATCAGATGAGCCAACAGGCTGAGGAGTGGCGGATGGAGTTTAATTTAGATAAATGTGAGGTGCTGCATTTTGGAAAGGCAAATCACTACTTATACACTTAATGCTCGGGTCCTGGGGAGAGTTACCAACCAAGTAAACCATGGGGGGCAGATGCAAATGTGTTGCTGGTCAAAGCACAGCAGGTTAGGCAGCATCTCAGGAATAGAGAATTCGACGTTTCGAGCATAAGCCCTTCCTGATGAAGGGCTTATGCTCGAAACGTCGAATTCTCTATTCCTGAGATGCTGCCTAACCTGCTGTGCTTTGACCAGCAACACATTTGCAGCTGTGATCTCCAGCATCTGCAGACCTCATTTTTTACATGGGGGGCAGATGCATAGCTTCTTGAAAGTGGAGTCAATAAATAGACAGGGTGGTGAAGAAGGCATTTGGTCCACTTGCCTTCGCTGGTCAATGCATTGAGTATAGGGGTTACATGCCATGTTGCAGCTGTACAGGACATTGGTAAGGCTACATTTCGAATAGTGTACAATTCTAATCACCCTTCTATAAGAAAGATGTTGTTAAACTTGAGAGGATACAGGAAAGATTTACAAGGATGTTACTGGAACTGGAAGGTTTGAGTTCTGGGAAAGGCTGGAACTTTTTTTCCTGGATCATCGGAGACTATGGGGTGACCTTCATAGTGTTTATAAAACCAGAGAGGCATGGAATAGGTCTTATTCCTAGGTGGGTGAGTCCAGAACTAGAGGGCATAGGTTCAAGGTGAGAGGGGAAAGATTTAAAAAGGACCTGAGGGACGTTTTTATACAGAGAGTGGTGCGTGAATGGAATGAGCTACCAGATGAAGTGGTAGAGGCAGTTACAATTACAACATTTAAAAGGCATCTGGATGGGTATATGAATAGGAAAGCTTTAGAGGGATATGGACTACATGCTGGCAAATGGGACTAAGTCAGATTGGGATGCCTGGTTGGCATAGACGGGTTGGACTGGAGGTTCTGTTCCCATGCTGTATAATTCTGACTATCCCAACACGAATGTGTATCTCTGGATGAAAAAGCATGCAAAGGAAATGAAGGGTGAAATATTATAGGGGACTGAATGATGTGGGTTTGTGTTTGAATTGTACAAGATGTCCATCGAGGTCTAGCTTGACACTTGGAGTAACACACTATATCTTTTAATTCCAGTCATCAACATGAGATTTCTGTTCAGGAGCAGTAAGTTGCCTGGTAAGGGGGATTATTGTTTGTTAACAGCCTTATTAACTGCACATCTCACCTCATTCATATGCAGCTTCCTTTTGTATCACCCGCCACTACCGGTGAAAACTACACACTGATAATTGCTTTAAATAATAAAGAATTTAATGCTTGCTCTTAGAAGGCTCACCAGTGGTACATCTTCCCATTATTAAATATGTTGTCAACACATATACAGTCTACACTCAAAGAATGGCAAGTTTGTCAAGGAAACAAGAGCTGCTAGTACTTAAGGAAATGTCCTTCCCCAAGTGGTGAATGTCTACCAGCACTAGTAATAAGCTAGGCCTTTGCTTTTAAATAAAACCCACAGCTGGATACAGGAGGCTTATAACAACAAGTTGATTCTTAAAAGCCTATGCATTGTAAAGTTGTTACCAACTGCTCTGTTCCTGGCAAGATTGGCTATGATGTGATTTAAGAGCAACAGTGATATCTTCAGGCCAGCTGCCAGAGTTACATCAGGGCTACGTACTGTTCTTACCACCCCCATAAAAGAAATAAAAACACTGCCATCACATTCCATCCTACAGCGCTTGATGTGCCAGCTGGATCTCATTTGAGCTCCAGTTTCTCCAGAGACAGACGTTTTCTAGATTCAGATCAACAAGCTGTCCTTTGGTACAGCTATACCCCCTCTTATTCTAACTCCCTGTTATAATAGTCCACTTTCTCTCAACACTCTGTATCCATGTCCAGAGCAACAAAGCAGTTTCCACTGGCAGATCCACACTTTCTTTCAACCAAACCTTGAAATCTTCTGCAGAGCGTCCTGCAAGCTTAGCAAGCATCCTTTTATGAAGATATTTCCAGTGAGATAATGCTAGAAAAGCTCGTAGACTTCATTTTAAAACAAATATTCAGGTGTAAAAATGAACACAGTACAACTCTGTTAATCTTAATTCCCCTTCGTAGTGAGGTCATTCTCACACAACAAGCTTCATTTATTTTCACACTGGCAGTCTTGCCCACATTATTATTTTACAAGCCAGAGGTATCTCTCAGACAACCTTGACCTGATTAGATTGTGTTTGTAGGCGTGGCATAAGCACATTTGTCACCTTCCATTGAACTGGCAGGATTATTCAGATTGCATTGTATATTCTGTATTGCTTCAAATTGTCTCCAAGGGAAACAGCTGAAAATGTGTTGCTGGAAAAGCGCAACAGGTCAGGCAGCATCCAAAGAGCAGGAGAATCGATGTTCCTGAAGAAGGGTTTATGCCCGAAACGTCGATTCTCCTGCTCCTTGGATGCTGCCTGACCTGCTGCGCTTTTCCAGCAACACATTTTCAGCTCTGATCTCCAGCATCTGCAGTCCTCACTTTCTCCTCCAAGGGAAAGATCAAGGTTTGAGCAGCAACTCAATTTGAAACTCATATTACAAGAGCCTGGCTACAACTTCATACGAACAAGATATAACATAAAGGGATATATTTTACAACTTTAAAATTCTCACCCTTGTTTTCAAATCTTTTCATGGCCTTGGTGCAATCTCCTCCAGACCCATTGCCCTCCAAGGTATCTGTACTTAACCTAATTCTGACCACCTACGGGAGGGGGCAGTACCTTCAGACGTCAAGGTCTCAAACTCTGGAATGCGCTGTCAACACATCTCCATCTCGCTTTCCTGTTTTGAAAAAAAACTCCATGAAACCTACCTCCTTCATCAAGCCTTTGGTTATCTGTCTTAATATTGCCTTATGTCAAATTTTGCTTTATAATACTCCTGTGAAACACCTGGGCCAGGTTACCACATTAAAGATGCTATATAAATACAAGTTGTTGTTTCTGTCAATCTTCTCTTTCTGAAAGCAATGATTTATAAGAGGGTACAATGCGTGGCCATTCTTTGCATGTGAGTTTAGACAACACTTGATAGGAGCAGTCACTGGATTGTGATTAAGAGTGAGAACCTTGGCTGATTTCTCCCTCCCTGCACTGACCCAGCTCTGTTCCAGCTGAACTTGCTCCCGATGCAGTCTCCTCTACATTGGGGAGACTAGACACCTTCTCGCGGAGCACTTTAGGGAACATCTCCGGGACACCTACACCAACCAACCCCACTGCCCCGTGGCCGAACATTTCAACTCCCCCTCCCACACTGCCAAGGACATGCAGGTCCTGGGCCTCCTCCATCGCCACTCCCTCACCACCCGCGCCTGGAGGAAGAACCACCCGCTTCGGAACACTTCGACCCCAAGGCATCAATGTGGACTTCACCAGTTTCCTCATTTCTCCTCCCCCCACCTTACCCCAGTTCCAACCTTCCAGCTCAGCGCCGCCCTCATGACCTGTCCCACCTATCAATCTTCCTTCCCACCTATCTGCTCCACCCTCCCCTCTGACCTATCACCTTTACCCCCACCTCTATCCACCTATTGCACTCTCAGCTACATTCTCCCCAGCCCCAGTCCCCCTCCCATTTGTTTCTTCACCTCCCCGAGCCTCCCAGCCTCATTCCTGATGAAGGGCTCCGGCCCGAAATGTCGATTTTTCCTGCTCCTTGGATGCTGCCTGACCTGTTGTGCTTTTCCAGAAACACACTCCATGCATCTGCAGACCTCACTGTCTTCCAGCTGAAATCAGCTAAGTCAGTAAAGCCTGGGGCCTCAGAAGTGATAAATGTCTTGCTCTTTATGGGTTGGTATTACAACATTTACCAAGCTAATGAGGGGCATCCTTTTGTTCCGATATAACATGCTCGTTTTTTTATTTGCTGCACATTTTCCCAGTTATTTTCTTGAAAAGAGTTGAAGTGATCAAAAACAGCAATTGTATTGCTAGATGCCTCTGGTGCCATGCATTCACTTTTCCTGTAGTTTTAATGTGAAGGGAAAAATTTGAAAGCTATCTTGAAAATGTTTATGCTGATACATTGTTGCTGTGGGAATCACTGACATTGTAGCTGAGTTATTGGAGCAGTGAGTTCAGAAAAATCGGAAGTTGGAGAGGGCAATGTTCTGCTGACACTGTAGAGGTCAGCGTGCTGAAAATCTGAGGCTCATGTCTTTTCACGTATACAGCTGTTTGTATCTTGGCTGAGTGGTCCAAAAGCAGAGGCACATTTTGCTCAGTATCGGGGAATATTGAGCAGTGCACAAAAACACAGCAACAGGAATAAGCCATTCAGTCCCTTGAGCCTGCTCTGTCAATCTGGATCAAATGCAGAGAATTCTCAAGAAACTTAGCGGGTCTGGCAGCATCGGCGGACAGAGAAACAGAGCTAGTGTTTTGAATCCAGGATGACTCTCCTTCAGAACAGTTCTGAAGAAGTCAAAATGTCAACTCTGTTTCTCTCTCACATGCAGCCAGACCTGCTGAGTTTCTCCAGCACTTTGTGTTTGTTTCAGACTTCTTGCATCCGCAATATTTTGCTTTGATGTGCTATTGTGAATCGCGGCTGATCATCTACCGTAACACAATTTTCCTCCAATATCACCATATCCCTTGATATCTTAAATATGTAGAAATCTAGTCACGATGCAACAACTTTCTGTGAAAGCATTGAATTGAAACGTTAACTCTGTTTCTCTCTCGGTAAATGCTGTCTTAACTCACACACAAAATGCTGGAGAACCTCAGTCTTGAACAGACCCAATGACTGAGCTTCCGCAGCTCTCTGGCCATCCCCTCAGTAAAGAAACCCCTCTTCATTTCATCTGAAATGGTCTGCCCTTGATTCTGATGCAGGGTTCCCTGGTTCTAGACTCCCCAAGCCAGCCAAAGAAAGCATCCTCCTTGCCCCTATGCTGACACGCCCTGGGAGAATTCTTGAAGCTTGTCTTAACATGGTTCACAGGACCATAACATTGAAATAAAGAGAACATTTGTGGATCAAATTGCTCCTGTTTCCAGTTACCGTGCTTTCAATCTACGCTTACTTAACTGGTTGTAAATTAAGCGTTTTAATTAAGTAATTTTGTTTTAGTTCCCTTGATTTCATGGATAAACAGTGGTTCAACACAGCATTATGCCTTAAAAGGTCCTGAAATTAATCCCTAGTCTGGGCTGAATTGGCTGATTTCAGCAATAGCACTCGTTGAAATGCAGGAACTTGCTGTGAAAGCATTGAGGTGAAACACTAACTCCGTTTCTCTCTCTGAAAATGCTGTCTGAACTAATACACAAAATGCTGCAGAAACTCAATCGGTCTGGCAGCATCAAAAGAACAGTCATGTCAGATTCAAAATAATAACTCTTTCTCTCTCCAGGGATGCTGCCAGAACTGTTAAATTTCTCTATCTTCGGAGAGAGAAACAGAGTTATCATTTTAAATCCGATATGACTCTTCTTCAGGAGCTGACAGACCTTCAGTAAAGGCATCGATCTTTGTGTCGAGTTTAGAGATTACGTCCGCGAGGCTCACCACCGTAGGTATGCAAAACCTGCGCCCACACCTCCCCCCTTACTTCCCTCCAAGGTCCCAAGGGAGCCTTCCATATCCACCACAACTTCACCTGCACCTCCACACACATCATTTACTGCATCCGCTGCATCCGATGTGGCCTCCTCTATATTGGGGAGACAGGCCGCCTACTTGCAGAACGTTTCAGAGAACACCTTTGGGACACCCGGACCAACCAACCCAACCACCCTGTGGCTCAACACTTCAACTCCCCCTCCCACTCCACCAAGGACATGCAGGTCCTTGGACTCCTCCATCACCAGACCATAGCAACACGATGGCTGGAGGAAGAGCACCTCATCTTCCGCCTGGGAACCCTCCAACCACAAGGGATGAACTCAGATTTCTCCAGTTTCCTCATTTCCCCTTCCCCCACCTTGTCTCAGTCAAATCCCTCGAACTCAGCACCGTCTTCCTAACCTGCAATCTTCTTCCTGACCTCTCCGCCCCCACCCCCACTCCGGCCTATCACCCTCACCTTGACCTCCTTCCACCTATTGCATTTCCAACACCCCTCCCCCAAGTCCCTCCTCCCTACCCTTTATCTTAGCCTGCTGGACACACTTTCCTCATTCTTGAAGAAGGGCTCATGCCCGAAACGTCGAATCTCCTGTTCCTTGGATGCTGCCTGACCTGCTGCGCCTTTCCAGCAACACATTTTCAGCTCTGACCTCCGGCATCTGTAGTCCTCACTTTCTCCTCCTCCAGTGATCTCCAGCATTATACATATTAGTCTCCAGCCAATTCGATTCACTCCACATGATATCAAGAAATGGTTGGAGATACTGAATACTGCAAAGGCTATGGGCCCTGACAGCATTCCAGCAATAGTACTGAAGACTTGTGCTCCAGAACCTGCTGCTCCCCTAGACAAGCTGTTCCAACAGTACATTTACAACATTGGCATCTATCCAACAATGTGTAAAATAGGAGGATCCATATTGATTTTGCGACGTGAGTTGAATTAATTGATCTGGGAGCACAGTTGGATGAATGTGTAAAGTTGCCCAGGGCTGGCCTGCACATAAAAAGCAGAACAAATCTAACCCAGCTAATTACCGCCCCATCAGTCTACTCTTGATGGAAGGTGTTACCAACAGTGACGCCCAGTTTGGGTTATGCCAGGGCCACTCAGCTCCTGACCTCATTACAGCCTTGGTTCAAACATGGACAAAAGAGCTGAACTCCAGAGGGGAGGGGAGAGGGACAGCCCTTGCCATCAAGGCTGCATTCGACCGAGTGTGGCATTAATGAACCCTAAAAAAAATGGAATCAATGGGTATCGGGGGCAAACTCTCTGCTGGTTGGAGTCATACCTGATACAGGGGAAGATGGTTGTGGTTGTTAGCAAGAAGTCAGGTTAACTCCAGGACATCTCTGCAGGAGTTCCTCAGGGTAGTGTCCTAGGCCCAACCATCTTCAGCTGCTTCATCAATGACCTTCCCTCCATAAGGTCAGAAATGCGGATGATTGCACAATGTTCAGCACCATTCACGACTCCACAGATACTGAAGTAGTCCGTGTCCAAATGCAACAAGATCCAGTCAATATCTAGGCTTGGGCTGAAAAGTGGCAAGTAACATTTGTGCCACACAAATGTCAGGCAATAACCATTAACTTGAAAAGTGTCCATGTGACAAAGGAGATGGTGCTGGACATCTTAAAATGTATAAAGATGGATAAATCCCCAGGACCCGATCTGGTGTTTCCCAGAACTTTGTGGGAAGTTAGGGAAGTAATTGCTGAGAGACTTGTATCACCAATAGCAACACGGGTGAGGTGCCAGAAGACTGGAGGTTGTCTAATGCGGTACGGTGGCTCAGGAGTTAGTGCTGCTGCCTCACAGCGCCAGGGACCTAGGTTCAATTCCAGCCTTGGGCGACTGTCTGTGTGGAGTTTGCAAATTTTCCTCGTGTCTGTGTTGGTTTCCTCCAGTTTCCTGCCACAGTCCAAAGGTGTGCAGGCCATGCAAAATTGCACATAGTGTTCAGGAATGCATAGGTTAGGTGCATTAATTAGGGTGAAATGTAAGTAATAGGGTATGGGAATGGGAATGGGTCTGGGTGGGATGCTGTTCGGAGGGTTGGTGGGGGCATGTTGGCCAAATGGCCTGTTTCCACACTGTAGGAATTCTATGATTCAATAATGTGGTGCCATTGTTTGAGAAAGGTGTAAGAAAAAGGCAGCGAACTATAGACTGGTGAGCCTGACGTCAGTGGTGAGTAAATTGTTGCAGGGGATTTTGAGGGACAGGATTGAGAAATATTTGGAAAGGTGAGGATTGATTAGGGATAGTTAACATGGCTTTATCCATAGGAAATCACATCTCACTAAATTGATTGAGTTTTTTGAAAAAGTGACAAAGAAGATTGATGAAGGCAAAGCAGCAAGGCATTCGACAAGGTTCAGCATGGTAGACTGGTGAACAAGGTTAGATCACATGGAATACAGGGAGAGCTAGCCATTTGTATCCAAAGTTGACTTGAAGTAGGAGACATAGGTGGTGGAGGGTTGTTTTTCAGACTGGAGGCCTGTGACCAGCGGTGTGCTGCAAGGATCAGTGCTGGGTCCATCGGTTTTTGTCATTTATATAAATGGATTGGATGTGAATATAGGAAGAATGGTTAGTGAGTTTGTAGATGACACTAAAATTGGTGGTATAGTTATATCAGAGGACAAGGGCCGTTGGGTCGAGGAGTGGCAGATGGATTTTAATTTAGAGGTATTGCATTTTGGTAAGAGAAATCAGGACAGGACTTATACACTTAATGGTAGAGTCCTGGGAAGTGTTTCCAAACAAAGAGACCTTGGGGTGCAGGCTCATAGTTCCTTGAAGGTGAAGTCGCAGGTTGACAGGAGAGTGAAAAAGGTACACGTCTTTATTGGTCAGTGCATTGAGTATAGGAGTCGGATGTCATGCTGCGGCTATTCAAGACATTGGTGAGGCCACTTTTGGAATACTGTGTTCAGTTCTGGTCTCCTTGCTATTGGAGACATGTTAAACTTGAAAGGGTGCAGAAAAGATTTACAAGGATGTTGCCGGAGTTGGAGGGTTTCAACTATAGAGAGAGGAGGAATAAGCTGGGGCTATTTTCCCTGGAGCATCAAGAGGGGAATGGATAGGGTCCTTTCTTCCGTAGGGGAGTCCAAAACTAGCCGGCATAGGTTTAAGGTGAGAAGGAAAAGATTTAAAAGGGACCTAAGGGATAACGTTTTCATGCAGAGTGTGGTGTGTGTACGGAATGAGCTGCCAGAGGAAGTGGTGGAGGCTGGTACAATTACAGCATTCAAAAGATATTTGGATGGGTATATGAATTGGGATTAGAGGGATATGGGCCAAATGCTGGCAAATGTGACTAGATTAATTTAGGATGTCTGGTCAGCATGGATGAGTTAGACTGAAAGGCTTGTTTCTGTGCTGTCTATCTCCAACAAGAGACAATCTAACCACTGCCCTTTTGACATTCAACAGTATTACCATCACTGAATCCCCCACTATTAACATCCTTGAGGTTACTATTGACCATAAACTCAACTAGACTCACCATATAAACACACAGGTCAGAGGCTACGAATCCTACAGTGAGTAACTCCCCTCCTGACTCCCCAAAGACTGTCCACCATCTACAAGACCCAAGTCAGGAGTGTGATGGAATACTCCCCACTTGCCCTGCAGCTCCAATAACACTCAAGAAGCTTGACATCATCCAAGACAAAGCAGCCCATTTGATTGGCCCCACATCCACAAACATCCACTCCCTCCACCACCGACGCTCAGTAGCAGCAGTGTGTACCATCTACAAGATACACTGCAAAAATTCACTAAAAATCCTTAGACAGCACCTTCTAAACCCATGACCACTTCCATCTCGAAGGACAGGGCAGCAGATACATGGGCACACCACTACCCAGAAGTTCCCCTCCAAGCCCCTCACCATCCTGACTTGGAAATATATCACCGTTCCTTCAGTGTCGCTGGGTCAAACTCCTGGAATTCCCTCCCTCAGGGTATTGTGGGTCTATTCACAGCACATGGACTGCAGCAGTTCAAGAAAGCAGCTCACCCCCACCTTCTCAATGGGGCAACTAGGGATGGGGCAATAAATGCTGGGCCCAGCCAGTGACACCTATTTCCCATGAATGAATAATAAAAAAGTGTGGACCTCCCAACATAGTTTCAGTGGAAACCAAGAGAAAAGGGAAAATTGCCATTTGTACTGTTGCTTTGGCTTCTACCAGAGTTACAGGGAAAACTGAAGAACATCAGTGGAAAATCTGAGTATTTCCGTGTTATGTGACCACGTGAAGATGGGTGAAGGGGTTTATCGGGGCTGAGCCCAATACAACAGAGGTCATCAGAGACCAGACAGAAAAAGGAATGCTGACTGATATCCCATTAGCCCAAGAACACTGACAGCATTTACAGCCGTTCTGTTCCTGTTGCAATTGAGATCTCCCAATTGCAGAAAAAGTGAATATAGGAGAAGGTTTCCTCTTGAAACTTCAAGAAGCCGACATTGTACGCTGCTCCATCTCTGAGAGAGCTTACAGAATGAAGAAGATAAATTTACAAGTGAGATGGCCATTAACCTGGGATTCTGCAGTGTCAACAGTGTGATGACTTATTTATAATAGCTACTAGAAGCCACAGTATCATAAATAAGTGATAGTTTCACTCTGATTTAAACAGATTAATGACTTATTAAAACATTCACCAATGCACTAAGAATAGCACACAGCCAAAAAATTAAATTCTCCTTTTTCCTATTTCAGATGAGCCAGCCAATGCCTCTTTTGTTCCACTTAGTTTAAAGAAACATTCTCTTCTTTTGGTTTCTCTCATTATACATTGTCTTACTGAGAAAGCAGGAAGCCCATTCGTTCCTGGAGCCCATCCATCATAAATCACATTCTAATTGGTCACCAGAAGATATCCAAGAAGTTACCTAGGGCGCTCACCCAATCCGCACTTGGGAAGCTACAAGCAAAAACCCCTGTCCTTGCCAACCCAGCATATCACTAGGCTGGCCAAATCGATACATCCTAGTGACTTGGAGACAGTAAGGACAGATGGTGGAAGCCACAGTCAATAGATGTGAAGATGGAAAAGCACAGCAGGTCAGACAGCATCTGAGGAGCAGGAGAGTCAACTCATGAGTCCTGACGAAGGGGTTTGGCTTGAAACGTTGACTTTCTTGTTTCTCAGATGCTGTCTGACCTGTTGTGCTTTTCCAGCTTCACATCTATTGAGTCAGATACATCCTAGTTCTTGATATACATCCTAATCCTGAGTCCCCCCATTGTCTGATTGAACTATACGTATGAGGAAGATGCCAGGTTCAATCATTAGTTTGTGCAGAGTAGGCCGGTCTAGCCAAGGGTAGAGATAGTAAAGATATAACAGGCTTGGTATCCCATGGATACAAGAGGCCTAAGTTAGAGGTACCCAAAGCTTCTGGAGACTTGTAGGGCTGAAGCAAGGTTTCAAGATAGGGAGGTGTAAAGCAGGCACCAGTTGAAGACAAAAATTGAGAACAGCTCTGATGTTGCTCTTCCAGTTGAATACTGAAGCTCACTCTCTGGCTTACTAATTAAAATGGGTGGCTAACCCACAATGTCCAGCAGAAATGTATTCCAGCAAGAATCTTTACCATGAAGTCAGGGAAGTGGGAATAAAGTGGACAAAATTGACAGAAAATACTTTTCCCATTTAAGCTACAATGATTTAATACCAAAATTCTAAACATTTTAAAAATAGAACGTTGCACATAATCAGATCAATCTGTTCTCGGAAGTACTGAAATATCTTATAATTTAAGATTAGGAATAGTACATCATATCTCATTGTTGATATAACTCTTATGAAAACACACTGTTGTGGTAAATTGTCAACACATGCATTTTTTGTGGTTATCATTGTAATCCTTGGGCCACAGCTTTAATTTATCAATACTCTGTGTTTCAATAGCAGGTGAGGACAAGAACAAGTTGATGTTGCACATGATAGAAGATTCACTGTATCTAGGCGCATAAAAGGAAAGGACACTTGAGCAAGCTCTCATTCCTGACATGCAGCTAAAATTTAAAGGTCCAAATTCTGTCCCCTGTACAACATTATGACATGTAGTCTTTGTTTAAAAAGCTATTTACTCCTGTCACAATCCCAGAACACCAGAATCGTTGAAAATAGAGTTGTGCTTCAACATCGAGGGAAGATGAGAAGAAAGTTGGGCATGTATGGCAAAAAGCAAACTTCAGTTACTTAGTCCAAAAGCAAAATACTGCAGATGCTGGAAAACTGAAATATAAACGGGAAATCCTAGAAATATACGCAGGTAAGGTGGCATCTATGGAGACAGAAACAGATTCAATATTTCAGGTCACAGCCTATAATCAGAATTATTACAATAATCCAGTGCTTAGCACTCAGACTAAAACTAAATAGACAATACAGAGGTCAATGGATTTTCACAGTGATTTTCCATTATCTTCGGAATATCCAGAGGGGTCACTATATAGAATGGGGTGAAGAACAATGTGCAAATGAACGATATCTGATTCATTTCTCCACTGCCTTTTAGGCTCTGAAAGAAAGCCTGACAAGTGCTGGGAAGATACACATCTGTCGGAAAGAGTAAAAATGAAAGTGTAGACCCTTCAACACAACTGGAATTGGGAAAATAAACAAATCCCTTAATAGGACTGGGCAGAACTGAGAAGTGGTGCTTGGTTAAGGATATGGCGAATGTGTTTTGCCATTTCATGGTATTCTACAGGAAGGCGGATCTACCGTGAGCACAATACTCTCGGAGACTTTTATGCTTCAATGTGTTTCCAAGTTGCTTTGAGGTGTTCAATACAACCAAGCCATCCCTTGGTACACCAATGTCTAGTATACACAATATCTCTGAGGGTCCCTTAAAGCATCGAGTCTGAAAGGTGTCTTTTAGCAAAGTCCAATAGTGGACATCCAGGCAGGTAATATTTCATATTAACATTCTCATTTTAGACTATAGGATTTGCAAACAAATCAGATCTAACTTTGTCCTACAAAAATAGCAAAGTGCACTGATTTATTTTGAATTAATGTGCTAAATCAATGTCAGTGCCCTCAATATCACTGCCAGGTGGTCTGGAATTTATCATGACTGTCTAGCTATCTGTACGATCGCCCAACATTTGAAACATTTTCTAATGGAATGTCAAACTGGCTGGAAGGTTTCTATGCATCTCTGCTGATATTCTTCAACCTTGGCTGAAGTTATTTGTCACCTGAGGACCATGGGGATCACCGCTCTGTGAAAATGAAGAGAAGTAATAAAATCTGTGGAGCTATTGTGTGAAGGGTTTGGATGGTCTTAGCCAGTTCCAAATGAGCAGTGAACCTCAGCAGATACTGACCTGAATTTCCATCACTCTGAACAATGTCACAGAATGATATTGTGCAAAATGGAAACTAAAAAATACTGAACTGGTGAGAAGGATGGTGGGGCATTGTAGTGCTTTAATCGTAATACTGACAGGATTATAAAGAGAGAATTTGATGTTATATCTAATCCCATGCTGTCCCTGTCCTGGACATAGGATAGCATGGTGGCTCAGTGGTTAGCACTGCTGCCTCACAGTGCCAGGGACCTGGGTGGAGTTTGCATGTTCTCCCTGTGTCTGCATGGGTTTCCTCTGGGTGCACTGGTTTCCTCCCACAGTCCAAAGATATGCAGGTCATAGAGATGTACAGCATGGAAACAGACACTTTGGTCCAACTTGTTCATGCTGACCAGATATCCTAATCCAGTACCCTTCCTATTCATGTACCCATCCAGATACCTTTTAAATGTTACAATTGTACTAGCCTCCATCACTTCCTCTGGTAGCTCATTCCATACCCATACCATCTTCTGTGTGAAAAGGTTGCCCCTTAGGTCTCTTTAATATCTTTCCCCTCTCACCCTAAACCTATGCCCTCTAGTTCTGGACTCCCCGACCCCAGGGAAAAGACTGTCTATTTACCCTATCCATGCCCCTCATGATTTTATACACCTTGAAATGGTCACCCCTCAGCCTCCGATGCTCCAGGGAAAACAGCCCCAGCCTATTCAGCCTCTCCCTATACCTAAAATCCTCCAACCCTGGCAAGATCCTTGTAAATCTTTCTGAACCTTTTCAAGTTTCACAACATCCTCCCGATAGGAAGGCGACCAGAACTGCATGCAATATTCCAAAAGTGGCCTAACTGATGTTTTGTACAGCCGTAACACGACCTCTCAACTCCTGTACTCAATACTCTGACTAATAAAGGAAAGCTTACTAAACGCCTTCTTCACTATCCTATCTACCTGTGACTCTACTTTCAAGGAGCTATGAACCTGCACTCCAAGATCTCTTTGTTCAGCAACACTCCCGAAGATCTACCATTAAGTGTATAAGTCCTGCTAAGATTTGCTTTCCCAAAATGCAGCACCTCACATTTATCTAAATTAAACTCCATCTGCCACTCTTCAGCCCATTAGCCCATCTGATCAAGATCCTGTTGTAATCCGAGGTAACCTTCTTCGATATCTACTATATCTCCAATTTTGGTGTCATCTGAAAACTTACTAACTATACCTCTTATGCTCATATCCAAATGATTTATATAAATGATGAAATGACCCAGCACCGATCCTTGTGGCACTCCACTGGGCACAGGCCTCCAGTCTGAAAAACAACCCTCCACCACCACCCTCTGTCTTCTACCTTCGAGCCAGTTCTGTATCCAAATGGCTAGTTCTCCCTGAATTCGATGAGGTCTAACCTTGCTAACCCCTGTCCCATGGGGAACTTTGTCGAATGCCTTACTGAAGTCCATATAGATCACGTTTACCGATCTGCCCTCATCAATCCTCTTTGTTACTTCTTCAAAAAATGCATGAGACATGATTTCCCACCCACAAAGCCATGTTGACTATCTCATATCATACCTTACCGTTCCAAATACATGTACATCCTGACCCTCAGGATTCCCTCCAACAACTTGTCCACCACTGATGTCAGGCTCACCGGTCTATGGTTCCCTGGCTTGTCCTTACTACAATTCTTAAATAGTGACACCACGTTAGCCAACCTCCAGTCTTCTGGCATCTCACCTGTGACTATCGATAATACAAATATCTCAGCATGGGGCCCAGCAATCACTGCCCTAGCTTCCCACAGAGTTCTAGGGTACCCCTGATCAGGTCCTGGGGATTTATTCACTTTTATGCGTTTCAGGACGTCCAGCACTTCCTCCTCTGTAATATGGACATTTTGCAAGATATCTATTTCCCTACATTCTATATCTTCCATGTCCTTCTCCACAGTAAACACTGATGCAAAATACTCATTTAGTATCACCCCCACACAAAGGCCGCCTTGCTGATTTTTGAGGAGCCCTATTCTCTCCATAGTTACCCTTTTGTCCTTAATTTATTTGTGAAAACCCTTTGGATTCTCCTTAACACTATTTGCCAAAGCTATCTCATGTCCCCTTTTTGCCCGTCTGGATTTCCCTCTTAAGTATACTCCTACTTCGTTTATACTCTTCTCAGGATTCACTCGATCTATCCTGTCTATACCTTACATAAGCTTCCTTCTTTTTCTTAACCAAAACCTCAATTTCTTTCGTCATCCAGCATCCCCTACATCTACCAGCCTTTCCTTTCACCCTAACAGGAATATACTGTCTCTGGACTCTTGTTATCTCATTCCTGAAGGCTTCCCATTTTCCAGCTGTCCCTTTACCTGCGAATATCTGCCTCCAATCAGCTTTTGAAAGATCTTAATTAGCCTTCCTCCAATTTAGAACTTCAACTTTTAGATCTGGCCTTTCCGTTTCCATCACTATTTTAATACGAACAGAATTATGGTCGCTGGCCCCAAAGTGCTCCCCCACTGACATCTCAGTCACCTGCCCTGCCTTATTTCCCAAGAGTAGGTCAAGTTTTGCCCTTTCTCTAGTAGGTACATCCACATACTGAATCAGAAAATTTTCTTGTACACACTTAACAAATTCCTCTCCATCTAAACCCTTAATACTATGGCAGTCCCAGTCTGTTTGGAAAGTTAAAATCCCCTACCATAACCACCCTATTATTCTTACAGATAACTGAGATTTCCTTACAAGTTTGTTTCTCAATTTCCCTCTGGCTATTAGAGGATCTATATTACAATCCCAATAAGGTGATCATCCCTTTCTTATTTCTCAGTTCCACGCAAATAACTTCCCCGAATATATTTCAGGGAATATCCTCCCTCAGTACAGCTGCATTGCTATCCCTTATCAAAAACACCACTCCCCCTCCTCTCTTGCCTCCCTTTCTATCCTTCCTGTTTCATTTGTATCCTGGAACATTAAGCTGCCAGTACTGTCCATCCCTGAGCCATAATTGCTACGATATCCCAGTACCATTTTCATAACCATGCCCTGAGTTCATCTGCCTTCCTTGTTAGGCCTCTGGCATTGAAATAATTGCAACTTAATTTTTCAGTCCTACCCTTGTCCCTGCCTGCCCTGACTGTTTGACTCGCTTCTTTTATCAACTGTACCAGTCTCAGATTGATCTCTTTCCTCACTATCTCCCTGGGTCCCACCAACCCCGCCCCCCCCCCCCCCAACCAATGGTGTAAATCCTCCCGAGCAGCTCGACAAATCTCCCTACCAGGATGTTAATCCCCTTCCAATTCAGGTGCAATCCATCCTTCCTATACAGGTGACTTCTACTCCAGAGGAGATTCCAATGCACATAGTGTTCAGGGATGTCTGAGTTAGGTGCACAGGTCAGGGGTAAATGTAGTTTAATAGGTTAGGGGAATGGGTCTGGATCGATTGCTCTTCGGAGGATCCGTGTGGACTTGTTGGGCCTAATGGCCTGTTTCCACACTGTGAGATTCTATTTGATGGGGACAGCACAGAGAAGTTTACTCTATAACTAATCCTGTCCTGTCCCTGTCCTGGGAGTGTTTGATGGGGACAGTGTAAAGGGAGCTTTACTCTGTATCTAACCACCTGTCCTGGGAGGAACCTGGTCTGTGCTTTCTTTGAACTTGGATCTTTAAGTAAGCTAAATTGGGGTACTATGCATACCTTAAACTCGTAGCTTTAACGTGGGAATGACTCTGGGAACAATAGGGCTCACGTTATGGCATTGGTCATAAGAGGCTGTGTAAATTGGGCCTATACAGTCTAGAGTTTAGAAGAATGAAAGGTGATTGCATTGATACATAAAGATTCTGAAGAGGCTTGATAGAGTTGATGCTGAAGGATTGTTTCTGTTAGTCAGGGTATCCAAAGCATGGGACCAGTGTCATGATATGGTGTTAATCATGAGGAAGACTTTTGTCTTTCAACAAGTTGTGAATCTTTGGAATTCTTTGCCCCAGAGAATTGTGGATGCTCAATCATTGAGTAGATTCAGTCTCCCATTTCTTTTGCTTGGGGACTTCTTTCTTCTCATTCAGTGCTCTGAGATGTTCAAGGGAAACACTATACAAATGAAAATTGCTGATGTGTGATGCATAATGTTTTTTAGTCAAAGCTGCTTTAAGGCAACGAACACACAATTTTTTCCAAAACCTAGATGATATAAAGCTAGCAAAAACAACAATCAAGTAGTAAAATGTTTAAAACAAAAGTTATAAAACATCGAGCGGAAGTGAAATTTGAAGAAAGGACGGATGAGAGAGACTAGGGAGAATGTGGTGTTCCTTTTTATTTAAAATTATGTTCTTAGCAGTTATATCTTTCTCAACAGGTCAATGACACAGCTATAATACTGAATATTTTGAGTTTTGCAGTGCATGAACTGAAAACTAATAAAATCAGTCTAGGGAGGCAGGGGTCTCCAAAGATTTGCCAGCAGTCTAAAGTTCAATATTTTCTGTTTTTCTTATTATTCATCCATAGAATACAACATTACCAAAATTTATTGATCTTTCCTAATTGCGCAGTTGAGAAGAAACCATAGAAAATAAAGATGAAAAAAAGCATTGTTGTAAATGTTATTTTATTCTTTTTCCAACTCGTACAGATCCCAGAATGTTTTTTTAAGATAAATGTTGGTATAAAGTATGGTTGCAACAGCACATAAAATTGCTTATTCAGTGTCACATTAAGTCTTATCTCACATTATTCCAAATGTGTTGGACAATTATTGCAAGCTGCACAACTTCTACATTTAAAAAAATTAAAAAGGAAAATTGGACATATGGAAAGTGAAAATTAAAAAAAAATCCTTGTTTTATATAAAATCATGCAAAAGACTCTTTCTGAAATTATTTATTTCCAAAAAAAACTTTACTTTAAATATTGAACATTCGGATGACAGACGACATTGTTTCAGGTACCTATTCAAAATCAGTTGCAATTTACCAAATCCATCCCTCTCACTGAAAATGTGTTGTTGGAAAAGCGCAGCAGGTCAGGCAGCATCCAAGGAGCAGGAGATTCGACGTTTCGGGCATGAGCCCTTCTTCAGGAAGGCACATGCCCGAAACGTCAAATCTCCTGTTCCTTGGATGCTGCCTGACCTGCTGCGCTTTCCCAGCAACACATCTTCAGCTTTGATCTCCAGCATCTGCAGTCCTCACTTTCTCCCATCCTTCTCACTGTCAATGATCGGAGGCTGAAGCAACCTGCTTGCAACCTTGGTGATATACTTGACCCACAATAAGTTTCCAATGACATATGCAGTTGTCAGGAATGATGGCCCTTATGCCCGAAACATCTACTCTCCTGCCTCTCGGACCTGCTGTGCTTTTCCAATGCCTCACTTTTCGACACCACTCAGCTATTAGCCATGCTCACTGACCTACATTGACAGCTGGTTAAGTAACGCCTCGACTTTAAAATTCTCATCCCTGTTTTCAAGTTCCCCCATTGCCGTGCACCTCATTATTGATGTAATCTTCAGTCCATAACCTTCATATCTCCAAGCCATTTTGCCCCCTCAATTTGATACAGGCAATCTGATTGTGGTCTCAACTCCACTGTCCTGCCTGCCACCTCAAAGTCATAGATGTACAGCACAAAAACAGACCCTTTGGTCCAACTCGTCTGTGCCGACCAGATATCCTAAATTAATCTAAGCCCATTTGCCAGCATTTAGCCTACATCCCTCTAAACCCTTCCTATTCATATACACATCTAGATGCCTTTTAAATGTTGTAATTGTACCAGCCTCCTCCACTTCCTCTGGCAGCTCATTCCATACAAACACCACCCTCTACGTGAAAAAGTTGCCCCTTTGGTCCCTTTTAAATCTTACTTCTCTCATTCCTAAACCTATGCCCTCTAGTTTTGGACTCACCCCAGGGGAAAGACCTTGTCTATTTACCCTATCCATGACTTTGACTCCCTTTTAGACCAAATATCCATCTAACTCAGGTTTAATGAACAAGCCTTCACTGCTCTGTGTGGAAAATTCCAAAGATAAATTACCTTCTTCAAAAACAATTTTTTTAAATGGGGAACCACTTATTCTGAAACTATGCTCCACACTAAATTAATTTTATGCTTGTGACATCGCGCTTGTGCAGACCCCTCAGAATCTCATGTTTCAATAGGATCACCTCTTGTCCTCTAAAGTGTCAATGAATATAGGACCAAACTGCTCAACCTTTTCTCATCCCAAGAATCAACTTAGTGAAGCTTCTGTCAGCAGCTTCCAATGCAAGGATATTCTTTCTTAAATAACGAAACAAAAACTGTACAAAAAACTCCAGGTATAATCTTTTCAGTATCCTGTATAGCTCAAAGTTTGTGCGAAGATTTGTAGCTCGGGTGCTCGCTATTGTGGTTCTGTTCGCCGAGCTGGGAATTTGTGTTGTAAACGTTTCGTCCCCTGTCACGAAGATGACAAGCAACATGAGTTTGACTGGGACAACACTACTATTATAGGACAAGCCAAACAGAGAACAGCCAGGGAATTCTTAGAGGCATGGCACTCATACACTGATTTAATCAACAAGCACATTGACCTGGACCCAATATACCGGCCACTGCAGCGGACAGCTGGAACTGACAACTGGAAGTGGCAGATACAAATCACTATAAATGCCGGAGGAAAGATCACAGAAGCACTTCACAGGAGGCTCCCAAGCACTGAGGATGTCACCTAGACAGGGGACGAAACGTCTGCAACACAAATTCCCAGCTCGGTAAACAGAACCACAACATCCTGTATAGCTGCTACAAGACTTCCTTTCTTTTGTACTCTAAGCCCCTTGCAGTTAAGCCCATTTGCCTTCCAAATTACTCGCTGTACCTGCATACTGACTTTGTGATCCCTATACAGACACCCAAATCTCTTTCACAATACTCTGTATTTTCTCTCTTTTTAAAATATTAAGTTTTTTTCTATACTTTCTACAACAACAGTTAACCTCAAGTCTACACACGTGCTCCTCTATTTCTCACCACTCACTCAACCGATTTATGTCCCTTTGTAGATGTCGTATCCTTGTAACTTGCTTTCCCACCTTTATAGTCAGGAAATCTGACCACACTACCATCCACCCCATCATCCATATCACTATTATCGACTGCAAATATTTGAGATCCCAATCTGTGACATTTTACAGTTTGGGAATCTGACATGACCCATTTATTCCAAGAGCATTTCTGTTAGCTAACCAATCTATGCTGATATGTTACCCACAACGCCATGAGTTTTGCATTAAGCTTTGATCTTGCATCTTATCAAATTCCATTTTGAAAGCCAAACACACTACACACTATTCTATTATTTACCCTGTTTGTTACATCTTCTGAGTAATTTATTAAATAGTTTCCCAAGAATGTAGGAAATCTGTCCTATTGGTTTCCATATACGACAGCCTAATAGGGTGGCAGAGTGGCGCCTTACAGCCTTGGACGACTGTCTGTGTGGAGTTTGCACATTCTCCCCGTATTTGCATGGGTTTCCTCCCACAATCCAAAGATGTGTAGGTCAGGTGAATTGGCCATGCCAAATTGCCCGTAATGCTAGGTGCATTAGTCAGAGGAAATGGGTTTGGGTGGGTTACTCTTCGGAGGGCCGGTGTGCCCTCGACCTCTTCATTTCCAACTGCCGCCGGGACATTAACCACCTCAATCTGTCTACCCCCCTCCCCCCACTCCAACCTCTCACCCTCACAACGCTCACCATCAAGCCAGCAAATAAAGGGGGCGCAGTGGTAGTCTGGCGCACTGACCTCTACACCGCTGAAGCCAAAACGCCAATTCGAGGACACCTCTTCCGACTGCCCCCTCGACCATGACTCCACCCCCCATCACCAAACCATCATCTCCCAAACCTTACAGAACCTCATCACCTCAGGAGATCTCCCACCCACAGCTTCCAACCTCATAGTCCGGGAACCCCGCACTGCCCGGTTCTACCCACTTCCCAAGATCCACAAGTCTGACCACCCTGGCCGACCCATTGTCTCAGCATGCTCCTGCCCCACTGAACTCATCTCTACCTACCTCGACACTGTCCTATCCCCCTGGTCCAGGAACTCCCCACATACGTTCGAGACACCACCCACCCCCTCCACTTCCTCCAAGACTTCCGTTTCCCCAGCCCCCAACGCCTCATCTTCACCATAGATATCCAATCCCTCTACACCTCCATCCGCCATGACCAGGGCCTCCAAGTCCTCCGTTTTTTTTCCTCTCAAAACGTCCCCAACAGCACCCTTCCACCGACACTCTCATTCGTTTTGTCGAACTGGTCCTCCTTTCTCCTTTAATTTCTCCTTTGAATCTTCCCACTTCCTCCAGACCAAAGGGGTAGCCATGGGCACACGTATGGGCCCCAGCTATGCCTGTCGCTTTGTTGGCTACGTAGAACAGTTGATCTTCCGTAATTACACCGGCACCACTCCCCACCTCTTCCTCCGCTACATTGATGACTACATTGGTGCCACATCGTGCTCCCGCGAGGAGGTTGAGCAATTCATCAACTTCACCAACACATTCCACCCTGACCTTAAATTTACCTGGACCATCTCTGACACCTCCCTCCCCTTCCTGGACCTCTCCATCTCCATTAATGACGACTGACTTGACACTGATTTTTTTTTTACAAACCCACTGACTCTCACAGCTACCTGGATTACACCTCTTCCCACCCTACCTCTTGCAAAAATGCCATTCCGTATTCCTAATTCCTCCGCCTCCACCGTATCTGCTCCCAGGAGGACCAGTTCCACCACAGAACACACCAGATAGCCTCCTTCTTTAGAGACTGTAATTTCCCTTCCCACGTAGTTAAAGATGCCCTCCAACGTATCTCGTCCACATCCCACACCTCCGTCCTCAGACCCCACCCCTCCAACCGTAACAAGGACAGAACGCCCCTGTGCTCACCCTACAAATCTTCGCATAAACCAAATCATCCGCTGACATTTCTGCCACCTCCAAAAAGACCCCACCACCAGGGATATATTTGCCTCCCTACCCCTATCCGCCTTCCGCAAAGACCTTTCCCTCCGTGACTACTTGGTCAGGTCCATGCCCCCCTACAATTCACCCTCCCATCCTGGCACTTTCCCCTGCCACCGCAGGAACTGTAAAACCTGCGCCCACACCTCCTCCCTCACCTCTATACAAGGCCCTAAAGGAGCCTTCCACATCCATCAAAGTTTTACCTGCACATCCACTAATATCATTTATTGTATCCGTTGCTCCTGATGCGGTCTCCTCAACATTCGGGAGACTGGGCGCCTCCTAGCAGAGCGCTTTAGGGAATATCTCTGGGACACCCGCACCAAGCAACCACACTGCCCTGTGGCCCAACATTTCAACTCCCCCTCCCACTCTGCCGAGGACAGGGAGGTCCTGGGCCTCCTTCACCACCGCTCCCTCACCACCAGACACCTGGAGGAAGAACGCCTCATCTTCCGCCTCGGAACACTTCAACCCCAGGACATCAATGTGGACTTCAACAGTTTCCTCATTTCCCCTTCCCCCACCTCACCCTAGTTTCAAACTTCCAGCTCAGCACTGTCCCCATGACTTGTCCGGACCTGCCCTACCTACCCATCTCCTTTTCCACCTATCCACTCCACCCTCTCCTCCCTGACCTATCACCTTCATCCCCTCCCCCACTCACCCATTGTACTCTATGCTACTTTCTCCCCACCCCCACCCTCCTCTCGCTTATCTCTCCACGCTTCAGGCTCACTGCCTTTATTCCTGATGAAGGGCTTTTGCCCGAAACATCGATTTCGCTGCTCCTTGGATGCTGCCTGAACTGCTGTGCTCTTCCAGCACCACTGATCCAGAATCTGGTTTCCAGCATCTGCAGTCATTGTTTTTACCTCGTGGTCTTGTTAGGCCGAAGGGCCTGTTTCCACAGCGTAGGGAATCTAATTTATTTTTACTCATAGTTAAAACTTACTGCTATGACCGAGCTTGCTTGTGCATAAATCTCATTTGAAGCGCAATGGGAAATTTGATTAAAGATGTTACATAAATATAAGCTGCTCAAAAGAAAACCTGGGAAATTGTGAAATGTTGCGAATGTTTTCGGGCCGTCGATATGAAACATTAACTGGTTCTCCGCAGATACTTCCAGGTTTGCTGAAGGTTTCTAGACTCCGCTATGATGCGGTATGCAGTCAAATTGCCAACCAATACTCACCACTCGGCTCACAGACGAAGGCCGCCAATTGGGTTGAGATATCCTCAGGATTTTTTTGGATTTTATTATAAGATAGTTTCAGAGAAAGGAGGGGTTTAACTTTCGAGTATAACAAATCGAGGTTGATCGATTTATTAGCCCTCTCGGGAATATGCTGAACTCTTGTTAAGAACCGACATTAACATCTCCTTCGACCTTCTCGGACAAACTCCACCTCTCAGTTCAAGATCGTCAACACCGTTGTATTTGACCTTCCCAACCTGTGATTGGCTGCTGGTTGTGAGGGACAAAGTAGGCTAGCTTTGTGATTGGGTTGCTTTGTCGGGCTAGTCCTCCGCTGATTGGCTCGTATAGATTGTAAAACCCTACTTTTCAATACTACGTGTTTGGATTGACCCTAGGTTTAATCATTCTAGGACTGGCAGGGAGGGCTAACTGCAGCAACAACTACGTTCAGTTTGAACAACAATTAAACGGTGATTTTCTTCTTTCTTTAATGTCCTGGCAGCCAATGGTACAAAACTAAATGATAATCAAGTACCGATTCAAATTGGCAGCACATTTAAAAATCGATAAGCATTAAATACAACCGGACAAAACTAGAATTCTTGATGCAAAGGAGAATTAAATGCAACCAACACGAGGAATCTGCCTGTTGAAGGGCTTCTGCCCGAAACCTCTATTTTCCTGCTCCTCGGATGCTGTCTGACCTGCTGTGCTTTTCCAACACCACTCTAATCTAAACTCTGGTTTCCAGCATCTGCAGTCCTCACTTTTGCTTACGCGGAATGTATGTCAGCCTCCTTCTGCAAACTATTGTGAATGTCAACACTGTTAGGCATTTTCACACAGCAAAGAGTAGAACAGGCTGGGTGAGGAGAAACTGAATGTTGTATCTTTAAGTAAAAATGCTTTGTAAAGTACTTTTACAAATGTTATGAATAAACGGTTCACACTTTGAAAGGTCAAGTGGCATGGTTACCAAATTTGCTAATGACACAAGGACAGATAGGAAATTAAGTTGTGAAGAGGACACAAGGTTACAAAAAGTAGGTTAAGTGAGTGAGCAAAAATGTGATAAATGGAGTACAAGTGGGAAAATGTGAAATTGTCAATATTTTAAAAATAATTATCTAAATGAAGAGAGGAGAATCTGGGTATTGTAGTACATGCATTACTTAAGGTTGGTAAGCACAGGCAGTAAGTAATTAGGAAATATAATGTTATTGTGAGGGGAACTTAGAGGTGAGAAGCTTATGCTTCAGTTATACTGGGTATTGGTGAAACTGCATCTGGAGTATTGCTTCAGTATTTAAAAGGATGTAAATACATTGCAAACTTTTCAGACTTGGAATGAGCAGGTTGCCTTAAGGAAAAGGTTGGACAGGTTAGGTTTGTATTTGCTGATTCTGGAAGGATCACTGAAGTGTTAAACGCTTGATGTAGAGTCATAGAGATGTACAGCATGGAAACAGACCCTTTAGTCCAACCAGTCTATGCCGACCAGCTATCCCAACCCAATCTAGTCCCACCTGCCAGCACCCGGCCCATATCCCTCCAAACCCTTCCTCTTCACATACCCACCCAAATGCCTCTTGAATGTTGCAATTGTACCAGCCTCTGCCACTTCCTCTGGCAGAATCATTTAGTAATTTTAAGACAGGTGGCTAAATTAAGCTATCAGACTGATTCTAGAAGTGATTTGGGAATATTTGACAGAATCAGCAGATAGGAGGTTGAGATAATGTTTCAATATTATCTATTATACCTCCACTACTCTAACACTGAACCAACGTTCATTCCTCTTTATTGGAAAAGAACAATCCTTGAATTTCACACTTAGGGATACCAGAGCTGAAAATTTGTGATTAGCTGTATTTTTAAGCAAACATTTATGCATTAGGCTAATTTAAAACACTACACTTTGGATAATTTAACAGAGCATTCTAGTTGCACTGAAAAGGATTAATTAATGATGGTACAAGTACAAACTATTAGAAGTTCAACTTAATGAAATTGTTTCATACTTTGTTATATTTTTATTCAGAAAACCAACCACAGATGCTCTAATTTTCCAGGTTTTGAAATTGTGCAACTAGAGTGAGACTTACTCCACTTGAATTTACCAAAACTGCTACTTCAGTTTAAACTTAAAACACAAATACTTAACACCACATCTAAAACAAATCGGAGGACAGTTTTTAAAAGAAGTTTTTGGTGCAACTGACGATTCATGCTTTAGCCTGTATGAAGACATCATTGGCAAGGCCTATTAGGAGGTCTTGATCATCATAAAATAGTATGTTAATTCAGAATAAAACAATTTAAAACCCAAAAGGTGCTCTAAGCTTCTTAAATATACTGGATACAGGACTTCCAGGGTGATCTTGGTAAATAAAGTGCAAAATTTGGACATTTACACATTGCCCTTTCCTCAGGTGCTAAAATTACATGTGTTGCAGATTATACATAGTCTATAAAACTATGGGGATGAGCACCTAATCTTCTGTAGTGTAGAGTGTGGATGACCTGTTTAACTTCAATGTGGATGCTCTATGAACAGTTTTGCCCTAATGCAATGTTCACTATGAATACACCCCAAATTGCTCTCAACACTTAACTCAAACCAGAACTGCAGTATTGCATATAGCCAATGCAGGGGACGTGTTGAGGTTGTGGCATGTCAGAGCTGGTTATCCACAGTGACATCTGCAGCAAGCAACAGCCACTCAAGAAACTTTGGCTCAAAGTTGAGTTGGAGTGCACACTGCAGACACTGCCACAAATCAGATAATATATTAGATTAGATTAGATTACTTACAGTGTGGAAACAGGCCCTTCGGCCCAACAAGTCCACACCGACCCGCCGAAGCGCAACCCATACCCTACATTTACCCCTTACCTAACACTACGGGCAATTTAGCATGGCCAATTCACCTGACCCGCACATCTTTGGACTGTGGGAGGAAACCGGAGCACCCGGAGGAAACCCACGCAGACACGGGGAGAACGTGCAAACTCCACACAGTCAGTCAGAGTTGGGAATTGAACCCGGGTCTCAGGCACCGTGAGGCAGCAGTGCTAACCACTGTGCCACCGTGCCGCCCATAATAGTTGCGTCTCAGATTGATTACTTCAAATTTTACTTGTGGTCAGGGACAGAAGGGTGTGATTGAGAGGGGCAGAGATGACGATCCAGCATTCAGGTTTGCATCAGTCCCAGCCAGTGCCCTTTTCCAAAAAAAGGTAGGGTTCTTGCTTGAATGAGGAAGAGGACCCAGACTGCAGAAGATGTGGTGGTGGAGAAAGATAAATAGAAATGTAGCAAATCGTGATTTTAGGCAAATAGGAACTGTTCTCTGCAGCAAAAGACAGATCCTGAAGGCTGCATTATTTAATGCCAAAGATGAAGAACACCTCTTCTAGGTTGAGGGGGGGGGGGGGGGGAAGGAGAAGATCCAGTTATTATGGTCTGCCTAGATACCAATGACTTGAGTAAACCCAAGGAAGAGTTTCTACTAAGGGTTTAACAAGCAACTGTAAAAGCAGGACAACAAAAGATAGTCCAAATTACATGAGCCATGTGCAAATTGGCATAGCAAGGGATGAGGTAAATGAGTGGCTCAAAGAACGTGTGGGAGAAATAGTTTACAATTCCTGGGGTATTGGCACCAGTACTGGGGAGTGTGTTCTACCACCGAGACAGGCGTCATGTGAACCATGCTTGGACATGTCCTAGCAAATCAGACAATTTGGATTTTAATGGTGATGGGGTAGGGGGTGTGAAAAGGAGGGTTTGAAACAAAAATCAAAAACAGGAGAGGAGAGATGCAAGGTAGTGAAGAGATGCAGAATAAGTGCCACAGCATGTGGTAGGAAGTCAAAGCTTAAGGCTCTTCACATTAATGCGCACAGCATTCATGACAGGTTGACAGCTTAAAATGTTCCAGGATACACATGCTACAGGAAGGTCTGTGTCTGTCATTTTTGATAAGGGATAGCATTACAGCTATGCTATGGGAGGATATTCCCAGAAACACATTCGGGGAAGTTATTTGGGTGGAACTGAGAAATAAGAAAGGGATGATCACCTTATTGGGATTGTACTACAGACCCCCTAATGGTCAGAGGGAAACTGAGCAACAAACTTATGACAAGAGCTCAGCTATCTGCAAGAAAAATAGGGTGGTTATGGTAGGGAATTTTAACTTTCCAAACAGACTGGGACTGCCATAGAATTTGTTAAGTGTGTACAAGACAATTTTCTGATTCAGTATGTGGATGTACCTACTAGAGAAGGTGCAAAACTTGACCTAATCTTGGGAAATAAGGCAGGGCAGGTGACTGAAGTGTCAGTGGGGGAGCACTTTGGGGCCAGCGACCATAACTCTCTTCGTTTTAAAATAATGATGGAAAAGCATAGACCAGATCTAAAAGTTGAAGCTCTAAATTGGAGAAAGGCCAAATGACGGTATTAGGCAAGAACTTTCGAAAGCTGATTGGGGACGGCTGGAAAATGGGAAGCCTTCAGAAATGAGGTAATGAGAATCCAGAGAAGGTATGCTCCTGTTAGGGTGAAAGGGAAGGCTGGTAGGTATAGGGAATGCTGGATGACAAAAGAAATTGAGGGCTTGGTTAAGAAAAAGAAGGAAGCATATATAAAAAGGTATAGACAGGATAGATCAAGTGAATCCTGAGAAGAATATAAAGGGAGGAGTATACTTAAGAGGGAAATCAGGAAGGCAAAAAAAAAAGGGACATGAGGTAACTGGCAAATAGAATTAAGGAGAACCAAAGTTTTTACAAAGACATTAAGGACAAAAGGGTAATAGGGAGAGAATGGGACCCCTCAAAAGATCAGCAAGGCAGCCTGTGTGTGGAGCCACAGGAGATGCGGGAAGATACTAAATGAGTATTTTGCATCAATATTTATTGTGGAAAAGGATATGGAAGATATAGACTGTAGGGATATAGATACTGACATCTTGCAAAATGTCCAGATTACAGAGGAGGAAGTGCTGGATGTCTCGAAACACATAAAAGTGGATAAATCTCCAGGACCTGATCAGATATACCCGAGAACTCTGTGGGAAGCTAGAGAAGTGATTGCTGGGCCTCTTGCTGAGATATTTATAGTCACAGGTGAGGTGCCAGAAGACGGAGGTTGGCTAATGTGATGCCACTATTTAAGAAGGGTGGTAAGGACAAGCCAGGGAACTATAGACCAGTGAGCCTGACCTCAGTGGTGGGCAAGCTGTTGGAGGGAATTCTGAGGGACAGGATGTACATGTAATTCGAAAGGCAAGGACTGATTAGGGATCGTCAACATGGATTTGTGCATGGGAAATCATGTCTCACAAACTTGATTGAGTTTTTTGAGGAAGTAACAAAGAAGATTGATGAGGACAGAGCTGTAGATGTGATCTATATGGACTCAGTAAGGTGTTTGAGAAGGTTCCCCATGGGAGACTGGTTAGCAAGGTTAGAGCTCACGGAATACAGGGAGACCTAGCCAGTTGGATACAGAACTGGCTCAAAAGGTAGAAGACAGAGGGTGGTGGTGGAGGGTTGTTTTTCAGACTGGAGGCCTGTGACCAGTGGAGTGGCACAAGGATCGGTGCTGGGTCCTCTACTTTTTGTCATTTACATAAATGATTTGGACAGTTTGGTAGCTAACAAGTTTGGCAGATGACACCAAAATTGGAGGTGTAGTGGACAGTGAAGAGGATTACCTCTGATTACAACAGGATCTTGATCAGATGGGCCAATGGGCTGAGAAGTGGCAGTTGGAGTTTAACTCAGATAAATGAGGTGTGCATTTTGGGAAAGCAAATCTTAGCAGGACTTATACACTTAATGGTAAGGTCCTTGGGAGTGTTGCTGAACAGAGACCTTGGAGTGCAGGTTCATAGCTCCTTAAAAGTGAAGTCGCAGGTAGATAGGATAGTGAAGGCAGCGTTTGGTATGCTTTCCTTTATTGGTCAGAGTATTGAGTACAGGAGTTGGGAGGTCATGTTGCGGCTGTACAGGACATTGGTTAGGCCACTGTTAGAATATGGTGTGCAATTCTGGTCTTCTTCCTATCGGAAAGCTGTGGTGAAACGAAAGGGTTCAGAAAAAAATTTACAAGGACGTTGCCAGGGTTGGAGGATTTGAGCTATAGGGAGTGGCTGAACAGGCTGGGACTGTTTTCCCTAGAGTGTCAGAGGCCGAGGGGTGATCTTATAGAGGTTTACAAAATTATGAGGGGCATGGATAGGGTAAACAGGCAAAGTCTTTTCCCGGGGGTCAGGGAGTTCAGAACTAGAGGACATAGGTTGAGGGTGAGGGGGGGAAAGATATGAGACCCAAGAGCAACTTTTTCTCACAGAGGGTGGTACATATATAGAATGAGCTGCCAGAGGAAGTGGTGGAGGCTGGTACAATTGCAACATTTAAGAGGCATTTGGACAGGTACATGAATAGGAAGTGTTTGGAGGGATATGGGCCAGGGGCTGGCAGGTGGGACTAGATTGGTTTGGGATATCTGGTCGGCATGGACAAGTTGGACCAAAGGGTCTGTTTCCGTACTGTACATCTCTCAGACTCTGACAAATCAAAAGGTGACTATAATTTGACAACTATTAGAGGCAAGGTTGCAGAGTGATCAGGACTCAATCATGTATCAGACATTCTGGAAAAATAAGCAAAGAGTGGTTAGGCAGTGCTGTTAATAAAAGAAAGTGCACTGATGAGTAGTGTTAAAGATGCAATAGATCGTGATGTGGTATCAGTCTATAAATAAGGAATAGCAAGGGAAAGAAGTCACAGGTGAGAGTCATATATACACCCCAGAGTTGCTTCACTGTAGGACAAAGGATAAATCAGAAAATAACTGCAGTGTGCAAGGAGGGCACAACAATCATGGGCAATTTCAACCTGTACAAAACTGAACAAATCAGGTGGGCAAGAGTAACATTAATGTGTAGAGCAGGAACAGGCTATTTTTAAAATGTTAGCAACATGCAATGAAAAAAGATTAATCAAGGATCCTCAAAAGAATAGTGATCACAACATGTACAATTTCAATTCAGTTTGAGGGAGAGCAATTCTGGTCTCAAACCAGTATTCTCAACATCAATACCTTTTTAAGGCCAAGATGCCTTGATCAGTCAAGAATTAGTAAAGGCAAAAATGTGGACGTTTGACTTCCATTTCTCCAGTTCAACAACTGATCAGGAACATTAATGTTAATTAAGATTTGAAGTGACAATTTAAGGTTGAGGGCAAAGTCCCCAGAACAGTGTAAAAGATACCATACAGAATTTGGCATCATATTTTATGGGTGCATATTATACTGGATGCAAATTTCAGATCATGATTTATTTTGCATAATGAACTGAATAGTTGCGTTTTATCAGATAAATCCATTGAATGGTCACTTAACACTTGTACTTGCTGATCTATATTGAATACACACCTCCCTCCACTCGGGTTAAATACTCTCACAGCCTTGCTTTCCCCATATCCAAAACCTCAAGAACTCTGCATTCTTCCAAATCTGCACTTACGCATTCCAAAGCCCACTGGGGAGTAGTACTTTCAGCCAGCTCGACCAGATGCTCAAAATTCCTTCTCTAAACCCACCACAATTTGCTTTGAAATACTCTGGACCAGTTCTGGTCATTTCCAATAACTACTGGGAAGTATTCTTTAGGGTATTCTGTCCCTTTGACATGGATTTTATTTTCTTTTATTTGTACTGATCAAACAATATAGAACTCCTCAAATGCCATACTTACCAGTCTTCGTTCTCTGCTACCATTTCGCACCTAACCCAACAAGCTTACCATAACCCTTGCTGATTTATAATAGCCCCTCGACCAAAATTTAATATTCTTCAACAGCCTATAGTCACTACTGATAGAAACTTACTCGTATCCACTCCCACACCGTTGTTTCAGACTCCGTTCTAGAGTTAAATTCACTCCATATTCCACTTTTTGTAACAGACTCTCAATTCCTCCCAATCCACTTTCTCCACTAAAAGCCTTCCCAAAAACCCATCTCTTTGGGGAAGCTTACCAGTCATACCTGTTAATTCTCCTCCCAACTCTGCAACCTATTCAACGTTTCCTGTGGGCATTTGGAACAATTCCTACATTAAAATGATGCTGCACAAATAAATCCAATAAACTTTATTAATCTTTCTGCATGGAAGATACAAGACATTAAATAAATGCTGAAAAGTGAATTTTTTGGCACCAGGCCTGTTTAATCAAAAGGAGCTGTGGAAGCAGTTATTTCAGATTGAACTAAGTAGTTTTTATGTTCTGCATTAGACCAACAGAGCAATAAAAAGCAAAGATTCTAGTCAATCGCATTCTAAAATATTATGAGAAGGAACTTCCAGCCAATAAAGTCAAATCTAGGCTTTGAATACTCAAACTGAAGTAACTGTCAAAGTAGTTATGCCCAAGTAATCTCCAGTTGGGAACTGCCAATCATGCTGTCTAAAGGCCACACAAACACCTTCTGGTGTTTCTTTTGGGGGAGGGGGAAGCAGTAAAGAAAATGAAGTCTGCCAATGCAGGAATCGATGTGATGCATACTACTGAAAAGATTTGTTACATTTTAAATGTAACCTTATTAAGCACTTTAGACAAAGACTTTTCACATCCATAAGTCCCATCTCTTGCCTATTTTTGAAAAAAAAACACACAGCATATTTAAGTGTTAACAGTTTATTAGAAAGATATTGTAGGCTTAAAAAAAATTCCATTGCATTTGACATAAATTGAGGTTCAGCTTGTACTGAGCAGATTTCACAAAATACATCCTAAAGATAGTGTATTAACATTTTCTTCAAACTTGCATTCATACTCAAGACAGTGCAAATACACTTGGTCATCTAAATGTACAGCCACTTAAGATCCACAAGCGACAATGTACAGCTTTATCACTCTTCATACTAACAGATGTAGAAGCTCAAGGGTCAACCAATACCATTAACAGTTTTAACCAATTATTAGGGATGAAGTCACTTGGGGGAAAAAACCTTAAAACCTCAGCATCCTAACTGCTGCAGAATTAACTAAGGTGACTTTATTGATACTGAAGACATTTCAGTGCTAGGTTTATGGGAATTTCCTACTACAAGGTTTAGTATTAGTCAATATAAACTCCGATCACTATAAATAATTTTTTTTTGCAAAGTCCTGGAAAATTGGTATCTGTACATAATGGCAGATTATTGTACTGTACTGGTAAGCAATTTTGTCCAATACTCTGGTATGCATCGACCCCTAGAAAAGCCTTTAAAACAGGTTGAAAGTGGATTGAAAGATGTACCACTGCCCTCAACAGCTATCAACTTATAATTGTTTTGTTAAAAATTAACAGTTTAATGAATGCTTTTCTTCCAATTCCCTGAAGCCTTTTCCCCCAATTCATTTACTCTAGATCTGGCATTTCTGAAAAAAAAGAGAAAAACAAACCTGAGTAACAGTAAAAGTTTAAACTAGTCTTTTCTAAAAGCAAAGGCCAAAATTCAACTTACTCTCATCATCGCTGTCCTGCGACCCATCCTAAAGAGCAAGGAAACAGTTTTTAAAGCCTTTTATTAAATAGGTTAGTACAGATATATTCATTCAACATTAAAGATGGGCAAGTAATATAATTTAATACGGACACATTACTTCCAGGTATTATGATAAGAGAAACTACAAGAGCAAATATTCTTTCCAATCACACCAACCCCATTATAAAATATTATTATGGCATTCCACAGCTACACAATCCAATCTGAAACTTTAATTTGTTGAGGGGGGAAAATAATTGTAGGAATAACCTCGCATGCCTTAGTTTACTTTTCAACCTTGAGAGCTACACCAAGTATTTCTTTCAGTCATCACCAGAAATGTTAAGTGGAAATTGCAAACTTAAGAAACTGTTGGGTTGCCGAAGTGCTCACTTTAAATTACCCTCAAGACAGTGAAAAAGACTAGATCAAGTCTGGCTTACTTATGATTCAATTTGAACCACTGAATCTCCAAGTGTCCAACACCCAAAATGTCATAGCGAGTGTAATGTAGTCATCTTTTCCCTGATTTCCTTTTAAACGTAAACTGGATCTAAGCCTCTAACTATGCGTATACTAAACTAAGAATCACAGCCGTGCATGCACCTGCCTGGCCTTGTGGCAAAGATAATCTTATGCATTACAAGAATATTCAACACAAGACTTCTAGGGAATCTACTTCTATCTTAATATCTGAACTAGCCATAAGCTTACAACTTGGTCAAGTCACAAAAAGTCAGTGGAAAGTGCACTACTGTGTGCTTGGTGAAATAATGCTCAACTGTGAAAACGTCCAACACAACTGGGACAGTCTTTTGACAAAAATGCTCTTGTATTTATCCAGCACCTTTTATCTGTTTAAAATCAGGAGAGTCACATGAAAATGGCATGGGTAGCAGAAGCTTGAAGAAAGTAGAAATAGCAATTTCAAGGAGGGAACATGAGGACAAACTCTCTGCCAACCAGGCAGCAACATAGGTGATTCAATTTCAAAGATTGGCAAAGACAATAAAAGTGCTCAACAGAACTGCTGTAGTAGTATCAAAGTTCTGCTGTTCTTGAAGTCAACATCTTTAAATTTCTGCCTTGACCTTGTATCTGAAGAAATTAACACTTCTCTAGTATTACAACATTGAAGAAATTCAATTGTTTTCTTTTTCTTTAAAAGCAAACACAAAAGAGTGTAGCATTACGGGAATGTGGACAGGGCAATGTACCCTCAAAACATTACTTATTCCTACTCGAATGCCCCCTCACTTTTTTTTTTAAATTCCCCTCCACAACTAGGATGGCCTGAACCACAAACTAGTCTATTACAAATAAAAGAAATAGGACTGGTTTAGTGAGATGTCTATGCCCCCCGAGGCAATGTAGCTATATTACCACATGCAATGCATGAAGTTTATAGAAAAGTAACAAATTTTGAATGGCAGTTGAAACAGAGCACTTAAACCCTTGAGAATCCAGTTACAACCTTTACAGTCACTAAATTGTCCCATAAATCAAATTTCCATTTGACAATTACTACTGAAAATACAAAAAAATCAAAAAGCCAGCATCTTCATACTTACATCATCCATTCCATCTACATCTGGGATGTCTCCATCATCATCTCCTCCCATATTGTTCATCATCTAAAAGAAGTATTTTTTTATGTAAGTTTTTTTTTTAGAAACATCAAGTTATTACTTCTATTGCAGTACACTGACAATGCACCTTAAAAGGGATAAGTGAGATGTTGGGCTGCTGCTGAGGTACAGACAATGACGACCCAGACCAATTCCTAACCAGTACGGAATTGATCACAACTGGGGCATCATAATTTTTAGGGAATGAGCAAAAAGGGACTGAGGACAACATACAAGGATTTGGTGATCTAATCAGAATGAACATTGATTCGGTTGAGTAGCAATGTCAGTCACATCTGCCATACCCTTAACAGTCAAACAGCCTCCCAGCATTTGCTCTCACATGAGTAGCCATATTGATTAAAGTTGAACAATAGGCAGCCATAGAACCATATTCAACACAAAATGCTCTTCATCAAATGACACCAGTTCTAGTTTTATAAATTTTTAAAATTCTTATTCATATTATAACTATTGTTTACTGGTAAAATGTTTGCCTCAATATTAGGTTCTCTCCTGTTGACCTCAGCAAATTCAAGATATGATTCATATCTAGTGCCATTGTGCAATAATTATAGTCTGGAGTTAGTTTTCATACAGCATTTGTTAAAAAGTTTACAACTAGCATTACCATGTTACTGTATACGAATTTCCCTTGTATGGATTAATGTTACTTGTAATTGCATGCTTTGGTGCATTACACACAGGAAGACGAACGAAAAAGGTGGACAGTAGAACCTATACAAAAGGAAGTGAATCATAGAAGCAAGTTGATTTAATATTATACTAGAGTAGACAGTGTGGTGGTGGAAAAGCACAGCAGGTCAGGCAGCATCCAAGGAGCAGGAGAATTGACGTTTCGGGCATAAGCCCTTCAACAGGGACGGATGATGAAGGGCTTATGGATGATACTGGAGTACAGTTTGTGATTTCCAGAAGTTTGTTTCTTAGGACATCAAGCTCCTTTCTTCAGGTATTCAAATAAGGGCACCTATTTTGCAAAATTCAATAGCTTCAACATTTGACAAGATGTCACGATGTTGTGCAAATGGAACAACAAAGCTAACTCCTAATTCCAAAATCACAGGTTCCTACCTGTGAGAACTTTTCAAAGCTTGACAAATCTTCTTCTTCTGGATCATCATCCCAATCTCTCCAGTTATTGAAATCCACTTTGAGCCAGTTTAACTGTACAAAATTGATAATTGAAAGCAAGTGATATGGTATCATGAAGAACAAATATTGAGATTATATAAACCAAAACAATGTTTTTATTGAAAACTTTAACCATCTGCAAAGTGCTAGAAATATTCAGTAGGTCTTGTAGTGTCTGTGCGAAAAGAAATAAAGTTAAACTGAGTAGAGTAGGAACTATGCCTGTCACTCCACGTGTTGTCTGATTTGAACAGTTCCTGCACTATGTTATTAAATATCAGTGCTGCAAATGATCCCAGTTACCTTGGCTTTTTCTTTGGTTAACCGTGGCCATGCTTGACCAGATTCTCCTTTTCGTAAATAGCACAAGACAGATCTGTCTGTCCGCTTGTGTTTTGAATCCTAAGGAATATATTAAGAGAACAATATATACTAGTATTAAATAGATCTGTTCAATTACACTCTATTCCACCAGCTATATCTAATCCAGCAAATTTAAAAACTGATCAGTTAATAGCATTACATTAATTCTATGCTGAGGGGGGAAAACAGGATGGAGGAGATAAAAATAAAACAATCACAACGTGTTCTAATAATTCAGCCTCAACTATGTAAAATTCATGCAATGAAACTTATAAATTATTTTTTCTTTTAAACATTTGAGATATTTGGGGAATTTTTTTTTTTAAAGTTGGTGCCCCACTATTGTCTTTCTAACAATACAACAAACAGCAGCACTGGCAGAGGTTGGGAATAAGTCTTCCCCTTTTGGCTAAAGAATTGGCCCTGGGATGGGGGGGGGGTGGAGATAAGAACACCAAAATATTGTTTTGGCTCATTCATACTCAAGATCACCAATACTTACACTTGGGTCAATTGCATTATAAAGGTTAACTTCATTAAAATGCTTTACGCTCTCCGCTCCTCCAAGGCAGCTGCATGGAAAGAGACAAGCCACACAAAAGTGAATTTCAATATCTTGTTGTTGCACACATTACAGATCAGACAGGCAATAGGTTAAAAACATTAAACTGTATTTAGACAATAAATTTGAACAGACACTAACATTTTATGCTCAGTCCAAAACAATACCTTGAGATTTATGAAAGTCCATATAACAGAATATGAAGCAATGTTACAGCAAACAGATGTTGCTTTATCCCAAATATTTTCAAAGTGTCAGGTTTCTTGGCTTGTTTCCTCATTCCCACTGATGCAGCATTAGCTTCATCTATGTTGAAGCCAAACAAGCTCAAAAAAGTGCAGCAACCCATCTTACTACAGGACATGTACAGTCCTCATGTCTTAATATCCTAACACAAGAGTCAACATCAGACCTAAACTACAGCTTGTATTTTCATTGGACAATAGGAATGAGCAGACAGAGTGAACGTACGAAAACAAGTTTTAATCCCCTCCCCAGTGCTGGCAGGATGTTTTGCATCCTTGGTGTCAACCTGTTGATTTCCCTCCCAACTACCAGACTCCCAAGCTAGTACAACCTGCTCTTTGACAGGAAAGAAAAAAAAATGCTGGCGATCAGTGGACAACACCCATGGAAAGAAAGCAAGCTAACGTCCAGCCTAGAGGACTCTTCAAAGCAGATATGAAAGGTGGGGGGTAGTATTTATGTAGTTGTGGGGTGGGGGTGCATGTGCATGTGCAAAGAGAGCAGAAAGGATGTTGACAGTTCAGATTAATTGATTGGAATGTGAAAATGGCAGATTAGAGTATCAAGCCAAGTCCTACTGGGGTGGTAGCTTTGTTAAGTTTTCATGTATTTTCCATTAGACTTACCTGTCAACTTATTTCTTCTGCTTGTATCCTGCCCCTTTACTCCCCTATAGTAATATGATGCACGCACTTTACCATTTCAATCAGCAATAGCTTTCAGTTCTGACAAAGCTTTATTCCAGAAAAATTAACAAATTATGCTCTCTGGTGAGGAAACATCTGAACTTTGCATTTCCTTTGGCAGGTTTCCCCATCTTAACTAGAGGACATTTAGGTTAACTGCAGTGTTCAGTCAGCACAGGTTAGGAAGTGAACCTCAAAAGTCTGTACAGTTCAATATCACAACAATGCATTTCCAAACTGAGTCAATATACCTTCATCAGGGAATAATTGAAAGAAACTGCAGATGCTGGAAGTCAGTCAATAGACGCGAAGCTGGAAAAGCACAGGTCAGACAGCAGAGGAGCAAAGTGAACGTTTTGGGCCAAAACCCTTCATCACACAACTGGGGGCGGGGGGAAAGAAGAGAGTGTCCAGAAGTATTGAGGGAAGGGGGTGGGGAAGGATAGAGGGCTGTTGATTGGTGAATGCAGGTCAGGGGTTACTGTGATTGGCCTTTGGGAAGGACAGAGCAGAGAGGTGAGCAGAAGATGGACAGGTTAGGTCAGGAAAGGGAGGAGGATGGGTGAGGCTGGACATGGGATAAGGCTGGGGATGGAGAGACTTTGAAACTGGTGAAGTCAATACAGAGTCCATTGGGCTGTAAACATCCCAGGTGAAATATCGGTGTTCCTCTGGTTTCCATTTGGTCTCACTCGGACAATGGAGGCAGCCAAGGACATGGCGCCGGGGAGTGGGAAGTGGAATGAAAATAGATGGCAACTGGAGGGTCAGGTTGGTTGGTGTGTGCAGAGCGCAGATGCTCCACGAACCAGTTGCCAAGTCTGCTTTTGGTTTGAATGAGGCCAAGGAAAGAATTCACTTTCAAGCAAGGGTGGAAATATAGCCTGAGCACATTAATTATTTCAAGTTTTCACTTCCACACTGCCCTGTTCAATCTATATTTAAAAACTTACAAGTTATTTATTACCATATGTAGATTAAAATTGTTAAATTTGAACTAAAACCACTTCCAATAATTTGGACCTCCAGGAAATGAATAGAGGAAAATAACTTGCATTGTCAACTACTTCTATATTATACTCATGCTGTTGACTCATCCAGGTCTCAAAGGCAACTGCAACATCAAAACCAAACTAAGCCTGCCACATTCACCAAGGGTCAGCAGAAGAAAAAACTGGAACCGATGGAGAGAAAAATCTTCCCTGTCAAATGTTGGAATGCAGAACAGAAAATCAATCCAAAAATTGTGATTATTACACGAGTTCTACAAAGGGAAAATCATGAGACATTCTGTACAATTTCCTTCCCATTTCATTGTCAAAGTCAAATTTTAAGTGACTCCCTTCAGAGCTCAACCTATTATCAAAATATATAAACACATAAATCCTAGGTTTGATTCCCATTTTGTGCTGTTAGCATATCAGAGCCAGGATAGCAGTTGCTACTGCCTTCAGCATGTAGGATTGGGAAAGGTTTGCCAGCTTTTGCGCAAAGATGGTGCTTCACATTCATATGCAGCTCTAGATATATACTGCTATTTAAACTATGCCATTATACTTACGATTAGACCTCCATTTTCAGGAGCTCATTGCATCAATCACATGCTGCCACTTTCTTAATATGCACTGCAGTGCACAACAAAGCCAAAACACAGTCTTCCAATAGGTACATTAATTTGAATAAGATACCAGAGGGCTCCAAAGACCTGTTAAACACCTGAGATCAGGTCAGCAACTTGGTCAGACGAATTAGTGACATTTAAAGAAAACCTGACAAGTCAAATAATCTACCCATAGTAACAGTTACTCACATCTATTAAATATAGTGCGTGCACTGGTTTTAAGTGAAAACAGTCTCAGTTTGGCTGGATGGCTGCTTTGCAATGCAGAATGATGTCAACAGCATGGGTTCAATTCCCACACCAGCTGGAGGTTACCATGAAGAACTCTCCTTCTCAACCTCTCTGCCTGACGCTTGGTGACCCAGTGAGAGAGTAGCCCTAATGCCTGATAAAACTATGGCAACTTTACAACTGTTTGCAGAGTTAAGAAACTTTGAAAATTAACAATTGGTTGACAAGCATACAATTCAAATGTTAATGCTTTAAGCCTCATGGTTCCAACAGAACTGCATACTCAAAGGCAGAACTATTCTTTCAAAAGCATCATTCATTCTGTAGAAATATTAGCATGATGGTATTAATATAGTTTCCTGGTCTCATCCTAGGATAATTGGAGGCTAAAGGAAGGAAAGTCAAGTGAGCAAACATTTAACAGGAAGATAAGTGTTGACCTATCGAGAATCACCAAGCTTCGGAAAACAAATGAAAAAAAAAGTGACAAAAATGTGTCTGGAGGCCTGGACACCCGCTACTTCAAGATAGTGGAGGACCGTAAATTAGAGAAAAAAAAAATCTGGCAACTTCTGATAATTACCCCAACACAGTCGTGTATGTATTGGTGTTTAAAATTTACACTCCATATAGTTGCACAGAATGCAGAAAATTTAATAATCAAAAATAAAAATTTCCACCTAGAGCGCATTAACATTGCCAAAATTTGGCATTCTACTCTAGTCACTCAAACTCTGGACCAAAATTGAACACAGGTAATATTAAATGAAACAAAATCACACAGTGGACATACTTTTCCTTTGTCTGCATGGCCATTGTAGTAGATGCACATGCCATGTGAAGTTCCCAAACTATAATTATTCCAGTTTGCAACATAAGCCTTTCTCCAGAAGTTGATAAATTTTGGTCAGCAATTCATTTGACAGCTTGTCCTTATGTTACAGCCGTTTGATCATCTAATTTTGCGCTTATTAGAGCGGGTTGCAGATTCAGATTCTCCACTGATTTGCCAGTCTCGAACTATACCAAGCAATGTCCATGTGAATTCAAAGATGAGAAATATTTAAGGGAAATATCTCTAAGCCAAAAACACACATTCTCGGGCAGCCAGTGTAATAGCAGCTCTGGTATGCCCATTTAGCCAAGCAACAGTAAGTAGCAATTGAAAAAACAAAAAGAGAGGATGACAGAAAGACACGCAAAATATAGTGCTGATCAAATAAGTCTCTTGCGCAGTGCCATGGCATTCTTTTACAACTGATAAGTGTAATTCAATTTTTTCATGGGCCATGAGTTTTAACAATTAATGTCCTAAAATGGAAAAGCATATATAAACTGAACTTCAAAATATAGTAAAAATCCAGCACAGATTATACTAATAGTTTTTGGTGACAAATATTCAGGCATACAACATCTTTGCTGAGGTGGTCACTGAAATTTTTAACAAAAATACTACTTATTTGTGAACAGTACTAATGAGAAACTATTACCAGACTAAGAGCCTAGATTTCTTTTCAAATGCATTTAAGTGAAATAAAGCTGTCCCTCAGTTTATGACAGACATTTTGACATAAATGGGATTGAATATCTACTACGTACCTGAATGTAAACTTCTCTTTTTCAAAATTTATTTCAACATCCTTACTGTCTTCTACACAAAATTCAACAAAGACGTAGTCTCTTCGGTCATACCACTTTGCAGAAGCTGGCTGCCTAAAAGTATTATGGGAGTGAAAACAATCACAAGGTTTGTGTGGAAAAAGACTGCAAGTTCTCAAAGCCACATGCAAAAAAGTATTTACATTCCAACAGAGTGACTTCAGTACAATTCAGTCTCTGGGTTCTGCTGCTGCTAATAAAACAAAATTTAAAAGTAGCCAGGGTATCCAAATTTTGGACCAAAAAGACAGGGCAAGAAAAAAAAGCAGAGCAAACGAACAGCCGCTGACATGGCCGCATAGCCAATGGGTTCATCATGGAGCAATCTCAACAAAAATGTTCGATTTGTTGCTAATTTCTATAAGTGGCCTTTGGACCAAGCTGCAAGAACAGTTGAACTGATGGGGAGATTCAGCGTCTGGTTCAAGAGGTCATGGATTCAAGTTTCTATGTTGAGATCATCCCACAATGCACTTCCTCTGGCTATGCAATTAGCTTCAATTAAAATTAAAGCATTTGTAATATCTTCCAATTATTACATGAAAAACAAAATATCATGAAGCAGTTAGCTCTGAGGCATGCAATCCCCAGATGACTGATAAGCATTTTTAACCACCCAAATTATTTTTGCCATTTTTAAGCATCTTAAATAGCTTCTTTGGGAAAAATAATTAAAGGACAACCATTTGAATGGGGTGTGAATCTCTCTGGGCATATGCATCAAAATGCCAGAGATCCTCTGAGATAAGCAACCAGAACCAGAGATCTAAATGTAATTTCACAACCCATTGCAAATACCCTACAGAATTTAAACATACCACTTAAGTATAAAGCAAATTCTCTTTAGCTTGTATATAGCACCTAGGCTCCATGCCCATGAGTGATATACCAAAATCCCTCAAATCAAAAGCAGGATTGTATAAAAGCAAAATAAAGTTGTTACATATGGGGCAATGCAAGACAGAACAGTTTTACCATTATCTTTAACTTAACCTAAACGACCCAACCATCACTACAACTCTGGTGCTACAAGTGGCAAATCAAATGATATGGGAGATAACTTAAGTGGAACATTACATTCCATACAGGAAAACTATGGAAGATTAAGCACAATTTTCCAGGCTCAGTTCCACCAGAATCCTTCCCCCCCCAACACACACTTTCCTGAGTGGGACAAGTGCCAGTGTTTCAGCCGAGGTAACATATAGCCTGGGGTTCTGCTGGTCAACTATCCTGGTTTTCCTTGCACCAATGCTGAGCACAAAAAAAAAATCAAACTACCTTGAGATGGTTACAGCACAAACTAATATTCCTTAACTAGTAATGTAAAATTTCTCAGTTGCTAGTCTGAAGTGCAGCTGTGAGATTAAACTAATGCAGATGTTAAGCCAAGGCTGATTAGAATTCTCCCACTTCCCAACACTGCTTCAGTGTTTAACACTAACCCTTGTTTTCCTTAGGAATAACAGAACTTCCCTCAAAAACCATCTGCAATACAAAGTTCAACAACCAAGTCACAGGGCTAATGTTCTCCCTTAGTTATGGAATGCACATAATCACAGAAGGTTAAACATCTGCATGAAATTACAAGGTGCTACAGGAATTGAAAAAGTCCACACCATTGTCAACAGCTAACCAGAGAATGCAACTTTTTAAAAAAAGGTTTTGTGATTTACACATGAAAGTGAAACTATCACTGTATTCTAACAGATGAAAGGCTTAACAGACAATCAATTTTTCAATGTATAATTTCAGTTACATCACACTAAATTATTGCTATAAATTCTGTGTTACGATTGAGCCCTCCACTATCACCTGATGGAGTGTCGCTCCGAAAGCTAGCGTGCTTCCAATTAAACCTGTTGAACTATAACCTGGTGTTGCAATTTTTAACTTCGTATACCCCAGACCAACACCGGCATTTCCAAACCACAGCATTTGACTGGAATTTAACAATTGGGGTGACATTAGAAAAAAAGAGCACCAAAGGTATGAGATAACCTCTAGAATATTTATTTCTTTCAGATTCACCCTTACCAATTCAAAAAATCTGAACAATTACATTTCTAACATATTTCACATTTGGAAGCTTCCTCAATGGCCACATTCAGAAGCACCAAGTCTCTTTACTTGATCACTGTCCAATGATGAACAAATATACAGTACAAACCATCAACATATACATATCTTTTGCAATGAAGCACATTTACAACAAAATCAACATCAAGCTGAACGGGCTGTGCCACACCTTTAAGCTCACTTGTAATGGCCACCTAGATAATCAAATGTCACCCACCGATACACTTTAGAGAAATTAATGGCTTTTAGAAAAAAGGAATTAGACGACAAATTTGCTAAGTCAACTTTTATTTTTTGGAAAATTATTAGAAACATCCTAATGGCACTGTGGGCCTACTTAAACTAAAGTGGATCCAAGAAAGCAGTTCACCACCTTCAAGGTGAATCAGGGATGGGTAACTGCTGAATTAGTCAGCACCACTCACCCTATGAATGAAGAGAGAGAGAGAAAAAAATCAAAGGAACATAGACCAAATCCTCTGCAGTCTGGTTGTTCTACCAGTGTCCACGCACCTTGTCCACAACAGGCAACTACTCAACTTCAGCAACTTCCATATTCACAAAACCTATGTTAATTCAGGACTATCAATCCAAAAATGTAGTTTAGCACATCCATAGTGCCAATGTAGTGTGGTAGCATGTAAGTATGGGACATAATAGAATTACAAATCTATATCCAAATTATTTGTCTTTGGTACATGGGAAAAATATAGTCTCGTACTGTTCATTAGCACATTTTTATTGAAAAGCACAAAAGTGCAGGCGTGTACCTCAAACCAATTCTCATTTTACAGAGACTGTCAGACCTTATTGACAGAGAGGAAAGGACAGCATGTACTGCTGGAGTTTGGTGAGAGAGTCTCAAGTGGTAGGTTAAGGAAGAGTTAAATTTAACAGGCAATTTCAAAGTCTAGTGGTTCTATAAAACTAGCAACTTACTAAAAGTTTTTTGAATTAGGTGAAGTTTAATTGCAGCTTTAAACCAAGAGTTTACAGGCTTTCAGCTGAAGCTGATTAATTAGACAACTGGTTTAATGAAGTTTCAAAAGGCTTTAAAATAGGGGGCCATAAAAGGAGAGCACAGTTAGAATTTGGTACAACTAGGATAAAAAAAGGAGGGTGATCACTTATTCTTTAAAGTATGTGGAAATTGGAACTTTTAACTCAGAGCACTGGGGGTCAGAACAAGTCAAAGCTTCTGATTGGGTCAGTAGAGATGGCGATTACTTACTATTACTGCTTTAACTTAATCTTATTTTGTGGTTCATAAGTTCTGTATTAATAAAAGGGAAGAAAGGTCCTAAAGTAACTTTTTTGATTGGATTAAATTTTCTTAAGAAAACAGAAGTAGTCATTCTAGGAGAGCTCAGTCATGGTTTGCCCCTCTGGCTCTATGGAAAGAGCTACGTTTCCAGTGTCAGCATGTTTGCAGGAGCTATCTCAAACTGAACATTTAGAGAAAAGTGGTCACAAAAGTGGCAGAAAAAGAATGGGTGACCACCAGGCATAGTAAGAGGATGAGACCGGTAGTTCAAGAATCCCTAATGCTTTGGAGACTGTTCAGGGAATGGGGTCTCTGAAAAGCCACAACAGCCAAATTTACTGTACCATGGTTGCCATGCTGCACAGAGGGAGTTGAAAGTGCAAGTAGAATACTTGAGGGATTTAGTAAGTGTTTGTGTGGTTGCAAGTGGAGCTCCAGGATGGTATGCTCCCTCTAGTTTTGGTGTCAAGGATGCCTTAGAACAGTTACACTACCTGGAGGAGAGGGGTAACAAGCCAGTGCTTGTGGTACACATTACTACTGATGCCACAGGCTTTTCAAAAAGGTCCTAAAAGGGAGCTAGGAAGTAAGTTTGAAAAATAGGACCTCAAAGATATTAATACAAAAGACCACAAGCTTCAAATTTCTGGGACATTGGACTGGCTCTAGGGGGTGTGGACCAGTGTAATGAACCAGTTACACTGGACAGGATCAGTGTATATTCTGGGATGAACATTTGCTAGTATGGTTGGGACATTTAGTTTAAACTAGAATGACAAGGGGATGGGAACCTAAGCAAGATGATGAGTGAGAGAAAGGAGACTAGTAATTTGCAAAAGCAGACAGGTTAATTCAGGCAATTTTTTTTCCCCACTGACCTGGAGTAGAAAGGCAAGGCTAAAGGCTTAGCTTTATGCACAAAGCATTCAAAGAACATGAACTGATGACACCAATAGTTTATGGTCAATGAAATTTATATCCATTTGGAGGGGTTCAAGACCAAAAACTGGGAACATTGCCATTCCACCTTTCAGAACGATAAAGGTGGTGGGGCGTCACTTGAGGACAGTTGCCAGACCAAGCTTTGACTTGGTCCATTTGAATGGAGACTTAGGTCTACTGTTTGGTATCTAACAATAATCAATGTAGGAAATAAAAAGGTGCATCTAAAAGCTACAAGTTATGGTGACTTTAATCATCTTTGGATTAAAGTTCAAAAGATTAGCTAGGACTGCATTAAGGATAACTTCCTAGAACAATGCCATCAAATCAACCAGACCAGTCATCTTTGACCTGGTAATGGTAATTAGACTTAAGGCAAAACATCACCTACAAAGTAGTGATCAAAACATGATAGAATGTAATACTCAATAGAGAAACTTAGATTGGAAACAATTGCAACTGATAAAGGGAATTGCAATGAAATGGGGATAGAGTTGGCTAAAGTGGACAGTTCTTTTTATGAGACAGAAACAAGCAGTGGTGGTCCGAGAATTCATGGCTCAGTAGAAATATCCCAGGATGGAGGGAAATTGAATGGGATAAACAAACCATGGCTGGATAGTCAAGGACAGGATAAAGTTCAAGAAAAAAGAATCAAGAGTCAGTGATAGCCTTGAAGACTAGGATAAATGCAGGATCCAAAGAATGGCTAAAGAGAAATAAACAATGGCAAATTAAAGACTATAACTGACAAGACTATATATAGTTAAGATGGCAAACTGTTCAGTCACCCTTTAGAAAATGGATCAGGGAGATAATCCAGCATCATTTTCAACATGACCTCCTACTCAAAAGGAGGCAGACAAAATGCATGTGACCTAACATCTATTGTTGCTATAAAGTTATAGCAGCACACTAATAGGGGGAAATCTAATCAAGCAGTTAGCATTTCTTTAAAAGAGAAACTGGTGTCTGACTTATTAGCAATCAAGTCCCAGAGTAAGCAGAAACTACAAGATGTTCCTATTTAGACTTTCAGAAGGTATTAACAACATACCTCTCAAAAGGTTAAGTCCTAAGAGCCCATGGCGTTGGAGGTAGCATATTGGTGTGGATAGAGAATTGTTTGACAGACGGCAACTGTGATAAAGGGTTCTTCCAGGTTAGTAACCTGGAGAGTAGACTGCAACTGTTCCATTTAATGTGATATGGAGGAAGCAAGCAAAACTCATGAGCCAAACTTCCAAATACAGGTGGAAAGGTGAAAGAGGGATATAGGTCACAAACAATGACTGGGTTAAGCAGGCAACTGGTATGAGGTATAGTGGAAAAGTGTGAAGCTGTTCTTGGAATGAAGAACAAAGGGGACTTGAGCATGAAACATGCAGGCACAGCAAGTCTGTCAGGAAGGCTAATGGAATGTTGATCCTTATTTCAAAGGGACTAGAATAAGAGTAGGGAAGTCTTAATGCAACTGTACAAATGTTGATAAGACCACACTTGGAGTAGAGGGGTCCCCTTGAGGAAAGATGTTTCATTGAAGGTACTCCAGAGAATATTCCTTAGGTTCATCCTCAATCTGGGCAGACTGCCTTTGAGCAAAGATTAATAAGGTTGGGAGTCCATTCGAATTCTGAAAGGTAGTCCCATTGCAATAGTATTCTTAAGGGCTAAATGTAAAGACCTTCCCATCAGTCTAGGAAGAGGGCACAGTCTCAGGATAAGTGTCCATTTATGGTGAAAATATTGAAAGACCTGTCTCATCCCACCTTCCATAAGATACTCAGGCTGAGACACTCTTCTCATGTAATTTTCTTTAACAGGATCCATAAATGCATATTGTCTCAATTCAGAAGGGATAATATGAACCAGGCATTAGGTTTTTTTAAGACTGTCACTGCTAAGACAACAGCACTAAAACCCAGTCTTGCCAATCTGAAACTAGTTGATAGAATTACAAATGAAATTTACTTTTATCCAAGCTTAAAGTTAGATGTATGGGCCACAGGATAGATTCAGCCTTATTTTCTGGCATCATTAAAGCTCTTGTCTACCTAAAATAAGTTAGAGCTAATGAATATTACACCAAGAATGCTAAAGGACTGAACAGTTACTTTAACATTTGAAGAGCACATCTTTAGGGAGCCATGGATCTGGTGAGTATGGTTGAAAAAAAACTTACTCAAAAGTTATCCAGAACCAAAAAGTTATGCTTAAACTTTGTTTAATTCTTTGAACTGAAGGCTTTACTATGGTCATAGATTGGAGCATGCCCCAATCAGGTCAGAGAAAAAACCCAGTCATGGCTTAAATAGAAAAAACTGGAGTCAAGAGCACTTGTATTCTACAAGAATTTGTAAGAATTATGGCATGTTGTCTGCAAACTGAAATGGCACTTATTGTGGGTGCAGTTATAAGACCATTAGTGTCTTGATGCATTTAGTACAAGATTATACATTTCATAACGAGGCCACACTTCAATGGCCACGAATGGTAGGGGAATAAAGGGATCTGGGAGAAAGCACTTACAAGGTAACTGATTAAAGCCACTTAAAATCCAAGCACTAGGTCAATTTCTAGTGGAAATAGTTGAAAGTAGAAATTGGTTAGACTCCACATGGAGTAAAACTATCAAGATAATAGACAGTGCCAAACTAGATTCAAAGACCAAGAGGATAATAACCGTCAACCACATTGAAGCCAGAACAGTCATGCAACCTCTTGAGCGTGTGACCAAAATAGTGTGGATTAGTGGTCCAACCCCATCCAATTTCACTTGCGGCAAGTCAATATGGCAATTATACATTTTGCATGTTAAATTACTAATACATACCAGAAGTATGTTCATGTGACAGAACACAATATTAGCCAAAAACTTAATGACTCATGTTGTCGTTCATGCAGCACATATGGGAGCCAGGCTGGCTGTGATGTCACAGGTGAGCAGTTTCTGACCTGTTGTGTACTTGGTTTGCCATTTTGCAAATAATGTTGCTTGCAGTTTAGAGCAACATACTACCATTTGGAAGACTCTTCAAATCAAGCCTTAAAGATTCACTGATCAAGATTGAAATGAACTAGTCGCCACTTATGGGGTAGTCCAAAATATTCAATGCACAGTACTCTAGGTCAGGGTTGCATTCCTGAAATATCTTGCCTTTTAAACAAATTCCATCATGTCAAAACTAGAATTAATGTTTGTAGGGACTGAATTAAACATTCTTTGAACTTGAAGACAGTACCACCTGTAACTTGTGGCCATATTCCTACATTTTTAAAATAAAGCAACTTAATGTTTGTTTTATACTCTGGAGCTCATAAGTCTTCAGATCTGCTGCTCATCAGGTTCCAGGCTAGTTGCTGGGGCCTACCTTTATCCTGCCTACAGTGACTAGTGCCTAGCAGCACCTTTTTAGGATGCTGATTTGCTGGCCATCACCACTTCTTGGTCCACTTGGGCTAAAGGAGGCTGCTTTTCTCAGCCACCCCACCACTCTTAACGATTACCATAGCCCAACTGGTTGAGGTCTGGTGGATTGAGCGTTCCCCAAAGATCTCAGGCAGAGCAAAGGGTCACAAGTCTGAAGGTGGGAGTGTCAAGACAAGTGAGGGAAAGGACGCCAATCAGAAGGTATTGCAATAACTTAATACAATCCAACTAATCAATGCTCCAATCTTTAGGTTAAGACAAAATGCTGAAAGGGGAACTGTCAAGTGCAGACTTCCTATGGGACAAGAGGAGAAGAGAATGGGTACACCAGTAGATCTAGGTGCAGTACAAATATAGAGAAGCCTGATTTGAGCATGTGACTTGCCATATTTTACTGATTTAAAATTGTATCTTTTCTCTACCTTCAGAAGGCAAACTTTGCCAGATGTGTTAAACAAAACTAGAAATCCTTCAGTCTCTTGGCTAGGGGAAAGTGATTTATACTAGAGTGCTTTAAATCAATTTGACTAGTACATGAGCTTTAAAGTGTACAAAGTTTTGCACTAGACAATGGGTTTAGAATTACAATAGAAGGTATTAAAATCAAAAAATTTTGCTACATCATTGATGGAAAGCAATTTTAGAATCAGCACAAATACCACCTATCAGAACAGACAGCACACTAACTGCAGATCTAATGTCTCACTGTACTTACACCTCAACCTAGTCCAGAACTAAATCCCAACAAACCAGATTTTGGGGACACTTACTTCCACTTAAAATGCCACTGCATATTTAGAATTGTGTAATACTGCCTTTATTAGGGCAGCATTTGAATAGGCTAGAATGATAGCCTAACACCATAGCATCAACCTACATAGTTACATCACACCTCAAGCAGCAACATATTTAAGAAATGCAGATGCTGGAAAAAATTTCCAAAGGTACTGCCGATTTAATGTTGTACCCAGTGACCCTCAGAGCTGGTCCTCACTTAGCACCCCACCAGCATGCACATCTGAAATTTACCAGCTGTTGCCACTCCCAGCCACATTCCCTTCCCTTGTCAGTCTTCTACAGGGACTGTTCCTCCAGGACACTGGGTCCATCTCCCTCCACTCCCAACATCTTCCCATGCAATCATATGTCTAACAGCTGAAAATGTGTTGCTGGTTAAAGCACAGCAGGTTAGGCAGCATCCAAGGAACAGGAAATTCGACGTTTCGGGCCAGAGCCCACTTCCCGCTATCGACGATGCCCTCCACCGCATCTCCTCCACTTCCCGCTCCTCCGCCCTTGAGCCCCGCTCCTCCAACCGCCACCAAGACAGAACCCCACTGGTTCTCACCTACCACCCCACCAACCTGCGCATACAACGTATTATCCGCCGCCATTTCCGCCACCTCCAAACGGACCCCACCACCAAGGATATATTTCCCTCCCCTCCCCTATCAGCGTTCCGCAAGGACCACTCCCTTCGTGACTCCCTTGTCAGATCCACACCCCCCACCAACCCAACCTCCACCCCGGCACCTTCCCCTGCAACCGCAGGAAATGTAAAACTTGCGCCCACACCTCCACACTCACTTCCCTCCAAGGCCCCAAGGGATCCTTCCATATCCGCCACAAGTTCACCTGTACCTCCACACACATCATCTATTGCATCCGCTGCACCCGATGTGGCCTCCTCTATATTGGTGAGACAGGCCGCTTACTTGCGGAACGCTTCAGAGAACACCTCTGGGCCGCCCGAACCAACCAACCCAATCACCCCGTGGCTCAACACTTTAACTCCCCCTCCCACTCCCACTCCCCCGAGGACATGCAGGTCCTTGGACTCCTCCACCGGCAGAACACAACTACACGACGGCTGGAGGAGGAGCGCCTCATCTTCCGCCTGGGAACCCTCCAACCACAAGGTATGAATTCAGATTTCTCCAGCTTCCTCATTTCCCCTCCCCCCACCTTGTCTCAGTCGGTTCCCTCAACTCAGCACCGCCCTCCTAACCTGCAATCCTCTTCCTGACCTCTCCGCCCCCACCCCACTCCGGCCTATCACCCTCACCTTGACCTCCTTCCACCTATCCCACCTCCATCGCCCCTCCCCCTAGTCCCTCCTCCCTACCTTTTATCTCAGCCTGCTTGGCTCTCTCTCTTATTCCTGATGAAGGGCTTATGCTCGAAACGTCGAATTCTCTATTCCTGAGATGCTGCCTAACCTGCTGTGCTTTGACCAGCAACACATTTGCAGCTGTGATCTCCAGCATCTGCAGACCTCATTTTTTACCCTTCAGAATCCTGATGAAGGGCTCTGGCCCAAAACGTCGAATTTCCTGTTCCTTGGATGCTGCCTAACCTGCTGTGCTTTAACCAGCAACACATTTTCAGCTCTGATCTCCAGCATCTGCAGACCTCACTTTTTACTCTATGTCTAACAGCTGCCCATTTACTTGCTCCCCAAGACCCCAGAATACCTTCCAGTTGAAGCAGTATTTATCTGCATTATTCCATCTATTCTACTATACTCACTGCTCAATAACTCCCTACATTCAAGATGAAAAACAGACCAGGCAACCTTGAGGGAAAAAAAATGACCAAACTTCTGATTGCCTGCCACTTGTGTTCCCTGGTCAGCACGTCTTTTGGCTTTGCAAGCTGAAAGACTACCACTTAATTTTCCACTTGGAAACCCTGCAGCCTTCTAAGCAATTGCTGTTCTCTCTCTGGGTTCCATCTCTACCTAGTGTATTAACACACACCTCCCTAGCTACAGCAAGTTCTGAAAGAGGCTCACTTTTCATTTCACAAGCAGACAGGAGTGCTCCAGAGCTAGCTAACTACTATAGACAGTCACAATGCAGGAAATGCAGCAGTTAATTTGCACACAGTAATATGTCAAGTTGAGATTTGTTTACTGGTTGATACTAGATGACTACTTTGAAATATCACTTACATCCACTCTCCCAGTTTCCAAACATTATTCAAATACTTTAGTGCCAGGTGAGTGTGAAACAGTGGCTCTTACCATATCTTCTTGAACAAACAGAACTTGACATTGATTACTGTAGGAAAGATTCGCACCCTGCAATTCAAATACGAAGACCCATTCAGTCTTCAAATGTGGTAGTGTCAAAGACTTAAGTGGGGACACCTTTTGGAAATTTGTAGCCAAGTTTGATTTCATAGAATGTATACCAGATACTATGCTTCTAGCATAGAAAGTTGAGGCACTAATACTTTTGTCATCAAGAACACAGTATTTCACACTAAGCATGTTTATGCTCTGCAAGGCAGGAAAGAAACAAGTTATTTTCAGCGAGGTCAAAATGCAAAACTTGGATTACAGCATGATTACCACCTTGGGATTAAAGTTAACCTATACCTGACCCACTTAAGAACTGTCAAGGTGTGTACTATGCCTGTTCATAGGGCTGAGGCCAAGTTTTTCCACCTGAACAAACTGTTTAATAAACTGAATCAGCTCAACTCTGGCCATATTGGAAAGTGTATATGATACAAAGAGCTGAAAATTAAAAATAAATGGCCATGTTTGACAGCCAGCAACATGCACAGTAGCAGCAAAATAGACAATTTTAAAACCTAAAATCCACAAAGGAAACAAAATGGCTAGAGAAGTTTTAAAGTCTGCTTTGTGAATGTGTTTCTTAAAAATGCACAAGTGGTTGATGCAAATACACTATCAAGATTAAAATACAAGTAAATCCATTAAATCTAAGGCTGAAACCTCCACTGTTCAATTTCAAACATCCAAACTATCATCTTTTTACATTAAAACTGGAGAAATGAATAGTTGACTCATGGATTTGATGAAGGGCTGTGCTGAGGCCTCAGTAACATATCTAACCCCAGAACCCAAATGGCAAACTCTTCACTACCACCATAACTTCTCAACTGAGACTGATCATTATCAAAGACAATTGAAAAGGAACCCCAAGAACTTAAGATTGCATTGATCCCCAAAAATGCTGTTAATAAAATGAGCCCTACAAAATATTGCCAGCAACTTCTTGGAACAAATTTCAGAACTTTCACATGCCATATGCTGTCATTTTATTCTCTTGCACATTAGTAAAATGTCTATTATTTACTAGAGGTGACACCAACATTCCAGGATACAATTTGATAGTTCACAAGTACGGAACAGAACTCTCCTTATGGCACTGCACCAAGCAACCCACATTTCCAAAATTGAAATGGGCAAGGTGGTACAAACTTTCCAACTGAAGTTTTCCATGTCAACTGCAGGTAATATTCAGCCTGCTCCACAAGCCTGGTTTAATTGTACTCTTGCCTCTTCTTCCTTCTCTCATTAGATGTCAGGAGGAAAAACAATTTGCAATCCAAGTCTGTACACAAATCACATAAGCAATAATCTCCTCAGCATCTTTTGAACATATCAAATCTGTAGTCTTGATCTCACGCTCCTTCCCAATTCAAAAGCATCACTATGTTCATTGTATATTATCAGCTTCCTTATCCTTGAGTTGACAAGACAAGACATTATCTTCAACACCCCATCTCTAATGCAAACTAAGCTAACCATCCATCCTCACTCATGCTGGGGTATAAGCTTAATCATTAGATTTCCCAGGCTTCATGTTCGAGAGAAACTAGTGTAAACCATCTAGTCATTAACATTAAAGAATTTTCTTTGAGGGCAGCACAGTGGCTCAGTAGTTAGTACTGCTGCCTCATAGCACCACGGTCCCAGGTTTGATTCCAGCCTCAAACAACTGTGTGGAGTATGCACATTCTCCCATGTCTCTGTGGGTTTCTTCCGGGTGCTCAGGTTCCCTCCCACAATCCAAAGATGTGGTCAGGTGAATTGGCCATGCTAAAATTGGCCAATTTGGTGCATTAGTCATAGGGAAACTGATCTGGTTGGGTTACTCTTCAAAGGGTTGGTGTGGACTGGTTGGGCTGAAGGGCCTGTTTCCACACTAGGGAATCTAACTTATCTTTAGTTCTGAACTAGAACAGCAAAAGTAGCCTAGCTGGGATCAACCACACCTGCAACAAATACCTTGGACGAAGACCTTGGAGTGCATGTTCATAGTTTCTTGAAAGTGGAGCCTCTAGTACACAGGATAGTGAAGGCAGCATTTAGTAGACTTCCCTTTATTGGAGAGAGCATGGACGAGGGTTTGGGAGGTCATGTTATGGTTGTACAGGACATTGGTTAACACATTTTTGGAATATTGTGCACTAATCTAGTCTTCCTATGATAGGAAGACTTGTGAAACTTAAAGATTTCTCAATATTCACAAATATTGAAGGCCAGGAGCTCTAGGGAGAGGCTGAATAGGCTGGGCTGTTTTCCCTGGGAGTAGAGGCTGAGGGGTGACTTTAGAGGCTTAATCATGGAGGGTGTGGATAGGGTATATAGACAAGGCCTTTCCCTGGATTGAGTGTCCAGAATTAGAGGGTAGGGCAGGGGTGGGGGAAAGAGTGTGGAGGAAGGGACCTAAGGGGCAACTTTTTCTCAAAAGGGTGCTGCATGTATGGAATGAGCTGTCAGGAAGTGAGGTGGCTGGTACAGTTACAACATTTCATAAAGGCACCTGGATAGGTATATGAATAGGAAGGGCTTAGAGGGATATGGGCCAAGTGCTGGAAAATGGGACTGGATTAATTTAGGATCTGAATGGCATGGACCAAAGGGTCTCCTTCTAGGCTGTACACCTGACTAAATGTTAAGCCAGGGTGGGGGTGGGGGCGGAGAGGTCAGGAAGAAGATTGCAGGTTAGGAGGATGGTGCTGAGTTCGAGGGCTGGTACGGAGACAAGGTTGGGGGAGGGGAAGTCTCTGTCCCAACCCTTGAACTCAGCACCACCTTCCTAACCTGCAATCTTCTTCCTGACCTCTCCGCCCCCACCCCAGCCTATCACCCTCACCTTGACCTCCTTCCACCTATTGCATTTCCAACGCCCCTCCCCCAAGTCCCTCCTCCCTACCTTTTATCTTAGCCTGCTTGGCACACTCCTCATTCCTGAAGAAGGGCTCATGCCCGAAACGTTGATTCTCCTGCTCCTTGGATGCTGCCTGACCTGCGCTTTTCCAGCAACACATTTTCATCTCTGATCTCCAGCATCTGCAGTCCTCACTTTCTCCTAAATGTTAAGCCATTAAGGTTTCAATCTGCCCATCTTTTAAAAGGATACTCCATGTTAATAAACAGCCCACATGTAAGAGCACTTCCAAATTTTCCCCTTCAACTTAATTTTGATTTAGTCTCCTCCCTCTCCACCAAACTCCCTCCCATACCTTTTGTTTGCATTACTCTTAACAGTCTCTACCAGTAAATTTACTCAACCGGAAACATTGACCTACAGGTGGTGGTCCACATGAAAAACTGAGCATTTTTGGATATAGAAGAGAAATATTTTTAAGGGAATATGGGGCATAGTGGTAATATCACTAGGCGAGCAGCCCAAACTCTAATGTTCAGGGACATTGATTCAAATCTCACATGACAAAAATTTTTTAATCTGGAACAAAGGATTTTTTGCATTGAGTTTCACTTGCAGCACAATGAGAACCAAGAATTGCAATAACCTAGTTAAATGGTCAAGGAAAAGATGTCTGACCAAACTTCTTAGCTGAAAATGCTTTTCATAAAATTCCACATCAAAAGGCCATTTAAACTCAAAAGGTATGGGAAAGAAACTAGATCAAAAGGTAAATAGCGGTGAACATTAGTGAATTTAAATCATGGGTTGGGGATACAGTGCTATGACCATATCCACTTGCAGGCCAGATTAATGACTCAAACTTAGTGCAAAGTGGTCAGATACAATTGCAAATAAAAAAAATATTTGAACTGCAGAAAAAATAAGCAAACAAAATAGCTGTACACCTACAAGTGCTGAATATACTCCATAATAGCAGAGGAAGCCAGAAGTCTTAGATGATGCTGAGCACGTAAAGCAAATGCAGAGCAGTAAATTACAGCAACTACAATGCTGGATTTGTAGCTAAAACAATTGATTAAATGTCATATCAGGCACAGATCTCAGACAATTGCAACATTTTGATTCTTCTACCTAAAACATTACAGTATTGAAGCAGGAGGTTACCCGCTGTCATAATCACTTCCCCATGAAGTTACCAAATATTAGTTAGGAATGCACCTCTAAAATGACTAAGTCAAAGTCAACCAGCAACATCCTAGGTCCTTGGCTTTGCGAAACAATTTCCATCATTCTTTTCCTAATCTGACCATCTGAAGTAAAGCATAACTACGCAAGACCCACAGTGCTCAAAACATTATACCTTAAGTTCAGCATTGAACAATTTGTTCTGTGATTGGATTAATAGTCAAACATAATGATTTGACCAGAGACCCAAGTTTAAATCCCACCATAATAGACGGTGGGAGTTGAATCCAGTGGAAGATCTGAAATTGAAGTTTGAGTGATGTTAGTGGAACTGCTATCAATTGTCAGAAAAACCTATGATTCACTAATGCTTTTCAGGAAAGAATTTTGCAGTCCTTACCTGGTCTGGCCTACGTGCAACTCCAGACCCACAACAATGTGGGTGACTCAACTGCCTTCTGGACAATTAGGAATATGTAATAAATGCGACACTGCCACAATGAATAAAAAACCCGATATCTTCCTATGGTCATGTCACTAGGCTGGCAAACAGACTACAAAGCCAAAGCAACAATATAAGCAGGACATCAAGCTGGAAGGTATTACAACTGCACACACTCCTCTCCCCACTGTAGAATAATTATGGACTGGAGAACCTCCCAAAGCCCATACACGTTATGTCCATGGGCTCATTTAGACCATCATTCATAATGCACCTTCTGCAAAGCCCAGAGAGGGACATACGACCAAGTATCCAGTTACTGGGAAACAAGACATTTGAGCACTGATGCTGTGCAGGCAAATATTCAGGTAGCTTGTCTTAGCATTAGTGATTGGATTTATGAAGAAATATGAAAAGACATCTCAACCCACCAAAAAAGCAGTGATCTTTGAGTTATGCAAAATTGTTTTAATTTATTAAAAATAATTAGTCACAAATTAGATCTATTCCCAAGTTCAACCTAAAATGTTCTGCCAGATGTATCATTTAATACTGAAAGTAATTTTATAAGAGATCAGAACAATCTTTTAATAATTAATTTTTTTGAAGGAGTCTCAATTTGATTAGTTCCAAGTTTTATACCATCCGTAACCCATCACTGGTATTTTAGCGAAAGAGGAACTTGGTATACCATCCTTTTCACCCCCAAAAATAGTATCCGAAACATAGTAATTTAGACCCTTGATCAGGCCTGTGCCTGCTTTCATTAAGATTTCTTTCTTCACAGAAGATCATGCTGAAGCTATCTCCATGTCCCCTCCCCAGAGTAACTAATCCTGGCTTCCTTGATCGTCCCTCGCAAATAAAGTACCCATTTTCCAATCAGCAACATTCCAGTTTAGCTTTTCTGTATCCGCAGCAAAGTCCGGATTATTCCCAACGTATATTTCAAATTGTGCCTCTACTGACAGGGTGAATAATTTAAAAATATGCTCCTCTTGCAATAAATAGAAAAATCAAACTGCTTAGTACACTGGGTTACAAACATTTACTGGTACAAATCATCTGCAACCGGATGGAATACGTAGCGTCATACAAGTCTTCCGTGAAGCATAAAACACTTGTGGTCCACCGAAGTTTCTGGATTTTCTCGTACTGTGCGCACAAGGCCTGTCAAGGGGGAAAAACTCAAGCATGCACATTTCCACAATCGAAGTAAGGGACACTCTGAAAGCCGCAGTGAAAAAAAAACACGACGAAGACAGAGAAAAAAAATCGTGTGCGCAGTGAAGAATGCATTGGACGAGGAAAAGCTTGCGAGTCTGCGCTAAATGGCGGCTCCTCCAACATTGCGCAACCAGCCAACTTCTCCACACCTCCCATTGAATCATGTCACCATATGAAAAGATCGCCAGCAAAACAAAAATGCACTTTAGTAGCAGTACGTAATAGTAAAGAAAATCGCTGAAGAGAAGGTTAAAAAACAAACGCCGACAAAATCAGTGATAGTCCAGAATGCCTGTGCGTGTGCCCGCGTGTGCGCGCGCGGGAGAGAAATTTCTAGAAACCGCAATTCCTTCAAATCGTTTCGGAACCCGGCGCCTCATTCGGTGCTGTTGGTTCACTCAGTAAAAGATCAGGTGAGAAGAATGAATAAAACACATATACATGTTTCTTTATCGTAAAAGCTGCCTAATTCAACGTTAAAAACTGAATTAATTGCGCTGGGACGTGACAGTCCCGCAAGTCTGCCGTGCGTTTCCACTCACGTGTAAGCAAGTCGAGAGCGGGTTTTTTAATGCGACTCGAAAAAAGGGGCTTTTCAATCACCCCCAGCCAAAAAATAAAACAAACGACAGCAAAATTATTTTGGACATTGAGAACCTAATAGCAAATCCATTAAATCCACTACAGTCCGCAAATGCAGACATAACATTCCCCCCCCCCCCCCCCATTGGGTTTGAATAAATTCGCCTGCACGCTCAAACAAATTTGCATACTTTGGACACCAAAGGGGGGAAAATATAAAATCGTTGTAGCCTTAACTTCAATTTTAATCCAGTATGAGGAATTCCCCTCCCCTCCTCTCCATTGGATTCAAGTTTTTTAAAAAAACACTGCAGCGGCCTAGGCTAGCGAAAAAGCGCCTTAACTCCCACCGCCTGGCCCAGTATCCCACATCTCATGGGCACGGTAGATAAAAGTGCCACTGGCTGTCGACCAAAGTCGTTCGAGTCGATTTTTAAACTATCACTTACATGGCTGCTGTGTGGTTCAACCTGTACTCAGTTGTCGGGAGCTCACAAGACTAAGTGGCGTCCAGAGAACCGCGTTCTGGCTTTTTTTTTTCCCCCTTTTGCCCTCCTCTCCACCTCGCCCAGACAAAGTGACGCAGCACACGCCACTCGCTATGGTTACGACGTGAATCGTGCGTCCATGCGTCGCGGTGATTGGTCGCCTGCGACGCCAAGGTTAGGTCGAAGGTCCCTCCTCCTCACTCGAAGCTGTCAATTAAGTTCGCGCGTGCCTATTTATAAGGCTGTTCGCGCTTTTAGGATCCAAGGTAATGAGTCAGGATAAATTGTTTACAGCGGGATCGGTTCACTTCTGGCATATGTTTTGCATATTAATTGAAAACGCCGTTACCATGTTTCAGCGTCCATTTTAGCCTAACTCCCGAATTTAAGCCACAATCTGAGCTGACTCCACACTTCAGTATAGCACGAAAGGGCTGACCTTTAAAACTCCATACCATTATTTGATCACCAATTACACTGATCTGATCAGCGTGTTTCATGTTCTGGAATCTTGCTCTGCTCAAAATCGCTGTTTCTATATTGTACAGAATGGACATTGTACTGCGAAGTGACTTTATAGTATGTAAAGTGTAATTTTTGTTGTAAATTTTCTTAGGAACAAGTTGCTTAACGTATATAAGTCTGGATTTTTTGTTTCGTGTGTGACGATACCTCACATTTGATCAGTCATTCTGATTATGCAACTTTCCACACCAAATCTGCTAAGTCTCCCTTTTTTCCCAACGAGAATCTCCACAGTTTGACAACGAGGGTCTGCAGTTTCTGATCCATTTCATGCAATTCTACTCTCATGCTTCCTCCCTCACAGAAGCATATGATTCCCCTCATCATTTTCACTAACGTGACTTCAGAAGTCTGAAGGGACTGCTTTTTCACATCTGATCCATTTTTCAATCATCTCAAATACCTTTTCCATTTCGCATAGAGTAGAATAGTGTCTTCAATTCCCAAAGTCTCAGGCGAAACAATGATTTACATGTACTTTTGGTTTAGTACACTGTATTCACTCACAATGTAGTCTTCTCAACCATTAGGGAGACCAAATGCAACTGGGTCACCACTTTCAAATGGTTGAAAAGACTACATTGTGAGTGAATACAGTGTACTAAACCAAAAGAAGTACATGTCAATTATTGTTTCGCCTGAGACTTTGGGAATTGAAGACACTATTCTACTCTATGGGAAATGGAAAAGGTATTTGAGGTGATTGAAAAATGGATCAGACGTTGTGAGAAAGCAGTCCCTTCAGAATTCTGAAGTCATGCTGGTGAAAATGAAATCCATAACTGTGACCCTAAGGTCCTCGATACTTATCATTTTAAGCAACATGTTTAAAATCAACTTGCTCTCATTCACACATCTGTCCTCAGCCTCCTTCACTGCTACATTCCAGTTAAGCTCAACACAAGTTTAAGGAATAGGACTTCGTGTTCTGATTGGGCACTTTGTACTCTTCTGGACTCAACATAGTTCAACAATTTCAAACCATTTTAAGTGTTCACATTAAATTTTTTGCCATATGTTGGTTTGAATCTTGTTCTTTGTGTTTTTGCCTTCAGACAGGCCTGTTCATTATTCTGCCATTCATATTCCAGACAAATTCTTTAACACTTTTTGACAACCTTTACCAGTCTATCTGCATTTTGTTCCATGACATGTCTGACATGTAATTCCTCTCACCATCTATCTTATACAAGATTGTCTATTTTGTTCTCCTTCCTCCTCCCATAAGACCATAAAATGTAGGAAAGATAGACCATTCATTCCATTGAAACCGCTCCACTCTTCAATGAAATCATGACTGATCTGATAAATCCTCAACTCCACTTTCCTGCCTTTTCCCTAAAATCCTTGATTTCCTCTTAAATTAAAAATCAGTCTGTCTCAGCATTGAATATACTTAATGACCTGGCCTCGACAGCTCTTTTCAGTCGAGAATTCCACAGATTCACTACCCTTAGAAAATAAATTCCTCCTTATCTGTGTCTTAAATGTGTGATCCCTTATTCTGAGATATGCACTCTGGTCCTAGACTCTCCCACTTTTTACATCTAGTCTGTCAAGTCTCCCAAGAACCTTGTATGTTTCAAGAAGGTTGCCTCTCATTCTACTCAATCTCAAAGAGTACAGGCTCAACCTCTCCTCATAGGACAGTCCTTCCATATCTGGGGTCAAGCTTGTGAACCTTCTCTGGACTGCCTCCAATGCCAGTCCATCTTTCCCGACATAACGGGCTCAAAACTTAAAATTTTCCAGTTGTGGTCTAATTAGTGCCTCATACAGTTTTAGCAAAACCTCCTAACCTTTATGCTCTTTTCCCTTTGAAATAAAGGCCAGAATTCCATTTGCCTTCCCCATTACCCACTGCTAAGTTTTTGTGATGCATGCTTGGGGATACCCAAGTCCTTCTGTTCTGTAGCTTTCTGCAATCTCTCTCCCTTTAAATATAGTGTTCAGCTCCTGTATTCTTCCTGCTAAAATGGATAACCTCATAATTCCCCACATTTTACTCCATCTCTCAAGTTGTTTGCCCACTTGTTTAACCTGCCTATATCCCTCTGCAGATTGTCATCCTCACCAGATGCCTTCCTATGTATATTTGTGTCTTCTGCAAATGTGGCAATATTACATTCACTTTCCTCATCTCATGATTATATATTTTAAATAATTGTGACCCAGCACTGATTCTTGTGACACTCCAATAGTTACTGGTTGCCATCTTGAAAATGCCGAGTAAAAAATGAGGTCTGCAGATGCTGGAGATCACAGCTGAAAATGTGTTGCTGGTCAAAGCACAGCAGGCCAGGCAGCATCTCAAGAATAAGGAATTCGACGTTTCGAGCATAAGCCCTTCATCAGGAATCAGGATTCCTGATGAAGGGCTTATGCTCGAAACGTCGAATTCCTTATTCTTGAGATGCTGCCTGGCCTGCTGTGCTTTGACCAGCAACACATTTTCATCTTGAAAATGCCCCCCTTCTCCCAACTTTCTCTCTTCTATTAGTTAGCTGATGCTCTATCCATGCTAAAATACTGCTTCTAACACCATGATCTCTTATTAATTAGCCTAATATGTAGTGCCTTATCAAATATCTGAAAGTCCAAATATACTGTATTACATACACTGCTTTCCCTTTTATCTATCATATTTGTTACCTTCTCAAATAATCCTAGTAAATGTCAGGCATTATTTCCCCTTTGTGAAGCAATGTTGACTCTGCTTGATCATATGATGTAATTTCTAAATACTCTGCTGTTACATCAGAATATCCTAGTGTGCATCCTATTAGGTCCAGGGGACTTAGGTACATATCTTAAGATACAAGAGCAGAATTAGGCTTTTCTTCACCCCTATTTTCCTGCCTTCTCCCCATAATCCTTCAACCCATTATCAATTAAACATCTGTCTAACTCCTCCTTAAATTTACTCACTGTCCCAGCAACCACCACATTTTGGGGTAGCAAATTCTACACATTCACAACGCTTTGGGAGTAGTTTTTCCTCAATACTGTTTTAAATTTGCTACCCCTCATCCTAAGAGTCAAAGGGTTCTGATTCTATGGAACTCTCTACTCCAGAAGGTTGTGCATGCTCCGTTGTTGGACACATTTAGGCCTGGGATAGTTTGGGACTGTTAAATAAAAAGGTTTTAAAATAATTCCCTGTCCTGCATCTTTAACAATTTATGCACAAACTGTATATCCCCAAGTCTCCCTGTTTCTGCACTTGTTTGAGAATTGTATCCTTTATATTGCCTGTTCACATTTTCCCTACCAAGATCTATCAATTCTCTCAGAGATGATTGACCTTTCCAGAGGACTGGTTTAGATTAGATTAGATTACTTACAGTGTGGAAACAGGCCCCTCGGCCCAACAAGTCCACACCGACCCGCCGAAGCGCAACCCATCCATACCCCTAACCTAACACTACAGGCAATTTAGCATGGCCAATTCACCTGACCTGCACATCTTTGACTGTGGGAGGAAACTGGAGCACCCGGAGGAAACCCACACAGACACGGGGAGAATGTACAAACTCAACACAGTCAGTCGCCTGAGGCAGGAATTGAATCCAGGTCTCTGGCGCTGTGAGGCAGCAGTGCTAAGCACTGTGCCACCTTGCTGCCCACAATTTGTTGACTGCCTTCAATTCCCTGGATCAGAAGGTAACATTTGACAGGGTGAATCATTTTTTTCAGGATTATGTACTTTTCAGTTCAGGATCCATTTTGCCACCAATGTTCTTTATGGAGAAAGTGAGGACTGTAGATCAGAGTTAAAAAGTGTGGCGCTGGAAAAGCACAACAGATCAGGCAGCATCCGAAGAGCAGGAGAGTCAACGTTTCGGGCATAAGCCCTTCATCAGGAATCATTCCTTCATTCCTGGTGAAGGGCTTATGCCTGAAACATCGACTCTACTGCTCCGTGGATGTTGCCTGACCTGCAGTGCTTTTCCAGCGCCACACTTTTTGACTGTCCTATATGCTGACCAAGTGCATGAACATCTCTTTTGACTATTCCTTATACAGTTGGACAGAAGTGTGTGAGGGATGACTGCTGTTGGGTACAATTGTAGGAAATGTGTGTGGAACCTTTCCTGCTTCTCTTACTTGAGTAATCATGTCAAAATGTTCACTTAAGAGTGCAATTCTGCAAAAGTTGAGCCCCAGTTATAAACCAACTGCTGGTCCCAAGTATTCTTGTCTCCGAATTTGTCATTATTGATCCAGAGAAATTACAAACTTTCATTTATATATTGTCTTTTAGAACTGAGGAAAACCTAGTTGCAAAATATTTGTAAATATAGTTATGATATTGGAAATGTGGCAGCCTCCCACAAACTATATAATAATGACCATGTATTTCAGTGATGTTGATTGACAGTTAAATATTGGCCAGGTCGCCGAAAATACATCCCTAGCTCTTTTCCAGAATGCTGTCATGGGATCTTCCACACCCACCGAGTTAACATGGAAACAGTGTTTGTATAACAAAAAGAGAGACGCTTTTAAACCTTACTGTGTAAATCTTTAGCAGAATTTCAAACCTCGGCGTAAAAGACTGCAAAGTTTCATGCAGAATAATGGTAGGTATTTGTTGAACAAATATCAAAATGAAGATTATTTACGTAGCGTGCAACACATTTTCTGCTAAATTTGGTGCAAGTAAAATGGCGTCACTGTAGCTCCACCTATGACTAGTCAACATTTTCTATTGGACAACTCTGCTCCGATGTGACCACAATGCAAGGTCACGCTTGTTTGAACTGCCAGAGTGTGGCTTCAGCTTGTTCAATAAGTTGAAAGTTAGCGGTAGCAACGCGTGGGGATTAACGCTGTTGGCAGTCTTTTTAAAAAAGCTCGGTTTGGAGTTTTTGTTTTAAAGAATCACCTTCCAGGCAGCGTGAAGTGATTAACTGCATGTGGGACTGGGGATGAACATCGCATGCGTACTTAACGGGAAGGAAGCCTCGAGGCAGATCCTCAACAGATTTAGAATTCTTCACAACTGCATTTTATAGATCCATAGAACATGACAGCGCAGTCCAGGCCCTTCGGCCCTCGGATGTTGCGCCGACCTGTGGAACCAATCTGAAGTCCATCTAACCTACACTATTACATTTTCATTCATATGCCTACCTAATGATTATTTAAATGCCCTTAACGTTGGTGAATCTACTACTGTTGCAGACAGTGCAACAGCACTACTCTCTGAATAAATAAACTACCTGTTTTGGACTTGACTATTCGCATGTAACGTCAAGAATTTTAATAAAATGTACTGGTTAGCTCGTTAATACTAATACTATTAGAAAAAAAGTGGGGGTCATAGCTACCATGAAACAAATCACAAGCACGCAATATCTAATGACGAAAGCAGAACGCTGAAAACAACAGGTATGGAGAGAAATAGTTAACATTTCAGGTCTTCGACCGGACTATGCGCAGTGTTGTGTATTTATTTCAAAATGCTAGCATCCCTAGTTTTTTTAATATTATATGATACTCAACTACCCAACGTTTAAATCGTTTCATTGGTCTGGTATGCTTTACTGACTAAAAAGTGTGGTGCTGGAAAAGCGCAGCAGGCCAGGCAGCATCCAAGCATCAAGAGACACGACGTTTCGGGCATAAGCTCTTCATCAGGTTAGGTGACTTCTAAAAGGTATTGGGCATAACGCGAGCACAGCTTATATGCTATTTTGTTCATTGTGAAAACTTTTAGCCAATATGAGCTATTAAAATATGATTGCATTGTTCAGTACCAATCACAACTCATAGATACTGCAGCTAGACAGGATCCGACTTGGGCCAAGTAAGATTTGCATCACATTTTCAACACAGACTCTAATCATCTGCCCAGTACCTTCACAGTCTAACATGAAGCACAGAACTATAACAATCGCTAGGATGGCTTTCCGAGGGAAAAGTCTTGCTCGATTAACATTCTTGACTTTTTGAGGTGGTAACAGAGGCAAATATTAAACGGAGAAAATAACTGAGTTAAACTTAGAGGTAATATCTAAGTTAAAAATCACAACACCAGTTCATAGCCCAATAGGTTTATTTGAAAGTACTAACTTTCAGAGCACTGCTCCTTCACCAGGTATCTAGTAATAATCAAGACCGACAGCGAGCTTTCTTCCTCCTATAAAAAAGGAAGAGAGGTCACAGTGAACACAGGCCCTTTACAGAACACGGCAAAATGCTGGGGAACCAGGAAATGGTGGAGGAACTGAATAAATGTCTTACATCAGTCTTAACCATAGAATTCCAAAAATATTAAATAATCAAAGGACAAAAGGACAATAACTACCACTGGAGAAAAGTGCTCGGGAAAGTAATGGGGCTAAAGGCTGTTAAATCTTCTGGACCTGTTGCGTAGAAGCACTGGTAATCTTCCAGGAAGTCCTGCAGGACTGAAAAGCTGCCACTGAAACCTTGATTTGTCAAGTCAGAAAGCAGGTAACAACTGTCCTGTTAGCTTTAGAAATACATAATATCAAGCAGTCAGCATGGCTTTTTTAATAAAATCCCTACAGTATGGAAACAGGCCACTTGGCCCAACAAGTCCACATCCACCCTCTGAAGAGCAACCCAGAGACCCATTCCCCTACTCTATTGCTCTACATTTACCCCTGATTAATGCACCTAACCTACACATCCCTGAACACTATTGGCAATTCAGCATGGATCATTTCCAGGTTCACAATTATTGACATTACATTAATGACTTGCTTGACTAAAATAAAATGTACTACCAACAAGTATATTCACCCTGCGCCAAACCTTGGTTGGACCATACTTAAGCATACTGTATGAAGTCCTAATCACCATGCTATAAAAAGAACTTAAGCACTGGAAAATACCAGAAATGCATGGGCAGACACATCAAGAAAGGATTGACAGGCTAAGTTGCTTCTTCTAGGATTTTTGGGGGTGGGGGGGGTGGGAAGAGGGAAGGGGAGAGAGGAACTGAAGAAATAACCTAGAGGTTGTTAAAATTATTAAAGGCTTTGATAGAAATGTTTCATTAAAATAAACAGCATAACTCTACCCAAAATACAGTCACAATTTGGAACTCATTACCACAGGAGCTGGTCGAAGTGAATAGTAAGGATGCATTTTAGGAGGAAGCAAGGTGGACATTTGGGGAAAAACAGAATACAGGGTTGCAATGGGAAATTTAAATAATGAAGGAAGGAAGGAGGCTCAAGAGGCATAAAAATATGAGCTTGCTGAGCCATCTGGTCTGTTGCTATGCTGTGAATTCTATGTATCCCATCAACTTCCTAGGATTTACCATTGACCATAAACTAAACTGCAGCAGCCATATGAATAATCAAACAGCAGAATTAGATCAGAAGATTGAGGATGGAGGCAAGTAACTTAACTGACTCCCTAAAGTTTGAACATTTATAAGACGTGTCAGGAGTGTGATGGAGCTCCAACACTACTGAATAACTCAACATTTACTCCCTCAAAGGCACAGCAGCAGTGTGTACAAAAGATGTAGGGCAGAAACTTGCCAAAGGTCCTTCAACAGCACCCTCTAAACATTCAACCTCAATGACCAAGGCACTGGAACACCACCACCTGCAAATTCCAGTGTTACAAAGACACTTCATATTTAATATTGTTTTGTGAATTTTGAAAATATGGCACAAAAATAATTTTAAATGTTGTAGAAATTGCTGTAATGATTAAGAGGTTGCTGAAAGGTCTCTGCGAACATTGAGAATTAAAAAAAAGTTAATCACATAACTACTGTGGCTGTAGACTCCTGGTTTGAAATGTAACTTGGGGAGGTGCTCGTTTTATTTTCTTTCAACTGGAAGCAGGCAGGGTTGAGAATTTTGGTTAACAATACAGTGACACCAGCAGTGCAGGTTCAATGCCCTCACTGGCTGAGGTTATCACAAAGGTCCTGCCTTCTCCACCTCATCCCTCACCTGAGGCATGGTGACCCTCAGGTTAAACTTAGCACCAGTCATCTCTAATAAGAGTGTAGCCCCCTGAGACTATGATGATTTGACCTTCAGTTGGAACAGGCCGAGCTGTAAGAAGCTGCTCAGCCGATAGCTAATTTCTGAAAACACTTGTTTAGTTCAGAATGAAACCTTTTTGTTCCTTTGAAAAAGCAAACGAAAAAATATCTCCTGAGTAAACCACGTCTGCAATATTTCAGAGATAAACTGTGCACAATTAGCAACACGGCCACACCAGCCAGAACATAAATGGATGCAAACAAACATTTTATGCTCTATTCTTTTGCATTAAAAGAATAAACTATTGGTCAGTGTATTTTTATTCAGAAAGCTCATCTCTGCAGAGAAATGTTTTTTCTCTTCTGAAGACAGTGTGTGCATGTTTAAGGGATTGAGGGATAAGCTTTTACAATTTCCAAATTACAGTGTATGTAAACCAGTTATTGCATCTTTATTCAATAAGCTGTGTTTTAATAAACCAATAACTATTCATCAAGAAACCTGGTTGATAGATCTTGTTTAAAACCTGAGGAGATTGACTTTTTGTTGTGACCGATGGCATATTGGGACTTGAGTGATGATGCACTCCCCACTAGATTGGCTTGGGTAATCAATGCAGTTGTGCCAACATTGCTCTCATCCCAAGAACTAAATACAAAAGTGAAAACACTACCACCACCTGAATGGACCTCTGGGGTACAGTTTTCTAGACAGGTGGCAGCCATTGATCAGCTGAGCAGAAATGGGGACATTTCTGAAACCTGGGAAGATAGTTCTTATGCTGGCCAGACACTCAGCACAAAGATGTTATCATAAAGAACAGTGATGGGATCTCTGACAGACCTACAGTCTCTCTCTTGTTGCTAGTATAGACCCATGCAAGGTCACTGCCAAAAAATGGCAAGGTGGCAGCCAAGTCCTTTGTTAAAGTAACAAACTACTACCACCTAATGCCAACCAGATATTCTGTTGGCATTTCTTTGGATAAGACGATTGTGGATAAGGAAGTTTTCAGGGATCCTGTTTTGAAGTGTAATGCCAGGCAAGAAGCTAAAGTAAAATTTGAAGACAGCTTAAAAAAAACTGCAGTTTTCATAGCTCAGCTCGATAGTATCCTCACCAGACTCCAGCAGGTCACTGGATAGTTGGCAAAAGCCAAAACCTTGGATCCAATACATGGAGGAAAACTGTAGCAGCTTGACGTTGACATGAGTGGATATCAATGAATCCAGTACTGAAAGTTAAATTGTGACAATTCTTCAAATTCTCTACATACAATTATCAAATCCAGGGAAAACTAGCTCCAACGAGGAAACGTTCATATCTGTACAACTGATATTTTGTTTTACTGTATTTTAAACCTTGTGCAATGTCATTTTGCATCGGTTTTACCAGGACCTTGCAAATCATGAATTGAGACAAATAGTTCCCTCCCTCCAACTATAATGCTGTTCCATAAAGGAGACACCATGGTCAATTCCTGATCAGAGCGGGATCAAACAACGAGTAAGTGAATGTTGTAGTTAACTTCTACTGTCAATTTTTGGAAAATTAAGAGATTACCAGGCTGTTAACAACAATGTCTGGTGACATAAAACAATGAGCTTGAACAGTATTTAAAAAAAAAGGACAGGCCATTCAATTTCTCATGCCTTTCCACTATTTATACTTGATCAACAACCCAATCCAAAATACTCATCTTTGCTCCATATCCCTGAAGGATTCATTAAAAATTCAGATTTAAAATTAAACTGAATTAGTACTGTCTTTATGAAGACATGGTTTAAGATTTCTACCACATTTGTGTGTCGAAGGACACATAATTGAGATGTAGCTCAAAATTTTAGAATATTTCCCCAATTAGCAAATATCGAGATGTATACCTCAGGTTGAGGTCCTGGATGTAGGTTTGCTCACTGAGCTGGAAGTTTCGTTTTCAGACATTGCATCACCATACTAGGTAGCATCATGAACAATCTGAGCTACAAATCTTCTAAAAACTTGCTAACACCTATGGGTGCAATATGCTAAAACTGGCCCAAAAATGGGAACCATTGCCATCTGACAAAGCGCCACCCGCAAACAGCTGTACTTCCTGCACAAATGCCTAAAGAAACAAGTACTATTTAAATGTCTTAAACATATACCTCCCCATAACACCCCACTAGTTAAAAGAATAGCAGAGCAAAACGGCCACAGAGTACTTAGAGAAATGATTTATGGTTTCCACAACAGACTTCGTAAACACAACCGGGAAATTTTGCACCAAAAATCTTTACTCACTAATGCAACATACCATGAATGACAGACAGTACAACAAACCATAGACATTAGACAGTGACAAACGCAGAAAATGAAAAACAAACTAGATCTGCAGAAAAAACTAGACAAACTTACACAAAACAACAAAACAGGCATAGATAAAAAAAAACGTATCTGACTGACCCTTAACAGACACCGAAAAGCCATCTTAAGAGAATTAAATTAAAACTTCCAGGATGCCTACAAGAAAGATTTCTTAGCAGTATTAGAAACAATACTGAAAGATAACCAACTCACGGAAGAGTTGGCACAGCACGGTGGCTCAGTGGTTAGCACTGTTGCCAGGTTCGATTCCAGCCTCAGGTGAATGGGTGGAGTTTGCACATTCTCCCCGTGTCTGCGTGGGTTTCGTCCGGGTGTTCCGGTTTCCTCCCACAGTCACAAAGATGTGCAGATCAGGTGAATTGGCCATGCTAAATTGCCCATAGTGTTAGGTGCATTAGTCAGAGAAAATGAGTTTGGATGGGTTACTCTTCTGAGGGTCGGTGTAGACTTGTTGGACTGAAGGGCCTGTTTCCATACGAAGTAATCTAATCTAAAAAAAGAAACCCAGTAAACCATCAGACAGTTGCACCAACATTAAGCAGGAAAAAGGAAGAAAACACACTCAATACACAAGGAAACCAAGCACTAGAAAGACAAAAAAATCAAAAACATTGTTATCCTACCTGCAGACAAAGGATGCTGGACAGTCATTTTAAATCAAAGAGACTACGTTGAGAAAGCGAATACACTACTTGCAAATACCAGCACTTAACCAACAGACCTGACCCCACAACTAAAGAACTGAATCACAGCCCTACTCAAAAAAAAACTTCAGAAATTTGGAGAAATAAATAAGACTGACTTCCAAAAAGTGAAACCAGACGGATCCAACACACAATGTTTCTATGGATGACCCAAAATTCACAAAGCAGGAGACCACTTCAGACCCACGGTCTTGCTACCTGGAACACAACAGACTGGCCAAGGAGCTACACCAAAGACTAAAACACTTAGAAGACTCAAGCCACTCCATCCAAGAACTCCTGAAGACCAAAGACACCAAGAAAGAAGAGGATGAAATAATTGTCTCCTTTGATGTAACAGCCCTGTTCATATCCATCAACATCAACCTGGCCAAAGAAACACTGACTACACTATTAGAAGAACCAAACACATACACCAAACACACCAACTTCATCAGCAAGGACAATATCGTCAAGCTAGTGGACCGATGCCTTACCACCCACTTCAGCTTCAATAACAAAACTTACAGACAAACCGATGGAACATCCATGTGATCACCAATATCTGGGTTCTTAGCAGAGGCAGTAACGTAATGTAGAGACTCGAACAAACAGCTCTGCCAACCATCCAATCCAAACTTTGGATCCGCTACGTGGATGACACCTTTGTCATCACTAAACAAAAGGAATTAGAGGAAACCTTCAAGGCAATCAATACTACTTACTGGCATAAAATTCCCCAAAGACGAGGAATACAATAACAAACTGCCTAGATGTTGTAGTACAGCGAACAGCCAATGGGGAACTTCAAACCAGCATCTACAGGAAAACACCACATACTGACCAAATGTTGAACTACAGAAGCAATCACCTCAACATCCACAAACGAAGCTGCATTAGAACATTTCAATGAGCCACCATACACTGCAACACAGAGGAACTACGCAGAGCAGAGGAAAATCACCTATATCGTGTATTCAAAATGAACGGGTAACCAATGAACACAGTCCGCCGATTTCCCAGCAACAAACACAAACAAGCAGACAAAGTGCGCCCAGAAACCCTAGCCACTCTCCCCTACATCAAAGACATCTCGGAAATGACTGCCAGACTACTCAGACCCCTTGGCATCATGGTAGCCCATAAACCCACCAACATACTAAAACAGCAGCTAATGAACTTGAAAGGCCCTATACAGACAACAAGCAAAACTAATGTCATTTACAAAATACCATGCAAGGTCTGTAACAAACACTACATTGAACAAACAGGCAGAAAACTAGCCACCAGGATTCATGAACATCAACTAGCCACAAAACGACATGACCTACTCTCACTAGTATCCTTACATACAGATAAGGAAGGACACCACTTCGACTGGGACAACACATCCATCCCAGGACAAGCCAGAGACACGGACGAGAATTCTTAGAAGCATGGCATTCCAACCGGAACTCCAACAAATACATCGACTTGGATCCCATTTACCACCCCCTGAGGAAAGGAACAGGAAGTGACATCACCAACCCAAGGAAACCTAAACACAAATAAAAAGCGGGCCATGCCATCAGTGCTTCATCCAGAGGCTCACTGATGTTACCTAATCTGGTGAAGAAACCTCTGAAAACAAACCTTCCAGCTCAGCGAGCAAACCTGCATCCAGATATTCCCCCAGTCCTAGGCTCCCCATCGAGGAAATACACCATGTGCATAATTTCATAGATTAAACCCGTGGGAGTTCAGGTAACATTGCTAAAATTTTTTGCTGCCTGCTCCCTCCAAAATAAACATATCCTGGGCATCATACCAGACAATGTTCACAGTACTCCAGTTATGGTCTAACCGAGTTTTGTATCTCAATCACATGATGTCAACTTGTTTGTATTTTAAAGAGACCACATTCTTCTTTTTGGGCTATAAACTGAAATGAAACTTAGGACCACTATTACTGAAACGCCAGTAGAGTTTTGCAACTTGAAAATTATGTGCCTCACATTTTGAGCTGTGCAGTACAATGCTGCTTTTTGATCCAGTGAAGGGGAGAACAGGACCAATTGACAGAGACTTTTGAATTAAGGGAGTTCTGCCTGACAGCAGCCCTCTGACTGGTTCAGCTGCAGAAATGTTAAAAGCTGCAAGTCTCAGGGCTTCAGTGCAAAACATCCTGAACCTGTGAACTAAAACCATCCATCTTCCCCTTTGGCGTGGAAAAGGCAGAAAATCAAGCAAGCTTAAAAAAAATCTGAGGTTCACCTGATTAACCAATTAAAGAACAATCATTACCTTACAGATAACAGCATGCCATCAGTGCTTAGGCTAAAATGAAAAAAAATCACTCACCATTGAAATCTGGACTGGTGATGTTTGGGATTTTGTTTCCCTTGTTTGTATTTTTACCCAATTATAGTATCTGCAGTTTGCCTTTTGACTTAATCATGAATGTCTGAGTACTTGGGAGTTTTTGAAGGGGCACAGTTTATGTTGGGTACTAGTAAATTAGAAAATTTCAAAGATAAAAGGACAAGTGTTGCAATAGTTATTGTCTGTTATTCGTCATTTGGATATGAATGTAGCCAGTATGGTTAGTAAGTTTGCAAATGACATCAAAACAGGTTGTGTCATAGACAGTGAAAGTTACCTCCAAGTACAACACAATCTTGATCAGATGGGCACATAGGCAGAGAAGTGGCAGGTGCTGCATTTTGGAAAGGCAAATCTTAGCAGGTCTTATACACTTAATGGTAAGGTCCAGGGAAGTGTTGCTGAACAAAGAGACCTTGGAATGCAGGTTCATAGTTCCTTGAAAGTGGAGTCACAGGTAATTAGGATAGTGAAGATTACTTGAACAGCGAAAGACTGATGAAAGCTGCAACTGAAGGATTTGGAAGTTGTTGTGCACAAATAAAAGCTTTGGGGGGGGGGGTTCTTGCAGTGCAGTGATAGTATTCAAACTTCTGGTCCACGAGGCCCAGGTTCAAGTCCCTCCTGCTGTATAAGAACATCTCTGAACAGGTTGATCAGAAAATATGATGCTCAACAGGTAATTGGAAAGGTAAATGGAATATTGGTCTTCATTTCAATGGGAATGAACTATTAAAATAGGGAACAAACAGAAAATGCTGGAAAATCTCAGCAGCATGATAACATCTGTGAAGAAACAGCGTTGAGTCCAATGTGACCCTTCATAACTAACAGGGGTTGGAAACTGTTTCTATACTTTTGACGGAGGTGGAAGAGCAAAAGCAATTGATGGTGTGGAGGGCAAGTTTAGACAAAACAGTTGCTAAAGTGACGAAAAAGAGATATAAAATGAGTGCAAATTAAGGTATGAAAGAGAAGAAAATGGATCCTCTCTGCTGAAAGCGCAGTAAACTGGACACAAGCAAGACAAGGCACTGTGTATGTATGTGAAGAGAGGAATGAAGAAAAACATAACAAGCGTCAAATTGAGAGATTTATTATAGAGTTCAAGAGGATGTAAAGTACCCAAGCAAAAAAAAAGTGTTCTTCCTTCAGCTTGCATTGTGCTTTGTTGGAACATTGCAGCAGATCCAGGACAAAATGTTAGCATGGGAACATGCTGATTTATTGAAATAACTTTGACCTTCCAGATGCTTGCTACTTCTAGTCAAAGTAGAGATGTTCTACAAAGTGATCATCCAGTCTCCATTTGGGTCTTACCCATGTAAAGGACACTGTGCTGTAAGCAGCAAATATGAGCAGACTAGATTGAAAGTAAGACAAGAAAGAATGCTGACGGTGGAGGGGAGGTTTGTTTGGTGGTAGCATCTTGAGATGACAAATAGCAAAGGGTGATCCTTTGAATGTGGAGAGCAGTGAGGTGGAAAGTCAGGACAAAGAGAACCCTATCACTATGATGGCAAAGGGCGAGGACAAGTGTGGGAGATGGGTAGGACATAGGGGATGGTCCACTCAACCATTGTGGGAGGGAATCTTCAATTTAGGCAAAAGGTAATGTTGGACACACCCCTGAAAAAGATAACATTGGAACAGGCATGGAGATGAAGAAATTCAGAATGGAATGGATTCCTTGCAGGAAGTAGTGTGTGAGGAGGGGTTCTTAAGGTTGACAAATTTGTAATCAGTATTAGTGGACAGCCCATCCCTAGAAATGGGAGTGCAAAGGTCAAGGAAGGGTAGAGTCAGAGAAGTACTAGGTGAAAGAGATAAGAATGGACATTGGAAGCAAAATGGGTGAATTTTTCCAATTCGGGGAGCATGATGGGTGGCACGGTGGCACAGTGGTTAGCACTGCTGCCTCACAGCGCCAGGGACCTGGGTTCAATTCCCGCCTCAGGCGACTGACTGTGTGGAGTTTGCACGTTCTCCCCGTGTCTGCGTGGGTTTCCTCCGGGTGCTCCGGTTTCCTCCCACAGTCCAAAGATGTGCGGGTCAGGCGAATTGGCCATGCTAAATTGCCCATAGTGTTAGGTAAGGGGTATATGTAGGGGTATGGGTGGGTTGCGCTTCGGCGGGTCGGTGTGGACTTGTTGGGCCGAAGGGCCTGTTTCCACACTGTAAGTAATCTAATCTAATCTAAATGATGCAGAAGTGTATTGGAGCGCTGAAGTAGGGGTGGGAATGGTTCCTGCATACCACTCAAGACAGCTTTATTTTATCAACGTCAAGGTTTATGAACTCTGGGGAATCAGAATTCCCTTTTAAAATGGTACCAATGTTTATCAAATGCCACTTGTTCTCCTTCTAAAATAAATTACTTCACACGCTAAATTTCATTTATGTTTCTGCCCTATTCACCATTCTCGAGAGGTCAATTATCTAAAAAAAATTCACGTTTCCAAGCCTTGTCTCAATTTCCAAGTTTCAAGGATATGCCCCTTAATACACAGGTCGATTTTAAAAAGAATACATCATATGCTAAATTTGTGAAAGTAAATGCTACAAAGCCAAATCATCCCTACCTTCTTCATAACTAGCAGCACTGATAGCAGATTTCTGAACCATACCAATGTGCACTCCAAACTTCACCATACCTCAACCAACGTGAAGATCTCATTTGCTGTCACAGATGAATTTAAAAACATTAAGAACACAAAGTAAATTTCAAGGAGATCCAAACTGAAAAGCAGGAGCATTGAAAAAGTGAGTAACAGAATTGATTGGTTACCGTCTACAGCAACCTTTCTTTCAATAGGCACCTTATCAACCACCACTCTTGATAAACTGGCAGAAGTTCTCTACTTCAAATACCGATCTGTGATGTCTGAATATTTATATTGTAAATATGGTATATTTCTGCATCACATTTCTATTACTTACTGTGTTTTTACATTGGTTTTAGGTGTGATGATTTTACATGTACCTGTTTTGAGGAATGTTGATGTCTCGAAGCTTCACTTGATCAGGGTTTACTGCAGTTATGCATATCCCTTGATATTCCAGAATATTTATCACCCTCCTGGTCCCCTAGGTACCTGTTAATGAATAGTTTGCTCTACCTGTATCTCAAGCTGGTCTTGTCAGGTATTTTTTCCTGCAAGTTTGCAGGGGAGGGGGACAGAGAGTAAGAAATTAATTTAAACTTACGGATGAAATGCTCAATTTAGAAAGTGGCTGAACTTCCATTTTAGACCTATACATAGCATCCAGTGTTCTTGCAATACTAAATTCAAATCTGACATTCCTTCTTACAGACAGGTTTGTTGAAAATGTGCTCAGTTCAGTAACGAAGGCCTTCATATATGATGAGCTACCTTTTGAAGTATAAAAAGGATAATTCACGCATAACAAATAAAGGGAATAGGGAGTAAAACTGTTTAGAGCCACATGGTTAGTAGAGAAGAGCTGGTCAAAATACAAATAGCTTCCTATTCTTCAAATGGCATGACTGAAATCTTACATCCATCGAAACAAGCAGATGGAATCACTGGATAACATCCCATGCAAGATCAACTTCCCCACCAATAGAACATTCATAAATGCATTGCTAACATCAAAATTTTATCCCAAGTCTGAAGTGGTGTTTAAACCACAAATTGGTGATGTGGGATAGTTTGATAACACTTCACAACACTGGTCAAAAAGATGCAAAAATTGTCTGCTCTTTAGATGAGATTAGATTAGATTCCCTAAAGTGTGGAAACAGGCCCTTCGGCCCAACCAGTCTACACCGACCCTCCGAAGAGTAACCCACCTAGACCCATTTCCCTTAACTTAATGCACCTAACTCTACAGGCAATTTAGCATGACCAAATTCACCTGACCTGCACATCTTTGGACTGTGGGAGGAAACCGGAGCACCCGGAGGAAACCCACGCAGACATAGGGAGAATGTGCAAACTCCACACAGACAGTTGCCAGAGGCTGGAATTGAACCTGGGGTACTTAGAAGCCAATTTAGTATACAGCCAAGTTCAGAATGAACAACTGCAAAATATTCTTGTGCTGGTGGGCAATTTCGTCCTGAAAACTCAGTATGAGGATTACGAGGTGCAGTTCATCCTCTTTTCTCTAACGGAGTGATTTGAAAGATCATTGCCTATTGAAATCCAAGCAGCTTGTCATTACAGCATATTTAAGCAAAATTAATTCAAGAACAAAAATTGTCTGGGTTTACAGAATACCACACCCTCACCAACACAACAACTAAAAAGCTAAATTTGGCAACAGTCATCTTTGCCAACACACCAAGGACGAAGCACATTATGCAGCACCTATACAATGAAATAGATCAGCTTCAAGATCATTGCAAACGTTTGAAGGAGTTCACATGGTTGGTGATCTGCAAGACAAGTAGATTGAAAAGGACAAAATCATTTCACAAGCACCATTCAAGTTAGTACCATTGCTTCACCAAGTTCTCATATGTATCGTCAGGTTAATGATTTAGGATGTGTTTGATGGTGGTGGTGTAATGGTAATGTCACTGGACTGGTAATGCACCGAAAACATGAGTTTGAATCCCACCATGGCAAATGACGACATTTCAATTCAATTTTAAAAATCTGGTATTTCGTCATAAAAATATCCCATCTGGTTCATTAATATCATTTAGGGAAAGAAATCTGCCATCCTTACCCAGTATGGCCTGCATTCAACTCCAAACCCACAGCAGTATGGTTGACTTTTAACTGCCGCCCCACTAGGTATTTCGAGGGGCATAGAACAGAAAAATACAGCGCAGTACAGGACCTCTGGCCCTCGATGTTGCGCCGATCCAAGCCCACCTAACCTACACTAGCCCACTATCCTCCATATGCCTATCCAATGCCCATAAAGAGGGAGAGTCCACCACTGCTACTGGCAGGGCATTCCATGAACTCACGACTCGCTGAGTAAAGAATCTACCCCTAACATCTGTCCTATACCTACCACCCCTTAATTTAAAGCTATGCCCCCTCGTAATAGCTGACTCCATACGTGGAAAAAGGTTCTCATGGTCAACCCTATCTAAACCCCTAATCATCTTGTACACCTCTATCAAGTCACCCCAAACCTTCTTTTCTCCAATGAAAATAGCCTCAAGTGCCTCAGCCTTTCCTCATAGTATCTTCCTACCATACCAGGCAACATCCTGGTAAACCTCTTCTGCACCCATTCCAACACATCCTTCCTATAGTATGGCGACCAAAACTGCACACAATACTCCAGATGGGGCTGCACCAGAGTCTTATACAACTGCAACATGACCTCAGGACTCTGAAACTCAATTCCTCTACCAATACAAGCCAGTACACCATATGCCTTCTTCACAGCACCTGGGTGGCAAATTTCAGAGATCTGTGTACATGGACACCAAGATCCCTCTGCTCATCCACACTACCAAGTGTCCAACCATTAGCCCAGTACCCCATCTTCTTGTTACTCTTACCAAAGTGAATCACTTCACACTTACCTACATTGAACTCCATTTGCCACCTTTCTGCCTAGCTCTGCAGCTTATCTATATCCCGCTGTAACCTGCCACATCCTTCCTCACTGTCAACAACTCCACTGACTTTCTCACCCAACCTTCTAGCCCCTCCTCCAGGTCATTTATAAAAATGACAAACAGCAATGGTCGCAAACAGATCCTTGTGGAACACCGCTAGTAACTGCACTCCAAGATTAACCTTTACCATCAACTACTACCCTCTGTCTTCTTCCAGCCAGCCAATTCCTAATCCAAACCTCCAACACACCCTCAATGCCATACCTCCGTATTTTTTTGCAGTAGCCTATCATGGGGAACCTTATCAAACGCCTTACTAAAATCCATATACACCACATCTACCGCTTTACCCTCGTCCATCTCCTTAGTAACCTTCTCAAAGAATTCAATAAGGTTTGTGAGGCACGACCTGCTCTTCACAAAACCATGCTGACTATCCTTGATCACATTATTCCTATCCAGATGTTCATAAATCCTATCCCTTACAATTCTCTCTAAGATTTTGCCCACAGCCGAAGTGAAACTCACCAGCCTATAGTTACTAGGGTTATCCCTACTCCCCTTCTTGAACAAGGGAACCACATTTGCTATCCTCCAGTCTTCTGGCACTATTCCTGTAGACAACGAGGACATTAAAATCAAGGCCAATGGCTCTGCAATCTCCTCCCTTGCTTCCCAGAGAATCCTAGGATAAATGCCATCAGGCCCAGGGGACTTATCTATTTTCACCCTTTCCAGAATTTCCAACACCTCTTCCCTACATACCTCAAAGCCATCCATTCTAATTAATTGTGACTCAATATTCACATCGGCAACAATGTCCTGTTCCTAAGTGAATACTGACGAAAAGTATTCATTCAGTATCCCCTCAATCTCTTCAGCCTCCATGCGCAACTTCCCACTACTATCCTTGACTGGACTTATTCCTACCCTAGTCATTCTTTTATTCCTGACATACCTATAGAAAGCCTTTGGGTTTTCCCTAATACTACCAACCTAGGACTTTTCATGTCCCCTCCTTGCTGCTCTTAGCTCTCTTTAGATCCTTCCTGGCTACCTTATAACTCTCAATCGCCCCAATTGAACCTTCACGCCTCATCTTTACATAGGCCGCCCTCTTCCCTTTAACAAGGGATTCCAATTCCTTATTAAACCACGGGTCCCTCACACGACCCTTTCCTCCCTGCCTGACAGGTACATAATTATCAAGGACACTCAATAGTTGCTCCTTGAACAAGCTCCACATATCGATTGCGCCCTTCCCTTGAAGCCTACTTTTCTAAGCCACGCATCCTAAGTCATGCCTCACCACATCATAATTTCCCTGTCCCCAGCTATAACTCTTGCCCTGCAGTGCACACTTATCCCTCTCCATCACTAGAGTAAAAGTCACCGAATTGTGGTTACTGTCCCCAAAGTGCTCATCTACCTCCAATTCTAACACCTGGCCTGGTTCGTTACCCAGAACCAAATCCAGTATGGCCTCACCTCTTGTTGGCCTGTCTATATATTGTGTCAGGAAACCCTCCTGCATATGATGGTAGGTAGGAAAATGTTGTTTTTTAATGCAGAAGATCTGGGAGGGGGGAGGAGGAGACAGAAAGGAGTAGATAATTGTCAGCCTAGGAAAAATGAATAGCTGCTCATAGGGACTATAGGTCCTAACAATGGTTAGTGTGTAATAGCCAATTTTCTGGGGAGGTTATTCTGAAATTACACATAAATGACCATATAAAAGTCAGCATTAAAAAGAGGTGCGGTCAATGTCCTGAGTATCCAACACATAGACCGTGAGTTTAATTTGAATTACATGGGTGGAATTTGTAAGGAATAATTGATAAATTGCAACAGTGATCTTAATACTGCAGTTGAAAGCTGTTTTACCCATAACAAAAAACATTGACAGACTCCAACGTTTGCAGAAGCGCAAACCACAGATTTATACCAATCTATGTCATCTCTCTTCAAGAGCCCTTTTTAGTACTCAAATTTACACAAGGAAAAGACACACCACTCTTAATGAATTTAACTATTTCAAGCCACATTTATTTGAGATTTATCTATATAAATGGTACAAATGTACTGAAGCTGCACCAAAAAGGGACTGTTACCCACTCCTGCATTTTCTGACGCTTACATCGTCAACTCCTGCAAAAATAAAAGAATAAATATCAGAATCTTGCAATATTCAGCATAGTCAATCATAACGAGTAAAGCTACAACAGTAAAATAAATTTAGAAACTACTACTCTTCATATTAATGTTAGCATTAACTTTTAAAAAATGCAATAAATTCAACCATTAAAAATGTAAGCAAGCAACTCACCATAATAGCATTTACAATATCATTGTTGTTATTTTTCAACGCTCGGACAGCCTTGGCCCTCGACACGTTGGCTTGGGACATAACTAGTTCTATGTCCTTAACCTCCACACCAGTCTCATCAACCTATAAAGAAATTAAGGAGTTATTTCCATTTTCTACATTTGTCTCCCTTTAAAACAGGGCCACTACCATTCCCAACCCCAAGAAAAGAAATAGCAAGGTGAAAATATACCCATCTACATGATAACGTTTGCAACAGCATATGACAGCATTCTTAAATTTAAAATACGCAAGATTTCTGGACATTTGTAGGTCAACAAACTGTCCATAGGCGCTCTCTCCATGGATGCTGCCTGACCCACTGCGATCGCCAACATTTTTTTGTTTTCAGTGCAGATCCCAGCATCGGCAGTAATGTGCTCCTACCCATTTTTAGGCAATCCCTGGATTGTGAAGAGTTCTATTCTTCAATCCATTTGCAAGTTGGAACACATGCAGTACGATGTAAAGGAGCCACTTGAACATACGGGAAATATTTGCATGTCAGATCTTTAAAATTACACCCGTACATGATTAGGATAGATTAGATTTGATTAGATTACTTAGTGTGGAAACAAACCCTTCGGCCCAACAGGTCCACACCGACCCGATGAAGTGCAACCCACCCAGACACAGGGAGAACGTGCAATCTCCACACAGTCAGTTGCCTGAGGTGGGAATTGAACCCGGGTCTCTGCATGGGACTGTATTTGCTTTAACTGATAATCAAATCCAGATTTAATGCAAATAGAACGACTCAAGTTTAAGTTTGAGGGGATAGCATGATGGCAGAGTGGTTAGCACTGCTACCTGACAGCACCAGGGATACAGGTTCAATTCCAGCCAAGGGTGACCGTGTGCAGAGTTTCCATGTTCTTCTCATGTCTGTGTGGGTTTTCATTTTTCCAGTTTCCTCCCACAGTCCAACGATGTGCAGGTTAGGCAGATTGGCCATGCTAAATTGCCCATAGTGTCCAAGGATGCACGGTTAAATGAATTAGCCAGGGGAAATGAAGGGATATGGATGGCATAGGAGTCGAGGTGGGATGCTCTCTAGAGAGTTGATGCACATCTCTTTCCACATTGCCGGAGTTCTATGACTTAATGCCAATAAAGCCCTCAAATATCAGTTCAAATTAACAAATGGACACCCAAGTATATTCCTGCTTCTTTAAGGCATGGCCTCTATTTCCCCCTCCCCATTGGGCCAAAGCAATTTTAAAAAAATGTTGTGGGTTATGCACAATAGGTAGAGTTCAGGCTTATTGCCTTCAGTCAACAGAATTAGGCAATTTCTTCCAAAGGTCAAAGTACTTCAATATTATTAAGGTCAGTTGTGTTGCTGTCCATAAGTGGATAGCCTGCTAACATTCAGTTGAGGACTACAGACTGGGGACTTGAGTCTGAATCCCACCATGGCAGATGGTGAGATTTGAATTCAACAACAGAAATTCTGGCTTAATAGGGACCTTGTAACCATTGTTGTTTGTAGTAAAAACCCACCTGGGTTCGCTCATGTCCTTCAGGGAAGGAAGTTTGCCACCATCATCAGGTATGGCCTATATGCAAGCCCAGACTAATAGCAATATGGCTGATTCTTAACTGGGCAATTGGGGATGGACTGATATTGCTGGCTAACCCTGTGACATCCGTAACTGATGAACTAATAAGAAAAGATTGTGAAGTAGATCATATTGTTATTATTTGGGAATTTTGATTCAATAAATGCAGGAAAAATGAATTTTAATTCTCAGTTCTGCAAAGGAAAGCCATTTTGAGCAGTGAACTAAAGACAGCTTTTATTCAAAAGTGTGCGACTGAAGTTAATCACTTGATTTAATAAGTTAATTGTAAATGTTTACAAAGTTGAGTTAAGGCTCTTGAGATGCAGTGGTCGTGTTCCCGCCTCTGGGCCAGGAGATTCAAGTTCAAGAGATGTGTGTCATAATTTTTTTTTTAAAAAATCAACCTGTTCAGAGAAATCTACAAACTTGAGTGATGATCAGGGTTCATTCAGAATGGGTCATCCTACCAGAAAGACAGTATTAAGTTTGCAGAGAAGGGAAAAAAAGTGAACAAGGAGTAGGCCATTCAGCCCCTTGAGCCTGTTCTGCGATTTAAGGCAACTCTATTGTCACCTCAAAACCTGCAGTCCCACCTACTCTGCTAATCTTCCACAATATCTCAAGCTACTTCAGTCCGGGTGATTCAAGATGGCGGCAACCCAGTATGTCTGCCCTGCCGAGCTCTGCACCAGAACCCAGACAAAGTGGTGCACTCACCCTCCCTTTATTACCCAATGTGGTAGAAATAGTCATTTTTTAAGCCCCAGAATTGTTCAGTGTTAAACTGGTTACGAAAATGACCAAAGGGAAGAAACTGCGAGGATCGCAGCAAGCAGGGCACCCCTTGCAACAACAGACACTCCCATGGCCTCCACGCTCGCCTCAGGTGACTTGCCTGTGGAGCAGAGCCAGGTTTCGGAGTTTGAGAAACTCCGAGAAGATCAATTCAACGATGGAGGAGACTCAAGCCAGTTTTGAACCGATCTGTCATGCTGCAGAAGCATGACCAGGAGATCCAGCGTCTCCAGCAGTGTGTCGTGGAGGTGGAGCAATGGACTGCGGTTTCCGAAACCGCGGCAGGATCCTCGGCAGGTCGGGTCCAGGCCTTGGAATGGCAGGTATAGGCCTTGGAGCAGGTTGACGACCTCGAAAATAGTGGCTGTCGGAAGAACACCCATCAGGTGGGGCTTCCAGAACGGGAGGAGGAAGGCCAGCTCGTCAACTTCTTGGAGCAGTGGCTCCCGCAGTTTTTGAAGCTGGAAGTCGAGGCAGGCCAGGTGTGGGTCGAGCAGGCCCATAGGGTCGCAGTGTGTCGGCCTGGGTCGGACCAGCGCGCCTGCCTAGTCCTAGTGAGACTCCAGCACTACAGAATTCAGCCACAGAGGGTCCGTGTTCAATGCTGACTCACAAGAAAGGGCAAAGGACTTCCTGGATGCTTTAAAAAAAGACTGGCTGGCTTGAATAATATGGACAATAATGCTTATTTTGTTCTTCTGTAATTTGCCTCATTTACCTAGTTGTCGAGGGAATTTAAAAAAATATATGTGGGGGTCATAATTGTTTTCTTCCCCCTTTTTCTTTCTCCTCTTCAGTCATCCTTTGTTCTTTTTTAAAAAAAGTCATCATTTCCTTTTGTTTTTCTCTTCTGGCATGGGATGGTGGGGTGGGGGAGTTGGGGGGAGGTTATATATTTTTGTTCTACCAGGAGTGCCTAGAGTTACAATATGGATGAGATGGGTTGAGTGTCACGGACTGTTTCACATGGCTATGGCTAGCCATTCTTTTAAATGGTGCACCTGGAACATTAAGGAGTCATTCACCAATCAAGAGAAAACAAGATACTTTCAAGCCTTAGAAAAGAGAGGGGGTCGATGTAGCCTTACTGCAGGAAACACATTTAACTGAGAAGGAGCACTTGAAGTTGCAGCAGGGTTTGGACAGGTGTTTTTCTTATCCTTTAATTCAAAAAGTAGAGGAGTTGCTATACTTATCCAGAAGAATCTCCCAGTTCAACTGTTAGACCAAATTAAGGATGAATATGGGTGGTTTATGATTCTTAAAGCTTTAATACATGGAGAGGAATATGGGATTTTGAATGTACATTGCCCTCCCGCCACATCCCCTCAAATTTTTAGTGGATGCGCTTTCCAGGTTGATGGCCCTTGGGGCGCGCCATGCGGCTTTAATCAACTTATTGATTCCAAAGTGGACAGGACACCTTGAGGCCTTGCAGGTATGTCCCTGCAATCCAAGCAGTTGATGGACCCGATCAGGGAGCTGGGATTAGTGGATGCGTAGAGATATCTTCACCCCAAAGGTAGGGATTTCACCTTTTTTTTAATCCATTTAAGTGCTATACCAGAATTGACACGTTTTTGTACCATTAACCTTTTTGAAATCGGTGCTGTCTTGCAGAATCGGGAACATAGCCATTTCTGATCATGCAGTGGACATGGAGGTCAAGGCCGGTGGTAACAGGATAGGCTCGCGACACTGGCACAAGTTTGTAGAGTATTTTTCATGGAAATTTAAAATCTTTTGGGTCATTAATTTGAGTAATCCATTGGTGCTCTGGGAGACTGCCGAGACCTATGCACGGGATTAGATTATTTATCACTCAGCGACCCAGAAGCAGCAAAGGGGATAGCAGCAGCATTTGCTTGAGGCAGCTGAGTTAGCATACTTTGACAGACTGTCTGTAACCAAGTTGCAGCGGATTACAGCCCTCAGGGCTACTTTGAATGCTGCGCTCACCCAGACAAAGAGGGAAATCTCTTTTGTGAAGCAGAGATTATTTGAGTATGGTGATAAACCCGGTAGATTCTTCGCATACCTGGCCAGCAGTGGAGTCAGAAATATGAGCTATCTAGGAGGGACCTCTTTTGTTCCTTTCAGGTCACAGGCTTTCTACAGAAAAAGACTACATTGATGGTTAGTCCCTGTAAGGCGGATATGGAGAGAAGAGCACCCATAGACCGGAGCACACTCTCGGTCAGCACCTCTATCACTTGTTTCAAATTCAAAAAGGTTGATGGTACAAAAGCGTGTCAATTCTGGGATAGCACTTAAGTGGATTAGAGAATAAGATGAAATGTTTCGAAGGACATTGAGCGGCTATCTGGAATCTGGACTCAGGAAGTACAGATGCAAATCTTGTCAGAGGTGTGACAGGAATTTTGGGAGAATGCAAGGAAGATTTAGATTTGTAACAGGATGCAGACTATGCAACTGAAGGTAATCCACAGTGCTCATCTGGCATCAGAGCCGCCCCAAATGTAAAACAGATGTTGACACTCTTACTCAGCTTGTGGCATGACCACAAGCATCACAGGTATTGAGGTGCCATAGCGAGTGTTTGGAAGAGGTCTTGGGAGCGGAGGTTAAGTTGGATCTCCCTGTGTCCCTCCTCTCGGGTTTGCCAATCTCCCCTCTTTGGAGATGCATGGGAAGGGAGAGAGAGCGAGAGCGATTTACCTTGGTTCAATTTAGTTTTTTTTCCTCTTATTTATTGAATTGTAGTTTTTGTAGGTTTTTTTCCTCTCTCCTCAGAGGTTTGTGGAGTGCAGTAGTAGTTTGTTTTCTGTTACTGTCATTACATTATACGGTTGTTATACTGTTTTGTAGTGATTTTGTAAAAAATTTAAAATCTTCTTTCCCCAATAAAAAGGTTTACAAAATAAAACTACTTCAGTCTGAGGAGGAGTAAAACAGTCAGTTGAATAAGAAATTGAAAATGGTGATATTTCACTGGGATTGAGCAACTTTCTAGGATATTACTGAGGAAAAAGGATTTAATATTTATTTTTTCTGGTTTACGTCAAGATCTTCTATATTAACCTTTTGACTTTGTGTAATAAACAAGAGTATGTTCAGTGACTGGACTACTATAGTAACCAAGCTAGGTTTCAGTCACAGCCAACTTGTCCAATGTTACCATTAGCCGAGATCATAAGATGAACATTTACTGAAGTTAAGCATTAAAAAGGTAATAGTGCCAAAGAACCCAAGTTCCTTCAGGAGGACTAGTGATACTCTTGATAAAAACTGCACTATTACATATTTAAAATATTGAAAATTTACATTGGGCCAACCACGAAGGGACAGAGTGACTAAAACACAGGGTGAAAGGTGATTCAAAGAAGAATAGGAATCTGGAATTCTTCCCTGACAAACCCATGTTTCCACGCCACCCCCCCCGCAAAAGACATCGAGACAGAGTCCAACAAACAGTTCAAAGCAGAGGTAAACAAGATAAGATTGTTATGACAAGGGTATTAAAGATTACAGAATGCAGGTAGGTAGATTAAGGGATAACAATCTATTCTTGTTTGACATCCCCAAGGCACACGCATGATCATTACTTACATGTACAAAGTCTGTTTGGACCCAATACGAAACTTGCAATCCCAGATTAGATATGGGCAGTACCAAGTACCATGCTGTTTTCCGGAGCCACATGATAATAACAGAAAATATACATACATACCTCCTCCTCTTCGCTTTCCTCTTGTACAGTTGGAGTCTGTGTGTTTTCTTGGATATTGGCAACAGATTCTCCCTGTACCTTGAATTTCTCTGCAGCAGCCAATTGAGCTTGCTGAGATAAATCTTCAATCTAAGCAGAAACACAAGTTATTGTCACTGTACAAAAGCTACTTTAATCGTTGCAAGAAAATACTCTTTAAAAACAACAGCCGCAGTAGAAGAAGAAAACAGGATTGTCAAACGTGAAATAAGCACTCAACCAGCATTGGTATATTTAAAAGAAAAGCAGGCAACCCACTCCAGGAATAAGATTCATACCCATAATGAATTACAAAGCAAAAAAAATGTACATGAAACGGAGCCTTTCCTGCTTTGTGCATCATCTAGTCTCTCCGCCTTTCTAAATACAGAGGAACCTCAATTATCCGAAGGAGAGCTTGAGGTCCCGATAGAAACATTATATCAAAGACACGTTTCCAACACTGATCACGTCTTTAGTTTATAATGATTAAACAGGCACTGTCTCCAAATGACTGACCTCCCACCCTTTCTCTGGAGTTCTACAGAGGGGAGTATCCTAAAGCCATACCTTCCCCAGCTAATCTCGCCAACACTGTCCTGTACATGATAAAGGTGGATTTGTGTGCGTGTTTATTTGCAGCAGCAGCAGTCTTGTTGTTGATGTCCAGTCCAGCTGTCCTGGAGAGAGGAGGATTGGGGGGAGGGGGGCTGGCAGTGGACTGCGTTGGATAGGGTTGGGGTCAGGCGGGAGGGGGCCAGTGTTGGACCGGTGACAGGGGGGCAGGGGCTCACACGCAGTGTGCTGCTGCCTCGTCCCCTGGACAGGGTGCAGACTTTAAAAACTCCAAGCCTCAGAGGAAAGGCATTCATTCGGTTAAATCGATTGCCCCAACGAAATAGTGCTCGACCATCTCTTTTGGATAATAGAGGTTCCTTTGTATTATATGATTGACCCAGGCCAAAGGACAGGGATGCAGTGAGCCAACTGTTGAGTAAAGGGTACATTAAAGAGTTCGAGGGGGGGATCCAAGATGACGGCGACCCAGCAAGACTGAGTCCACAGTGCTCTACCCAAAACTTGGGAAAAGTGGGCTATCCACCCCCACCACACTCACTAAACCATTTATAATAGTTGTTAACCTTAAATAGTTACCTATTAGTACATTTAAATAGTCTAATACTAGCTGGAAAATGAGTAAAGGGAAGGGAACAGGCGGCTCTAAGAAAGCAGGGACCCCTCCCCCACCCTCTCCCTCTTCAGCTGCAACAAAGGTGTCTTCAGCTACTTCAGGAGATTTACCAACGAAGATGAGCTTTGAGGAGATGTTTGCCAGGTGGGAGGCTAAGATTGATGCTTTTATCGATGAGTCTCGGCAGAGCAGAGAAGCACTATCAGCCGAGCTGCAGAAGCAGGGCAGAGACATTCAGGAATTGGAGTGCCGAGTCAGAGAGGTGGAGTCGAAGGCCGCAGCCTCAGAGACTGGGATAAAATCAACAGCCGACCACATCCGTTTTCTCAAGAATCGAGTCCAGAACCTAGAAAACCACATTGATGACCTCGAAAATCGATGTCGTAGAAAAAATATTCGGTTGTTGGGCCTTCCCGAGCAGGAAGAGGGAGGCCAGCTGACAGCATTCTTAGAGCATTGGCTGCCACAACTTTTAAATCTGCAGGCTGGATCAGGCCAGGTAAGGGTAGAATGGGCCTACCGGGTCACAGTACGTGGGCCCGGATCAACCCAGCGCCCACGCCCGGTCCTGTTCCAGCTGCAGAGCTATAGGGAGAGGCAGATGCTCCTGGAAGCCTCAAGAAATCTGGGAAAAGATCCCCAAGCTATGACCCACAAAGGATCCAGGATCATGCTGTTCCAGGACTTCTCCCCAGCTTTGGTCCGAAAGAGGAAGGCATTTGATGAGGCGAAGAAGCGTTTAAGGGACTTAAATATCCAGTACTCCTTACGATATCCAGCGACGCTACGCCTTAGCCACGAAGGATCCATATATAACTTCGGATCACCGGAGAAGGCTAAGGAATTCTTGGACTCTCTTAAATAAGCTGTAAGAGAGTGTGGACGCTGGTCTGCCTTTCCCATTATTTTGGTTTACATCCCTTCATCTTTTCTTATCTTTCCCCCTATGTGTGTATGTATATATATATGTTGGGGCGTTTGGTTAATGTTGATGGGCGGAGGTGGTTACCTTATTCTATTTTACTTCTGTTTTTAGGAGCGGGGTTGTTTTTCTTTCCCCTGTTATTTTGTGGTATTATATTTAAGTATTACGTGTTGAGATTGTAATCTTATAGTTATATATGGTATTAATATTCCCAAATATATTTAGATGTGGGTGTGGGTGGGGGTGGGGGTGGGGTGTTCACTGTTAACTCTAGCTTTATATTATATTTGAATTCTCCTCATTTTATTGAGGAACACCTGGGTCAAGGGTGGGGCACTGGTTGGAAGAGGGTAAGATGGACTGTGGGAGAGGAAGTGACGCTCCCTGGGAACAAGGGAGAAAATCTCCAATTCGGAATGTTTTATATTTTTTATACTTAGAAAGAGTTTTTTGTTATATTGTTTTGAGTGTATCAGAGAATCTTTACTTTTGTAAATCTTGTATGCTCCATGCTCGGGATGTTCTAGATAGGGTTTCCCCTCCCGAGGGGTCTCGGATCTGTCCAGATGATTATGGCTGAACAGTCGGTTAAGTGGTGCACCTGGAATGTCAGGGGGAGTAATTCGCCAGTTAAAAGGAAGAAAATATTATCAAATCTTAAGAAGGAGAGAGTTGATATAGCTCTCCTACAGGAGACACACCTGTCGGATAAAGAACACTTAAAATTACGACAGGGCGGATTTGATCAGGCCTTTTTTTCCTCTTTTAATTCAAAAAGCAGGGGAGTCGTTATCCTTGTCCGGAAGAACTTCCCTTTGAAAATTCTAAATCAGATAAAAGACGAATCTGGACGATATATTTTGATTAAAGCCCTCACAAATGGAGAGGAATATGGGATCTTAAATGTATACTGCCCCCCGGCACACCCCTTTAAATTCATAACGGAAGCTTTTTCAAAACTGATGGCCTTTGGTGCCCGTCATACAATTATAGGGGGAGACTTTAATTGTATTATGGATCCGGAAATAGACAGGATTCCCAAGAGTGCCGCTGGAGTATCTCCCAGATCTAGACAACTGGCGGACCTGAATAAAGAATTAGGATTGGTAGATGTATGGAGATGTCTCCATCCACAGGGTAGAGATTTTTCTTTCTACTCTAATCCACATAAATGTTACACAAGAATTGATATGTTTTTGGCCCCATCGATTTTTCTAAACTCTATAGCAACCTGTAAAATAGGTACTATAGCAATCTCTGACCATGCCGCTGTATACATGGAAACTAAGGTAAAGAACAATGGGACATCTGCTCGGCATTGGCGTATGGACCCCTTCCTGATAAAAGATAGCAAATTTTTAAAGTACTTCTCCCAAGAACTTAAAACGTTTTTAGAAATTAATACTGGTACGGCTAGTAATCCGTCAATGATGTGGGAGACCATCAAAGCTTATGCACGAGGTTTGATCATCTCCTATTCAGCGACCCAGAGGAAAATGAAGGGAGAGCAACAGCGTCTGCTCGAAGCTCGCCTAAAAGCAGCCGAAACAGCATACGCTGATAGACCTTCTATCACAAAATTGCAGAGGATTACAGCTCTTAGGACAGCTTTAAACACCGCGCTTACTCAAACGGCTAAAAGGGAAATATTATTTGCGAAACAAAGATTATATGAATATGGCGACAAACCGGGTAGATACTTAGCATTTCTTGCAAAGAAAAAGAAAGCCCCTCAAACTATTCCGACCATCAAGGAAAGTACAGGTACCCTGACTCATGATCATAAAAAGACCAATGCGACCTTTAAAGAATTTTATTCCGAACTATATAGATCGCAGGATTGTGAAGATAGGATTAGGAGGATGCAGTCATTTTTTAAAAATTTGACCTTCCCGGGCCTGACTCCGGAACAGGTGTCGGCCCTAAATACCCCTTTAACAGTCCAAGAAATACTTGAGGCAATTAGGCAACTTCAGAGCGGAAAAGCACCGGGCCCGGATGGTTTTCAAGCTGAATTCTATAAAGAATTTACAGGAATATTGGTTGACCCACTTATGGATATGTATAATTTTGCACATAGTCAGGTCTGTCTCCCGCCCACGCTGAAAGAAGCAAATATTTCTCTTATCCTCAAAAAAGGAAAAGACCCAGAAGATTGTGCATCTTACAGACCAATATCCTTACTAAATGTAGACTTTAAAATTCTCTCAAAAATGTTAGCACTAAGACTAGAAAGGGTACTGCCATATATTATAAAGGAGGACCAGACGGGATTTATTAAGGGCCGCAGATCATCCAATAATATCAGAAGGGTCTTGAATATGATCCAAGCCTGTCATCAGGGAAAGATACCAGGAGTAGTAATTTCATTGGATGCGGAAAAGGCATTTGATAGGGTTGAATGGTCATATTTATTTTACACATTGGAAAGGTTTGGCGTTGGACAGGTGTTTACCAAATGGGTTTCAACATTGTATAATGACCCCAAAGCAGCTGTTATTACTAATGGGTTAAGATCGGATGGCTTCAGTGTGGGTAGGGGCTGCCGTCAAGGATGTCCCCTCTCACCATTGTTGTTTACACTGATAATCGAACCATTAGCAGAAGCCATCCGGACTGATCCTAATATAATGGCCCCGAGGATTGGTACAGGTAAACACAAAATTACCCTCTATGCAGATGACGTTCTCTTATTCCTCAGTAATCCTTTAATGTCAGTGCCTCGTCTAATTCAAGTTATTAATACATTTAGTGCATTCTCAGGCTATAAAATTAATTTTTCAAAATCGGAAGCCATGCCAATGGGTGGTCTGGCTATGATACCCCACTTAATGGACGGATCCCCTTTTCCCTTCCGTTGGTCCCTGGAGGGCTTCTTATATTTAGGTATTTTTATCACGCCAGTATTTGATCAGCTGTATAGGGCTAATTTTGTACAATTAATGGAAAGGATAAGGCAGGACCTCCAGCGATGGAGAGACCTTCCGATTTCCTGGCTAGGGAGAATAGCATTAATTAAAATGAATGTTCTGCCCCGTCTCTTATATCCTATGAGAATGCTCCCGCTGATGCTGCCAAGGCTAGCCCTACGTAAATTATATAGCTGGTTGGGCTCCTTTATTTGGAACCATAGACGGCCCCTTATTAAGCTGAAGAAGCTACAGCTTCCACAGGCAAGGGGAGGACTGGACTTCCCAGACTTTAGGAAATATCAGTTAAGCTCCCTACTAAGTTACATAGCTGATTGGGTTTCATCTGATCCACAATCAATTTGGCTGGATATCGAAGCCTCCCAAGTAAAATACCCACTTATTAACCTTTTATTTTTAGATAAGAGGAAAATCATTACAGACCACTGTAAAAATCCCATAATATTAAACACAATTAAGGCCTGGAATATAATGCGGCAAAATGAGGGTAACTCACATAAAACATCCCCCCATGCACCAATAGTAGGCGCATGGGGATTCCAACCGGGGATTACAGATGCCACCTTTAAACTCTGGAGATCCAGGGGCATCTCATGCTTAGGGGACCTATTTAAAGATGGGATCCTGATGTCCTTTGAGCAGCTGCGTCTGAAATTCGGAATACCTAATGGGGATCTCTTTCGATACTTCCAAGTTCGAGATTATATACAGAGGAAGACTACATTAATAGATAGTCTTTATAAATCAGACAGAGAACGTAATGTCTTACGACCAGCGGGGGCATCCTCCGTTAGTACTATATACCATTTGCTACATGATGGAGTCTCAGGAGACATGGATGACCTGCTTAAAACATGGGAGCAGGACTTGGGGCTAGAAATCTCTGAGGATATGTGGAATGACATTTGGGAAAATGCTAGAAGAATTGCTATCTGTAACAGAACTCAGGCTATCCAACTAAAGATACTTCATAGGGCCCATATAGCTCCGGCTCGACTGGCAAAATTTAAGGCAGGAGCATCTCCAATGTGTCCCAAATGCAAAATAGAGGTGGGTACTCTTGTACATTGTCTGTGGACTTGTCAGAAAATCCGCAGATACTGGACTAAAGTGGCAAATACCCTGACAGAAATTTTAGGAACGGAAATTAGGGTGGACCCTGTATCTCTCCTTTTGGGCTTTTCGAACCTCTCATCTCTGGATATGCATGGGAAGAGACTATTTTCTATTCTCTCTTTCTGTGCAAGGAAAAATATTTTGGTGAACTGGGTGGCTGAGGGCCCCCCTGGACTTTCAAATTGGCACAGATTAATTATGGAATATATCCCCCTTGACTTCCTCACAAATATGGTGCACCGAAAGACTGAATTATTTTATAAAATATGGCAGCCCTTTTTGAATTATATAAATGCAGATATTTCGGCTATCCTAACAAGGGCTTTTATTTAGTGAAGATTTCAGACCGGGCTGCTCCGGGGCCCCTTGGGAGAGGAATCCTGCGCGAATACGGGTTTTATTATATTTGATGTTTATACATTCCGAGCATGTAAGAGACTTATGTATACACTCTGGTTAGTTATAGGTTAGATTAGTAGAAAGTTGAGTTTTTTTTTCTTTCTTTTTTCGTTTCTTTTTTTTCTTTTTTTGTTTTCTTTCTTTCTCTTTTCTTTGTTAAATTATGACTATTGTATATATGATTTAATTGTACACCAATGTTTGTATTTGAGAGTTTTGTTTATTTTTGTAAATTTGCAAAAATGTTAAATTTCAATAAAAATATCTACAAAAAAAAGAGTTCGAGGGAGGGGTACTAAAATGCTGTTACAGGGTAGCTTTATTGATTATTTCTGATAGCACTAAGGAGACAAAATTAGCCATGCCTGTAATAAGCCTTAACAAGGTCACAGATTCAGAACAGGACCTTCATTCCAGACTCATTTTGCTGGAAAGTCACCCAAGATCAATAAAAAGCCCCAATATTACAAACGTAAGTTAAATGTACCTTCGCTTCGCCAAAAACAATATAGGTATCTGATGCCGGGCTCTTGTAGACATCTGGTTTTGTGATGACAAACAAAATGTTTTTAGATTTTCTTATCGTGACTCTGGTTACTCCAGTAACCTGGCGAAGCCCTAGTTTTGACATTGCCTGTAAGGAAAACAAGGACTTTCAGGAACGTTCTAGTTACATCAATCTTTCTAATTTTGCAGTGAATTAACAGCTTTTTAAACAAAAAAAGACTGAAAGTCTGGATAAGGCACTGGCTGCAAATATGGATTTAATTTAGTTTATAGGGGCTGCTTAGCAGAAAACACTTGCTTCACATTCTTGGTCTCCAACCCTTCACCAGAAACCAAACTGAAAAGAAAGTACGTAATGTTGCTTCTCAGTGGCCAGTTACAGAGCTGACAGAAGCTGACTCGCTTCCCTGGGAACCTCTTGATCTTCACTCAAGAGTCCATCTGGTTAACAAGATCACAAACTCAATACTAGGAAATTGTAACAGAAAACCCAAGAACCTGCTATCCATTCTATAAATGGTAGAAATAAAAACAATCCAGACTTTTAACATAAGTATTAGTTTCACAATAGCCTGTGTGGTATCAAACTATTATCAGGTCATGTATAAAACGTATTAAAGACAGATATCTCAACTCTCCAGAAAAGAAAGATTTTCATGTTTACACTGACAGAAAAATATACTCACTTTCCGTGCTTTCTTTTCACTTCTGCTCTGTTTTGCTTTGCTGACTGGTTCTTCATCTATTTCAGCTGCAGCTGCAAGCTTTGAAATGAAGGAAAAAAAATTACTTTGTAGCCACATTATGAAGAAAGACCCTTCTCAAGACAAACTCCACTGAAAGCATACCCATTTCTATTAATCATACAGCACAAAGATAGCTCAGTTGCTGTAGTTGGTGCATTTGTTCATACAGCACACAAACCAGGCTTGACTCAGGCTGAGGTGGCACCTCATTTAAAGCGGCGAGAAGAAAAAAAAAACACAAAAGTTCCCATCCCTTGATATCTTCTAGTACCAGAAAACCCACAGCAACAGGGTGACATTGCTGCTCTTGCTACCACTCAAAACATATGCAGCATAATTTCCCCCATGCAAGCAGTTACAACGGAGTTTCACAAAAATGCAAAACCGACTTATTGTTTGGGTCTTAAAAGTGTCAACACAGCTAACCATTGACTGAGCACCATGTAAAAACAATGCTCTAAATGTTGGCAAATAAAAAAAGCATTTGTAAGAACCAGCAATTGAGGAAGCTTTCCTGTTTTTGAGAGGACTTGCAAACACAAAACTAAGCTAGTCTCAAGGAAGGATGGTTCTTTCTTCAATGCTCAAAAATATCATTCCTTCCGTTTCTGAAAATCTAATCAAAATTTTGGAAAAAGCTTAATCCAGTGCATGACAAACAAGCACAATGATAGTCGCCCATTTGAGAATTTTGGGGTGTCATCAATTTCGTGGACAGAGATTCAGACCGAAGATTCAATAAACAGATGACAGCGAGCTTGGAGACTTAACTATATTGCAGTTCTGCGCGCGACTTGTGCCCAAAATTCTTCTAAGTCACAATTTATTGACATCCAAATCTAAGATGCGTTTAGGCACAAAGCAGAGGAAGCTCCAAGCTACAAAGACTTGCCAGCTGAGTACAGCCAATACTGATGACACCCTTCGCATACCACATTGCTTTGATACTTTTATTCCACTCACAAAAGAAAACTTGCACAATGGTCTCAAATAACTTTCAACCTTTATTTATTCATGAAAATACAAAATGATTTTACATAGTTGGTATTAGTGCAGAGGTGCATTTAACTACTTCAAACCCTTCCCACAAAAGTGATTCAGCATTTAAATACCACCACGTTGCAATTTCTTTTTCAAAATATGCAGACCAATCCCCTTTCAGTTACGGCAGCAATATGACATGGTGACACAGGGTGGCACAGTGGTTAGCACTGCTGCCACAGTGTCAGGGTCCTGGGTTCAATTTCAGCATTGGACGACTGTCTGTGTGGAGTTGGCACATTCTCCCCGTGTCTATGTAAGTTTCTTCCAGGAGCTCCGGTTTCCTCCCACAATCCAAAAGATATGCAGGTCAGATGGATTAGCCATGCTAAATTGCCTATATATAGTGTCCAGGCATGTGCAGGCAAGGTGGGATAGCCATGGGACATGGACAGTTACAGAGATGGAGTGGGTCTGGGTGGGATGGTTTTTGGAAGGTTGGCGTGGACTCAATGGGCCAAATGGCCTGCTTCTACACTGTAGGGATTCTATGATGACAAGAAAGCAAATAACTGAAGCCAAGTACACAAGTGTGAGACAATATGGCATATGAATGACCTTGTGAACTAAATGGAATTTTATGTTCTCAGCATAAACAGGAATGTGACTTCCAGGATTTAGCCTGGCAGAATAAATTCCATATATTAAAACATGGACAAAAGAACTTGACTCGAGGCAAATTAAAATTTTCACCATCAAGAGGCCCTCCAAAACTGAAGTCAACAGGAATCAGTGGAAATCTTATTGCAGTCCACACTCAGCACAAAAGGGAGATGGCTGCAGTCGACAGAGACCAAGCATCCCAGCCTGAGCATTGTTGCAGGAGTTCCTCAGCGTACTGTTCAGAGACTTGACCATCTTCAGATGCTTACATTCAACACAAGATCAGAAGTAGAAGAGATGCTCGCTGATGACTGAAGAGTGTTCTATACCATTCATGACAACTCAAGATACTGAAGCAGTCACTGTCTATATGCAACTAAACCTGAACAACATTGATAATTGGGCCATAAGGGGGCAAGTAACACATGCAACATGAGCACGAGACAATGATTATCTCCAGCAAGAATAAAAATAAAACCAACTAATACCACCTGACATCCAATAATATTATTTTTTGCTAAACTTCTCGATGCTCTTGAGCCAATCTTTGCTCATCATCCACAAAGCACAAGTCAGGAGTCTAATGCAATATTCTTCACTTGCCTGGAGTACAGCTCTAGCAACAGAAGACACTTGCCTAGGTCAGAACAGTCTACTTGATTGGCACCCACCTCCAATATACACGATGCACTACAACAGCTCACCCAAGGCTCCACTACTAATACCTTTCAAATCTACAACTCTTACTGTCGAGAATGGGAAAGGCAGATGCAGTGCAACATCACACCAGCAAGTTCCCCTCCAAATCAGACACCAGTCTAAGAGTAATATCACCATTCCTCTATCGTCAATACATCAAAAACCTGAAACTCCCCAGGCAACAGCACCTACACTGGATGAACTGCAGTGGTTCAAGGCAACAGCTCACCAGCTAAGAGTTACTCAGGATGAGCCAATGTCAGTGACACTCATGTCCATTGATGGAATAAAAGATAATCAAGTTTGTGGAGTATCATTCAGAGGAGTTAAGAAAGGGCAGATGGCACCCCAACTATATTCCAATATGAGCCATGTCTTCAGAATACATGGCAAAGTGTGATACAGTGCATGCTTTGGAGGAGAAATATTTTGAAATATACCCAAGCAAAACATTAAAACTGAAAGAGGAGGGGTCTGCAGATAGGATTCTTTAGTGTGAAGACATTTGCCTTTTGAAACAAGGTTAGAGGGTGTTTATATTCACATATTTGCAGACACACCTGAGCTTGCTGTGTCGCTGACTGCGTTGTATCCTGTTCCTCCAGTTCTGGTACCGACTCATCGCTGTCCGACTCTGTCCCAGACCCTACAAAATGTCATATATTTAATACAGCACTTTGTACATTTTCTACGTTTGTGGCACTTTAGTGATTTTCAAAGAAATTGTGGTACTCGTCTGGAAAGTGAGGAACATCACTTTATCGTAGATACCAAACCACGTTTATCAGGCAGCCATGCTAAGGTGGAGAAAAAGTGTGAACTCGTGCACTAAAGCTTTAACCCTGTACAAGAATTTTATTACAAAGGTGCAATATTAACATTTTGATATTTTTCTACAAAAGCCGTAAGCAACAAATCTCAGAACCCAAATGATAACTGTAGAAGAAATATACCTTTGCAGCATTACAGAAACATTTTACCTTAAATTTGTTGTTGGCAAGGGAGAAAGACAGATCTGGATATTACAATGCTAGGTACTGGTTAAGCTTTCACACCATGCAATAGAAGCAATTTAAAACAAAGGTTAGCGTGAATGTTCTTGGTACCAGTCAACACTCCAACTTATACAGGTGCTGTAAATTCTCCATATTTGTACCTGCAATGCTCATCCTGTGCACAGAAAATAGGCAAACTTACAAAACAATCTGGATTTAAAAATAAAAGATTACTCCAAAGTTTGCCTCAAGCTTTGGGTATGAAAGTTGCTTACTAATCATTAGATTTTAAAGTACAAGAACCACAATGTACTCCAAATATTCACAGGTTGAGGGAGGCAGGCATGTGAGACAAGACGTTAATACAGGTTAGATTAGTGTACCAAGTGTCTATTAACGTATTAAAAATCAGTTCATTCAAGTGTTAAATCCCACTTATAAAACAAAACAGCAAATAAACAAAAGTGTACTCCACGTTTCCATTAGTATGCAAGCTCTAAACACCTAGTGGACAGTTGAAATTTGTACATTATGTAGTCAACCTGTGCCAAATGAGACAGCAACTCCTCAATGAAAATTGATTTCAAACAACAGATGTGATTGATCAATTCAAAGAGGACATGCAACATTCAGTAGTAACTTATCTTTCTTCCTTCCACCATTTTACAAGATGATAATGCTAATCATTAAAATATGGACTACACACTTTACATAAAGTACAGATTTCATACCGCATTACCTTCATTTGTAAAAGGACAGGCTAACTTTAAGTTACCCCATACACACTGGAGGACACAAGACAAACATCCCCACAAAAATACTCCTCCAGAACAGAGCACCGTACTTAAAAGTTAGCCGTCCACAAGATGTGAACTTTTCTAGGACAAACCTTTACTTCCCAGCTCAAATAGGCAGGACACTACGACATGCACACCTCAACCAAACTAAATACCCTCATCATTCTGCTTCACCACAGGTTCCTTTCCAGTTGAAGCAGTCTTGGGAATTGCCTTCTCAATAACAGATGGGGGAGGACCTTCACAGAGGGGAGTCTCATCGATGGCAGAAATCAATGGTGGCATCTCATCATCATCAATTTGAGCAGCTGAAGATGATCCAGGTGATGGGGTAGAGTGTTGAACAGAGGCAGATGGAAGAGTGAAAGATGATGGAAAATCAGTAACAGGTGTTGTAGATTCTGACAAAGAAAGTTCAGTGGATGAAGGTGTTTCATGAAGGGAATGATCAGGAGCAGGCAAGGGAGGCTGAAGCTGTGCATTAACAGAAGGATCAACAGACAGAAGCAAGTCAGTGCACTGAGCAATTTGGTCAGATGAGGTTAACTGAACGACAAGGGGTTGTAACTCTGAATTAGACAGGTCAGGAGATTGAAGCAGTTTAAAAGGCGAGACTACAGTCAATGCCTGATCAAAAGCTGGCATAGGTGATTTGTCAGCAGAATGTGTTTTGAGGGGCACAGAAAAACCATCAATTACAGGGAGAGAGGACAGAGGAGGCTCAGTGGTTGCACTGACAACTGAAGATGGCTCAGTAATGCATGTAGGCATTGCACCTTGAACCTCCGTTGCCAGAGGGGCATCTAAAGGATTGGCCAATAATGTATCTATTGCAACATCCAGAGAATTAACTGACACTGATAGGTCAGTGGTATCAGTGGAGGAAACGGAAGGGACATCTGCTGAAAGTAGCCCACCAGTAGCATGGGAAACAATGAAATTGGTAGACAACTGTGCAGTATCCATAACATCTGTCACAGTTTGAGCTGAAGACTGTCTAGAGGAAACAACAGTATCAATAGGCAAAGTCAGGGTGGCAGAATTGGAGACAGGTGACAGCAGACCAGCAGATGACAGCAAATGACTGGCAGAGTCAGTAGATTGCAGCTGCTGACCAGCCACTTCGGTGTTAGTGGGCAACAGCAACTGATCAGCAGACTCTAGCAACTGACCAATAGCATTAGAGTCAGTGGGTGGCAAATGACTGGCAACATCAGCTGGCAATGGTGACTGATTGAGATATGGAAAATGACCACTAACACAGGCAGCATCAGCAGATATTGGCAACTGATTGGCAGTATCAGTGGGCAATGGTGGCTGGCCAGCAGCACCAGTGGGCAACAGTGGCTGGCGAGCAGCATCGCTGTCGGTGGGTGACTGCAAATGACTGGCATCAGTGGATGATGGCAGCTGATCAACAACAGTATCAGTTGACTGATCAATACCATCAGCGGGCAACAGTGGCTGGCGAGCAGCATCGATGTCGGTGGGTGACTGCAAATGACTGGCAACATCAGTGGATGATGGCAACTGATCAACATCAGTATCAGTTGACCGATCAATACCATCAGCGGGCAACAGTGGCTGGCGAGCAGCATCGGTGTCGGTGGGTGACTGCAAATGACTGGCAACATCAGTGGATGATGGCAACTGATCAACATCAGTATCAGTTGACCGATCAATACCATCAGCAGGCAACAGTGGCTGGCGAGCAGCATCGGTGTCGGGGGGTGACTGCAAATGACTGGCAACATCAGTGGATGATGGCAACTGATCAACATCAGTATTAGTTGACCGATCAATACCATCAGCGGGCAACAGTGGCTGGCGAGCAGCATCGGTGTCGGGGGGTGACTGCAACTGACTGGGAACATCAGTTGACAATGGTGTCTGATTGAATTCATCAACATGAGATGTCAACTGACCAGTAACACTGGCAGGATCAGTGGATGATGGCAACTGATCGACATCAGCATCAGTTGACTGAGCAATAATGTCAGTGGGCAACGGTGGTTGGCTAGTAGCACAGGTGGACAACAGTGGCTGGCTAGCAGCATCGCTGTCGGTGGGTGACTGCAAATGACTGGCAACATCAGTGGAAGATGGCAACTGATCAACATCAGTATCAGTTGACTGATCAATACCATCAGCGGGCAATGGTGGTTGGCCAGCAGCATTGGTGGGCATCAGTGGCTGGCTAGCAGCATCGGTGTCAGTGGGTGACTGCAAATGACTGGCATCAGTGGATGATGGCAACTGATCAACATCAGTATCAGTTGACTGATCAATACCATCAGCGGGCAACGGTGGTTGGCCAGCAGAATCGCTGTCGGTGGGTGACTGCAACTGACTGGCAACATCAGTGGAAGATGACAACTGATCAACATCAGTATCAGTTGACTGATCAATACCATCAGCGGGCAACAGTGGTTGGCAAGTAGCATTGGTGGGCAACAGTGGCTGGCTAGCAGCATCACTGTCAGTGGGTGACTGCAAATAACTGGCAATGTCAGTTGACAATGGTGACTGATTGAATTCATCAACAAGAGTTGTCAACTGACCAGTAACACTGGCAGGATCAGTGGATGATGGCAACTGACCATCAGTATCAATAGGAGGTGACTGATCAATACAGTCAGTGGGCAACGGTGGTTGGCCAGTAGCATTGGTGGGCAACAGGGACTCTTCACCACCATCAGCAGGTGATGATAACTGACTGGCAGTTGATGGTGATTGAACTAACTCGTCAACAAGAGACGACAACCCACCAGCAACACTGACAATGTCAGCAACTGACTGCTGCAACTGACTAGCCGCAGTATCAGCGGGAGATGACAATTGATCAAGAACGCCAATGGTTGATGGTAGCTGGTCAGTAATACCAGTGGACGCTGGCAAATGATCAGTCATAGCAGCATCAGGGGGTGAAGGCATTCCAACAGTATGGTCAGGCAAGCACAGCCTATCTAATGTAGCAATACCATCGTTGAGTAAAGATGCAGCTGCAGCAGTTTCAGCCATTTCATCAGCCATGCCAGAAACAGTGGGGGCAATAACACTGTCACATGGAAACTGTCCAGAGTTGGTAGTAACAGAGCCAGCAGATAAAGGCAGTCCATCAGGGGCAACATTAGTATTCTTCAGTGAGTCAGGCAAAACAGCAGTTATTTCCAGATCAGTCAAATGTTGAGTTGGAGTGTCGGTGGGCAAGGACAACTGATCAGTGGTGGGGCCATCAACTGCATCAGTAGGTAAAGGTACACTAGTTACAGCAAAACAGGCTGGCAAAGGAATATCATTGACAATAGTAACCTGGTCAGATTCAGACAGTCTAAAATCAGAACCTACTTCAGTGTTCAGGGGAACACCTGTATTATTAGATACAGTCAACCCAGACAAGGCAACCGAGTTAGTGGGCAAAGTCAACTGATCAACAGTGGCAACTGCAACTAGGTCAGTAGATGCATGTAACTCATCAACATCATCAGTACGTTCAGCAGGTAACAGTGGTTGCTCAGTGGGGAGGCCAGCAGTAAGTGAAGGCACTTCACTAGAAATTATAGAAATAGGAGAAGATAGAGACAGCTCTAAAGGTGGTTGGACAAGAGACACAGAATCAGACAGTAGGTATGAAGAATCATTGGTGGTGGTTTGGTGGGATGGAAGCTGGAGATCAACGCCATGCAAGTCAGTAGCAGCTGAAAGCTCCATCTTATTGGCACTGCTGGATTCATATTCAGCCTGTCTGTACTCACTGGCTGAAGAAACTGATTCATGCTCAGAACAGGTTTCAATGGTAGCTGTTGAAGATAACCAAAAAATCATGAATAAAAGTATAGAGCAGTGTTGTCATTAGGATTTAGGTGTTCATAGAAAATATAATCAACTCCAAAAAAGTTATTAAATTCACACCACAGTAACAGGTAATTTGATCCAATGGTTCCATGCTGTAACTTAATTCCATACAAGCCTACACCCACACATTGGCATATTCTTTTCCTTTCCCTCTTGTGCTTATTTAAAACAAGTCAATGTTATTTGCCCCAAGCATCCTGCGGTAGAAAGTTTCTTCTCAAATCCCTACTGAAGTCATCAGTGATGACCTAGTATTTACAAGCTTTGGTCTCTCCATTCCCCATTTTGTCACATCTATCCTTTAAAGATCTGAAATCAGATCAACCTTTAGTTCTTTTCAAAAAGAGCTCCAGCTTGTTGGGTTTTTCCTGATATGTATACAGTATCATTAGTTCTGGTACTAGAGTTCACATTTTCTTTTGTGAATATACCCAGTTCCTAATACTCAAGTCAAACGTGTTTTAATGATTCAACAGTGAAATTTTGCAGCGTTAACCTGTTAGAGATGATCCCCAGGGGCTTTATTTACTTTTTAAAAATAGCCTTATTAACCAGTGTTATTGCTATGTATTCGCATACTGAGTATTCTCCATCACCATTTAGATCATTACCTAAGCATTACATGCCCTCTACTTTTGCAACCAAAATGCAAGATCTTGAACTACAATTACACTAGTTTGCCAATTAAACTTGCAGAATGGATGTAAATGTAAGATTTTCATGTACTTGGTCACATTCTTCATGGATATGGACTATACCCCAATTGTGTGTGTGCTGCATTTGAAACTGCACTTGTTGATTTTATCAATATGCCTTCTCTCTTCCACTGTGCTACCCCCAACAATTTCTCACTTGAAGCTGCCATCACTCAAACAATAGGGAAATGTAGAGGATAGCCCATTCAAATGAAATGAATCTCAATTTTTGCTTTAGGAAAATGCTCCAGGCCTAACCAGTCACTGTGGTGATAGTAATAACTTGATGTGACTAATTGAGGAAATCTCATCATTAAATAAAGTGCTGGATTTAGACGAAACAAATCTTAAAAAGTGCATTGAAAACAATTAGTTAAATAAGCCTATTGACAACACAGTCTTCAAGAAAGAGTTACAAAAATTGAAAAGACAAGATAGAAAACAAACATTCTGAATTCTCATGTCCACATCAAGTGTAAAATAAGCTTTAGATGGGTCACATCATAAGCAAGTGATCAACCACCTGACCTTAAAATTTTGCATTTTTTGATGGGATATGGATTTCAAAGCAGTTAATTGGACTCCTTTATGGATTAGCATGCAAGGAGGAGATGGTGTCAATACCTATTCATTACTTTTAGGCTTTTAACACACTGTGCTTCTAAGTGACACCCCTACATTTTCAATAGTATTGAGCAGCATCTCAAATAAGTAAGCTAGATTTAAAAAATACTTTTAGAAAAAGTCACCTCATTGGCATTTACAATATATGGCATTAGTTACTTTGCCAGGAACATTTCTTTTTGTCCATGGAATAGCATCTTAGCCATGCAGTGAAGTACAACAGGCCTTTATAACTTCCAGGACAGCGTTGGGCATGGGGTGGGGAGTTGGGAAACCTCTTGAACAAGGTCCCAGAAGAAAAACAACAACTTCAGAACCAGAATTATCACAAGCCAGTATTCTTTGAGAAGAAATTTTTAAAAATAGCCATAACTACATATAATAATTCAACCATGCAGTTACAGCCAGCATAAGGGTCGAATTTAAATGGTTTCCAAATTATTTTTTGTAGCGATGCTAGTGCTCAGGAAATTGAACTCTTTAAAACCATAAAGATATTGGTTTCAAGAATTACCAGATTAAAAGCATGATATGTACAGTAACTTACTCAAATTTAGCAAAAATAGATCTCTCAAGCCAAACATCAGATAAAACACTATTACTGCACTGGTACAAGTTTAGCTCCCCATAGGAATCACCAGAGTTCAACAATTCAGGTTAGGCTGTTTTATGCCATGTTTTGCAATGACTGAATCAAATGGTCAAATCCATTTCAGTTTAGGATCCACATAGCTAGTTGTCACAGGAAATGATAATCCTAGTCTGGAGTCTAGAGGCAAAGAGACTGTAAAACCCAAGTTACCACCCACTTTAAATGGAGTGGTTAGAGTAGTTGAGAATACACAAGTGCACAAGAACAAACAAGAAAGTTGTTAGCAGAACTGCAAGTTTCAGATCACTGTTAGTTTAAGGTGTCATCGATTGTCAGTCTACCTGCAGTTTGAACAGACTTCTCAGGAGAAACGGGGGATGCAGGTGCTTGGACTGCACCAGGCACAGCAGGAGCTTCTGAGGCAGGAGCACCGGCCCCAGCTAGAAAGTTGAGTGATAACAGGAGTTACAGACAAACATTAAAAGAAAGCTTACAGTCTAGATTAAACCCAGAAAATTTTACACACAATCATTGAGAAATACTGCAGTAAAAGCCAGAAAAAGAAACAAACCAAATTAACACTTGCACACACCATTTTTGATCAGTCATAACATTTGACTGGATTTACCAATCCACATTACACCTGTCAAAACAAATTTAACAACACTTTGTTCAAAAGCTTTGTACAAAGTTAAAAAAATAAAAATAGGATCTAATCCTAGACAGTATATTACTTCAAAATAAGAGTGTCAGCAAGGCAAAGCAAAACAAATGGTTTCATTTCACAAACCATTAAAACAGAGCAACAGAAATATGATACTATTAATTAAAATAAAGGAATTTGATAACATAATGAAGTGTCCAGGAACCAGCTTGGAAAATCTACATTGATTAGCAAACCAAAATGGTTTCAGTCAAGAATTTTACCTCAGATTTACCATAGAAAAAATAGGTTGTTCCGCCCAACTGGTGCAGTGACTTGCTCCACACCAGCCTTCACCCTCCCCTTTTCATTCAACATATCCCTCGAATTACATTCTCTTTTGTACGGTAAGGTTCCCCTGAAGTGCATCTATGTTATTTGCCTCAACGACTCCTAGAGGTAGCAAGTTCCACATTCTCACAACTGTGTTTTTCCATAAATCCACTAAAGAATTAATGATCATTTCATATTTATGCCTCTAGTTTAGGATTCCCCAAAAGTAAAAAATGTCTCCTATATATACAAAACTGTTAGAATTTAAACTCCTAACAAGGCCACTCCTTACCTTTCTATGCTAGGGAGAGTCCCAGCGTGTTCAATCTTGATCTTAAGTCTGTTAACACCGTAAAATTTTCCTTTTGTGTAGCAGCTCATGAGCACTGAATCAATTAAATTTGTTATAGTAAACTATTTACAACATTGGTGGCATCTTAGGAAGAGAATAAGTGAAATTTCTACTCAGTAATATTGGTTTATCTTCAGGCTTCTGCAAAAAAAAAATGCTGCATAGATTTCCCACTTGAATTGTAAGAGGTTCAAGCTTTTTCTTTAAAAAAAAGATACAAGCCAATCACCAAGACTGGTTGAATCTTTGGTCTCAGTAATCTTAAAGAAAGCCAAAATTTTTAAAGACCATCCATGATACACAATTTAGTCAAGATGCACTGCAAAACAAAATGCAAGCATTGATTATTTTTTGGGCCCAATACATAATTTGTCTGTAAGCTTAAAAAGCATAGACAGTGGCACTGGGCATTGGTTCAAGGTGGCAGCCTACCAAAAAGAACCAAAAATGATAAACGTAGAAATATTAAAATTGCTCGAGAATGCGGAAAATCTGAAGTACCACAGAAATATCCCACAAGAACTCAAAGTATTAACAAATGGTTAACCAGACAATTTATGGATGCATTAAGAGTCAGAAGTGTCTACTTTCTCTTGACAGAAGTCTAAGTGAGAAAGGTTCCTCATTCAGGTCTGGTTTTGCACTTTTATTAAAAGAAACAAGCCAGCCAAAGCACACAAGCATGACTGGAGATTAAAACACCCAGAGCAAAATACTTTCTGGATTAGCAGGAGTTAGTAACCTTTAAAAGTAACATTTTTTATCCCACAAATGCAATTATGATAGAAGGCCACTTAGCCCCAAGAGCCAATGAAACAATGGCAGAAATCAGCCATAATTTCTGTAAGGCCACTTTTGCCCCATATTACTAAATACCTTCGATTAACAGAAATCTTAAGTTTCAACAGGGGATTTAACATGCTATTTACAGAACAATTCCAAATTTACACCATACTTTGTGAGAAATGATTCCTAATTTCAGTTCATAATTCAGTTAGCCAAGGACGTTCCTTCAGGAGGTCTCAAACTAGCACTTCACTAGTCATTCAAGCCAACTTCATCGGTCAATCTTCACAAACTAAGGTGTCACCCTCAGCCAAAGTCACCTCACAAATCTGCTTTAAATATTTCATGTTCAAAAGGTTCCTGTTCCCAACCACCAAGACATTTCACCTGCATAGGAACAGCCACCAAGGGTGAAACACAAACTCATCAGGCAAATAAACAAATTTAATGACAATCCCCAACTCGAGTGACGTGTCTTGCTGTGACTTCCTCCAAAACCAACACCTTGCACTTAAATGAAAGCAAAAAGAGTCACCCCAAGGGATTTACATATAAAATTGAATTGTGCAACAGGACAGTCAAAATATAAAGTTATGATTCTCAGACCACTAATTTATCTTGATTAGTTTTATTCAATGTCATAAACAAACAATGAACATTGAAAATAAAAACTCAAATCAGGACAAGATTTGATAATCAATTTGCACTCTGTTCATCATCCCTTCTCTATACCCTTAATTCCAAATGATCCATGAAAGGGAAAATAGATGCAGCCTTTCAGGACTCAGTCCCCCATTGAAGTAACAAATTCAGCCATGAATCAAGAACAGTTCAAGAAATACGTTGAAAGAAATGTTCATGTACCTACAGCAGTGTGGGGCAATTTCAAACACAGCTTTCTGTGACCCTTTCTGCACTCCTGAAGGAGCACACTTACTGGTTACAAAGCAGCCCTAGACATTCAGAATTCCAGCTCAGGTCTGCACTGAGGGAATGCTCCAGTGAACCTACCATTCAAATTTAACTCATACATTAAGACCCAATAGGTGCTCGAGAGATGCACAGAACAATGCCAAAGGACCATCGGGCACCAAAATAATATAACCAGTTATAGCGATGATCATTTCAACATCACCATAGATAAATGCTTAATGCAAAGTGGCTGCTGGATTTGTAATACTTTCCTTTCAAAAAAAAACATTGCAGGATCATAAAAGGTAGCATTATTGCAAATTTTTCATTGTTGTCATCTAGTCTGCTTTGCACAAGTCGATTGTCATATTTGCCTGCTCAGTGATATTTGTACGCAATGTGCTTTACAGCAGTTCACGATACAAGGCAACACACACACACACACACACACACACACACACACACGTTCAGCCCTGCATGTGTTATTTTGCGCAATGTGGCTGCTGCATTTGCCTACATAAGCAGTACTTCAAAAGCAGTTCATACAAATTGCCCTCAAGATATGCTAAAGAGCTATATGGCAGGATGTTCACACAAGCTCAGTGAATTGCATTTTATTTCGCGCAAATTGGCCCTGCATTTGCCCAAATTTGGATCACAGCACTTCAAATGTAGTTTTCAGCATGTATGGGACTCCAGGCCACCATGATAGGGAAATTAAGTAATAACGGGAGTCCACTGTTTATTTTGCGCAAACTGGCTGCTGCATTTTCCTGTATTGACATGGCTACTTCACAGCATTTTGTATATAAGGCTTTAGGTATGTCCTTGCTGTTATGAAATGCGTGGTCATTTAACTTCTGCTCTCATCTGCTGATTTTAAATCAGTGATATGTTTGGTGTAATAAAAGCAAAGTCATCAGTAGCAGGCATCATAAATTTTACACTTAGAGGAAACTTGTGGCTTTTATATATGTTAGTTTACAACTTCCATCACATCCTTTTACTGTAGTACCTTCTACATTGCATTTGAATGCACCTGCTTTTACAGAGTAGAGTTATTTTCAAGGGATCATGGAAAACAGCTGCAAAATACTAATCGTGGTTAGAAACCAAACCAAAAACCTGGCTATTAATGGCAGTTATGTTGACAAAGCTACCACCTTACTACTATCAACAACGCACCTGAAAGCTCCTGAACAGCTTGAGGCGGTGTATTCTCAGTGATGGCCCCGATTTGGCAAGCTTCACTTGTCAGTCCAGAAATGGCAGATTCTGTTGAGTCAGTACCTGCAGCCAATTCGCTTGAAGCAGTGCTTTCTCCCCCAGAGGCAGAAATGCTGACATCACTGTGTTCTTCTGCTGTAAAGGATTTGGGACAGAACTACAAATGGACAATATAATACTAACATTGCCCAAGTTCGCAAATTACCCTTGGGGTTTGAACGCCCTCTTTCCTTTTCACCCCACTACTCCCAAAAGAAAAGTAGCCTTCACACCAGGTGACCACATGCACTAATAATGTGCTCCTGTTAACATAGTGAGGACAGCAAGTTCATTCCACACATGAACCACCCTTTGGAAAAGAAAATTTGTTTCTTACATTTTTTTTTAAATCTCTCTCATCTCACCTTTAAAATATACCCCTTTAGTTAGGCAAAAGACACCTATCATGAACCCTACCTGTACCCCTCATGACTTTATAAACCTCCATAAAAAGGTCACCTCTCAATCACCTATGCTCCAGTGAAAAGTCCCAGCCTTTCTTTATAACTCAAGCCTTCCATGCCTGGCAAGATGTTGGTAAATCTCTTCTAAACCCTCTCTAACTTGTATTTTTCTGGCTGTGAAATATCCTCAATTTAAACTTTAGTGTACTACAAAGCTTCCAACATGCGCTAGCCCAAATTTCTTAATCGACGTAGTATTCAATCATTTCACAACAAACAACTTGACAACTTTGGCAGGCAGCTCATGGTTGCAGAGACAGAGTTTTAGAAACATATTCTCCTATAGCCTGACACTAAATCAAACTGTCACTTACAAACAAGCAACTGATTTAAAATTATCTATATTGAAAATCCAAAATTTTCAATGTACTGTGCCTTTCTTTTAAGAGCAAAGCCTGCAACACTCAGATTGTTCTAAAATCAAGGACAAGTGGTCATCCTAATGATTTAACATCCACCGTTTATATTTCAATGCAAAACACTTTCAAAGCTGCATCAAGACTGTGCCTACTGTACATTACAACCTCTTTAAAAATTATGCTTCATACACTGTGCTCAAGCCTAAACAGAATGCAATGGCTGCTATTTTGTAACAATCGTGTGGGGAATCACCATCTCTGTGCTTAAGATGTTTGTGCCAGCACTTAATGCTGCAGAACAAAATGCATAAAACTGTGTGAGCCTCAATTTCAAGTGTTTTTATGTTGCAACCACCACCCTGAAGTGGCAGTACACCTTGGAAATCTGAAGAATTTACAAAGCCAACACATGTATAAATGCAAAATACTGTGAATACTGGAAATCTGAAATAAACTAAAAATGCTGAAGAAAATGAAACGCAAGCCACAACATAGGTACCCTTTTCTGCAAGGAAAGAACTAACTTTGTAAGGGGGGGGGGAAACAAAAAAGACCATGTGCATAACCAAAACTTAAGCCATGATTAATGTTCCTTCAGAAGTTCAACTTGAAAATGTTTGTGAAGATGACCAGTTTTGGCTAAGGATACCAACTTAATAACTATAAAAGATACACACAGAAACAATTGGCACCATCTACATTTTCTCCGTGCCTATTCAATTTTCCACAAAAGTAGAAGTCATAAATCAGCAAAGAATTGACAGATTGCCGCTGACATTCAATTTAAAGTAGCACTGCAGTACAAAATGGTTGCGACACTCACCTTTCCCTCAGCAAGTGGCCTAATAGGCCACAAGTCTCAATGTACCCAGGCAAAAAAGTCACTTATTTAAAAAGCCGTAGATGCAGACATCTTGAAATCTTCCAATCATCAGCACCATTTGACCTTGATGGTTGGATGTCCAGAGAAACCTTCCCTGATCAATCTTTGTGCTTTCCAAAATTATGTTAAGAAGCTCTACATTGAGGTATAATACCAATCTTACTGTACACTGACAGACATTTTGTGCAAGCATGCAGAAACAGAAGGTGGAGGAGAATACAAACAGCACCTGGAAATGGACCATTAATGAAAAACAAAAAAAAGTGCGAACCATGAAACCTTAAGAATACTTCACTGTGGAATTGGAGGGCAATTCTCTGGGTACTTGAAGCCACAGGTCAATAGAACAGTTACACAAGTATTAGTATGACTAAAAGATGACCTACAATTAATATCCCAAGCCTCGGTCATTATTTAATGCAATCCCAATGAATAAACCAAAAATAAATTGGCCCAACAGTGTAAACAAAACCCACAAAAACACTAATAAAAATTCCTTGTGCAAATTAGCATGTATACAAACCTGTTTCAGCTTGAGGCTGCTGCATTTCTTGCTCCGTGGCAGGAACAGTTTCTGTGGCTTCACCAGGCATTCCTAGAAGAAATATATACAGTTAACAGAAATTCATTAATCATAATTCTGTTCATAGGTTATGCTTAATTAAGTAGCAATGTTGCCAGAACTGTCTGGTCGAACGGAAGAACCTTTCAAAACATTTTCCTACAGCAAGTTTGTTCAAAAGTTCAACTTTCCTACAGAAGCTTTGAATCACAACTGTATTGTTCAAAATGTGCAGCTATTTACTGTAAAATCAGATTCACCAGACCCATTACACTGACAGTCAGTGCTCAAAGACATTGTGGCATATTACAGTAAAATTCAAAAATGTAGCATGCTTAGCCAAGCTTAACTTAAAATTGTGGATGAATCATACCAGGCCAGGCCCAACTTTGGTATTTCAGCCCTTTGTTTAGATTTTGACTGAGAAATCATAATCACATAAATCACATCAAGAGACAAGACATGGAACTGGTGAACCCAGGATGCCCAGGTTCAAGTCCCACTTGCTCTCAAGGTGCGTGAATAACACCTCTGAACAGATTAGAACATCTCTGCAACTTGTGATTTTGTGAAGGCTAAACGAGTAAGGAACATGCTAAAGATATTGGAAGCATAAACTAAGCATACAGATTATTGGAAAACACTCAGTTGGTCAGTCAGCAGCTGCGGAATTAGAAGTCAACATTCCAGATCTGCTGAATGTTTTCCAGCATTTTCTGTTTTAATACCACAGCACAATGCTGTCTGCTTCAATCAGCTCAGATCACTTAGCACCAAACGCAAAGGAAAATCGATGTGTGAAGGAAGTGACAATGTACAGAATACAATGATCAAAAACAGCAATTGTATATTTTGCTGTTTTTGAAGTTGCAGGAACATTTAGCGGGCATTATTGGATTAGTGAAGTTCAAACATTTGATAAAACTTCAATTAGACAACTAAGGAACAAACAAAGTTCTCACATTATCAATGCACCATCACACTCGGAAACATACATAAATAAGCTAAAGACAATTTGTCCCGCTAGCAAAACGAAAATTTTAAACATTTAATGGCTTTGGCTCTTTAACCGAGTTCAACTACTATATACCATATCTTAAGCGTTTGATCAGATAGGTTTGAATATTTTCTTAAAGCAGAGTTTTAAGATGATAGCATGTAGTGATTTATCAATGCTTAGTGCAATCAGAGTATTGGGGAAGGCATTCTTGGCATTTGAGAGAATAGTTTGCAGAAGTTACACAAAAAAAAACCCATAAGCAATATGTACCTTGGAAAGCAATCGTCAGTCACAAATAACCTGGGAAAGTCACTGAACATCAAGTATAAACGTGTGAGTTTTTTAAAACATGAACTCAAACCATTACAAAAAACACATTTCAAAGAACGGGACAAAATATAACAACCAACAAAAAAAACTTTAAAGATGATTTGCAGTTAAAGAAACGGCTTCCTACAAACTGGAAATCCCACACAACCTAAGGGTACGGTCGAACCAACTTTTCGTGGCCTACCTTAACATAACTTAAAAAAATTAAAATTAAAAGAAAACGGATAGGTAGCGAAACTGGCTACACGGCCACACAAAGCACATTCGGACTATGCTCGCGACTACTGGGGCTCTTTCCCACCCTCTCCCCTCCAATAATCAACCGGTGGGACACCACGAGATTGTTGCTGCCACCCGCTCCCTCAGAGCTCCGCACATTTTTGTTCAACATTACGTTAATACAACTTGTACTGATCAATTTTCACGACATCTTAAGTATAGAGTGCTCATTTCACTCATCAGGGCAATTTTGCACTCGTCGCCAACAGTTTAACGATCGGATGGAAGTGGATTTTGTACAGGCACTTACTGCTTCAGTTCGTCAAATCCAAGATGGCTGGAGAAAGAGACTGAACTTCTTTCACATAGATATTAAAAAGATTGCACTTGTGTTTCCGGGTCATTTGCTCACCCAGGCGTCCCGCTACTACTGTTTGCTGATTGGGCAAGAATGACTATTTCCGGTTGATTCGTTGATGTTTCCCCTGGAATGTGAAGTTTTTAGATTTCTGCAATGTTTATATACCTGTATTCCGGATCGATTTGTGTAGAGGTGGTGTTATACACTTCTGGATTAGGTGTGACTTGAACCCGGCCTCCTGGCCTAAAGGTAGCGACATTTTCGCTGTCACAAGAGCCCTTTTGCTTGTCTTTTTTTTATTTTTGAAAATACATTACTTAGATGTGCAGCAGGGGATTCCTAAATCACATCAGAATGGGAACTTCTGTTAGACAATCACAGATACGGGAAAGTTCCCAGTTCAAATAATTGTAACATTGAAGCCAGGATTGATGTTAGAATAGCTTTTTGTAAGGAAAGAAAATAAACAGCCTGCTGCCCTGGCTAAGTCCAAGTAGTTTGGCAAATACTGAACATAAAAACTTTTAATCTTCTTCTCTATGGCTCGGTCCCATTTTGCACAATAACTTTAGCCTCTGAACGACCATACAAGTCAGTTCAAATGTATTAAGCTCTTCAGGCTATAAAATCAGAGATTTAAATGCTGAAGTCCTTCTTATTCTGGACTGTTCCTACTCCAGATTTTTTTTTATAGCAGTTGTTAACAGAAATTTGGGTCAAAATCCTGAAATTCCCTTCCTAATGGCATTTGTGGGTCTACTCACAGCAGGTGGACTGCAGCAGTTTAAGAAGGCAGCTCACTACCACTACCACCCCAAGAGCAATAAATGTGGCCAGCCAGCAATGTCCACATCCCATAAATAATTTTTAAAATATCCTTTTTCACTTCAGAGAAATTGTACTTATGAGACTTCCAACACACTAGTTTGGATGGTTTCAAACCCAATGGGAAGACTACAGTAACCGTCTGCTGCCTCACAGGTTGCAGAAGGGTTATCTAGTGAAACCATAACATACTAAGTGGCTACACTTTATAAGTATAATTATATGATTATGGCTATATTTGCTACAGGCCTACACAGCTACTATTGTGCACATGAATGCGTCATTTTCCATCAAATTGCAACAAGAACCAGCAATGACAGATATGTATAAATTCCCATGTCAGCACTATAGATGGGCAAACACAATGTGTGAAAATCTGCATTGTCATCATTAGGAATCAAATGTATCAAAGGGTTATTGTAGTCAGGAATGTTTGGATCCCAAGATCAGTTTTCTGATATGTAAAAGGAAGAGGATGAGATATAAGTTTAGTGCTTGGGATACATTGGCTAATGGTAGCATTTTGCTGTTGGGCTGGGGGTGGGGAGTGATTAGAAATGGCATCAACCTAAGCTTCGTGTGTCATTGTTTTTCTTCGAGCACATCCAGGTTGAACCAATGCCAAGTAATACTGCAGATGTTGGAGATCTGAAATAAACACAGAAAATGCTGGACAAGTTAGCAGGTCTGGCAGCATCCGTTCAGGCAGACACAAATTTAGTGTTTCAAGTTTGATATGAGTCTTCTTTGGAACTGAAGAAGCCAAGAAAACGATTTTTTTAATGCTGTTGATAGAGGGGTGAAGGAGCAAGTGGATCAGATGGTAAATGTCCAAAGCAAAAGGTAAAGGGAGTGCTGCTGCTAGTTGAGGAGGATATAGATGCTAAATAGTTATTAATTATAGGTGTGAATAGTAGAACATAGGTTGGTTTTGCTAAGAGTAATTGCATGCAAACAGGATATGGGATGGGGCGCAATCAAGATGGAAGATGGTGTTCATACTCTGAACTTGTTGCAGTCAATGTCCTGAAGGCTGTAAAGTGCATAAGCAGAAAAGTAAGTGCTATTTTTGCAGCTTGTGTTGGACTTTGCTTGAGCACTACAGCAGCCCCAGGACAACAATGTTAGCTTAAGAGTCAGATGATTGATTGAAATAATAAGCAATTGGTCATTGTTATGGAAAAGCAGAGGTGTTCTGCAAAGCGGTCACCAAGATTGCATTTGGACTTGCCAATGTTGAGCAGATACAGTAGCAAATACAGTAGACTCAACTGAAACAAGTATGAGTAGACTGCTGCTTTACCTGGAAGAAGTGTTTGGGGCATTGGATGGTGATGAGTGAGGAGGAAAAAAGGCAAGTGTTGTGATTACATGAAAGGTACCATGAGTTGGGGAATAGTGACAGAGGAGTGGACTAACGGGTCAAGCAGGCAATGGTGTCTCTGGATTGCTTACAGCAGAAGGGAAGGGAAGAAATGTTTGATGGTGGTGGAAAATGTTGGTGGGATGGTAAGTGAGGACCCTATCATTTCCTATGGGATGAGGGGAAGGAGAGAGGGCAGAAGTGCAGGAAATGAGACGGAACAGCTGAGGGCCCTGTCAGCCACATTGCTGGTGGTGGTTGGGGGAATGGGTGTCCTCGGCTGAGAAAATGGAAGATGCCAGAAGCACCTCTGAGGAGTGTCACAGCATTGGGAACATATGTGACAGGTGGAAAAACTAAGAGGAATGGAGTCCTTGCAGGAAACTCGTTTTTATATTCTGTCCAATCTTAATTTGCTACCTATCTTTGCAAAATTATATGTCCTTTGAGTTTGAAACTATCATTACTTGACCACAGATGGTGCTTCTGTCCATTAGAATTTTCTTTTGTTTTGATGAATCTATGCTTTCTGGAATATCCCTTTAAATATTTGCCACTGCATCTCTGTTCACCTATCCCCAGTGTTCCCTCTAGCTTTCTTTCAGTTGCACAGGCCTCTGAGATCTGTGCATGGCAGTGACTTCTGAAAGCAGACCAATAGCAATCATTGTGTGCAGAACCTTGGAGTGGCTGTGCACACAACTTAGAGGAAAGGCTGCCCATCTCTCATCTTGTTGGTCAAAACCAGATCTAGTATAGCTTGCCCTCTGGGTGCCATAACATACTGGTCTAAGAAAATGTCCTGAAAACAGTCAATTAATTCCTCATCTGGACTACTTTTTCCAATGTAATTTTTCCACTCTATATATAGGTTAAAATCCCCCATGATAATTGCTGTAGCCTTTGAACAAGCTCCCATTATTTCTTCCTTGGTACCTGGTCCTACCACATGGTCTATTGTGGAGCTTGTACACAACTCCCACAAGTGACCTCTTGGCCCTGTCATTCCTCAGGCTCACAGGCTGCTTCGAAATCCTGGTTTCTTGAATTAAGGTCATCCTTCTCTATTGTGCTAATACCATCTTTGACTGATAGAACCTTTCCACCACCCTTTTCTAGCATCCTGCCCTTCCTAAATGTCACATACCCTTCAATATTAAGGTCACAATCTTGATCATTCTGCAAACATGTCTCAGTTATGGCCACTAGATTGTATTATTTATTTCAATAAGTACAATAGTTCATGTTTTATTTCAAGTGCTATGTGCATTCAAAATCATTCAAAAACAAAGTTTTGTCCATTTCTTATTTTTGTAACTTCTCATCTTTTCTGTTTAATTTCTCTGAGTTCTGTATTCTCTGTCCCTTCCTGTGTTTGTCAGCTTATCATTTCCCACTTGAATTCCTTTCTGTTGCCTTTTCCCCATTCTGATTCACCATAACTTCCTGAATTTGGGCCCTTGTGCTCACTATTTAGATTAAAGCCCTATCTACATCTTTAGTTATGCGGATGCAAGAACACCAGCCCTAGTATGGTTTAGGTATGGTCTGGGAGAAAGTGAGGATTGTAGATGCTGGAGAGTCAGAGTCAAAAGGGTGGCACTGGAAAAGCACAGCAGGTCAGGCAGTATACGAGGAGCAGGAGAGTCGACGTTTTGGACATTCCTGATGAAGAGCTTATGCCCGAAAAGCGACTCTCATGCTCCTCAGATGCTGCCTGACTTGCTGTGATTTTCCAGGGCCACTGTTTTGGGTTCAGGTATAGTCTGGTACACATCCCATTTTCCCCAGTATTTGTGTCAGTGCCACACGAAGCAAAACATCTCCTCCATCAAACCTACTGCCACTCACTCATTTCTCTAACCTTGTTTACGTTCTGCCAATTTGCATGTGCTTAGGTAATAATCCAGTGATTATGACCTTTGAGATTCTGCTTAATTTGGTGCCAAGTTTCTTTCTGCGGAAACTCCTTCCAAATTCTATCTGTATCATTGCTGCAACAATGATTCTTTCCAACCCACTGCAAGTTCTTCTCTGTCCCAGAGCAGATATCCTGAACCCAAGCACTGGGCAGACAACACAGCCATCTGGACTATGCTGTTTCCTACTGCCACTACAGTCCTTTTAGCTCCCCGTTTGAATGGCTTCTTGTACCCTGGTCATTTAGCTCATCCATTCCACAGCCCCTGCTGCAAACAAGCACATACCTCACACCTGTTGGACAATTGCAGAGTTAAAAATCACACAAAACCAGGTTGCAATCCAACAGGTTTATTTGGAAGCACTAGCTTTTGGAGCGCTGCTCCTTTATCAGGTGGTTGTGGAGAATAAGATTGTAAGATGCAGAATTTATAGCAAATATATGCTATATATTTATATGTTATAAAGTTATATGCTATTAATTCTGTGTCTTACAATCTTATTCTCCACAACCACCTGATAAAGGAGCAGCGCTCCAAAAGCTAGTGCTTCCAAATAAACCTGTTGGACTATAACCTGGTGTGATTTTTAACTTTGTACACCCCAGTCCAACACCGGCATCTCCAAATCATGACAATTGCAAAGGCTGACACCAGTCTTCTAGATTCCCTAACCTGCCTCACCTGTAGTCGCACCGTCCTCTCCCTGACCATATCAGAGCACACTATCTTAAGAGGTATGACTATTTCCTGGTATAAAAAAATCCAGATAAGGTACCCCCTCCCTGATGCATCATAGTGTCTAGTTCAGCCTCTATCTCATAAACACTTGAGCAGAAGCTGGATGAACTTCAGACACTTACAGCAGATATACTTTCCCTGGATCACAATGGATTCCGAGCTCCCATATACTGCAGCTTTGACAACCTACCTACACTGCCGTTCCAATGAGTTTTAAATTAATTATTTAGTTATATTATTAACTTATTATGGTACTTTTTACGTATTGTATTACTTGAGGATACAATAGGCTTGAAACAATTTACAGATACTCACCTAACAGTTTGCTCTTTTCTCTGTCCCAAGCTGCTTGGGTACCTGTCCCTTTTTCCAGACTACTCCACTATGATGTTGACTGCAGGACATTCTTTCCGTGAATCTCAACAGTCCCTAAAATTTTCAGCCAGAAGTTCCAAGTGGATGATCCATCTCAGCCTCCTCTGGAGATCTCCACCGGCACAGATGCCAGTCTTTAGTCCATTCAATTCACTCTTTGTGATATCAAGAAATGGTTCGAGGCGCTGGATAATGCAAAAGCTTTGGGTCCTAACAACATTCTGGCAATAGTTCTGAAGACTTGTGCTCCAGAACTAGCTGCACCCCAAGCCAAGCTTTTCTAGTACAGCCATAACACTGGCATCTACCCAACAATGTGGAAGATTGCTCAGGTGTGACCTGTCCATAAAAAGCAAGACAACTCCAACCCAGTCAATTATAGCTGCATCAGTCTACAGGTAGTTCTATAATGCCGTAGTGAGGTTCCAATGTGATACCTTATAATAGAAAATCATGCAGTAGAAATAATGGAGCCTATGGAAAAAGCAGGGTTGGGGTGAACCACCAAAAATACCAGTAAAAATCGAAACATAAATAGTAGTTAGCCTAACACAAATGATAGCACAGTCTAAAGTAAATTTTGATTTGTTGCATGGTATTTTATAGTGCAATTCATCAGAGTCTTCAACTGATTCCTCTCAATTGGCATTTATACCTGCTGGCTGCATTACATTTTAGCCAGTCTCTGATCCCATCCAATAGTAACACTGCACAAGTCAGATTCCAGAATTAAACATGCCTGGATAGATCAAGGACCAAATCTTAATTTCTTTCGCTAAGTGTCAGTTTCGTTAAGTTTTTCAGAGGGTTTCACATCGTGATGCTTGGGAACATCTACCACCTTATTTTACAAAACCCGCTTGAATTCTCTCACACATTCTGGCACCATCATACCATGTGCCATTTCCAAAACAACTCACCACTCACTGAATACCCCAGAATTCACCAACATCTGCAGTGCAGCACCATCTTTTAAAAAGACATTGTGCACCCAGACAAGAACTGTCAGTCCGGAGCTGCCCTGCATGGTTCCTGACATTGACCCTGGATGTGGCAGACAACAGAAAATTGGTGCTTGTCTTTGTGGGCAAGGACATGGAGATGCTGCTGATGGGGATGGGGTGAAGGAGAGGCAGGAAGTCTTTTTCTCAGGCTAACAGAGGACGTCATTCTACTGGAACCATGCCAACCTGGACCAGGGTTACCATCCAGACCAGTGCAGTCTCAACCATCTGAAAGAATGCACAGAATGTAGGATGATGAATGACCTCCATTCTGCACGTGAAAATGCCACTATTTTCTCATTGATACCTCACACTCACTCTCTCTGCTACTGTACCTGCGATTTCCTGCAACATCTTCTCCACTCACTCTCATCCTCACAAACATCTGACCCTGAGTAACCCTGAACCTCTTCTGCACCTCAAGGCGTCTCCACGCATATCATCAGCTTTCTCTCCATCACCCACTATGTGCACAGTTTCCTGGCTTTGACCACCCTGAGCAGCCGACTGACCATGTCCAAGCCCCTGTACTGGTAATTTTTTTTGCCGTTGGTTACTATAGTGATTTGTCACCGAAACAGATTCACATGACTCTGCAGATATTCTTTAACATCTAAACATACTTAAAGAAAAAGAGAAAAAAACTCAATACAAACAACAAAGCCAAGTTTCAATCCACTTCTCACCATTGTCCTTTTACGGTGAGTCGACTCCAGTGAAATTTCACTTCTATCTCAACTCTTTTAAGTTTTTAAATTAATAGATTGCTCCCAGCTCCTTGTCCTCAGGCTGTAGAGACATTTTCACGATGCATTTCCAAGTCCACTAGCACAAACATTTCACAACATCTTTCACAAGAAAGTACATGAGCTGACTGATCACCTGATGCCAACGCTGCACACAGTCCTCTATGCATCATGCTGGGAATCGTGTAATAGCGAATGGGAGTTCGCTTTATTTTTTAAAAATCGCATTACAGACTAAACACGTTTAATAAACAAGCATTATAGAAGACCTAGCTATACACTTGATCATCAGTAAAGTGATGGAAGATGTCACCAACAGTGCTATCAAATAGCACCTGATCAGCAATAACCTGCTGAGTGCTGTTCAGAAGGGTGGGAAAAAGACTCGGAGGGCCATAGTCATAGGGGATTCTATTGTAAGCGGAGTAAATAGGCGGTTCTGCAGCTGAAAACGAGACTCCCGGGATGGTATGTTGCCTCCCAGGTGCTTGGGTCAGAGATGTTACTGATCAGCTGCAGAGCATTCTGAAAGGGGAGGGTGAACAGCCCGTTGTCTTGGTGCATATAGGCACCAATGATATAAGTAAAAAATGAGATGAGGTCCTGAAGGTAGAATTCAGGGAGCTAGGAGAGAAGTTAAAGAGGACCTCAAAGGTAGTGATCTCAGGATTACTACCAGTGCCACGTGCTAGCCAGGGTAGAAATGAAAAAAATAGGCAGGATGAACACGTAGCTTGCGGGATGGTGTAAGAATGAGGGGTTCAGATTTGTGGGACATTGGGACCGTTCTGGGGAAGGTGGGACTATTACAAATTGGATGGTCTACACCTGAACCAGACTGGAACTAATGTCCTTGGGAGAATCTTTGCTACTGCTGTTGGGGAGGATTTAAACTAACGTGGCAATGGGCTGGGAACCAGAAGAGAAGACTAGTAGATAGTGAGGTGGAAACTAGAAATTGTAAGGAATAAGATTATGAAGTTACCATTACTAAGAGGAAGAGTAGGCAGAGAGCAGATGAACGCAAAAGAGTTGGTGTTCTGAAGGGTATATGCTTTAATGCAAGGAGTATAGTGGGTAAGGCAGATGAACTTCAGGCTTGGATTGATGCCTGGGAGTATGAGGTTATTGTGATCAGAGACTTGGTTGAAGGAAGGGCATGATTAGCAATTAAGTGTTCCAGGATATAGATGTTTCAGACAGGACAGGGAGGGAAGTAAAAGGGGGGAGGAGTTGCGTTGCTGGTCAGAGATGATATCACGGCTGTGCTAAAGGAGCACACTATGAAGGGCTTGAGCAGTGAGGCATTATGGACAGAGCTGAAAAATGAGAAGGGTGTAGTTACATTGTTGGGGCTGTACTACAGGCCTCCCAACAGTGACTGTGAGGTAGAAGAACAAATAGGTAAACAGATTATGGAAAGATGTAGAGGCAACAGGGTAGTTGTGATGGGAGATTTTAATTTTCCCAACATTGACTGGGATACACTTAGTGTCAGAGATCTAGGTGGGGCAGAATTTGTAAGAAGCATCCAGGAGAGTTTTCAAGAGCATTATGTCAATAGTCCAATGAGGTAAGACCATAAGACATAGGAGTGGAAGTAAGGCAATTCGGCCCATCGAGTCCACTCCGCCATTCAATCATGGCTGATGGGCATTTCAACTCCACTTACCAGCGTTCTCCCCGTAGCCCTTAATTCCTCGAGACAACAAGAATCTATCAATCTTGGCCTTGAAGACATTTAGCGTCCCGGCCTCCACTGCACTCTGTGGCAATGAATTCCACAGACCCACCATTCTCTGGCTGAAGAAATGTCTCCGCATTTCTGTTCTGAATTGACCCCCTCTAATCCTAAGGCTGTGTCCACGGGTCCTAGTCTCCTCGCCTAACAGAAACAATTCCTAGTGTCCACCCTTTCCAAGCCATGTATTATCTTGTAAGGGACCATATTGGACCTGGTGTTGGGGAATGAGCCAGGCCAGGGGGTAGAAGTTACAGTGGGGGATTTCTTTGGGAATAGTGACAATTCTGTAAGTTTTAGAATACTCATAGACAAAGATTAGAGTGGTCCTAAGGGAAGAGTACTAAACTGGGCCAAGGCCAATTATCTCAAGATTTGGCAGGAGCTGGGAAATGTGGATTAGGGGCAGCTATTTGAAGGGAAGTCCACATTTGATATGTGGGATGCTTTCAAAAATAGGTTGAAGATACTGCAGGATAGGCATGTCCCTTTGAAAACAAGAGATAGGAAAGGCAAGGTTCATGAACAGTGGATGACAGGAGAATTCATGCGACTAGCCAAGAGGAAAAGGGAAGCGTACCTAAGGTCCAGCAGCTAAGGTCAGAATGGGCCTTGGAGAAATATTGGGAGAGTAGGACCAAAATTAAATGAGGAATCAAGTGGGCTAAAAGGGATCAAGAAATAATTTTAGCGAGCAGAATTAAGGAGAATCCCAAGGCCTTTTATTCATAAATAAGAAGCAAGAGGATAACTAGAGAAAGGGTTGGTCCACTAAAGGTTAAGGAAGGAAGGTTGTACGTCAAACCTGAGAAAATGGGTGAGATTCTCAATGATTACTTTGCATCAGTGTTCATTGAGGAGAGGGACATGATGAATGTTGAGATTAGAGATAGAAGTTTGTTTACTCCGGATCATGACATAAAGAGGGAAGATATGGTGGGTAGGCTAAAGAATATTAAGGTGGACAAATCCCCAGGACCGGATGGGATGAATCTCAGGTTGCTGAGGGAGACAAGAGAGGAAATAGCTGGGGCCCTGACAGATATCTTTGTAGCATCCTTAAACACAGGTGAGGTGCTGGGGGACTGGAGAGTCGCTAATGTTGTCCCCCTCTACAAGAAGGGTAGTAGGGAATTCCAGATAACTGCAGACCATGGAGCCTGACATCAGTGGTGGGAAAGTTGCTGGAGAAGGTACTGAAGGATAGAATCTATTTACATTTGGAAAAGAATGGGCTTAGCAGTGATAGGCAACATGGTTTTGGACGGGGGAGATCATGCCTTACCAATTTAATAGAGTTCTTTGAGGAAGTGACCAAGTTGATAGATAATGGAAGGACTGTAGATGTCAGATACATAGACTTTAGTAAGGCGTTTGATAAGGTTCTCCATGGTAAACTAATGGAGAAAGTGAAGTCACATGGTGTGTAAGGTGTTCTAGCTCAGTGGATAAAGAACTGGTTGAGCAACAGGAGACAGAGTAGTAGTTGAATGGAGTTTCTCAAAATGGAGAAAGGTGGTATTGCACAGGGGGCAATGTTGGGGCTATTGTCGTTTGTGATAAACATAAATGATCTGGACACAAAGAGTGGTGGAGTAGCAGAAATCATAGGGGACTGTCAAAGAATACAGGAGAATATAAATAGACTGGAGAGTTGGGCAGAGAAGTGGCAGTTGAAGCTCAATCCAGGCAAATGTGAAGTGATGTATTTAGAGAGGTCTAATTCTCGAGCGCATTATGCTGTAAATGGAAGAGCCTTAGGAAAAGTTGATGAGCAGAGAGATCTGGGAGTTCAGATCCATTGCACCCTGAAGGTGGCTGCACAGGTGGATAGAGTGGTCAAGAAGGCATATAGTATGCTTGCCTTCATTGGACGGGGTATTGAGTATAAGAGCTGGCAGGTCACGTTAAAATTGTACAAGACTTTGGTTCGGCTGCATTTAGAATAACGTGTACAGTTCTGGTCGCCAAAAGGATATGGACGCTTTGGAGAGGGTACAGAGAAAGTTTACGAGGATGTTGCCTGGTATGGAAGGTGCTATGAAGCAAGGCTGAGTAGGTTAAGACTGTTTTCATTAGAAAAAAGGAGATTGAGGGGGGACCTGATTGAGATCTACCAAGTCATGAAGGGTATACAAAATTTAAAAATCACACAACACCAGGTTATAGTCCAACAAGTTTAATTGGAAGCATTGGCTTTTGGAGTGCTGCTCCACACCGGCATCTCCAAATAATGAAGGGTATACACAGGGTGGATAGAGATAAGTTTTTTTCCCCCCAGGGTGAGGGATTCATTAACGAGAGGTCACACGTTCAAGGTGAGAAAAGTTTAAGGGGGATATATGGGGAAAGTACTTTACAGACGGTGGTAGGTGCCTGGAATGCATTGCCAGCAGAGGTAGTAGAGGCAGGCACGGTAGATTCATTTAAGATACATCTGGACAGATGCATGAGTAGTTGGGGAGCAAAGGGATACAGATCCTTAGGGATTGGGTGATAGGTTTACAGTGGATTTGGATCGGCACAGGCTCGGAAGGCCAAAGGGCCTATTCCTGGGCTGTAAATATTCTGTTTTTTGACACCCAGTTTGGGTTTCACCAGGGCTACTCAGCTGCTAACCTCATTGCAGCTTGGTGCAACACGGGCAAAACAGCTGAGTTATAGAGGTGAGAACGATAGCCCTTGACATCAATGGTATATTTGATAGTGTGGCATCAAGGAGCCCTAGCAAAACTGGAAGCAATAGGTATTCAGGGAAAACTCTGCTGGCATACTTGGCACAGAGGAAGATGGTTACGGCTGTTGGAGGTCAGTCATCTCAGCAGGAGTTCCTTATTGTAGCATCCTAGGTGCAGCCATTTTCAGCTGTTTCATCAATGACCATTCCTCCATCAGAATTGGAGATATTCACTGATGATTGCACAATTCATGACTCAGATACTGAAGCAGTCCATGTTTAAGTGTAATATCCAGGCTTCAGCAGAAAAATGGCAATTAACATCCGTGCAACACAAATGACAGGCTATAACCATCACCAATAATAAACACTGTAACAATGGCCTTTGACAGTCAATGGTGTTACCATCATTGAACCCCCATCCCGCTCAAACACTTGGTTGCCATCATCTTGGGGTTACCATTGCCCAGAAACTGAATCTACCATATAAATAAACTGGCCACAGCAGTAGGTCATAGACTAGGAATCCTACAGCAAGTAACTCACTTCCTGGCTCCCGAAAGCCTGTCCAACATTACCAAGGCATAAGTAAGGAGTGTGATGGAATAGTCCCCATTTGGCTGATGAGTGCAGCTCCAACAACACAAGAAACTTGGTACAAAGACAATGTAGCCCACTCGATTGGCACTACATTCACTCCCTCCACCGCTGAGGCTCTGATGCAGCAGTGTGCACCATATACAAGATGCACTGCAGAAATTCATCGAAGTGTCTTAGACAGCACCCTCTAAACCAATGATGACTTCTGTCTAGGACAGCTGCAGACACATGGGAACAACATGTACAAATCTCTCTCCAAGTCACTCACTACCTCAACTTGGAAATATATTGCTGTTCTATCAGTGTCATTGGATCAAAATCTTGGAACTCCCTTACCTTCCTAATGGCACCATGGGACTACCTACAGCATGTGGACTATAGTGGCTCAAGAAGACAACTCTTCACCATCTTCTCAACGTCAACTAAGGAAGGACAATAAATGGTGGCCCAGCCAGCAATGCTCACTTCCCACAAATTAATTTAAATAATTAATTTTTCTGCGTTGGAAACCACTGAGTGACAATTTCTCTGGGGAGTGCGGCCAGAACCCAGTTACAGAAGGGGATGGGAAAAATAGGAATAGTGGTAGGAGATTCAAAAGTGAAGGCTACAGACAAATGTTTCTGTAGTCCGACGGGACTCCATGATTGAAGGTCAAGGGTATGAAGTGAATGGTTGCAGGGCTTTTTTTTTAGAAAGGGGGAAGACAAATGGCGTAGGTAGAAAGAAGGATGAGGTTCTTCCACAAGAAATTTGGGAATAGGTAGCAGATTGAAAAGCAGGACCTTGAAGGTTGCGATCTCTGTACTACTCCAGTGGTGTGTGCTAGAGAGCATAGGAATAGATTAATAAAGCAAATGAATGTGACTGAGAGGAGGGAAAGCCTAGAGCGCTGGGTCTGTTTGTGGGAATGTGGGACCTGAAACAGGATAAGCATCCTTTCATGTATGGTGCAGAGGTGTTGAACTAATTTGGCAGTGGGAGGGTTATGGCGTGGAGGGACAATAGGGGGTGATGCACAAACATAGAAGAGAAGCCAAGTCAATACAGAAGCCAGAGCATATGCAAGTGTTTTAATTGTTATGAAGTTGAAGGCATGTTTGTACCTTTAAGAGAGGGTGAATGCTGTTCTGCACAGAGCTTTCAAGAGCAGTCTGTGTATTGGAAAATTGAAAATATGTAACACATGGCTGTGAAATAGATACCCGAGTCGGTTGCTGTTTTGACAACAATTCGAATTTAACCAATTGGTTTAAATTATGCCACAGGATACGAAAATCCAATCGAGTTTGAATTTATTGTTTTGCCAATATTGAACCAATGAGATGATCTGATGTTGGGGATATAAAAAAAGCAGGCCTTTTGAGAATCAGACTGAGAAAAGGTGGTACATTTTAGGAGAACTAACAAGGCAAGGGAATGCACCTGAAGCTTCACAGAAGACATGGCAACATGCCAGGTGAATTGAAAATATGGGATACTTATCTTTATTAGTGGAGACATTGTATAGAAGAACAGAGAGATTATGATGGAGTTGGACAAGGTGTTAGTCTATAGCTAGAGTGCTGTATCAATTTGTAGTCACCACACTTTTAAAGAGCTAAGATTGTAGTAGAGAGGGTGCAGAGGAGATTCCCCAGCTACAGAGAGACTAGATCAGAGTGTGTTGTTTTCCTTACAGCGAAGATGACTTTGGGTGGGGATAACAGATCCACTTGACATATGCTTTATAGAGGGCAGAGATCTCGTAAAGAATAAACCTTTCCTCTTAACAGAGGTGTTATATCCAGAGGGTCGTGGATTTAATGAAGAATTTGGCATCCAAAATGACATCTAAAAATTCCTCCTTAAAGGGTTGTAGAGTATTTCGGTTAACACTTGGAACACCACTATGGACAAGTACTGGGAAATGGGACTAGAGTAAATGACCAAGATAGACAATAGGCTGAACAACCTTTTCTTCCCCCATGCTATAAATCCCTACAATTCTAAAGGTTATAGGACAGGTGTTCAACTGTCTCCCAACAGGAGTGGAACAAGAAGTCTGCTGCTACATGAAATTAATCATTTGTGACCTCCAGACTCTATTCTTCAGTGGACCAAAAGGAGAAGTGAAAGTCAGGGTGGCTTTCAAACTTTTTGGAAACAATATTTCACTCAAATGTAGGAGGTATGGCTGTGTTAAAAATAAACATTTTCCTTGAAAAAAATACAACAGAACCTGTCATTTGAGAGTTGTTTTTTCCTTTTAAACATGCCCTCATACAGGTACAGGAGAAGAGGGGATAATCTCACCCCTCTCCATGATATTACACAGAATAAAAACATCTCTTTACTAAGTAGTAATGGAGACTGCTTGCATAAGCTTACAAAGTACACATTTTCAATCAAGTCTCTGGTGAAGTGTGCAGTGTTTTTTTTTCTCTTCAAGTGTTGGATGAAAATGGAAAGATGCTGATTCTTACTGGGCTTTAGGTCCACAGATACCAGTAGTTCCCCAGTCCCAATTCACTATTCTTCACACTCCAGTATATGGACATTGAAAGATGAACATTGAGGGACAATTTCCCATAGAGGTTTTACAGCTCATCCATCATATCTGAATTTTACACAGAACTTCAGGAACCTGCAGAAAAATGGTGCCCATTCTAGATGGCTCTTCTGCCAAAGTTCAACAGTTAGAGAGTCCTGGGATTGACTGCCACCCTAATTAAAAAGGTGACTCTTCCACATGATGTTGTATAATGTAGCTTAAGATCTAAGTGATTCAATTCGTGGCAAGTGGAAATGCAGAAGAAAAATAAAAGGAATCTTACCAAGAGACAAAATATGGATATATAAATATCTGCTAGATATAAAATGATATAAACCTCTCAAGTAGGAATTCTGAAACGGTTGTTCCACAGGCCTTAACTAAAGGCTGCTCAGAACTGAAGTGCATTTTGGTACATCATAAACTTTTAAATCTTCTTTGCAGCTACAGCAGCGAAGTCAGAAGGCAGTCACGATTCCAAGCTTTCCAACCTAATGATACAAGCCAACATATGCTGAAACGCAGTTGAAGAAGAACGTGCTCATTGGGGGAATATCAAAAATCTCCTTCTCGATCTGAAAAAAAAAGTAGCACTTTAAAGAAGTGTCAGATACAACATTTGATCATGTTTCTTTTCTCCCCTCCAAAAGAGTTCGCCATGCTGACACGATACCATTTGTGTGGGGAACATTGCAAAAGTTTTCCCAATTTACTCCTGAACTACCCATAAACAACAAAAAAAAAAGACAATTGTTCTCATGGCTCATGTGTGGAATGAACTTCCAGAGGAAGTGGTTGATGTAAGTACACTTACAACGTTTAAAAGACATTTGGATAAGTAAATGAGTAAGAAATGTGTGGAGGATATGGACCAAGCACAGGTAGGTGGCACTAGTTTAGTTTGGGATTATGAGGAGAAAGTAAGGACTGCAGATGCGAGAGATCAGAGTGGAGAGTGAGGTGCTGAGAAGCACAGCAGGTCAGGCAGCATCCGAGGAGCATGGACTGGTTGGGCTGAAGGGTCTGTTTCCGTGCTGTATGACTATGACCTCAACGAATACTATCGAAGCAAATTGACCAGTCATTTATCAGTTGGTGTGGGGCAGGCACCTCAGGTCCACAATGACTTCTGCATTTGTCTCCTTAAAACAATCAACCCAAAAAGCAATTAATTGAGTGGAGCACTTTCAAATGTTGAGCTTGTTCAGAAGGTAGATTCAAAGCTCCATCCCATTACTCCTCAGGCAACATTCTCCTGAATCAAGTACAAGACAAGAATTCAAACAATTGAGTCAAACATGAAGCTTTTCTCAAGAATAAAGTCAACAGTTAAAGCTAACTTATGGTTTAATTCCAAATTAGAAATATTCAAAATAAAAACCAAACTAAGCAAAAAAGATTGCCTGTGAAAACAACAGTCCTTCCCACATTTTAAAAAACCTCACTAGACCTGTACTGGCTTTCCTCATAGCTCTGAATTTTGGCAAGTTCATGCAATAAAATACTTTTTAAAAAGATATCCCAAACAATACTCACCACTCTGTTTCAGCAGCTGTCCCTTTCGTGATTGCTCCATCTTCTCTATAAATTGTTCAAAAATCTGGATGGGCCCAAGGAGGCTTGTTTTCTTATAATCTGAGTGCAGAGAAATTTAAAAGGAATTCACTCACCCATGTGTACTGCATTCCCACATGGTTTCTGTCCAATATTCAGTTTTGTAAGATCATATTAAATGGGAGAAGCAAGCCATTCAGCTCCCCTAAGCCAGCTCTGCCATTCAACAAGATAAGAGCTGACCAGTCATGATCTCAATTCTAAATTCTTGCTTGTCACTCCATCACCCTAAACTCCCTTGGCCTATCAAACATCTGTCCAATTTAGCCTTAAATAAAATCAACCTCTGACAAGGTTGTAAATTACAGTCTTTTCAAGAATAAACCAAGATGTAGATTTGCCATTGTTATAGAAAAAAAAAAGACCGGGATGGGCCTCAGTTTGAAGTTATAAACTGGGGGAAGGCAATTTTAACAAGATCAGATATGATTTGGCCATGATGGACAGAGCAAACGCTTTTAGCGATGGTTTTCCCAATGGAAGCTTTTATCCAATGGGGTTCCGCAGCAATCACTTTTCTGACCCTTGCAGTTTGTGGTTTATATAAATGATTTAAACTTGAATGCAGGAGGGTTTACCACTCAGTTTACAAATGATATAAAAATTGATGGGATGGTTAATAGTGAGGATATAAATGGGCTGGTCAGATGGGTTGAGTGCAGTACAAACAAGGAAACACATGATTAACTTATGGACCCTGGGAAGCACTGAGGTTCACAGGGACCTTGGTGCATAGATACACCACTCCCTTAAGGGAGTGACACAGGCAAGAATGGTTAAGGTGGCACATGAGATACTTGCCGTTATTAGATGAGGTAGAAAGTTTAAAGAGCAGGGAGGTGATGCTGAAACTGTATAAAACATTGGTTAGGCCACAGCTACTATTGTATATAGTATTAGAATCCACGTAGAAGGGATGCGATTGCAGTAGAGGATGCAGAGGATATTTACCAGGATCTTGCTTGGGCTGGAGAGTTTGAGTTAAGAGACAGACAGACTGGGATTGTTTTTCTTGGAGCACAGAAGACTGAGGCAGGACATGATTGAGATGTATAAAATTATGAGAGGCACCCTCCAGAGGAGGAATCAATGATGGGGGTGGGGGCATATACAAGAAATTTAGAAGGGCTGAGAGGAAATGTCTGACACCCAGAGGATGGTGTGAATCTGGAACTTGCTGCCTGTAAGGGTGGAGGCAGAAACCCACAACATTTCAGAAGTATTTAGATGTGCACCACAATGATGGGCCAAGTGCTGGGAAAATGGGATTAGAATAGATAAGTAGTTGTTTTTGACTGGCACAGACTCAATGGGCCTTTCCTGGTGCTGTAGACCTCGAAACCATGCTGCAAGGATCAGAGAGATCAGTTGATTCTTAAAACAAATATTCCAGGGCTGGCCTTTTAGGGGCACGACCACTACACGAGGAACATTATCTTGGAATCAGGAGATCTGGATTCAAGTTACATTTGCTCCAGAGGTGCATCATATTTCTGAAAAATTGATTAGAAAACTCTAGCAAGTAGAGGCCTAAGCTAGGGCTTTGAAGTCCTTGAATATAGACTTTAGCAGCAGAAACTTGCTCAAAAATAACATTTCATTTCAGGAACCAGTCAAGCAAACCATATCTGAATTGCATCTGATGCAACCATATCTGCCCAAAACTGTACACATAAATGATGTACTGTAGGGAGAGTAACACCTTGGAGTGAGACTTCAACAGAAGCCAGGATTGTGAGGGGAGAAAGATGACAAAAGTGGGTGATTAGTTGTTTTAGGAGAAATGCCTGGATATTGTATTGGACCTGCAGTATTATGCAGCATTGTTCTCCGACATGAGATGGTGGCATTGTGATATTGTCACTGGACAAGTAATCTAAAGGCCCCTAAAACTAGGTGAATTTAATTTTATGAAAAAAATTGAATAATTAAAACAGTCAAGCCAGAATTAAATGTTAGTCTCAGTAGTTACTATGAAATTTATCAATAATCGTATAAAACGCGATCCTGTCACGTGTTTTCTTTTGGGAAGGAAGTCTGCCATCCTGATCTGTTGTACACTACGTGACTCCAGACACACACCAACATGACCGATTCTCAAAGGTTCTCAAATGCAAACTGGGATGGGTAACTTATTAACGACAATGCCCACAGCCTCATCTAGATATTTACCTCTGGTGCGACGTTTCACCTCCAGCTCTTCACCGTTCTCAGCACTTGTAACTTCTTGCTCTTCCTTAGTTTTCTTATCAAGCTCCTTGCAAAGATAACTTTAAGAGAATCAGAGGTTATCCCATTGTAAATTACAAAATACAACTTTGATTGCCTGAAGGCACTGAAGCAGTGTTAAGGCAATGTTATTAGAATTAGAATCCCTACAGTGTGGAAACAGGCCCTTCGGCCCAACATGTCCACACCGATCCTCTGAAGAGTATCCCACCCAGACCCATTACTCTACATTGACTCCTGACTAATGCACCTAACCTATACATCCCTGAACACTGGACAATTTAGCATGGCCAATTCACCTAACAAGCACATCTTTGGACTGGGAAGGAAACCAGAGCATCTGGAGGAAACCCACGTAGACATGGGGAGAATGTGTAAACTTCACCCAGACAGTCGCCAGAGGCTGGAATCGAACCTGGGCCCCCGACACTGAGGCAGCAGTGCTAACCACTGAGCCACCGTGCCGCCCCAACACAGTTATGTTTATGGTAGGTGACTTTGGACACTGTATTGCTTGAAAGAATTTAAACACATGGCCATCAGGCAGCATGTTGGCACAAAGGACATCATAGTTGAGCACAATGTTAGTTTCGACATTGTTTACTCTAACTTCTGCTTGCTGTGCACTTTTGCATCATGGAATCAGTTTTAAAGATTGACATGCAGACATGCATGTGCACACCTTTGAAACATCAGTCACATGCAGTCACCTGCACATCACATTCTCAATCGCTGCATGGCCATTCACTTGGATAGTTACCACCATCTGAACAGGCCATGTTTCCATTCAGCAGATCGCTATTACAACCATAGAAAAACATTAGAGGACTTCCTCCCTCACATAAAATCAGCAACCTAGATGTCCCCCATGAGGAATGATTCCTTAGTCAGTTATTGTTCTGTGGCACCAGGTTACCTTGCAATTTGCTCAACTGACCATCATTCATGAGTGTTTTGACACAGGATCATGTGGACTTTTCAACCACAGAGCATCATGGCGGAGTCTGATCCTGTCAACCAGCCACTTACACATTCTTTCAGCAGGACTTGCTGGATAACAGTCCAGAGCAGAACCCCTGACAATTTCTCCTTGATGGTATACGAGCCAGTTAATGGCACCTCCCCAATACAATTCAGACTGGAATGTTACTGCCTGAGGTATCATGCAACAACCTAGCCTTAGCATCCTAGCCATGAAGCTAAATAGGAAATGCAAGCAGGCATGCATTGCCTCATTGGCTATCGTCCAGAAATGCATATGGTGACAGCCAAGGACTGGTTGGGACACCACTTCGCTGCTGCAACGAACTAGTCTGCAGATGAAAATCATGACCCTTGCTTTGACCTTGCATTTATCAAAACCATAAGGTTCAGGTTGGTGCTGAAGAATGACATGCAACAGCCCAGCGTGAGAAAAAACAATTGGCAGACAGTGGATTTTAATGGGGCTAGAACACAAGAGTTAAAACACAATTGATTTGGAATAAGAGGGTGGTGGCAAGATCAGTAACTGAACAATAGAATCTCTGGTGTGGAAACAGGCAGGTTCAATCAAGGCATTCAAGGGGGCACTGAATGATTATTTGAAAAGAAATGGTGTGCAAGGGTATGGGGTAAAAAGGCAAGAGATTAGCACAAAGGAATAGAACTATTGCAAGCACGGTGGGCAGAATGGTCATCTTCTGCATGACAGTAAGTTTGTGATTTTTGCTCAGAAGGCACTTGTCTGGGCCAGAAACCCAATCTTGGATGTCAACTACAATACCTGGGTTGTGCTTACATGTAGGTGACACTTAAAAGATACAAGAATAAATGCTGGGAATAAATGAAGTAAAATAGATCATTTTAATATTTTGGAATAAATGTGACTTCTTATAGAATCCAAGTTGATGCACCAAATTACTTCTGCAGATGCCTGGACACATTTCAAAATCCTTCTATGGAGCTACTTTCCTGCCTTACTTACACTTTAAAAAGAACCCTGATATATACCACCACCACAGTTTCAGAAAAAAAAAGATTCACACTTAAGTTGCTTTCTCAATACGTAAATATACCTGATGTCAATATCCTTCATACCTTATTGTCGGGACACTAAAAGGATCAAATTTATCCACATTCTTGACATCGAGAGGCACTGAAATGCGTCCTGGAACAGCAACAGAAATGATGAGTGGAATATACTGCACATACAGTTGAAAGTTTTCTGTCTATGCCACATCATTTTTGATAGTTTGAACACTACAAAACATAAGTACCACAACCTTTTTATACAGCTTTGTTTAAAAAAAGACTGATGAAACAACAAGCAGTCAGATGGCCAAGACCATGGAGGGATTTGAACACAAGGAGAAGTGTTGAAATTAATTGCTTTAGTACACTCAGGTTTATATCTGGCGCCAGTTCAGAAACATATAGACAGAAAGAGACCAAGACAGACAGAGTGAGCAAAGTTTCCAAAAAGATTGAGAAGTAGGATAACAAACAAACAAACAGTTGCAGAGCACAGTCAATCTTTAGGAAAGAAAAGACGACAGGTACACAATACCCGTTTTGGGATGAACGGAGAAAGGGCTTTTCAGCAGATGGTTGATGCCTTTGCTGACGTTAATATCCAGACGGGGATAGCAGTACTGCAGCTTAATTTCTTCTAAATGGTGGTCATTCACTTGTTTGGTTAACTGTAGAAAGCAATTTGATGAATAGAAAGTTCACATTCAAAGACAACACAAGCAGGTTGTATAGCAAATTGAGCTGACTTCCCAAAGACTGACTGTTATTTCAACTGCAAATCAGTTACCATCCAATGTTTTGAACAAAACCATCAACTCACTTTTGGCACAACCTGCTGGAAATCAAGCCCCGTTATTCTTGAAATTATCACAAAAGTTAAAGATTTTAACGAAAGTTTGCAACGCCCCCCAAATCACCGGTCAGATTGACCCAGGCTATTCCTTGTCATGTTTTCCTGTCAAACAGTCCTTTTTCCATTACAGTTTACGATGAAAAATATATAAAATGATATGGTATTTACAAATCTTCACGAATCTAGTGATGCACCTAAATATCAGCTGTTCAAACTTTTTTTTTTACTTCAAACCCTATTAACCAATACTAAACAAACGTAGATTATTTATAAATGCATTGGCCTAACACCAGATATGCAAAACCACTGTACATGATCATCATTTTTTACTCTCGTACAAGAGTGTCGTTACATACTGTTACCATTATAACGTAAAGATTCAGGCTATATCATTTTCATTACTTGGATACTCAGGTTCTGAAGTGGACAGGACTAGGTATGGCTTGAAGTTTAATTTATATTTAAGGATTGTGTGCATTGAGAGAAGAGCTTTTTTTTCAGCTGAACAGTAGTAATTTGTGTGCATTTAACATCCTTGAGGTGAACAGTTTAGTATCTTAGAATGCTAGAAGAGAGAAAATAATTGGACCATTGCTCTGTCTCCTTTCTTTCTATAGATGTACGAGACACCCTCTGCAATAAGTGTCCTGAAAGTCAGGGAGACAGAGATAGAAACAAGTCATTCAGAAAGACAGTATCACTGACAAGGCCATCAAGTGTGCAGGCTTCTTTCCGAGAGAAAAAAGGTCATGGAGTAAGAATTGGCCTGACATCAGCAACGCAATTTAGCAATCTACAAAACGGTCAGGGCAGAAAGTCCCGAGTAGCTTAATGTCAAAGAGAAAAGCTCCAGAAACAGAAGGCTGTGGACAAGAAGTTTAAAATAACCCATCTTAAGAAATGTGTGCTCCGCGTTAGCAGTTTAAGGGTCGATAAAGGGTGGAGCTGGCAAAAGCACAGCAGGTCAAGCAGCACCAAAGGAGCAGGGGAGTTGAGGTACAAGGCGATAACCTTACATCTGGGCTGGGGAAGAGGGAAGACAGCAGAGAAGTAAATATGGACAGGGCTGGAGGAAAGGTGGGTAGGATGGCGATATGTGGATGCAGTTGATTGCAACTGGTCAGTGCAAAGGGTGGAGCAGATACATGGGAAGGAAGATGGACAGGTTGGGTCAGGTCAAGGGGGCAGGATGGAAGAGGGGGCAGGACCTGGAATGATTGGGGGTGGGGACTGGTGAATTCTATGTTAAAGCTGTATGGTTGCCAGATCCTGAGGCAGAGGGCGAAGTGCTCTTCCTCCAGTTTGCATGTGGCCTTATTTTAACTGTGGAGGCGGCCCAGGATAGACGCCACTGGGCGAGTTGAAATGGCTGGCAACCCAAAAGGTGGGGATGATTGGAGCGTACGGATCATAGATGTTCCCTGAACTGGTCCCAGAGTTTGTACTAAGTCTCTCCGATGCAGAGGAGACTGCATCCATTGCTTCTGATATAATCAGGTTAGAGGAAATGCAGGTGAATTTCTGCAGGACTTGAACTGACTGACTGGGGCCTTGGACAGAGATAAGAGGGGAGATGTGAGGGCAGAATTTGCACCTCCTGCAGCCGCAGGTAAAGGTGTCAGTTGCAGAGGGGAGGTTGGTGGGAAGTGTGGAACTAACGAGAGAACAGTCCCAGCAGAAAGTGGATAGGGGTGGGGAGGGAAATATCAATTTGATGGGGTCAGACTACATGTGGCGGACGATAATGTACTGGATTTGGAGATTAGTGGGGTGGACTGTGAAGACCAAGGGATTCTATCCTTTTTGTGGGAGATTTATTTGAGGGCAGAGATGTGGGAAATGGTGGAGATGCAGTGGAGAGCATTGTTGACCACGCGGAAGGGAAAATTACAGTCCTTGAAGTAGGAGGACATCTAGGATGACCTGGAATGGAATTGTTCATCCTGGGCACAGATATGGAGGAGTGGTTGGGAGTATGGAAGTGTGTCTGTGTGAGGTCGAACTGTTGGAGTTGGCGGCTTTGAAATAGATGTGGATGCTGAGTCAGTTGTTGGACATGGAGACGGAGAGGTAGGCAGAGATAGTCTTGGTAAACCGGAGGTCAGGGTGGAGGGTGCGGGTGAAGTAGGTGAACTGTTCGAGCTACGAAGAGACAGGAATAGTTCGGACCCATATGGTACCTGTAGCCATCCCTCTGGTTTGTAGGAGGTCGGAAGATTGAAAGGAAAAAAGATGTAAGGGCGAGGACCAGTTCTGCCAAGTGAATGTGTGTGTCAGTGGAGGGGGACTAGTTGGGCCTATGGGAGAGGAATAAACAGAAGGCTTGGAGGCCCTCCTCCTGGGGAATACAGGTGTAGAGTGACTGGATGTCAGTGGTGAAGATGAAATATTGGAGGCTGGGGAATTGAAAGTCGGAGAAGGCGGAGGACACGGGTGGTGTCCTGAATGTGTGGGGAGTTTCTGGACCATAGGGGTCAGGACAAAGTTGTGATAACAGGAGAGGAGTACAATGGACAGGAGCAGGCAGAGGCAGAGACAGAGACAATCAATTGATCAGGGCAGTCAAGTGTATAAATTTTGGGTAGGAGAAAGAAACGGGCAGTGCGGAGCTGGGGAACGATAAGATTGGAGGCTGTGGATGGGACATCTCCCAAGGCGATGAGATTGTGGATGACCTGGGAGGTGGTGTGGTGATGAGAGGTCAGGTCATGATCAAGGGAGCAATAGAAAGTATCAAAGAGTTGGAGTGTGGCCTCAGCGAGGTAGAGGTGGGCGTGCCAACTACCACCACACCTCCCTTGTCAGCTGGTTTTATGGAGAGTTGGGGTTGGAGTGGAGGGCTGCACATTGCGAGGGTAAGAGGGTGGAGAAATTGAGGCAGTTCACATGGAATGTCCTCACGTTCCACCCACTAATCTCCAAGTCTAGCTCATCATCCTCTGCCATTTCCACCACCTGTGGTCTGACCCCACCACCAAAATGATATTTCCCTCCCCACCCCTATCTGCATTCTGCTGGGACCATTCCCTCCACAATTCCTTTGTTAGGTCCACACTCCCCACCAATCTCTCCTCCACACCTGGCACCTTTCCCTGCAGCTGCAGGAGGTGAAACACCTGCCCTCACACCACCTCTTACCTCTGTCCAAGGCCTCAAAGAATCATTCCAAATTCAGCTGCATTTTCCCTAACCTGATTTAGAACATAGAACAATACAGCACAGAACAGGCCCTTCGGCCCACGATGTTGTGCCGAACATCTATCCTAGATTAAGCACCCATCCATGTACCTATCCAATTGCCGCTTAAAGGTCACCAATGATTCTGACTCTACCACTCCCACGTGCAGCACATTCTCACCACTCTCTGGGTAAAGAACCCACCCCTGACGTCTCCCCTATACCTTCCACCCTTCACCTTAAATTTATATCCCCTTGTAACACTCTGTTGTAACTGGGGAAAAAGTTTCTGACTGTCTACTCTATATATTCCTCTGATCATCTTAGAAACCTCTATCAAGTCACCCCTCATCCTTCGCCGTTCCAACGAGAAAAGGCCGCGAACTCTCAACCTGCCCTCGTATGACCTATTCTCCATTCCAGGCAACATCCTGGTAAATCTTCTCTGCACCCTCTCCAAAGCTTCCACATCTTTCCTAAAGTGAGGCCACCAGAACTGCACACAGTACTCCAAATGTGGCCTAACCAAAGTCCTGTACAGCTGCAACATCACTTCACGACTCTTGAATTCAATCCCTCTGCTAATGAACGCTAATACACCATAGGCCTTCTTACAAGCTCTATCCACCCGAGTGGCAACTTTCAAAGATCTATGTACATAGACCCCCAAGATCCCTCTGTTCCTCCACCTGACTAAGAACTTTACCGTTAACCCTGTATTCCGCATTCTTATTTGTTCTTCCAAAATGGACAACCTCACACTTGGCAGGGTTGAACTCCATCTGCCACTCCTCACCCCAGCTCTGCATCATATCTAAGTCCCTTTGTAGCCGACAACAGCCCTCCTCACTGTCCACAACTCCACCAATCTTCGTATCATCTACAAACTTACTGACCCACCCTTCGACTCCCTCATCCAAGTCATTAATAAAAATTACAAACAGCAGAGGACCCAGAACTGATCCCAGAACTGAACTCCACTTGTAACTGGGCTCCAGGCTGAATATTTACCATCTACCACCACTCTGACTTCGACCGGTTAGCCAGTTTTCTATCCAATTGGCCAGATTTCCCTCTATCCCATGCCTCCTGACTTTCCGCATAAGCCTACCGTGGGGAACCTTATCAAATGCCTTACTAAAATCCATGTACACTACATCCACTGCTCTACCCTCATCCACATGCTTGGTCACCTCCTCAAACAATTCAATAAGACTTGTAAAGCAAGACCTACCCTTCACAAATCCGTGCTGGCTGTCCCTAATCAAGCAGTGTCTTTCCAGATACTCATAAATCCTATCCCTCAGTACCCTTTCCATTACTTTGCCTACCACAGAAGTAAGACTAACTGATCTGTAATTCCCGGGGTTATCCCTATTCCCTTTTTTGAACAGGGGCACAACATTCACTACTCTCCAGTCCCCTGGTACCACCCCTGTTGACAGTGAAGACGAAAAGATCATTGCCAACGGTACTGCAATTTCCTCTCTTGCTTCCCACATAATCCTAGGATATATCCCGTCAGGCCCGGGGGACTTGTCTATCCTCAAGTTGTTCAAAATGTCCAACACATCTTCCTTCCTGACAAGTATCTCTTCTAGCTTACCAGTCCGTTTCACACTCTCCTCTTCAACAATACGGTCCCTCTCGTTCGTAAATACTGAAGAAAAGTACTCATTCAAGACCTCTCCTATCTCTTCCGACTCAATACACAATCTCCCACTATTGTCCTTGATCAGACCTACCGATCAATGGATTTATTGCATCCATTTCTCCCAACATGATCTTCTTTACATCGGAGAGACCAAGCTCAAACTCGGGGACCAGTTCAGGGAACAGCTATGGTCTGTACACTCCAATCAACCCCACCATGTCAACTCCCCCTCCCAATGACAGGCTCATCCTGGGCCGACCCCACCATCAAAATACGGCCACATGCAAACTGAAGAATACCTCATCTTCCACCTTGTGAGCTTACAACCAGACAGCCTTCATGCATCCCCATTACCCAGCACTTAAAACACACAGGAGGTGATAGATATTCGGAACACTCTTCCACAAGCAGCAGTTGATTATTGTTATTAGTTTTAAATCAGAGATTGATAAATTTTTGTCAACCAAAAACTTTTAAAGGATATGGGGCAAAGGCAAGTATATGGAGTTATGATTGAATAGTGGAACTGGCTCAAGGGGTTGAATAGCCTACTCCTGTTCCTAAAGTGAAAAGGGTTGAATCTTCATTTCTTAAACTTGCAACATGACTGTTTCAAATAATTTTGTTTTGTGCAACAGATTATTTTGTTCCTTTGAGTTAAACTACATTGCCAGTCTCTCATGAATATGGTCAGTGACTGACCACCACAATAAATTGTGAAAAAACAAAACTTGCAGCCTGTCAAGTCAGGTTTCACATTGGAGCCGGACTTATCTGGGATCTTGACACCACAAAGACAGTCCAAGTGACTACCCAGTGCTCAGTTTTCACACCAGTGGAATGAGAAAGGAGAAACAGCAGAGCTTTATCTAACATTCACATGTTCACCAACCCAAAATGGTGGCATCAATACAATGCTCAGCAGCTTATCAGACATCCAATTTCTTGCAACTTATTTGGAATGTGTGGTTTACCACTGATGAATTAAAATGACACAGCAATTACAGGATGAAATGCATTATACCCATCAACGTATATATTAGATTGTGCTCAACAGTATGTTATTCTTCAGTAAGGCAATCAATCAATCAGGTTCTAATGAGTAATTTCTTGGGACAAATTTTATCATGTATTAAATGTGGAATGCTCTAACTGCTGATACATGCCATTGCTTGAATAAAACTGCAAGATACAATAACCTATTGGCTGAAAACAATCCATGGGATGGGATCAAACCACAAACACCAAAACCACATTAAATTGCTAGCTTCTGCCATGGTGGCTGTTGTTGGTCAAGGTGGCACACTGTAGGTTTGGTTAACTGAAGAATGATTGAATTCTGCTGTAATATACTACTTTAAAATACTCTATTAACTCTCTATTTTGGTGAATGCACAAAGGACAATTGCGGCGAGTTCAGAGCTTCCAACACTGAGAAACCCACTCGAGCTCAGCTTTGCAGTGAGAGGAGAAAGTAGAAAATATTTAAGCGTCAGACACAAAATTAAATGCATCACTTTAATGCTGTCATCTCAGTTTCTCAATTGCACTGCTCTTTTGAATCACATTCAGTTGTGTTATCACGATTTAAGTGATGGTACGACCACTTACAGTGCGTTGCAACAATTTCCAGCGATCGGTTGCATTTCGTGCTTTGTCAAAATCTATTTGCAATCCCTCATGAAACTGTGCACGGCTGTTAAAGAAAATATCTCCAACTCATGTACATATTTGAACAAATTTTAAACCATGTGAAAGTATAAAGGAACTAAATTAAGCTTATCGCATCAACTCTTAAGAAACTTAACATTCTACTCCTTGTCAATTTCAAGAATAAAATTGTTGTGCAATACTAATCCAAGAAATTCCTGTGTTGACATTAACTGGGTCAACTTGCCCCAGTATTTTACAACAGTAATTTAAATTGCATTTTTGCATCTTTTGTGGTTACACTGTAAAATCTGATGTATCAGTTAGATCTTTGTGCACGTAGATTCCTTCTAAATACGAACTGGGTTAGGAAATAGCACCATAAAATGTGGGTCCAATTTCGAGAAAGCAAAGTTCTTTTAAAAATATTCAATTAATTCTCTGGATGCGAGTGCCAATGAAGCAAGCATTTATTGCCTATACTACTACTCAGCTGTACTGTGAGCTCACACTACTATGAGCCAGCTATATTGGTGTGGGACTGAAGTCAAAAATAAGTCTGGCAAGGAAAGGATGGCAGGTTTCCTTTCCTGAAGGACATGAGTGAATCAGTTCCATTTTTCTCCCAACATCTTCACGCTCACGGAGACATAGCAAATTTTTATTCCCAGGTTTTTCTGCCACGATGGGGTTTGAACTCATGTTCCAGGTTTTAAGATTACAAGACCAGCAAACATCAATGACCACGTACAGACAAAACAAAAGCTCCAGGAGATGGAAAAGCACAGCCAAGAATTAACCTATTAGTTGACTGGAGAATGAAGTAAAAAAAAAAGCTATTTACTTGGGTTTTGAGAATTCCTTCAGAGAGTTTAACATTAGCAAAAACACTTCACTCTTACACCCATTCTCTCATGGTTCAGGAGACTAGCATTTTGTTGAAACAATACAATTATACAAAATGATTAAAAAGAAAATTAACACCAAGACAAAAATAAGTTCAAAAATTACAAATCTATTTGAGGAAGTGTTCTTTTCAATCAGTTATGGGTTAAGAATGTGAATTTGACTTTAATGTGAAGAATATACAAGATAGGAAAAGTAGACCATTTTGGTCCCTCAAATCTCATGTTTTTGAATTCTACATTTTCATCTAGGTTTGATAACCTAGGATTCTCCTGCAAACAAGAATCAATCCAACTCTGTCCGATAAATATTCAAACACCCTGCCTCCTAATCCATCTGTAACTTCCTTGTCTTCTAAGAAGGTATTTTCCTCGCCAACTTAGTGTTATCTGTGAATTTAGCTACCATGCCTTTACTACTCTCATGTAAGTCATTGTAAAACGTTGAGGTCAGAGCACAGATCCCTTTGGGATCCCAAGTCCTCCCACCCTTCCAAGTCAGAAAGAGACTTATTTATGCATACTGCTTGCTGTCAACCATACTTCCATGGTGATAAGTTATCCCAGACTGCATGACTGTTGATTTTCAACAATATCCGATTGTCACCTTATCAAATGCCTTTTTGAAAATCCAAGTATAGTATGCCTACAGGTTCCCCTTCATCCAACAACAAACATGACTTTCCTTTCACAAAACCACATTGACGCTCAATTACTGACGTTTTTCCTGCGTGCCTAGCTATAAATCTCATGATTGATGCCAACACCATCACCGCAACAAAGTCCAAAGATGTGCGGGTCAGGTGAATTGGCCATGCTAAATTGCCCATAGTGTTAGGTAAGGGGTATATGTAGGGGTAGGGGTATGGGTGGGTTGCGCTTCGGCAGGTCGGTGTGGACTTGTTGGGCCGAAGGGCCTGTTTCCACACTGTAAGTAATCTAAAAAAAAACAAACATCAAGCTAGCTGGTCCAATGTCTCACGCTCTTGTTGAAATCAGGAGTTTCTATTTGCTACTTTTCAAACTATTAGAACTTTGCCTGTATCCAGGGAACTTAGCACCAGGGAATACAGAAATTAGCAACAGCATATCCACTAGCTCATCACCCACTGATTTTCATACTCAAAGATGAAATCACCTGGACTCAGACTTGCCAGCCCACAGCTTCAACAGTTGGCTTAGTACTGCTGCCCTAGTGATAGTAATGTTGCCAACTTCTCTTCCTTGCATCTGTTGATTTGTAGCTATGACTGAAATTTTTGTTTCATATCCTCTATAAATGAAGATAGAAGCATTTTTCCATCCACCATTACCACATTCCATTCCCATTCTCACCTTATTGGATCACACTTCATTTACTTTTTTCCTTATTAAATACACATAGAACACTTAACGTCATAGAGATGTACAGCATGGAAACAGACCCTTCGATCCAATCCATCCATGCCAACCAGATATTCCAATCCAATCTAGTCCCATTTGCCAGCACCTGGTCTATATCCCTCCAAACCCTTCCTATTCGTATACCTATCCATTCTTAGCTAGCTTCCTCTGTACTCTGATTTTTTTCTCCTCCTGACTGACCTTTTGGTTATTCTCTGGCATTTTTCAACATGACAGCTCTGCCAAACATCCAACCCAAACTTTGGATCCGCTATGTGGATGACACCTTTGTCATCACTAAACGAAAGGAATTAGAGGAAACCTTCAGGACAATCAATAATAAACTTTCTGGCATAAAATTCCCCAAAAAGAAGGAAAACAACAACAAAATTGCCATTCTTAGATGTCATGGTAGAGCAAACAGCCAATGGGGAACTTCAAACCAATGTCTACAGGAAAACAACACATACGGACCAAATATTGAACTACAGAAGCAATCATCCCAACATCCACAAATGAAGCTGCATTAGAATATTATTTCAACGATTCACCGTACACTGCAGCACAGAGGAACTACGCAGAGCAGAAGAAAATCACCTATACAGTGCATTAAAAAAGAACGGTACCAATGAACATAGTCCACCGATATCTGAGCAACAAACCCAAACAAGCAGACAAAGCATGTCCTGAAATCCTAGCCGCTCTTCCCTACATCAAAGACATCTTGGAAATGACTGCCAGACTACACTCACCCCTTGGCATCATGGTAGCCCACAAACCCACCAGCACACTAAAACAGCAGCTAATGAACTTGAAAGACCCTATACAGACAACAAACAAGACTTGTTTGTCTTGTTTGTCATTCACAAAATACCACGCAAGGACTGTAACAAACACTACATTGGACAAATAGGCAGAAAACTAGCCACCAGGATACATGAAACATCAACTGGCCACAAAAAGACATGACACACTCTCACTAGTATCTTTACGTATGGATGAGGAAGGACACCATTTCGACTGGGACAACACATCCATCCTAGGACAAGCCAAACAGAGACACGGACGAGAATTCCTAGAAGCATGGCACTCCAACTGGAACTCTATCAACAAACTCATCAAGTTAGACTCCATCTACCACCCCCTGAGAAATAGAACAGGAAATGATGTAACCACAGAAAATGACATCACCAACCCCAGGAAACCTAAACACAAATAGAAAGCAAGTCATAACATCAATGCTTCACCAGAGGCTCACTGATGAAACCACGTCACAGTAATGGCCATCAAATCATATTTACTTACACAATGTGAGATATCAGTTAATTTACTTTATTATTGCTGTGCACATTCAGAACATGCTGTGGAATTTAATGAGACATTACCTCTTAGAACACAAGCAGACCTGGCAGTCAGAGAATTCTAATGTGAAATGGAACTAAACTATCCAAATTTATCAACTGACAGAACGCATTAATAAATTCATCAATAAATAACAGAGTAGCTAGATGTCATCCAAAATCCTATACATACTAATAATCACATAAGGGGAAAACAGATAAACAGATCAAGATAAGATATTTTGGCTAATTTAGAAGTCTAAGACTAGGGGTCAGAATCTAAAAATTGGAAATGGATCTCCGAGTAGTGAAAAGAAGAAACAATTTTGCACGCAAAAACTGGAAGATTGAAACTCTCTTTCACATACAGCAAATGATGATTGGCCAATTGTTAATTTTAAAACCAGGATAGATTTTACTTCAAAAGTATCAAAGAATATGGGGGGGGGAGAATTTGGGAAGATAGAGTTGGGTGACAGGCGGACCATGATCTCACTGCATGATGGAGCAGACTAAATGGCTGACTAATTCCATATTAAATCTGGTTAACATTGAATCAACAGCACTGACAGGATCACCACTTGTGACACTACATCTTAAACTGCAGGTCTATTTCATCCAGGTTATTTAGTAACCTCAAAGCGGGGGGTGGGGAGCGATTCACTTTAGTAGAAAGAACATGAAGTGAAAGGTATAATTCTAAAGAGGAGGGAGGGGGGTGTGTAGGAGCTGAAGGACCTGGGAGTATAGGCGTACAAAAGCGGGCAGGACAGCTCAGGTGAGTGCTTTATTAACCACACATCCTGGGCCTCATTAATAGGAGCATGGAATAGAGAGCAAGGAGGAGATGTTAAACTTGCACAAAATACTACTTTGGCTTCAACTTTAGTCTGTCCAGTTTTGGGTACCACACTTCAGGAATGATGCAAAGGCACTAGAGAGAATGCAGAAAAGGGATTGGATTACCTGTAAGGGCAGCACGGTGGCTCAGTGGTTAGCACTGCTAGCTCACAGCGCCAGGGACCCATGTTCGATTCCAGCCTTGGGCAACTGTCTGTGTGGAGTGAGCACATTCTCCCCTGGTCTGTGTGGGTTTCTTCCAGGTGCACGGGTTTCCTCCCACAGTCCAAAGATGTGCAGGTTAGGTGGATTGGCCATGCTAAACTGCTCATGGTGTTCAGGGATGTGTAAGTAACAGGATAGGGGGATGGGTCTGGGTGGGATACTCCTCGGAGGGTCGGTGTGAACTCATTGGGTCAAAATGGCCTGTTTCCACAAATTAGGGATTGTATGGTGAAAAGATTGAAGAACGTTCCACGGATCAGGAACAAATCAGTTACATAAATTAGGCAAGTTGGGATGGATATCTTGAAGAGCTGGTTAAGAGGAGATTAGATAGATGTATTCAAAATCAAGAGGGTACTGGGAAGAGTATGTCAGGAGAAATTGTTCTCAAAAGGAAGGATTGAGAACCAGAGGCAGACTTATGGCGATTGGCTAAAGCAGCAACTGCAACACAAGGAGAAACTTCTTCATACAGTGAGTGATGAGGATTCATGGTGGATCAAAGCTTCCAAGAACAACTGGATTATCTGTAAAGGAAGAATATGCTTGGTTATAGGGAGATGATGGGAAAGTGGCACTATGTCTGTTGCCTATGCGGACAGCCAGCACAAAATGGGCAAAGTGACCTCCTTCTAAGCTGTAACAATCTAGAAATTCTGAAAAGACAATTACTGTCTCTATCTGGACTAGATCCAAAGTATAAGCCCAGGGACAAGATAGCAATATTGAGATATTAATTCAAGAAACCTTTTACTTATACCAATCCAAAACAAGAAATTGAACCATAGATTCATCAAAATGTACCAATTCCCAAAGGATATCATCAGGGACCAGAGCTAAGACTTTCTGCCAAGTTTCTTTACTGCCAAAGACATCTTGTTTATTCAGAGCGTAGTCTTCAAAATAGCTATCAATCAGAGTGATAGATTCCCTACAAATAGAGCAAAAACAACAGTTAGCAATCATTAATAAATCACGTCTTCATAAAAGACTTGCACCTCAACACATCCAAAATGGTTCACAGCCAGTGGAGTATTTTTCAGTGTAGTCACAGCCACAATACAAGGAAATCCAGAAGCCAATTTATACATGGCAAGAACCCACAAATACCAATGAGATAATGATTAGATCTGCTTTTTTCATGTCAATTTGAAGGAGAAGTATTGGCAAGGTCATGAAGGATAACACCTTTGCTCTTTTTTGGTTAGTGCCATCAGATCTTTTGCATCCACTCAAGAGGGCAGTTTCAATGTTCTCATCTCAAAGAAAATACCTCTAATAAACACATCTGACTTTGTGGTTAAATATCAGGTGGGGCTTGAACACATGACCAGGACAGAATGAAATAAGAATGGTTTAAAATTAATCCACAAAACAAGGTTAATATAATGACATGTAACAAAGCCATTTTTTAAACTCCAGTGTACTCACTGAATAGAAGGATGAATGGGACTATTCAAATGTACTTTCTTGATTGTATCCGTTCCACCCTGTAAAACAGCCAGCGACATTTGGCATTATAAACAGATGGCAGAATGGATACATCCTACCTTTTATCTAAAAGAGCAACTAATCTCATGGCTGAGAAGATACCTACCTTGACCACACTCAGGTACTCGGCAACAGCGGACCGAGCTGCCTGGGAAAGTTTCCGTGCACTGTCATCACAGACCCAGCAATGGACCCCTCTTCTGCCAGAGTACACCCAGAGACGGTGTTGAAACCCAAAGTCCTCTGTGATGCAAACAAGGAAATCTGCATTATATAGATGGTTGAGAATTGGTGAAATTTAATACGTGCACCACTGCATCTCTGTTACTAAAGGAATACTTTCAAGAGCAGTATTGTATATTAGGTCTAACCTGATGGGCCACCCGCATCAACTTATTCTGAACAGTACACTTGTTGCTGGTGATCATTCACAATCTCAGCACCCAGGAAAGCACTACATTGAGACTTCCACATAGGAAGAGACAAGTCATCTCAGCAAACTTCATGGAGAACCCAGGCACAATGGGAGAACATCATGTTCCTGTCATTTAACTTCAGGAAAGCACAAGTGGTCGTCAACCACCTCTGGGATGGCTTTTTAAAAATTATTAATTCACAGGATGTGGGCATTGCTGGCTAGGCCAGCATTTATTGACCATGGCTAGATGCTCAAAGGGCAGTTGAGTCAATCAAATTGCTGTGGGTCTGGAGTCACATGTAGGCCAGACCATGTAAAAATAGTGGTTTCCTTCCCTAAAGGACACCAGCGAACTCAGTGGGTTTTTCCTGACAATTGACAATGGTTTCATTATCATCATCAGACTTTCAGTTTCAGATTTTGAATGCAAATTTTTCCATCTGCCATGGTGGGATTCAAACCCAGGTCTCTAGAGTGTTACCTGAGGCTCCAGATAACTAATCTGGTGATAATACTACAAATCCATTTCTTTTGGGGGAGGTAGAATGAATGTGTTTCGAAAAGTTAGTACTGTTTTAACTTTTACCAGTAATTGAAAACAGCATTGATCCAAAGCTCAGAAACAAAGTAAGCATTTTCACAGAGTTAAAGTGCTTGCTTGTTGTGCTGGCCCAGATGGACCAAACAACCCAAAGACTTGAACTATCCTCAGGTTGACTCAATTTAACTCTAGTAGTATTCAGCATGTTACAACTAACCTTAATGCTCTGGTGGCAAGGGAGAGATAAGCAAAGAAAGCAAAATAGGTAATGTTCAAGTTCCCAGAAATTATTCATGTACTCCTTTGGAACATGAGATGCGTGGTCCACAGACAGGTGCTCAAGAACAAAGACTGCTAAGCCAAGAATCTAGAGGTTGTAGTGCACTGTGGAACCATAGCACAGAACAAGTCAGAACTTTTAGGAGAAAAGAATTGAGTTGGCTGGAAGCAGAATTACTGGGGGGGGGGGGGGGAAAGAAGAAAAAAAAAGTAATTTAACCTTCCAATGCTCTGTCCAGAATCTTGATAGCAATCACCATTAGTGTCCAGCACTTGTGGCAAATATCTGCAGAGCTGAAGAATATAAATAACTCAACAAAATTTTTCTGAATAATCTTGAACATTGCCATTATAAAACACATGCTTTGATTGTTATCTACATGAGATATTCAAAAAAGTAAAATATAAGCATAACAAGCCCACAGAACCCTGGACAAAAAAAAAGGAAAAAAAAAGGCTTTTAGTAGATACAAAGGCAGTAAACCAATGAAGGCCTTCGTAGGGTATATAAAGAGCTGGGGGAGCTTAAGAAAGCAATTGGGAGAGCAAAGAGACAGCATGGAAAGACATTGGTGGGTAAGATTAGAGAACACCGTGGGATTCTCCATGTATATTCAGGAGAAGAGGATAACCAGGGAATGAGTAGGGCTCATTAGGACCTAAGACTACAATCTGTGCATGGAGCTGAAGGACACTGGTGGTGCGTTCAACGAGTACTTCACACCTGTCCTCCTTCGGGAGGAGGATGGAGGTATAGAATTTAGGAAGAGGAACAAAGAGGCTCTTCAGCAGGTTGGCATAGGGAGTAAGGAGATATTGGAGGTTTTGGTGGGCTTAAAAGTGGACCAATCACCAGGCCTGGACGAGTTGAATCCCAGACTGCTGTGGGAGAAAATTACAAGGCCACTGGCCCAAACTTTTTATTCTTCTCTGGCCACAGGGAAGTGCTACAAGATGGAGGACAGCTAATGTGGTTCCACTTTTCAATAATAGGCCAATAGAAATAAACCAGGGAATTACAGATCAGTGAGTCTAACATCAGTGGTAGGGAAAGTGTTGATGAAAATTCTGAAGGAGAGAATTAATCTCCACTCAGAGGGGCAAGGTTTGATCAGAGACAATCAACATGACTTTGTCAGAGGAAGGCCTTTTGTAACAAATTTGATTAAACTTTTCAACAAAGGTGACGAGGAGTGTAGATGAGGGTAGTGCATTTGATGTAGTTTATAAATGTGGGATATAGGAAATTTATGTTTCTTCTGCAAATTCTAAATTCATTAAAACTCTGTAATTGTTTCAGCCAGGAGCTGAGTCAACAAGAATGTGAACTCTGTGGAGGAAATGCTAATTGGTTTGCTAAGGATGTAACAAATGGTAACCCCAGTTAGAAGGGCTTCGTGACAGGATGCTGTGAAATGGCAGGAAGAGGGGCAGATAGCCTGAAATCAGGAATGAGCATGTTTTTCACAGACAAGACCGGATAAGACGAGATAAGCAGGAGGGTCTCAGGGAAGTGGAGGATGTAAACAGCGGGGGGAATGAAATAAGAAAAAAACATAGGAACCAAATTGTATAAATATCGAGTATTTGTTGAATTCGGTGTGTTTTGTCCCTGCCTTGTGGACATCACACTCACTTGCAAGCGTGAAATAAAGAGCTCTGCTGATTCAGATCTTGTCTCGGACTGAAATTATTGCAGTGTGTGAGCTTCGTTTCTCACAATTGGCGCCCAACGTGGGGCTGTCCGGGAAGTTCTTCCGTCGCCGGGGGGGGGGGGGGGGGGGGGGGGGAAAGAGTGGCTGGCCCTGGACACTGGGAAGACGCGTCCCGTTCCCCATTGAGGAGCGGTCTCGTGTCCCGGTTTGGTCCGCTCCCTTGGGCAACTGGTATGAATCCCACAAGAGAGACATCTGAATCTGACAGTGACAGGCAGTTGATAGAATATACGGCGGAAAAGTGGCAGGCAACTCTGTGCACAGACCAAGGTAAGAAAACTTACTTTTATGTATTGCCTTGGTGGCTGCGATTGAGTTTTAGTAGTTAGTAAGGGGCTAACGAAGGGACTTAATATGGATTGTGCCGTGAGTAAGGGACAAGCCTCTAGGGATAACAAGGCAACGAAAGAGGAGGCGGGGTCCCTTGCAGTATACCTCCTGAAAGTCCGTTGGGGAGGATGTTGCGTGAATGGACACGCAATACTTGTACAAGGATAAAAAGAAAATGATTAAATATTGTTGCTTTGTATGGACTAAGGAATCCATTTTGCGTCCCGCCGTCTTCAGACCAAAGTATGGTTCGGACGAGGATTGGGTATGTCAGTATTTAGAGTTGTAGGTGCATGCAAAGCAACCTTTTAGCCAAGAGGAGGCGGACGACGCGTCCTGTTGGAAGGGCAGTTTGGGAACGCTGGTAGTGAAGACAAAGGATTCCCCCTCTGCCCCACCCAGTCCCTGGGATCCTCTTAGCTGTTTGCCCCCCCCGAACCATAGAATCAGATTAGGTGAAGACGGGGGAGGAGGGGAGACAGGCAGACAGGGACAGGAACAGATGACTCACAAGAGGACGACGAAGGGGCGGTGGACGGGGATGTTGTTGATCCTGACCTTCACTCCTCGGCAGAAGAAAGAGAAGCTAAAGTAGACGTAGAGGCGGCCTCTGGAGGACCTAAATCAAAGCCTAAGGGGGCAAAACAAAAGGAAAAAAAGGGGAAGAACGTAATGACTTGTCCCCTTCGGGAAGTACCAATAGGGGACAAAGAGATTGGGTTGGTGTGTACCCCCCTCACCAGTGGGGAGGTCAGAACATTTAAAAAGGAAATGACAGTCCTGGTTGAGGATCCGGTAGGATTGTCTGAACAAATTGATCTATTTTGGGGCCCAGTCTGTATACGTGGGCTGAGTTAATGTCTATTTTGAATATACTATTTACTGGGGAAGAAAGGGGACTTATATGGGGATGCTGGACAGGGAGAGATGAAGTTTCCCCTCAGAGACCCCCAGTGGGAAAATCAAAACCCAGAGCATAGAGCAGAAATGAGGGAATTGAAAGACCTGATTCTAAAAGGAATAAGAGAGGCAGTTCCGAAGTCGCAGGATCTGTCTAACTTCAAAGGCTTTAGTCAGGAGAAAGAGGAGACTCCTTCAGCTTTCTTGCAAAGATTAAGAGACTCAATGCGGAAATATTCTGGAATGAACCCTGAGGACCCAGTGGCACAGGGTCTTTTGAAAGTACATTTTGTGATAAAGGCATGGCCAGACATACAGAGAAAGATACAGAAGAAGATACAGAAGATAGAAGGGTGGAGTGAAAAACCATTAGGTGAACTGTTAAGAGAGGCACAGAAAGTGTTTGTAAAGAGAGAGGATGAGAGACAGAAACAGAAGGTGAAAATGATGGTAGCTGCGGTTGATGAGGTAATTAAGAAAAGAATGGAACTAATATTGAGCAACCGGAGCGGCAGGTGGCAGCATGTAGGACAGAGAGGGAGAGGGAGAGGACAAGGGGGAGCATTTGATAGAGGGTTCGAGCGACAGAGGCAGAGATGGAAGTCTCCACAGGCAGGATTCTATTATTGTGGAAAGATAGGGCATTTTAGGCAGGAGTGTCCTGATCTACAAAGGGAAGAAAGGGCAATTCCGCTTATGAATTTTGATAATGAATAGGGGTGTCAGGGGTTCCTGCCCTCGGGGACTCACCAGGAACCCTTGATAAACTTGCACAGCCATCACTGAATTTTAAACCGAAGAAAGTAGAAATGTCGACACGGTCAATTACTGTTTCCGGGGTGAAAGAGGAGGGATTTACTGTCCCAATATTTGAAGATCCTAAGGACAGGGTCACAGGGGAATTATTGTATATCCCTGATATAGGAAGTAACTTATTAGGGAGAGACTTAATTATCCTCTTAGGACTGGAGATTGGAATTCAGGAAAAAGAATTAGTTGTACAAATGGCAATGTTGACAGAGGATATGGAGAGAGAGATAGACCCTATTGTATGGGCTAGGGAAGGAAATCGTGGAGAACTACAGATCCCTCCCCTTGAAGTAAATTTAGAAAGGAAAGGGGACATTGTCTGTGAGTGACAATATCCCATTTCCATAGAGGGTAAACGAGGACTGCAGCCAGTAATTGAGGGACCGATTATAGATTGAGTAAGATCCCTCATGACCACAAATGGTTTAGTGTGATAGATTTAAAGGATGCCTTTTGGGCTTGTCCCTTGGCGGAGGAAAGTAGGAATTTGTTCGCCTTTGAATGGGAAGACCCCAAGACAGGATGGAAACAGCAATACCGGTGGACTGTGCTCCCCAGGGGTTTACAGAATCCCTGAATTTATTTGGACAAATGTTGAACAAAATGATGATGATGCGAGAGATTATGGCTGTCCTACACCAAGGCAGCCATTGGGGAGTACAAGCAGTGTGATTTAGTTCTTAGGGAACATGGATGTAAAGGAATATATACAATTGATAATCAGCAGAAAAGTAAATAAAAAAGTCTTGAGAAAACAGACCCCGGGAGGAAGAGACCCAGGATTGAGACTCTTCCAGAGTATACAAGTAGATTATACTGAGTTACCCAGGGTAGGGAGACTAAAATATATGTTGGTCATAGTAGATCATTTATCCGGTTGGGTTGAGGCATACCCCCTAGCTACTGCCACTGCGAGTGGGGTATCTAAAACAATATTGGAAACACTCAAACGACAGCTCTCTAAATTGATAATAGAAACCAGACTCCCTTGGACCAAATGTTTACCTATAGCTCTCTTGCGAGTACGAACAGCCCCAAGGAAAGATTTGGGACTATCCCCCTATGAAATCTTATTTGGATTACCTTATCTGGGAACGAATGGAGAATTGCCAATTCCCGAAACTAAAGATTTGTTCTTAAAGAAGTATATACTGGGCTTGTCCTCCTCTGTCTTTCCTCAGGAAAGAGGGTTTATTGGCACAGACTCCACTCCTGGAATTTGCCGTTCATCCCATCCAGCTGGGAGATTGGGTCTTAGTAAAATCATGGACAGAGACTAAATTGCAGCCGGACTGGGAAGGGCCATACCAGCTCTTTTAACGACTGAAACGGCAATAAGGACGGCGGAGAAAGGCTGGACTCACGACACTCGGATCAAAGAGACAATGGACTCTCCAGTTGAGGAAAAAGTCTGGACAGCCGAATCAACGCAAGACCCGCTGAAACTCAGACTAAAGAGACTTTGAGTAACTGATTATACAGTGGCGACACGAGCGCGGGATTATTTCTGTAGGATTGTATATTGAGTCATTCTGTGCTTCAGTATGATGTTTCAAGTACTGGGAATGCTTAGAGTTATGATGCTAGCCGTATTAGTATTGGGATTTTGTCAAATATCCTTTTCGTATGTATTATAAATGGTTCCGGAGTCTGATAATCCACAAGTAATAGACGCTGATGCATGCAGCTTAATCAATTGTGGGGATGTAGATATTCAGAGACAGTACCGCAGTTCAGAGATACATCTTAAGTCCTATGGGGATGGCCTTGGGGATGGTACTTGGTATAATAATCTCGTCACAGTACACCGGACCCCCTTCCAACCAGCTCGCGATTGTCCCGATAAAAAAGTGTAACCCAATATACCCGACAATAAAGAAAACCACATGGCATGAGGCAACTTTGGGCAGGGGCACCTATGAGATACAATTAAGTGAAACATTTGGGATAGAAATGAAAGCACATGGGAAACATTTTGTGGGCTGTTGTTTTCAAATTAGCGCAGGACAGGGAAAACGGGCGGAATTACTGAATAATGAGATACAACCTTTCACCCCTCCCACTGATCCTAAAGTAGTAAAAATTATAGAGGTAAGGGAATTGAAACAGACTATCGAAATAGAAACTGGATACAGGGATGCAAATGCCTGGGTTGAATGGGTAAAGTATACTGTAAAAAGTCTGAACAAAAGCAATGGCTATGCATGTGCCTCTGGTAGGCCAGTGGCCCAGGTCATTCCCTTTCCACTCAGGTGGAAGTGAGACAGGCAGGGCATGAAATGTATGATAGCCCTGTATCAGGATGAGACTGCATGGAATGATAGGAGTTGTTCCTCCCTGTCTGTGATGTTCCCTCCCTTGGAGGAGAAAGATGTACAAGCTCCCCCTGCATTTTCCGCCGCAGTTGGAAAACCACACGTTGTGTGTGTGTATACGAGGGTACAAGTCGGTCTAGAGATTTGGGGGAGCTGAAATTGTGTACAGAGATTAAAAATGTTACTGAAACGAAGAAAGGAGGGAACTACTCAGCACTAAAGGTTCCCCGAGCGGATCTGCGGTGGTACTGTGGAGGCAAAATGTTGAGGCCCACCCTACCTCTGGATTGGAGAGGGATATGTGCAATTGTACAACTGGCAATTCCATTTACGGTGGCATTTGAGAAGGAAAAGATAGTAGGGAAACAGGGAAGGGGTAAGAGATCAGTGTTAGACACTTGTTTCAATGACAGGATTTCTCTCGATTTGGTAGGAGTCCCTGGGGGGGGTACCCGATGAGTTCAAGGCTCGTAACCAGATTGTAGCAGGCTTTGTGTCCGCTCTCTTTTGGTGGGGTGGGTGTGTGTGTGTAGGAGGAAACTGTTGTACCTTTATTCCTAATACCACTGCACCTGATGGTTCAATTACTCGGGCCTTAAGGGGATTGACTACCTTAACAGAGGAACTGGCTGAGATTTCAGGAGTAGACATCTCTCACGGGATGGCTTGAATCCTGGTTTGGAAAATGGAAGGGGGTGGTAGTTTCCATCCTTACTTCCCTGATAGTAGTCGTCGTCGGGGTATTGGTGGCTGTTGGCTGTTGTATCATACCCTGTATACGAGGACTCACCCAAAGACTGATTGAGACAGCCTTAATGAAACAGATGCCCTTAAAAGGCAATCTGACAGAAGAACTTTATCAACTAAATAGAGGAGATGGATGAAATTTCTTGAATGATGCTTGCGAATTTTGGGAGCAATGCTTAAAAGAACAAAATGCAGAAGGTAACAAATGGTAAAGAAAGAAAAAGGGGCAATTGTGGGATATAGGAAATTTATGTTTCTTCTGCAAATTCTAAATTCATTAAAACTCTGTAATTGTTTCAGCCAGGAGCTGAGTCAACAAGAATGTGAACTCTGTGGAGGAAATGCTAATTGGTTTGCTAAGGATGTAACAAATGGTAACCCCAGTTAGAAGGGCTTCGTGACAGGATGCTGTGAAATGGCAGGAAGAGGGGCAGATAGCCTGAAATCAGGAATGAGCATGTTTTTCACAGACAAGACCGGATAAGACACGAGATAAGCAGGAGGGTCTCAGGGAAGTGGAGGATGTAAACAGCGGGGGGAATGAAATAAGAAAAAAAAACATATAGGAACCAAATTATATAAATATCGAGTGTTTGTTGAATTCGGTGTGTTTTGTCCCTGCCTTGTGGACATCACACCCACTTGCAAGTGTGAAGTAAAGAGCTCTGCTGATTCAGATCTTGTCTCGGACTGAAATTACTGCAGTGAGTGAGCTTTGTTTCTCACAAAGATTTCAGTGAAGCCTTTGGGGAAGGTCCCACAGGGATCCAGAATAGCTTGGCAAGTCGCATCCAAAATTGGCTTAGTGGTAGGACACAAGTGGTGGTAGAAGTTTGTCTGCATAACTGGAGGCCAGTTTCCAGGGGTGTACCACAGCAATCAGTGCTGGGTCCCTTATCGTTAATGTGATCTACTTGGGGGAAGTAAGTAGATTTGTAGATGATACAAAGATTGACTGGGTAATTAGTGAAGGAGAAGGTCTCAGGTTACAGGAAGATATAGGTGGGTTGGTCAGTTGGCAGATCACTAGCAGATAGAATTTAACCCTGAAAAATAAGTGGTGATGTACTTTGGAAGCAGTAATAACACAAGGGAGTACTCAACAAATTGCAGTATACTATAAAGCTCAGTAAAAAGAGGGATGCTTGTCCACAGATCCCTGAAGGCAGCAGGACAGGTTAACAAGACATGACACATGCATGCCTTTATAATCTATCCCCTAGCTGATAAAGATCAGGGAGGTTATATTGCAGGTTGTTAAAAACAAACAACTTTGGTTAGGCCACAGCTGCAGAACTGTGTGTAGTTCTGGTTGTGTCACGAGAGGACGTGACTGCCTTGGGAGGGGATGCAGCGTAGATTCACCAGGATGGTGCATTTTAGCAGTGAAGAGGCTGGATAAGCTCAGGTTGTTTTCTTTGAAGCAGAGAAGGTTGAGGGGTGACCTGATCGAAGTGCACAAGATTAGAATGGGCATGGACAAGGTGAACAGGAAGCAGCTGGGTCAACAACAAGGAGCCATAATTCTACGGTGAAGGACTGGAAGTTGAGAATGGATTTGAGGAAACTTCTTTTACCCAGAGGGTAGTGGGAATCTGGAATGCCCTACCTGGGAAAAGTAGAACGCATAACCTTTAAAACTATTAGATAAATCACTTAACGTCATAACATTCAAGGACTAGTAGAGTTGGGTTGGCATAGACGCAATGGCTCGAAAGACCTCTTCTGAACTGCATGACTCCAAGACATTAGGAAAAGCAAACTATGACAAACTAATAAGCTATCTTTTTTCCCCACCTTAAAACAGGCATGTAACAGTTATTAAAAAATTATAAGCAGTGAAATTCTTCATTGACCCATAAACGATTCAAAATCTAAATCAAAATCTCGTAAAATGGAACTCAAAGCTCTGCTGGTTTCTAACATTCCAAATTAATTGAGAGCTTGTGCTGTGTATACGTCTTCTAAATAACTGCATAATCCTCATTTTTGTATCTTCAATTTCTGATGAAATCACATAATAGAAAATCTAACAAGTCTCTTTTGTCAGTGAAGTTTTACAACTCGCAGGAAACCTCAAAAAGCTCCTGGTTGAACATATTTATCTTGCACAAAAGAAACATTTGTAATTTTAAAATTACTTTAAACTAATTGCATTCGTTATACACTGGAGTACCTCAACATCCTTGATCAACAGTTTTACTGTCAGGATAAGGGAAATGCTTTTAGCAGTGTTAATGCAGATTCAGTGCTCTTCTGCAGCCCAAACTACAAGTGTGAAAAACATAAAAGCAACTTTTCCCAGTTCTGACAAAAAGTTATTCGCCCAAAATATTAATTATGTTTCGTTTCTCACAGATGCTGCCACACTTGATGACTGTTGCCAACACCTTAACAACTCAGGTTTAGCACCACATAGCCAAAAAAAAATTCAAAACATCAACATACCTGCAACAGGTTCGAACATCATCATAGTCTGTCATGTCAATATCAAAAACCAGCTCTTTACTCTCAGCATGGAAGGTTCCTGACTTCATAGAATTGTGCTGGCTGGGCTACAAAAGAAACAGTTGTGAACTGATGGCAAGATTCCCACCCTACATCATTAATTTTTATTGTCTCTCTTCTCTTCATCCAGAATTTTTAACATTTTTGCAACATATGACACCAGGTGCCATCTGACTCTTCGTTAGTTGGCCATTATTAACAACGGATTCTTCACAGCTTTTCCAATCTGTCTTATTGTGCAGCTATCCTGGACAACAAACAATCGACAGAAAGGCATCTAATATTGGTTCCTTAACTGTAATCAGGATTTCCCTTTACAATGCTTTCTCCCTTTACCCGGGGGCAATGAAAGCTACTGCATTCCATAATCCACTATCCAGGCTACAATCGGCTAAATTATTCAATAATATGCCAGTCAATGTATCGGTCACAAAGCACTGACTTTTAGTACAGTGCACATGTATTATGTTTTCAATTATACATGCATCTGCATTACTGGTCACCCCTGTAGACTGTGCTGTCCTAAATACTTTCAATGCTGCAATGTTCTTCAGAGATGCATTAGTACGAAAGTGTATACACCAAATCCTCATTATCGACTGAGGATGGGGACACAGACTTCTTGCAGATACTGCCCCCATGTAACTTTCCTACCTATTATGGGGCGACCGAACGGTCAGTGAGAGGAAAAAAAAGGTAGAGGATTGAACATACTGCTGCGAGATTTAGAGGTCTTGTGGGGTTGCAAGTAGTGTTTCTAACTCAGTTAGAAGGCCAACTCAACTTGATGGCCAAGGAAAGCACACTCATTACAGCCAAAAAATGTTTTCTTTACTGGATGTGATTACTAGCCAGCTCAGGTATTTTTTTTACCCATCTCAGACTGTTCTGGAAAAGGTGGTGGTCAGCTATTAAATATCAACCTGCAAATAATTCCAACACATACCAATAACAGCTCGTAATACCAGCCATGGCATGGCAAGAAGGTTGGAACCTCTACCAATATTATTCATAGCTCCAGATCATGTAAAACATGCACATCGCCACAGCTGCTCACACTGAGTGACTTGGAAAATCTCTTGAGATTTCATAAACTGGCTATGACTGAAAATCATTTAAAATATTTTTAAAACATCTTCACAACACTACAGGTGCTCAGCAAGTATAAAATGAACATTGACCAAAGGTCAAAGAACAGGAATATTAATTTGTCTTCTCTCTCAACACTTGCAGCCAGACATACTAAATATTTCCAACATTATCCATCTTTTAACCGTAAAAAAACCCCACCAATTCCTGGAATATAACTACATTGATTTCTTTCTTAAAATTTGTGGATTATGGTAGTTTCTTATTCACCATTTATAATTGGAGCCATTTGAGGTATTGAATATAAAAAAGTTACCTTGTTTGAGTAAACAGCTCCAATGTCAATCTTATAAGGAACCATTTTCTGCATTTCTTTCTCCAGTTCATTTGAATTATTGAAAGACAGGTAACGCACGTAGATATCATCTTTCAGGGTGAAGGAGAATTCTCGATTCTGGAAATAGGTCTTGGAGACTGTTGGCACAAAGAAAGTGTATCTACCTAACTGATAGATTTGAGTGTAAAACACCACCCTAGAGATGCACTCTCTTAGAATGAGTCATTAGCTTATTTAACATAACAGGACGTAGATACTTTAATTGTCTAACTTCCTGTGCGACACAGACTTCATTTTGAAAGAATTTAATCCACGGCTGGCAGACAATCATTTATATTTCACCATTCTTGTTGAGTTCCAAAGTGTTTGTATTCCTAACCTAATCTATATTTGGGAGAGGTAAAAAATAATTCATTTAAGGCTGGATGTTTTTAACACAGGTCTGGAAAGCATTTTCAAAACATACATCAAGATTATAGTGAAATCCCAATTGCAATAGTTGCGTGCACTGTGTCATGGAGAGATGCTCACAAGACTGTATTTATTACCCATGTCTCATTACCTTGGCTGTGTTTTCATAAAGTTACTAAGTGGCTGAAACAACTTTAAACAGCATTAGTCAACCATTATCTGGGGCTAGCGGTAGAAAAGCTAGGTTCCTTTCATTATAAAAGGTACTGGTGAGCTGGTTGCACTGTTAACAGCAAGAAATGCACTTTCCTCATGAGTTTTTCCTGCTACCAACCTACAGAGTAGTTGAAAACAAAGTTACATTTGAACAATGCGAATGGTGCCTTAGACGAGCTCTGAAGGTTCAAGAGATGCTATTGAGCGCACAAAACCCGTGTAGAACTACACAATTCTGAAATGCTGTATCAACGACAGCAAGCTCAGCGTCGCATTTGAGTAACTTTGCGGCAGAAGCAGCGATTTAAATGCAATGCTTGCCAATAAGTTATTTCAGTTTCTTTCCAACAATTTTGCTTCTTTTTGAATGGGAGGGAAGAAGTCAAAATTCGTGAGTTTTGCAGCAACTTACAGTAGTCAAAGTAAGACAACAATTAGTGCGATGTTTTGACATACTCTCAAGCACATACCAAAATACCGAACTTTCTGGCATGATTAATCTATTTAATTAGGCCATTTATACTTTTAAACGGGAGAACTACAAAGTAGCAATTAAATGCATTTAAGTTAAGTTTGAATAAATACCAAAACGCAGGGAAACAAGTTAATTCAGTTTTACCCGTCAAGGAAGAAAATATTTCACATAACATTAAAGCAGCAAAATGAACTTTAAAAAAATCCTCCTTACCACCACCATAACTTAACCACCTGAAGTACTGGGAATATGGGAAAAGACGTCTATAATAAATGGGGAGTAAATCTGGTAATTCAGCTGCATCATACTGATTCCCTTCGGGCGCCATTTCTTTTGTCGAAAAAGGCGCGGAAAAGCTGTCACCCAGAAATCCAGGCGTCAAACGCACCGGAAACAGCCTCACAAGCTTGCTGGGAGTTGTAGTTTATAAAGCTCGTGTGCGTCTTTTCCCCCTTTGAAATGGTGTCTTTAAAAAAATTACTGACGTCTTTTGGGGATAGTTTTTCATTCCTCTTTCGACAAGATCACTGAAATTGTACATTTTTATGCTGAAATGTTCGATCATGTCATAGGATAGTGAAGAAGGTGTTTGGTATGCTTTCCTTTATCGGTCAGAGTATTGAGTACAGGAGTTGGGAGGTCATGTTGCGGCTGTACAGGACATTGGTTAGGCTACTGTTGGAATATTGTGTGTAATTCTGGTCTCCTTCCTATCGGAAGGATTTTGTGAAACTTGAAAGGGTTCAGAAAAGATTTACAAGGATGTTGGAAAATTGATGTTCCTGCTCCTCAGATGCTGCCTGACTTGCTGTGCTTTTCCAGCACCACACTCATCTAGACTCTGGTTTCCATCATCTGCAGTACTCACTTTTGCCTATTTACAAGGATGTTGCAGGGTTGGAGGATTTGAGCTATAGGGAGAGGCTGAACAGGCTGGGGCTGTTTTCCCTGGACTGTCGGAGGCTGAGGGGTGACCTTATAGAGGTTTATAAAATTGAGGGGCATGGATAGAATAAATAGACAAAGTCTTTTTTCCTGGAGTGGGAGAGTCTAGAACTAGAGGGCATAGGTTTAAGGAGAGTGGGGAAAAATTTAAAAGGGGCCTAAGGGGCAACTTTTTCAAGTACAGGGTGGTGTGTGTATGGAATGAACTGCCAGAGGAAGTGGTGGATGCTGGTACAGTTATAACATTTAAAAGGTATCGGGATGGATATATGAATAAGAAGGGTTTGGAGAAATATGGGCCATATACTTACAAATGGGACTTGATTAGGTTAGCATATCTGGTCATCATGGATGGAATGGACTGAAGAGTCTATTTCCGTGCTGTACAGCTGTATGACTCTCTGACATTTGCTTTCATGTCATGCTGCTGGACCACATTTGTTAAAAAAGAGCTACATCATATTTCAAGTAAGGTAAGTTTTTTTGTACCAGTTTTAATTGTTTGAAGAACTAGGAAATACATTTTCCAGTTTGTTCCCTTCCAATCTGGATTTCTATACATTTGACCCAAGCTGATTTATTTTTATCTCCATGTTCTTTAGCTTCAACTGAACAGAAATAGGGGACCAGGAATAAATGTTCTGAAGAAGGATCGCTGGATCCAAAATAGTAACTCGGAGATTTTCCAGTAATTTCTGTTTTGTTAGGAATAGGCAAGTCCTAGTTTAATAGCTGCAGCTTCAGGCGTCTGCTAATTGTGAAAGCAAATCAAACTGTGACAACACAGGGAACTGGTGTGTTGTTAATAACATAAGTAGGGGAAGTATGGTAAGCGTAAGGGAAGAAATACTATTCTTACATAAGCATGACTTTTTTTTAGAAAGTGAGTGACCAAGGGGCTTAAAGGAAGGGTCCTAGGTTCGATTCCAGCCTCGGACGACTGTCTGTGTGAAGTTTGCACATTCTCCTCGTGTCTGCGTGGGTTTCCTTCGGATGCTCTGGTTTCCTCCCACAGTCCAAAGATGTGTAGGTTAGGTGAGTTGGCCATGGTAAACTGCCCATAGTGTTAGGTGCATTAGTCAGAGGGAAATGGGTCTGGGTGGGTTACTCTTCGGAGGGTCGGTGTGGACTGGTTGGGCTGAAGGGCCTGTTTCCACACTGTAAGTAATCTAAAAATCTAAAAAAAATCACAAGCACCTGATAAAAGAGCATCGCTCCGAAAGCTAGTACTTCCAATTAAACCTGTTGGACTATACCTGTGTGATTTTTAACTTTGTACATTCCAGTCCAACACCGGCATCTCCAAATCATAAAGGAAATCATGGCAGCGGAGATACTTGTGATATTCTTTTCCTGTGCTATGTGGCAAGACGTGGAAGCTTCAGTGTCTCTGGTGACAATGTGCAGGAAATGTATCCAGCTGCAGTTACTGGCGAACTACATTTTGGAGCTGGAGTTGTGGGTGCATTCATTGTGGACCATCTGCAATGCTGAGCAAGTCATGCATAGCACATTCAGTGAGGTAGTCGTACTGCAACTGAAGGCTGAACAGCAGAAAGGGCCTGGGTTACTACCAGGCAGAGTAGAGGAAGGCAGGACATGCAGGTTTCCCTTGTGTCTGACCCCTTTTCGACAGGCACAATATTCTGGATACTGTTGGGAGAGATGACTGTAGAGGGGAAAATAGCAGGAGCCAACTTCACTGCACCATGAATGGGTGTACTCACAAGAGGAAGAATGGCAAGGCCATAATGGTGTGGATTCAATTGTAATGGAACCAGGTATTTCTGCAGCCACAAAAGAGGTTCCAGAATGGTTTATTGCCTCCTTGGTGCCTGGGTCAGAAATATCAATGAATGGAGGGGGGCAAATCGATAATGGTACATATTCGTACCAATGACATAGATAAAAAAAAGGTTGAAGTCCTGCAAGCAGAATTTAGGGGGTAGGAAATAGCTTAAGGAACTGCACACAAAAGACCGTAATCTCTGAATTACTTATGGTGCCACATGCTAGTGAGTATAGAAATAGGATGTTAATCCAGATCAATGTGTGGATGGAGACATGGTGCAGGAGGGAGGGCTCTAGATTTCTGGGACATTGGAAGCATTTTTTGGGGTGAGGTGGGACTTGAACCAGAATGGGACCAGCATCCTTGTGGGGATGTTTAGTAGTGCTGTTGGGAACAATTTAACAAACTTGGTGGGAAGGCGGGGTCAGGATGGGATCCAGAGACGAGGTTTGTACAGGAAGATGAATGGCTAAAATTAGCAGAGACAGCAAGTGAGTCAGAAAGGCACAGACATTACGGGCCAGTTCAGGCACAAAGGAGTTTGGCATGGTTGGGTGGTATTTATTTCAAAGCTAGGAGTCTGACAAACAAGGCAGATGAGTTATAGAGTCACAGAGATGTACAGCTTGGAAACTGACCTTTCGGTCCAACCCGTCCATGCCCACCAGATATCCCAACCCAATCTAGTCCCACCTGCCAGCACCCGGCCCATATCCCTCCAAACCCTTCCTATTCATATACCCATCCAAATGCCTCTTAAATGTTGTAATTGTACCAGCCTCCACCACTTCCTCTGGCAGCTCATTCCATACACGTACCACCCTCTATGTGAAAAGGTTGCCCCGTAGGTCTCTTGTATACTTTTCCCCTCTCACTCGAAACCTATGCCCTCTAGTTCTGGACTCCCCCACCCCAGGGAAAAGACTTTGCCTATTTACTCGATCCATGCCCCTCACCATTTTGTAACCCTTGATAAGGTCACCCCTCAGCCTCAGACCTCCAGGGAAAACAGCCCCAGCTTGTTCAGCCTCTCCCCATAGCTTAAATCCTCCAACCCTGGCAACATCTTTTCTGAACCCTTTCAAGTTTCACAACATCTTTCCGATAGGAAGGAGACCAGAATTGCATGCAATATTCCAACAGTGGCCTAACCAATGTCCTGTACAGCCTCAACATGACCTCCCAACTCCTGTACTCAATACTCTGACCAACAAAAGAAAGCATACCAAACGCCTTCTTCACTATCCTATCTACCTGCGACTCCATTTTCAAAGAGCTATTAGGGTCGGGATAGTAGGTGATTTTGACTTCCACAACATTAGGTAGGGTAGTCAGTGTGGAGGGTTTAAAGGCAGTGGAATTCTTAAATGGCATCCAGGAAAGCTTTTTAAGCCAGGCCTTACGAGAGAGGGGGTTGTTATAAACTAGGCCAGACCCCTCAAAAACTTCAAGAAAGTAGCCCGGGCCCTAACTTTGCTAGTTGTTTTCAGCAGGTACATAGTGGAATTCCAGCTGGCCCAACCGCTTAGCTTTAAGCAAAACAGAATTCATTTGCAAAATTACCCAGTGAAACACAAACAACAGAGAATAGAATACAGAATAACAACCTATCTGAAAACCCAACAGATTATCACAATTTAATGGTGCTGTTCCAAATTCCTGCAACAATCTCCATAAACACCCTTGTCGCCAAAGGTAAAATCAAACACAGGTTCTTATAGGAGAGATGTCAGAGAGAGGGAGGACCAACACGGGTCCAGCAGCTTCACAATCGATTGACTGCTTTCAATGAAACCAATTTTTAAAATGTGAAAGCCTTTTGCCTGAGCTATTATCAAACTGGTCCTAAAAATCTTCAAATCTAGACTTTCTGGAATCGCTGATTTTATGACTTCTCTGAAAAAAAAGCCAAGGAGCATAACCATGTTAAAGGAGCAGCATCATTACAAATAGATCTCTCAAATGTTAATGTTGATCTCTCTCCACCTTCTCTGTGGCTGTAACATTGTATCCTGCACTCTTTTCTGCTATCCTGATGTACTTTGTATGGCATGATCTGCAACATTTTTCAGTGTATCTCAGTATGTGTGACAACAATAAATCAAACTCAGACTCAGTTCTTCTCTCCAGTTTCTGTACCCACATTGTCCCTCTCATTAGTGAACACCGATATAAAGTATTAATTTAGAACCCAATCTTTATCCTCTGGCTCCACCTACAAATTATCACTGTGGTCCTTAATGGCCCTATTTTTTCCCTCGTTATCCTTTTATCCTTAATGCATTTACAAAATAACTTAGGATTTTTGAATATTTGATCTGCCATTAATTCTTTCATGTCCCCGTTTTGTTCTCCCAATTTTCATTTTTAACTACCCCTTTGTATATTCTATATTCCTCTTGGGCTTCTGCTGTTCTGAGCCCTCTATCTGTGACAAGCCTCCCTTTGTTCTCTTTACTCCATCCTGTATATCCCTTGATATCCACAGATGTTGGGCCGACCCTTTATTTTTATGTGGGCCCTCAACTCTCCCTATTTTCTTCTTGAATGTGTTCTACTGCTCTGACACAATGAAAGGGGAGTGGCCAGTTCTCCCAGGTCAGCTTTACTCTGGTTTGGTTTGGTTGAGCAGTCTGGCTATTCACTGAAAGCAGGCAGGCAGTTTGAGGCTGCTGGTCAAAGAAACAGCTACATGGAAGAAGGGGTTCCATGCTGAATCCCTCTGCCATCTCTCTCTCTCTCTCCTGTAAGATCCTGTATTTGATTTTACCTTTTGTGCCAAGGGGTGGTTATGGGGATTGTTGGAAGTATTTGGAACAGCATCATTAAGTTGGGATAATCTGTTCAGTATTTGGATAGGTTAAGTTATTCTATATTCTGGTCTCTTTTGTTTGTGTTTCATTTGGTAATCTTGCAAATAAATTCTGTTTTGTTTAAAATTAAGTGGTTGGGTCAACTGTATCACTCCTGGAATATCCACATTACACCTGCTTAAAACAACGAGCAAAGTTACAGTCCGGGCTACTTTCTTGAAATATTTTGAGGGGGTCTGGCCTAGTCCATAAAACAATCAAAAGTCTGATAACAGCAGCGAGGAAGCTGTTTTTGATTCTGTTCATGTGTGTATTCAAACTTTTATATCTTTTGCCCAATAGCATGGACAAAGAGGAGGTTCTGAGTCCAAAAATGTGCATGTTAAGTGGATTGGTCATGCTAAATTGCCCCATAGTGTACAGGGATATGCAGGCTAGGTTAATTAGCCATGGTAAATGCAGAGTGGCAGAGGGGGGGATGGGGACTGGATCTTGGTGGGATGCTCTTCAGACAGTCTGAGTGGACTTGATGGGCTAAATGGCCTCTTTCCACACTGGAGGGAATCTATGATTGGTCTGGTTGAAATGCATCCCAGGCTGTTGAATGAGGCAAGGGAACAAACAGCAGGGGCAATAATTTTCAATTCCTCTGTCACCACAGGAATGATGCTGCAGAACTGGAGGACAGCTGATGGAGTTATTCAAGGGAGCAAGGGATAACCCAGGAATCTGGGCTGAAAATGTGTTGCTGGTTAAAGCACAGCAGGTTAGGCAGCATCCAAGGAACAGGAAATTCGACGTTTCGGGCATAAGCCCTTCATCAGGAATAACCCAGGAATCTACATGCCACTCAGTACAAACCTCAGTGGTGGGCAAACTATTTATTGGGAGCAATTTTGAAGGACACAATTAATCTGCTAACGAGGTTTGAGAAGATTTGTACCTCAGGTTGAGGTTCTGGATGTAAGTTTGCTCCAGAGGCATGAACCTTCACTGGAGTCTCACTGATGATGTCACCTTACATGGTGACGAAACATCTGAAAACAAACCTTCCAGCTCAGTGAGCAAACTTACATCCAGAATTAATCTGCATTTGGAGAGGCAGGGATTAATCAAGAACAGGCGGCCTGGTTTTGTTAAGGGGAGGTTGTGTCTGACAAATGTGATTGAATTTTTGAATAGGTAAACAGGTGTGCAGACTAGGGCAATGCATTCATCGTGATCTATTTGGATTTCAGCAAGGCTTTTGATAAGGTTCTGCATTGGAGACTGATAGTGAAGGTGAGTCCATGGGATCCAAGGAAATTTGCCTGTTTGGATCCAGAATTAGCTGAGCGGCAAGAAGCTGTGGGTGATGGTCGTGGGGTGTTTTTATGGCAAGAGGCCTGTGACCAGTGGGGTTCCACGGGGATCACTGTTGGGGCCCTGTATATATGATTTAGGTTTGAATGTAGGAGCGTTGATCAGTAAATTCACAAATGATACGAATATTGGGGTGAGGTCATAAATTGTGAGAATAGCCCCACCCTACCAACCTTCGCATAAACCAAATCATCTGCGGACATTTCCGCCACCTCCAAAACGACCCCACCACCAGAGATATATTTCCCTCCCCAATCCTTTCTGCCTTCCGCAAAGACCGATCCCTCTGTGACTACCTGGTCAGGTCCACGCCCCGCTACAACCCACCCTCCCATCCTGGCACCTTCCTCTGCCACCGCAGGATCTGCAAAAACCTGTGCCCACACCTCCTCCCTCACCTCTATCCAAGGCCCTAAAGGAGCCTTCCACATCCATCAAAGTTTTACCTGCACATCCACTAATATCATTTATTGTATCCGTTGCTCCCGATGCGGTCTCTTCTGCATTGGGGAGACTGGATGCCTCCTAGCAGAGCACTTTAGGGAACATTTCCGGGACACCCGCACCAAACAACCACACCGCCCCGTGGCCCAACATTTCAACTCCCCTTCCCACTCTGCCGAGGACATGGAGGTCCTGGGCCTCCTTCACCGCCGCTCCCTCACCACCAGAGGCCTGGAGGAAGAGCGCCTCATCTTTCGCCTCGGAACACTTCAACCCCAGGCCATCAATGTGGACTTCAACAGTTTCCTCATTTCCCCTTCCCCCACCTCACCCTAGTTCCAAACTTCCAGCTCAGCACTGTCCCCATGACTTGTCCTACCTGCCTATCTTCTTTTCCACCTATCCACTCCACCCTCCTCCCTGACCTATCACCTTAGCCCCTCCCCCACTCACCTATTGTACTCTATGCTACTTTCTCCCCACCCCCACCCTCCTCTAGCTTATCTCTCCATGCTTCAGGCTCACTGCCTTTATTCCTGATAAAGGGCTTTTGCCCAAAACGTCGATTTTACTGCTCCTCGGATGCTGCCTGAACTGCTGTGCTCTTCCAGCACCACTAATCCAGAGTCTGGTTTCCAGCATCTGCAGAGATTGTTTTTACCTTAGATTACAGTAGGATATATTTGGGCTGGTCAGTGGCATGAAAGGTTATGGACCAAGTGCTGGAAAGTGACTCGATAGTTGGGTAGTTGTTTTTAACTAGCGCACACTTGATGGGTCAAAGGGCTTCTTTCTGTGCTGTTGGGAGGCGATGGCCCAGTGGTATTATCGCTGGACTGTTAATGTAGTAGAAGCAGGTAATGATCTGGGGCCTTGGGTTTGAACCTGGCATGGCAGAAGGTGGAATTTGAATTTAATATGGAATCTGGAATGATGCACTTAATGATGACTTTGAATCCATTGTCGGAAAAACCCATCTCGTTCAGTAATGTCCTTTAGCGAAGGAAACTGTTGTCCTCACCTGGTCTGACCTACATGTGACTCCAGACCCACAGCAATGTGGTTGACTTTTAACTGCAATAAATGCTGGCCTCACCTGTGACACCCTCATCCTGTGAATCAATTTAAAAAAAGACATCCCTGATATCCCTTGTGATTTTTTTTGCATCCTATGTTGAAACTCTAATTATTGTCCATGTTACCTTTAGATTCAACTAGTTCAAAGCTCTCCTGGGTAGTGTCCCACCTTTCAGCCTCTCTAAACTTGAGCTTATTAAAATGACCGCCTGAATCTTAATTTATTCAAAGTCCTCAGTGCTCATTTGTGGTTGGCTCCAACTGGCAATGCTTTAATTTTAATTTCTTTTTCAAATCCCTTCAATGACCTCACTCCTCCCCATCCCCGTAACCGTATCCAACCCTCTGGTTCTCAAGGTTCTCTGGATCTTGCCAATTCTGGCATCTTGTGCATTTTCATCATCCACCATTGGCTGCTGTGCTTTCAGCCATTAGCCCTGAAGTCTGAAATTTCCTTCCTAAAGTGCTCTGCCTCTATAAAGATGCTCCTTATTACCTACCTCTTTGACCAGTCCTAATGTCTCCTTCTTGAATTGGTGTCATGTCTTAACATTCTCCCGTGAAGTACTTTGGCACATTTTGTTATCAACAGTCGTACATTAATGCAATTGTCAGAAATAAACCTCAATGTCATTATCAGCTTTAAAACCACAAATAATTATCAAAGTCAGTTGACAAATAAAACTTGTTTCTTGTTATAAAGTATGGTTAATTCATTCTCAGGACATTGGCAAGGCTGACAAAACCATCATTTGTTGCCAAACCCGAGTTGCCCTGAGATGCTGAGTCTTCGTCCACTGCTCCAGTGGTGATGATCATCCACTTCTGTGGTGATGATCAGCCTTCTCCTTGGGCTACGGCAATCTGTCAGGTGAGCTGTTAATCTTTGGATACAACCACCCCCTTGGATTTAGATTGACTCATTTGTTGTTGTCACATGTACTGAGATACAGTGAAAAGTGTTTTGCTTGCTATACGGGCTGATCATGCCATACATAATGCATCAGAATAGCAGAACAGAGTGCAGAATACAGTGTTACTGTTGCAAGGAAGGCGCAGAGCGAGAGATCAGAATTAACATTTGAGAGGTCTGTTCAAAAGCCTGACAACAGTGGGGAAGAAGCTTGTGGCAGTGGTCACGTTCCTGTAGGGAAGAAGGCCTGGGTTGAAGTCAGACCAGTCTTGGAGGTATATCTCAGCATGTCTGAACAGGTTGATCAAAATTACTCAAAACTACTTTCCAAGTTTTTGACTCGCCTACTCTTGGGGAAAAAAAACCTTGTCTATTTATCCTATCATGCCCCTCATGATTTTATAAACCTCTATAAGGTTATCCCTCAGCCTCTGATACTCTTTGGAAAATGGCCCCATCCTATTCAGCCTCTCCCTATAACTCACACCCTCCAAGCCTGACAAGATCCTTGTAAATCTTTTCTGAACACTTTCAAGTTTCTCAACATCTTTCCCATAGCAGGGAGACCAGAATTGAACACAATATTCCAAAAGTGGCTGAATCAATGTCCTGTACAGCTGCAACATATCCAGTTTACTGGTTTGGGGCTGCAGTGGAAGCTGTCACCATTTAAATGCCCAAATAGGGGCCCCCAGAATGTTCATGATTGTGTTCTGTAAATTTACCAGTAATTCAGTGTTACCGATTAAGCACTTGGTGACATTACAGTGATAATTTATTATCTTGGCACGACAGTAAAAGATTTTGTACTCCACTCTATATAGAGTATATATAGGAGTAGGTCATTTCAGCTGCTCAAATTTGCTTCACTTTTAATGTCAGCAATACTATGACATCCGCTACCTTTTAAAATTAATTATTTGCATTTTTTTCCATATTTCTTAATAGCTATACTTTCCAAGTATATATTGCCATATTAAAGGACCAATTGACTCAGCAATGTGTGATCTTCAGGGACAATGGATTCTACATTTTAACAAACTTTGTGTGTTGACCTCTTTGTGCAGCTTCTCTGCAGCCATAAAATTGTATTCTTCATTCTGTTCTCTTACACTTATGCACTTTGTATGGTATCATCTGCCTTTACTGCATGCAAAATAGGAAGTTGCATTACTAGTCAGAGAGGATATCACAACTGTGCTGAAGGAGGGCACTATTGGAGGACTCGAGCAGTGAGGTAATATGGGCAGAGCTCAGAAATAGGAAGGTTGCGGTCACAATGTTGGAGCTGTACTACAGGCTTCCCAACAGTAAGCGTGAGACAGAGGTCCAAATATGTAAACAGATCATGGAAAGATGTCGGAGCAACAGGGTGATGGTGATAGGAGTTTTTAATTTTCCCAACATTGACTGGGATTCTCTTAGTGTTAGAAGTCTAGATGGAGCAGAATTTGTAAGGAGCATCCAGGATGGTTTTTGAGAGCAGTATGTCAATAGTCCAACTCGGGAACAGGTCATACTGTCCCCAACCTGTTGTTGGGGAGTGAGCCCAGCCACCAGGTGGTTGAAGTTTCAGTAGGGGATTACTTTGGAAATAGTGATCACAATTCCGTAAGTTTTAGAATACTCGGTGGGCAAAAATTGAGAGTGGTCTGAAAGGAAGAGTGCTAAATTGGAAAAAGGCCAACTATAGCAAAATTCAGCAGGAGCTGGGGAATGTGGATTGGGAACAGCTGTTTCGTGGTAAATCCACATTTGATATGTGGGAGGCTTTTAAAGACAGTTGATTAGAGTGCAGGACAGACATGTCTCTGGGAAAATGAGGGACAGAAATGGCAAAATTAGGGAACCATGGATGACAGGTGAAATTGTGAGACTAGCTAAGAGCAAAAAGAAAGCACACATGAGCTCTAGGCAACTGAAAACAGACAAAGCTTTGGAAGAATATCGGGGAAAGTAGGACCAATCTGAAACAAGAAATTCAGAGGGCGAAAAGGATCATGAATTATCTTTAGCAAACAGGGTTAAGGAAAATCACAAAGCCTTTTATTCATATTTAAGGAGCAAGAGGGTAATGAGAGGAAGGGTTGGCCCACTCAAGGGCAAAGGAGGAAAGTTAAGCTTGGACTCAGAGAAAATGAGTACTTTGCATTGGTATTCACTGAGGAGAGGGACACGATGGATGATGAGGTGAGGGATAGATGTTTGATTACTCTAGGTCAGGTCGACATAAGGAGGGAGGAAATGTTGGGTATTCTAAAAGGCATTAAGGTGAACAAATTCCCAAGGTCGATGGAATCTATCCTGAGGTTACTGAGGGAAGCAAAAGCGAAAATAGCTGGGGCCTTATCTTTGCAGCATCTTGAACACGAGTGAGGTCCCGGAGGAATGGAGAATTGAGAATGTTATCCCTTATTTAAGAAGGGTAGCAAGGATAATCCAGGTAATAATAGACAGGTGAGCCTGATGTCAGTGGTAGGGAAGCTGCTGGAGAAGATACTGAGGGATAGGATCTATTTACATTTGGAATAAAATGGGCTTATCAGTGATAGGCAACATGTTTTTGTACAGGGAAGGCCACGTCTTACCAACTTAATAGAATTCTTTGAGGACGTGACAAAGTTGATTGATGAGGGAAGGGGTGTAGATGTCATATACATGCACTTCAGTAAGGCATTTGATAAGGTTCCCCATGGTAGGCTGATGGAGAAAGTGAAGTCGCATGGGTCCAGGGTGTACTACTAGATGGATAGAGAACTGGCTGGGCACCAGGAGACAGAGTAATAGTGGAAGGGAGTTTTTCAAAATGGAGAACTGTGACCAGTGGTGTTCCACATGGATCTGTGCTGGGGCCACTGTTGTTTGTGATGTACATAAATGATCTGGAGGAAGGGAAAGGTGGTCTGATTAACAAGTTTGCAGATGACACTAAAATTGGTGGAGTAGCAAATAGTGAAGGGGAATATATGAATGCAGCATAATATCGATAGATTGGAGAGTTGGGCAAAGAAATGGCAGATGGGAGTTCAATCTGGGCAAATGCGAGATGTTCCTTTTAGGAAGATCCAATTCAAGAGCAAAGTAAATGGAAAAGCCCTGGGGAAAATTGATATCATACAGTCATAACGATGTACAACATGGAAACAGACCCTTCCGTCCAACCCGTCCATGTCGACTAGCTATCCTAACCTAATCTAGTCCTATTTGCTAAAGCTTGGCCCATGTCCCTCCAAACCCATCCTATTCATATACCCATCCAGGTGCCTTTTCAACGTTGCAATTGTACCAGCCTCTGCTACTTCCTCTGGCAGCTCATTCCATACACATACCACCCTCTGCGTGATAAAGGTTGCCCCTTAGGTCCCTTTTATATCTTTCCCCTCCCACCCTAAACCTATGCCCTCTCGTTCTGGACTCCCCCACCCCAGAGAAAAGACTTTGCCTCTTTACCCTATTCATGCCCCTCATGATTTTATAAACCTCTACAAAGGTCACCCCTCAGCCTCCGACGCTCCAGGGAAAACAGTCCCAGCCTGTTCAGCCTCTCGCCGTAGATCAAATCGTCCAACCCTGGCAACGTCCTTGTAAATCTTTTCTGAACCCTTTCAAGTTTCACAATATCCTTCCAATAGGAAGGAGACCAGAATTGCACGCAATATTCCAAAAGTGGCCTAAACAATGTTCTGTACAGCTGCAGCATGACCTCCCAATGCTATACTCAATACTCTGACCAATAAAGGCAAGCATACCAAATGCCTTCTTCACTATCCTATCTATCTGCGACTCTACTGTCAAGGAACTATGAACCTGCACTCCAAGATCTCTTTGTTCAGCAACACTTCCTAGGACCTTACCATTAAGTGTATAAGTCCAGCTAAGATTTGCTTTCTTAAAATGCAGCACCTCACATTTACCTAAATTAAACTCCATCTGCCACTCCTCAGCTCATTGACCCATCTGATCAAGATCCTGTTGTAATCAGAGGTAACCTTCTTCGCTGTCTACTACACCTCCAATTTTAGTGACATCTGCAAACTTACTAACTATACCACTTATGCTCACATCCAAATCATTTATATAAATGATGAAAAGTAGAGGACCCAGCACCGATCCTTGTGGCACTCCACTGGTCACAGGCCTCCAGTCTGAAAAGCAACCCTGTACCACCACCCTCTGTCTTCTACCATTGAGCCAGTTCTGTATCCAAATGGCTAGTTCTCCTTGCATTCCATGAGCTCTAACCTTGCTAACTAGTCTCCCATGGGGAATCTTGTCGAACACCTTACTGAAGTCCATATAGATCACATCTACAGCTCTGCCCTCATCAATCCTCTTTGTTACTTCTGTATGCAGAGATCTGGGTGTTCAGGTCCATTGTACTCTGAAAGTGGTCACGCAGGTTGATAGAGTGGTCAAGAAGGCATATGGCATGTTTTCCTTCATCGGACGGGGTATTGAGTGCAAGATTTGGCAGGTCATGTCACAGTTGTATAGGACTTTGGTTCAACCCACATTTGGAATACTGCATACAGTTCTGGTCGCCACATTACCAGAAGGATGTGGATGCTTTGGAGATGGTGCAAAGGAGGTTCACCAGGATATTGCCTGTTATGGAGGGTGCTAGCGATGTAGAGAGGTTGAGTAAATGAGGATTATTTTCATTAGAAAGTCAGAGGTTAGGGGAGACCTGATTGAGATCTACAAAGTCATGAGAGGTATAGACAGGGTGGACAGCAAGAATTGTTTTCCCAGAATGGGGGACTTAATTACTTGGGGTCATGATTTCAAGGCTAGAAGGGTAAGGTTTAAGGGAGATATGCTGGAAAGTTCTTTACTCAGAGGGTGGTGGGTGCCTGGAATGCATTGCCAGTGGAGGTGGTAGAGGTGGGCACATTAGCGTCATTTACGATGTATCTAGGTAGACAGATGAATGGGCAGGGAGCAAAGGGATACAGATCCTTAGAAAATAGGTGACAGGTTTAGATAGAGGATCTGGATCGGTGCAGGCTTTGAGGGCTGAAGGGCCTGTTCCTGTGCTGTAATTTCCTTTGCTCTTTGTTCTAAAACAAAACTTTTCACTGTATCTATTTGGTCATAATTTTAATAAACTATTTTCTTATTTAATTCAGGTTGTATACCATGTGAGTATTTTTCACTTAACCAAAGAATTCACATAGACTTTATACATGTCTCCACAAATCTTACTTTTGCAACTCAGTACTTTATGTTTGAAACAAATCTGAAAGTCCTATCACTTTTTAACAACCACTGTTAATGATTGGCACCACTTGTGCCCATTGGAGAAATAGAAATAAATAGTTACTGGGAAAGAGCTTCTCGGATATGTCAGTTTATAATTATCATCTGTTATTCAATCTGGTACACTGTGCTGGTTGAATTAACATGACATTCAACTGGTTCCAGGTATACTTTTGCTGTGTAATACAGAATGTATTATGGTAGGAATTTATTAATAAACAGATGAAATTGATGTAGGATAATAACTTCTGTAGTGGGGAAAATGCTTGAGTCTATTGTCAGGAAAGAAATAGCAAGGCATCTAGTTAGAAATTGTCCTGCTGGACAGATGCAGCATGGGTTCATGAAGGACAGATCATGCTTAACTAATCTACTGGAATTATATGAAGACATTACGAGCATGGTGGACAATGGGGACCCAGTAGATGTGGTGTATCTAGATTTCCAAAAGGCATCCAGATGCCACACAAAAGGCTGTTACATATGATAAAGAGGCATGGCATTATGGGCAATGTATTAGCACAGACAGAGGATTGGTCAACTAGCAGGAAGCAAAGAGTGGGGATAAATGATTGTTTTTTCTGATTGGCAATCAGTGAATAGTGGTGTGCCTCAGGGATCAGTATTGGGACTGCAATTATTCATTATTTATATAAATGATTTGGAGTTGGGGAAAATATGCAGTATGTCAAAGTTTGCAGATGCAAAACGTGCAGAGGACTGTGTAAGTTTGCAAAGGGACATAGTTTAAGTGAGTGGACAAAGGTCTGGCAGATGGAGTATAATGTCAATAAATGTGAAGTCATGTATTTTGGTAGGAGTAACAGTAAAAAGGACTACTCCTTGAATGGTTTAAAAAAAATGGCAGCATGCTGCTGTGCAGAGGGACCTGGGTGTCCTTGTGCATGAATTACAGAAGGTTGGTCTGCAGGTACAACAAGTAATTAAGAAGGCGAATGGAATTTTGTACTTTGTTGCTCAAGGGATTGAGTTTAAAAGCAGGGAGGTTATGTTACAGCTGTATAGGGTGCTGGTGAGGCCACACCTGGAGTACTGCGTGCAGGTTTGGTCTCCTTACTTGCGAAAGGATGTACTGGCATTGGAGGGGGTGCAGGGGAGGTTCATTAGGTTGATTTTGGAGTTGTGGGGGTTGGTTTATGAGGAGAAATTGAGTAGACTGGGATTCTATTCATTGGAATTTCGAAGAATGACGGGGGATCTTACAGAAATATATAAAATTATGAAGGGAATAGGTAGGATTGAAGTAGACATTTCCACTGGCGGGTGAAACTAAGACAAGAGGGCAAAGCCTCAAAATTAGGGGGAGCAGATTTAGGACTAAATTGAGAAGGAATTTCTTCACCCAGAGGGTTGTGAATCTTTGGGATTCCCTGCCCAGTGAAGTGGTTGAGGCTTCCTCAGTAAATGTTTTTAAAGTTAAGATAGATAATTTTTTGAACAGTAAAGGAATTAAGGGTTATGATGAGAGGGTGGGTAAGTGGAGCTGAGGCCATGAAAGGATTAGCCATGATCTTATTGAATGGCAGAGCAGACTCGAAGGGCCAGATGGTCTACTCTTGCTCCTAGTTCTTGTGTTTTTATAAAATGGGCCATAGTGAGTCAGAAGCCTGTTTTATGCACTGCCTGGGTTTCTTTTCCACCAACCTCAATTCCAACCTTCTGTGTTGAGTTTCCTGTGTCTGCGTGGGTTTCCTCCGGGTGCTCCGGTTTCCTCCCACATTCCAAAGATGTGCAGGTCAGGTGAATTGGCCATGCTAAATTGCCCATAGTGTTAGGTGCATTGGTCAGAGGGAAATGTGTCTGGGTGGGTTACTGTTTGGAGTGTCAGTGTGAACTGGTTGGGCCGAAGGGCCTATTTCCACACTGTTGGGAATCTAATCAAGAGAAAATTGAGCAGAGTGAAAAAATGGGCTGTCAATTCTGTTTGTTTTAAACAATTGAATAAGATTAAGTTTACTCCTACATTCATTTTTATGTTAAGTTAACAATCTTTTTTATTAATTAATAATCAGTTGCAGTTGAGTAAAATACCTTTTGTCTAATTTTACACACAGAGGAATGATACCTCATTGTCAATGGGCAATATAAAGGCTTGACACTGTTATATACCTTCTCACTGTACAATGTAACTATATTCCCATCACTGAGAGAACATTAATTAAACACTTTTTGCTACTGATTCTCATTTTCTAGACTCATTCCATTGTTGGAGCTTTGTAACCAACAAAAGGTCTGTATAGTGAAAACAATACCAAGCTGGGATTTCTTATATATTTTATTATGATCTTTATACAGAAAAAATCCACATTATCAATGAATTAGTTGTCACTCTTCAATCTATAAAATAACAGAAAAAAAATCAAAATTAATTGGAGAACAAACATTTATCAAAAGCCATACAATAAAATTGAGAACGCTTTAGAAATAGCTGAGTATTCGTGAATACCAGAGATCTAAAATTAAATGACAAGTTTTGCCTGTCTATTTATATCCCCATAAGAGCCCTATGCTCCCCGTGTCACACATACCGTTGACAGGGCAATCTGAAAACTATCTTTCCTTGTACCTCTGTCTAACTGGTTTTATATGTATGAGAACAGAGTGGGTTGACTCATTCTTTCATCAAAGTTAAAAGTCACGTAACACCAGGTTATAGAATGATGTGGAGGTGCCAGTGTTGGACTGGGGTGTGCAAAGTTAAAAGTCACACCTGTTGGTCATAGTCCAACAGGTTTATTTGGAAGCACTAGCTTTCACAGCACTGCTCCTTCATCAGGTAGTGTGGAGCAGGACCATAATACACAGAATTTATCGCACAAGATTACAGTGTCATGCAACAGAAATGATATATTGCACAAACCTAGATTGTTGTTAAGTCTTACATCTTTTAGAATGGGTTGCAGGTTTCAGTTTATTAATATGTAAATCCCAGAACTTCTTTTAAGTCACATTCTCAAGATAACTAAAGATTTTATAAAAAAAAGTGACATCTCAGCTCAGACAATGCATTAAAGCTGTGAGGTTAGACCTGTCTGATTTCCAAAGTGGAATTTATAAAATATTACATGGATTGACTGCCTGCAGATTGTGCACTTTTTGAGCAAAATAGAATGTACCTGCAAATACAAATTCACCCCTTAGACTTATATGTGCATGCGTGTGCATGAGAGAGAGTGTGAGTGCATGTGGGAGAATGTGTGTTTAAACTTGGTAAAGTGTGTGTATGAGTGTGATGGAGTATAAGCCTGTGAGAAGGTGTGCGCGTGGGTGAGTGTGTGGGACGTGTATGTCTGTGTGTATGAGAGAGGGTCTGCATGAGTGTGTGAGAATAGAAGAGAGTGTGTGTGTGTCCAAGGCGGACTTCGGGATAGGTAATAATGCAAAGTGGCTGAGCAGAGGCTGATAGCCAAGTGCGGTACCCATGAGGATGGCCTCAACCAGGACCTTGGGTTCATGTCACACTACAGGTGACCCCTATACACTACACTTATACTCTCTCTCACTTTGGAAATAGAACCAGTCTGACTCAAGATTGGGATACAGACAGATTCTAACCTCACACCTTTAATGCATTGTCTGAGCTGAGATAGCCATAGAGTCAGTGAGATGTACAGCACAGAAACAGACCCTTCGGTCCAACTCGTCCATGCCAACCAGATATCCAATCTAGTCCCACCTGTCAGCACCTGGCCCATATCCCTCCAAACCCTTCCTATTCATATACCCATCCAAATGCCTTTAAATGTTGCAATTTACCAGCCTCCACTACTTCCTCTGGCAGCTCATTCCATACACTCACCACCCTCTGTGTGAAAAAGTTGCCCCCTCGGTCTCTTTTATATCTTTCCCCTCTCACCCTAAACCTATGCCCTCCAGTTCAGCATTCCCCCACCCCAGGGAAATGACCTTGTCTATTTATCCTGTCCATGCCCATCATGATTTATAAACCTCTATAAGGTCACCCCTCAGCCTCCGACACTCCAGGGAAAACAGCCCCAGCCTATTCAACCTCTCTCTATAGCTCAAATCCTGCAACCCTGGCAACATCCTTGTCCATCTTTTCTGAACCCTTTCAAATTTCACAACATCTTTCCAATAGGAAGGAGACCAGAATTGCATGCAATATTCCAATAGTGGCCCAACCAATGTCCAGTACAGCTGCAACATGACCTCCCAACACCTGTAACCAATACTCTGACCAATAAAGGAAAGCATACCAAATGCCTTCTTCACTATCCTATCTACCTGCGACACCATTTTCAAGGAGCTATGAACATGCACTCCTAGGTCTCTTTGTTCAGTAACACTCCCTAGGACCTTACCATTAAGTGTATAAATCCTGCTAAGATTTGCTTTTCCAAAATGCAGCACCTCACATTTATCTAAATTAAACTCCATCTGCCACTTCTCAGCCCATTGGCCCATATGGTCAAGATCCTGTTGTAATCTGAGATAACCCTCTTCGCTGTCCACTACACCTCCAATTTTGGTGTCATCAGCAAACTTACTAACTATACCCCTTATGCTCACATCCAAATCATTTATATAAATGATGAAACGTAGTGGACCCAGCACCAATCCTTGTGGCACCCAGTGGGTCACAGGGCTCCGGTTTGAAAAACAACCCTCCACTACCCTCTGCCTTCTACCTTTGAGCCAGTTCTGTATCCAAATGGCTAGTTCTCCCTGTATTCCATGAGATCTAACCTTGCTAACCAGTCTCCCAGGGGGAACCTTGTTGAACGCTTTACGGAAGTCCATATAGATCATATCTACCGCTCTGCCCTCATCAATCCTGTTGTTACTTCTTCAAAAAACTCAGTCAAGTTTGTGAGACAGGATTTCCCATGCACAAAGCCATGCTGGCTATCCCTAATTAGTCCTTGCTTTTCCAAATACATGTACATCCTGTCCCTCAGGATTCCCTCCAACAAATTGCCCACCACTGACGTCAGGCTCACTGGTCTATGGTTCCCTGGCTTGTCGTTGTCACCTTTCTTAAACAGTGGCACCACGTTAGCAAACCTCCAGTCTTCCAGCACCTCACCTGTGACTATCGATGATACAAATATCTCAGCAAGAGGCCCAGCAATCACTGCCCTAGCTTCCCACAGAGTTCTAGGGTACACTTGATCAGGTTCTAGGCTACACTTGATCAGATCCTAGGGATTTATCCACCTTTATGCATTTCAAGACATCCAGCACTTCCTCCTCTGTAATATGGATATTTTTCAAGATGTCATCATCTATTTCCCTACATTCTATATCTTCCATGTCCTTTCCCACCAGTAAACACTGATGCAAAATACTCATTTAGAATCGCCCCTATTTCCTGCGGCTTCTCACAAAGTCCACCTTGCTGATCTTTGAGGGGCCCTATTCTCTCCCTCGTTACTCTTTTGTCCTTAATGTATTTGTAAAAACCCTTTGGATTCTCCTTAATTCTATTTGCCAAAGCTATCTATGTCTCCTTTATGCCCTCCTGATTTCTCTCTTCAGTGTACTCCTATTGCCTTTATATTCTTCTAAAGATTTTGTCACTTTTTTAAAAATAAAACCTTAAGTTATCTTGAGAATGTGACTTAAAAGAAGTTCTGGGATTTACATATTAATGAACCGAAACCTGCAACCCATTCTAAAAGACGAAGGACTTTACAACAATCTAGGTTTGTTCAATATATCATTTCAGTTGCATGACACTGTAATCTTGCTATAAATTCTATGTATTATGGTCCTGCTCCACAACTACCTGATGAAGGAGCAGCGCTCTGAAAGCTAGTGCTTCCAAATAAACCTGTTGGACTATGACCTGGTGTAGTGTGACTTTTAACTTTGTACACCCCAGTCCAACACTGGCACCCCCACATCTTTCTTTCATAATTCTTTCCTTTGCTAATGAGGAGGCTCAGTTTCATCTGTTACTACACCCTTGTGAAGAAACTTGCAATGAAAGGGAATTCTGGGCAAAAAAATACCAATGAACTATGACACCACGGAGCTAGTGTGCCCACACAATTCAGGGCTCTGCCTAACTATCCAATCTGCAGTGGTGTCTCATAATTTGAGACAGAAAATTACTCTGTACCAAGCAATTTACTTGGATACCCCAATAAATTTTAAGTAAAACAACTTCACTTCAATGTCACAACTGAAACATAAGTATGTTGTCACTCACGTTTATTTTTAATTCTTTGTGTTCCGGCCAGCTCACTAAGCTCTGCAATTTCATGTTCTAGGGTTGCAATTTCTGCATCTTTCTCCTTCAGGCTAAAAGTAAGAAAATGATCTGTACAGTAATTGTAGTATAAGGTTTATGTTGTGTCTCCTGTTCTTGTGCGAGGCAGATAGCTCGTAACATTGAGTATAAATGTGATGTCAATAATATACAATACAAAAATGCCTACCTGCCCAGAGTTTTAACCAAAGTTCCAATCCATCATCAAAAATGGTGAGCAAGAACAACCACCGAGAAAGAACAGTGAGAAAAACAGGGGAAGAGAAAAGGGCAGCTGCTCAAGCCAACAATCTTCCATTATCAGTACCAACTTGCAAAGTATATTCTCATTGCAGGATAGCCTGTAAGGCTAAAACAGCACTCATAACCCACTGTACTGTGTACAGTCCTGGTCCCAATATAGAGTCAAAGATGACTTAATTGAAACGTAATATGAATTGACTGGGTGGATGTGGAAAAGGATGTTTCCTCTTGTGGGTGAATCTTGAACGAGGGGTCAGAATTTAAAAATAAGGGTGCACCCATTTAAAACAGAAATGAGGAAACATTTTTCTCTAAGTTGAGAATCTTTGGAATTCTGTTCCTCAAAAGGCAGTGGATGCAGAATCTTTAAATATTTTGAAGACAGAGGTCGATAGACTCTTGATTACTAGGACGATGAAGAGCTCTTGGGGATATGCAAGAATATAGAGTTGAGGTTAAAGTCAGGTCAGCCGTGATCTTATTGAATGGCAGAGTGGCCTACTCTTGTTTCTTGTCTGCATGTTCAAACAATGTAGAGATATACAATTAAAACTTGAGGGCTATGAATTACAGATTAGTATTTTTGATTAAAACAGCTTTACAAACATGAAATCAAATACATGATTTTCAGTGGTGATAAAATACTTTACCTGTTTTCCAGTTGTTCTACTGCTTCTAATTTTGTGAGCTAGAATAATGGGAAAAATAATATCATAATGGTGGAATGAGAAAATACCATTTGTCCAATTCAATTTTCTGTGTAAACCAGTTGTCGTTTCAGGACCTGTTTGACAATTTGTCATCTATTTCTAACCTTATATCTCTGCCCTGTACTCTTTAATAAGTATGGTAGTAACACTTTTATAGCACTTTTTTGTGCCACGCTTCAGTGCCTGCTTGGTTCAGTGTGAATAAGTTTTTATACTTAGCTGTTTCTTAAAATACAGGGTACTCAAGACATAAACCAATATCTATATATAAACGCTGTTAGTTTATGAAATGAACCAACTAAGTGATGAATGCTTGTATCATCACTGAATGAACTGAGCTTAATATTTCAAATTTCCTTCTCCTTCCAGTGTAAAACACTGGTCTATATTTGACACTCTCCATTGATAGCATGGCTAAACTCAGGAGATCTCTGCGAGCAATCATGGGTATGAAAATGCATGCAACAGCAGCATTGCACAGCATGTTATTACACCAAATTGTGTTGTTCCAATGCTTGCTGTGAAAGAATTATAAGAATATTCAGATTTAGTATTGCAAATAGTTGTTTGGTAATACATAATTTGAATATTGCTGTCAAAAATTTACTTTGTCAAAGCTTTTTATCTTGTACTGATCAGGACAATTTGCGAGAATAACAATAAAAGGGAAAACCAACATTTATTCTGTGAGAGAGAATGCAGAAGTTAATGATGATTGACTGTTGACAGCCAGTCTTTAAATTGCAAACCAGTAGGTACTTAATCAGCGAATGGCTGCTACTTATTTTTGAGTTAGAACAGGTGCAGAGTGTGCACATATGATCTTTCTGTCTGTAAATAAAAGGGCCCTGTGTATTAATATAAGTAGCTTTCAGTTTACATAAGTGCACCACATTGCAAAGTTGAATTGGTTGTCAGTGTAATTCTTCACTCACTCAGGATTTCCAGCAAGTGCTGTCCATATGCAGAATTACATCTAATGTTGGACAATGCATTGCATGTTTGGCAAGCACAGGCTGTTTGGACATCTTGAACAGCCCGAGGGGTTTTCTGTTTGATAGAATGCATCAATCTTTGGGATGTACAGCTGACATAAATTTTCATGTCAGCAATGAAACTCATATACTACATTACTTATTTGTGTGATAGGCACAATGTCTTTTTGGCTTGATGACAATATCCTCTTAATGGTGGGCAACACCCACCTTGTTATTGCACAATGAAACAACTAACCTCATTTGTTGCTGGAACATTTGCGATACTTTAACCTCCCTGGGTAACCTAAGGTAAACTGGCCACTCTTCAGGGCCCAGAGTAACTTTTCATGAGATTGAGTGATATACATCAACAAATGATCTTATCAAGGTACCTATTATCCTGCAGGCTGTGTTTGATCCTTCACATTTAAGCATCAGGTTTGCATGATGAACAAATGTCTTGAGCCCTATTTAGGTTAGCGATAATGCCACTTCTTAGCATTTTAACACTGTAATAATCCCAATGTGTATACAGACCAGTGAAGGTAGGTTTGTGGCAGACAGTAGTGAAGAACCCCTGGTTGACTTCTTTAACAGATCAAGGAAAGGCAGCTCTTTTGATTATTCCATTTCAAATGTGAATTTGAGTATAGGAATGGACTCCATTAAGGCATAAAAGGACTTATATGCAGCTGTGATCTCAAATGTAGTAAACATTTCATATACATTTGGAAATCTGAAAGTGGTAGCAAGTTAAGTATCATTCAGTCAAATACGCATTTCTGATGGAATGCAAAGATCTTTGTAAGAGCTGTGATTTGCAGGGTCTATAGTGTCGTACTATTTGTTTGGGTGTACATGATGACACTGAACCTGAACTCAACTGCTGAGTGATAATTTCAGTGAATACTGATTGATACAATGGTGATGGGTCAAGATCACTATGATGTAGAGCTACAACGTAGTTGTCTTTGACTTCCTTCAGTAGTACATTGGTAAATAGCTAGCAATATCAAAGTTAAGAGGAGAACTCTGAATTGCCAACAATATGCAAGTCCTGTGCAGTCCTCGCAAAGATGAAGGAATTCCTTCATCAAGTGGATAACCTGCTCAAAATGGTTGTAGCAATTCATCCAACCATTTGGCCAGTTCATGTTGTGCAGAATCAATCAAAGATAGGCTGTAAAGGGACATAACGTTTGTGTCTTGGGCAGCCTGTACATAAGTGGCATTACATTGTATGGTGAAGGATTCCTTCAGCTTTGCGTGTCTCTGATGGAATGGCACTTAACCTCCTCCCTCTTTCCATATATAGATGATGTTTGCAGAAAGCAAAGCGCTGACCACACTTAAAAAGCCCACCCTAACAAAACCTGCAACATAGTGTCCAACACTAGAAGTGATTCTGCAATTGGATAGTATTTGCTGGATCATCCTGAGTGTCCAAAGAATTACACTGACAACCAATTCAGGATTGTCAGTTGGGCTTGCAGTGTGGCGCACCTGCATGTGCTAGAACATAATAATTACACAGGGCCCACTCTTTGTGGCAGACAGTAAGATCATGTGCACCAGTTTCATCTCTACAAAATAGCTGAATAGCCATTCTGTGGTTCATTTTTCAGTGCACTGCCCTGAACAATCACAACCAATCTGACTGGTTTGAAATCTTAACAATCATTAACTGCTGTATTTGGCCATGGCAACGCCTCTACCAATCAATCAACACTCTTCTCAGACGGTTGGTTTCCCGTTTATCAGTATTCATGTGAAGTATCCTGATGAGTGTAAGATGAAAAGCCTAAACAAAATACGTTGTTTTTCAGCAATATTTAGCATTGTCTTGTACCATAGGGCTGATTCTGCAGTGATCCACTCGGTGAACAGCTTCTTGCTAGCAGCATCTCTGACCTGTGGAATCAAGAAAATTGGCCTCAGCACATTTCAGCGCTGTGATCCTGATTCTGTTGGAGAAAAATAATTTAATTTTTGAAGTAATGGACATTAAAAATCCCATGGCATTAACCAATGCAGGACAGAGTTCTCCTGGTTGTCTAAACAAGATCTTTCACTTTAGCAACATTGAAAGCAAACTAACTCATCATTCAACCTATTACCGTCCATACAGAACAGCAATTGCACATTCATTTCAAAATTAATTCATTGGGTGAAATGCGAAATGTTTCAATTTGATAAGATAATACATAAATGCAAGTATAATTCCATATATAGTTCCCAGATATTTTTTCTGCACTGTCTGCCCATTTTTGTGGCACAATTCAAGGAGTTGCATCAGGAAATATTGCAAAGATCAGTGAGAGTAGACCTTTCCCCAGTTTAGTGCTTGTCTATTTACAGCCTTTGTTTCCAGTGATCGGCAGAAGTATGAGTACTAAACAGGCATAAAGAAAATGTAAATATTAATTTTGGATGGTTACGTTCTACCGTCTATTTCCTGCTCCTCTTTTGTGCAGGACATGAGATAGAGCTAGGTGGCAGTATTTACATGAAAGATAATGGAAGTAGTACATTATCTTAAAGTAAACTGTTCCAACCATTTCTCACCTGATTTTTAAAAATGTTTTATTGTGCTAATTGTCAGCTATTTATTTTCAGCCATTATCAGCACCCACAGATTTCCCAATGGGAATCTCCCTATCAATCCCTTCCAATAGATTGGAGGTGGGGAGACATCATTTGTTGACAGCAAATGTGCTCTATGTCAAGAGACAAGCAGTTCTTTTCAGCCTAAGCAAATGCACCTTTTTTTTTTGTTTATTGTTTCTTCAGTCTTCCTGTTGTTCATTACAAGTTAACAAGTGGTGCTCATGCATTCAACATGGCAAGATTTGTTATGTTGGGCATTAGGGAAAGAGTAGCATTCCTTCAGACAAGGTTCAAACATGGGATGGTGCAAAAAACAGGCAGTCTCTGTATGTTCAGCATTGCAATGACAGATGATCAGACAGGTAGTGATGTACAGTGTCAATAATGTTGTGAATGTAATCTTCTATTTCCAATGCCCTCAAAAGTTTTTCTGTTTTTTGTTTCCCTTTTCCTATATCAACTGTGGAGGGCTATGGGTATTACTGGTTGGCAACGTTTGAACTGGTGCATAGGCTGAGCTTTAAATTTGGCACCAAAACAGGAATTCTGGATGTTGCCATAGTGGAAGGACTTTGGCCATTGGCAAATGCATGATCACACAAGCATGACAAGATGAGCAATTAAGAATTACATGAGGCAATAGAGGGAAACCTTCTGTATATTCTCTGAAATTGAAATTTAATTATGTTCGGTAAAATTCAGCCCACAGTTTGTTCTCCGGTAGTGTGGTGTATAATGAGATGAGAACAGAGAGTAGCAGGCTTCAGTTGGCATCTGCCCTTCCACTTCTCCACATCCAGCCCACTCTCTGGCCTCCCTCCCCAGGACTTGGAAAGCTGCCTGTCAAGGGGAGGCAGCAGTTACTGATCAAAGATTTGGTAGTCCATTAACTCATCTAGCTTTCCATTCCAAAGTGGTGGGTTGGCTTGCTGACAAAAGAATGGCAAAATTGGTGTCATGAAGTTAAAAAATCTATTATTATAATAGATACAACATCTGCTGCATACAAAAGCAGCTACATTCCATGACTGGGTTCCAAGAAGAATGCATGGAAGGCTGTAAGTAAAGGAACCTGGTTATGTGAAGGCTATCCTGCCTCAGGTGTCAGTGATAAGCAATTCAAACACTTCAATAACGTATATCATGGAAAGATGATCAGGGAAATAAATGAGAGATGCTTGAGAACCATGGCCGATTCCTCTTATCCTGCCTGACCTCATATAGAAATCTCTCCCTTAAACCTGAACTTGACATTTCAAGTGTCTAGAATGCTATAGTCTAAATTAGGTTTCTACGAAATAATTCATAGCTAGCATTAAAGTAAAACTTGCACTTTGAAATTCTGTACTTGAGAGTGGCGAGCAGGTTTGTTTTCAGGGGTTACACCAACAGAGCAGCCTAATTAAGGCCCAGCTGAAAATGGATCCTCATTAACTGGCACAGCTAGGCCCCTTCTGATAGAAGGATATACAAATTCGCATCTAAGTAGCACTTGAATGCAACTTCAGAGTATAGGAGCTGACCATCTCAGATTGAAGTGATGGCAGAAGAGTTGTTTGGTTGCTTTCAACTTAACAAAGCACCATATTGACAAGTATATCTAACCTTCAGTTTGAATTTAGGTCCATGGTAGTTTTAATCCTTTTTCCTAAAAAGAGCTTGTTAAGTGCAAGATTGATACTCAACATTAAACAAGTACAATAATGTACTCAAAAAAGGGATTCATCAAGTGTGAAAGATAGGGACACGAGTGATTTAACTAATAAGTTAGATATGATCATGGTGGCAGGACAAACTACGTGTTGTGTAGCATGTGGGAGCTGTTGGACACCATGTTGATCCACACTGAACACATCTGTAGTAAGATTTTACAGATTGAGTAACTTTGGATCAGAGTTGAGGAGCTTGAGTTTGAGCAGCAGATATTGCATCACATCAGGGAGGGGGAAAAAAAGTTACCTGGTCACATTGCCTCCTTCCTGATGCAGTCACAATCCTAGGATTAGGTAATTCAAATTTGGTCTGTGATCAAGGACAGGAGGTGCAAGTGTAGGAGACACAGGTATTGGGGGGCTGAAAGGACAGCTTTGAGCATCTTTCATCTGAGAAACCATCCAACAGTTACAGAGGTTCTTGCAAGCTGTGTAGATGAGAGCAGGGACTGCAGGGTGAATGAACTGACCAGGGCACTGTGGTATAGGGAGCCATTCAAGTGGGGAAGGAAGTAGTGTACAATATAGTTAGGGGTAATTAAGGGGATATTGTTCCTTCCAGCCAGGAGTGAGAGTGCTGAAGGTTATGTGGCCTGCCTAATGCCGGAGTTAAAGGACATCTCCTCAGGGCTGAAAAGGAAATTAAAGTGGAGGGGAGGAATCCAGTAGTCATCGATGTTGGTACCAAACAGTATTAGAAAGGAGGTTTTGCTTGAAGATTTTGAACAATTCAACTAAATTAGAAAGCAAAACAAGGTAATAATCTCAGGATTACGGAGTCATAGTGAAATTAGGATTGGGTAAATAAAAAGTCAAAAGGAATTAAATGCATCAAAGACTGATGTGGGAGGAGGGGTTTAAATTCATGGGGGAAAGGATGCTGTTCTGATGGCACAGACTTCTCGAACCGTACTGAGACCAGCGTCCTGGAAAATCAATTAGGGAGTTTGGTTTGGGGGGTGGTGGCAGGCAGGGGAAGGAGAGAGAGAAGGGAAAGGAGAGAGAAAAAAATACATAGGCTCACAAAAAAAACAAAAACAAGGATTTGGGGGCATTGCAGGGCAATTTCAGGGAATTTCAGGCAGTATAGGGATCAGTGGTTAGCACTGTTGCTTCACCAATGTCAGGGACCCGGATTCGATTCCAGCCGCATGTGACTGTCTGTGGAAAGTTCGCACATTCTCCCAGTGTCTGTATGGGTTTCCACAGGGTGCTCCAGTTTCCTCCCACAATCTAAAGATGTACAGGTTAGGTGGATTAGTTATGGTTAATGCAGAGTCATGGGAATGGTGGGGTCTCCTCCTCAGAGAGTTGGTACAGACATGATAGACTGAATGGCCTCTTTCCATAATTCTATGATTTTTTGCTAAACATTAAAAAAAGTAAGAGTAATGCAAATATGGTCCTTTCATTTATATAGTTCTGAATAAAAGTGACTTAACTGCACAAGAGAGGTTATTGGGTATGATCATATAACCACATTTCTAATGGGTACACAGAGTCTGAGTTGGGAACTAAACATTCAGGAATATGCGCATTTTCAAAAAGGCAGGTGGGGAGGAAAGGGTGGCAAAGTAGTTTTGTTCGTATTACATGAAGAAAGTATAATAGCAAATTATCTGGGTCGGATGATGTAGAATCCAGATGGGTGGAGATAAGAAATAATAAGGAGAGGACAACATTGGTGGTCATAGTCTACAAGTCCACTATCAACAGCTATCCTGTAGAATAGAATAAATCAGGAGATAATGAAGGCATGTGAGAAAGGCAGTACATTAATGATGGACACCTTTAATCTTCATGTAGATTTTCGAAGTTGGGGGGGAAAAAAAAGAGAAAAAAAAAATCAAGCCGGCAAAAAGATTGCCACAAGAAAGCAATATGCAGCTCTATTGCCCCTGACTAGAGTCTTTTTAGGACCTTCAAGGCAACCAAAGCAACACTGTTCTCAATGCACCTTCCTATTACAAGTGTCAATTCAGAGACATCTGCTTAAAAGAATTCTCTTTCTTCCTTATGGGAACACCGACAGCAAGATTGAATATGCAGTGGACCAGGATCTACTTTGGCTAAAACTGACTCTTGAGCGGTACCAAATCTCTACAGCAAATGGCAAAGATGCCTCTTTTTCCTCAAGTGTTGTCTCATCAGCCTCTGCTACTGTCCAGTGTAACCTTTTTCATTGTCTTCTGCATTTGTCATAAACAGTCTTTTTTAGATAATGAAATTGTGTAGCACACAACAGACACTACTTCCAGAGAGGTGCCAGACAGAACCATATTTAAATACACTCCAGATCTAAGCACCTGAAGAGAGCCATTGGAGTGCTTCTAGTCTGTTCTATATTAATCTTGATACAGGATTCATTATATCAATGTTGTGGGGTCTTTGAGATCCCCAGTAGTATTATTACCCAGTGTTACAGATAGCAGTCCTTGTTACAGATAGCAGTCCTTGGCACAGAGCAACTGTTTTGGGCCTGTGAACTGTGATAGGAATTTAGAGTTCCGTAACACACAAGAATTATGACAGCTTCCTCTATAATAACTACTGAAATGGTGTGCTTGGCATCATACACCAGCTTCAGATTAAATAAATTACATGTTTTCATATTGGAAAAATTATGTTCTGTAACAGGACACAAATAGTGGCACAAGTTCCAGTAATGAAGGTGGTGGCGATGAGCTGCCTTCTTGAACCGCTGCAGTCTGAATACTGTAAGGTGATCCGCAATGCTATTAGGGAGAGAATTCCAGGACTTTGACCCAGTGAGACTGAATGAACAGTGATATATTTCCAAGTCAGGATGGAGAGTGGCTTGGAGGGGAACTTGCAGGGGGCGATGTTCCCATGAATCTGCTGCCCTTGTCCTTCAAAGTGGTCATCTGTTTAGAAGGTTCTGTTTAAAGGATCTTTGGTGAATTTTTGCAGGCTGCTTTGTCCTGGATGTTGTCCAAGTTTTACAAGAATTCATTTATTTATTCATTTGTGGGATGTGGGCATCGCTGGCTGGCCAGCATTTATTGTCTGTCCCTAGTTGCCCTTGAGAAGGTGGTGGTGAGCTGCCTTCTTGAACCGCTGCAGTGGATTGACCCATAATGCCCTTCGGGAGGGAATTCCAGGATTTGGACCCAGTGACAATGAAGGAATAGCGATATATATTTCCACATCAGGGTGGCGAGTGGCTTGGAGGGGAACTTGAAGGTGGTGTTCCCATATTTCTGCTGCCCTGGTTCTTCTAGATGGAAGTGGTCATGGGTTTGGAAGGTGCTGTCTGAGGATCTTTGGTGAATTTCTGTTATGCACCTTGTAGATAGTACACACTGCTGCAACTGGGCATCAGTGGTGAAATGAGTGGATACTTGTGGATGAGGTGCCAATCAAGCGGGCTACTTTGTCCTGGATGGTGTCAAGCTTCTCGAGTGTTGTTGGAGCTGCACTCATCCAGGCAAGTGGGGATTATTCAATCACTCTCCTGACTTGTGCCTTGGAGATGGTGGACTATTGAGTATCTGGTCAATGGTAACCCCCAAGGATGTCTATAGTAGGTGTTTCAGGGATGGTACCACTATAGAATGTCAAGGGGCAGTGGTTAAATCGTCTCTTGTTGGGATGGTCATTGCCTGGCATTTGTATAGTGCAAATGTTACTTTCCACTTGTCAGCTCAAGCCAGCATATTGTCCAGATCTTGTTTCGTTTAAATATGAGCTGTTTTAGTACCTGAGGAGTTGCGAAGGGTGCTGAACATTGTGTGATTAAGGCAGCATCCAAGGAACAGGAGATTCGACGTTTCGGGCATAAGCCCTTCTTCAGGAATGAAGAAGGGCTTATGCCCGAAATGTCGAATCTCCTGTTCCTTGGATGCTGCCTGACCTGCTGCGCTTTTCCAGCAACACATTTTCAGCTCTGATCTCCAGCATCTGCAGACCTCACTTTCTCCTCCATTGTGTGATTAAGACTGCTTCAGGTCAATGTGGTTTCCAGGAATAAGTTGCTGGCAAAACCGATTGCCTTTCATGAAAAACACAGCCTCTCAAAGTGTTGGCTACTCATCAGGCTGAGATTGGAGCACCCAGTTTTAATAGGCACAATGGCATAATGATTGCAGGTGAGAGTCTGGTAGTCCTGAGTTCACCAAGCTGATCTGCTCACGCTTTTCTTTCCTTTATTATAGAAGAGGAATGTCACAGCGAAATGGCACTGTGGCTGAGATGGAATGGGTATTTGTTTTTAAAAAAAGGGATTAAATCTGTGGGGCAGTGCTCCAGATATCGCCTCAAGGTCCACAAAGCTGCAGCAAAATAAATGAATGAATAAATGGTTCAGAGAAAGGAACAACCAAAAAAATAGTGCTTTTTACAGTATCTCTGTCTGCCCACTGACAAATAACAACCTGCAGTGGTTCTCAGATACTCATTGTTTTGTGAAGACAGAGGACAGCTAGTTAGAAGAAAAATGCAGCATTATATATTGTATACTGACTTGAACACAATTAGCATGCTGAAAGAAGATCTACTTGCAGGCACTGCACGATGCAAAAATCAGTAGGGAGTGTTAAGAAAATTCTACCAGACCTCAGGGATCCAAAGAATAGCCCTTTTCCTCTGCTGCCTCCTCCAAATTAGCTACAAAAATGGGAAAAATTCTCACCTTTTGAGATGCACTACAAATCTGTTTTCCCATTTGCCTGTCTTGTCAAGCTGCAGGAAGCCATTAAAAACGTGTAGGTACCAGTTAATATCCACAAATAGGTCAGCTAGCACATTACAGGTATTCATGATCGTTAGCAAGTCTTATTCAGCTGACTGTGGAGACCACAGTGGGGAATCAACTCATTTTATATTGATGTATGGAAATGCAGTTCTTCCTATTTCTGCTCAGGATTTTGACTTGTCAGAGATTTTACGCTCATGTGTGGTGGAATGCTTTCAGTGAAGCTCTCAATGTTAGAAAGGGGGTATATATATATATATATATTCTAACATTAATTTAGAAGTACATTGCTCTCTACCTTCAAGAATCTTGCCTTTACTTTGATGTGCCTCTTTTCTTTCTCTGTTTCCTAAATGTTAAAGTAAATCAACAAACCAAATTTACAAACAATAATAAAAGTATTAAAAATGGTTTGTCGTGTAAACTATAAATAAAAGTAGCTGTCTATGGTGATTGAGGGCAACAAAAAAAATGATTCATGTTTTCCTTTAGAAGCAAAGAGATATTTAGCAGAATTTTCCCTCACTTTTAATTGGTTAAATTGGTGAAAAGTGACACAGAGTATACATGTTTGTGGATAGAGTGGTCTGAATTAAAAGCACTCTTATTCCATGGATGTCAATCTGTGAAGATGACTTTTTTTTTAAAAAGCTGGGGATTAGAAGAGGAAGATGAGTGTTTAGGACGATTGTGGCAATAATTCATGCACAAAACCTGAGAAGATAGCTGGAGTATTTAAAAAAAAAACAAAAATGGGTCATTGAACAGAAGTTCCAATGTGTACTTTAAAAGACATTTTGGAACTCACAGCGCTATCATTCTCCTCCATTCCGAGAAACATCATTTGAGGGTCTGGTGTGACCATAGGGCTGGCTGCTCTCTCACAAGAGTGAAAGCAAAAGAGACAACTGGTGGCAAGGGTCACCACACCTCAGGCATCAGGGGAGGGGGTTGAGAAAGAGAGTCCTTCATGGTAACCTCAGATGGTGCAGGACTTGAACCCACAGTGTGCCAACTGAAGTACTGATCTCCTGACGAGGACTCGTCTACTTAGGTTAGAAACAGGAGAGGAGAGGTCACACTACTGGGAGTTTTTAAAAAAAAATATAGGCCTCTGCAAAGTGCCAGGGATGTGGAGGAGAGGATCGGCAAAACAATTCTGGATAGGAGTGAAAGGAACAGGGTGGTCATTATGGGGGACTTTAACTTCCCCAACGTTGACTGGAAATGCTATAACTCTAGTATAATCAGATGGATCAGTTTTTGTTCAATGTATGCAGGCGGGTTTCCTGGCACAGTATATCAAACGGCCAACAAGAGGGGAGGCCACACTGGATCTGGTACTTGGTAATGAACCTGGTCAGGGGTTTGATTTAGTGGCAGCTGAGCACTTTGGAGAGCGTGACCATAATTTGATTACATTTAGTTTAGCGATGGAAAGGAAATTGGTACATGCCACAGGGCAAGAGTTATAGATGGGGGAAGGGCAATTATAATGCGATTAGGCAACACTTAGGCACAGAACGGGGTAGCAAAATGCAGGGGATGGGGACAATCGAAACGTGGGGCTGGTTTAAGGAACAGATATTGCATGTCTTTGATAGGTATGTCCCTGTCAGGCAGGCAGGAAGTGATAAGGTAAGGGAACCGTGGTTTACTAAATAAATTTTCTCTCTTGTTAAACGGAAGAGGGAGGCTTATGTGACATTTGAGAAGAGATGGTTCAGATGAGGTGATGGAGAGTTACAGATTAGCTCAGAAAGATTTAAAGAGACAGTGAAGAAGAGCAAGGAGGCTACATGAGCAGTCTTTAGCAAGTAGAATAAAGGAGAACCCTAATGCTTTCTATAGGTATGTGAGGAATAAAAGGATGACTAGGGTAGGAATAGGGCCTGTCAAAGACAGAAGTGGGAAGTTGTGTATGCACCCTGTGAGGGTCGGAGAGGTGCTAAACGAATATTTCTCATCTGTTTTCACTCAGAAAAGGAGAATATTGTAGAGAAGAATGAGATACAGGCTATTAGACTGAAAAGGATTGAAGTTTGTAAGGACGAGGTGTTATCAATTCTAGAAGGTGTGGAAGTAGGTAAGTCCCCTGGGCCGGATGGGATTTCTCCGAGGATTCTCTGGGAAGCTAGGGAGGAGATCGCAGAGCCTTTGTCCTTGATCTTTGAGTCGTCATTGTCTACAGGTTTACCAGAGGACTGAAGGATTGCAAATGTGCCCTTGTTCAAAAAGGACAGTGGAGAGATGACCCAGGTAATTATAGACCAGTGAGCCTTACATCTGTTGTAGGAAAAGTTTTGGAAAGGATTATAAGAGATAGGATTTATCATCATCTAGCAAGGAACAATTTGATTAGAGATAGTAAACATGGTTTCATCAAGGGCAGGTCGTGTCTCACAAACCTCACTGAGTTTTTTGAGAAGGTGACCAAGCATGTAGATGAGGGTAGGGCAGTTGACGTTGTATACATGGACTTCAATAAAGCCTTTGATAAGGCTCCACATGGTAGGGTTTTAGAGAAAATGCGGAGGCCTGGGATTGAAGGTGATTTAGCAGTTTGGATTAGAAACCGGCTTTCTGTAAGAAGGCAGCAAGTGGTGGTTGATGTTCAGCCTGGAGTCCAGTTAATAGTGGTGTGCCATAAGGATCTGTTTTGGGACCACCGCTGTTTGTCATTTTTATAAATGACTTGGATGCAGGCAAAGTTGGTTGGGTTAGTAAGTTTGCAGATGACACTAAAGTCGGTGGAATGGTGGACAATGTGGAAGAATGTTGCAGGGGGACTTGGAATAACTGCATAATTGGGCTGAGAGGTGGCAAATGAAGTTCAATGCAGATAAATGTGAGGTGATTCACTTTGGAAAGAATAACACGAAGGCAGAATACTGGGTCAATGGAAAGACGCTTGGTAGTGTGGATATGCAGATCTTGGTGTCCCTGTACATAGATTCTTGAAAGTTTCCACCCAGGTTGATAGTGCTGTTAAGAAGGCATACAGTGTGTTAGGTTTTATTAGTAGAGGATTGAGTTCCGGAGCCATACTGTCATGCTGCAACTGTACAAAACGCTAGTGCGGCCGCACTTGGAATATTGTGTGCAGATCTGGTCGTCCCATTACAGGAAGGATGTGGAAGCATTGGAATAGGTGCAGAGGAGATTTACCAGGATGTTGCCTGGTAGAGGTAGAGGTAGAGGTAGGTTCTTCACTCAAGAGTGGCAAGGATGTGGAATGCCCTGCCTGCCAATGTAGTTAACTCAGCCACATTAGGGGCATTTAAACAGTCCTTGGCTAAGCACGTGGATGATGATGGGACAATGTAGGGGGATGGGCTTAGAGTTACAGGTCGGCACACTGCATTGTTCTATGTTCTAAAGCTCCTGAAAGAGAGTTCTTCTTGACGCTACCTGAAGAAACAGTGTCTGCAAAAAAAAAATGACCTAGTGACAACTGCTTGTGTTTAGTGACATCAGTTAATATTTGCCAGGATGGGGAAAAACCATCTCTTTTTCCACCCCCCTTCAGAAACTAACAATTATTTGCCAAAGTGATCTGATAAAGTTAATCCGAGAGAAAATTTCTTCCATTACTGGGGATATGTGTATTATTTAGAAAGCTTATCATTTATATCTTCATATTTAAAACCGTGTTAATGTGATTTTGCATTATCAAATAAATAATTTGTTCTTTATTGAACAAACTTGGTTGATAGGTAGAGTCATAGAGATGTACAACACGGAAAACGACCCTTCAGTCCAACCCGTCCATGCTGACCAGATATCCCAACCCAATCTAGTCCCACCTGCCAGCACCCGGCCCATATCCCTCCAAACCCTTCCTATTCATATACCCATCCAGATGCCTTTTAAATGTTGCAATTGTACCAGCCTCCACTACTTCCTCTGGCAGCTCATTCCATACACGCACCACCCTCTGTGTGAAAACGTTGCCCCGTAGGTCTCATTTATATCTTTCCCCTCTCACCCTAAACCTATGCCCCTCTAGTTCTGGACTCCCCCACCCAGGGAAAAGACTTTGTCTATTTAACTTATCCATGCCCTTCAATTTTGTAAACCTCTATAAGGTCACCCTCAGCCTCCACACCCCAGGGAAAACAGCCCCAGCCTGTTCAGCCTCTCCCCATAGCTCAAATCCTCCAACCATGGCAACATCCTTGTAAATCATTTCTGAACCCTCTCATTTCACAACATCTTTCCGATAGGAAGGAGAATTACATGCAATATTCCAACAGTGGCCTAACCAATGTCCTGTACAGCCACAATATGACCTCCCAACTCCTGTACTCAATACTCTGACCAAGAAAGGAAAGTATACCAACCGCCTTCTTCACTATCCTACCTACCTGTGACTCCACTTTTAAGGAGCTATGAACCTGCACTCCAAGGTCTCTTTGTTCAGCAACGCTCCATAGGACCTTACCATTAAGTGTATACGTCCTGTTAAGATTTGCTTTCCCAAAATGCGGCACCTTCGCATTTATCGGAATTAAACTCCATCTGCGACTTCTCACCCATTGGCCCATCTGGTTAAGATCCTGTTGTAATCGGAGGTAACCCTTTTCGCGGTCCACTACACCTCCAATTTTGGTGTCATCTACAAACTTACTAACTGTACCTCTTATGCTCACAGCCAAATCATTTATATAAATGACAAAAAGATGTGGACCCAGCACCAATCCTTGTAGCACTCCACTGGTCACAGGCCTCCAGTCTGAAAAACAACCCTCCACCACCACCCTCTGTCTTCTACCTTTGAGCCAGTTCTGTATCCAAATGGCTAGTTCTCCCTGTATTCCTCTTTATTTTAATCCCAATATAGATAAATACTTTATCTTATTATCAATTAGGTTTATGTTGTGATTAGTGGAGGGTGAGACGAGGATGACAGTACATTCTTTCAATCTGGGTCAAAGTGGTTCAGAAACTAATTGCAATCCAGAAAAGGACACATTGTGACAAATGCATAATATACAAAATACACAGCGAGAATAAAGTAAGTGCTTATCATTTAAGATTATGGGAAAAAAATCATCTTGGGTGGTAGCACAAAATTAATTGTCCACCCCTTAAAAGCAGTGCCTGATACCCAGTTTATTTGACCACAAAAGGGACCAGAATATCCAATACTGCACGTAATAGGCAGCTGATCTAATGTCTCATTTTATGCCACCCACCACTCGAGATAAATTTCTACTCTCCAGAATTGTCTTTTTCTTCAAGCAAATGGATATAATCAGCAACATCTGAAAACACTAGGATTAAAATATTTGATCTTGTAAACTTCAAGAACTGAGCAAGGAGTGGTGCAACGGGTTAGCAGTACTTTCATTTCAGATTTCTCCCCTTAACTGAAGGGATAATGATCTCTCAAGACTTTTATGCAAGATGATTTTGAAGAAACATCAACTAATTTGCTCATAGCCACTGGCTCACAGTTCAAGTGTTAGGGACAGCTGGTTTAAAAGAAATGGTTATAATGATTCAGTAGTGAGTGCTTGAGAGATTAAGACAGTATTAACTATATGTGGCCTGATTGTATTTGGAGGAGACCCTGGGGCCTAGAAATGAGTCTGTGTTGTTTGCAATCAGAGCGTAGCTGAAATGAGAGGTCAGAGGATTGAAAGAAATTAGTGTTTGGGTTTCATCAATACATTTAAGAATAGCCAACAGTCATCACAGGCAACTTGTCTCCGCTAAGACATAAATGGTGAGCCACTTGCTTCATCAACATGTTCTGGGAGAGATGATCAGAGTGATTTTTTTTCGATGCAAGGTGAAGAAATCGAGTTTCCTCTCTTGGTTTTATTTGAATTCATAGTTATAAAAAAACCACAGGAAAAAAAATCTTTCCTGCTGCTGGCAACCATCGAAGAATTGCAATACCTGCCCTCACTACCAACAGGTTTACTAATGGAGGCCATCAACAGGATTCAACTCAAATGATAAAAAAAGGGGTGTAATTGCGTTCCAATTTCAACTCAAGAGCCAAAAATTGGAAAAAATACTATTGCCTGACCTACATGACTGAACTTAATGAACACAAAAAAGTTCAACTGCAACAATATCTGTTAGCATAGTCCCAGAAAATCAGTGTAAAGGCAAAGACCCACAGCTACACAAAGGCATTGAAACATCCAAGCTACATACAACTTAATGTCATAAGTGTACTTTCCAAATGATTAAATATGAAATAATGCAATCACTCACATCATGTTTACTTTTTTGCGTTTCAAACATTTCATTCAGCTGCATAATTTCTTGTTCCAATGTTGAAATCTGTGCATCTTTTTCCCTCAGCCTAAGGAAAAGAGAATAGTTTATATTATCACAGTGCAGGAATCAGTGTTGTTAGGAATAAATATATAACTAAGCGTAATTTATATTTTGTATTTTAGTATGCTCAGGGGAAAGACACGGTTTTAAATTAGACTTGGTTTTGTGGGCTGTGATATGAGGGAATCTGGACAGCGATTTGTTTGTATGCATTTTATTTTTTAAAACATGCAATTTTACAACCCTTGCAACGAAGAAAGAGGGGTTACAAGTTTAGTTGCCATTTAAAATTAAAAAAATTAATGACTGCTGATGCCTAGTGATAGGGATCCAGGGACAGAGAAAATCTAGAAGAGAGTGGACATTACAAGGAAAGAGTGCTGAAATTTAGGGAACTCTGCTCTTAAAGTAAGAGTTTAGCTTGCAGTTTGTTTCTGGTGTCTCAGAGAGATACCAGCTGAAGGAAAAGGCACTTAATGAAATGTACAAAAATTTGCCAGAAAGAAAACAGATATGGCTATGCCAGCCTGCGCTAGAAGCCTGTCATAGAGTCCCTATGGTGTGGAAACAGGCCCTTCGACTCTCCAAACAGTAATCCACCTAGACCAATTCCCCTACCCTATTATCCTATATTTACCCCTGACTAGTGCATCTTTGGGCAATTTAGTTTGGTCAATTCACCTAGCCTGCACATCTTTGGATTGTGGGAAGAAATGGTGGCTTAATGGTTAGCACTGCTGCCTCACAGTGCCAGGGACCCGGGTTCAATTCATGCATCAAGCAACTGTCTGTACGGAGTTTGCACATTTTCCTAGTGTCTGTGTGGGTTTCCTCCCACAGTCCAAAGATGTGCAGGTCAGGTAAATTGGCCATGCTACATTGCCCGTAGTGTTAGGTGTAGGGGAATGGGTCTGGGTGGGTTACTCTTCAGAGGGTTGGTGTGGACTTGTTGGGCCGAAGGGCCTGTTTCCATACTGTAGGGAATCTAATCTAATCTAAACCCACACAGAGACAGTAGTAAATATTCACTGGATATTTGATGTTTGGAAGGATATTGCGGTGATAAAATTATTGTTGAGCGAATTTCAGAAATTTAATGAAATCTTTCCAACTTTTTTGTCTAATGTAATATAGTTCACGTTTTTCTTTTTTAATAGAAATTTTATTTTGTCAAATGTACACTGGCAGGCTCCTGTAAATCTGTTTATAAATTGAAACCCACACTTAAAACAAAGTTAAAGTCTATCATGTCAGGTTGCAGAGTGGTCCGACTTATCCAGTATTGACATCAGTTGGAATTAAAAGTGTGTATAACCTTTCAAATTTGAATACAATTTATCACACAAAACCAAAACATGATTGTCTTATCTCAGACTCTAATAACTCAATAATATAAAAAAAAGAACTGCAGATACTGGAGATCCAAAACAAAATCTGTGTTCTGATGAAGAGTCACTGCACTCAAAACATTAACTCTGCTTTCTCCCCACAAATGCTGACAGACCTGTGGAGATTTGCCAACAATTGGTGTTTTTGTTTCTCAGTAACTCAGTCCCTGGAACTCTGCACCTTCATCTCTTTTTTTCCTTTCTGCTACAATCTGTAGGTTTTTAAACACAATCTTGGCATCACTCAATTCCTTCTAGTTAATGTGTTTTATGCTCAGTCTGCTAAGGAAAAATTTATGCAGCTCTGTCCAAGTGCTGATGAGATTAAAACACATCTGCTACAATTAGAAAACTGTTTTTGCATGGCTTTGTAACGTCAGTTCATTTAGTAATTGGCAAATGATCTCTATCAAATTGCCATGTGCAAGGAACATAGTAGATGCATTAGCAGGATATTAGGTTGTTCAGCAGCTGATAACAGACTGCTCCTTACAATAAACTGTTGAAAAGTGAAAATTCTAGAGGTCTGCTACTGTTATCTGAAGATGGAAAATAAATGAGAGAAAAGAACAGGCTGAATCAAAGTATGCTGCTCTGGGAGGTCTCCCAAAAGCTGCTGCAAAGAAGGGTTGTCCTTCAAGTTATTGGGATATCCTCCAATCAGTAGTTAGAAATGCCTGGTGAAACTGGACAAGTAGTGGCAATAGATGCAAAAAAACCCCCAAAATTATGGGACTTCCGCCCCTCACAGGGAAGGAGTCTGAAACTCTGGAGTTGCTGATTAGCTGACAGTTACAAAAGCCCAACAGCAGAGTTCTGTTGTGGGTACTGCAAGAGATGCAGGCAGGCCCCTGCCAGAGGTCCCATGGATTCCAGATTCAGATAAGTCTAAGGGCTTTGGGTTTTTTTGGAAACTCAGGGGAGGGACATGGGTTTTGAAGAAAATGAGGATGGAAATGATGGTGCTCTCAGGGGAAGGAAAAAAGGCAGAGGGTGCTTTTGGCAAAAAAAAAACAAAAGCGAATACCACTCCTGCTCAACTGTATTCTGGCACCTGGCAGTATAAAACTAAATTCAGTTGAGTTTTTATGAAGCTTAAGCTCAATTGACCCTTTTTTTATTTCCATATGGTGGGCAGGGGGGGTGCCAAGTGATAAGGTGATGGGCTAGCTACCCTCCCTATATAACATTCTCTCCCCCACCCAACCCAAAACACACACAGCAGAGGCACTTATTATACAGCCCATGGGCTTCTGACTAATGTCAAGAATAATTCACCACTACTTTAATGTTTGAATCATAACATTCACGTGCATACCTATATTGTTGCAGGGCACACTTAGCTGTGACAGAAACATGCTTCTCAAAGTCACACAAAAAGTTATAACCATCATTGTTGAAAGGTTTTCTTCACAATTTAAATCGAAAGGATGTGAGCATCGCCAGCAAGACCAGCATTTATTGCTCATGGGTAATTAACCTCAAGAACGTGGGGGTGACCTGCCTCGTTGAATCACTGCAGTTATGTAGTATACACACTCCCGCAGTGCTCTTAGTGAGGGAGTTCTAGGACTTTGACAGTGAAGGAACACAATGCATTTCCGAGTCAGAATGATGCACAACTTGGAGGGGAACCTGAAAATGGTGGTTTTCCCATGGTACTCTTGCCACTCTTGTTCTTCTGGGTAGTACAAGTCACAGGTTTGGATGTGCTTTCAGAGACTCCTTGACGAGTAGCTGAAGTACTTTACAGATGGTACATACTTCAGTTCATGAATTCACACAAAATTGGCATATGGATTTATCACTTCGGTGAGACAGTTTCTGGTCTTTCAACATATGTATTTGACTGACACACACTCATACGTACACAAACAGACAGACAGACACACACACTCATCAGTAACTCTCACCTATTGGTTCGTTGTGAAGAGGAGTGCTCAATCGAGGCCATAGGAGGAGTGAAAAAGCAGCAAGGTCAGAAACCATCCCAAATTAAAAAGGGTAGAATTAGCTTCGAAGAGTAAGAAGGAAAACAAAAACACAGTTGCTTATTCATTGTTGCACTACATTCATCTCCTGATCTGTTGTAAACCTTTCCTTACCTGCTTTCCAGCTGCTCAGTCACTTCTAATTTGGTAAGCTACAAAGGATGGAAGAAAAGAAGTGTTCACGGACAACAATAGCTTTAAGATCTTGCCATGCCCAATGGAACATCGAGGCAGATACAAAGCAGTTGCCCAAGTTAAAGTAGTCACACAAAAAAAAGGAGCGAGAAGTCTCGAAATAACAGCATTGCTGAGCATGTGCTGCTAAATGACCTTAAAAATAAACAAACCAAATGCCTACATCTTCCCAAAAAAAATTAAACAAATTCAGCTATTTAAATTTCATTCTCATCTAAGAATTAGAAACTGCTGCAAACATTCAGCTGGGTTAGTTCCCACAGACTAGTCAAATGGTTGGAAAAATGATGGCAACATGCATTACGATTACCATGGACTGATCAAGTTGGTACAAAGTAACATGGGTTGAATGGACAACTTTAGTACAGGGCCCTACATTTTAATTAAAATCACATCGTATGTCAAACACAGAAATACTATTTTTGAAATTAATGTTGTTTTCTTATAATCGTTCATTGCTTCATTTTGAGTTGTGATTTTGCTTGATCACCCAAAGACCTTTATTCAAGCACTCAGGTGGAGAATCAAAGCTAGTCTGAATTCTAGGTGAAATACGGAAGAGGACACTATTGATTCAGTTCAAGGGAGAGTTCCAAGGTCCACAGCCAACCACATGTCTCCTGTAATCCGCTCAATCTTCATATTTCTGACTCATTGCCCTGTTCCTCAATACGTGTGCTATTAGCTTGGAGGAAGGAAAGTTACTGCATCAAGTTGCAGAACACTATATGGGAGTAAAAACACAGATCAGTCAATAACTGCATGATAGAGGAGCTGGATGGCCTAATTCAATTTCCTTTTTTCCTGTACATCAGTAACAGTTATAGCATATCTAAATGATTTGCATTTTCTACTTTGTTTCCCTCTTCAGATTTTACTGTACCCTGCATCATTCTTGGATTAATAGGACCAGAAGGTGATCCACTCAATTCTTTCCAAAACCATTGTTGAAACCCAAGGGGTGATTTATCTACCTCAAGTGACTTAATCTGTATTTTTATTTGGTGTTTCATTCTTGTTCAACAATCCAGATTGTACAAGAGAGATTAGAAACTGGTGGGCTTTGCAGATTAGAATAGTTATTAAATTGTTCTTTTGCCAGGAAGAAAAAAAAAAGATAGCCCAAACTCATATTGACAGTTTAAAAAAAAAGTATTTACTAATCTACCTTCAGGAATTTTGCCTTTGTTTTGAGATGTTTCTTTTCCTTTTCCTAAATAGAGACCAAAAATAGAGGAATCAGAATTACTATCAATAACCACTGGATTTATGGTATTTCCTTACAAAATGCATATGTATTTTCATACTTAGTTTCATTGGTATTCAAGTCAGGACTTAATGCTAGGGTCTGCCTAAAGGTGTATACTTGTACGATTTCAGTTTGGTCACCATGCCCACTATTGCCAAATAGACCAAATACCTCTCAAGTATGTACACTTTGACTAACATTCCCAACCATTCCACCCGCGCACACATCTTTGTAAATGGTGACAAGTGCGGTCAGTCAGTAGTGTGTTTTTAAATTTATATCAATGCCTCCAGTATTAGATTCATCTTCTCTTTCATGGACAACGAACGATTTGAAAGCTTATTGAAGATAAGTATTTTTTGACCCTGGTTTATTGTTTACAGCTGTGCTGTTGGGACATTGGTTGGGGGTGGGGAAATTTTTTTTACCACCAATATATTTATGCCAATTCAGATTCGAGGGGAGGGGTTTACCCAGCCTCAATAAAAGATTCCATATATAAAAGTATGCTGCTGGGATAGGAATTTGAAAATGCGTGTAGGTGGGAGAGATTGTGGATATAAGTTTGCTTGCTGAGCTGGAAGGTTCATTATCAAACATTTCGTCACCATACTGGGTATCATCATCAGTGAGCCTCCGGATGAAGCACTGGTGATATGGCCCACTTTCTATTTATGTGTTTAGGTTTCCTTGGGTTGGTGATGTCATTTCCTGTGATGGAAATGAACACAGGAAATTACATAGCCAACCCAAGGAAACCTAAACACAAACAGAAAGCGGGCCATACCACCAGTGCTTCATCTGGAGGCTCACTGATGAGGTTACCTACTATGGTGACGAAATGGCTGAAAGTGAATCTTCAAGCTCAGTGGGCAAACCTACATTCAGAACCTCAACAGAGCTACAAATCTTCTCCAAACTTGTGGGAGAGATTGTTAGAGCATCAACACATATTTTTCTTCTTTTTGCAGTCTTCCCCCCTCCTTCCCCCACCAAGGAAAGGAGGTTTGAGCTAAAAAGAAAGAAAAGTAACCATTCTTGCTGACAGGAGTGCTAGTTGGTACAGCACAGTCCACGTGTAACAGAAGCCCTTTTCCAATCTGGGTTCTGATATAATGCAATTAAGAGCAACAAAGGATTGAAACTCTTGCTCGCCTTTCCTTCTCTGCCTTACATTTCCACTTCTTAAACATCCACTACACCACCACACAGTGGGGTAATCTCACAACAGGGTGGGGTGGGGCGGTGGTGTGGGTCACTTTGTTTTTTTTTCTCCTTTTGGCTTAAACGTAGCTGTCTATAAAAAGGATCAGCCATTGAGGAACAAAACAAAGAAAAAAAGGGGAGAGAGACTATCCCACAGCATACATACTTTATTGGTGGTACCTTGCTGAGTCCATCATTACACAATAATTCTGATTTTCAATAAATACTATTTTCTTTCCTTTCTGTATTGGGACCTCAGACAGGTGAACCTCCAGAACTCTCACCTTCAAGGAGCAAAACCCTTGATGCAGTTTAAACCTTTTCTTGTTACTTTTTCCAAAGCAGAAGCAATTAGACTTTACAAGACTCTCAGTAAATCTCAAAGTAAAGCCAAATGGAACAACAGCAGCAATCACTTCAGGTGTCATTAACATCTCAAATGATACAAATGGTTATTGCTCATCTGGAAATACAAGGAGACAAATTACATACCATAGCTTCATAACGTTTCTCATATTCAAGGAGCAAATCCCTAATTTCTTCACTGAGGAGCGATCTACAAGACAGAGATTTATAAGGTAATTATATCGAAATATCAAGCATTTTTTGAGTTTGCCAATGAAGACAGGATGACAGCTGACAAGTTGAACATGGTAATTAGGAGGTCTCAAAGTTGAAAAGTGTTTAGCATGGGGTTCTCAGCCAAGGTTGCAAGTTTTTGAGTCCCAAGACTTTTCCCCACGTTCATATTTATTTTCTTAGCTGTTTTCCTGGACAGTCAAGAAACAGTATATCAGGTTTTTAAGTACTAGATCCTCTTCTTTGGAGGAAAGACCAGGCAGACCAAGAGTTTCACCTGCTCCTCTCTGTCTACCTCAATTTGACCCATTTCCTTGCAGCATCAGAAGATTGTGGACAAGAAGCTTAAAAAAAATGGGTAAAAGCATTGAGGAGGACAAGGTACCATTTGCATGTAGCAGCAAGTAGTGATCCTGATGAAAGCACGGAGGGAAACTCGCAGTTTGAGAAAGCAGGATGTCACGGAGATGCAAATCCGAGAATCTGCCTCCATTTCTCATGATTTCGAGTAGGATCACAAAAGAGAATTGCTCCAATGTGCTTCCTCTCCAGGAGAAGGAAGCAGCTGATTATGTCCAACTATTCCAAGTCAATCACAATGACAAGGGAACCCTCATGAGCGCATGACAGATCCACCTGATGTTACTGAAATGCAAGTGCACACATTTAGATCAATCAAGAGGAACCAGAAAGGGTTGTGACAGTGATAACACCCCTCCCTCTAGGCCAGAAAGTCCTAGTTTATGTCCCCCGGGACCAGAGGCTGTATCATAACATGGCTGAACAGATTAATAAAAAAAAACGTCTTTCACATCAGAAGAGGAAACATTAATCAATGAAGACACCACTACAACAAAGAAGACCACATTTTTCTTTACAGTTAAGGGCCCTGAATTGGTTACATTACCCCTGTGCATTTTTAAAAAAGAAAACTAAAGCAGGTACCTGTATCAAATTGTAAGGAAGAGAGGAAATACTCACTGATTAACTGCCTGTAAACTTTCAGCACCATCTATAATTACAGAATGAAGACAAACAATAGTCAATAAAAGTTAATCCAAGTAGTTTTGATCATTTCTTAGAAAAGGTGCTGGATCCCTAATGTTCTGCCATTCCATGGTAGTGGAATTTCTCCATTATTTTTCTTTGCCCATCTTTCCTCATTGTTACTGGATGGAAACAAATCAAAACTTTTAAAATTATCAGGAAGAGACACTGGCCAATATTTATTGCCATAAACTATATGAATACGGATTTATTTAATATAACTGAGCGGCTTGTTTGGTCACAATTAGGCAAAACTAGTTAAGGTAGGAGCTTTCCCTCCCTAAAAGGGCTGTACTTTCTCTCCCCTGACAATTTGCCATCTTGACATTCATTTTTGAAACCAACTTTGTTTTACTGCAAATTTTTGACACAGAATTCAAATTCTCAAACTGCAATACTGCTGCAAGCAGTGTAAAACCCACACTTTCCCCTCACCTCCATCCAAGGCCCCAAAGGATCCTTCCGGGATTGTATTTTGATTTATTTCATAAATCTTTTAAAAATGCCCTTCTAATTGACCACCACTTCGGACTCACTATAACCTTGTCCTCATCCAAAACTCTGTTACCTGAATAATATCTTGTACCAGTAGCCTTACAATGTTCACTGTTCTGGTTCCTAGCCTGGCAGAAAATGTTGAAAATTCCTACCCTTGTTGCCTTCTCCCACCTGTCCCTCCTTATCTCAATAAACTCCTTCATTCCTACTTTCCCATATTTTTGCCCACTTCTAATTCCAGTCTCTTCCAGAGCCTTGATTTTCATTGTTAACCGTTCAAAGCTGTGCATGTACCTCGATCTTAGCCCCAGGTCTCTTAACACATGTGCACTTTCCATTCTTTTACCTTTTAAAAAATACTGTGCACATCAGTTTCTCCCATTAAAGTTGATAACCTCACAGTTTTCCACATTATATTGCATCTGCCATGATCTTGCCCAATCACCAAGCCTGCCCAAATCCTCCTGAAAACGATTTCCACTTTTCTCACAAAAGACGTTCCTGCTTAGGTCTGTATCATCTACTAATATGGCAACAGTGCAGTGCCTTTAAGAGAGATTTGTTCTGTGCTGTTTCTCTTAGTTTGGGAAACTTGGTTGATATGGATGAGTTGGACTGAAGGGTTTGTTTCACATCAATGTGGGATTATTGATAGCCCATCAGTGCTTCATCCAGAGCCAAAGGCTAACAAGTTTTGGAATGGATGCTGTAGCCTGGTCCAATCAGATGGGCAGCTGTCCCTGCATGCAAAGTATCATTATTGCAGTCATTCAACACCAGTTGCCAGTGCACCCTGCAATGTATGTGCATCCTAAGTAGCCTGCAAGTGGATGAGAGTGGTGCCATGATGGTTGAGGGATTGGTAATTGTCAGATACTAATGTCAATGGATGAGGGGGTGGGGCTTGCAGATGGTGCATATGGGTCATGTCCCAGGATGCTAAGCAACACAGAGGCTAGTCAAAGCTCGTGACAAGCCAAAAGGTGCCAGGTACCTGTTATCAAGAACAAATCGGTTACAGTTTGAGGAGAAACTTGAAAAGTTATGCATTTTATCTTTGGAGCTAAGAACCTCTTCAAGATTATGGTGGGTCACGAAAGGTAGCTAGTGATCCATTATTTCCCCTGGTCAGTGAGATTGTAACGAGAGGTTATAAGTTTAAGATAATCACAGAAATTACAAAGGAGGTTAGGAAATACTGCTCCAGAAGGTGATTAGAAAGTGAAATTCTCTGCCACCAGCTATTGCTGAAGTAGATGTCAAATTGATTTTAAATAAGAATTAGGTCATTGCTCACAAAAAGAGAAGAGGAATAAAGAGCAAAAAGAGGCATGGGTTAAAACTAGGTGATGTGGTATAAAATAGCCGTGCAGACTAAAAGTACAAAATTACCCACTTTAGATGCATCGTTACAAAATGCCATTGTTCTTTACCCAACCTCTGCATTAAATACTTCAACATGCAGATGTTTGAAAATTATTTGAGGACTTTTCTGCCTTGCCAGGGACACACAACAGGAAATTTCATACCTCCAGCATGTGATTTCATTTCCAGAACAAAATTAACATCTCAGATTTTGGCTGCAACATTTTCTGCAATGAAGTGTTAAAATCTTCTCTTGAAATAGCATAGTGGGCATAGAAATATTGAAAATAGAAGCAGGCATAGACCATTAAGCCCTTCAAGCCTGCTTCACCATTAAGTATGATCATGACTGATCATCCAATGCAGTCCCCTGTTCCTGCTTCCACCCCATATCCTTTGATCCCTTTCAACCCAAGAGTTATATCTAATTCCTTCTTGAAAACATTCAATGTTTTTACCTCAACCATTTTCTGTGGCAGAGAATTCCACAGGCTCCCCACTCTCTGGGTGAAGACATTTCTCCTCACCTGAATCCTAAAATGGCCTGGTTCTAGGTTCCCTGGAACATCCTTCTGGCGTTTACCTTGTCTAGTCCTGTTAGAATTTTAATAGGTTTTGAGGAGATACTGTATTATTCTTCTAAAGTGCAGTGAATATAATCCTAACTAATCTAGTTTCTGTTCATGTGTCAGTCCTGCCATGCTAAGAATAAGTCTGGTAAACCTTAGTTCCAATCCCTCCATTGCCAGAATACCCTTCCGCAGTGGCGCTGGAAAGGCACAGCAGGTCAGGCAGCATCCAAAGAGCAGGAAAATTGACGTTTCAGACATTCCGAATGAAGGGCTCCTGCCCGAAACATCGATGTTCCTACTCCTCAGATGCTGTGTTTTCCAGCACCACTCTAATCTTGACTCTGAGCTGCAGCATCTGCAGTCCTCACTTTTGCTTTGCTTGAAAATAATACATTTTTCTTAATGCTCTGCTGTGACATTCTTTAGACTACTCCAGCATTTTCCCCAATAACAGCTGTTAAATTAACTTGCCTATATCTGGATCTGCTTTTGTCTTCTTCCCTTTATAAAGGGGTTACAGCAGCAGTTTTTCCAACTGCTGGACCTTTTGCCGAATCCTGAAAGATTACTACTAGTGCATCTATGTAGCTCCTTCTCCTAATATCCTAGGACGCAACCCATCAGATCCAGAGAATTAAACAGACTTTAGCCCCATTAGTTTCCCTAACAATTTTTCTCAATTAGTTAATTAATTTATTTCTCCTCCTCCTTTTGATTATTTAGTATTTTTTTTAAAGCTATTCATGTCTTCAGATGTGAAGACTGATGAAAGTATTTTTCTCCCCCTCAAACGGAATGCTAAATTCATTTTTTCAGACCAGATGGACACAGGGACAAAAATCTAGTCAGAGGCATTTAAATTACACCAAAACCCTTCCCAAGTCATCTTCTGGTGCCAACAGTGAGCAGCGGCCTATTTGGTGGTGCACCCAACAAGTAGTCAGGTTGCATATTCAAATTGAGATGATTCTTAAGCAGCCAGCAACGTTTTTTTGTTGTTCATATTTTGGTTCAGTGAGAGGTCAAATTCTTTGTGGCATATTGGCCGGATGCAGTGAATTTAAACTGCTGATGCAAACAGGAGCCACGGCAAAATTCCCTTTCCCCATGAAATATAAAACAGCTGAACTAGGATTTCTGGCCAGATTAGCATTCAAGTTCAGTGTTCTGGAGTGATCAGCAGGCAGGAAACTCAGACCCACAATGTCATCATTTTAAGATTTGAATTGAGAAAGTCCACTTAAAACTGTAATGTTAGTTCCAAGGCTCTGCTCACCCAACATAGGGAGGTGCAATGAAACTACCAGCAATTGGCTCAAAACGAAAAATCAGCCCTTGAACCTGCAGCGACTTAGCATCATTCTTTCAAGGAACACAGTATTGTTACTTGCCTCATTGACTTAACTTTAAATTCCATTTTCAGTACATCAAATTTGCTTTTACATCCCACCTCTAAAATTGCTATATCCTCAATTCACCCTAATACGGAAATCTGAAGCGAGTGAGAGTGAGTGAGAAAAAGAGAGAGAAGAGAGAGAGAGAGAGAAAGAAAGAATGAAAGAAAGAGAGAGAGAGAGAGAAAAGAAAGTGAGAGAAAAAGAAAAAGAGAGAGAAATGAGAGAGAAAGAGAGAGAAAAAGAAGAGAGAGAAAGAGAGAAAGAAAAAAAGAGAAAAGAGAGAGAGAGAAAGAAAAAGAGAGAAAAGAGAAAGAGAGAGAGAAAGAGAAAGATAAAGAGAGAATTGAGAGAGAAAAAGAAAAAGAGGGAAAGAAAAGAGAGAAAAAAAGAGAAAAAGAGAGAGAAAGAGTGAAAGAGAGAGAAAAAAGATAGAGAAAAAAGAAAAAGAGAGAGAAGAGAGAGAGAGAAAGAGAAAATGAGAGAAAGAGAGAGAGAGAGAGAAAGAGAGAGCAAGAAAACAGAGAGAAAAAAGAAAAAAAAGAGAAAAGAGAGACAGAAAGAAAAAGAGAGAGAAAGTGAAAGAGAGAGAAAGAGAGAGCGCGAGAGCGCAAGACAGAGAGTGGGCACAAGCGCGAGTACGCGAGCGCGCGAGAGAGAGCGCAAGCGCGAGAGAGAGCACGAGAGATAGAGAGAGTGCAAGAGAGAGAGTGCAAGAGAGAGAGAGCGCGAGACCACGAGAGAGAGAGCACGAAAGAGACTGCGAGCACGCGAGAGCGAGAACGAGCGCGAGGGAGAGCGCGAGACAGAGCACGAAAGAGACCGCGAGCGGGAGAGAGCGAGAGCACATGAGAGCGAGAGGGCGAGAGAGTGCGAGAGAGAGCGCGCGAGAGACAGAGCGCGCGAGAGACAGAGAGCGCGAAAGAGAGCAAAAGACCAGACGGCGAGAGACCGCGAGAGAGAGTGCACAAAAGAGACTGCGAGCGGTAGAGAGCGAGAGCACGTGAGAGCGAGAGAGAGAGCGATAGAGAGACAGCGAGAGAGAGCACCAGAACGGGCGCAAGAGGGCACGCGCGAGAGAGCCAGAGCGTGCGAGTGAGAGAGTGCGCGAGAGAGAGAGCGTGCGAGAGAGCAAGAAAGCGCGAGAGAGAGCATGAAAGAGAGAGCGTGAGAGAGAATGCTAAAGAGAGTGCACGAAAGAGAGAGAAAGAGAGCACGAGAGACCGTGAGTGAGCGCGAGAAAGTGAGAGCCCGCGAGAGCGAGAGCCCGCGAGAGCAAGAGCGCGAGCGCACGAGATAAAGAGCGCAACACCACGAGAGACCGCGAGCGAGCGCAAGAGAGAGCGCGATATAGAGAGAGAGCTCGAGTGAGAGAGAGCGCGAGTGAGAGAGGGCGCGAGTGAGAGAGGGCGCGAGTGAGAGAGGGCGCGAGTGAGAGAGGGCGCGAGTGAGAGAGGGCGCGAGTGAGAGATAGAGAGAGCGCAAAAGACATAGAGAGCGAGAGAGAGCGCGGGAGAGAGAGTGAGGGCGAGAGAGGGAGCCAGAGAGAGAGCGCGCGAGAGACAGAGCGCGAGAGAGAGCGCGCTAGAGAGAGAGAGAGAGAGCGCGAGAGAGCGCAAGAGAGACAGAGAGAGACAGTGCGAGAGAAAGCGCGAAAGAGACCGCAAGCAGGAGAGAGCGCGAAAGAGACCGCGAGCGGAAGAGCGCGACAGCACGTGAGAGCAAGAGAGAGCACGAGAGAGAGAGAGAGCGCGAGAGTGAGCGCAAGAGAAAGCGAGGGAGAGCGCCAGAGCGAGCTCGAGAGAGCACGCGCGAGAGAGCCAGAGTGTGCGAGTGAGAGAGCGCGGGAGAGAGAGAGCGTGCGAGAGAGCAAGAAAGCGCGAGAGAGAGCATGAAAGAGAGAGCGTGAGAGAGAATGCTAAAGAGAGTGCACGAAAGAGAGAGAAAGAGAGCACGAGAGACCGTGAGTGAGCACGAGAAAGTGAGAGCCCGCGAGAGCGAGAGCCCGCGAGAGCAAGAGCGCGAGCGCACGAGATAAAGAGCGCAACACCACGAGAGACCGCGAGTGAGAGCACGAGAGAGCGCAAGAGAGAGAGCTCGAGTGAGAGAGACCGCGAGTGAGAGAGGGCGCGAGTGAGAGAGGGCGCGAGTGAGAGAGGGCGCGAGTGAGAGAGGGCGCGAGTGAGAGAGGGCGCGAGTGAGAGAGGGCGCGAGTGAGAGATAGAGAGAGCGCAAAAGACATAGAGAGCGAGAGAGAGCGCGGGAGAGAGAGTGAGGGCGAGAGAGGGAGCCAGAGAGAGAGAGCGCGAGAGAGAGAGTGCTAGAGAGAGAGAGAGAGAGCGCGAGAGAGCGCAAGAGAGACAGAGAGAGACAGTGCGAGAGAAAGCGCGAAAGAGACCGCGAGCAGGAGAGAGCGCGAAAGAGACCGCGAGCGGAAGAGCGCGACAGCACGTGAGAGCACGAGAGAGAGAGAGAGCGCGAGAGTGAGCGCAAGAGAAAGCGAGGGAGAGCGCCAGAGCGAGCTCGAGAGAGCACGCGCGAGAGAGCCAGAGTGCGCGAGTGAGAGAGCGCGGGAGAGAGAGAGCGCGAGAGAGCGAGAGAGAGCACGAGAGTTTGAGAGAGAATGCTAAAGAGAGTGCGCGAGAGTGGGCGAAAGAGAGAGCGCGAAAGTGAGAGAGCGCGAAAGAGAGAGAGAGCGCGAAAGAGAGAGAGAGCGCGAAAGAGAGAGAGAGCGAAAGAGAAAAAGAGCGAGGGCAAGAGCGAGAGAGGAAGTCATAGAGAGAGAGAGCGAGAGAGAGCGCGGGAGAGTGAGAGCGCGGGAGAGAGAGCGATAGAGACCGCAAGCGGGAGAGAGCGACAGCACGTGAGAGCGAGAGACAGCGCGGGAGAGAGCGCTTGAGAGAGCGCGATAGAGAGACAGCGAGAGAGCACGCACGAGAGAGCCAGAGTGCGCGAGTGAGAGACTGCGTGAGTGAGAGAGAGCACGCGAGAGAGAGAGAGCACGAAAGAGAGCACGAGAGAGAACGCTAAAGAGAGTGTGTGAGAGAGTGCGAAAGGGAGAACGCGCGAGAGAGAACGCGCGATGGGGAGCGAGCGAGAGAGAGCGCGCGAGAGAGCGATAGAGAGAGAGCGATAGAGAGAGAGCGATAGAGAGAGAGCGATAGAGAGAGAGTGATATAGAGAGAGAGAGAGAGAGAGCGAGAGAGGGAGCCATAGAGAGAGAGCGCGAGAGAGAGAGAGAGCACGAGAGAGAGCGAGTGCGAAAGACACAGAGTGAGAGAGAGCGCGCGAGAGAGAGCGCGCGAGAAAGCGATAGAGAGAGAGCGATAGAGAGCAATAGAGAGAGAGAGTGATAGAGAGAGAGAGAGAGAGAGAGAGTGAGGGCGAGAGTGAGAGAGGGAGCCATAGAGAGAGAGAGCGCGAGAGAGAGAGAGAGCGCGAGAGAGAGCGAGTGCGAAAGACACAGAGTGAGAGAGAGTGCGGGAGAGAGAGCGCGGGAGTGAGAGTGCAGGAGAGAGAGCACGAGAAACAGAGCGCGAGAAAGAGAGCCCGAGAAAGAGAAAGCGTGAGCGAGAGAGGGAGCCATAGAGAGACAGAGCGCGAGAGAGTGCACGAGAGAGAGAGCACGAGCGAGTGCACGAGAGAGAGAGAGCACAAGAAAGAGAGAGCGCAAGAGAGAGAGAGCGATAGAGAGAGTGAGAATGAGAGCGAGGGCGAGAGAGGGAGCCATAGAGAGAGTGCGCGCGAGAGAGAGAGAGCGCGAGAGAGAGCACGCGAGAGAGAGCCAGAGCGCGCGAGAGAGAGAGCGCGAGGGGGACCGAGCGAGCGAGAGAGCGCACGCTAAACAGAGCGTGCGCGAGAGAGTCACAGCGCGTTAGAGAGAGAGAGAGAGCGTGCGAGAGAGAGAGCGATAGAGAGAGTGAGAATGAGAGCGAGGGCGAGAGAGGGAGCCATAGAGAGAGTGCGCGCGAGAGAGAGAGAGCGCGAGAGAGAGCACGCGAGAGAGAGCCAGAGCGCGCGAGAGAGAGAGCGCGAGGGGGACCGAGCGAGCGAGAGAGCGCACGCTAAACAGAGCGTGCGCGAGAGAGTCACAGCGCGTTAGAGAGAGAGAGAGAGCGTGCGAGAGAGAACGAGCGCGAGAAAGAGAGCAATAGAGAGCGCGAGGGTGAGAGCGAGAGAGGGAGCGATAGAGCGTGCACGCGAGAGAGAGAGCACGAGAGAGCACGATAGAGAGAGCGCGAAAAACACAGAGAGCGAGAGTGAGCGCGAGAGAGAGAGCGATAGAGAGAGAGCGACAGAGAGAGAGAGGGAGCCATAGAGAGAGAGCGCGATAGAGAGAGAGAGAGCGCAATAGAGAGAGTGCGATAGACACATAGAGCAAGAGAGAGCACGGGAGTGAGAGAGCGATAGAGAGAGCAATAGAGAGAGCGCGCGAGAGAGAGAGTGCGATAGAAAGAGACTGAGAGTAAGATCGAGGGCGAGAGAGGGGACCATAGAAAGAGACAGCGCGAGAGAGAGACCGCGCCAGAGAGAGACCACAATAGACACATAGAGCGAGAGTGAGTGCCGGAGAGAGCGCAAAAGAGAGTGTGCGAGAGAGAGAGAGCGATAGAGAGAGAGAGAGCGAGGGCGAGAAAGAGAGAGGGAGCCATAGAGAGAGAGAGCGCGTGAGAGAGAGAGCGCGAAAGACACAGAGCGAGAGAGAGCGTGGGAGAGAGAGAGAGAGCGTGGGAGTGAGAGCGCGCGAGAGAGAGTGAGAGCGAGGGCGAGAGAGGGAGCCATAGAGAGAGAGAGAGCGCGAGAGAGAGCGATAGAAAGAGACTGAGAGTAAGAGCGAGGGCGAGAGAGGGGGCCATAGAGAGAGCGCGAGATAGAGGCAGCGCGAGAGAGAGCGCGAGACCAGACCGCGAGAACGCAAGAGAGAGCGCGAAAGAGACCGCGAGACAGGAGAGAGAGAGCGGGAGAGAGAGAGAGCGCGTGAGAGAGAGAGACAGCGCGAGAGAGAGAGACAGCGCGAGAGAGAGAGACAGCGCGAGAGAGAGAGAGACAGCGCGAGAGAGCGTGAGAGAGACCACGAAAGAGAGAATGCGAGGAGGAGCGAGCGAGCGCGCGAGAGAGAGCGCGTGCGAGAGAGGGAGAGCGATAGAGGGAGAGCGATAGAGGGAGAGCGATAGAGGGAGAGCGATAGAGGGAGAGTGAGGGAGAGAGCGCGAGCGCGAGAGAGAGAGCGCGAGAGAGAGAGCGAGCGCAAGAGAGAGAGAGAGAGAGCGCGAGAGAGAGAGAGCGCGAGAGAGAGAGAGAGCGCGAGAGAGAGAGAGAGCGCGAGAGCACGAGAGAGCGCGAGAGACCGAGAGAGAGCGAGAGACCGAGAGAGAGAGCGAGAGACCGAGAGAGAGAGCGAGAGACCGAGAGCGAGAGCGCGGGCGAGAGAGGGGGAGAGAGAGGGGGAAGAGAGAGGGGGAGCCCGCGAGCACCAGAGAGCGAGAGCGTGAGAGCGCACGCGAGAGTCAGAGAGAGCGCGAGAGACCGAGAGAGAGCGAGAGACCGAGAGAGAGAGCGAGAGACCGAGAGAGAGAGCGAGAGACCGAGAGCGAGAGCGCGGGCGAGAGAGGGGGAGAGAGAGGGGGAAGAGAGAGGGGGAGCCCGCGAGCACCAGAGAGCGAGAGCGTGAGAGCGCACGCGAGAGTCAGAGAGAGCGCGAGAGACAGAGAGAGAGCGCGAGTGAGAGAGAGCGCGAGTGAGAGAGAGCGCGAGTGAGAGAGAGCGCGAGTGAGAGAGAGCGCGAGTGAGAGAGAGCGCGAGTGAGAGAGAGCGCGAGTGAGAGAGAGCGCGAGTGAGAGGTGCCATAGAGAGAGAGAGCGGGAGAGAGAGAGCGCGAGAGGATGAGCTAGTGACAGAGCACGAGAGGACGAGCAAGAGATAGTGCGCGAGAGCGCGCGTGAGCGAGAGACCGAGAGCGAGAGCGAGAGAGCGAGCGAGCGAGCGAGAAGAGAGGGAGAGAGAGGGAGAGAGCGCGAGGGAGAGAGGGAGCGCACGAGCACCGGAGAGCGAGAGCGAGAGCGCGAGAGAGCACGAGAGCGTGAGAGAGAGAGAGCGCGCGAGAGAGAGCGCGCGCGAGTGAGAGAGAGCGAGCGCGAGTGAGAGAGAGAGAGAGCGCGAGTGAGAGAGAGAGAGAGCGCGAGTGAGAGAGCGAGAGCACGAAAGATCGAGAGAGCGAGAGAGAGAGAGAGCGTGCGCCTGAGAGCGAGAGCGCGAACTCGAGAGAGCGAGAGCGCGAGCGTGAGCGCAAGAGAGCGAGCGCGAGAGCGTGAGAGAGAGAACGAGTGCGAGAGCGCGAGAGAGAGAACGAACGCGAGAGAGAGGGAGAGCGAGAGAGCGAAAAAGAGCGAGAGAGTGGGAGAGCGGGAGAGCGAGCGAGAGAGAGGGAGAGCGAGCAAGAGAGAGAGCGCGAGAGAGAGCGAGAGAGAGAGGGAGAGAGAGGGAAAGAGCGCGAGGGAGAGAGGGAGAGAGAGGGAAAGAGCGCGAGGGAGAGAGGGAGCGCGCGAGCACCAGAGACAGAGAGAGCGCGAGAGAGCGCGAGAGTGCGAGAGAGCGCGAGAGAGCGCGAGAGAGCGCGAGAGAGCGCGAGAGAGCGCGAGAGAGCGCGAGAGACAGAGAGAGCGCGAGTGAGAGGTGCCATAGAGAGAGAGTGGGAGAGAGAGAGCGCGAGTGGACGAGCTAGTGACAGCGCGAGAGGACGAGCAAGAGATAGCGAGCGAGGGAGAGCGCGCGTGAGCAAGCGAGAGCGAGCGTGCGTGAGTGAGCGCGAGAGAGAGAGCGCGAGAGAGAGAGAGAGATATAGCGCGAGAGAGCGAATGAGCCCGAGAGCGCGAGATAGCGAGCTAGCGCGAGAGACAGAGGGAGGGAGAGGGAGGGAGAGGGAGGGAGAGGGAGGGAGAGGGAGGGAGAGGGAGAGAGAGGGAGAGAGAGGGAGAGAGAGGGAGAGAGAGGGAGAGAGAGGGAGAGAGAGGGAGAGAGAGGGAGAGAGAGCGCGCGAGGGAGAGAGGGAGCGCGCGAGCACGAGAGACAGAGAGAGCGCGAGAGACAGAGAGAGCGCGAGAGACAGAGAGAGCGCGAGAGACAGAGAGAGCGCGAGTGAGAGGTGCCATTGAGAGAGAGAACGCGAGAGAGAGAGTGCGAGAGGACGAGCAAGAAATAGCGCGCGAGAGCGCGCGTGCGAGAGAGGGAGAGCGCGAGAGCAAGTGAGCGAGAGAGAGGGAGAGCGAGCGGGAGAGCGCGGGAGAGAGCGGGAGAGCGCGGGAGAGCGCGGGAGAGCAAGAGAGCGCGAGAGAGCACAAGAGCGAGAGAGCACAAGAGCGAGCGAGAGCGAGCAAGAGAGAGCAAGAGAGAGCAAGAGAGAGCAAGAGAGAGCGCGAGCGAGAGAGGGAGAGAGAGGGAGAGAGAGAGAGAGAGGGAGAGGGAGAGAGCGAGCGCGAGAGAGAGAGAGAGAGCGGAGAGAGAGAGAGCGCGTGTGAGCGAGCGAGAGCAAGTGCGCGTGAGCGAGCGAGCGAGAGCGAACGAGAGAGCGAGAGAGCACGAGAGCGAGAGAGAGAGCGCGAGAGAGCGTGAGAGCGCGCGAGGGAGAGAGGGAGCGCGTGAGCACCAGAGAGCACGAGAGACAGAGAGAGCGCAAGAGAGAGCGCGAGTGAGAGAGAGCACGAGTGAGAGGTGCCATAGAGAGAGAGAGCGTGAGAGGACGAGCTAGTGACAGAGCGCGAGAGGACGAGTAAGAGATAGCGCGCGAGAGCGAGCGAGAGACAGAGCGCGAGAGCGAGCGAGAGACAGAGCGCGAGAGAGCGAGAGCGAGAGAGAGGGAGAGAGAGGGAGACCGCACGAGGGAGCGAGTGCGCGTGAGAGAGCGCGAGCGTGCGAGAGAGAGAGCGCGAGAGAGAGAGAGCGCGAGAGAGAGAGAGCGCGAGAGAGAGAGAGCGCGAGAGAGAGAGCGAGAGAGCGCGAGAGAGAGCGCGAGAGAGAGAGCGAGCGCGATAGCGCGAGAGAGAGATATAGCGCGAGAGAGCGAGCGAGCCCGAGAGCGCGAGATAGCGAGCTAGCGCGAGAGGGAGAGGGAGGGAGAGGGAGGGAGAGGGAGGGAGAGGGAGGGAGAGGGAGGGAGAGGGAGGGAGAGGGAGGGAGAGGGAGGGAGAGGGAGAGAGAGGGAGAGATGGGAAAGAGAGTGAGAGAGAGCGCGCGAGGGAGAGAGGGAGCGCGTGAGCACGAGAGGGCGAGACCGAGAGCGCGAGAGAGCGCGAGAGACAGAGAGAGCGCGAGAGACAGAGAGAGCGCGAGAGACAGAGAGAGCGCGAGAGACAGAGAGAGCGCGAGTGAGAGGTGCCATAGAGAGAGAGAACGCGAGAGAGAGAGCGCGAGAGGACGAGCAAGAGATAGCGCGCGAGTGAGAGAGGGAGAGCGCGAGAGCGAGTGAGCGAGAGAGAGGGAGAGCGAGCGGGAGAAAGAGGGAGGGCGCGAGCACCAGAGAGCGAGAGCGAGCGAGAGAGCGCGGGAGAGAGAGCGGGAGAGAGAGCGGGAGAGAGAGCGGGAGAGAGCGCGGGAGAGAGCGCGGGAGAGAGAGCGGGAGAGAGCGCGGGAGAGAGCGCGGGAGAGAGCGCGGGAGAGAGCGCGGGAGAGAGCGCGGGAGAGAGCGCGGGAGAGAGCGCGGGAGAGGGCGGGAGAGGGCGGGAGAGAGCACGAGAGCGCGAGAGCACGAGAGCGAGAGAGCACGAGAGCGAGAGAGCACGAGAGCGAGAGAGCACGAGAGCGAGCGAGAGCGAGCAAGAGAGAGCGCGAGCGAGAGAGGGAGAGAGAGAGGGAGAGAGGGAGAGAAAGGGAGAGAGAGAGCGAGCGCGAGAGAGAGAGAGAGCGGAGAAAGAGAGAGAGAGCGGAGAGAGAGAGAGCGCGCGGAGAGAGAGAGAGCGCGTGTGAGCGAGCGAGAGCAAGCGCGCGTGAGCGAGCGAGCGAGAGCGAACGAGAGCGAGAGAGCACGAGAGCGAGAGAGCACGAGAGCGAGAGAGAGCGGGAGAGCGCGGGAGAGCGCGGGAGAGCGCGCGAGGGAGAGAGGGAGCGCGCGAGCACCAGAGAGCACGAGAGACAGAGAGAGCGCAAGAGAGAGCGCGAGTGAGAGGTGCCATAGAGAGAGAGAGCGTGAGAGGACGAGCTAGTGACAGAGCGTGAGAGGACGAGTAAGAGATAGCGCGCGAGAGAGCGCGAGAGACAGAGCGAGTGAGCGCGAGAGAGCACGAGAGAGCACGAGCGCGCACGAGCGCGCACAAGAGCAAGTGAGAGCGAGCGAGAGAGAGGGAGACCGCACGAGGGAGCGAGTGCGCGTGAGAGAGCGCGAGCATGCGAGAGAGAGAGAGCGCGACAGAGAGAGCGCAAGAAAGAGAGAGAGCGCAAGAGAGAGAGTGCGAGCGCGAGAGAGAGTGCGAGCGCGAGAGAGTGTGAAACACAGAGAAAGAGTGCGAGTGAGAGGTGCCATAGAGAGAGAGAGCGTGAGAGGACGAGCTAGTGACAGAGCGCGAGAGGACGAGTAAGAGATAGCGCGCGAGAGAGCGCGAGTGCGGGCGAGAGACAGAGCGAGTGAGCGTGAGAGAGCGCAAGAGAGCGCAAGAGAGCATGAGAGAGCAAGTGAGAGCGAGAGCAAGAGCGAGCGAGAGCGAGCGAGAGGGAGACCGCACGAGGGAGCGAGTGCGCGTGAGAGAGCGCGAGCGTGCGAGAGAGAGCGCGAGCGTGCGAGAGCGCGCGAGAGAGAGAGAGAGCGCGAGAGAGAGAGAGAGCGCGAGAGAGAGAGAGAGAGCGCGAGCGAGAGAGAGAGAGAGCGCGAGAGAGAGTGCGAGCGCGAGAGTGCGAGCGCGAGAGAGCGTGTGCGAGAGAGCGTGTGCGAGAGAGCGTGAAACACAGAGAGAGAGCGCGAGAGAGTGCATGAGTGCGAGCGCGAGAGAGCGCGTGAGAGCGAGCGCGCAAGAGAGCGAGCGCGAGAGAGAGAGAGCGCGCGCGAGAGAGCGAGAGCCCGAGAGAGAGAGCGCGAGAGAGAGAGCGAGCGCGCACGAGAGAGCGAGAGAGAGAGAGAGAGAGAGAGCGCGAGAGAGAGAGCGAGCACCTGAGAGCAAGAGAAGCGAACGCGAGAGAGCGAGAGAGCGCGGGAGCGAGAGCGCGGGAGCGAGTGAGCGCGAGAGAGAGCGAGCGAGAGAGCGAGCGAGAGAGCGAGCGAGAGAGCGAGCAAGAGAGCGAGCGAGCGAGCGGGAGAGAGAGAGGGAAAGCGCACGAGGGAGCGAGTGCGCGCGAGAGAGAGAGCGCGAGAGGGAGCGAGAGAGAGAGAGCGCGCGCGAGAGAGAGTGCGAGCGAGAGAGCGAGAGCGTGTGCGAGAGAGCGAGAGCCCGAGAGAGAGAGAGAGAGAGAGAGAGAGCGAGTGAGTGAGAGAGAGAGCGAGCGCCTGAGAGCGAGAGAGCGAACACGAGAGCGAGAGAGAGAGAGCGCGAGAGAGAGAGCGCGAGCGCCTGAGCGAGTGCGCCAGAGAGCGAGAGAGAGCGCGCGAGAGAAAGAGTGCAAGACCACGAGAGCGCGAGAGAGAGCGCGTGCGCGAGAGAGAGAGTGCGAGCTAGTGACAGGGCGCGAGAGCGCGAGCGAGGTAGCACGCGAGAGTGAGCGAGTGAGAGCGCGTGAGCGAGTGAGTGAGAGAGCGCGAGCGCAAGAGCGAGAGAGAGAACGCGAGAGAGAGCGAGAACGCGCGAGAGAGCGAGAACGCGCGAGAGAGAGAGAGAACGCGAAAGCGCGAGCGAGAGAGAGAACGCGAGAGCGACAGAGCGCGAGAGAGACAGAGCGCGAGAGGATGAGCTAGTGACAGAGCGCGAGAGCAAGCGTGAGCGATCGAGAGAGCGAGTGCGCGAGGGAGAGAGAGGGAGAGAGAGGGAGAGCGCGCGAGGGAGAGAGGGAGCGCGCGAGGGAGAGAGGGAGTGTGCGAGGGAGCGCGCGAGCACCAGAGAGCGAGAGCGAGAGCGCAAGAGAGCGCGAGCGAGACAGAGAGCGCGAGCGAGAGAGAGCACGAGTGAGAGGTGCCATAGAGAGAGAGAGAGCGCGAGAGAGAGAGAGGGCGAGAGGACGAGCTAGTGGCAGAGCGCGAGAGGACGAGCAAGAGATAGCGCACGAGAGCGCGCGTGAGCGAGCGAGAGAGAGAGAGCGAGCGCCTGAGAGCGAGAGAGCGAACGCGAGAGATTGAGGGAGCGCGAGAGAGAGAGCGCGAGAGAGAGAGAGCGCGAGAGAGAGAGAGAGCGCGAGAGAGAGAGAGCGCGAGAGAGAGAGCGCGAGCGCCTGAGCGAGTGAGAGCGAGAGCGCCAGAGAGCGAGAGAGAGCGAGCGCGAGAGAACGCGAGAGAGAGCGCGCGAGAGAGAGAGTGCAAGACCACGAGAGCGCGAGAGAGAGCGCGCGCGCGAGAGAGAGAGAGTGCGAGCTAGTGACAGGGCGCGAGAGCGCGAGCGAGGTAGCACGCGAGAGTGAGCGAGTGAGAGCGCGTGAGCGAATGAGCGAGAGAGCGCGAGCGCGAGAGCGAGAGAGCGCGAGCGCGAGAGCGAGAGAGCGCGAGCGCGAGAGCGAGAGAGCGCGAGCGAGAGAACGCGAGAGAGAGAGAGAACGCGAGAGAGAGAGAGAGCGCGAGCGAGAGAGAGAACGCGAGGGCACGAGCGAGAGAGAGAACGCGAGAGCACGAGCGAGAGAGAGAACGCGAGAGCGACAGAGCGCGAGAGCGACAGAGCGCGAGAGAGACAGAGCGCGAGAGAGACAGAGCGCGAGAGAGACAGAGCGCGAGAGAGACAGAGCGCGAGAGGATGAGCTAGTGACAGAGCGCGAGAGCAAGCGTGAGCGATCGAGAGAGAGAGAGCGAGTGCGCGAGGGAGAGAGAGGGAGAGAGAGGGAGAGCGCGCGAGGGAGAGAGGGAGCGCGCAAGGGAGAGAGGGAGTGTGCGAGGGAGCGCGCGAGCACCAGAGAGCGAGAGCGCAAGAGAGCGCGAGCGAGAGAGAGCACGAGTGAGAGGTGCCATAGAGAGAGAGAGAGCACGAGAGAGAGAGGGCGAGAGGACGAGCTAGTGGCAGAGCGCGAGAGAAAGAGAGAGCGCGCGCGAGAGAGCGAGAGCCCGAGAGAGAGAGCGAGCGCGCGCGAGAGAGCGAGAGCCCGAGAGAGAGAGAGAGAGCGCGAGAGAGAGAGAGCGAGCACCTGAGAGCGAGAGAAGCGAACGCGAGAGAGCGAGAGAGCGCGGGAGCGAGTGAGCGCGAGAGAGAGCGGGAGAGCGAGCGAGAGAGCGAGCGAGCGAGCGGGAGAGAGAGAGGGAAAGCGCACGAGGGAGCGAGTGCGCGCAAGAGAGAGAGCGCGAGAGGGAGCGAGAGAGAGAGAGCGCGCGCGAGAGAGAGTGCGAGCGAGAGAGCGAGAGCGTGTGCGAGACAGCGAGAGCCCGAGAGAGAGAGAGAGAGAGCGAGAAAGAGAGAGAGCGAGCGCCTGAGAGCGAGAGAGCGAACACGAGAGAGCGAGAGAGAGCGCGAGAGAGAGAGAGAGAGAACGCGAGAGCGCGAGCGAGAGAGAGAACGCGAGAGCGACAGAGCGCGAGAGAGACAGAGCGCGAGAGGATGAGCTAGTGACAGAGCGCGAGAGCAAGCGTGAGCGATCGAGAGAGAGAGAGCGAGTGCGCAAGGGAGAGAGAGGGAGAGCGCGCGAGGGAGAGAGGGAGCGCGCGAGGGAGAGAGGGAGTGTGCGAGGGAGCGCGCGAGCACCAGAGAGCGCGAGCGAGACAGAGAGCGCGAGCGAGAGAGAGCACGAGTGAGAGGTGCCATAGAGAGAGAGAGAGCGCGAGAGAGAGAGAGAGCGCGAGAGAGAGAGAGAGCGCGAGAGAGAGAGAGAGCGCGAGAGAGAGAGGGCGAGAGGACGAGCTAGTGGCAGAGCGCGAGAGGACGAGCAAGAGATAGCGCGCGAGAGCGCACGTGAGCGAGCGAGAGAGAGCGAGCGAGCGCCTGAGAGCGAACGCGAGAGATCGAGAGAGCGCGAGAGAGAGCGTGAGAGAGAGAGCGCGCGAGAGAGAGAGCGCGAGAGAGAGAGCGCGAGAGAGAGAGCGCGAGAGAGAGAGCGCGAGAGAGAGCGCGAGAGAGAGAGAGCGCGAGAGAGAGAGCGCGAGAGAGAGAGCGCGAGTGCCTGAGCGAGTGAGAGCGAGAGCGCCAGAGAGCGAGAGAGAGCGAGCGCGCGAGAGCGAGCACGCGAGAGAGAGCGCGCGAGAGAGAGTGCAAGACCACGAGAGCGCGAGAGAGAGCGCGCGCGCGAGAGAGAGAGTGCGAGCTAGTGACAGGGCGCGAGAGCGCGAGCGAGGTAGCACGCGAGAGTGAGCGAGTGAGAGCGCGTGAGCGAATGAGCGAGAGAGCGCGAGCACAAGAGCGAGAGAGCGCGAGCGAGAGAGAGAACGCGAGAGAGAGCGAGAACGCGAGAGAGAGAGAGAACGCGAGAGAGAGAGAGAACAAGAGAGAGAGAGAGAACAAGAGAGAGAGAGAGAACGCGAGAGAGAGAGAGAGAACGCGAGAGAGAGAACGCGAGAGCGCGAGCGAGAGAGAGAACGCGAGAGCGACAGAGCGCGAGAGGGACAGAGCGCGAGAGGATGAGCTAGTGACAGAGCGCGAGAGCAAGCGTGAGCGATCGAGAGAGAGAGAGCGAGTGCGCGAGGGAGAGAGAGGGAGAGCGCGCGAGGGAGAGAGGGAGCGCGCGAGGGAGAGAGGGAGTGTGCGAGGGAGCGTGCGAGCACCAGAGAGCGAGAGCGAGAGCGCAAGAGAGCGCGAGCGAGACAGAGAGCGCGAGCGAGAGAGAGAGCGCGAGCGAGAGAGAGCACGAGTGAGAGGTGCCATAGAGAGAGAGAGAGCACGAGAGAGAGAGGGCGAGAGGACGAGCTAGTGGCAGAGCGCGAGAGGACGAGCAAGAGATAGCGCGCGAGAGAGAGAGCGCACGTGAGCAAGCGAGAGCGAGAGAGCGCGCGCGAGAGAGAGAGCGCACGTGAGCAAGCGAGAGCGAGAGAGCGCGCGCGAGAGAGAGAGCGCACGTGAGCAAGCGAGAGCGAGAGAGCGCGAGCGAGAGAGAGAGCGCACGTGAGCAAGCGAGAGCGAGAGAGCGCGAGCGAGAGAGAGAGTGCAAGACCGCGAGAGAGAGCGCGCGCGCGAGAGAGAGAGTGCGAGCTAGTGACAGGGCGCGAGAGCGCGAGCGAGGTAGCACGCGAGAGTGAGCGAGTGAGAGCGCGTGAGCGAGTGAGTGAGAGAGCGCGAGCGCAAGAGCGAGAGAGAGAACGCGAGAGAGAGCGAGAACGCGAGAGAGAGAGAGAGAACGCGAGAGAGAGAGAGAACGCGAGAGAGAGAGAGAACGCGAGAGCGCGAGCGAGAGAGAGCGACAGGGCGCGAGAGAGAGAGCGTGAGAGAGACAGAGCGCGAGAGGACGAGCTAGTGACAGAGCGCGAGAGCAAGCATGAGCGATCGAGAGAGAGAGTGCGAGTGCGCGAGGGAGAGAGAGGGAGAGCGCGCGAGGGAGAGAGGGAGTGTGCGAGGGAGCGCGCGAGCACCAGAGAGCGAGAGCGAGAGCGAGAGCGCAAGAGAGCGCGAGCGAGACAGAGAGCGCGAGCGAGAGAGAGCACGAGTGAGAGGTGCCATAGAGAGAGAGAGCGCGCGAGAGAGAGAGGGCGAGAGGACGAGCTAGTAGCAGAGCGCGAGAGGACGAGCAAGAGATAGCGCGCGAGAGCGCGCGTGAGCGAGCGAGAGAGAGAGAGCGAACGCGAGAGAGCGAGAGAGCGCGCGGGAGCGCGAGAGCGCGCGAGAGAGAGCGCGCGAGAGAGAGCGCGCGAGAGAGCGCGAGCGCCTGAGCGAGTGAGAGCGAGAGCGCCAGAGAGCGAGAGAGAGCAAGCGCGAGAGAGAACGCAAGAGAGAGCGAGCGCGAGAGAGAACGCGAGAGAGAGCGCGCGAGAGAGAGAGTGCAAGACCACGAGAGCGCGAGAGAGAAGGCGCGCGCGAGGGAGAGAGTGCGAGCTAGTGACAGGGCGCGAGAGCGCGAGCGAGGTAGCACGCGAGAGTGAGCGAGGTAGCACGCGAGAGTGAGCGAGGTAGCACGCGAGAGTGAGCGAGTGAGAGCACGTGAGCGAGTGAGTGAGAGAGCGTGAGCGCAAGAGCGAGAGAGCGCGAGCGAGAGAGAGAACGCGCGAGAGAGAGAGAGAACGCGCGCGAGAGAGAGAGAACGCGCGAGAGAGAGAGAGAACGCGCGAGAGAGAGAGAACGCGCGAGAGCGCGAGCGAGAGAGAGAACGCGAGAGCGACAGAGCGCGAGAGCGACAGAGCGCGAGAGAGACAGAGCGCGAGAGAGACAGAGCGCGAGAGAGACAGAGCGCGAGAGGATGAGCTAGTGACAGAGCGTGAGAGCAAGCGTGAGCGATCGAGAGAGAGCGAGTGCGCAAGGGAGAGAGAGGGAGAGCGCGCGAGGGAGAGAGGGAGTGTGCGAGGGAGCGCGCGAGCACCAGAGAGCGAGAGCGAGAGCGCAAGAGAGCGCGAGCGAGACAGAGAGCGCGAGCGAGAGAGAGCATGAGTGAGAGGTGCCATAGAGAGAGAGAGAGCGCGCGTGAACGAGCGAGAGAGAGAGCGCGCGTGCGAGCAAGCGAGAGCGAGAGAGCGCGCGTGCGAGCGAGCGAGAGCGCGCGAGAGCGAGCAAGTGAGAGACAGAGCGCGAGAGCGAGTGAGCGAGTGAGAGTGCGGGAGAGCGAGCGAGAGAGAGGGAGAGCGAGCAAGAGAGAGGGAGAGCGAGCAAGAGAGAGAGAGCGCGAGAGAGAGCGAGAGAGAGGGAGAGAGCGCGAGGGAGAGAGGGAGCGCGCGAGCACCAGAGACAGAGAGAGCGCGAGAGAGTGCGAGAGAGCGCGAGAGAGAGAGAGCGTGAGAGAGAGAGCGAGCGTGATAGCGCGAGAGCGAGCAAGTGAGAGACAGAGCGCGAGAGCGAGTGAGCGAGTAAGAGCGCGGGAGAGCGAGCGAGAGAGAGGGAGAGCGAGCAAGAGAGAGGGAGAGCGAGCAAGAGAGAGGGAGAGCGAGAGCGAGCGAGAGGGAGACCGCACGAGGGAGCGAGTGCGCGTGAGAGAGCGCGAGAGAGAGTGCGAGCGCGAGAGAGAGTGCGAGCGCGAGAGAGAGAGTGCGAGCGCGAGAGAGAGTGCGAGCGAGAGCGTGGAACACAGAGAGAGAGAGTGCATGAGTGCGAGCGCGAGAGAGCGTGAGAGCGAGCGCGAGAGAGCGCGCGCGAGAGAGAGAGCGAGAGCGCGCGCGAGAGAGAGAGCGAGAGCGCGCGCGAGAGAGAGAGCGAGAGCGCGCGCGAGAGAGAGAGCGAGAGCGCGCGCGAGAGAGAGAGCGCGAGAGCGCGCGCCTGAGAGCGAGAGAAGCGAACGCGAGAGAGCGAGAGAGAGAGCGCGAGAGCGAGCGCGGGAGCGAGTGAGCGCGAGAGCGCGCGAGAGAGCGGGAGAGCGCGCGAGAGAGCGGGAGAGCGCGCGAGAGAGCGGGAGAGAGCGGGAGAGAGCGAGGGAGAGCGAGGGAGAGCGAGGGAGAGCGAGGGAGAGCGAGGGAGAGCGAGGGAGAGCGAGGGAGAGCGCACGAGGGAGCGAGTGCGCGCGAGAGGGAGCGAAAGCGCGCGAGAGAGCGGGAGAGCGCGCGAGAGAGCGGGAGAGAGCGGGAGAGCGCGCGAGAGAGAGGGAGAGCGAGCAAGAGAGAGAGAGCGCGAGAGAGAGCGAGAGAGAGGGAGAGAGCGCGAGGGAGAGAGGGAGCGCGCGAGCACCAGAGACAGAGAGAGCGCGAGAGAGTGCGAGAGAGCGCGAGAGAGAGAGAGCGTGAGAGAGAGAGCGAGCGTGATAGCGCGAGAGCGAGCAAGTGAGAGACAGAGCGCGAGAGCGAGTGAGCGAGTAAGAGCGCGGGAGAGCGAGCGAGAGAGAGGGAGAGCGAGCAAGAGAGAGGGAGAGCGAGCAAGAGAGAGGGAGAGCGAGCAAGAGAGAGAGAGCGAGAGCGAGAGCGAGCGAGAGGGAGACCGCACGAGGGAGCGAGTGCGCGTGAGAGAGCGCGAGAGAGAGTGCGAGCGCGAGAGAGAGTGCGAGCGCGAGAGAGAGTGCGAGCGCGAGAGAGAGTGCGAGCGCGAGACAGAGTGCGAGCGAGAGCGTGGAACACAGAGAGAGAGAGTGCATGAGTGCGAGCGCGAGAGAGCGTGAGAGCGAGCGCGAGAGAGCGCGCGCGAGAGAGAGAGCGAGAGCGCGCGCGAGAGAGAGAGCGAGAGCGCGCGCGAGAGAGAGAGCGAGAGCGCGCGCGAGAGAGAGAGCGCGAGAGCGCGCGCCTGAGAGCGAGAGAAGCGAACGCGAGAGAGCGAGAGAGCGCGAGAGCGAGCGCGGGAGCGAGTGAGCGCGAGAGCGAGCGCGGGAGCGAGTGAGCGCGAGAGCGCGCGAGAGAGCGGGAGAGCGCGCGAGAGAGCGGGAGAGCGCGCGAGAGAGCGGGAGAGCGCGCGAGAGAGCGGGAGAGAGCGGGAGAGCGCGCGAGAGAGCGGGAGAGAGCGGGAGAGCGCGCGAGAGCGCGCGAGAGAGAGGGAGAGCGAGCAAGAGAGAGAGAGCGCGAGAGAGAGCGAGAGAGAGGGAGAGAGCGCGAGGGAGAGAGGGAGCGCGCGAGCACCAGAGACAGAGAGAGCGCGAGAGAGTGCGAGAGAGCGCGAGAGAGAGAGCGAGCGTGAGAGAGAGAGCGAGCGTGATAGCGCGAGAGCGAGCAAGTGAGAGACAGAGCGCGAGAGCGAGTGAGCGAGTAAGAGCGCAGGAGAGCGAGCGAGAGAGAGGGAGAGCGAGCAAGAGAGAGGGAGAGCGAGCAAGAGAGAGAGAGCGAGAGCGAGAGCGAGCGAGAGGGAGACCGCACGAGGGAGCGAGTGCGCGTGAGAGAGCGCGAGAGAGAGTGCGAGCGCGAGAGAGAGTGCGAGCGCGAGAGAGAGTGCGAGCGAGAGCGTGGAACACAGAGAGAGAGAGTGCATGAGTGCGAGCGCGAGAGAGCGTGAGAGCGAGCGCGAGAGAGCGCGCGCGAGAGAGAGAGCGAGAGCGCGCGCGAGAGAGAGAGCGCGAGAGCGCGCGCGAGAGAGAGAGCGCGAGAGCGCGCGCCTGAGAGCGAGAGAAGCGAACGCGAGAGAGCGAGAGAGCGCGAGAGCGAGCGCGGGAGCGAGTGAGCGCGAGAGCGAGAGCGAGAGCGAGTGAGCGCGAGAGCGCGCGAGAGAGCGGGAGAGCGCGCGAGAGAGCGGGAGAGCGCGCGAGAGAGCGCGAGGGAGAGCGAGGGAGAGCGAGGGAGAGCGAGGGAGAGCGAGGGAGAGCGCACGAGGGAGCGAGAGCGCGCGAGAGGGAGCGAGAGCGCGCGAGAGGGAGAGAGAGCGCGCGAGAGGGAGAGAGAGCGCGCGAGAGGGAGAGAGAGCGCGCGAGAGAGAGAGCGCGAGCGCGAGAGAGAGTGCGCGAGAGAGCGTGAAACACAGAGAGAGAGCGCGAGAGAGCGCGTGAGTGCGAGCTCGAGAGAGCGCGCGCGCGCGAGAGAGCGTGAGAGCGCGCGCGCGAGAGAGCGAGAGCGTGTGCGAGAGAGCGAGAGCCCGAGAGAGAGAGCGAGAGAGAGAGAGAGAGAGAGCGAGCGCCTGAGAGCGAGAGAGCGAGCGCGAGAGAGAGCGAGCGCGAGAGAGAGCGAGCGCGAGAGAGAGCGAGCGCGAGAGAGAGAGAGCGCGAGAGAGAGAGAGCGCGAGAGAGAGAGAGCGCGCGCGAGCGCCTGAGCGAGTGAGAGCGAGAGCGCCAGAGAGCGCGAGAGAGAACGCGAGAGAGAGCGCGCGAGAGAGAGCGCGAGAGAGAGCGCGCGAGAGAGAACGCGAGAGAGAGCGCGCGAGAGAGAGCGCGCGAGAGAGCGAGTGCAAGACCACGAGAGCGCGAGAGAGAGAGAGAACGCGCGAGCGAGAGAGAGAACGCGAGAGCGCGAGCGAGAGAGAGAACGCGAGAGAGACAGAGCGCGAGAGAGACAGAGCGCGAGAGAGACAGAGCGCGAGAGAGACAGAGCGCGAGAGAGACAGAGCGCGAGAGGACGAGCTAGTGACAGAGCGCGAGAGCAAGCGTGAGCGATCGAGAGAGAAAGAGAGCGAGTGCGCGAGGGAGAGAGAGGGAGAGCGCGCGAGGGAGAGAGAGGGAGCGCGCGAGGGAGAGAGGGAGTGTGCGAGGGAGCGCGCGAGCACCAGAGAGCGAGAGCGAGAGAGCACGAGAGCGAGCGAGTGAGAGACAGAGCGCGGGAGAGCGAGTGAGAGCGCGGGAGAGCGAGCGAGAGAGAGAGAGGGAGAGCGAGGGAGAGCGAGGGAGAGCGAGGGAGAGCGAGGGAGAGAGAGAGCGCGAGAGAGAGAGCGCGAGAGAGAGAGCGAGAGAGAGAGCGCGAGAGAGAGAGCGAGGGAGAGCGCGAGGGAGAGCGCGAGGGAGAGCGCGAGGGAGAGCGCGAGGGAGAGAGGGAGCGCGCGAGCACCAGAGACACAGAGAGCGCGAGAGAGCGCGAGAGAGCGCGAGCGAGACAGAGAGCGCGAGCGAGACAGAGAGCACGAGCGAGACAGAGAGCACGAGCGAGACAGAGAGCACGAGCGAGAGGTGCCATAGAGAGAGAGAGAGAGAGCGCGAGAGAGAGAGGGCGAGAGGACGAGCTAGTGGCAGAGCGCGAGAGGACGAGCAAGAGATAGCGCGCGAGAGCAAGCGAGAGCGAGATAGCGCGCGTGCGAGCGAGCGAGAGCGAGAGAGCGCGAGAGCGAGTGAGAGCGCGGGAGAGCGAGCGAGAGAGAGGGAGAGCGAGCGAGAGAGAGGGAGAGCGAGCGAGAGAGAGAGCGCGAGAGAGAGCGAGAGAGAGAGAGAGAGAGAGGGAGAGAGAGGGAGAGAGCGCGAGGGAGAGAGGGAGCGCGCGAGCACCAGAGACACAGAGAGCGCGAGAGAGTGCGAGAGACAGAGAGAGCGCGAGTGAGAGAGAGCGCGAGTGAGAGAGAGCGCGAGTGAGAGAGAGCGCGAGTGAGAGAGAGCGCGAGTGAGAGGTGCCATAGAGAGAGAGAGAGCGCGAGAGAGAGAGGGCGAGAGGACGAGCAAGAGATAGCGAGTGAGAGAGAGAGCGCGCGTGAGCGAGCGAGCGAGCGCGAGAGAGAGAGAGAGCGCGAGAGAGAGAGAGAGCGCGAGAGAGAGAGAGAGAGCGCGAGAGAGCGAGCGGGCCCGAGAGCGCGAGAGAGCGAGCGAGCGCGAGAGAGCGAGAGGGAGGGAGAGGGAGGGAGAGGGAGAGCGCGCGAGGACAGAGAGGGAGCGCGCGAGCACCAGAGGGTGAGAGCGAGAGCGCGAGAGACAGAGAGAGCGCGAGTGAGAGGTGCCATAGAGAGAGAGAGCGCGAGAGAGAGAGCGCGAGAGGACGAGCAAGAGATAGCGCGCGAGAGCACGCGTGCGAGAGACAGAGCGCGAGAGCGAGTGAGCGAGTGAGCGCGCGGGAGAGCAAGCGAGAGAGAGGGAGAGCGAGCGGGAGAGAGCGGGAGAAAGAGGGAGAGAGAGGGAGGGCGCGAGCACCAGAGAGCGAGAGAGCGCGGGAGAGAGCGGGAGAGCGCAGGAGAGCGCGGGAGAGCGCGGGAGAGCGCGGGAGAGCGCGGGAGAGCGCGGGAGAGCGCGGGAGAGCGCGGGAGAGCGAGCAAGAGAGAGCGCGAGCGAGAGCGCGAGAGAGGGCGCGAGAGAGGGCGCGAGAGAGGGTGCGAGAGAGGGTGCGAGAGAGGGTGCGAGAGAGGGTGCGAGAGAGAGCGAGCACGAGAGAGCGCGAGAGAGAGCGAGAGACAGAGCGCGAGAGGACGAGCAAGAAAGTGCACGCGTCGCATGAGCGAGCAAGAGAGAGCGCGAGCGAGAGGGAGAGAGAGAGAGAGGGAGAGAGAGAGGGAGAGAGAGAGGGAGAGAGAGAGGGAGAGAGAGAGAGCGCGCGAGAGAGAGCGCGAGAGCAAGAGAGAGAGCGCGAGAGTGCGAGGCAGCGAGAGAGCAAGAGAGCGAGCGAGCGAGAGCGCGAGCGAGAGAGAGCGCGGGAGAGGGGGGGAGAGGGGGGGGGAGAGCGAGGGAGAGAGAGAGGGAGAGCCCGCGAGAGAGAGCGCGAGAGGGAGAGAGAGAGAGAGAGGGGAGAGAGAGAGAGAGAGAGGGAGAGAGGGAGAGAGGGAGAGAGACAGGGCGCGAGAGAGAGCGAGAGAGAGCGAGAGAGAGCGCGCGAGATGAGCGGGAGAGAGGGGGGGAGAGAGAGGGGGGGAGAGAGGGGGGGAGAGAGCGCGAGAGAGGGAGGGAGAGGGAGCGAGAGCGAGAGAGAGAATGTGAGAGCTCGAGCGAGAGACAGAGCGCGAGAGAGACAGCGCGGGAGAGAGAGCGCGGGAGAGAGAGCGCGGGAGAGAGAGCGCGGGAGGGGGGGAGAGGGGGGGGAGAGAGGGCGCGCGAGGGAGCGAGGGCGCGCGAGGGAGAGAGCGCGAGCGAGGGAGAGAGCGCGAGGGAGAGAGCGCGAGCGAGGGAGAGAGCGCGAGGGAGAGAGCGCGAGCGAGGGAGAGAGCGCGAGGGAGGGAGCGCGAGGGAGGGAGAGCGCGAGGGAGGGAGAGCGCGAGGGAGGGAGAGCGCGAGGGAGGGAGAGCGAGGGAGAGCACGAGAGAGAGAGGGAGGGAGAGGGAGGGAGAGGGAGGGAGAGAGCGAGCGCGAGCGCGAGAGCGAGCGAGCGAGAGAGGGAGGGAGAGCGAGCGAGCGAGCGAGAGAGCGAGGGAGAGCGAGGGAGAGCGAGGGAGAGCGAGGGAGAGCGAGGGAGAGCGAGGGAGAGCGAGGGAGGGAGAGAGGGAGCGCGCGAGCACCAGAGAGCAAGAGCGTGAGAGACAGAGAGAGCGTGAGAGACAGAGAGAGCACGAGAGACAGAGAGAGCACGAGAGACAGAGAGAGCACGAGAGACAGAGAGAGCACGAGAGACAGAGAGAGAGCGCGAGTGAGGGAGAGCGTGAGTGAGACGTGCCATAGAGAGAGAGAGCGCGTGAGAGAGAGAGCGCGAGAGGACGAGCTAGTGACAGAGCGCGAGAGGACGAGCAAGAGATAGCGTGCGAGAGAGAGAGCGCGCGTGAGCGAGAGACAGAGAGCGAGTGAGCAAGTGAGCGCGAGAGAACGAGCGAGAGAACGAGCGAGAGAACGAGCGAGAGAACGAGCGAGAGAGCGCGAGAGAACGAGCGAGAGAGCGCGAGAGAACGAGCGAGAGAGAGGAAGATGGAGCGAGAGAGAGGGAGAGCGAGCAGGAGCGAGCGGGAGCGAGAGGGAGAGAGAGGGAGCGTGCGAGCACCAGAGAGCGAGAGCGAGAGCGAGCGCGAGCCCGAGTGAGAGAGAGCGCGAGTGAGAGGTGCCATAGAGAGAGAGAGAGAGCGCGAGAGGACGAGCTAGTGACAGAGCGCGAGAGGACGAGCAAGAGATAGCGAGCAAGAGAGAGAGCGCGCGTGAGCGAGCGAGAGAGAGAGCGCGTGTGAGCGAGCAAGAGAGCGCGCGCGTGAGGGAGCGAGAGACAGAGAGAGAGCGCAAGAGCGAGCGAGCGAGAGACAGAGCGCGAGAGCGAGAGAGCGCACGGGAGAGCGCTTGAGAGCGCGGGAGAGAGAGGGAGAGCCCACGAGGGAGCGAGTGCGCGTGAGAGAGCGCGAGAGAGCGCGAGAGAGAGCACGGGAGAGAGAGGGAGAGAGAGGGAGAGAGCGCGAGGGAGCG